>NC_041044.1:23520271-24796521 GCF_900634775.1 Gouania willdenowi
TCGCCCTGAAGCCTTCAGGGCCTTTTCAGGCTTCTCTCACTGCCAGAAGAAAAGTCTTCTTTCTCTTTTCAGAGTCCCTTGGTACCCCAGCCTTTTCCTCACTGTTGGTATTACAAAATCCCCATTGAAAACAACCCTTGTCACCTGTCAGCTAAACCAGGCTGGTTTGCTAGGTCTTTATCCCCAGCACATACACTCACACATATACACAGAGGCTGACTCCCAGCCCCCACACACATTCAGACACATATCCCCTCCATTTAAACAGACACAGAGACACAGACGCAACTGCAAATCCTAACAGCACACACACACACACACGCCCACCCACTCACCCATGCTCACACACCAAAACCACATGTCTGAGAGCTGCTGAAAGCAGTTTAAAATTCATTACCATGTAGGAAAAACCTCCACACAGGGATGGCTGAGTTTCTGCTGTACCTTAGCTCCCAGAGGAGAGAGAAACCAGTACATAGCAAATGACACAACGAATGGCAACACATTTCAAACATAACAAAATCAACAAACTTCCCTTTTTTTCCCACAGAAAGTCAACTTCTTTATGGCTCCACAATTTAGTATCTGGTTTCTTATAGGGTTCATGTAGTGCTGTCTAAGCTTAACCCTATCCTAAATCCACTCAATTTATTATGGCAGTGACTATCTGTATGGTTGCCGTATCAATATACCGACATTCCCCTTATTGGCCAGTTTAGGTCTAGGACTAGGACTAAACCTAACCGTGAACCTAACCCAAACCCCAACCCTAAAAATTGTTGCAATATAGGGTAATAACCTAAACTTAACCCTAACCCTCTACGTACGTGTACTTTGGTAAACGTACCAATAGCACTGAGGGTTGTTTGTACGGCAACCGTACGAATAGACACTTTCATTTATTCTTGTACTACACCACAGAAAATAACACAACTAATGCACTCATTGCTTTGAACTACTTTATGGAGGTTTCAGCAACTTTACTCAGCATTACAGACTGATGGGAGTGCTCTGTGCTCTCACTGCACGCTGTCATCGAGGGGGTGGAGCTTCACTATAGCGCTAACTCTGCCAAATATCTTTACATATTTGACATGAAGCAAAGAGGTTTTGCTCTTTTTGTGCTCAGAGTTCTCGGTAAACACTCAACGTGTATGTAGAAAGAGAACAAATGAGCCTGATGACTTAATTGATGGTCAGAGGGGCACTGTGATTGGTCACTGAGACATAGGGGAGGGGCAAGGAGCCACAAGTGACTCCGGATGGGTGGCTAGATGGATGGACAGACAGGTAAATCATATTTCTAATGAACTAAAGCACATAATGTTCATTCACAAATAGCTATAATTATCCCATGATCAAAGATTTTGGTTTTTCCCTTTTTTACAAAGCTTGAGGTGAGTCATAACACCCATATGTGATGTTTTGTGTTATGTAGATCTCAAACTAAAATATCAAACCATACCATATAATCTACATGAGCATGTATAGAAATACATTATTACTTATCGCCATGATAAAATGTATCATTATGGTTAAGTGTTAAATTATTGGGTTAACTCCTGATAAGCTTAGAAATAGCTTTTTTTCAAAAACAAAAACGATGAGTGCATTTACAAAGTGTTTTAAGTGACAACAACCTTTCAGATCAGTGATTCTTAAATTGGGGTATGTGATGTCACTACAGGGGGTACTTGAGATAGAGAGAGAGAGAGAGAGAGAGAGAGGGAGAGAGAAAAACTAACAAATAAAGTTTTAGTCCCAGCCCAGGTGTGAGATGAACGGAAATTATAAACACTATAGAAATAAATCTATTCACTAAATCAGTGTTTTTCAACCTTGGGGTCCAGACCCTATGTGGGGTCGCCTGAAATTAATGAAAAATTTAAAAAGATTTTGGAATTTAAGTACTATTTATTCTTATTTTTTTAAATGAACACACTCTTAAACAACTGTATTTCACTTTGTGAAATATAAATCTTGTTCAACTAAAATGCAGTGAAAAAAAAAAAAAAATCTGAGCTCAAACATGATCAAAAACTACTTCTAGAAGTTATTGGTGTCGCCAGAAATTCTTGATATCAAAATTGGGTCAAAAAGTTGAGAACCACTGCACTACATATTGTTTCTTTCCAAAATGAGACACTTTACAATGTGTGTTATCACTCATTCTTTCCATCATTATGCTCTATAGTTGTTGTTTTTTTAAATATATATATATATATATATATATATATATATATATATATATATATATATGCATAGTTGTTGTTCAATTGTTTTCTAAGCAAAATGTTGTTATCGGACAAATGAGGTACTTGGATTCATAAATAAGAAAAAGGCATTACTTGAGCCATAAAACTTTGAGAACCACTGTTTTAGATGATGCATTATGCAAATTCAAACCTAAGATATTGGGTCCTGACCTAAGCAACTATATTATTAGTAGTAATAGAGTATCTCTATCACAGAGCAGTGAAAGCAGTTTCAGCAGCTGAGCAAACCTTGTTTTAGGTCAAGCTTAACCTGGAAAGGGGGGGTGGACTAGTTTGAGGGGGAAAGTGGTGGTCAGAGCAGAGGGTGGTCATCCGGTGTGGTCACTCAGCCAATGAGCAGCGTGCCCTGAGCAGCCGTCGCTCATTAACCCACTGATAGGAGCTCCGCACACAGAGGAGCTGTCCACCATGCAAAGAGGTCACAGGGTCAATCAGCCCTCGCTCTGGCCATCAAACCAGGATGGGTTCACCAGCAGTGACTTATCCTCCTCATCAAAGGGTCAAATAACAATCTCTCTCTCTCTCTCTCACTCTCTCTCATTCTCTCTCTCTCTCTCTCACTCTCTCTCTCTCACAGACACATGCACGCTCACATGCACAAATACATGCACACAGAAACAGCCTTTTGAATCTACTTTTAAGGTTTTTAGTTGTTCTGACCCTACATTTCAAAACACACACAAACACACGCACACGGCTGTTATTTGGATCAATGACCCTGATCATGGTACCAGGTTCATTCACACTTCAAAGGCTTGGAAGTCATTTATATCCTCAATAATAACGATACAGTAGGTCCAAACGCATGGGCACCCACATCTTATCAAAAAAACGCAATGAAATGCCTAATCCCAATCCGACCCAGATAAAACTAAGTGGAATAATTGAGAAACCGACCCGACATTCCTGAGTTCATTTTCATTAAGATCGGTCAGTTACGAAATGAAATATGATTTTTTGAGATATGGGTATTTTTCAATTATTGAAACTGATCCAGAATCAGTATATTGATCCGGATCCTTTTTAATGGAATCTTCCATGGCGTAAGGTCTATCTTTGGTTAAAATTTCATCAAATTCCGTCAAGAACTTTTGACGTAATCCAAATAAATAAAAACTGACAACATACGGTACCTCATTGGCAGGGGAAGGAATGGCGCTTATTTACTTTTTGTTACTTGTTCATGTGCACACTTATATACATTCAAATGCTGTTGGTTCACACACTGCTTGGTACATGTGAAAAACCCAAAGCCCAACAAGGAAGTAGAGAAAAGCACTTTATTATTTTAGTGCTCAAAGCTGATATCCAGAGTTTCTGAGAAACGTCTCGATGTCCCGCCCTAAACAACCTCACTTCCTCCCACTGCCTCTTCAATCTACCAGAAGCCACACCTCTACTTTTATGCACGCGCATGGCGGAACATAACAAGGTCACATCAGGTCACATTGATATAGGTCTATGGGTCAGGAAATAAAATCATATTTACATGTTTGCTGTTGTGACGCACGGCCTTGTTTCCATGCACAGTTCCACATTCACTTTGATTGACAGACTCAAAAACAGGAAGTCAAAGCCTATTGGCTGGGCGATCACGGCGCTCGTTTCCAATTGTTAGGGGTCTCTAGAACGAAGGAGGGACTTATATACATTAATGTATATGAATGACCACTGACAGTACACCATAGTAAAAGACTAGTTAGGTATTTTTTTCGCATTTCAAAAGAATCATACGTAAACATAGATTTCTCAGAAACTCCGGATATCAGCTTTAACCAACAGGCAAAGCTACAGAAAAAAATTAATTGTATTCCATGCTATGGGAAGATACTGTAATAAACAACATTTCATAATTGCTATTTAAACAGTCATTATGCTAAAAACAGGATTTGATGTGACTCCAAAGGAAAACGTGTGCGTTCTGAAAAGAACATTTAAATAATTCTCATAAATGAATGCAAAGCCCAAACAAGAGCCATGACAGTATAAAATGGACGTCAGAGGATGATTTAAATCAGCATTGTGCTTGTGGTAATGACGTTTTACTTCTTTCGCTATTAAATAATTCAAATGAACAGAACTATTTAAAATGAAGAGATACTTAAGAGCAAGGATTGCAGCTTTATTCTTTGGATGGATCAACCCATTAGCGTCTGGATGGGTGATGTAATCCTTCTTCAGAGTGCCACAAATAGACATAAAGCAGCAGAGCCTCTTCAGCCCACAATGTATTCAATGAAATACCGACACATTTTAAAAAACATGCTAGCACTCAATGTTTTAAGCTTCGGGGACAAAGTCGTCCTCATCACACGCTCTCATTCCAGATGATATTGGTTCACAGATAAAATGACCCCGCTAATTTGAAAACGAGGGCTGTTGAGAGTCCATCGGAGTTTGAAGAGGTGGTTGTCTCTCAGGGAAGAAAGGAGAATGGATGAATGTAGTTCACAGACTTTAGTAAGAGGGACCCTCGTCCCAAGGACTCTTAGCGTTTATTACGTCTCTGAATACATTAGTTTGTCTTGTGTGAGCACCAGTTCAAGTGGAGTGCTTTTACTGTGAGTGAGTGCTGTTAATTAACGTTTTCACAGGTTGGTCGAACAAAAGAAAAGGTAGAAGGAAGGATAAGAGATGTCATCCACAACTTCAAATGATTTATCATTGGGAACACACAAACCCTTTATTTACACATTACTAAGACATTACAAACATTGTGGATTATTAAACAGCTCCAATAATGTTTAAAGCTAAAAAAAAAAAAAACCATTACCAATAAAAAATAGGCCGTGACTATTGATATGGAAACGTATGAATAGACTGTCAGTCTATGCATACGCAGCGCCTCTCATTGGCCAGTTTAGGTGACGTGATATTTGCAACATGTGACTTAAAGTTCCGTCAGTTTTATTTTAGTGCATATTTCTTTCTAGCTAACCCTCTTATTTTAGCCCTGACCCTAACCCAGGAAATACCCTAAAATGTTTATTCTTTTTTTGTATATGTATTTTTAAATGTGGAATATGCTGTGTTAAATATGTTCAAATTAAAAAAACATATATGACAAAAGTGGAATTCGAACCCACGTCAGCAGAAGAAAGAATTCTGGAATCATGTGCCTCAGACCACTCAACCATCCTGACACGGTGAAACATTACAGGCACATTACACACATGTAGAAAAGGTCTGGAAAACAAACCCATAGTCCCGTAGGCTATTAATACGTTTCTGTACCAACAGACACTTCCATAAAAATACAGAAATAATTCAGCATTCATGAGGGGGATCATAATTAAAGAGAGAAAATGTACTTTAATTTAACTCTGTACAACCAAAAAAAAGTTGTTGTGTTTTAGTTAGCAGGATAAGGCTGTGGAATGGGATCACCATGGCGATAAAGCAGTGTTCAAACAGTTTAAAAGGGAGGATGAGGGAGTTCATGTTATACTTCATCTCATTCCTACGGTGGCTGAGAAGTGCAAAACACATTTACAAATTATTGCAACACTTTTGCAAAAAGTCAAAACTAATGAGCAAATATGGAAACACTTTTGCCTTTGTAAATCTTTCTCAATTTTTGTTATTTGTATTTGTTCTTAGATAATTATGTGTATTTGTTTTCAAAATTGTAAATGTGTTGCGGTATTAGTAAATGTGTTTTGCACTTCTCAGCCACCGTACACTCCTTTTTCAAATATGTATTTGATGTAATATGTTTGAATGTTTTGTTTCCAAAACATATTATTATTTTTGCTGCATATTCCATCGAAATAAACACCTCAATCAAACAAATACTTCATCGCGCTTTAAAATACCCTCAAAATATCAACCAAACTGAGTCAACGATGGACAAACATTTACAAACTCTTTCCCACTCAAAGATGAATACATTTGTTAGAGTTCATACAACTCAACTAACTTCCTAAACATAGACTTTAAAAGTTTACACAGGGCTGATTTATCCAATTTGGGACCTTAATCTGGGAAACGGCTGCTTTGCTGTGGTTTCTCTGTTTCTGCCACACAGCCGAAGTACAAACAGTGCTACGATGAGCCCAGTAGACGACCAAAGCGCTGCAACAAAAGCAGAAAGTCATTGAGTCAATATGTAGAGCGGCTTCAACAACCTAGTCCCACCAAACAGAACATACCAGAAAATAATGCAGCGTTTTTGCAAGCACAGTTAATATTTGTATGTACAAACATAAAGTTTGGAAATTAATTTATTTGACATATTTTTAAACAATTCTGTGTTAACATGCATTTTGTATATTTATAAATGGTTCAACTCTTCATTGTTGCATTGAAGGACGAACAGTCGTGTCTAGGAGTGTGACGATATCTTGCGATATATCACGATATATCTTTGCACAATTGATTATCGATGTGCTCGCGCAATCTTTTTTTTTTTTTTTTTTCAAACCTTTTCTGCTTTTCCACTAAAATGTGCAGGTAGGTCTTCACAGAAATGTTGTCACTGTTTGTTGAAGGAACCAATACATTGTTTACTGGAATATTGCACTATAATGATGTCACTGGTAGGAAATACACTGTTTGTTGTTTACATAAAGCACTATTGGAGATACTTATTAGTTTACATTGGTATGTTGACACTTATTTACAGAAATGTTGCACTAAAATAGTGTCACTGTTCATAGGACACTTTTTCAATTTATTGTCTTTCAGAGATATAAAATAAAAATTGTATTTTTTCACTTCATCTATTTTTTTCTTGTTATGTCTTAGATAATCGTACATTCATTTCTGACAAATTTATTGATAATCCTAGTATGGTCATATCGTGAGATAATTGTTATTGTGAGCTTTGCGTCGCGTATCGTATCGTGAGGTAGACAGAGGTTCCCACCCCTAGTGGTGTCAGTTTAGTGAACTTTTCTTGCAGCAAAGAAAACTAACACAATAATACATTGGTGGCTTTAAATAGGTTTTTTGATGTAATTTAAGAAGGGAAATGTATACCTTCGTCTCACATGACTCTTAACCTGTGAAACTCAAACATCTCAGTGTACATTTACACTGGAAACTCACACTAAACTAAACTGAACTCTGCATTGTTATACTCAGCATGTTTGTAGTAGGGCTGCACCATTATGGCCAAAATAATAATCACAATTATTTTGATCAATATTGTTATCACGATTATAATCACAATTTTTTTTTTTTTTGTATCATTTTAGGGAAAAAAAAAAATCTGTTTTTAAATAACTGTGTACAGTTTACAGTGCAAAATTAAGCTGAACCCAATCTTTTAAAATGGACCAAAGGCTAACAGAATAAATACATTATTACAGAGTTCAGAGCCAGTATTTTAAATGTAAATATTGCCGACGATCAGGTTAATTTAATCGTGGCAACCAAAATTGTGATGACGATTAAAATTTGATTAATTGTGCAGCCCTAGTTTGTAGTACTTCTATATACAGGTGACAAAAATAGGATTTATTTTGCAAGTTAATCAGTTCATCATTGCGGTTTATCTCATAGACAATATATTAAATGTGAATGATGTGATCAGACCCTCTCGACTCTCTTTCTCCATCCTCAGCATCAGTTCTGCTCTCATGTTTCTATTCTCACACTCTAAGTCTCTTTTCTCATGAACCTGTTTTCTTTCTGCCACTCACGTGTCTCCCACCCTGCACCCCCCACTCCCACCATGTCCATCTCTTCGTCCCCCACTGACTGAAAGTCTCCAGGTCTTCTTGATTGGTCATGGAGATTTCTTATTCTTCTCTACAGCTCGGTGTGTATGTGCGTTTAACCACCTAAGCTGCGTCTGTGGGTGTTTAACGTCAGCTGCTCACTGTCTCTGTGCTTCTCACTCTATAGGCCAACAGCCAAAAATGGCATGGAAGAGAAGGAAACACTTGATCTGTTTCTCTGACTCCCCTTAGGAGATCTCAGTGTGCAGCTCAGCCTGCTGATTATGAGGATTATATTAACACCATGACTTTAAACTGGACAATCAGGGGATTGAGCATTGTGAGGGAAAATATGGCTGACATGGTGCTACATGGTGAGCATGATAGCATGGAGACAAATGAGGAATTTAAACATGTCTTGTTCTATTTGGCTTTAGATTTCCTGACTAAAATCATTCACGTTAAAACAAAAAAAAAAACTTAAGAACATTACAAGCTTCGTTTTAATAATTGTTTAGGACTAAGGCAGGAAACCGTGTTGATAAGCATCTTGTTGGGTTTTAATGATGGTAAATTCTTAAGCAGCAAGTGTTCGTTCCTTGTCTACAAAGAAGCTCCATAGAACACTATTTTGTTCTGGTTTTTTATTTTGTTTTATTGTTTATTTTTAGCACAGGCACTTTATTTCTGCTCGATTTTATTGTTTTTACTAATTTATGTTTTTTTTCTTGTTGTACACCATATTTTTGTATTATAGCATGTCATTCTTTTTTGTCAATTTTTACCGTCTATGTAAAGCACTTATTAGTTTCAGCTGTGGTTGGTTCTAAAGTGCTCTAAAACAAATGTTTATTTGAGTTTTGTATTGTGAAAATCAATTCATATTATAGGTAATGGCACTGTTTACTCGTAAAATATGTGCAAACAACTTTTAACTTTTGTGTGTTGACAGACATAAAAAAAACAAAAACAAAAAACAATGTTTATTACACAGTTCATATTTTTGGAATTAACCAATACTATGTTGTTATTTATTTATTTATTTATTTATTTTTGCTTTGTACTGGTTTTTATGTGTTGGGCTGAAATAGAAGTCTTTGATGTGATGCAACATGCACAAATTGTACAACAATCTTTGCATTTGGTTCTACAAAATGACCTAAAAAAGACAAAATAATTAAAATTAACATTTATATTTCATAATTTCTGTATCATTTCATGAATGTTCACACTGATTCGGTTCTCTTAAAATCAAAGGATTTTGCACTTAGTTAGGACTGTGAGGGTTTCTGTTATGGACGTTTTGTTGTTCTTGGATGAGTTGGTATAAATCTCTTTTGTCCTAAAATAGTCCCAAACCAATGAACAAAGTTCTGACAATGAGTCAGCTCTGCAGTTTGTTCTGTGCACTCAGGGTCTTTATCTCCATCATTCTATGTTGGAATATGAGAGAAAATCAAATCCCAAAGTCAGGAGCAACCAGTGGTCCCATGCTGGTGGGTTGTCCCTCTTTTAACCCTGTCTGACATTCATAATCTCCATTATCTTCAAGTCTCCGTTTGTCTGATGTGGACGGAGGGGGATGCCGGTCCCACTTGGTTCTTCTCAGATAAAATCAGTGACTGTATTAGTGTAGGAGTGGAGCGTAACGGTTGTGTGTATGTGTTTGCTGGGGGGCTATGGGGGCTATGACTAACGGTCTGACACCTGCAGATCTTCTCAAAATGCAAATCCAAACTCTCACACCCCTCGACCCACACACTCCCCCAGCCAACCCATCCTCAGCCTTTAAAATCCAACGTTACTGAGCAACGACTCTCACAAATCTAGATTTGATTTAAACATTTCACAAAAGACATTTCATGATGGTCCAAGGACCATATATATATATATATATATCTGTGTGTGTGTGTGTGTGTATGTGTGCGTTACAAAAGCTATATTAAGATCCTATCAGGCTATATAAATCTACTTTAAGAAAACCTCAGAGTTGAAATAGCTTTGTTTATATCAACAAATAAACAGGAAAACAAGGGAGAACATTGGTTCCAAGTAGAAAAAGTCCATTTATTTAAATTAAAGTGTTTTATGGGTCTTTGTCCTAAAAGGGCAACATATAACTTTAGCTTTCCACAAAGCAGGTGCAAGCATCTGCTTTTCTGAAGTGCTATATATTCTGAATCCCTGACCAGCCCTAACAAGTGCTGCCCTGCAGCTGAGCCTGACCTTTGACCCGGGAGGTGGGAACAACTCAGCAGTGTTCCTCTGTGGTGCACGAGTAAAGTGGTGCATTATTTCTTATTGTTGTGTGGGAGGTAAAAAAGAAAAAAAAAAGTTGTTTTAAAGATAGGGATTGAAATCAGCTCTCGAGTGCCTCCCACTGGCTAGTTAGGATATTACAATATACCACAGTAGGACACACACACAGCAGTGTGGTGTGTTAAGAAAGAAAGAAAGAAAGAAGCTATTAAATATTATTACTACTATTATACACACTATTATTATTGTGCTTCATTCATTCATTCATAATAAATATGCTCACACTAAACACAAACTGCATCTCAAACGTGTTGTAGTATTAAATATATGGAGCCCTATCGCTTGTCAGTTGTGCCACTGGGATTTTTCTGAAACATCTCTGTACGTTGGACAGCTCCCAATTACGCCAAGCAATAGAGCGCCCCCAGGTGGCTATGAAAACAGTTGCAGCCTAAAGAAATTGCAAAAATGACTGGACTCTTATTTGTGGGTTGTGCTATTTGGAGGTAGATTTTTCTTTAATAAATATTTTCAATCAAAGAAAAAGTCTTCAAATGCAAAAAATATATATTTTTTACACCCAAACAATTGCATTTATTTGATTGAAAATGTTTTTTGTTTTTTTTTATTGATTTTTGTATTATTATTGAATAATAAAGACACAAGTCAAGATGGTATTTGTTTGTAATATTGTTAAATAATTGTGAAAAACCAGCTGCTTATTATAGAGTCAGACTGTTTTTTGGGGGGAAATAGTTGAACTACAGGATGTTACTTTTACAGGGAATACATTAAATCTATACTAACTTTGATGCACTCATACAGGGACAATAATTAGAAAATCTCACTATTTAACCTTTGGGTCACGTGTGTGTTTGTGGATTTGTGTGAATCTAAAAAAGAAATCCTATATTTTATCCACGTGGATGATTATAGGCATGTGTCGTGTGTGTATCAGTGATGATCAACATTCAATGATTGTGTCCTTTAAACGTCCCCGGCCTGGCCCAGACTTCACTTGTGGAAGATGGCGCACGCATTGAACTTCAACCTCGGAAATTTATCCAACCTCGCTTGTCCGTTTGACCAAAAGCTAATCCATCACTGGACACTCTCGCGATAAATGCCCCCCATATATTAGGGCACATGGGGGAGCTTCGCCCACTTGGAGAGGCGTTGGGTTTCCTTGTGGACCTTTGGTGACTTTTGGATCTGCGGCTCACCAAACATCTGTAACCATGTCGGACGCGGTTGTCAGTTTCATGAAGGACTTTTTGGCGGGTGGCATCGCCGCTGCCATCTCCAAAACAGCTGTGGCTCCTATTGAGAGGGTCAAGTTGTTGCTGCAGGTAAAAGGAAGAAAGCTCTTTGCTCCCTGGGGGGTTAGGGCGCATGCATGCGCAAAGGCGTGCGTAATGACTAGGACACTAAAAGAAAAGTAACACTAAAACTTACAGATACACGTAATTTATGATGCAGATGAGTTTTTGTGAACTGGCTGGGTTTCTTTAGGGGGGAAAAAGTGTGCGTAAAACCATGAGACATGGAGCTCTAAGCGCAACGTGGTGCGTAACAGAGGTGGCCAAGAACGCCCCATGCACTCATCCAGTTAATGAAACAGATTTTATTGAAATGATATATACATCAGTATGTCTTTATTCGATTAAACTTTCTCCCACTATTGACGTATGACCGAGTTTGAATTCAGTGAAAGTGTAATGCTAATTTTAACTTTATCCATGTAATGCAATAGGCCTGCACGGTTGGGTTTCAAATGACACTTTGCTAGACTGCTCAGCTCAACGCTGTAACGCCAGCACAGAGAATACCAAACCCTATAAATCAACTTTCAATTATTACATTTATTTATTTATTAAACAAATCATGTTGCACATAATTACTCATACAACACAAGCCAACTGTTTTTGTAACCAAGGCGTTTCCATGTTCTATTCCAGGTGTTCCCAAACAGGGGTACGTGTACCTTTAGGAATACTTGAACACATCTCAGGGGGTACATTAAAATATTTGTCAATTTAATTTCTGAAGTTATAGGACATATTATTACATGCAGGCAGACACTTTTCTCGTCCATAAATTGTGGCACACTTTAAAATACATCAAAGGTTGAAGTTCAAACTTTAAAATGACCAAAACATCAGAAACAGACCAGTGAAAGGCTAAAATTTTATAGGTTACGCTGGACCAGACACGGGAAAGGGTTTAGACGAAGACACAAATAGGGAGTACATTGGTAAACACTGTGAATCAATTCTGTTGCTCTGTCCAGGTCCAGCATGCCAGCAAACAGATCACAGCAGAGATGCAGTACAAGGGCATCATAGACTGTGTGGTGAGGATCCCCAAGGAGCAGGGTTTCCTCTCCTTCTGGAGGGGAAACCTGGCTAACGTCATCCGTTACTTCCCCACACAAGCCCTGAATTTTGCCTTCAAAGACAAGTACAAGAAGATCTTCCTCGGTGGCGTGGATCAAAAAACACAGTTCTGGCGTTACTTCGCTGGTAATCTGGCATCCGGCGGTGCTGCTGGTGCCACCTCGCTCTGTTTTGTCTATCCGCTTGACTTCGCCAGAACAAGGTTGGCGGCTGACATCGGTAAGGGTACAGCACAGAGAGAGTTCACAGGTCTTGGTAATTGTATCTCAAAGATCTACAAGACAGACGGCCTCAAAGGTCTTTATCTGGGATTCAACGTGTCCGTGCAGGGTATCATCATCTATAGAGCAGCCTACTTTGGATGCTTTGACACAGCCAAAGGTGTGTATAGACAAGTCCAATGAGAGCCTTTTTGTGTGGTAACTATGTTGGTGTATTTCATGTTGTTTACTGTGTCATTTTAAATCTTCATGCAGGTATGTTACCAGATCCTAAAAACACGCACATCTTTGTCAGCTGGATGATCGCCCAGACAGTCACCGCTGCAGCAGGTCTGATCTCATACCCATTCGACACAGTCAGACGTCGTATGATGATGCAGTCCGGACGCAAAGGAGGTAAACACCCCTCATGCAGTGATTGAAGTTATTCTGCATGTCCTCAGGCATGCAACACTGTGCTTCACTCTCCATGCATCTTCTGTCACAGCTGACATCATGTACACGGGGACAATCGACTGCTGGAAGAAGATCATCAAGGACGAGGGAGGAAAAGCCTTCTTTAAGGGTGCTTGGTCTAATGTGATCCGAGGCATGGGTGGTGCCTTTGTGTTAGTGCTCTATGACGAGATCAAGAAGTACACTGTTTAAACTTCCCGGTCTCCTCCATCCCAAGGAAACCCTACACCTTATTCAAGTCTTAGTCGTTGTGATACAGTGACAGCATGTGCCACTCCTCTGCGACATCCCAGGAAAGGTGGATGGGAACAGCTGACCCAAGTTATCATGCCTCCTCAGAAACCTGTATATATCCCATCAGTGACGTGACATAGGGCAGCCCTTCACTATGAGACATGATGACTATGTGAAACCAACACAGGCCATATTTCTCCTAATGTCAGACCAGTTGTGGAGCAGTGCTCGCGCTAATGTTGCAACCACTGTGGCCCTTGTACCCCACCACATGCCTTATTTTATTAAGAATAAAGATTTATTATTCTAATTATTGCTTTGTTGTCATGCCACATCAACAGTTTTACTGTCTATTACAGGAGCCACATGTGGCCCTCGGTCTAATTTTGTCCGGCCCAGGCAGAAAAACAACGAGATGACGATAAAAATACACAAAATTAACAACAAAAATGCACAAAAGCGAACAAACAAACATGAAATGAGAGAAAAATATACAAAATGATACCAAGAACATACAAAAATAACAGGAAAATATCTAAATATCCATAAATTAAGATGACAGATGTAGTCAGAGCCGTAGTAGAGTTAAATACTGCTGCACTTGATAAGTTATTGTTTTAAATTAACAGTGCTTAAATATTTATTTTCACTAAATAATTGAGCCAAATGTGTTCAAGTATTGCAGATAGAATTTCATTAAAGATCCTTCAGATTTGGTGTTTAGATTTTGATGGGGTTTTTTTTTTCAAAAAATAAATAAAAAGAATTTTAAAAAACTTATAAAATCTTACATAATTGTTAAAGTGTAAGAACATACTTCAGTTAGTAAAAGAGTAGTTTCCTAACTTTTTAAGTAGATTCAAAGTCTTCCCTCATTATCTTTTCCGCATCACATGCCTTATTTTATTGAGAAAAAAACATTTATTATTCTAATTTTTGCTTTGTCGTCATGCCACCACTTCAATGGTTTTACAGTCTATTACATACATTGGCAAATAGCAGAGCTTTGTCTAATTTTGTCTGGCCCCAAAAGTAAATGCACGAAAAACATGAGTTGACTATAAAAATACGCAAAAATTTAAAAACAACAAAAAATATATGAAATGAGAAAAACATGTACTAAATAATACCAAGAATACACATACAACAAAAATACACGACTCCAAAAACACACAAAATAACAGAAAGAATACACAAAGATGGCAGAAATATATCTAAATGACAACAAAAATGCACAAAAGAGAACAAACATATTAAAATATACTAAATGATATCAAAAACATACAAAAAAAACAACGGAAAAATATCCAAATCATCACAAAATGAGAGACTGTCACTAAATGATACCAAGAACACACAAACAAATGAAAACAAATACACAGAAAAATAAAGAAAACATGTACAAAACGACACCAAAAACATGCAAAGCAACAACAAAAATGACAATATTGATGTTCAGATTGTTCATAATTCTAAATTCTGACATGAATGTTGATAATGTTGCCATTGGGTCAGACAATCACATTTTTGTGGCCCCCACTTTGGGTTTTACCCTAATAATGTAACCATGGAAACTGAGGCTGCAACCCCAACCACAAAAGACAAACATCTGATTATCCTTATCATAAGTAAACATGAAGATTTACAAAGACTTCCACCGATTGTTATTTTAAACCCCTCTCCTGACTAATAAACATTAAAATAATAAATCAATTGATGAATTATAATAGTATAATATTCTAGTTTATTAAAAACACAATAGCTGTGTAAATGTAAAGGCATTAAAGACATAATGACGGGTAAAATATTTGCATTCCTGTTTTCTAAAGTTAAACAATAATGCATGTATAAAGAAGAAAATCCAACAAGTTGTTATAAATATTTTCAAAATAATTAGTTTAAATAGAGCGGGGAAAAAAATAGAATAAAGTCCATCTCTTCGATCCAAATACAAAACGATCAATCGATCATGTTGCAATCTGTAAACTTAAAAAAAAAACACCAAATCACTGAATTGTTTTATTGTTTTTTTTTAGTTGGCATGAAGCCACAGAGAGGATGGCAGTGATGACGACTGTGCTGATTGGTCCTCGCTCATGAGCACCAGTCAGCCCGGGTCTTTCTAGTCTGGGGTAACAGAGTGTGTGAGGAATGGGAGACAGACCTGGAGCCTGCAGAGGAACACAACACACAAAGACTTTTAAAATCAGAAATATGATTAAAAAACAAGGAAATTCCCTCTTTATTCACAGTCACTTCTACATTGTATAACTTTTAATGTTCAAACATGGCAGACAAACCGAGAGGTAAATCAACTATGGAGGAAGCGGGAGTGGTTTGTAAACCACTGCAACTATAACGTCATAGGATGAAAAACATCTGCTAAGGTTGCTCTTACGAACCCAGTGATTCTGCAGATTTATTTTTGTTGTTTTTGTAAATGAATTGAATTCTGAAAATAACCAATATGATTTACTAGGCTTCAAACTCACAAAGATAAATTCAGAAGACAGATGTAGTCAGAGCCTGGGTAGAGTAAAATACTGCTGCACTTGATAAGTTATTGTTTCAAGTATCACAGATAGGATTTCATTAAATATGCTGCAGATTTGGTGTTTAGATTTTGATGTTTTGTTTAAAAAAAAGAAAAAAAGAAAAAAATAGAATTTTTAAAAAGTAAGTGGAGTTTTATTAAATCTTACACAATTGTTAAATTGCAAGAACATGCTTCGTAAAAGAGTGGTTGGTAAAAAAGGAGCATGATGATTCCCTATGACATTTTTCAGAAATGGTAATTTGAAATGGAAATAATGGCATAAATTAAAGACAAATAAAGTGTTGTATGTTGAAACTTAAAGTTGCTATCCGGAGTTTCTGGGAAAAGTCTCGATGTCCCGCCCTCAACAGCTCCACTTCCTCCCACTGCCTCTGCCAATCTACCAGAAGCCACGCCTCTACTTTTCTGCACGCGCATCAGAGAGCATAACAAGGTCTATGGGTCAGGTAAGAGCCAAAATCATATTCACCTGTTTGCTGTTGTGACACGCGGCCTTGTTTCCGTGCACAGTAACGCATTCACTTTGATTGACAATCTCACAAACACAAATTCAAAGCCTATTGGCTAGACGCAGTCAGCGATCGTTTCCATTTGTATAGGGATCTATAGGACGAAGGCGGGACTTATATACATGAATGTATATGAATGACCACCGGCAGTAGACCATAGTAAAAGACTAGTTAGGTATTTTTTCGCATTTCAAAAGAATCATACATAAACATAGATTTCTCAGAAACTCTGGATATCAGCTTTAAGTATTTAAGTAGATGCAAAGTCTTCCTTCATTATCTTAGGTGACACTGGGTAATTGTAGTGGTATTTCTGTCTGTATCAAACTGGTAGCCCTTCAGATTTTTCAGTAACTCTGAAGTAGGTTGGTGACCCCTGGTTTAGATTCTATACATGCTTACCTGTGGACTTCATTCTGCTGGCTGGTCCAGTGTCTACGCCTGAGGTGTTGATGGAATATGAAGGCAACCCCAGGGACCCGACGTTCCGCTGATAGTCTGCCAGTTGTTGTGAGCGCTTGAGGCTCGGGGTGGGTTTGGCAGACTCTAGCTTCTTTATGAAAGCCTGAGATAAACACACAGTAGAACTTAATGACACACGCTTTCTATAAAAGTCACACATTGCACAATGAGATGTTTTACTGTACAATACTATTAAATGAACATAACTACAAAAAGTAAATTTTTATATTAACAGAACAAAAAAGACAGGATTACCCATTTTGGAGGGCATCCGCATCAATATACTGATTCTGGATCAGTTTGAAAAATGAAAAATTGGTGAAATCTCAAAAATGTATATCTCGGTTCCTAATTGACTAATCTTTATGAAATTTTACTCAGTAATGTCAAATTTGTTACTCAATTATTTAAATTAGTTTAATCCAGGATTAAATCTGGATTGTGCATTTCATCATGATTAAAATAAATAAAAATTGGGGAGCCAATACTGGTATTAATAATTTCTTCTAATGAATAATCATGGCACCATGATCAGTAGTGGTGTGCCAAAATATCGATGTATAGTGATCGTGGGCAAAATATCGTGACAGTATCGTATTGCGAGGTACCGGACGATACCCAAGACTAACGTTCAGGATCACTGATCCAGATAACTGCCAATATCTGGCATAGAGGATATTTACTGATTTACTTTCAAACCCAAACCAAAAATCAAACATTTATTATAAGTGCCTTGAAAAAATTCCACTTAAAAACATGATAGAATGTATTTAATAGGCTTGTGTTAAAGCACCATAAAAGAATTCAATTGAAAAATCTGATGCTCTGACATTTGATCAACCACAAGGTATACAAAACACTATCGAACAAATGAAAAATTTCATTATTTCATGTAAAATAATGAAATAAAACATGCGACTTTCAACAACTTTGCAATAAACAGCAAATGACCATTGAAGCAGGCTTTGAAATAAAACATGCAGTTATATTTCTACAAACATGCTCTGCAGAACGTTTTCAAAAGCAATGTTGCTAGTAAAGAGATCCAACATCAAAACGTCATATATTGAACCTTAAAACTATGGGTTTCAAACTGGAATTAAACCTGTAATCTTCAGCCTTTCCAAAGAACAATAATAGGAAAGAAGTTCTCACGATCTGACTTGTTTAAAGAAAAAAATAAGTTGTGGATCAATCTTGAAACATCGTTATGAAGTAGTTCCTTCTGTGTTGAACAAATGTGGATGTGTGGAAAACACACACAAATTACACAGCAGATTCAATTACTTCACTCCAAGAATAGAGATGGCAAAGAGCACTCGTACGGCAGCACGAGGAAGGACTCAGGAGAGGGAACAGTTTGTTCTTAGAGTAACTCAAGTACACATTATATAGTAACAGATTCTGAGGAAGTCATGGTGATACTTTTATCAGTTGAAAATCAACCACGGGTGTCAATAACACTTTAAAAAATGAGCGCTCATTTTCCCCTCTAAACAGTGAGACTCTATAATGAAGCTACTGTATTAGCTAAACACCAATGTGAACACAGCGACTTGTTTGAGCATTTGTTCTTAGACAGAGTGGTCAAGCACAGGTAATAGAATGAGTTGAAAGGCTACAGCTGAAGAGCCTGAACTGTTTTACAATGTCACACTGTAGCACTGCGACACCTGCTGCAATCTGTCCAAGCCCTCAGGGGTAGTGACCCAGACTAATACTGGATAAACCTAAAAGATTATATTCAAAACAGAATTAAGTGTTCTTTTATGTTATTATAATTCAGCTATTACCTCCACCAAGGAGGTCATATTTTCACCAGCGTTTATATATTTATTGATCTTGTAGCAGAATTACATCAAGTACTTAACATACAAGTACTTAAAGTTTAAACCAAAAACAGACATTAGGCCACTGAAGATTCCATTAGATTTTAGAGGGGATCCTGATCAATATAATGATTCTGGATCAGCTTCAATAATCAAAAAATCCCCAATTCTTATTTCGTTTCTTTATGAAAATTGACTCAGTTATGTTGGGTTGCTTTCTCAATTACTCCTTCTGGATCAGATCTGGATTGCACATTTCATTGAGATTTTTTAAAAATGAGGGTGCCCATACGTTTGGACCTACTGTATTGTTAGTAATGTGGATAGAATGGATTTCCAAGCCTTTAAAGTGTGAATGATAATGGTACCATGATCAGGATCCAGATAACCGCCAATATCTGATAAAGAAGAGATTTGGTGCTTGGCAGAGGTTTACGATCTCTGAGAGCTCTTATTTATATTAAGTCAGTCACAGTAAAAACAAGAAAAAAATCATGTTCTACCCTTTGTTCATTCAACCAACATAATTTCTTGTTGTTTACTAGCACAAAGTTGGGGATTTCGTCTAATTATATTGAGGTGTATAATCAACTATTAATGTATTTATTAATCTAATATTTATTGCAAGTTTAGACATGTGATCGCAGTTAGAGAATTGTTCAAGGTAACTCATGGCTGCTAATGAAGGGAGATACTACTAGTTTAATGTAGAATATAATAAAACAAGTTTTGATGAACTACGGCCGAGCCCGCCGAGCGTCTCTGCACTGAATAGCACGTACCATGTTCCAGAGAAGTCAGTCAAATGACTCGGTTCCACCGAGTAAAACAAATGAAATTGTGCAACGTATAATCGTAATCCACGTTGAATTGCCTTTGAAACGATACAGTATATCACACGACTATGTTCCCATAAATTTGGAAATTACCGGAAACGGGGGGTGGGCACCGGGCCTTATTTCAAAAAAAGGGCTCAGAGCGTTTCATCATATTAATTCATAGAGTATTCAAACCAAACTGCACTCTGCTCTAACAAGAACTAACGGAGTAGTCATTTGAAAAATGGGGTCCCCTTGGCGCCCCTGTGACATGTACGAGGGAATGGGCCCCATTTATATATTGGTATGTGCCAATGGTTCGGTACCACCAACCATCGTAATATTTGACACGCAAATAAATGAGAATCGACTTTGGTTTTTTTTCTTTTGGGGCCCCAAATCAAAAATTGGGCTTGAGCATCGATGCGTACACATCCATAGATTATACCTACCCATATTCAGCTCGACCCATTCACAAATAACAGAGGAGTAGTGATTTTACAACAAATTGAGTGGGTTTTGAGTCCGGTAGCCCGGCCTTAAAAAGTGTTAAATTATTCCTAAATTAGTTCTGCTTTGCAACCACAAACCTTGCAGTCAATTTAGAAAAATGTCAACAAAAACCAAGAAGTCTTGGACATAGTGGCCTGACTGCATCCTACTGGGTTTGTAATGGGGGTGCAGCTGTGTGCAGGTGTAACTCGAACAATTGGAATCAAACTCTGATTAGTAAAATTGTGGAGTGAATATATGAATGCATTGAAGAGAATGTACAAGTAGTTTTTTTTTTAGATTTCAAATATAAATGATGTCAATTAGGATCAAGTCTAGGAGCTAAGGGTTTCTCACCAGGTTTTCTCTCTGTATGCGTTGCTGTTCCCGCTTCCTGTTCATTGCACTGTGAGACAAGTGAACTAAAGGTGAAGCACTGGCCACATGAGTTTTTCTCCTCGGTGCACTTTCTGGACGCAGACCAGGGGAAAGGCGTGACAGTTTAAGGAGGAGGCGGTGGTTCTCTTGATCTATGCGCCGCACCTCGTCATCGGTGAAAGAATAGTTCTGTCTGCTCTTCTTTCCAGGATAGTGAATGACCACTTTGTTCTGAAATTCACTTTCCAAACAAAGACAAGAACCTAGAGCACAAAAGGAGGACATTACCTTTTAATATGAGCCAAACAGTTTGAAGCAAAATGTACTCGTTAAACAAAGCTGAATATTTTTGTGTTTATAGCTTACTCACAAAACATGAAAAAAGATATACAGTATCTCTTTAGCCAAGTCACTTTAATGTCGCTTTTCATTTTGTTATGTCACCCTGGCAACTACATCTAACCCTCTTTGTTACTGGTGTAAACTGAGAGGGAGGCAATTTACTGAAAAAGTGGCTCTTAACAAACCTATATATATATATATATATATATATATATATATATATTATTGTACACAAGAACATAAATATCAAAAGAAAAAAAAAAAAAACACTTTTTTGGTGTTATAAATATGTTTAAATAACCTTATCCCACAAAGCTTTAAACATAAAAAAGATACTTAATATTTTCTTTTAAATGTTAAAACTTCAAGATCAACTTGTGTATAAGCCAGGGTTGGGACATATTATAATTGTAATAGCGTAATTGATAATTCATTACAATTATGGCGTAGTTATAATTGTAACTGTAATTACAAAAAACATGTGTTGCTGTTGTAATCATAATTAGATTGTAACTGAGTTAAAATAATTGACTTTTTAATTGTATTTGGCATGGAAATTCTATAAAAACTACAATTTCACTAAAATGCAAAACTGGAGAACCATGTTACACATATGTAGCTAATTATTAAAATATGCTTCATATCAAGTTTTCCCACTACATTTTGGTTCTCTTGAGTATCATTTAATATATATATATATATAAATTTAAGGGGTATATTGACAGTAAAAAGGCTGAGGCGCCAACACCAAAGACATTAATACCAATATTTTTATGGATAAAGAAGGATTACAAGGTAGCCAAGTGCAAAATACAAATTGTATGAAAGATAATATTTTTCAGTGTATTTTACAGTTTATTTAAGACATGCGACAAAACCGACCGGTTATCTTAAGAGATGCTAACAGCAAGCTAACACAAGAGGAAGGTTAAATTTTATGTGGTTATTAATTAAAGGCTCAGTAATTGGGATAAATTGAAATTAAACTTTAGTAATTGACAACATAATTGTAATTGACTTTCAGGAGAAAAAAATTATCATTTCAATTTTAATTGTAATTGGAAAAAAATGTTGATCATCATAATCATAATTTAGTTGTAATTGAACATGGCTAATTGAAGATGAAATCGTAATTGAAAAATGTAATTGACCCCAACCCTGGTATAAGCTAAACTTATAATCAGAAGATTGTAAATTAGAGATGAAATGCATAATCAAAGACAGAAATGATTGAACTTACACTCATCCACATCCGAGTCTTGTCGTCTGTTGCCAAGTCCACTGGAGGGCAAGCTCTCCTCCTGATACTCATCATGGTCTACAGAATCAGTCGTTGTGTGGTCTAGGCACAGTGACCTGCTGCTGTCAGGGGAGGAAAGGGGACTCACGTCTGTCACAGTGTAGTCCGATTCTTCTGTTGAGGCGGTCTGAAGTCGCTCAGGTCCTAGACATCCCTCTTCAGTGCTGTTCAGGTCAGGATATGAAGAAGCCTCACTTGTTTTGGGGAGTGTGGGGGACTCCAACCTGCTCCGCTGACTGCTGCAACTCTCCAAGTCTGCATCTGCCTTAGATGAACTGGTAGACAGATTTTGGATGACATCTTTGGGTCTTTCATAGTTCAAGTTAGTGTCGCCGTCACAATCGCTGCTGCTGCTGCGACTTCCTGAGTACTGGACAATTTCTGACAAGGCACGTGACGCACTGGATACCCTGTGTCTTCTGTTTCTAGTGCTTTTAGTTCGGCTCTTTACTTCTCTCATGTCATCACTCGTCTCGTCAGTTCTCAGAGGCCGATCACCGTGTCTGCTTTCAGGCGTCTTTGCAGGGAACCCCTCTGAAGGCGCTTGGCTTTCCTCTTCAACCTTCAGGACTTGTTCTACCTTCTTCTCTTCAGGCTCGCTGCCACTCCCACAATCACTATCAAAAAATGAGTGATCCACTTCAACTTCCATGTCACTGGGGTTGATCATCTCTGTTCTCCACAACAAACAATCTGCAAGCAGAAAATGAAGCAGAAAGCCAGCATTGATCAAAAATGTAATATCTAATGTTTTTATTTGATTTTAGATTAAAAGGCTATTTAAAAGTTCCATGTCGTCACAAAAAAATAAAGATGTACTTGGTTTTTAGGTACACGAAGCAATGGGGGGGAAGTTATGATTCCCCCTGGGTCTAGGTGGTGCAAGTAAGTAGACAACATTGCCTAATAACAGCAATGACCATATATTTTGACAAGCCATAGTATTAATAGTGAGGCTAATTAGTACGAGCATCCGTTTATGTTATATGTTGGATTAAGGGAAGAAGCTGGAGTACCTAAAGAAAACCCACGCAATGTACGAGGAGAACATGCAAAGTCCACAAAGAAAGTGTTTACCCCTTGAACCCAGGACCTTCTTGCTGTGAGGCAGACATGCTAACCACTACACTGCCGTGCGTCCAAAGTTGAAGGTAATTCTGACTAAAAACGAAATGTTAAAATCGTAGATTTAAAAAGTGCTTTTATGAAAAAGTAGTTGCTTTACAATATCAGCTCATTCACACAGGATTATTACTGAATATGCAAAGACATTTACAGCATTATAAATTAAGCAGTATTTTTTACTTGACTCAGGAATTTATCAGAACAAGTGACATCATTTATGATATTATAAAACTAGCAGTATTTACTAACTTGATTTAGGAATATTGCTCACTCAGGACATTTGCTGGCCAATCTTTACGGGGTGATAGGGATATTAGATTATTATTATTATTATTATTTGGACAACTGTATCCCTCTTAAGGCGTAGGTGTTTGATGCATAATGCATAGCCTACTAATAGCTTCAATAATATAGAAATAAAAGTTTTACATGGTAAACACTGCTTTCATTTAAAATTAAGATATGGACACATACTGCACAAAACATAAACATAAACACTTTCAGTTTTAAATGATGCTACACAACCGTACCCAAATCAGGTTTCACAACGCTCACTGAGGACATCTGCTGGTCAATCTTTATCTCCTTTGGTCCTTCTCGAAGTCTCCAGTATCGAGCTTAGCCTGAGTTACCATGACAACCTGTCAACATCGCGCTGTTCTGCAAAGCTGCGTTTGATGACGAAAGATGTTACGAACTGTAAACAGTTTCAGGAAATGCTTGCATTGTTTACACAAGTAAATTGGTATTTTTGTAGACCTGTTTATTTATCTATTTTTATTTATTTATTTATTATTATAAAGCGTTACATTTCATTCTTGAAACCTCTTTTTCTCATTTGATTATCTAAAGTCTATGTTCAGTTTTTCGATTCTTATTTTGTGAAGGTTTTTTACAAGCGTGACAAAAGTATAATGTACATTATATTCTATTATTTTCCTCATTAAAATCTGTATTTATTACACTTTGGTCGACATAATTAAAAAAAAAAAATATATATATATATATATATTTTTTTTTTTTCCCCTTTTAAATATGTTTATGTTTATTGATGGGATCCCCATTAGCTCAGCAGGGCTGTCGCTATTCTTCCTGGGGTCTGCATATAAAACATACAATAAAATACAATTTTGTGTTTACTAACAAAGTATTTTCTGTTTGCATGTTCCATTGATCTGTACATAAACATTATCTTAGCACTGTTTATTTGTATTTTTGGTAAAACACATTTCCCTGCTGTGGCGTGTCCATATGATAGCTGTTTATCAGTGCTAAATAAGAGTCTCTGGTAAAAAATTAAATAAAATAAAATTTTAAAAAAGGCAGCTTTGATGCTATTATGTTTTTGAAGAAAATTCTGTAAATGTTTTATTTTTGAAATTTCCAGTTCGCAAACCAAGAGCAAATAAATATATATTTGATGGTAAACTGTATTGACCGCCACTTTTAAGCTTAAAGTGCAAAATGATACAAGACCACATCTCAAACACCGACATAAATACATGAAAAATATAATGTAGTTGATAATGGATGAGAGAGATTTAGTGTAAGGTGAATGATAATCATGTGTGAATGATAAAGCATTCATTCAAACTTCAGTAGTCCGTGCGTTCAATGAAAGTCGCTTACACAGTGATATATATAGTTGTTGATTTTTTAAAAACCTTCATTACTGCGGCTAAATTAGTGCGAGTATCCGTTTGTGTTATGCTAACTTTACCTGCGCAGACACGCTAACTTACCCAACAAATAAGCGCACACGTATCAGGAGAAGGCGATAGAAGTACAGCAAGGTCATGAATACAGATGTAGACTATTAAAAACACAAAACGTGTCTTTCTTGAAGTTGTAAAGCAAAATTAGCATTAGCGAGATTTAGGGGGCTGTCTTTTCAGCTACATGGTGGCTATAGCAACAACATACGTCACTTCCTGACAACGGTTGCCGCGTGGGAGACATGATTCACCCCATAGACTCACCCCGGCAATGTTGATAGGATTATTTTATATACAAATCCTTACAACAAGCACAACAAAAATATTGTTACATTTCTCAAATGGTTAAAAAACAGTCTATTTATATAACTGCATTCAGTCTGAAAAACTTCATGAACAAGTAATAGTGGTATCATAAACAGCAACATAAGAGCTGGACATGACTCAGCACCTCTACAACTTGTATAAAGCCTTCCTACAAGAGCTGACATATAAAAAGTAACAATTCGGAATGTTTTTCTACCACAAACCAGGAATTCCCTATAGGTATTTTAACAATTTATGAAGTTAAATCTCAAAATGTATCTTTTTTTTTTATTATTTAATTATTTTATATATATATATAAACTTATTGAGAATGAAAAGTTTTTTTTCCCAAGATTTTGACCAGAACTCATGAATGGATGTATTGTTTTAAAGGGTTCTAAGTTAAAGTTTAAATGATGAATAAATACATATGCCAAGGAGTTAATTTGGCAAATCACAACTGCATTTAAAGATTGCACTTCACTAACTTATTACCATTTATTATTAAGCGTAAATCAAAATGATGTGTTAGAGCTTGCAATGGAATAGAAGGAAGGTCATTTAGTCTTTTTTACCGAGGACTATTATGCCAAACTTCTGCCTCAGGAGTATCCCCATTAACAAGAAAAGGGATTATCTGGAGGCGCGTCCCCTGAAATCACAATTAGTCATGGTCCTACCCTTAATACCATAGTTAGTCTTAGAAGTGACAGACACTAATGAAATGCCAATGTTCTTGGACAATAAAACGTGGGGGAATTTATCATCTAAACCTATGTCTGGTCACTGTCATGAAATTTACATGCCAATGCAGGTTGGATAGTGATGTCGATTGAATGGATTCTTTATTGAATCGGTCCCACAGTCCAATGGAGGCAGAATATATATACACAAGGCCATATTTGTGTTATTTAAAACTGTAAGATGACCTTAAGTGTCGAATCATTTTAACAAGATTGGCATTTTCTGCATCTGATGAAGTTGTAGATGTATTAGTTTATCTTTTTCTGTAACTGTCCAAAAGGCACTTTATCTAATGCCAGGATTGCAGTTGGACAGGGTGGTTCATTTAATAGATTAGATATATTTATCATTAAATATATGTGAGATACAGTCAAATGTATCTCACATATATTTGTGCTGGAAACTAAAACAAGAAATGACACTAAAGAATTGTTCACCAAGAGTGCTCAGTTTTCTCCCTGGTGTTTGAAAGCATGGCAACTTCATTAATATTTTGAACTAATTAATGTGGAATAGGCTTCATTATCCTTCACAACCCGTAACTACAAAACGATGAAGGACAGAACTTTCAGATTTTCTGTAGACTGTGGTTTACACAATTCAAGCGAAACTGTGGAAATGCCGAACTGATTTTTATTAAATATACTGTATTTCCCCATGTTTTCTCATAGGAATATCAAATACAGAAAGCACAAAAAAACATGAATGTTTGTCCTTGTCAGAACAAATATTCCAGCTATCTGGAAATGTGGTTCACCACTCAATATAATTACCAAGATATTGGATGATAAGATGTTACTTTGAACATTGAACTGAGTCTGCATTTTTAAAAACATGATTTAAACTTGACAAAATAAACGGGTGTGAAAGCTAGCTGGAGCTCAGATGATTTTCGGCCTCAGGGGCAAACATAAATTATAATATGCAGTTGAATCCCAAAACTCTGGTCCTTTCCACCCGCACCAGCCCTGCAAAAGAGAACACATACACATAACCACGTGAAAAACCAGCACGGTCAATAGTATTTTGTTAGAATGTTCATGAACATGACCTTTTCTGTGATATGCTGCAGGTCTTCTGCTCCTGTGTAGTGAGGATCTAGGATGAGATAACGGATCTGCCCTGTGGTCTCACTCCATGTCACACCCAGGATAGTGTGAGCTAAAACTCCTCCTCCTGCATATAAAGTATATACACATTTTTAACTTTGCCGCTTACTTTTGATTAATCTGGGAATTATCCATTTATTTTTCTTTTTAAGAGACATAGATAGCACCAAAATACATATACGCAGCGTGAGTCTAGCTCACCTATCATAATGGGAGTTCCTTCATTGAGGAAGTGGTTGGCCAGTTCTCTGCCTTTAGATGCCAGCTCCGACCCCTGACTAAAAAAATACTCAGATAATCAAAAAATGAGCCCCCATAACCCTTACTACCACATTAGCTACAGGAAGACCATCACACCTGACAAACATGATCCTGGAAGTTATGCCAAGAAGCTGGTTCAGAACAGCCTGAACCTCGATGGATCCGATCCATTGACAGGAGCCCACAAAGGATTGCTGTTTGTCTCCAACGTCCACTAAAGCCTGGAAAGCCCACATCAACACTAAGTAGGTAACTAGAGCATATCTGTTAAAGCATTGGAGCGATAATAAGAAAAAAGAAGAACCTGTTGAATCTCTTTGTGAGTGGGTACTGGTCGATCGCTGTAACCTTGCTGCTGGAACCACGAGCAGATGGTCTGCAAAGAGCGATAAGCACAGCCCCAGCCATTGTCATCAATACGATCCTGCATGTAGTGGTGATAGCTGTAAATCCCCTGAACCAAATACACCTGAAGGACATGAGGAGAAGAAGAATTGTGTTGTTAAAGCACCCCTAAAAGTAAAAAAGAAGAACAAAGAACACAGCCACATACCTTTCCATTTTCCAGAGAAGGATTTGTAAGAGCCTGATGAGGGTTTCTGAGATAACCGTCCTTGTAGGGCTCATTTGGAAAGTGGAAAGCATTAACCCTCCTGAAGTAAGGCCTGTCCTCTGGCATCTCATACTGCTCATGCAATTCCTGTTCATACATAAGAGTTTTAATGTTGCACCTGGTTGTAAAACACTTCTCAAGATAATACAAAAAGTTTTATTGAACTACCAGCTGGAGGAAAGGCAGTAAGGACAAGTTTTGCTACCTCATCCTGCTTCTGGATACCAGGTGTCTGCAGCTCTCACCTTACGGTGACTCTCTAGTTCACTCTCAGGAACTCCTGCAGGAAAAACTGCTGTGACCAGGCCTTTTGGCTCTGGCAGCAGGAAGTGGAGAGGCTGAGGGACAAACAATTGGGTCCCCGTCACGTGCCTGAGCATGACTTTCTCCATCATACACAACTGATCAGTCACAACCTCCAGGAGTCGTTCACAGGCACTGCAAAAACATGAGACACAATAAGAAAAGACAACTACTGAGACAAATGTGGGTCTGTTTTATCAGCAGCAATGGATGCATTTACATAGTAAGGATTTTAGGATTAGTCATACTCTTTAATTGTGTCAGTGCTACTAGTACAGACAACGCAGTCCATGAGCAGAGTCGTGGAGATGAAGCTGGACTTCTGGACCGTTTTGCTGAGGATCGGGGCTGAGAGTGGACCTGGCCTGGTCACTTCCATCATCAGGTGAAGGTTCAAAACATTCTAAAAGCCAATTAAAAATGCATAATGAATTAAAAAATAAATTTAAAACTGATCATGTAGAGCAGGGTCATTTTAGCTCTGGGGCCAAATACGGAGCAGTTTGATCTCAAGTGGGCCACAGATTTTATGCTGGAAAACAAACAATTTCATTATTATTGTGCTCTAGTTTGCACTTCTACGTATACATAAAATACTAAATATGTAAGAAACCGACAATATCCAAGCAATAAGTGATAGATATTAATCCCGACAGGATATTCAGTTTAAATATCCTACATTTTGTGACCAATTTCTATTTAATGAAAAGAATATTATGTAATAATTTAAGGAAAATTGAAAATTTTAAGAATTCAGAGTTTTCTTCATCAGCTTAACACTAAAAATGACTGCAATTATGTGATATGAGCACCAGGAGTGTTGAGTTTGATTTACATAATGATTCATCTTTTCTCTGTAATTTTTACTTTATCCTGCAGGTTGAATTGGATGCTCCAAAGTTTGACACATGGGACATAGAGAAAAAATAAAATGTGTTATCATTACAATAATGTTGTTTAAGTATGAGCATTAGGAGCAGCAATCCTCGTGGTTATAAAAATTAGGAAAGTTGGTCTTTGATTCTTGTCCGGGATTAAGTTACGGTTATATTTTGAGCATTGAGAGCAAATCACAGTCCATCAACACACACTATTGCAATGCTTGCATTTTCTGTGAAAATCAGATAGACTTAAAAATCTAGAGTAAAATCAGAAGATTCCATTTAAGGGTATTTCTATCATTCCTTTTCCCTCTGACACCTCTAAAAAATGTATGTGCACAGTGAGGCACCATTAAAGCTGATATCCGGAGTTTCTGAGAAATGTTTCGATGTCCCACCCTAAACAGCTTCACTTCCTCCCACTGCCTCTCCCAAACTACTAGAAGCCACGCCTCTACTTTTCTGCATGTGCATCGCAGAACATAACAAGGTCACATTGATATACTGTAAGTCTGTGGGTCTATGGTAAGAGCCAAAATCATATTTACCTGTTTGCTGTTGTGAGGCTCGGCCTTGTTTCTGTGCACAGTTCCGCATTCACTTTGATTGACAGTCTCAAAAACAAGAAGTCGAAGCCTATTGGCTGGGTGAAGTCAACGTTTCTTGGATTTGTATGGGGTCTATATGACGAAGGCGGGACTTATATACATTGACGCACAGTATATAAATGACCACCGGCAGTAGACCATAGTAAAGGACTAGTTAGGTATTTTTTCGCATTTCAAAAGAATTATGCATAAACATAGATTTCTCAGAAACTCCAGATATCAGCTTTAACAACATAAGGCAAAGATGGATAAAAAAAAAAAAAAAAAAATCAGGAAAGTATAAAAGAGGTTTCACTGGCTGCACCAATGATGTATGGCGGAATTTTGCCATTTCATGTCTGACTGTGAAATAATAGACAAGAGATTTGCAGTGAACACACCATTTTGACTGTCTGGTGACCAGCAATGATACAATGACATGGCATTTTAAGTGCACTGACAAGTCCATTGATGGGAATATTTACTTTTGAGGCAAAGGTTGAGCAAGTTACATGCTTTTACATGAAATCGACTGAGTAGTGCCGTTTCTACAAGTTTTTCTTTTTTTTTTTTCACTTGTCTGCACATGCTGTCAAAGGTCATCACTGGACTTGGACTTGATTTTATATAGCGCTTTATCACCACACTGAAGCAGTCTCAAAGCGCTTTACATCACCCAATCACTCTACAAGAAGTGCAATCTTTTTTTAGACAGCAATGCATTTTATTTTAAATTTTTTTGTTATTGCAATTAAATAAATTGCTTTAGTTTATTGCATAATTGTGACCATCACCAGCCCTCCCTAAGGAGAGGTAAGAAACACTTTATTAAAGGGAGAATATAAAAAGAGAGGGCAGTGTTACACCTAGGTGAGGGGGTGGGGGGGAGGTGGAGGGGGAAGAGAGCAGGGAGGAGCGATTCAAGACACCAAGCCGAGAGGCAGCCACCGCCCCCCACATACACACCCGAGAAAGCACGGAGAAGCCGAGGAGCCAGCGCACTCCGCCACCGCCCCCAACCCCAAGGCCCCCCACCGACATCCAGAGGCAGTACTTTGGGGACCGCCCAAGCAGGGGCTACCCCACGCCGCACCCACTGGTATGCAAGAACGCGGCCCGCACCACCCACCCCGGAAGACCCCCGCCAGGACCGGCCAGGCCCGGCCAGGCCCGCCGGCCCCCAAGAGAACCCCCCCGGGACCTGGAACCCCCAAGGGCGAGACCACGGGCGAAGGCCCCCCGGGAGCACCCCCTCCAACCCAGCCCACGAACCGGCCACAGTCAAGCAGGACCGCACAGCGTCAGACGGCGCAAGGACAGCAGCCAAGGCCCCGCCGCCCACCGGACAGCACAAGCCACAAGGCAATGCCACCCACCGGCACGCGAGCGACCGGCGGCCACCACCGCAGGAAGGAGGCACCCCAACAATACCCACCCAGTGCGGAACAGCAGTCCCCCACTAAGGGCGCCCCGGACCCACCCACCGATCAGCAGATAGCAGGACAAACCTACCAGGCAGCCGACGGCAACCGCAACCACCGGAACAGCTAGCGCCGCCCCCCAGCAAACAGCATCATCTCGAAGCGCCAAGCTACAGGTTTTTTGAAGAACACACATCATGGTTTTCAAAGGTTAATGGCGATGCGACAAATGCTCCAAAGTGACAGAGAAAACTGTATCAGGAATTTGAAAAGAAAAACCTGCCACTTTAGATAGTTGATAAAACTCAAATTTGTGGGTAATTTACTCACAAGGTGTAATATATTTACATTGTTATGTAATTTGATCCCTTTATCATCACACAATGCTGCTTAAATAACATAATGGTTGCAACAATAAAATGCACTTACTGCTGATGCAACTTTTTTGCTTTTTCTTTTGTTGCCCTTCTTCCCAACACTCTCTTGTTCATTTGTTCTAAAAAGAGATAAACAGACATGATTTACAAACCAACTTTATCATCCAAACACATTTAGTGAAGCAATGCAGTGGTATGAAACAGCATGGGCATCTATGGCTGCCAATAGAAGGGATTGTTAGTGATGATGTGACTGATAAAGAAAAACAAGACATGACTGCAAATGTGGTGAAAGACCGTCATGGAGAATGCATCGGACTTGATAAACAGCTCTTACAGAATCCACTGATGTAAATCTTCACAGGGTGTAGTCGGTGTTACATCCTCTGGCGTTGCTTGAACACCTTTGTTGGGCCAGATAAAAACCGGACTCTCAGACACCGCAAAGACGCAGTTTTCAGATTTCACCTGAGAGCGAAGGTCGTCAAATGTACTGGAGATTACATTTTGGAGAACTGTAAGACAAAAACACATTATTTCACATACTGTATTGTTATGAGAAAGCAATACATCACTGTTTGTCGATTTCATGCACATTAAAATGTAAAAATTCTGTTTAATGTAAAATATGTTAATTTCACTCCTGAATGGGATTTATTAATTCCTCATTATTTTTAACAAACCATCTGTTTAGATGCTCAAAGAAGCATTTTATATTAGTTTTGTCACTCGCTCTCTCAAGTGTTATTACATATTTTAATATTTGGAATGCTCTTTTTGAGGATATTAATTGGCACAAGGCGTGGCTTGCTCCTTTTAAACATTGTTGTCACAAACAAAATGAGAGAATTACATCTTAAAATACTACACAACATATAGCAAGATTTCTTGACATCGACAACAACAAATGTACCTTTTGTAAAACCGAAAGCGTAACAGATTTATATTAGAATGTGTCTATTTGTACGGTTGCCGTACGGACAACCCCCGGTGCTATTGGTACGGTTACCGAAGTACACGTACGTACGTAGCGTCTTAGGGTTAGTTTATAACCCAATATCGCAACAATTTTAGGGTTAGAGTTGGGTTTAGGGTAAGGTTTAGTCTGAGTCACGTGACCTAAACTGGCCAAAGAGGGGCGCTGAGTACGGATAGAACGTCGGTATATTGATACAGCAACCGGACGGATAGTCACTGCCTTTATTTTGTAGTTGCTCATATAACAATACATTTGTAAAGAGCGTTAGAACTATATTCTTAGCAAAAATCACATAAAATCAACATTGACGGGACATATATTATCACCTATTTTGAATTCAATGAAAAGAAGCTATGTACGACTATTAATCTCTATATTTTATTAGGAAAGTTTCACATAGATAAATGTAAATTTGCAAACATAACTAAATTATTCAAATTGTTATTTTTAATATCTAATGATAATTAATTACCAATAAATGATGCACATTAATGGTCAATATTCACTGCCACAACTTTTAATTATAATTTACACAAAATATCACTAAGGTCTGCCATGCAGTTTCATTTAATTTCCTCTTTTTTCCCCCCTCCTTTATATGAAATTGTTACTGTTTCGTTCAACATTTTTTGTAGTATGTTCAATGTAACTCTTGTTGCTCCTGGTGCAACTCTGTGAACTGGAGTGACTGATTTATATTTGTTTGTATATTGTAAACTTAAAATAAAATAGAAATAAATACATAATTCAATATTATATATTACATTGTTTTGGTGAATTATTTCAGTTCTGTAGCATTTCCTTTATGAAGCTGGGATGGTATGTTTGGTTATATGAAACTTTAATTTGTGATTTGGGGTTACATAGTGAAAGGGTCCGTCAACGTACCATTTGTGCTGTCAAAATTGCATTTGAACACAAGAGGTCCTTTGAGACGAACAATGGTATCGGAGTCAACATGAACCTGAAAGAATAGGTTCACCAAACTAGTTAGTGAACAGCTGGAAGGGTCTGTAGCATCTCTGTGATCCAAGCAAATGACAAACAAACTTAAGCAATGACAACACGTGACAGCGGTCAACTAACACATCTGGACGCTCATAATCCTCAACAGGACGTTTCGTATACCTCAAGGATAAAGGTAAACTCACCATGATGGAGTCTTCACTGAGTTTTAGACGGTAACACTCTCAAGCCTTAGCCAAGCACCGGTGTTAAGATCGAAAAGGTGATTATTTTAAATGGTGGCCGACTTCCGGTTGTGTTCCTGGTTGCTTGTATTTGTAACACTCGTCGCTCATTATTATTATAATTTTTTTTATAAATAATAAAAAAATATTATAAATAATATATATTATTTATAAATATATTATAAATAAAACAATGTTTTGTCAGTAAAACAAATGTTGTTTTTTTTCAGAAACTCGATTTTTTTCTTCTTCTTTTGAATATTTGTTTTAAATAATACAAAAGTCACCACCAGTCGCCGCCATAAACACGAATGATTCGTTTTTCCACAGGGTGACCGTAAGTGTTTATCAGAAAGTAACCAAGTGTGTATATAAAATATATTTACAGCAACGCAAAGGGAAGTCGGTCACTATTTAACAAGTACACGACTTAATCCCTTCCACCAAAGGCGGCCATTTCTGCTGAGAGATTCTTCAACGTGTCTCTGGTCGCGGCATCTTATTGGACTAAATTGGCTCCGCCCATAGATGTTGCGTTCAGGACCATCGGATTTTTCAAAAACCAATGTTCAGGCTGGTATTATTATTAACCCAATTGCACGTTGCTCTTTTACACTTTGATTTTTTTTTAAACCCTGACTCTGTTCAACCAAATGTGTCACTTGGTAGTTATACTTTAAAGAAACAAAGTATTACAAGCCCTATACATACAGGCTGTAAATATGAATTATTATTCATGTTTTTTTTTTGTTTTTTTTAACAAAAAAGAACAATTCTAATTTAAATATTAACAACTCATATACGTATATCTAATAATACAAACAAACAGACACAATAGACCCCTAAATCATAAAATAATTATAAGAAATAAATCAATAATCTTGAACATAATTTTTATTGCTTTATATCAACAGTAAATGTCATCTTTAACTAACTACAATAAATTAAATGTTTGATTTCTAAATGTAAAACATCTTGAAATTAAAGAAATACTGTTAGATATAAACTCTATGCTTTGACCTACTTTATATAAATTGTGTATGTCTTTATCTCTGATGAGTCCATGTTTGACCCTGACAATCACAAATGTCTTATGTATCATAACAAAAGAAGACACATGTCCCAGCCATGTGCTAGCCGAGGGAGGAGAAACAATAGATAACAATAATAGAATAAAAATGCTGAGAAAACTATGTTTGAGGCCCAGGAGTGAGCCAACCCTGACTGCATTTGATGAGTGCCTGTTATTTCCTATTGACTTGATATTATTGTTGGTTCATTTTCTGTTCATCTGTAATACATTGATTGATTGACTCAGCAAAGTAAAAACCCCTGCAATCTCAGGTACTGAACATGAGAGTATCTCAAAACTCTAACAAGTCATTCCAGTAAATGTTAATTACAATGCTGTGCACACAGTGGAAATGATTCAGGTATACAACATCCAATTATTCCGGCCTCAGTGCCCATGTCCCCATTCTTATGCAACTTCAGCAACATACTGTACATATAAATGTATGTTCTTCAGTGTAGTTGTTGATATGGACTTGGCTATAGTCATAAGTTTGGTTTCTAAGTGCAATTATTCAGAAAGGTAACAGTGATGTCAGAGATTAACTTTCCACAATGACATGGTTCTCAGATCTTTCACCAGTTTGCCCCAGGGTACTCATGCGTACTTTTAGTTTGTTATAGGCACTATGTGATGTTGTTATGCAAGTTGTTGAGGGAACTGTTAAGCACTTGTCTGCAATCTTATATCACTCTGAAACACCCCGAAACCAAACTATTTGGAACCAAAGCAGAGCAAAATCAACAAAATGGCTGCATTATTTTAAATGCATTATATTCTTTTTTATTTACAGGCCCTTTCCAAAAAAAAAAAAAAAAAAAAAATAGAATATCATGGAAAAGTTGTTTAATTTCCATAATTCCATTCAAAAAGTTAAACTTTCATAGATTATAGATTCAGGGCCCACAATTTAAATGATTTCAAGTATTTATTTATTTGTTTATTTTTACATAATTTGGGCTTCCAGCTCATAAAACCCATGAAAATGGGATTTTAAAAAAATTTGAATACTGTGAAGAAATCACCATTTACTTTTAAGGTTTTGCAGAAAAAAAGAGGAGAAGAAGGACTGGACTGTTGGCCAGTGGTCATGGTCCTCTTTTCTGATGAAAGTAAAGTGTGCCTTTCATTCGGGAATCAAGGTCCAAGGGTTTGGAGGAAGACGGGTGAGGAACAGAACCCAAGCTGTTTGAGGTCCAGTGTGAAATATCCACAGTCATGATTTGGAGTGCAATGTTCTGTTCTGTTATGGATTATGGATATTAAACAACTTTTCCATGATATTCTAATTTTTTGAAAGGGTCTGTAAATATCTTATCCTAACACTATTCTAATTAACGCAACTACTAAGACCTTTTTGAAACACTCACTCCTGAGCAGGCTTTTAAAGACCACACGATGGTACACATAATGGACCAGATATGTTCCAAAGTTGAGCAACATTGTTAGGTGGTACAATAAGAATGTTGCACTGAGGATTCTTATCAGGCGTGTTTTACAAGCTTATGTCTAATGGAAATCTAAAAGACCACAAGAAGGCAACAGTGCCATAGCAGATTTACTGCCTGTACGTTGCAAAGCTGTGTGTAATCCTTAGTGTTGTAATCTATTCCAAAAATGAGCACTTTCTTAAATGCTGTGTGGAGTTGAACTACAATATAAAGGTTAATGTCTGTGGAGCTCCTATAAAGTGAACCTGCTGAGGGTGATTTGTGATGAGATTAGATATCGCTCCTAGTATCATAAACAGAGTATCTCTGCCAGAGTGTTTGCAGGCACTGGGAAGCTACAGCGAAGCGTTCCACTCATCATATGGCCATAAGCAAAGTTTATCTTTGAATTCCTCTGCTTGTGTGAAATGATTAATGAAGCGAGATGGAGGGTGTAATGTGGAAATGTCTAGGGCCATCAGTGACAGGAACAAAACTTTCAGGAAATCTGCAGGATTTTTCCCATTATCTCTGGATTGTGTTTGTGTAAATCCACAGACAGACTCTTGAATTGGCACTCAGGCTTCCTTAAGAAGAGACGGCATCCACAAAATAAAGAGAGAATAACACAGGAGCACATATTAAAGAATAAAAAATAATAAAAATGACCCGATTTCACCAATAAAAGAGGAACAACCTCTGACAGATAAACAACACTGTCCAATATTTGGGAGGAAATTATTAAACCTTCTGTAAACAAATTGGTGCAAGCTTAAGATATAATTGATTATTAATCACAATTATGACAGAATTACAATTGTAATTGTAATTTAAAAAAATCTGTTGTTGTCGTTGTAATCGTAATTAAATTGTAATTGAGTTCAGATAATTCACTTTGTAATTGTAATGAAAATTCTACAAAAATTGTAACCCTAATCTAACGCTAAACTGGACCATATTACAGTTCTATGTACAGTTCTGCACATATGAAGTTAACAATTATTAAAATTTCATATCCAACTTTCCCACATTTTATTATTAAACATTTATTTATTTTTTTAAATCTATAGGGGTATATTGAAACAAAAAAGACACAGACGCCCACACCACAAATATTAAAATCTATATTTTCATTGATTAGGAAGCCTAACAAGATAATCAATAGATAGGAAATAAATTAGAAGATAAATATTTGTTTTTTAGTGTGTCTTACAGCTGATTTAAGACCTGTTATCATAAGAAATGCTAACAGGAAGCTAGCACAAGAGGAAGGTTAACTTTTATTAGGTTATTTATTTCAGGCTAATTGTGATTAATTGTAATTGAGAACATAATTGTAATTGACTTCCTTTAGATAAAAAAATAATTGTAATTTAATTGTAATCGGAAAAAAATATGGTTCACTGTAATCGTAATTGAATTGTAATTGAACATGGGTAATTGTAAACCTAATTGTAATCTCACTAAAGCTCACTAAAGCTCACTAAGTGATTTTTTTATATCAGCCTTGCATTAGAATAGAATAGTTTCCTTTAATATATTTTATTGTTTTTTACAATCTGCGATAGGACAGTAGTTGTATCAAAATATTGCCAAAATGTGAAGCTAATAAGCTGACCAGCTTATATCCTGTTTTGTGAAGCCCATCAGTTTATTCAAATACAAGCATTCAGCCATTCAGTTTGTCAGTGGTTTTGTTCTATGTGCTGAAAATGAAAGGTTGTTAATTATCTGTGAAAAGTGGAGCAGAGTACAATTTAAAAATATCTCAAAGCAGCATCAACGTCTTCTAGCCATCGGGCAATAAGTGACCTTGTCTTTACATCATTGGTCTCCTGCTGGGGTGTGAGGCTCTTACACTAGTGACTTATCATCACCAAAGGCTCCCCCAAAGGACAACAGCAAAAAAAAAAAAAAAAAGGTAAGGGGGACATACAATAGATTTATATTTTTAACGCTTTGCAATCTCATCTGGTCAGATAACCTCAAGTAGCAACTTTTTACTCAAATGCAGCACCTAAGAAAAAAACATAGGACATCAGTATTGTCTACACAGCACTAATGTATATTATAATGTGTAATATGTGTTAAAAGGAAAGGGATTGTTATCACAGTGATCTCACAGCAGAGAGGTGGTGATGTAATTTATTTTTCATCCCTTGAAATTATTAATTAATTAATTAATATTTTATAGTGCTTATTGAGTATGATATATTGGTATTTATCAACTGGAAATGCTCAAATATATGGAAGCCCGTTTCCGCCACTAAAAAAAAAAAAATCACCAAGGAAAGTCATAATTATGGGAAACAAAGTCATAATTATGAGAAAGAAAGTCATAATTATGAGATATAAAGTCATAATTATGAGAAAGAAAGTCATAATTATGAGATACTTAAACACATTTACTGCACCTTGTTCATGTGGTGAGCTGACACTGAGAGATGGCTGATAAGACTATCGAAGACTAGACGGGGCTTTACAAATGATGAAATACTTTGTTTGCTTGCAAATTCACATTGAAATGGAGATCAATCTTCAGAATAAGAATGGTCTCTTTTTTTCAATAACCAAACACAACCTGACGCAATGATGAGTCTACGAGTACTGGCTCAACTTTTATTTTTTTCATCCATTACTTTTCAGCTTTTAAGAATAACAAAAACACAAAACTATATCACACTGCTACATATTTCTATTTTCAAACTTTAGTTCACTCTGTGATCTTCATCAGGTCTTCACTCATCAGGTGGTTCTGTCAAGATAATTATGAACAAGATGTTTATTCATCTTATTGCAGCTGGTGCCATCCCCACTGTATTCTGGAGACAAGTGGCAACAACAGCTGCCGCTGGTGCTACAAGATGGGTCCATCAGACCTGAGGATGTGAGCCTGCTCCATTATACAAGCGATGAGGTGAGCTCTTCTTCTGCAGCAGCTGTGTGCATGCATGTGAGTGAGACAGAGCACAGAGGGGAGGGGGGTAAAGACAGAGCAATCGGGGAGGCCACATGCCAGCTTTCGAAAATCGCCTACCCTACTTTTAAAGAACTGTTAGTAATGACGTTTATGAAGATTTATTTTTTTTTTCCAAAGTTTTTTGTGGAATACCTGATGCGGCCCAGCCTCACCCAGACTCTGCCTACTGTGGCCGCCAGGTAATTAGAGTTTTAGACCCCTGCTCTACATGATTATCACTGACATGAGGCATGTGTCCATGGATGAAGATGAAGCTTCACTACAATCATCCTCACCTTTAATCCAGGTCACATTCTGCCCTCAACGACACATTTTACATTTTACATGAAGACTTTAAAGAAAGCGAAGATTGCATTTAACACAAACAGCAAACTGTCTCTCACTGCTGATATATGGACACGTGTAGCTAATGAAGTCTACCTTAGGGTGACCTGTCACTACATTCACAATGGGAGGCTGAAAATAAAAATGTGATGTTTTTTTAATTCAATTAATCGATTAATTTATTGACCAATTAATCGATTATGAAAATAATAATTTGTTGCAGCTCTAGTTGAGAGGGAGCTGGAAGACAAATCAACTGAACTCAGGCACATGCCTTGATGTCCAGTCAGGCATTTTCTCTTTCCCTTACATTCTCACCTACCTCTTTTACCTCACCCCAGAATTTCTGTTTTCACAACATTTCAAATGAAAATTGTGTGTTCACATTGTTTTGTCTAAGGTGGGCCCATAATAGAAATATAAGGTTTCATTAGCCAGAACAGAAATTAAGCTGTTAATATGGGTTGGTCAGTGACAATTAATATGAGCAAATAGTATGGTTTAGTGGCTTCTTTGCTGGAAACATATTTGTATTGATTGATAATTTATTTTTTCCTTCAAAAGCCAGTTTTAGTCAAGTTATTTACATTTTCTTAGAAGGCCTGATTTTAGATCAAAGCTCCACATATGGCATTACACAGTGAAGGATCTGATAAAAGCACTTTGGCATTTGGTTTGTTCACAGGTTCCAGTCAGTTTTGATTTCTGGTTTATTGTTCACTGATATTAAATGTTGTAAGAGATGTGTTACAATAAATATCCTTTTGGACAATGTTGATATTTTTGTTTTCTTTCCACGGGTGACCGTGGCTCAGGTGGTAGAGGGTCGTCTTCTGATCGAGAGGTTGGGGGTTCGATCCCAGTACCTGACTATGTGTCGAAGTGTCCTTGGGCAAGACACTGAATCCTAAGTTGCTCCCAATGGTTGACTAGCACCTTGCATGGCAGTCCTGTCCCATTGGTGTGTGAATGTGAGAGTGATTGGGTGAATGAGCTGATATGTAAAGCGCTTTGGGACTGCTTCAGTGTGGTTATAAGGTGCTAAATAAATCTAGTCCATTTACCATTTACCACTAATAAACACATTTGGATAATGTTCTTAAACAACTGATTATTTTCATTTTTCTTTATTGTACATTATATTAACTGTCATCAATGCCTTTAATGGTAAAACAATCTATTTTCCCTTTGGTCTGTATTTCCATCATAAGTTTGGTCTTAAATTTTCTTTAAGGTGGTATTAAAAAGTCTTAAATATATATTCTTATATTCTTCCTACCTGTAGTCACCCTGTATTTATCATCATCATGCATGTAACCTATATGAATAGATGCTTGTAAAATAAAAATGTACACATTTAAACATTGTTTTTTTTGCATTTAAACTTTTATTAAACCTCAATTTCAGATGGCACTCCTGGTAAACAAACATATTCAAATTAATATTTTTGCTAGATGTGCTCCAGTGTTTAAGTCGTGTTGTTACGACAGTTCTTGAATCACTTTCTAGCATAGATGACCACAGACAGAGCGATGCCACCAATGGCTACTGCAGTGGCACCAAGCACCCACTTCCAGCTCAAACCCCATGCTGACTTGGCCTGATGTTTGTGGGTGCTGGACGGGTTCTCCAACATCTTCTCATCGTCCTCACTGTCCTCACTGTGCTTCTTTATCATCGTGGAGACCTCATCGTGGATCTCGTTGTTGCGTGGCTCCAGCTCCAGGGCCTCCCGTGGTGTTTGAATGGCCTCTGAGTATTTATCCTGCAAGGCCAGTTCCTTGTCCATGTGGAAATGTTCTTTCACATTTTCAGGCTGATCTGTCAGCGCTGCGGTGCAGCTCTGTAGCGCTTCATCATTGTGGTCTAGTTTCAGCATAGAAGCAGCCATGTTGTTCAAACATTGTTCTTTCACGTCCATCAGCTCGTTCTCCTTTTCAGAACATATATCATCTTTAGAAATGGACTCTGTTGTTTGCAGGGCAGTGTCATGCTTGTGGGTGGTGTAGTCGTAGTCTCTGTGCTGATCAAGGACATTGCCTTGCTCCCTCTTGCAGGTGGCCAGATCAGTCTTCTCAGTGGGGGGCAGCAGCGTCAGGTCTGGAGCATCAGTAACTTCCAGGAGCGTAATTTCAAACTCAGCCGCAAACGGAACCTGGAGGAGCACCTTCTCTCCCACTCCCATGAGTTGCACTGCCACATCCAGTGCCCGGATCTCTTCCCAGTCTCCCACAGTGAACGAATAATCCGGTTCATCGTCGATCAGCATCCCATTCAACAGACGTGTTAATAGATGAATCTTCACAATCTGTCCACGATGCGGCCTACTGTCTCGTCCTCCTCCAGCCTGCAGCACCTTTTTCAGTAGATGACCATTTCCAAAGATATCTAACCACTTATCATCAGGCAGTTGGGGGTCAGCTTCTAACATCTTGGACAGATCCAAGTCAATCCCATTCCATCTCTCCATGACTGGTGCACTGTCACTGCTTTGGTAAACAACCTGAAACACAAGAAACTATATTACAAGTACTACTGAAACAAACTAGATTACCATCATTAGTTGGCAGCTTCTGAGCAGGGTTGGGGTCAGTACAAATTGTAATCATGTAATTGATAATTAATTACAAAGATGGTGAAGTTATAATTGCAATTGTAATTTTTAAAATCTGTTGCTGTCGTAATCTCATTAAATTCTAGTTGAGTTAAGATAATTTACTTTGTAATTATAATTGCCTTTAAAATTCTATAAGAAATGTCAATTATTACTTAATGCAAAACTGGTGAACCATGTTCTACACATATGTAGTTAAAATATTATAAAATGTTTATATCAAGCTTTCTCACATTTTACCATTTTAAAAGTGAATAATAATAATTGTGATTTAATTGTAATTGGAAAAAATGCTGGTCACTGTAATCATAATTGACCTGTTGTTGGATTGTCCTTTGTGCCAAAAGATGGTTGCACCATGAGATTTACCGTTTAAGAGTAGCTTAGGATGTTAATTCCGGGATGTATTAGTCTTTCTTTGAATCAGGGGCTGTTCCAGTTGTTTCCTATTCTCTCTTATCTGCAGCGTTGGGCTTTCACACTCGGTCTGTTTTTTTCCTCCTTAGGAACTGTCTGCTCTATGGGCTCTGGGCTTTTAGTTCTGCCTTTTGTTCTTTTTTTTTGAGTTCTACTTTTTTCTCTGACTTTGATGTTCTATGATGTGGAGTTCTTTCTTGGCATATCAAGGGTTGTTCTAAACTCCTCAGTGGCCACGGTTACATGATGTTTTTTTTAAAATTCAGAATGAGTTATTCTGCATTAAATCATTCGGAATTAAAGTCTTCTGCTTCATGTTTACATGGTAATAGTAATTCCCGAAATGAGGTTTACATGGAAAACCGGTTTATTTGGCTTTAGTTAATTCCACTTTAGGTCTGGGGGTTGGGAAGGCTCTGATTGGACAGGGGGCGAACATGACGTATCACGTCGATAACGTCTATCGGGAGAAACACACAACCAACATTATTATTGTCGGCTGTAACCAGTGTTGTGCTAGTTACTGAAAAAAGTAACCATTACCAGTTACTTCATTCACAAAGTAACTCAGTTACTATTGTCATGGCAAATTTGCGGTTGACCTCATTTGGAGACATGATTTATGCTCTGGTTGAGTGATGGAGTCCAGTCGGGGCATTGATGATTTTATAAAAAAAGGTTTATAATAAAACTAAATAAAAAAGAGTACAAAGATAAACAAAAATTAGTGACCGCCCGGGCGGACGTCCGATGATCGAGTGGCCCACAGTTCTAACTCATCACGTATATTCCCCCTCAGTCCCCCTCCCTCCTCCCCCCAGGAGATAAAGAGGACAGGGTGGAGGTGAGAGAAGAGGGTGAAAAGAGACAGTTTCTTCTTTAGGTCAAAACAACCAGTTCTCTGGTATCTCCTGATTGTCGTGAGTGTTGGAGGTGTGTGCGTGTATGGTGTTTGTGTGTATGAATGGATGTGTATTGGGTGTGTATGTGTGACTATGTGAGTGTGTGTAGGCATGTGAGTGTGTGATGCCTCTGTGTCTGAGGGATAAGATGTGTTTTGGGAAGCTGACCTCGAGAAGAGAGCAGAAAACATGAGACAGCAGAAATGAAAAGTCTCAACTTAAAGCCTTAAAATGAATAAAGTCTATGAGTAAATATATGAGTAAATATGTTAATAAACATAACTAACAATTTTTGCCCTGATACTATTTTGATTACTTACAACAAAAAGTAATACGTTACTAGAAAAAGTAAGCTTTGAATTCCTTAGAATTAAAGAATATATTATTTATTTTGAATCATTTGTGTCCGTACAGCTTCATATTAGTGCTGTAATAATATAATAATCCACTGTTGATCAACTGCTATAAAACAACCATAAACGATGTGAATATAAAGCACAAAACAGCTGCTCCAAAATTAAAACAGAAATTTTTCAGCCTTGGCACAGTAATGTAAAGTAAGCTGTGCATATTCTAGGTGCACATTATGCTGTTGAAAATGCTTATAAAATAAATGTGGAAAAGCTAATTCACAGCTAATGAGCTCCTGTTAGCAGTGACTCAGCAGTAGCGACAGGCTGCATATTTACAACAACATACATGAAGAAACGAGGTTGGATGTAAAATTATCTGTGTTCAAATTAGGGGACGGATCTAGATAAGCATAATGCTTTTTTCCGTCGCCCTTTCCGGCATGAAAAAGGACAAAAAAAAAAAAAAAAAAAAACAATGATGTGATTTTGCTCTGAATGTCAAATGAATTTCTGTGAATGCAACCATGTCGGAAATGAACTGAATAAATAAAAATAAATAAATAAAATACCGTCCGATAGTTTAGCTGACCTGTCCCTGGATAACAATCACAGTCCGTTAAAATCCAGCCGCAGTGTTAGCTTAGCTTCACTGATGCATCTTTTGGAGACAAAAATAATGCGCGTATTTCCACTCTGAAAAGCACGTCCTGCTCTCGCATTGACTCGCCATGACTGCAGCTAGCAAAGTAACAGACAAACGCACCATATTGTAACGGTAATGGCGTTATTTCTTTCGAAACTAGTATAGTTTAGTACTAGCGACTGTCAAAAGTGACACTGGCTGTAACACAGAAGACCACACATGAGAACTGTTTACACCTTTATTTTGATTGTTGTTTTGAAGCAACAGCTCAACAGTAACACACTTTGGTCCTTACCTTAAAGCGAATTTAAGCTTTGTTAACTGTTTACAAAAAAAAGTAATTATTTAATTCTGAATTAAAAACGGAATAAACCAGCCACCTAGTTCGGAATTAAGTTCAATTTGGAATTAAATCGCGCCAGTGTTTGTGTGCACCCGTGTGCGTGTGTGAGATACTTTTTTATTTTAGTTTGATCAGCTTAATCAGTGTTTAAATGTGCTTTATATATAGACTTAACTTGTACACAATGGTGGTAATAGTTTAAAGTTAAAGTCTGGTTTGTAAAGGAGTGAGGCTGGATTAATTACATTTAAACTGGGGTTAAAGTAATTTATCACATTTACTTAAATTTGATCGATTTTTTTTTAAGGTACTTGTACTTTTTATGTTAGTGTATGTGTGTGTTTTGCTCTTTGTCCTTAACCTAATAATGCAAATAAAACAAGTTAATTATTGAGTAGTTGTAAATTGTGCTATAATACAAACTAATGCTATACTATCATTCTCATTTCATCAGAAAATATCAAACAACAACAGGCTTCACAATGTCAAAGACATGAAGAAACCACAGAGCGAAGCTGTGACTGAGAACATCCATTACATCAGAGGTGTCATTCTCGCGGCCCGCAGGACAATGTGAAAATGTAATGTTAGTGAGGCCCGTGTGTTTTATACTGTATTGTAATGACGTGACTTGAGCCGTTATCAAAGATTTATCACCCTTTAATGGAAGTCCTTAAAACACGGGTGTCGAACTCCAGTCCTCGAGGGCCGGATTCCTCAGACTTTTAGATGCTCCAACACACCTGAATCAAATGAATGGCTCGTCATCATGCTTCTGCAGAGCTTGATCACAACACATTGGTCTCCACAAGGAGTGTTTGAGTAGGGACACATCTAAAAGTCTCAGGAATCCGGCCCTCGAGGACTGGAGTTTGACACCCGTGCCTTAAAACATCATGTACCCCTAATTCTCCGCTGACGCCCGCCCTTCCCCAGCCTCCCAGCCAATCAACAGGCAGAACACATGTAAACAAAGACGAACATTGGCAGAGAAAGCTGCACGTAACGATGATTCAAATGCCATCGGAAACCACAACACCTGTTAAACATTGAATAAACTACACGTGGAACATAACTCAGTAACATAGGACTTAGTCTGTTACAATATGATTGGCACTTTACAGCATTGTGCGTTGACAATGTCACCAAGGGAAGCACACCACCGATAGAGCCACCCACCCAGCCAGCTCGCATCCGCCGTCTCACTTCCGAGGCTGGGGGCTCATAAGGGATCTACTCGCCTCGGCCATCGTCGAAACATCGGTGTTGGCTGGAACGTACAGCTGATTCCATGGGGTTATTATAGAAAATAAAAGCAAGTAAATAATGCCCCACTGGCGATTGTCTACAAATGTCATGATGTTCATGTCATCACGAAATACATGAACATGGAGCGCAAAAAGAAAGGCGATTGCTGTCGAGTGGTTCATTATCCGCCTTGTTGTAGACGGAAGAAAAAGCGGAAATTACGTTCTCCATGCGTCTGATTGGCTAAACACGTGACTTTAACTTTATTGCTTGAAAATAAAAATAAAAAATTTACTGGGAGAGAGACAGCAATTAGCTGACATCATGTCTATTTAGTGTTGAGTTGAGTGAATCGTTACATCCCTAAGTTTAAGACATAACCACAGAGCTTAAAATGCACAGACTGCATATTACAATCAAATGACTAAATTCACAGTCAATAACATGTTTTTCCCACCATTGTCTTGACACTGTTTCACCTGTCACTCTCCTCTGATGCTGTTCACAAAAAAAACAGTAATATTGTAAAGAGAAAGGAAAATTAATCTATTGTTTTTATTTTACATATGACATGAAATTTGCAGACTATCTACCTATAAAAGCAAGGAATGTTTGTGTGTGTGTGTGTGTCAAAAAGAGAGACCCGAAAGTACCACAAAAAATAAACGTTTTGCAACACCAAAGTCACAAATCTCTCTCAACGGCTCTGTGTGAGTTCACCATGTACATCCCGATGTAGTGCACGCACGTGCATCAGCCGTGTGTGTGTGTGTTTGTTTACACTGCAGCTGCTAGCATCTTTCTTAGCACATAGTAGAATATGAGAAGAAACACTCACCGTTGCGCAGAACAAACAATAATCATAATGGACCCATCCGCTCACAAAAACGTTACATTCCTCTGTTTGAAGAAGCAGAATGTCTGCGATAAGGTAATGACCATCAGCACAGGCACCGCCCACACTCATGGAGACGGAGGAAGTGAAGTCTGTGACCCGAGATTTAAAGTAAGTTTGGAATCACGGGAATAATATTAAATAACTATGAAATATGAACTTAAATGACTTTTAGCTGTACAAAAACCTTTTTAATATCGACCTTTTTTTTTTCACCCAAACAACTGCGACACGGTGACGTCATGAACCCGGAACCAGAAGTGGCGCGCTCTTACTGAGGGAGCCGTAATTATGGTCAGAGCTTAGCTTCCATGCACGGCACCATAGAGAATCTGCCGTTTTCCAGATGGAGTATTGAACGGGTTGGGAAAGTTGTCTGCAAAAGACTCACCAGTGGCTGACGGTTTCAAATGATCTATTCAGAGAGCTCCCGTGTTTCGGTCTAAACTATCATCTCTCTCACTCGTGTGTTAACAGTCATGTCTGCTTGGCTGTGTGCGCAGCGATTGGCTCTGGTCGCACACGTGACTCTTGCTCGGGTGAGGAGCTGTGTAGTGAAATAGATATAGATGGTGCGCTAGCGGCCCCTCACACCCTGAGGTCAAAAGCTGAATAGGTTTCATTTCGGGGCCATCCAGAAGTGAAATAAAATTAAAATAAACATTTTGAAATGACCAAAATACTCCAAAATAACAGATACACACACTTGGGGTATTTGGAACCCATTGACTAAGTTTCAGATCCAACTCGCACTGCGTCAGGGAGATATTTGCTCCACACGCGTGCGCCCTCACACACACACACAGACATTCCTTGCTTTTATAGGTAGATAGTCTGCAAATTTCAGGTCATATGTAAAAGACAAAAAATGTATTTTGTGCTTTAACAATTGGACTTGTCTGCAGTGAAGAAGAGATGCTATGCGTTAGCAGACAGAGCTAATATAAAAACGTGACTTTCACAGATATTCACCTAATATTACAGATATTCTTTCAGTGCCAAAGGGGTGAGGAATCATTTATGAACATGTTTAAGAGTAGAAGGCGGCCATATAGAAAGTAGAAGCAGATTCCGCCCGCTGCCTACACTTCTGGATAGCGCCCTCTGCTGTTTAAAAAAAACAAACTGCGATTCAATTTTCACAGCAGCGATGTGAACCGTGATACCTATGAATCGATTTTTAACTGCCTTACAATTAATCATTACATCCCTACGAAAACTGCTGTTTTTTTCAATAGATTCACAGGCAACAATGATTTTTGCTCATTTATCTAAAATCCAAATTATGTATACATTAGAAATCTATTCTTAGCTACCTTGTCTTCACCATCCTCTAGCTTGGTTGTGTGCCCCCAAAAATCTAGAATTTGGTCACTGCCAAAGTAAAGTTAAGAAAAAAAAATTCAACAATTCATTTTATACATTCAAGGTTACTTTATTTGTAGCGGTAGGTGGATTTTTTGTTATACCCTTTTGACACTTGCCTAACTGTTACACCGTATGTTAAATCAAATTGTTGAAAAACATTCAGCTGGAATTACCACAACCAACTAATGTATCTTTGGTTAAATGCTTTATTATAATCCATTTAAGGCATGCACATTATTTAAATCAACTTATACCAAGAAGTTAAAAAAAAACAAACATTTAAGTAGTTTGGATAAACCTCAGCCAGAAGCAAACAACTACCTATGTCATTGTATAAAGCTTAACGTCTAAATAATGAGATACTTGAGAAGTAACTTAGCCTATTGCTGAACTGTTGATTCAAGTTTCCAGCATTGCACAGACTATATTAAATGGTGATGTTTGACAGCAGTTGACCATGTCAGCAGACATTCTGACTAATGGTTGTACACCCAGGCTGAGGAGGTTGGGTGGTGTGGAGGTCCACTGGCTTGGTTCTGAATGTTCGGTCAGTATGGTGGGGGGGTATGAAAGAGTGATAAACCGATACATCGACCGATTTTTGGTGTTTTTTACGTGTATTGACATTGGCCGATGTGGGCTGCTGCGTTCGCCGATCCACATTATTTACAGAGAGCAGAAATGATTTTTACTTCTTGTTCTACATCATTTGTTTATATTATTTGTTAAATATTGTTTCCTTGGTGTCGTTCTAACTCACCTTTCTGTCTGTTCGAGACTTTCACCATTTTCAGTCAAGTCTGCACCTAAAGATTCAGTAAGAGGTAAGCAAGGGTAGGGATGTAACGATTAATCATAAGGCAGTTAAAAATCGATTCATAGGTATCACGGTTGATATCGATTTTCTGACAATTGAATCGCAGTACTTTTTTTTAACCAGCAGAGGGCGCCATCCGGAAGTGTTGGCGGCGGGCGGAGTCTGCTAATACTTTCTTTCTGGCCGCCTTCTACTCTTAAATATGTTAATAAATGATTCATTACCCCTTTAGCACCGAAATAATATCTGTAATATTACTTGAATATCTGTAAAAGTCACGTTTTTCTATTAGCTCTGTCTGCTAGCATAGCTTCTCTTCTTCACTGCAAGATATCTGCATGCCAACCGACCACTGTGTTACCCGCGCCCTCTGCTGGTCCAAACAAATATGACGTAAATCAGTGCAATGACGGTTTTTTTTTTTTTTTTTTTTTTTTTAAAGTCCAATTGTTAAGGCACAAAATACATTTTCAGTTGCACTTTTAAAAGAAAAAGAACTATTATGCAGTTTTGCATTGTTTATTATAGAACCAGAATTTAAATTAATAGGCTTCATTTTCATTTGTATTATTCCTTTATTTATTTCATTCAAGATTTATTTTTAGTTAAATTGCATTGTTTTGAATAGTTTATCAAGGAATTCTTTTGACAATGAAAAATAAAAGGAAAATAATACAGTATTTGTCTACAGTCCCATTTTGTAAATGAAAAAATCGTGAGAGAATCGTATCGTGAACCCAGTATCGTGAATCGAATCGTATCGGGAGTTGAGTGAATCGTTACATCCCTAAGCAAGGGTATTGTTCAGTTTAGCAAAAGATGGACAGAAAACGCAAATCTTAGTCAGTCTAGCTCAGGTTCATTGTCCAGGTGAGTAGTTTCATACAATGATAATGATTATAATTAGGGCTGTGTTGTGTATGTATCACTTTTACATAAATAGATTTAAGAACTGCAAACTTACTACTTAAATCATTTATCATTGGACCTGTTTTTGACAACAGGTTTTGTTCATTACTGTACATTTTGCTCAAGCACTGATCAAACTTTTGAAACTTTGTCTATGTTTTGCTGCAGAGGGGATCCTGCCAGTCCAAAGTGAACTCCTGATGGACATCTCAGTACTCCAGCAGAGCTTCTATCTTCAACACCATGTGCATTAGAAACTCCAATACACGTTTGAGTGCTTTCCTTAACCAAGGCAGGACCCAGTGACTCATTATTCTTGATCGTCAGGGGCAAGTGACTTTTTGTTTATTCATTCTATCATGGATTACCAGCCATATGTATATGGACACATGCTGTATTCTCAAGATATATACTGCTTTGTGAGTATAGAAACAAAATACATGATCTGTACAGTTTGTTTTATAGATGAAATGATAATTTTCTTTTTGTTTATCAGTAATATTCACTACCTTAGTTATATATGAGAATCTTTAGATTGTTCTAGATTTAGTGGTTGCTAATGTAAAATGTACGGTAAACCATTTATGCTCCTCATTATACTGTATTTTTAAAGGTAAAATACTGGCAGCTGTGGTTGCCAGGATTTTACCGTAAAATGTATCCGGTCAAAATAAATTGTTGTAATTAGATATACAACTTTACTGTGTTTTTTAAATACTCAGAGGCCATTCAAACACCACGGGAGGCCCTGGAGCTGGAGCCACGCAACAACGAGATCTACGATGAGGTCTCCACGATGATAAAAAAGCACAGTGAGGACAGTGAGGACGATGAGAAGATGTTGGAGAACCCATCCAGCACCCACAAACATCAGGCCAAGTCAGCATGGGGTTTGAGCTGGAAGTGGCTGCTTGGTGCCACTGCAGTAGCCATTGGTGGCATCGCTCTGTCTGTGGCCATCTATGCTAGAAAGTGATTCAAGAACTGTCGTAACAACACGACTTAAACACTGGAGCACATCTGGCAGTGCATTCTGACCATGTGGTCCATGAGGGTGAAAATATTTATCAGTTTATGACCTTCTCACTGTCACTCTCTGATCTCTGCTATGTATGTGTACAAATTATGTCATCATCCTCTACAGTTACAAGATGCATTTTGTAGGCGAACAAATGGGAATTAATCTTAAAAAAATATTAATTTGAATATGTTTGTTTACCAGGAGTGCCATCTGAAATTGAGGTTCAATAAAAGTTTAAATGCAAAAAAACAATGTTTAAATGTGTACATTTTTATTTTACAAGCATCTATTCATATAGGTTACATGCATGATGATGATAAATACAGGGTGACTACAAGTAGGAAGAATATAAGAATATGAAAATAATCAGTTGTTTAAGAACATTATCCAAATGTGTTTATTAATGTGGAAAGAAAACAAAAATATCAACATTGTCCAAAATGATATTTATTGTAACACATTTCTTACAACATTTAATATCAGTGAACAATAAACCAGAAATCAAAACTGACTGGAACCTGTGAACAAACCAAATGCCAAAGTGCTTTTATCAGATCCTTCACTGTGTAATGCCATATGTGGAGCTTTGATCTAAAATCAGGCCTTCTAAGAAAATGTAAATAACTTGACTAAAACTGGCTTTTGAAGGAAAAAATAAATTATCAATCAATACAAATATGTTTCCAGCAAAGAAGCCACTAAACCATACTATTTGCTCATATTAATTGTCACTGACCAACCCATATGAACAGCTTAATTTCTGTTCTGGCTAATGAAACCTTATATTTCTATTATGGGCCCACCTTAGACATAACAATGTGAACACACAATTTTCATTTGAAATGTTGTGAAAACAGAAATTCTGGGGTGAGGTAAAAGAGGTAGGTGAGAATGTAAGGGAAAGAGAAAATGCCTGACTGGACATCAAGGCATGTGCCTGAGTTAAGTTGATTTGTCTTCCAGCTCCCTCTCAACTAGAGCTGCAACAAATTATTATTTTCATAATCGATTAATTGGTCAATAAATTAATCGATTAATTGAATTAAAAAAAACATCACATTTTTATTTTCAGCCTCCCATTGTGAATGTAGTGACAGGTCACCCTAAGGTAGACTTCATTAGCTACACGTGTCCATATATCAGCAGTGAGAGACAGTTTGCTGTTTGTGTTAAATGCAAATCTTCGCTTTCTTTAAAGTCTTCATATTTTATCTCCATGTGCTTTGTAAAATGTAAAATGTGTCGTTGAGGGCAGAATATGACCTGATAGTGTGTGTGTTGTTTTTTTTTACTCACTTTTATAATTTTTTGTTTGGTGTATTTTCCTGTAATGTATGTTTTTTGGAGTCATTATGTGTATTTTTGTATCTTTCTGTTGTGTTTTTGTATAATTATAGTTTTTTGTTGCCATTGGAGTGTGATTTTGTTGTCATTTTTTGTAGAAATATTTTGTTTTGTGTATTTGTATGTTTTTGTTGTTTGGTGTATTTTTCTGTAATGTATGTTTTTTGGAGTCATTTTGTATGTTTTTTTATCTTTCAGTTGTCTTTTTGTACATTTTTTGTGTAAGTGTTTTTGGTTGCCATTATAAAGTGATTCTGGAGTCAATTTGTGTACTTTTTGTATAAATATTTAGTTTTTTCTTTTATTTTACTCATTTAGTATATTTTTATTATAAATAAATAAATACTTTGTGTGTGTTCCCGGTAAATGTTTGAGACGCTGATAACCAAACTCCATAGACATTGTAGCGCCAATCAGAAAAGTAACAAAACTGCGCAAAACAAAACGAAAAGCTCCAAACTACATGAGTGAGAAAGTAAATTAAAGTATTATGTACAATTCGGCTGTCTTTTTTTTTTTTAAAACAAAAATCTTTTTTTACCTTTGAACAAAGTGGTCAGAGCTGAGCTTCCATGCACGGCACCACAGAGATTCCGCAGTTTTCTAGATGGAGTATTGAACGGGTTGGGAAAGTTGTCTGCAAAAGACTCACCAGTGGCTGACGGTTTCAAATGATCTATTCAGAGAGCTCCCGTGTTTCGGTCTAAACTATCATCTCTCTCACTCGTGTGTTTACAGTCCGTGTCTGCTTGGCTGTGTGTGCAGCGATTGGCTCTGGCCGCACACGTGACTCTTGCTCGGGTGAGGAGCTGTGTAGTGAAATAAATATAGATGGTGCACTACTAGCGCCCCTCACACCCTGAGGTCAAAAGCTGAACAGGTTTCATTTCGGGGCCGTCCAGAAGTGAAATAAAATTAAAAGAAACTTTTTGAAATGACCAAATTGCTCCAAAATAACAGATACACACACTTGGGGTATTTGGAACCCATTGACTAAGTTTCAGGTCAAACTCCACACGCACGCACACACACACAAACATTCCTTGCTTTTATAGGTAGATAGTCTGCAAATTTCATGTCATATGTAAAATAAAAACAATAGATTAATTTTCCTTTCTCTTTACAATATTACTGTTTTTTTTGTGAACAGCATCAGAGGAGAGTGACAGGTGAAACAGTGTCAAGACAATGGTGGGAAAAACATGTTATTGACTGTGAATTTAGTCATTTGATTGTAATATGCAGTCTGTGCATTTTAAGCTCTGTGGTTATGTCTTAAACTTAGGGATGTAACGATTCACTCAACTCAACACTCAATAGACATGATGTCAGCTAATTGCTGTCTCTCTCCCAGTAAAGTTTTTATTTTTATTTTCAAGCAATAAAGTTAAAGTCACGTGTTTAGCCAACCAGACGCATGGAGAACGTAATTTCCGCTTTTTCTTCCGTCTACAACAAGGCAGATAATGAACCACTCGACAGCAATCGCCTTTCTTTTTGCGCTCCATGTTCATGTATTTCGTGATGACATGAACATCATGACATTTGTAGACAATCGCCAGTGGGGCATTATTTACTTGCTTTTATTTTCTATAATAACCCTATGGAATCAGCTGTACGTTCCAGCCAACACCGATGTTTCGACGATGGCCGAGGCGAGTAGATCTCTTATGAGCCCCCAGCCTCGGAAGCGAGACGGCGGATGCGAGCTGGCTGGGTGGGTGGCTCTATTGGTGGTGTGCTTCCCTTGGTGACATTGTCAACGCACAATGCTGTAAAGTGCCAATCATATTGTAACAGACTAAGTCCTATGTTACTGAGTTATGTTCCACGTGTAGTTTATTCAATGTTTAACAGGTGTTGTGGTTTCCGATGGCATTTGAATCATCGTTACGTGCAGCTTTCTCTGCCAATGTTTGTCTTTGTTTACATGTGTTCTGCCTGTTGATTGGCTGGGAGGCTGGGGAAGGGCGGGCGTCAGCAGAGAATTAGGGGTACATGATGTTTTAAGGCACGGGTGTCAAACTCCAGTCCTCGAGGGCCGGATTCCTGAGACTTTTAGATGTGTCCCTACTCAAACACTCCTGGTGGAGACCAATGTGTTGTGATCAAGCTCTGCAGAAGCATGATGACGAGCCACTCATTTGATTCAGGTGTGTTGGAGCAGGGACACATCTAAAAGTCTGAGGAATCCGGCCCTCGAGGACTGGAGTTCGACACCCGTGTTTTAAGGACTTCCATTATAGGGTGATAAATCTTTGATAACGGCTCAAGTCACGTCATTACAATACAGTATAAAACACACGGGCCTCACTAACATTACATTTTCACATTGTCCTGCGGGCCGCGAGAATGAGACCTCTGATGTAATGGATGTTCTCAGTCACAGCTTCGCTCTGTGGTTTCTTCATGTCTTTGACATTGTGAAGCCTGTTGTTGTTTGATATTTTCTGATGAAATGAGAATGATAGTATAGCATTAGTTTGTATTATAGCACAATTTACAACTACTCAATAATTAACTTGTTTTATTTGCATTATTAGGTTAAGGACAAAGAGCAAAACACACACATACACTAACACAAAAAGTACAAGTACCTTAAAAAAAATCCATCAAATTTAAGTAAATGTGATAAGTTACTTTAACCCCAGTTTAAATGTAATTAATCCAGCCTCACTCCTTTACAAACCAGACTTTAACTTTAAACTATTACCACCATTGTGTACAAGTTAAGTCTATATATAAAGCACATTTAAACACTGATTAAGCTGATAAAACTAAAATAAAAAAGTATCTCACACACGCACACGGGTGCACACAAACACTGACGCGATTTAATTCCAAATTGAACTTAATTCCAAACTAGGTGGCTGGTTTATTCTGTTTTTAATTCAGAATTAAATAATTACTCTTTTTTGTAAACAGTTAACAAAGCTTAAATTCGCTTTAAGGTAAGGACCAAAGTGTGTTACTGTTGAGCTGTTGCTTCAAAACAACAATCAAAATAAAGGTGTAAACAGTTCTCGTGTGGTCTTCTGTGTTACAGCCAGTGTCACTTTTGACAGTCGCTAGTACTAAACTATACTAGTTTCGAAAGAAATAACGCCATTACCGTTACAATATGGTGCGTTTGTCTGTTACTTTGCTTGCTGCAGTCATGGCGAGTCAATGCGAGAGCAGGACGTGCTTTTCAGAGTGGAAATACGCGCAATATTTTTGTCTCCAAAAGATGCATCAGTGAAGCTAAGCTAACACTGCGGCTGGATTTTAACGGACTGTGATTGTTATCCAGGGACAGGTCAGCTAAACTATCGGACGGTATGTTGTTGTAAATATGCAGCCTGTCGCTACTGCTGAGTCACTGCTAACAGGAGCTCATTAGCTGTGAATTAGCTATTAAACATTTATTTTATAAGCATTTTCAACAGCATAATGTGCACCTAGAAGATGCACAGCTTACTTTACATTACTGTGCCAAGGCTGAAAAATTTCTGTTTTAATTTTGGAGCAGCTGTTTTGTGCTTTATATTCACATTGTTTATGGTTGTTTTATAGCAGTTGATCAACAGTGGATTATTATATTATTACAGCACTAATATGAAGCTGTACGGACACAAATGATTCAAAATAAATAATATATTCTTTAATTCTAAGGAATTCAAAGGTTACTTTTTCTAGTAATGCATTACTTTTTGTTGTAAGTAATCAAAATGGTATCTGGGCAAAAATTGTTAGTTATGTTTATTAACATATTTACTCATATATTTACTCAGACTTTATTCTTTTTAAGGCTTTAAGTTGAGACTTTTCATTTCTGCTGTCTCATGTTTTCTGCTCTCTTCTCGAGGTCAGCTTCCCAAAACACATCTTATCCCTCAGACACAGAGGCATCACACACTCACATGCCTACACACACTCACATAGTCACACATACACACCCAATACACATCCATTCATACACTCAAACAACATACACGCACACACCTCCAACACTCACGACAATCAGGAGATACCAGAGAACTGGTTGTTTTGACCTAAAGAAGATACTGTCTCTTTTCACCCTCTTCTCTCACCTCCACCCTGTCCTCTTTATCTCCTGGGGGGAGGAGGGAGGGGGACTGAGGGGGAATATACGTGATGAGTTAGAACTGTGGACCACTCGATCATCGGACGTCTGCCCGGGCGGTCACTAATTTTTGTCCATCTTTGTACTCTTTTTTATTTAGTTTTATAATAAACCTTTTTTTATAAAATCATCAATGCCCCGACTGGACTCCATCACTCAACCAGAGCATAAATCATGTCTCCAAATGAGGTCAACCGCAAATTTGCCGTGACATTAGTAACTGAGTTACTTTGTGAATGAAGTAACTGGTAATGGTTACTTTTTTTCAGTAACTAGCACAACACTGGTTACAGCCGACAATAATAATGTTGGTTGTGTGTTTCTCCCGATAGACGTTATCGACGTGATACGTCATGTTCGCCCCCTGTCCAATCAGAGCCTTCCCAACCCCCAGACCTAAAGTGGAATTAACTAAAGCCAAATAAACCGGTTTTCCATGTAAACCTCATTTCGGGAATTACTATTACCATGTAAACATGAAGCAGAAGACTTTAATTCCGAATGATTTAACGCAGAATAACTCATTCTGAATTAAAAAAAAAACATCATGTACCCGTGGCCAAAGAACAACCCTTGATATGCCAAGAAAGAACTCCACATCATAGAACATCAAAGGGAGAGAAAAAAGTAGAACTCCAAAAAAAGAACAAAAGGCAGAACTAAAAGCCCAGAGCTCATAGAGCAGACAGTTCCTAAGGAGGAAAAAAACAGACCGAGTGTGAAAGCCCAACGCTGCAGATAAGAGAGAATAGGAAACAACTGGAACAGCCCCTGATTCAAAGAAAGACTAATACATCCCGGAATTAACATCCTGAGACACAGCCCCTAAGCTACTCTTAAACGGTAAATCTCATGGTGCAACCATCTTTTGGCACAAAGGACAATCCAACAACAGGTCAATTATGATTACAGTGACCAGCATTTTTTCCAATTACAATTAAATCACAATTATTATTATTCACTTTTAAAATGGTAAAATGTGGGAAAGCTTGATATAAACATTTTATAATATTTTAACTACATATGTGTAGAACATGGTTCACCAGTTTTGCATTAAGTAATAATTGACATTTCTTATAGAATTTTAAAGGCAATTATAATTACAAAGTAAATTATCTTAACTCAACTAGAATTTAATGAGATTACGACAGCAACAGATTTTTAAAATTACAATTGCAATTATAACTTCACCATCTTTGTAATTAATTATCAATTACATGATTACAATTTGTACTGACCCCAACCCTGCTCAGAAGCTGCCAGCTAATAATGGTAATCTAGTTTGTTTCAGTAGTACTTGTAATATGGTTTCTTGTGTTTCAGGTTGTTTACCAAAGCAGTGACAGTGCACCAGTCATGGAGAGATGGAATGGGATTGACTTGGATCTGTCCAAGATGTTAGAAGCTGACCCCCAACTGCCTGATGATAAGTGGTTAGATATCTTTGGAAATGGTCATCTACTGAAAAAGGTGCTGCAGACTGGAGGAGGAAGAGACAGTAGGCCGCATCGTGGACAGATTGTGAAGATTCATCTAATAACACGTCTGTTGAATGGGATGCTGATCGACGATGAACCGGATTATTCGTTCACTGTGGGAGACTGGGAAGAGATCCGGGCACTGGATGTGGCAGTGCAACTCATGGGAGTGGGAGAGAAGGTGCTCCTCCAGGTTCCGTTTGCGGCTGAGTTTGAAATTACGCTCCTGGAAGTTACTGATGCTCCAGACCTGACGCTGCTGCCCCCCACTGAGAAGACTGATCTGGCCACCTGCAAGAGGGAGCAAGGCAATGTCCTTGATCAGCACAGAGACTACGACTACACCACCCACAAGCATGACACTGCCCTGCAAACAACAGAGTCCATTTCTAAAGATGATATGTTCTGAAAAGGAGAACGAGCTGATGGAAGTGAAAGTAAAATGTTTGAACAACATGGCTGCTTCTATGCTGGAACTAGACCACAATGATGAAGCGCTACAGAGCTGCAGCGCAGCGCTGACAGATCAGCCTGAAAATGTGAAAGAACATTTCCACATGGACAAGGAACTGGCCTTGCAGGATAAATACTCAGAGGCCAGTCAAACACCACGGGAGGCCCTGGAGCTGGAACCACGCAACAACGAGATCCACGATGAAGTCTCCACGATGATAAAGAAGCACAGTGAGGACAGCGAGGACGATGAGAAGATGTTGGAGAACCCGTCCAGCACCCACAAACATCAGGCCAAGTCAGCATGGGGTTTGAGCTGGAAGTGGCTGCTTGGTGCCACTGCAGTAGCCATTGGTGGCATCGCTCTGTCTGTGGTCATCTATGCTAGAAAGTGATTCAAGAACTGTCGTAACAACACGACTTAAACACTGGAGCACATCTAGCAAAAATATTAATTTGAATATGTTCGTTTAGGAGTGCCATCTGAAATTGAGGTTTAATAAAAGTTTAAATGCAAAAAAAACAATGTTTAAATGTGTACATTTTTATTTTACAAGCATCTATTCATATAGGTTACATGCATGATGATGATAAATACAGGGTGACTACAGGTAGGAAGAATATAAGAATATATATTTAAGACTTTTTAATACCACCTTAAAGAAAATTTAAGACCAAACTTATGATGGAAATACAGACCAAAGGGAAAATAGATTGTTTTACCATTAAAGGCATTGATGACAGTTAATATAATGTACAATAAAGAAAAATGAAAATAATCAGTTGTTTAAGAACATTATCCAAATGTGTTTATTAATGGTAAATGGACTAGATTTATTTAGCACCTTATAACCACACTGAAGCAGTCCCAAAGCGCTTTACATATCAGCTCATTCACCCAATCACTCTCACATTCACACACCAATGGGACAGGACTGCCATGCAAGGTGCTAGTCAACCATTGGGAGCAACTTAGGGTTCAGTGTCTTGCCCAAGGACACTTCGACACATAGTCTGGTACTGGGATCGAACCCCCAACCTCTCGATCAGAAGACGACCCTCTACCACCTGAGCCACGGTCACCCGTGGAAAGAAAACAAAAATATCAACATTGTCCAAAATGATATTTATTGTAACACATTTCTTACAACATTTAATATCAGTGAACAATAAACCAGAAATCAAAACTGACTGGAACCTGTGAACAAACCAAATGCCAAAGTGCTTTTATCAGATCCTTCACTGTGTAATGCCATATGTGGAGCTTTGATCTAAAATTAGTTTGCTGTTTGTGTTAAATGCAATCTTCGCTTTCTTTAAAGTCTTCATATTTTATCTCCATGTGCTTTGTAAAATGTAAAATGTGTCTTTGAGGGCAGAGCTGTGTAGTGAAATAAATATAGATGGTGCACTACTAGCGCCCCCTCACACCCTGAGGTCAAAAGCTGAACAGGTTTCATTTCGGGGCCGTCCAGAAGTGAAATAAAATTAAAAGAAACTTTTTGAAATGACCAAATTGCTCCAAAATAACAGATACACACACTTGGGGTATTTGGAACCCATTGACTAAGTTTCAGGTCAAACTCCACACGCACACACACACACACAAACATTCCTTGCTTTTATAGGTAGATAGTCTGCAAATTTCATGTCATATGTAAAATAAAAACAATAGATTAATTTTCCTTTCTCTTTACAATATTACTGTTTTTTTTGTGAACAGCATCAGAGGAGAGTGACAGGTGAAACAGTGTCAAGACAATGGTGGGAAAAACATGTTATTGACTGTGAATTTAGTCATTTGATTGTAATATGCAGTCTGTGCATTTTAAGCTCTGTGGTTATGTCTTAAACTTAGGGATGTAACGATTCACTCAACTCAACACTCAATAGACATGATGTCGGCTAATTGCTGTCTCTCTCCCAGTAAAGTTTTTATTTTTATTTTCAAGCAATAAAGTTAAAGTCACGTGTTTAGCCAACCAGACGCATGGAGAACGTAATTTCCGCTTTTTCTTCCGTCTACAACAAGGCGGATAATGAACCACTCGACAGCAATCGCCTTTCTTTTTGCGCTCCATGTTCATGTATTTCGTGATGACATGAACATCATGACATTTGTAGACAATCGCCAGTGGGGCATTATTTACTTGCTTTTATTTTCTATAATAACCCTATGGAATCAGCTGTACGTTCCAGCCAACACCGATGTTTCGACGATGGCCGAGGCGAGTAGATCTCTTATGAGCCCCCAGCCTCGGAAGCGAGACGGCGGATGCGAGCTGGCTGGGTGGGTGGCTCTATCGGTGGTGTGCTTCCCTTGGTGACATTGTCAACGCACAATGCTGTAAAGTACCAATCATATTGTAACAGACTAAGTCCAATTTTACTGAGTTATGTTCCACGTGTAGTTTATTCAATGTTTAACAGGTGTTGTGGTTTCCGATGGCATTTGAATCATCGTTACGTGCAGCTTTCTCTGCCAATGTTCGTCTTTGTTTACATGTGTTCTGCCTGTTGATTGGCTGGGAGGCTGGGGAAGGGCGGGCGTCAGCGGAGAATTAGGGGTACATGATGTTTTAAGGCACCTGAGACTTTTAGATGTGTCCCTACTCAAACACTCCTTGTGGAGACCAATGTGTTGTGATCAAGCTCTGCAGAAGCATGATGACGAGCTATTCATTTGATTCAGGTGTGTTGGAGCAGGGACACATCTAAAAGTCTGAGGAATCCGGCCCTCGAGGACTGGAGTTCGACACCCGTGTTTTAAGGACTTCCATTATAGGGTGATAAATCTTTGATAACGGCTCAAGTCACGTCATTACAATACAGTATAAAACACACGGGCCTCACTAACATTACATTTTCACATTGTCCTGCGGGCCGCGAGAATGAGACCTCTGATGTAATGGATGTTCTCAGTCACAGCTTCGCTCTGTGGTTACTTCATGTCTTTGACATTGTGAAGCCTGTTGTTTGATATTTTCTGATGAAATGAGAATGATAGTATAGCATTAGTTTGTATTATAGCACAATTTACAACTACTCAATAATTAACTTGTTTTATTTGCATCATTAGGTTAAGGACAAAGAGCAAAACACACACATACACTAACACAAAAAGTACAAGTACCTTAAAAAAAATCCATCAAATTTAAGTAAATGTGATAAGTTACTTTAACCCCAGTTTAAATGTAATTAATCCAGCCTCACTCCTTTACAAACCAGACTTTAACTTTAAACTATTACCACCATTGTGTACAAGTTAAGTCTATATATAAAGCACATTTAAACACTGATTAAGCTGATAAAACTAAAATAAAAAAGTATCTCACACACGCACACGGGTGCACACAAACACTGGCGCGATTTAATTCCAAATTGAACTTAATTCCAAACTAGGTGGCTGGTTTATTCTGTTTTTAATTCAGAATTAAATAATTACTCTTTTTTGTAAACAGTTAACAAAGCTTAAATTCGCTTTAAGGTAAGGACCAAAGTGTGTTACTGTTGAGCTGTTGCTTCAAAACAACAATCAAAATAAAGGTGTAAACAGTTCTCGTGTGGTCTTCTGTGTTACAGCCAGTGTCACTTTTGACAGTCGCTAGTACTAAACTATACTAGTTTCGAAAGAAATAACGCCATTACCGTTACAATATGGTGCGTTTGTCTGTTACTTTGCTTGCTGCAGTCATGGCGAGTCAATGCGAGAGCAGGACGTGCTTTTCAGAGTGGAAATACGCGCAATATTTTTGTCTCCAAAAGATGCATCAGTGAAGCTAAGCTAACACTGCGGCTGGATTTTAACGGACTGTGATTGTTATCCAGGGACAGGTCAGCTAAACTATCGGACGGTATGTTGTTGTAAATATGCAGCCTGTCGCTACTGCTGAGTCACTGCTAACAGGAGCTCATTAGCTGTGAATTAGCTATTAAACATTTATTTTATAAGCATTTTCAACAGCATAATGTGCACCTAGAAGATGCACAGCTTACTTTACATTACTGTGCCAAGGCTGAAAAATTTCTGTTTTAATTTTGGAGCAGCTGTTTTGTGCTTTATATTCACATTGTTTATGGTTGTTTTATAGCAGTTGATCAACAGTGGATTATTATATTATTACAGCACTAATATGAAGCTGTACGGACACAAATGATTCAAAATAAATAATATATTCTTTAATTCTAAGGAATTCAAAGGTTACTTTTTCTAGTAATGCATTACTTTTTGTTGTAAGTAATCAAAATAGTATCAGGGCAAAAATTGTTAGTTATGTTTATTAACATATTTACTCATATATTTACTCAGACTTTATTCTTTTTAAGGCTTTAAGTTGAGACTTTTCATTTCTGCTGTCTCATGTTTTCTGCTCTCTTCTCGAGGTCAGCTTCCCAAAACACATCTTATCCCTCAGACACAGAGGCATCACACACTCACATGCCTACACACACTCACATAGTCACACATACACACCCAATACACATCCATTCATACACTCAAACACCATACACGCACACACCTCCAACACTCACGACAATCAGGAGATACCAGAGAACTGGTTGTTTTGACCTAAAGAAGATACTGTCTCTTTTCACCCTCTTCTCTCACCTCCACCCTGTCCTCTTTATCTCCTGGGGGGAGGAGGGAGGGGGACTGAGGGGGAATATACGTGATGAGTTAGAACTGTGGGCCACTCGATCATCGGACGTCTGCCCGGGCGGTCACTAATTTTTGTCCATCTTTGTACTCTTTTTTATTTAGTTTTATAATAAACCTTTTTTTTATAAAATCATCAATGCCCCGACTGGACTCCATCACTCAACCAGAGCATAAATCATGTCTCCAAATGAGGTCAACCGCAAATTTGCCGTGACATTAGTAACTGAGTTACTTTGTGAATGAAGTAACTGGTAATGGTTACTTTTTTTCAGTAACTAGCACAACACTGGTTACAGCCGACAATAATAATGTTGGTTGTGTGTTTCTCCCGATAGACGTTATCGACGTGATACGTCATGTTCGCCCCCTGTCCAATCAGAGCCTTCCCAACCCCCAGACCTAAAGTGGAATTAACTGAAGCCAAATAAACCAGTTTTCCATGTAAACCTCATTTCGGGAATTACTATTACCATGTAAACATGAAGCAGAAGACTTTAATTCCGAATGATTTAACGCAGAATAACTCATTCTGAATTAAAAAAAAAACATCATGTACCCGTGGCCAAAGAACAACCCTTGATATGCCAAGAAAGAACTCCACATCATAGAACATCAAAGGGAGAGAAAAAAGTAGAACTCCAAAAAAAGAACAAAAGGCAGAACTAAAAGCCCAGAGCTCATAGAGCAGACAGTTCCTAAGGAGGAAAAAAACAGACCGAGTGTGAAAGCCCAACGCTGCAGATAAGAGAGAATAGGAAACAACTGGAACAGCCCCTGATTCAAAGAAAGACTAATACATCCCGGAATTAACATCCTGAGACACAGCCCCTAAGCTACTCTTAAACGGTAAATCTCATGGTGCAACCATCTTTTGGCACAAAGGACAATCCAACAACAGGTCAATTATGATTACAGTGACCAGCATTTTTTCCAATTACAATTAAATCACAATTATTATTATTCACTTTTAAAATGGTAAAATGTGGGAAAGCTTGATATAAACATTTTATAATATTTTAACTACATATGTGTAGAACATGGTTCACCAGTTTTGCATTAAGTAATAATTGACATTTCTTATAGAATTTTAAAGGCAATTATAATTACAAAGTAAATTATCTTAACTCAACTAGAATTTAATGAGATTACGACAGCAACAGATTTTTAAAATTACAATTGCAATTATAACTTCACCATCTTTGTAATTAATTATCAATTACATGATTACAATTTGTACTGACCCCAACCCTGCTCAGAAGCTGCCAGCTAATAATGGTAATCTAGTTTGTTTCAGTAGTACTTGTAATATGGTTTCTTGTGTTTCAGGTTGTTTACCAAAGCAGTGACAGTGCACCAGTCATGGAGAGATGGAATGGGATTGACTTGGATCTGTCCAAGATGTTAGAAGCTGACCCCCAACTGCCTGATGATAAGTGGTTAGATATCTTTGGAAATGGTCATCTACTGAAAAAGGTGCTGCAGGCTGGAGGAGGAAGAGACAGTAGGCCGCATCGTGGACAGATTGTGAAGATTCATCTAATAACACGTCTGTTGAATGGGATGCTGATCGACGATGAACCGGATTATTCGTTCACTGTGGGAGACTGGGAAGAGATCCGGGCACTGGATGTGGCAGTGCAACTCATGGGAGTGGGAGAGAAGGTGCTCCTCCAGGTTCCGTTTGCGGCTGAGTTTGAAATTACGCTCCTGGAAGTTACTGATGCTCCAGACCTGACGCTGCTGCCCCCCACTGAGAAGACTGATCTGGCCACCTGCAAGAGGGAGCAAGGCAATGTCCTTGATCAGCACAGAGACTACGACTACACCACCCACAAGCATGACACTGCCCTGCAAACAACAGAGTCCATTTCTAAAGATGATATATGTTCTGAAAAGGAGAACGAGCTGATGGAAGTGAAAGTAAAATGTTTGAACAACATGGCTGCTTCTATGCTGGAACTAGACCACAATGATGAAGCGCTACAGAGCTGCAGCGCAGCGCTGACAGATCAGCCTGATAATGTGAAAGAACATTTCCACATGGACAAGGAACTGGCCTTGCAGGATAAATACTCAGAGGCCAGTCAAACACCACGGGAGGCCCTGGAGCTGGAACCACGCAACAACGAGATCCACGATGAGGTCTCCACGATGATAAAGAAGCACAGTGAGGACAGCGAGGACGATGAGAAGATGTTGGAGAACCCGTCCAGCACCCACAAACATCAGGCCAAGTCAGCATGGGGTTTGAGCTGGAAGTGGCTGCTTGGTGCCACTGCAGTAGCCATTGGTGGCATCGCTCTGTCTGTGGTCATCTATGCTAGAAAGTGATTCAAGAACTGTCGTAACAACACGACTTAAACACTGGAGCACATCTAGCAAAAATATTAATTTGAATATGTTCGTTTAGGAGTGCCATCTGAAATTGAGGTTTAATAAAAGTTTAAATGCAAAAAAAACAATGTTTAAATGTGTACATTTTTATTTTACAAGCATCTATTCATATAGGTTACATGCATGATGATGATAAATACAGGGTGACTACAGGTAGGAAGAATATAAGAATATATATTTAAGACTTTTTAATACCACCTTAAAGAAAATTTAAGACCAAACTTATGATGGAAATACAGACCAAAGGGAAAATAGATTGTTTTACCATTAAAGGCATTGATGACAGTTAATATAATGTACAATAAAGAAAAATGAAAATAATCAGTTGTTTAAGAACATTATCCAAATGTGTTTATTAATGGTAAATGGACTAGATTTATTTAGCACCTTATAACCACACTGAAGCAGTCCCAAAGCGCTTTACATATCAGCTCATTCACCCAATCACTCTCACATTCACACACCAATGGGACAGGACTGCCATGCAAGGTGCTAGTCAACCATTGGGAGCAACTTAGGGTTCAGTGTCTTGCCCAAGGACACTTCGACACATAGTCTGGTACTGGGATCGAACCCCCAACCTCTCGATCAGAAGACGACCCTCTACCACCTGAGCCACGGTCACCCGTGGAAAGAAAACAAAAATATCAACATTGTCCAAAATGATATTTATTGTAACACATTTCTTACAACATTTAATATCAGTGAACAATAACCCAGAAATCAAAACTGACTGGAACCTGTGAACAAACCAAATGCCAAAGTGCTTTTATCAGATCCTTCACTGTGTAATGCCATATGTGGAGCTTTGATCTAAAATTAGTTTGCTGTTTGTGTTAAATGCAATCTTCGCTTTCTTTAAAGTCTTCATATTTTATCTCCATGTGCTTTGTAAAATGTAAAATGTGTCGTTGAGGGCAGAATATGACCTGATAGTGTGTGTATTGTTTTTTTTTACTCACTTTTATAATTTTTTGTTTGGTGTATTTTCCTGTAATGTATGTTTTTTGGAGTCATTATGTGTATTTTTGTATCTTTCTGTTGTGTTTTTGTATAATTATAGTTTTTTGTTGCCATTGGAGTGTGATTTTGTTGTCATTTTTTGTATAAATATTTAGTTTTGTGTATTTGTATGTTTTTGTTTGTTTGGTGTATTTTTCTGTAATGTATGTTTTTTGGAGTCATTTTGTGTGTTTTTTTTTTATCTTTCAGTTGTCTTTTTGTACATTTTTTGTGTAAGTGTTTTTGGTTGCCATTATAAAGTGATTCTGGAGTCAATTTGTGTACTTTTTGTATAAATATTTCGTTTTTTTCTTTTATTTTACTCATTTAGTATATTTTTATTATAAATAAATACTTTGTGTGTGTGTTCCCGGTAAATGTTTGAGACGCTGATAACCAAACTCCATAGACATTGTAGCGCCAATCAGAAAAGTAACAAAACTGCGCAAAACAAAACGAAAAGCTCCAAACTACATGAGTGAGAAAGTAAGCTCCCGTGCTTCGGTCTAAACTATCATCTCTCTCACTCGTGTGTTTACAGTCCGTGTCTGCTTGGCTGTGTGTGCAGCGATTGGCTCTGGCCGCACACGTGACTCTTGCTCGGGTGAGGAGCTGTGTAGTGAAATAAATATAGATGGTGCACTACTAGCGCCCCCTCACACCCTGAGGTCAAAAGCTGAACAGGTTTCATTTCGGGGCCGTCCAGAAGTGAAATAAAATTAAAAGAAACTTTTTGAAATGACCAAATTGCTCCAAAATAACAGATACACACACTTGGGGTATTTGGAACCCATTGACTAAGTTTCAGGTCAAACTCCACACACACACACACACACACAAACATTCCTTGCTTTTATAGGTAGATAGTCTGCAAATTTCATGTCATATGTAAAATAAAAACAATAGATTAATTTTCCTTTCTCTTTACAATATTACTGTTTTTTTTGTGAACAGCATCAGAGGAGAGTGACAGGTGAAACAGTGTCAAGACAATGGTGGGAAAAACATGTTATTGACTGTGAATTTAGTCATTTGATTGTAATATGCAGTCTGTGCATTTTAAGCTCTGTGGTTATGTCTTAAACTTAGGGATGTAACGATTCACTCAACTCAACACTCAATAGACATGATGTCAGCTAATTGCTGTCTCTCTCCCAGTAAAGTTTTTATTTTTATTTTCAAGCAATAAAGTTAAAGTCACGTGTTTAGCCAACCAGACGCATGGAGAACGTAATTTCCGCTTTTTCTTCCGTCTACAACAAGGCGGATAATGAACCACTCGACAGCAATCGCCTTTCTTTTTGCGCTCCATGTTCATGTATTTCGTGATGACATGAACATCATGACATTTGTAGACAATCGCCAGTGGGGCATTATTTACTTGCTTTTATTTTCTATAATAACCCTATGGAATCAGCTGTACGTTCCAGCCAACACCGATGTTTCGACGATGGCCGAGGCGAGTAGATCTCTTATGAGCCCCCAGCCTCGGAAGCGAGACGGCGGATGCGAGCTGGCTGGGTGGGTGGCTCTATTGGTGGTGTGCTTCCCTTGGTGACATTGTCAACGCACAATGCTGTAAAGTGCCAATCATATTGTAACAGACTAAGTCCTATGTTACTGAGTTATGTTCCACGTGTAGTTTATTCAATGTTTAACAGGTGTTGTGGTTTCCGATGGCATTTGAATCATCGTTACGTGCAGCTTTCTCTGCCAATGTTCCTCTTTGTTTACATGTGTTCTGCCTGTTGATTGGCTGGGAGGCTGGGGAAGGGCGGGCGTCAGCAGAGAATTAGGGGTACATGATGTTTTAAGGCACGGGTGTCAAACTCCAGTCCTCGAGGGCCGGATTCCTGAGACTTTTAGATGTGTCCCTACTCAAACACTCCTGGTGGAGACCAATGTGTTGTGATCAAGCTCTGCAGAAGCATGATGACGAGCCATTCATTTGATTCAGGTGTGTTGGAGCAGGGACACATCTAAAAGTCTGAGGAATCCGGCCCTCGAGGACTGGAGTTCGACACCCGTGTTTTAAGGACTTCCATTAAAGGGTGATAAATCTTTGATAACGGCTCAAGTCACGTCATTACAATACAGTATAAAACACACGGGCCTCACTAACATTACATTTTCACATTGTCCTGCGGGCCGCGAGAATGAGACCTCTGATGTAGAGGATGTTCTCAGTCACAGCTTCGCTCTGTGGTTTCTTCATGTCTTTGACATTGTGAAGCCTGTTGTTGTTTGATATTTTCTGATGAAATGAGAATGATAGTATAGCATTAGTTTGTATTATAGCACAATTTACAACTACTCAATAATTAACTTGTTTTATTTGCATTATTAGGTTAAGGACAAAGAGCAAAACACACACATACACTAACACAAAAAGTACAAGTACCTTAAAAAAAATCCATCAAATTTAAGTAAATGTGATAAGTTACTTTAACCCCAGTTTAAATGTAATTAATCCAGCCTCACTCCTTTACAAACCAGACTTTAACTTTAAACTATTACCACCATTGTGTACAAGTTAAGTCTATATATAAAGCACATTTAAACACTGATTAAGCTGATCAAACTAAAATAAAAAAGTATCTCACACACGCACACGGGTGCACACAAACACTGGCGCGATTTAATTCCAAATTGAACTTAATTCCAAACTAGGTGGCTGGTTTATTCTGTTTTTAATTCAGAATTAAATAATTACTCTTTTTTGTAAACAGTTAACAAAGCTTAAATTTGCTTTAAGGTAAGGACCAAAGTGTGTTACTGTTGAGCTGTTGCTTCAAAACAACAATCAAAATAAAGGTGTAAACAGTTCTCGTGTGGTCTTCTGTGTTACAGCCAGTGTCACTTTTGACAGTCGCTAGTACTAAACTATACTAGTTTCGAAAGAAATAACGCCATTACCGTTACAATATGGTGCGTTTGTCTGTTACTTTGCTTGCTGCAGTCATGGCGAGTCAATGCGAGAGCAGGACGTGCTTTTCAGAGTGGAAATACGCGCAATATTTTTGTCTCCAAAAGATGCATCAGTGAAGCTAAGCTAACACTGCGGCTGGATTTTAACGGACTGTGATTGTTATCCAGGGACAGGTCAGCTAAACTATCGGACGGTATGTTGTTGTAAATATGCAGCCTGTCGCTACTGCTGAGTCACTGCTAACAGGAGCTCATTAGCTGTGAATTAGCTATTAAACATTTAATTTAAAAGCATTTTCAACAGCATAATGTGCACCTAGAAGATGCACAGCTTACTTTACATTACTGTGCCAAGGCTGAAAAATTTCTGTTTTAATTTTGGAGCAGCTGTTTTGTGCTTTATATTCACATTGTTTATGGTTGTTTTATAGCAGTTGATCAACAGTGGATTATTATATTATTACAGCACTAATATGAAGCTGTACGGACACAAATGATTCAAAATAAATAATATATTCTTTAATTCTAAGGAATTCAAAGGTTACTTTTTCTAGTAATGCATTACTTTTTGTTGTAAGTAATCAAAATAGTATCAGGGCAAAAATTGTTAGTTATGTTTATTAACATATTTACTCATATATTTACTCAGACTTTATTCTTTTTAAGGCTTTAAGTTGAGACTTTTCATTTCTGCTGTCTCATGTTTTCTGCTCTCTTCTCGAGGTCAGCTTCCCAAAACACATCTTATCCCTCAGACACAGAGGCATCACACACTCACATGCCTACACACACTCACATAGTCAAACATACACACCCAATACACATCCATTCATACACTCAAACACCATACACGCACACACCTCCAACACTCACGACAATCAGGAGATACCAGAGAACTGGTTGTTTTGACCTAAAGAAGATACTGTCTCTTTTCACCCTCTTCTCTCACCTCCACCCTGTCCTCTTTATCTCCTGGGGGGAGGAGGGAGGGGGACTGAGGGGGAATATACGTGATGAGTTAGAAGTGTGGGCCACTCGATCATCGGACGTCTGCCCGGGCGGTCACTAATTTTTGTCCATCTTTGTACTCTTTTTTTATTTAGTTTTATAATAAACCTTTTTTTATAAAATCATCAATGCCCCGACTGGACTCCATCACTCAACCAGAGCATAAATCATGTCTCCAAATGAGGTCAACCGCAAATTTGCCGTGACATTAGTAACTGAGTTACTTTGTGAATGAAGTAACTGGTAATGGTTACTTTTTTTCAGTAACTAGCACAACACTGGTTACAGCCGACAATAATAATGTTGGTTGTGTGTTTCTCCCGATAGACGTTATCGACGTGATACATCATGTTCGCCCCCTGTCCAATCAGAGCCTTCCCAACCCCCAGACCTAAAGTGGAATTAACTAAAGCCAAATAAACCGGTTTTCCATGTAAACCTCATTTCGGGAATTACTATTACCATGTAAACATGAAGCAGAAGACTTTAATTCCGAATGATTTAACGCAGAATAACTCATTCTGAATTAAAAAAAAAACATCATGTACCCGTGGCCAAAGAACAACCCTTGATATGCCAAGAAAGAACTCCACATCATAGAACATCAAAGGGAGAGAAAAAAGTAGAACTCCAAAAAAAGAACAAAAGGCAGAACTAAAAGCCCAGAGCTCATAGAGCAGACAGTTCCTAAGGAGGAAAAAAACAGACCGAGTGTGAAAGCCCAACGCTGCAGATAAGAGAGAATAGGAAACAACTGGAACAGCCCCTGATTCAAAGAAAGACTAATACATCCCGGAATTAACATCCTGAGACACAGCCCCTAAGCTACTCTTAAACGGTAAATCTCATGGTGCAACCATCTTTTGGCACAAAGGACAATCCAACAACAGGTCAATTATGATTACAGTGACCAGCATTTTTTCCAATTACAATTAAATCACAATTATTATTATTCACTTTTAAAATGGTAAAATGTGGGAAAGCTTGATATAAACATTTTATAATATTTTAACTACATATGTGTAGAACATGGTTCACCAGTTTTGCATTAAGTAATAATTGACATTTCTTATAGAATTTTAAAGGCAATTATAATTACAAAGTAAATTATCTTAACTCAACTAGAATTTAATGAGATTACGACAGCAACAGATTTTTAAAATTACAATTGCAATTATAACTTCACCATCTTTGTAATTAATTATCAATTACATGATTACAATTTGTACTGACCCCAACCCTGCTCAGAAGCTGCCAGCTAATAATGGTAATCTAGTTTGTTTCAGTAGTACTTGTAATATGGTTTCTTGTGTTTCAGGTTGTTTACCAAAGCAGTGACAGTGCACCAGTCATGGAGAGATGGAATGGGATTGACTTGGATCTGTCCAAGATGTTAGAAGCTGACCCCCAACTGCCTGATGATAAGTGGTTAGATATCTTTGGAAATGGTCATCTACTGAAAAAGGTGCTGCAGGCTGGAGGAGGAAGAGACAGTAGGCCGCATCGTGGACAGATTGTGAAGATTCATCTAATAACACGTCTGTTGAATGGGATGCTGATCGACGATGAACCGGATTATTCGTTCACTGTGGGAGACTGGGAAGAGATCCGGGCACTGGATGTGGCAGTGCAACTCATGGGAGTGGGAGAGAAGGTGCTCCTCCAGGTTCCGTTTGCGGCTGAGTTTGAAATTACGCTCCTGGAAGTTACTGATGCTCCAGACCTGACGCTGCTGCCCCCCACTGAGAAGACTGATCTGGCCACCTGCAAGAGGGAGCAAGGCAATGTCCTTGATCAGCACAGAGACTACGACTACACCACCCACAAGCATGACACTGCCCTGCAAACAACAGAGTCCATTTCTAAAGATGATATATGTTCTGAAAAGGAGAACGAGCTGATGGAAGTGAAAGTAAAATGTTTGAACAACATGGCTGCTTCTATGCTGGAACTAGACCACAATGATGAAGCGCTACAGAGCTGCAGCGCAGCGCTGACAGATCAGCCTGAAAATGTGAAAGAACATTTCCACATGGACAAGGAACTGGCCTTGCAGGATAAATACTCAGAGGCCAGTCAAACACCACGGGAGGCCCTGGAGCTGGAACCACGCAACAACGAGATCCACGATGAGGTCTCCACGATGATAAAGAAGCACAGTGAGGACAGCGAGGACGATGAGAAGATGTTGGAGAACCCGTCCAGCACCCACAAACATCAGGCCAAGTCAGCATGGGGTTTGAGCTGGAAGTGGCTGCTTGGTGCCACTGCAGTAGCCATTGGTGGCATCGCTCTGTCTGTGGTCATCTATGCTAGAAAGTGATTCAAGAACTGTCGTAACAACACGACTTAAACACTGGAGCACATCTAGCAAAAATATTAATTTGAATATGTTCGTTTAGGAGTGCCATCTGAAATTGAGGTTTAATAAAAGTTTAAATGCAAAAAAAACAATGTTTAAATGTGTACATTTTTATTTTACAAGCATCTATTCATATAGGTTACATGCATGATGATGATAAATACAGGGTGACTACAGGTAGGAAGAATATAAGAATATATATTTAAGACTTTTTAATACCACCTTAAAGAAAATTTAAGACCAAACTTATGATGGAAATACAGACCAAAGGGAAAATAGATTGTTTTACCATTAAAGGCATTGATGACAGTTAATATAATGTACAATAAAGAAAAATGAAAATAATCAGTTGTTTAAGAACATTATCCAAACGTGTTTATTAATGGTAAATGGACTAGATTTATTTAGCACCTTATAACCACACTGAAGCAGTCCCAAAGCGCTTTACATATCAGCTCATTCACCCAATCACTCTCACATTCACACACCAATGGGACAGGACTGCCATGCAAGGTGCTAGTCAACCATTGGGAGCAACTTAGGGTTCAGTGTCTTGCCCAAGGACACTTCGACACATAGTCTGGTACTGGGATCGAACCCCCAACCTCTCGATCAGAAGACGACCCTCTACCACCTGAGCCACGGTCACCCGTGGAAAGAAAACAAAAATATCAACATTGTCCAAAATGATATTTATTGTAACACATTTCTTACAACATTTAATATCAGTGAACAATAACCCAGAAATCAAAACTGACTGGAACCTGTGAACAAACCAAATGCCAAAGTGCTTTTATCAGATCCTTCACTGTGTAATGCCATATGTGGAGCTTTGATCTAAAATCAGTTTGCTGTTTGTGTTAAATGCAATCTTCGCTTTCTTTAAAGTCTTCATATTTTATCTCCATGTGCTTTGTAAAATGTAAAATGTGTCGTTGAGGGCAGAATGTGACCTGATAGTGTGTGTATTGTTTTTTTTTACTCACTTTTATAATTTTTTGTTTGGTGTATTTTCCTGTAATGTATGTTTTTTGGAGTCATTATGTGTATTTTTGTATCTTTCTGTTGTGTTTTTGTATAATTATAGTTTTTTGTTGCCATTGGAGTGTGATTTTGTTGTCATTTTTTGTATAAATATTTAGTTTTGTGTATTTGTATGTTTTTGTTGTTTGGTGTATTTTTCTGTAATGTATGTTTTTTGGAGTCATTTTGTGTGTTTTTTTTTATCTTTCAGTTGTCTTTTTGTACATTTTTTGTGTAAGTGTTTTTGGTTGCCATTATAAAGTGATTCTGGAGTCAATTTGTGTACTTTTTGTATAAATATTTAGTTTTTTCTTTTATTTTACTCATTTAGTATATTTTTATTATAAATAAATAAATACTTTGTGTGTGTGTTCCCGGTAAATGTTTGAGACGCTGATAACCAAACTCCATAGACATTGTAGCGCCAATCAGAAAAGTAACAAAACTGCGCAAAACAAAACGAAAAGCTCCAAACTACATGAGTGAGAAAGTAAGCTCCCGTGCTTCGGTCTAAACTATCATCTCTCTCACTCGTGTGTTTACAGTCCGTGTCTGCTTGGCTGTGTGTGCAGCGATTGGCTCTGGCCGCACACGTGACTCTTGCTCGGGTGAGGAGCTGTGTAGTGAAATAAATATAGATGGTGCACTACTAGCGCCCCTCACACCCTGAGGTCAAAAGCTCAATAGGTTTCATTTCGGGGCCGTCCAGAAGTGAAATAAAATTAAAATAAACATTTTGAAATTACCAAATTGCTCCAAAATAACAGATACACACACTTGGGGGATTTGAAACCCATCGACTAAGTTTCAGGTCGAACTCCACACGCGCGCGCGCGCGCACACACACACACACACACACACACACACACACACACACACACACACACAGACACAGACACAGACACAGACGCAGACGCAGACGCAGACGCACACGCACACGCACACGCACACGCACACGCACACGCACACGCACACGCACACGCACACGCACACACACACACACACACACACACACATTATGTTATTGCTATTCTTATATTCTTTTTTTGTATTATTATATCTTATAGTTACTGGTATTCTCATTGTATTATTATTATTGCTATTACCTTATTATTTTATGTTGTTATTGGTTTTTTGTATTATAGTTACTGGATTTTCATTATATTTTTGTGTTACTGTTATTGTATAATTTTACTATTGTATTGAAGTTATTGCTATTCTTATAATTGCCATCATATGCTTTTTCATTATTAATATATATTTTTATTATAGTTATTGGTGTTCTCATTGTATTATTAGCATTGCTATATTATCATTATATTACCTTATAATTATTTTATATTGTTTATTATTAATATTGTTTTTAGTACATTATTTTTTAGTATTATTTTGTTATTGCAATTATTACCATCAATTAATATTATATCCCTATCAACATATTTATTATTATCAGGGCTCTACACAAACTTATCCAGTGGTGGCACTGGTGTGACAAACTTTCTCTGTTAGTCGAAGGGTTGTACAGCATTGACATACATGCTGATGAATAGTTGACTTAACTGGCTACCGTAGTTACTGTGTCTCTCTAAACAACCTGCGATGGTTTATGTGCAAGAAGCGCGCGCGCATGTGTGATAGATAACGCACGGAGGATGGCTGGCACGCGCGCGCGCGCGCGCGCGCGCACGCACGCACGCACGCACACACACACACACACACACACACACACACACACACACACACACACACACACACACACACACACACACACACACAGTATTTATAATACAAAATATACTAAATGAGTAAAATAAAACTAAAAACTAAACAATATTTATACAAAATTACACAAAATGACAACAGAAATGCATAAAAATATACAAAAAGGCTCCAAAAACACACAAAATGACTCCAAAATACATACATTACAGAAAAATAAAACAACAAACATATGAAAATGACTCAAAATACACAAAACTAAATAAGTATACAAAAAATACACAAAAAGACAACTGAAAGATAAAACAATACACATGACTCCAAAAAAAAAAAACATAAATTATAGAATATTACAACAAAAATATGAAAATGACTCAAAATACACAAAACTAAATATTTATACAAAAATACACAAAATAACAACAGAAATGCACAAAACTACACTAAAAAAGATACAAAAATACACACAAAGATGACACAATCACACTGCAATGGCAACAAAAAACTATTATTATACAAAAAATGCACAAAAACACAACAGAAAGATAAAAAAAATACGCAATTATACCATTTATGCTCTCACATGAATGCATACTTCCGACAGGCACGGTACTAGTACAAAAAATACACAAAATGACAACAGAAATGCACAAAAATACACAAAATGACTCCAGAATCACACTACAATGGCAACAAAAAACTATAATTATACAAAAAGACAACAGAAAAATACAAAAATACACATGACTCCAAAAAACATACATTACAGAAAAATACACCAAACCAAAAAACATAAAAATGAGTAAAAAAAAAACCCAAAAAAAAACAAACACATTTATCATGTTAATGTCCCATAGAATTAAACCAGGGAAATCGCACACGCTGTAATTAATAATAAACCCCTTCATAACACTACAGAGTACAGAGTATGTACACCTCTTTGTACATCCAACCTTCAAACACATACTCATTTGGCCATAATTAACTCTACTTAAGCTCCCACATGAATGCATACTTCCGACGGGCACTGTACTAGTATATATAAATCACTAAAGCTGCAGTCTGAAAATTATCTGTGTTTACGTGACATATGGGCAGTAAAAGATGATTTACTGTAACTCTAAATGTAATTGTGCATCTTTTTACTGGACAAGTGACCACATGTCCTTCCATAATATGGCTCTTGAAGATGAGCTATTAACTCTATAGAGTCTTGACACTGACGTTCACACACCACCATTGCAGATGTAAACACAGTAACTGCCGCCACACCAGTGACATGAGCATGGGCAGAGTGTTTTAGGTAAAAAAAAAATTAAAAATTGCCTTAAACGTGCCATAATTGGTATATGTCTGCTTGCAGTCAGCTTCAATACAATGTAAACACAGTAACTGCCGCCACACCAGTGACATGAGCATGGGCAGAGTGTTTTAGGTAAAAAAAAAATTTAAAAATTGCCTTAAACGTGCCATAATTGGTATATGTCTGCTTGCAGTCAGCTTCAATACAATTAAATAAACGTAGTTCATTCCGATGCAGTTTGTCATGAAGCACGTAGCCCCTTGATGACTAAACTAATTTACCACATAAATTACAGGTCAACATGTTTTCAGGTACTTTGGTAATTCCTCCCTAAGAAATTAAGCACATCAAACACAGAAGTTAATCACTGGCAAGGCTTTCCTCACCACAGTAGTGCTAACTCAATAAAATTATTTATCATAGCTGTGCTGGTGGGTTTTTATAACAGAGATAACGAAGTCAGATGTACTTACCTCACGAGTTAATTTAAAGCTGCCAGGATGTGTATGGAAAGCCAATGAGGTCAAAAACACGTGAATTTAACGCATTGTTTACGTGTATTTCACGCGTTAAATTCGCGCGTTTTGGTCTTCTGGAAAGCCATCGAGGTCAAAAACACGTGGATATACGCATCGACGACGTGTTAAATTAACATGATTTTGAGCCACGGACGTGTTAAATTCACGTGATTTTGAGCCCTTTGGCCACTTGTCCAGTTTGAACGTGTGTTCAGCTTATAAAAATGAAACATTTGGGTTGCAATTTCAGAACTTTATTAGTTATTATTTGGCTTATTATATATAGTATTATTTTTTTAGTTATTATTTTTATCAAGATAAAATTGCCTCATTTTGCTCCACTATAGTGGGCAGTCTAGCTTTAACACCATTCATCCAACTTAAATTGAACATCATTAAAAACATTAAAACCTTTTTACGGCAATAATAACTGCAATTAATATCTGTATTTGGAAACGATTAAACTTTCAGCTTTGAACATTTTAATTTAATATATGACCAGCAGGGGGCATACCAAACTATACTCCTAGCCCTGATTAAATAGAAGAAAAAACCAATTGATAACAATGTCCAAACTTAATCCATATATATATATATATATATATATATATATATATATACATATAATGGCTTATACACATTTACCCTTTTATAACAAAAAAGCACATGGTGAATACTGCTGAGGCTGCACAAGCTTAATAAGCTACTTTATTAGCAGAACATGTTTTTATTTGCATCTGGCATGGGTAGAGAAAAGTTAAGTCATATCTACTTTTCATTTTTTTTTACATTGTCAGCTTTATTTGAATGTCTCAATCGCAACACGGTTACGCAAATTATCACGATCAAAGAAATGTTTTATTTATTTTTCTTTACTTCAGTAAGTTTGTCCTCTTAGTCAACAATAGAAGTTACGCACATTTACCCTTTTATAACAAAAAAGCACATGACGGTTAATAAGCAACTTTATTAACAGAAAATGTTTTTATTTGCATCTGGTTTGACAACAAAACACCCAGACCATCATGAGAAATGTGTTTTTGTTACCATAATTATAATAGTAACCATAAATTGTCTTTATAAAGCACTTTTCAAACAAAGAAAATCCATATATATATATATATATATATATATATATATATATATGGTCAAAAGAGGAGAAAATATAAAAACAATATAAAATGATGTTAACAGTGCTTCCCACCCTAACATTAAATCTGGACATTGTTATCAACCTGTTTTTTTTCTTCTATTTAATCAGGGCTAGGAGTATAGTTTAGTATGCCCCCTGCTGGTCATTTATTAAATTAAAATGTTCAAAGCGGAAAGTTTAATCGTTTCCAAATACAGATATTAATTGCAGTTATTATTGCCGTAAAAATGTTTTAATGTTTTTAATGATGTTAAAATAAAGTTGGATGAATGGTGTTAAAGCTAGAATGCCCACTATCGTGGAGCAAAATGAGGCAATTTTATCCTGATAAAAATAATTAATAACTAAAAAATTACATACTATATATAATGAACCAAATAATAACTAATAAAGTTCTAAAACTGCAACCAAAATGTTTCATTTTCATAAGCTCCACAATAAAGAAAGAAAACATCAAAGAAATGAGAAGTTCCTTATTAAATAGTGGAAACCCCCTCAGGCTTACAAAACAGGTTTAACCAACTGCTCAGGAGCCAATGGGACACACGTTCAAACTGGACAAGTGGCCAAAGGGCTCAAAATCACGTGAATTTAACACGTCGTCGATGCGTATATTCACATGTTTTTGACCTCGATGGCTTTCCAGAAGACAAAAACACGGGAATTTAACGCGTGAAATACACGTAAACAACACGTTAATGTTTTTGACCTTGATGGTTTTCCATAGTGATCCAAGCAGCTAAAATGGCGCTGGTACGAATTCAAAACTGCGTCCGTTAGCGAGGTCAACAGGTTTCACGTCTCAGCAGCGAGCCACGCTATTGGTCTTTGTCAGATGACGGATTCTTCTTCTCTACTCTTCGTTCTGTTTTTTTTGGCGAGTGGCACCTAGTGTTGCGAGTGCACTACCGCCACCTATTGTATTGGAGTGTACCTTAAACTGAGAGACCCATCTAACTTGAATTTAAAACACTTAAGGTGGTCTGATAATATAGCGTGAGACATAACAGAACATTAAGTTGTTTTTAAATAATAATTAAAAAAAACGATTTTTTTTTTTTTAAATCAATTTTATTTAGCAACCATAAACTATTTTAAACATATTTCTTTGCTGTTGATTTTTTTTTTTTTTGAAAAGGTTAACAATGATATACTGCAGACCTAACTATTAATGTGCATATCAGTATCTGAATTAAAAAAATAAATTAAAAAAAGATTAAATCTTATTGACTTTTGCTGCTGATATTTCCCTTTTTTTTAAAAAAAAAGTATTTACTGGTTGTATTTTTACAGTGGACCCTATTTTTTAACATTTTGCTTCTGTAAAAATGAAGGTTTTTGGTTGCTTAGCAATCAACAGATTCATACTGTGAATTCTAATGTGCACAACCCCATAAGATGTCATTTTGCCCAAATAATGCCGTAAAATCTATGGTTTTCAAACATTTTTTCCATTACGATATTTACTTTTAAAATGTATGTATATTTATTTGTTTCTACATTTCAACATTTTATTACAGTAAAAATTTAAGTTTTGACCAGTCTCACAATGAACTGTTATTCGATGTATTTTGTGTTTTGGGTTTTGGGTTTTACGCTCCTTTACTGTTGGAATTTGACAGTCTTTTGCTGTATATTTTACAGACTTTTTTTTACAGTGTACAAGACCCTTACTTTTTCTAACAGCAAGAAGTCACTTCAATGAGAGGTTGTTTATTGGTCTTATGAGAAAAACATGAGTAAATTCATCACAAAGAAATGGTAAAATGTGACTGTTTATCTTTGTCATCTAAAAGTATACAAGCAGTAGAATAAATGAAGTGGGCACACCAAGTATCTCTGATCAAAATATCTTCTATAAGAGCACTGTTTACTTTTTTTTATTTTCAGTCACAATAAGAGCATGTGAAAAGTAATTGAGTTGGATTTGAAAATGTGTGCTTGTTTGACTGACCACATTGAGTATAGCTTTAAAGTGAACTCTCACAGAAAAATCTAATTTATACTCAAATTTGAACAGTTTATGTTTCTACAACTTTTAAAGACTAAATTTAAACCAACGTGCACATTTTTGGATTGTGGGAAGAAACCAAAGAGAGTATATTATCCCAGAGAGAAGATGCCAATCCTCTATTAGGAGTGTGGTAGAGATGCTACCCTCAAGTACCTCTTAATGGGAAGGGTTCACTTTATTCTTGTTGGAATACAACCAAGTCCGTGTGTGCATGTAACAAACAGGGGGCATAAATCCAGAGCAGAATAAAAGGAACTTTTTTGGCTACAGGGGAAAAAAAAGCATTGAGAGATTGTTGAAGTCATTTTAATGGACATATTTCAGAGGATTCATTGGGTCTTGCCTGGTGTTGATTTCAGCCCCTGTTCAGTGTTCATATAGTCCAGGATCTTTTATTCTTGTCTCCTTTTACCACAAAGTGTGGGCAATGTCATCAGATTAGCTATTTAATATTTTTCGGAGCATAGAATAATACAAATGATCGTATATATTTGTATTTGATAAGGGGGAAGGGATTTTGTGGAGCCAATGCATGATTACAGAAGATATAAATGTTTTATATGCAGTCGATTGAAACCCCATCTACTTAATTGTTGAACTTGATAAAGCGGTGAAAGCCAAGGGACAATGTAATTGCAGGAATTGATCTTGATGCTTGAGATTTTAATGCACAAAACTTCACTTTTAATCTCTTATTTATAAAACATTTGTATTTATGGGGTACTAACTTCTCTCTCTCTCTCTCTCTGCTCAGAGGTACATTTCCTTCCCCTTTGGACAAAACCAATCCTCTTCATCTCACAGTGGAAATGAAACCCTAAAGTCTTCCAGAAATTACCGGAAAGTTATTTTTAATTGAGTTATTGTTACTCACATAGTCATGGCAATAAAGCACATTGACACAGTGTGGGCAGCTTTCCTCTGGATGACAAGAATGAATAAAGATGTTGTGATCAAATATATAGGCACTTTTCCTCCTCCTGATTTACTGTATATTGGTTTCTCACAAGATGTGAAACATATGAACGCATACACTTAAGACATAATATTATCAGAAATAAAATGGGTTAAAAGTGAAAGGTGGTGAAATGGGATTTGAAACACCACAGAAGTTGGTTAAAATTTGTAAATTAGAGTGACCCAAAACGAACAGAAAAAGTGGTAAAAAGGGTTGAAAGTGCCAATAAGTGTAGAAAAAAAAGTAGGAACAATTAGCTTAAACTGGCAAATAATGGGCATGACAAATGGTGAATGTGGTTAAATTGGCAGAAATAAGCATGAAATATGGTGAAAAGAGGTTAAAAATAGGGGTGTGTATTGCCTGGCATCTGGCGATATGATTTGTATCCCGATACATAGGTCACGATATGGTATGATACAATATATCCCAATATTGAAGTATAAGGTGATTAATGCAATTTTTTTTTAATATATGACTTAAGAAACAACTAATCTGTATGAAATATATTTTATTGGCTTATTTTACACTCAAAATATTGGCTTTAACATGCCATGTGCCAACAACTTAAAAAACAAAACAAAAAACAATTTGCTTGTGGCTTTTAAACCAACATGACTTTAGTGCAACTTAACTGAGCTATATGCCTAGAACAACAAATAAATGCAGAAAGTTAGTACTTTTTTTTTTTTTTTTTTTTAAAGTGTCGAAAATGTCTTGAAAGTAGAAAAATGTGCAGAAAAGGCTTTGAAATTTGATGTAGAAGTGGCAGAAATGGGAGTAGCAAAAAATCATTAGAAGGAGCAGAAATATGGCAAGAAAAAGTGCTGACAATAGCTTAAAATATGGCAAGTTTTGTGTAGTTGCACAAAGGGTGTATAAAAATAAGCAAAATTTTGATTTGCTCAAACTGTTCAAAAATATTCTTAGTTTCTTGAAGGCATCTGGCGACCCCCTCCCTGTGTCTCGCGACCCCAAATGGGGTCCCGACCCCAAGATTGAGAACACCCATGCCTTGAGTCGTTGAGCATTAAACTTTGGCCTGCAAGTGAAGCGTTACTTTCTTGGATTATGCGCCCTGTTGCTATTCATGTTTGAATGAGTGAATGTGATTTATAGTGTAAAGCACAGAGTTTATTACGGTATGATGTGCTCAGTGTGGTCCATTTATTATTCACTAAAATATAACGTTTTTAAAGTCCACGTGCATCCCAATACAATACATTTGGCATTGTACTATCGGTGTTTGGTGTGAACAGTTAATCACGTGACTACCATGGCTCTAAGGCTGATCTAAATAAAAGTCCTCTGCACGCGTGGAGTCGTCTGGAAATAATTGCTCGTCTCTGATTGGCTGCGCAGCTCCAGCGGCCCCATTTGCGCATGGATTGGCCCACTGCTCTTTTTCCCCCTACTTTCCCATTGGCTTTGGGCGACCATCGCTCCATGCCATCATTTGGTCCGTGCAGTCAGTTTATGAATATTCTATGTGGTCTCTGGCATTTTGGTGACGAGCACCTGAACCAGCAGGAAGGCATCCCTGGATGCGCGCGGCAGATGATGGAATTTGGGACCAGATAGGAGACAGGGGGGGGGAAAAGGGAGCGAGATCACAGAAGATGTTCTGCACTAAGCTGAAAGAACTGAAGATATCTGGAGAGTGTCCGTTTTCTGGCAGCGCCAAAAAGAATGAGCTGCACGGAGACTTTGAGGAGCGCTCAGGTGACGCGGCGGATCCGTTGCCTATTTCTATGGACGTGCACGGAAAACTGGGCGACGATCTACCGCGACAGAAGACGAGCAGAGCCAAAGTTAACCTGCACACACTAGGGGAGAGCATTCAAAAATTGGCATGTCCAGATGTGAGTACTAAAATGCATGTATTGTAATGATTCCTGTATCCAATGGCTGCTGCAGTAAATAGATCAGGCTGGAAGAAAAAAAAAATGCATGGTTGTTTACATGTTAGCAGGTTCCCTTGGTTGAAGGTCTCTGTATTTATCCATGAATCTAAGTTATCAGATTTGAAACACTGCATTTAAACTGCTGAACACTTTGTGATTCAGTTTCAAAGGCTGCATACTGCTCTCCAACGATTGATGACAGTGTCAGAACACAGCAGGGACTCTGAAAGGTAACATGTGTTTATGCTGTTGTCATAGATGCTTCACTTCCATGCTACACCCCCCCCCCAAAAAAAAAAAAAAAAAACAAACAAAAAAAAAACCAAACTACAATTATTGGTATATTAGCATTGAATTAAAGGTCTGTCAAGCTGAATGAATTACAACTGTGAAAAACAATTATGTTACAGCCCCATTTATCCCCACTGCTAATCCTTCTTGTCACCCTCGGTGATATTAATGATGATAATAAATATTGGGTGTGATGCATGGCTCCAGCTGCAATAAACACCTGCAGAGGAAGAATAGAGATCTCCCTACAAGCCTGCTAAATGTCAGAAAATGGAAAATTGCTTGTTATCCGAAGACAATCCATTATGCAAACAGATGGAATTTGATATCTACCTGTTGTTATCTGTTTTACATGATTTTGTTACACATTAGCCACACATAGCTTCTCAAATACGAGGATTGTTAGGACTGCTCATTTTACTTAAATATGATGGTGAAGTGAGAACATTTCCATATTAATATAATGAATTTCTGTGGTTTTGAATAAAAATAATCCTGATTATTTGAGGCCATGACAGATGAATAGAACTTAGCCTGTTGCTTGTTTATGTCTCACTTTCCAGTCCGGCAGTTTGCTGCACTCACCCTCTGAGTTGCAGTGATGATGTACAGCATTTAATTGAGATGATGAAGGTTCACTCAACCAAAACAGGTATTAATCAGAACTCTGAAGTATTATCCAAAGTGAATTTGGATTGTTGGTTAAAAAACTTCTGCCTGTTTTGTCTTTCCTGTGTTTGACAGCAATCCCAATGGAAGCGTTGAAAGTTTCTCTTGGCGAGGAGATCTTCAATATGTGCTACGAGGAGGACAGACACGTTTTGAGGGTGGTGGGGGGAGCTCTTCACGATTTCCTCAACAGCTTCAATGTTTTGTTGAAACAGAGCAGCATGCAGCCCAACCTGGATAGAGAAGAGTGTTCAAATGATCCCTCTGTGTTGTGCTTAGACAAAGATCCGGGTCTGCTTAGTGTCTATTTTTTCAACCCCCACCCAACCACTGAGCTTTTCTTCCCGGGAGTCATCAAAGCTGCAGCTCGTCTCCTCTACCACACCACTGTGGATGTACTGAGGGATCCTTCACATGCTAAAGACAGCATCTTGAAGTCCAGCCCACAGCCAAGTCTTCTGTACACAGTTGTCTTGAAGGACACCAAAAATCTGACCCCCAGTCCATTACGAGCGACCTCGGCTGGGACCCTTCCTACTTCTTTGTTTTCTACTGTCTTCCCCTTCCATCTTATCCTGGATCAGGACTTGGTCCTGGTACAAATAGGACATGCACTGAGAAAGAGACTGAGCAGGAAGGATGGACTCAGGCGGGCTGCTACTTTTCAAGAACACTTTTCTATAGTCTCGCCTCAGATCAAACGCACCTTTCAAGGTATACTGACAATGCTAAATGCACAGTTTATCATTCGGATCAAGCCTGGAGCTTCCTCCACAGAAAACACAGGAAAGGTACGTTAATGTAAAAAAAATACAATAATAATGACAAAACAGCTAAAAATGGTTCTCTTTAAAATCAAACCAGGTAAGAGTGGTAGACATTGAGCCATTTGTAAGCCTATTAGTGATGTACTTGCGTGTATTTAGCTTGAGGAAGAGATCAACATATACCCCCAGTAGAGATCAGAAGCAAATGTCAAACCATTTTATCCATCAAAGGCACCACTGGGCCTGTGCTATTTCTGTATGGGTGCACAGCATTGGTTGCATGGACAAGAAGAAAGAGTCGACTTGGAGATAAAATGACAAATGACATCCAGTCAAAGAAGCATCCACGTCTCCACCAGAGGTAGATTTATAAGTTTCAAATTAAAAAAAACAGGTACACTTGGAGTGGATGAGTGAATAACTGCCTTTGCTCACGTGGAGATCATTTTACATCCCTGACAGTCTGCAAAGAACAAATCACACGTTCTATTTCACTGGATGTCACATGTTTAACATCAATAATGTGACACTTTTATAGAAGTCCAGGAGATTAATTTGAAACACAAAACATACATCCATTTGTCCATCCTTTCAAAGCATACTCACTTATGTTAATTAATTGTTAGTGATGACAATTGCACATTATAATTTAGTAAGATATAATATGATATTTATATCATATGATTTTCATATGATATATACAACTATTTACCAAAGCGAATTCTCTAAAATCATATGCATCTTTACTTGATGTATTGAAAAACCTCCATATTAAAGCCTTAACCATAAAAATTACATTAATATTTTTAATGTTGGTGAGCAGTAAAATGACATGAACCTCCAATTTTGACAGGATTCAAAGAATTGTGTAATTCGACACAAAATCGTCATAGATTTTTTTTTTTTTAATCTACATTAAGTTCTAATCATACTCTATCTGTGATTCACTGGATAGTCTTTGTTTAAGGGATTTATGCGACCAGGATTCATGCTGCTAATAAAAAGTGCCTTTAGTTTGATGACACTTCTCCTGGTTCACAAAAAAAGCCCTTTGAAGTTATTTACTTTTGTAGATGATTGGAAGTTGAATCAAGCTGCTGAAGAGAAAACAAAGTATTTACATGAGTTTTCTTAACACAGTCCCAAAGAAATACAATCTAGTTAAAGTTTCTTCAACGAACATTTCAGAATATGAAGAGTACTATAATAGTTTGGATTTGTTTCCATGACAGTAAAATGTTATTGTTTTGTTTGATATCTCATTCCAGCTCATGGATCTGAAAGGTCAGATGATTTACGTTTCAGAGTCAAACGTAATCCTGTTTTTGGGCTCGCCGTGTGTGGACAAGCTTGAAGAGCTAACAGGACGTGGCCTCTATCTGTCTGACATCCCCATACATAATGCACTGCGTGATGTAGTCCTGGTAGGAGAACAGGCCAAAGCTCAGGATGGATTAAAGAAGCGACTTGGGAAGGCCAAGGCTGCTCTGGAACAGGCTCATCAAGCGCTGGAAGAAGAAAAGAAGAAGACAGTGGATCTCCTCTTCTCCATCTTCCCAGGGACAGTGGCACAGCAGTTGTGGCAGGGTGAAACGGTCCAAGCCAAGAAGTTTGATGGGGTCACAATGCTCTTCTCTGACATTGTGGGCTTCACGGCTGTTTGCTCAAGCTGCACACCAATGCAAGTTATCACCATGCTTAACGAGTTATACACACGGTTTGACCACTACTGTGGACTGCTCGATGTCTATAAGGTAGGTTTATATGAAAAATTACATTGAGTGAACACCTGACCCTAACCCTAACCCTAACCCTAATGTATTTGTTTGATTATGTTAATTGACCTGCAAATGAAAAAAATTTTTAGAAAAAATGCCATGCAAAGAGGTGAGATAGAGCACATTCATCATAGTAACAATTGTTCCATGTTGACGACCCCTTGTATGAAAAAAGCTGTCGGCAATTCGCCCCACCGCTCCAACATGAAAATGACATCCTATTTTGCCAATACTCACTTTGTTGAATGTGCATCTTTAACAGTAACGCCAACAAAGTATCTCTTGACAAACTATTATTAAAAATATCTTTTTTTTATTTTTAAATAAGAAAAAAACAGTGTTCCTTGACTTCACTTAATGCAATTAATAATAATAATTTTTTAATAGAAAATAAAAAGAAGAAAGTCTTTTTTGACCTGACATATTTTGTCAGTAAGTATCTTACCGGTCATATTTTGTCTGTATGTAACACGTGACTTGACCTCATGCTGAAAACGTGACTTAAAGGTGACTTGTTGCGTATAAGAGGAAAATGACATCAATAGTAACTCACAGTGATTTGGATAAGTACCTTTAGTTCACTTACCGGTTTGGAAATGTTAGCGCGTTAGATCACTAGTTACTGAAAAAAATCTATGGTCATAGGGTAGGGGAAACATGGAAACAAAGGACACACACAGGCACAATTTAGCAGAAAGGTACCAACAGTGACATGAAGGCCAGAAAAAAACAACAGAGCTCCCTGCCACAGGCTTAGAAAAGATTTCAGAAGAAAGGGAAAACCGGGAAAGGAAAATAAGTCACTTCTGATTCATGTCACCAAAAGGTCCATATTCATATGCTGTGTTTTGATGTCTGATAACCACAAAGTTAGTGTGATATGCCTGTCTTGACAGAATACATGACAGAAACAGTACATGTATGGGTAAAGTATGCCAGCACTATACCAGCCCTCCAGATAGATGTCTACAAAGATAATTGATATTGCTAAAGTTGTTAAGTCGTCACATGATTTTCACATCCCATAGGCATTACAGGTTGTGATTAGCCAAAGTGTCTTGCATCCCAGTAGACTTATCAGTTATATTAGATATGTGTGGCCCTGACATAAAATAAGACGTAGGAAAAACATCTACCCAAAGCAGTTGCCCCACTATCACAGGAGTTTAATCAACAACATATACACAGTTGCTCTGATACCACCTAAACCGGGTGCAGAATCGTCTTCTGGTGACGATCTCTTGTCTCTGACAGTGTAAAATCCATGCTTATCTGTTGCCAACGCATCACTGATTGTATATGTGATTGTGAACATAAACAGAAGCTTCAACCCAGCAACACATGTTGATGTAGCATGGGTCCAAGTGATAGACTCTGCAGTGAGAAGAAGCTCTGTTCCATCAGCCAGTGGCCATGTGAGTGTCCTCCAGGCCTTGGTACACCAACACATGCCTGAGCTGATGAAACTGGAGCAGCAGTGAGCTCCGTTCCACTGGATCAATGTAGCCTGTTGTTCCTGGTGCCTCTCTTTTAGTGTGACTGACTAGGAGTGTCCATCAAATCAGCTTTAATGTTTGCATGGTTTAGGATAAAAGTTGCTCTCTCACAGCGCACGCACTAGGTTTGATGATATGGAAGAAACCTTTACTTATTCTAAACTATCCATGGAGAAGATTATTATTTGAGTCATTGTTTTTGTTGTTAATATAGACTTGATTCATATAGCACTTTAGTCCCACTAAGGTAGTATCAATATTAGCTCATTCACATTGTCATTCACACACCAGTGGAACAGAGCTTCCATGCAAGGTGGGAGTCAACCATTGGGAGCAGCATAGAGAGTGTCTTTTCCAAGGACACTTCGACGCATACACAGGAATCGAACCCCCAACCTCTCGATCAAAATGAAGGGATTTAAAAAAAATGTCCTCTCTTGCAGCTTACCCACCTAAAATTTTTCAATTTGGTGCAATTTTGTGTAAGATTAACATTAAATCCTATGTTTTAAGTACTTCTATCTTGATTAGTTTAGTTTTCTAGAATTTAATCATATAGTTATGATACTGCATTTTTTATATTTAACCTTAATCTCTTAAACTGGCATTGGAAGACTTCCTTTTACAGTGGGGCAAAAAAAGTATTTAGTCAGCCACCAATTGTGCAAGTACTCCCACTTAAAAAGATGAGAGAGGCCTGTAATTTTCATCATAGGTATACGTCAACTATGAGAGACAAAATCAGAAAAAATATCTAGAAAATCACATTTATAGTTTCTCAAAAATAAAGGTTTTTGCAGCAGACAGCTGAACATAACATTTGAATTCTTTTAAACGCTTGGATGAAAACAACTCCAAGCTTCTTTGCATCAACTCAGAAAAAACACATCTAACATTTTGAGCTGTTCCTCTGTTTTTCCTTTTTTATTCAAAAGATGGAAATATTATCAGTTATAAATCAAAAATGTTTTCTAAGAAGGAAAAAAGTGAGAAGGTTGTCAATAACAGGAGAGTTTAGGAGAAGAGTCAGTGTGTTGACATGGTCAGATGGTTGGAGTTTCGAGTATCAGCTGTCAGTCAGCTCACAGAGGAGGTGGTGCCGCCCATTTGAGAGAAGTTGGACCGCTTTGGGGTTGGGGGCCACTAGTAGTTAACAGATGGCATTTAGCCTGCCACATGCACAGGGGGTTGGCCTTGAGAAGGGCAGGAGTTTAGGTCAGCGACCAAGCCAAGGATGCATCAATCTGCAAGCAAAAGCAGAGACAGGTGGTCAGTATGAATTCAGTTCAATTGAACTTTATTTATATAGCGCAAATTACAGCAAAAGTCATCTCGAAGAGCTATCAAAATATAAAGTTCATAAGAAAAAAGAAAAAACCCAAAAAATTTACATGAACAAGCATCAGAAGTGCATATGAAGCGTTGGGTAGTTTTAAAAAAAATATGTATTCATTCTGACACTAAGTTTTGCTGATTTGTGTGTTTCTGCCAGTTTTTTCTTGATCTTTGTGGTTTCACAATAACTATAGTTTAACAAAACCTTTACATTCGTTGACCCCTGACAGTGATCATCCTACTTCCCAGAAGCAACAGTGGTCCAATCACTTTGACACTACATGCAGATTAAAGGCCACTATTGACCTATCCTGTCTGTGATTACAACTACTATACATGCAGAACTACGGTCTTTTAGGAATATCTTCCTAAAAGATACAGTTAAAATAATTGGCAAATAACACCCACAGCATTTTCCCTGAACTCCCATTGACACTTAAAATACATACTTACCACTTAGTGGTGCAAAAATGTGTCCATTCCCAAAGGAAAGCGATCCATTCTGCTTGTTTACTCAAAGATTGAATGACTCAATAAGATTTGTCCTTTCAAAAAAAAGTAAAATATGCCTACCCTTGAATTTGGATTTCTCTCAGCATCTCCTAAGTTATTTGGATATGGAAGTGATGGGCCAAGTCAGAGGGACAGTTTCCACAGTTGTCAGGTCAGCAGGACAGGAGCTCTCCAAGATAGGAGACATGGAAGCCAAACTATCAGGATGGGAAACATTCTGTGTCATTGGTTAATAATGAATGGGTCCGTTTTTATCATCCTGTTTTTGACTATTGTTCGTTTTGTAACATTCCATGAGACATATCGTTTGTGCTCATATTGTTTTGGATCGGTATCGGCCATTATGCGAGATTGCATTATCGGCATTGTATCGGAAGTGGAAATGTTGTTTCTGTTCACCCCTAATATCAACACGAGCGCATACAACACTATTTTTTTCCAATAAAATGACTCAATTATTGTTGTATGCTTGCAGTAGGCTAATGTAGTGAATGTTGAAATAGTACAAAACAGAAAAGAGTATAAACAAATTAAAATGATTCTGAAATTACATTAGAGAGGGCAAAAAATTATGCTAAAAGTACTGTCATTTTTAAAAATGTATTTTGACATTTTTGACAGCACACTAAGTCATTTTGTAGTAAAGATGAACTGCAGCTGTAATTCAACCATCCACCCTGATGTCTGCCAAAGGATGCTAATCTGCAGGGAGGTTGGAAATGTAATCAAAGTGTCATGGAAGTATAACTCAAAGAGAAACATGTTTGACAAATATCTTGTAAAACTCTAGGAAGTCAGGGGTTCCTTGAGGACCCTGTTTCCACTACACGTGTGGACCTAAAAATAGTTTTGCTTCATCTCAGCCATGCAGCTGCTGAGTGCTCTCCAGTTCTCATTTACATAAACAAAGAAGAAGTTGAAGAAGAAGTAGGACTTAACTTTTTACTATAGCCTGGGAACAAGTGCTATTACAGTTTTAAGTTTTATTGCTGCTCATTTTTTGACTTTATTTCTTCCCAGCGCACTGAAGCCAGACAGTTGACAAGATTTGGATGCATATTCACTATACATATATCATTTAGTTTAGTCCGACTGTCCTCATGTAATAATATATTTGAAATAGTATATTAATGGTTTCAAGTAAAGTAAAAGACTTCCACTTAATATATGACAATGATAGAGGGTGGAAAGACATGGATTGGGTTTCTCTTTCAAGTCTTTATGCAGTTTTATGTGTAGCTTTGTGCTGAACGTTTTTATGATCTTCATCTATCTTCAGGTGGAGACCATTGGTGATGCGTATTGTGTAGCTGGTGGTTTACACAAGGAGAGCGAGACTCACGCTGTCCAAATCGCTCTAATGGCTTTGAAGATGATGGAGCTTTCAGATGAAGTTTTGACACCAACTGGTGAAGCGATACAGGTGAGCGGTAAAATTACATTTCTTTGTGATGTACTCTCTTTGTGTATTCTTTTTCCCCCCTTTTTTTTCTGTGATTTGTATACATTGTCTGTTTATAATATGGACTTCAAGTCTGAAATAAAGCCTATTTATCTATTTTTCATTTAGTTTGCCAATATAACCACTGATGTGCGTCTCAGACCATTTTGTCTGGAATTTGCATTTTCTCACGCGTTGTGGTCGACAAACCAGTACACATAATAATGTATTGTTATAATGAGATAAAGGCTTGATGACTGAACTGCAAAAAAAAAACCAATTTGTTTTTTTGAAGACTTTTCATTAAAATAAAGTAGTGTGTTTTATTCCAAATTAAATCCTAATCTGGCTTTTGTCTTAAAGTATATTCTCAGACTCCTTCCTGTTTATTTGCGTTATGTAGAAACCGCATCCAGTACAGACTGTTCCCAGGACAACATACAGATGCTGGTACCAAGAGTCTGGGCTGAATTATTAGGTAAAAAATAAGCTGAAAAACCTTTCAGATTTGCTGCAGTCTTTTCCGAAAATGATTTTCAAAAAGACTTCAAACTTTTAGAATTTTATAAGCTTTCTTCTTGAATATTAAAGATCACCCCTTTATTCTCTATAGTAATTGATTATTTTAAAATAGATAATATCAAAAAAAAAATTCAATTGTTTCTCTTTAAATTTTAGCAATTTGTCACAACTCAATGCAAGCACAAGATTTATATGTTGTCAATATTATTCATTATGCACTCAGTTGTATCTTAAGTAAACAACACACTGTTGGCAAAAGCTGAAAGTTAAAAGATGAATAAATATAAATTAATAATAATTTTTAAAAAAAAGTTTGCGCAGCTATTATTTGGATCTTCATTAAATATTACAATAAACTTAAAAATACAAACAAGTTATGACAATGTGTTTGCTTTATTCACCAATCTATATACTGTAAAGTTTGCACTAAACTATGAACTGTATAGTTTACAATTAATTTTTTAACATATTTCTGAGAAGAACGTGCATTCAGAAATGCATCTCAATGTATTAAAGGTTTATGATAATATAATGAACCCCCTCATCACTGGTTCCATCAATTCCTGATGGAGTTTTTCCACTACAAGATGTTGGGATCTCACTGTTAAAATACAAATGTTTTTCAAGCTTCCAGTGGTCACATTAAATCCAAAAAACATATAAATATGTGATTTTTGCAACCAATGGCTTTCCACATTCATTTTTAACGAAAAAAAAATCTCCAGCAGAACTAGAGTCAGAGGTGGCGGCCATCTGCGGGACTGGTTGGGGTTAGAAAGAGGAGAACTGAACAGGGTAGAGAGAAAGAACATCAGAGTATCTCAGACTGGTGGAATCGCACAGAGCACAAACTGCAGCTCCAATGCCAGATACCTAAAAATAAAAGAGAGAAGAGCGAGGATAAATCACAGACTGCAGAAAGAAAAACATGACACAGCCTTGACATGTACATGTATTTTGTTTGAGCACTTATTTAATCTAATTTGTCATGAAAAATACTGAAATATTGGATGAATTATTCTGAAGTGGAGAGTGATGAAGAGAGGACCTTATCAGTGAGAAAAACTCATGGTGGAGAATCTATAGGATTAGTTCCGTGGTTAGTGAGTCAGTGTCTCAGTCTGCTGGAGCACCTCAGGGCTGCAGAGAACGTTCATATTTTTAAGAACATGCTCAAGACCCACCTTTTCAAATTAGCTTTTAACTAGCTCACATTTATCATGTCTTCTTATTACTATAGATGTTTTTTGGTTCTTTTTTCAGACATTAAATTTAAGAGTAGATGTTGCTCTTTACCTTTTTGCTTGACAGTTTCAGCAATATCTTCCTTCGCCTTCCTAGCTAGCACGTGCTGCACAACCAGCAGAGTTTTCTGTAATACAGTGTCCCAGGCGTGTGAGAGCATATAGCCCCCCTTGTCTCTGTTCATGGCTTTCTTCGCACGCTTACTGCATGCAAAGAAGGCCTTAAATTATTTATTCATTTCATGTTTTTATTGTTATCTTTTGTTGTTTTTATAGTTTTAGGATCGTTATCTTTTATGTTGTTTTTTTAGTTTTAGGATTGTTATATTTTATGTTGTTTTTATATATTGTTATCTTTTATGTTGTTTTTAAATAGTTTTAGGATTGTTATCTTTTATGTTGTTTAGTATTACTATCCCAGTGTTTCCTCAGATGGAATCCTCTGCACTAGGGGCAGTGATGGGCCGTGACTACAGTGATGCTGTATCGTGGCCCTCAGTGTTGGTGAATGGCTTTTGCTGTTTTGCTGGACTGGGGGCTCTGTCTCAGCGCCCTGTGGCCATGGTCTGTGTCCTGCTCCTGGTGCAGACGGCTCCTTGTGATGTCTCCTTACCTGGATCCTCTGTACCCAGGTCTGTATGTGGTGGGTGTATTTTAAACTATGTAAAAGCACTTTGAGCTGCATCTCTTTGTATGAAAAGCTCTTTTTATAAAAAAACATTGATGATCGATTGATAATGTCTCATAGAAACAATTTCCACATCTCTAATACAAAAGCTATATTAGCTCATGCAGTCATTGCTTCATATGCCTTGAAAGGACATCTTTAGTGAAACTTACAGACTTTACAAACTGTCTTCAAACCACCATCAACGTTCTGTGGAATCTGCTCACATTGCACAAAATAATAAACAAACACTGCAAAGCAAGGGTTGTAAAGATTTCAGCTGCTTAGATTATTATCCCTCGCACAGTTTCCACCACAGAGTGGGCTGGTTAACTATGAATTCATTTAAAAACTTTTTACAATCCACATTCATTTAAAATCCTGAACATCAGGGAATTTTATTTAGTGAACCTGCCTTAAATTCATTGCTGTTTCTTTAATCCATCTGAACATGAAAGCAGACGCAGAAATAGAAATAGTATTGCACTGCCCACAAGCTTGTGCACACTTGTGTGGGTCTTTGTGTGTAGGCAGTGGCACAGGACAAAACAAACCAAAGCAAACTGAATAAATGTGATACATGTTGCTTTGATTTTTTTTTTTTTTTGTACTTTTTGGTCCTTAGATGCGAATTGGTCTCCACAGTGGTTCAGTACTGGCTGGGGTGGTGGGTGTGATGATGCCCCGTTACTGCCTGTTTGGAAACAATGTCACACTCGCAAACAAGTTTGAATCCGGCAGCCAACCGAGGAAAATCAACATCAGCCCTACGACCCACAGGTGAAGTAACACTGTGTAAGATTCTACTGAGGACAATGAGACGGCTCTGCTCAGTAACTCTTCACTGAGCTATGATATCAACTGTTTTCACTAGTGGCTAATGAACAATAAAAAAAAACCAGGACACTTGACAGGAAATGGGACTTTTTGAGAAGCACTGTGCTTCTTCCTGTTGCCACAATGTTTTGAAACTCATGTTTTATTTGTGCACTTTTTGTCCCAGATTGCTCAAGGGTCGTCCAGAGTTTGTCTTCGTTCCCAGGAGCAGACAAGAGCTTCCGGCCAACTTCCCAGAAGACATCCCTGGTATTTGTTACTTTTTGGAGGCGTCTTTCAAAACTTCAAAGCTGCCACTGAAATGAAGACAGACTGTTGGATAACCGCAACGTGTTTAGTGAAAGTTGATGTAGTGAATACAGTGTGACTCTAATGTCTGTTCTGGTTTGGGTTGTTTCAGTTCCAATGATATCGTCAAACTGTTGCAGCTTCTTTAGGACACCGGTGTCATGCGGTCTCTGTACAACTGTCACTTTGTACTGATAGAAAAGACACAATCACTGCATCGTTCTTCCGAAACGTGTCATCTCTTCATGAGTGATGTAACATAAAAGTAGCTTTCACTTCTAATTTCTTCCAGTGGCATAGATATACTGTCAATTAAAGACTTTCAGACTGTTTTGTTCTCTTTCTTTGGTTTTATATTGACAAGATACATCACGCGTAAAAAGCAAATTTACCAAAAAGAGTAAAAGCCTTGATGTGATGTTGCTGAGTATAGATTTCTTTATAAGTTATGATAAGGCTGTTGTTAACTTTAGGGACCTACCTACTTGTTACTTTTCAGAGGTAATCAAGTGTAAACTGATTGGACTTTTCCTGTTTTATAACATTCTGAAGCTAAATTATTGAAAATATTTCACAATTAAGGATGTCCAATAAAACAAAGCATGCAGTGCGGATTTCTGTGCCTTATCCTGACAAAGCAAAGAGCCTAATTGACGGTATTTTTAATCACCAAAATATTTTTCTTAGATAATGATCGCTATCATTGAAATCATTGTAATGATATTTTTTCACAAGCAGGTAAGCAGAGGCTTTGTTTGTGTGGTGAATGCTTCAACAACATTTGCCTGGCCTATTTTTCCTAATGTATGTACCGCAAGTTGCATTTTTAATTTTCACTCAACACATTTCTATGGTATTTGTTATGAGGTTTATTAGCACACTTTGCCTATACAGAGGGAATAGGGGATAGGAAACACAGCAAGAATACAATGAATGTCTTAACTATTGTCACCCATGATGATGTACTTTGTTCATTATTGTAATGTAATCAAAGTGCAATAAATATCAGCATAAACAAATTATTACTAATTGACTGAAATGAGATTACTGTCTGCTGTGCGGCACATGCTTCTCTTCTTCTTCTTTTTAATTTTAAGGTCAATGTTGGTTTTCCACAGTTTGAAAGTGTGATACAGTAACAGTACAGAGTGTATGTGGTGTGTTGGAGCAGGACAACATCTATGACACACAAGAATGCAGTCCTCTAGGAAGCCTTTAATGCAAGGGCGTCAAACTCTTCATAGTTCAGGGGTCACAAATGACCAAGTGAGATCTTAACAGGGACCTAAAACTACTGTTTGATGGGAAAAAGTGCATTTTCAATGGTTTAAGCATAAATGATGCACTGTATATAAATTAATATGTATTTACAGACACGTTTAGCTGAACAACAGTTCATGGGTATCTACTTAATGCACAATATGTCCCCTGTATGTATATATATATGTGTGTGTGTGTGTGTGTGTGTTTCAATTTAGAGCAAAATCGTCCAGCTGCTAGCCCACAACATTCAATATATATCCCACATCTGCTGCATTACATAATTATCTTGTAGTGATCAATAAAATAAACAACTCATGAGTTTTAAGAGATTACATTATTTTTGATATAATAACTAAGCACAATTGCTATTGCAAGTTGATGGCAGAGCTGACACTAAATGACAGACAACTACAATCACACTCACTAAATTTAGGATGATATTGCTATATTAAAACGTCACAAGATGCATCGTCAAGGTGAAAGGGGGAGATCAGATAATTTTTTAAATCCAGATGATCTATTAAACACCAGATTGTTCCAGTTTGTTTTATGTTCCTATTGTGTTAAATAAGGTCAAACCCAGTGTAAGAATGTAAGTATGTCAGGAGTTAAAGTCAAATAAAAACATGCATTATTTTTCTCTCTGCAATTTTTTATTATTTTTTTTCTTTCCAAAAATATTGTATCTTTAATGCAAGGCCATTATTGTCTATTGTATTGTATTGTGAACTCAGCACTGTATCGTCTTACCCCTAATACCGTACTCACATTAAAGCGAAATACAAGCAAATTTAGAAACACAAATTAATAGACATTGTTATAATGTGGGAGGAAGATTACTTGGTTAAATATGAATTTGAGAAGAAATAAATGGGAAAAAAGGGTATTTTTTTTAGAAGTACAAAGAGGAAAAAAATGTTAAATACTGACATTAAAGCAATTATTGTTGGATGTACATTTGTTTGATTTGAAAGAAGATGGACTGAATACTTAAAATTATTACATTATAATTTTTGTGATAAAAAGTACAACTCATTTTCAAATACTGTTGGTTTGACTTGTTTATTGATGGCTTTTCTATAGAATTTTTATTATTATTATTATTATTATTATTATTATTATTCTGTTTATGTATTTTTAATCAAATAAAATTATATTCAATTATATAGATCCCAAATTGTCTTTTTGCTGTGACAATAACCATTGCAACACCAAGTAGGTCAGGAGAATTAAATCTAAGGAGGTAGATTTGTCTTTATTATTCAAACAAAACAAAAAACAGCTTAAAAAATTCCACTCCAATCAAAAAAAAGTTTTCAAACGCAATTTTTTTTATGTTTTTTTCTTCTTTTTTTTCTTTTTTTTGTGATTGAATTTTTTTTCTTTGAATGATTTTTTTTAATTGAAATATTTTATTTATTATTTGAATAATAACGACATAAATGTACTACCCATAATATGGCCCAAATACAAAAAAGGATGGCTTAAATAATAATTAAAATTTAAAAAAAAGTTTCAATCAAAATATACATTATTTTTTTGCATTTGAACACTTTTTGATTAAAAATGTTTTTTTCTTTTAAAAATGTTTTATTTATTTATTTATTTATTTATTTATTTATTTATTTATTTATTTTTGATTGAATAATAAAGACATAAATCTACCATATAAATCTTATTCTTCCAAACTCCATTCGTTTAACAGTTTATTCCTCCAAAAACTACCAAAGTTTACCAAAGACCTTCAGCAGTTGCTTTAACAATTATTTACATTTAAAGTTTATCTCATAAATTAAATAATCTATCTCCATAGCAGCCACGACGTAAACGCAGAACATCTATTTGCCCTAAACCACTTGGACAACTCTAGCTCCACTCTCATTGGCCATTTAAATGTTACGTAAGACACATTGGGCTCTCTCATTGGACGACAAGGTTGTCAGTCACTAGTTAATGAGCGAGAAAAAGGAGGATGACACAGAGACGCTGAGCATCTGATCAGCATCGTTTTTATCTGATTTAACGGATTTCAGCCTGAAAAAAGAAAAGAAAGGACATCTGTGGTCACCATGGTAAGTATACAGATGTGTGACATGTGTGTTGTAGTGAAATATTGGTGTGAGAGGCGATTTAGAGGCTGTTTGTGTGCGTGATGCGGTGAATTGGGACGTTTCCTGCTGTCAGGCTGCTGTAGTGGATGCAGTTCAACTATAGACTACATAATCAATGTCTCAATGGCAGGTGGTCGGACCTGCATGTATTTATAATCATTCAACACATTTGTGTGTACACACAACACGCATGTATAAGGATCCATGGTGTGTTCTCTTCATTTTTTCGCAGTATGGGTTTGTGAATCACGCTCTGGAGCTCCTGGTGCTGAGGAACTATGGCCCCGAGGTGTGGGAGGACATCAAGTGAGTGTGTGTGTGTGTGTGTGTGTGTGTGTGTGTGTGTGTGTGTGTGTGTGTGTGTGTGTGTGTGTGTGTGTGTGTGTGTGTGTGTGTGTGTGTGCGTGCGTGCGTGCGTGCGTGTGTGTGTGTGTGTGTGTGGTTACAATGTTTACACTCCTCACACAACATGGACACAAGGAACACACTGTGTTTCAAACAGGACCAGACCTTTACTGTGACAATGATTAACTTCAATTCTCTCCATTTCTGAGTATTAGAATTACATCAGGCTCCTCCTACTTTGTTCATCTCTTCTGAGGGTCCCATGAGCAACCTCCACATGCCCCTGTCCACTGGCTAGGTTTAAATGGTAATAAATGTCACAACATTGATGTTTGTGTAGGGCTGGGCTGTATATAAAGATTAAGATATATCGAGTTTTCTATTTTAGCGTTGTAGAAAATCACAATATCGCATATATCGAGCTATATCTTTTTTTTTTATTCATACAATCACACAGTACAAATAACATTATACAAATGTTTAATCTTATCAGTGTACATTCAAAATGTGTCCTTTTTTACAAGATTTTCACTTTTCTGAGATATATATTTTATAGCTTTTTTGTTGTATTAAAATAGTCGTTTTAGGAGTCGCTGCTTTTGTTACTTTTCAGAACAGCATGAAAAGCACACTTAAATTGATTTTTAAATGTGTCCTTATCCAGACCTTCCCCTTTAACAAGCCAGACTACAGAACTCACTCACACGTGCTGTCCCTTAGAGGAGTAAAAGCCAAAAGTGGCACATATTGTGTTGCTGTTTGGTAATAAATGTGCCTATATGGTATTTTTCATCATCATTTTAACCCAGAATTGACTTTATTAAGTTAAAAAAAAAAAAAAAAAAAGTGAGATTTATATCGTATATCACAATTTTGAGAAAAAAATATTGAGATATGAGTTTTGGTCCATATTGCCCAGCCCTATGTTTGTGGGAATAAAAATGTGGAAATACAGTAAAGCAAATATTCTTCTAAATTGAGATTTCAACAGCAGTGAGTGTCATAACACAAGTGAATTAGTATTACACTGTAAAAAAAATAGGTCACACAATGCTATTGGTAACAAATCCACGATTGCAAATGATGAGTAAACGCCGAACCAAACAGCATGTCTTCTACTCCTAATTTTAGTTTAATCTCAAAAAACTGTTTTGTTTTTTTTTGTTATAAAGTCATTGATTTGTAGGTATTCAGTTTGAAATTTAAAAAGACTTTAAAGTATTGATCGTCAGATCGCAAATGAATAAACAGGTCACATTTCTGCATTATGTGTTACAGTAATGTAAACTATTCTTGTTCATCCTGAAAAAAATGAAAAAGTAAAGGTAAAGCAAAAAAGAGGGAAACTACTTCTAAACTTTTTTGTATTATTATTTATTTTCCTTAACAATGTATTTTATAAATAGATGTTATGTTTGGGTAAAGAAGGACTTTTAGCAGAATGACCAGGACCTGAATAATAGTGAACTCTTGAAGAAGTGAAATCAAAACTCTTTCATGTGCAAAGATTTAGAATTAAAGCCTGACATCAAGACTCTGTTTCACTGTGATGACTATGTATTTATAAACTAGCTACATGTACCTGCAGTCATTACACCAGCATAACCTTTGTATGACATAAACAGACACTGTGGTGTATCTTATCTCCCTCTCTTAGACTAATTATCAGCATTTATTCTGCAGAAAATAACTTTCCACAGACTGTGTATGATGACAACATATGCGGCTGAAACTGAGTTTATTTTTCATCTGTCGTCATAACTGACCGAGACTTGACCTTGCTTGATAAAAAGTAAAAAGTCAGATTCCAGTAGCAGCTGTTGTGTGTAAATGTTTCCAAAGTGGTCATTGTTCCAGCTTCTACGTTCTGCCTTGGTTCTCTGTCCTCCCTCCATAAGCTATCCATTTGCAATGCTCACTTTATCACGTCCGTTATATTTTTTGTCTTTTTTAAGAAAGTAATTGGGATACTCGTCATGTTTTCTCAGCTGAAACACACTGATTAAAAGTTTGTTTTTGGTCAGGCCTATAAATCATTTCTGTTTTTTCTAGTTAAACCAAGAAATCAGATCCTCTTTAGTTGTAGAAGAGTTCAAGATCTGCTTGGGATTATTACCTTTACTCGTGTGTACAGTCAGAACTCTGTATTTTACAACACATTTTCTAAATGTTTCATATTCAAATTTCCTAATAATAAACGGCTCCCAGTGGCTTGCCATGCAGAAGGCCTGGCAGTTACTAATGACTTGTTCGCCTAAACAGAAGTCTGCCTGTGATTTAAGCAACAAGACATACACAAATCTAATAAGACAAACAAGTTCCCTCTGTTGACCGTTCGTCTCTGCGCTGACATTCGTTGTGGTGCATGAGTAACTACTTCCTTTTGTTTTCAGGAGGGAGGCTCAGCTTGATATTGAAGGTCAGTTCCTTGTCAGAATTATATACGAAGATGGCAAAACTTATGATCTAGTTGCAGCTGCGAGCAAAGTTCTCAGTGAGTGGATGCTTGTTTTATTACACAATCAAATGATGCTTCAAGGTGAAAATCTGAAAAATATATATATATATTTTTTTTTCTGCACCTCAGAGATTGATGCCGGAGACATCTTACAGATGTTTGGAAAGATGTTTTTTGAGTTTTGCCAGGAGTCTGGTTATGACACCATCCTACGCGTGCTGGGCTCAAATGTTCGGGAATTTCTGCAGGTAAGGTTCTCTCATTCCCACATGGTGGATATTTATACTAAAGTTTTTATGAGAACTAGCAGGAAATGAGATTTAAAAAAAAAAAATTCTGTCATATTTTTTGTCACTTTCTGTAGATCTTTTGACATTATTTATTATTGCTTTATTCTGTATGGCAGAGAAGTGTATTTGTGTAACTTATGGTGCTCATGCAAAGATTTGATCATTCCTCAACTCTTGTTTTAGAGCGATTAATGCTTATATTCACTCTGTATTTTCTATCTCTATCGTCCTATAGGATAAAAGGCAAAATTCCCAATAGTGGTCACAAGAAATCAATGTATACTGAAATATCAAAGGATAAATGGTTGAGGTCAATAATAATTACAATTATGGGGAAATTATAATTGTAATTGAAAAAAACTGCTGCTGTTGTAATTGACTTCTGAAAATGTACTTTGTAATTGGCATGGAAATTCTATCAAAATTGTCATTTATAATCACTATATAATTGCTTGCACATACATAGTTAATAATAATTAAAAAAATATGTTTCATATCATATTCATATTACCTGTCACTTTTCTTGAGGATTATTTTACCATTTAAAAAAAATAACTAAATCAAAGGCTATGCTGACAGAAAAAAGGCTCAGGCGTTTACTCCAAAAACATTGAAACCTATAATTTCATTAATAAGGTAACCATGAGATGAGGAACTATTTACATCATAGATCATTTTTGTGTGTATTCTAAAGCTGAGTTCAGATGTGGGTCAAACCGACCCGTTATCAGAGATACTAACAGAGGAAGGATACGTTTTATGTGGTTATTTATTTCAGGCTCATCAATTGTGATTAATTGTAATTGAAATTTAGTAATTGAGAGCATAATTGTAATGACATCATTGTAATAATGACATTCAGGGGGGAAATAATCTCTCTAATAAATAAAGGAAATTCTGTGTGTGTGTGTGTGTGTGTGTGTGTGTGTGTGTGCGTGCCCGTGCGTGTGCGTGCGTGTTTGTGGAGAGAATACCAGCGTGCGCATAGCACAAGTTTGTGCATCCATTATTTTGGATTTAGTTGGTGTTGCAAAATGTTTATTTTCATTTTATTTTGAAATCAACGCAGAATCAACGCAGGTTACACTGGCGGAGGGTTAGACCGGAGAGGGGGGAGGGCCGTCTGAGCAGCCGCAGTCACACTGATATACTAGCAAAGCTCTCAAGTCTCACGCATTGGGTGTGAGGCACACGCATGTCTACCTGATGTGAGTCACTGAGTGTGTGCGAGTGTGCGGCTGATGCGCGTGTGTGTGAGTGTGCCCACGGAGGAGCGATAGACACACACACACACACACACATTTACCAGGTTTTCTCTGGAAGTGTGAGCCACACACATGATTTATAGATTAAGTTATTCTCCGTCTGCTTGTTAAGATACGTCTGTTTGTATATGAATTACTAACCTTGGATGATGAGCACCCCTGCCCTAAGAAATGTTAAATGATAAATGAATATCTTTATTTGTACAAACTTATGTCTTTTATCAGGTTCTACCTAAACCGCCGCATTGGTGCAAACTTTATCAATTTATAATGCGCATGTTCCATAGAATTAAACTAGGGAAATCACACGCTATTTTACTTTGCACCCGCAAATATAACTCTTTATAACACTACAGAGTATGTACACCTCTTTGTACATCCAACCTTCAAACACATACTCATTTGGCCATAATTGACAACTCTACTTAAGCTCCTCCCACTTAATGAATCCATACTTCCGACTGGCACTGTACTAGTAATTGTAATTTGAATTGTAATAGGAAAAAAAGGCCAGTCACTGTAATCATAATTGAGTTGTAATTGAACAGGGATAATTGAAGACTTAATTGTAATTGAAAAATGTAATTGACCCCAATCCTGGTTGTATTCATGCATTTAAAACCACATTTCACACCTGTCTATTCTGTATATGGTGTCCTCTTACATTAGAGGTCATCCCTGCTGAATCAGGGTGAGTAAACCCTGAAAAGATTACCAATCAATCGAACACACACACATTTAATCAATTTAGAGGCTCCAATGACGCTAGCATACAAGTGTTTAGACTGTGGGAGGAAATTGGAGCTCACTAATGACCTTCTCAAGCAAACATACAAAGGCCAAAGAGTTCCCATGCAACTCAGGAAAGGAAATAATCATTGGTGAGCCGTTAGATTACAGCGCTTCGTACACCACGATTGGTGAATTGGGAGAACATTGACTCAACAAGATGTAGGTTTGTCATGAATAAATAATAAATATCTTTGGGGTTGTGAAGCCTAAGAGGGAAACCATGGATCAAAGTTAATGGTACAAATGGTAAGAATTAATGATTCATGCGCTGATGATTATTTATGTTTATTTGAAATAATGCATGAAAATGAAACATGAATATGATACAATGTAGAGCTTTAATTACTCAGCGTGACCTACTTTGTTTTTAAACTTAAGAGGTCTGTTGTTATTCTTAAGGAGCCACATGGGCTGTTTTCATCTTGAATTAAAATCAAGTTATGACTTGCAGGTAAAAGCCATCCAAATCTCCCTCAGCCTTAAGTACGCTGCATTGTACTGTAAATGTACTAAAATGTCCCAGTTCATACCAACTGTGTTTGTCCAGCTGGTCTCCACGGGAGGTTTACCATCTGTATTCTTCCAAAGTTTGGATTGAAAAAACTCTGCTGCCCTGAAGGATTTTGTCTTTATCAAAGCAGAGGTCATTTTCTGTACGTGTGCTGATTAAATGAGGTTTTTAATTAAAAATGTTCTGCTGTCAGCCATAAGATGGGATTCATGATGAACACCTACTGTAACTGTGTGTCAGTGCAGGAGAAGCTGTAGTGTTTCCTCTGTCAATCAGGTTTTGTCACCTGTGTTAAACCCACATGTTATCCCTCAAAACACAGTTGTGGTGATGCTAAGCTGTAATCTATTGTGTGTATTTTATCTCATATCTGTGTCTATAGAATCTAGATGCTCTGCATGACCACCTGGGTACCATCTATCCAGGGATGAGGGCGCCATCATTTCGCTGCACGGATGCAGAAAAGGGAAACAATCTGATTCTGCACTACTACTCAGAGAGAGAAGGCCTGCAGGACATTGTGATTGGCATCATTAAAACAGTCGCACAGCAAATTCATGGAACTGAGATAGAGATGAAGGTCTGCTTTTCTACGTTTTCCTCTTTATTCGTATACTGCACTCAGCTCTTACTTTGCTGCTGATTGTGAAGATGAAAGATGATGATGACAATTTAGTTTCGTTTTGATTGATGGCAGCCTGAACACACTCGGTAATGTTTTGGCACTGTAATATGAGAGTTTGTGTCCAAGAATAATGTCGGAGAGATAATATGAGATTATTAACTATCAGATGATTCCAATTAATGGAGAAGGCTGTGGAAACTGTAGTTCAGCATGCATTTTTAGGCTAGTGTCTGTGACTCAGAGGATATTTTTAGATCCAAGTTAAAAAGTCTCCTGCTCTGAGATTTTCAGGGAGTTTTATAGTTGGACAGATTTTTCACGTAGTCTAAAAATGCCTGTTGACTGCCGGGTTGTTGGAAAAATACGTTTTAGGTTCTTATCTTTCTTCAACTTATTAGTTGAGATTGTTAACTCTCACAGATTTTAATTTAAATCCTGCCAAAAGCTAAAGGGTAAAATAATTTTTGTTTCTGGATTAATGTTCAGCCCATAAATCACAGGCTGCTGTTAATGTTCCATGTGCTTCAGTCACATTTTCCTAATAACACAATTGCTTTGTACACATGCACAGATGGATGTTTTTTAGCCATTGTGTGGAAAGAAAGAGCAAAAAATGGCGGAGGCTCCAAATCTACCACCCAATTTCTGCAAGTATTAGCCAGCGTTGCTGTGGCAACAGGGTACAGAGACGGCAGCTTGACGTCAGCAGACCGTCTGCCCCTAAACTCACAGCATATTAACTTTTATTTTGCCCTTCAAATCCTACACAATAGACATGAAACTCTCTGGAGATCATGTTACCACTTTCAGATTTTAAAAGTCAAACTATTGCCGTTTTTTTATATTGAAAGCAACCCATTTTACAGTTTTTCTTGTGCTAAATTATTCATAACCAATACTAATGTATCACTTTGTTTTATGTTATGGCCTTTTCTTAAACCTGATAAGTAATTTCCCCCTGGGATAAATAAAGTACTTCTGATTCTGATTGTGATTTGCTGCAGATGATCCAGCCCAAAAGTGAGGAGTGTGACCACATCAAGTTCCTGATAGAAGAGAAGGACTCGGAGGAGGAGGCTTTTTATGAAGATCTCGATGGATTTGAGGAAAATGGCACTCAGGAGACTCGGATCAGTCCTTACACGTTTTGCAAGGCCTTTCCATTTCACCTCATGTTCGACAAGGACCTGATGCTCACACAGTGTGGAAATGCCATTTACCGAGTCTTACCGCAGGTTTCATTTGCATCTAATTATACCGATAGCTCTGATTTATGACAAGGAAACAAACCAATGCTATCCAAGCAGTGCAGGGTTAGTTTACCACTTTTCTCCCCTGGAGAAATACATTTAGAGCAGAGATGGGCAACTTTTACCACAGCGGGGGACAAAACAATTATTATTACATAATCGGCATTCATAATAGCATTTAGAATAATGACCAATCCAAGCATTAATAATGGAAATAACTAAGGATTTGGGTTTTTGTTGTCATTTTGAGTGTTTCTCTGATATTTTTATGGTTTTATGTGAGTTGAATCATTTTGTGTGTTGAGTAATTTTTGTGTTATTTTGTATATTTATCTTTACTTTTTGTGTGTCATTCTGTGTATTTTTGTTGTCATTCTGTTTTTTGTTTTTTGTTGACATTTTTCTGTAGTTTGGTTTGTTGTTTGGAGACATTTGCGTTTACTTTGAGTCCCACACAAATTAGCCCTAGAGCTGCAGTTGCCCATCTCTGATTTAAAGGTGCAGTCCATAACTTTCAGATCCTTCCCTCCCCCTCTCTTGCCCTGCCTCCAAACTTCCCAAAGTCCCTCCCTCAGAAGAGCTAACAAGCTAACGTTAGCCCGACAGCAACATCATAGTAATATAACATGCACTGTTAAAAGCATGTTACTGCAGCGCTTCTCTCTCTCAATGTGCGCACACCAATCTATCAGCAGCAGCAGCAACAACACAGTGTCACTCACAGCATCCCACACAGAGGCAACGTGCACACGAACAAACAACACATGCACTACAGAGTTCTAGTGTAACAATTACAAATCAAACATAATGTAAATCAAGCAGCAGTAATTACCTTTGAAGCAGAAAAGTCAACAATTCCATCTTCTACTCCTCCAGACCATACACTGTAAAAAAAAAAAAAAGACGGCGCTCCAGGCACTACCATGCTATGAGCATTGCTGTGTTTTGGCCACGGCAGAAAGGGGCGGGAGCTGTGAGCACCAGCTGTCAGACAGTCCATCAAACACAACCCTGACTTTGATTTCTTCCTTTTGCTCGATCGCGGTGCATTCTGGCAAACGGCAGCAGGAGCAGCAGGGGGGACTCAATGGGCCTGTTTTTTTCACACAAACTACTAGTTTTATGTAAGGCTGTCCTTACATAGTGACAGCTTTCGCAAATATGACAAAAAGTCACTTTTTAAGAGTTAGGACTGCATCTTTAAAGGGACACAATCCTGCAGGCCTGTACTACGAAGCTGGATACATTTATCTGGGATATCTCTTCTTTAGTTGGCTTCACTGAACCAATTATTCTCAGTCACAGAGTATCTGTACTATGATGCAGGTTATCAACACGTTCACTTAAACCAGTGGTGTTCAAGCTCGATGCGTGCACTTGCACTCACATAAAAGGGGTAGAGTTTGCTGCGTCTGACCAATAAAACTGAATATTCTTAAGAAATATGAAGAATTAAAATCCATAAAAAGTCTGTTACTGCAGTAAAAGCAGGAAGGAAGGAATGCTGGCAGGGAATTGTGGACGGTTAATGCGTAAATTTGTAAGATTTTACAATATTAATTCATTGGACATTAAACGGACACACTGAAAGATTCAATTTACTACGACACAAACACTTTCTATTCACGTATCCGCCTCATTTAAGGGGTAGTCCATGGCTTCGATTGCTTATATCTTAGCCAGAACAAAACCGCTCCTGACCAGGTTAGCTGTTCAGTCCAAGTTACCATGGTGATTAACCCGTCAGAAGTTAACCAGCGTCATAGTGCAGAACACACGGAATAAATCCTGGAAGTTAGAGCGATACAAAGAAATTCAGCTTAGTAGTACAGGCCCTAGACGTTTCTTGCTCCAACATGAAGCTGTCATCGTGCAGCTGAACCTCCCATATCGAGTACTTTCTGGTAAACAAGTATTTTGAAAATGTTGGATCCATTCAAACCTGCCAGCTTGTGGCTCTTATTATCCAAGTTGGAATATCCTTGTTGTATTCAGTGAGGAAACTTTCAACTTTCAAAGATAAATGAAACTCTTTGTTTATTGCATTTTGTGTTTTTATGTGCTTTTTTTTCCTAGCTCCAACCAGGAATGTGCATCCTACCCTCAGTTTTTTCTTTGGTCCGTCCTCACATCGACTTCAGCTTTCATGGCATCCTTTCCCACATCAACACTGTCTTTGTTCTGAGGAGCAAGGTATAAGAAAAAAACTAACTTTTTTTTGTCATTGTCACTGTGGTAGTTACACATCTAACCATAAAGGAGCCTTAAACTTTAAATCATTAAGGATGCTGAACAGTTTTTACAGCTCTAAGAGCACGAGCCCCTCCCGTTGTTCAGAAAAAAAAACATTTTTAAGCAAAAATAGCACAGGTTTAAAAAAGTGAGAGCTGAATTAATGCCCAGTTTTTGAAGCAGATTTGGAGAAGAACACACCATGAAATATTTATAAGTGTGATATAATGTGGACAGGAGGGCCTGCTGAATGTGGAGACAGTGGAGAACGAGGACGAGCTGACGGGGGTTGAGATCAGCTGCCTCAGATTGAAAGGACAGATGATTTACTTGCCAGAGGCAGAGAACATCCTCTTTCTTTGTTCACCCAGGTAAGCTCAATGTGCAGCCCCTCCTGACAGGAACAACGAGCCCACACAGCAAATGACAAAGCACATCAGTGGTTTCTGAATCCAAAAAAGCCTCAACTATACTTTACCTGGATGTCTGCTGACTTTTAAATTGAATCAAATTATGCATTTATGAACCTTTAAGGGTTGCACATCATTTCTCATTTCTAATTACTGTTGCTCCTGTGTTATTGATAGGTAAGCTCAGCAATGGACTAACATTCATGTCTAAACTTTAAAAGTTACATAATCTTCCTAAAATAAAATACAGTATGTAGTGCTCTGAAACCAAAATAAGCACAAACTAAATCTTCTACCTTGCAACACTATTTTGTCTGGATTCACTCTGACAGAGTGAATCCTTTGCAACTTCACAGTTATTGACATGTATTTAAGATATTAATTAGTTGAACAATGCAACAATAAAAGAATAGCTTTTGTGCTGACCTTTTTATTAACACGTTTTTAGACACAGTGCTAAAACCTGGATTTGTATCTTGCGAGACATTTTTAAAAGCACTGATGGCTGCTGTATATAATTATGTAAAGTACAATTTTGCTAATGCTCGTTAAGCAAATTTTCTTCAGTTTCTTTAGAATTGTTTGTTTTACAGGAATAAAAATGTCACATGGCAGAAACAGAAAGATAAAGTTATTCACGACTAAAAAAGGTTTTAATGGTAATAAACAACAGTTTGCCGCTGTCTCATATTAAGTAAAAACCTGACACCATGTAGGGCTGGGCAATATGGACCAAAACTCATATCTCAATATTTTTCTAAAAATATCAATGCATGATATAGCTCTTATATAATTTTATTTCAAATAAAGTCTGACCAGAAAGACAATTATGTGTTAAATTTGATGATCCAAATGCCACACAGGCACATTTACTAACAAACAGCTGCACAATATGTGCCACTTTTGGCTTTTTCTCCTGTAAGGGACAGCATGTGTGAGTGAGTTCTGTTGTGTGGCTTGTTTAGGGGAAAGTCTGTTCTGAGAAGTAGTGAAAGCAGCGACTCCTAAAACAAGTATTTTGAAACAAAACAAGCTATGAAACAAAAAAATAAATTATATATATATATATAGTATTTTATCACATCTCCAAAATAGAAAACTTGATATGTTTTTAATTTCCATATATCGCCCAGCACTAACACCATGTGTGTTCTCTAAAATGTTAACCTTGTTAACAAAGGCACTCACACTATGAGCTGTTTTGCTTTGTTTGGTTCTCAAGTCCTTGTGTCCACCAGCTTCTATGGGCAGGAGAGGCTGAGGTTCAAGCGGTTTCTTCCCCTGGGATCAAAGACACTTAGCTGAAAACAATGTCAGTGCAACAAATTGTCACTATGTGACAGGGAAGTACTTTCCTTCATCTGAGAGCACATCTGTACAAGAGGGGAGTGATCTCTTTGATCATGTTTCCTCCTTCAGGCTCAATTTGATTGAGATCAAATGAAAGTCTTCAATTTTCCACCCTGTTCTTTGATATGATGCAACACAGTGTTTAATTGCGTATGTACATGTTACATTGTGTCCCGATATTCCCTTCATTGATGAGCTCTTCTCTGCCTTTGTGCTCAGTGTGATGAACCTGGACGATCTCACGCGGAGGGGGCTCTACCTCAGTGATATCCCACTTCACGACGCCACTCGTGATCTGGTGCTGCTGGGGGAGCAATTTCGTGAAGAGTACAAGCTGACCCAAGAGCTGGAAATCCTAACTGATCGTCTCCAGCACACACTGCGGGCCTTGGAAGATGAGAAGAAGAAGACAGACAGGTTTGGATCTGAGTGTTTATATATAACAGGGCACGTGTGCAGACAGAGATTTACACCATTGGTTCTTTTTTCTTTTATGTTTGTAAAGTAGCTAGGTGATTAAAATTGTGTTTTATTCAAATTGGAAACAAAATAGATGATTTAGTACTGTATATCAGGGATGGGGTCAATTACCTTTTTCAGTTACAATTACGTTCTCACCAGCATTTTTTCCAATTACAATTAAATTACAATTATTTTTTATCCTCAGAAAGTCAATTGCTAAATTTTAATTACAATTAATCACAATTACTGAGCCTGAAATAAATAACCTAATAAAAGTTAACCTTCCCCTTGTGTTAGCTTTCTGTTAGCATCTTTTATAATAACGGGTCCTAAATGAGTAATAAATAAAGATAAGAATAATAAAAAGCTGTAAAATGCACTAAAAAACAAATATCTATCATCTAATTTATTTTCCGTTTGTTGCCTTACAATGAAAATATAGGTTTAAATGTTTTTTTGGTGTAAATTTTTTTTAATGGTAAAATGTGAGAAAGCTCGATATGAAACATTTTAATAACTGTTAACTACATTTATGAAGAACTGTACATAGAACTGCAACATGGTTCCCCACTTTTGCTTTGAATTATAATTCACAATTTTTATAGAATTTTCATGGCACTTACAATTAGAGTCAATTATCTGAACTCAATTACAATTTCATTACAATTACAACAGCGACATGTTTTTTAGAATTACAATTATAATTATGCCATAATTGTAATTAATTATCAATTATGCAATTACAATTATAATTGACCCCAACCCTGCTGTATACAGTACATTTTGAGGGTAACAACAGCAGCAACAATTATCCACCCAAACCAGAGAAGCGTGTGTGTGTGTGTGTGTGTGTGTGTGTGTGTGTGTGTGTGTGTGTGTGTGTGTGTGTGTGTGTGTGTCTTGCTGTAATTTGGCTGAGAGCTGGGAAGCGGCACAGAGGTGCCCTTTAAAGGTGCAGCTCCCTCTGTCTAACCTGTCTTCCTTCCCCTGTCGCCCCTGTTTGATTATTCCAACCGCTCTCTGGAGTTACTGCCTCCCTGGCTCCAAAAACGGATTACAATTCATGGCTCTTCTCCAAATATTTATGAGACCTGCTGCTGTTGCCACACTGTCATTGCCTTTTCATATATTTGATTACCACAGTGTGTTATAAAAGTGTGTATTCAGGCTGTTTCTGGCCTCTAAAAATGACAAAGAGAGAGAACTCATACAGACTTTTATGCGAGTCCTTTAAGATGTCACGTTTAATTATTATATCTATTAGTACGTGTGTTGATTTAGGCAGTAATTGTTACCCTTGTGATACATCTGTTTTGAAACACTACGCATTTACAGACGGTATTTTGCATTTACCGTCAGACATGATCCAAGCAGTTACCATAGAAACACCACACTGCCAAGACTAAAAGGTGGTGGGTTGGCAAATAAAATGCTGATCACACCATGGATCCCAGTCTGTTACACTCTTGCACAAGTCCACAGCAGTGATGATCTGTTTTCATACGATTGCCCCCCCCCCCCCTATTTTTAAAAAAAATTAATTTTCAGATTGCTCTACTCAGTCCTGCCGCCATCTGTTGCCAACGAGCTGCGACACAAAAGGCCGGTCCCGGCCAAACGCTACGACAATTTGACCGTTCTCTTCAGTGGCATCGTGGGATTCACGTCTTCTGCAGCAAACACGCCTCAGCAGAGGGAGCCATCAAGATAGTCAACCTGCTCAATGATGTTTACACACGCTTTGACATCCTGACAGACTCAAGGAAGAACCCCTATGTATACAAGGTCAGTAGCCTTAAGCTATACACTACAGAGTGTATTCCTATTGCCAGCGGTGTAAAGAGTTCTGATATATTCTACTCATGTAGTAGTACTGTTACTTGATTGAAATTGTACTCAAGTACAAGTACAAGTAAGTCATACAAAAAATACTCAAGAACAAGTAAAAAGTAGCTCAATTAAATAGTACTCAAAGTAAAAGGTACTAGTTACTTTACTCCCCCATGTTTATTTTTGGTAATAAATCTTGCCACCGTTCCCTTGCATACAGTAAACATCTCATGTATAAACTTAAAAATTGCACAATTGGAACTTAATTTATTTTCCACAAAGCCATCTGTATTAAATAAAAGGTTTGTCAAAATGTTTTTTAAATAAAATAACACCAATGAATTCAATAAAAACAATAATAAAAAAAAAAAATGATCAGGTTCTAAATATAGTTAAATTTACGGGTTAAATAACGGGTTTATTTATTTTAAAACATACTTAAGTACAAGTAAAATTACTGATTTAGGAATATACTAAAAAATGTACAAGTACCCATAAAAGCAACTCAATTACAGTACTTGTAATCCATTACTTTCACCTCTGCCTGTTGCTAACGGAAACAGTAGGGATAAGGGATGGTGATCAGATACTGGAGTAATGTATTACAATATTTGTATCTCTTATTCTCCACCCTGGCATTAAAAGAATAATGTCAATGATTCTCTGGTATTATGTATAGACTCCTGATAGTACGAGCTGTAAACACAGTGTGGTTTTACAGAAGGACTGCAGCTTTTTATAGGCCGTGTGCAGCAGATTTACACTTCAGGCCTTCAGAGAAGAATGCACTTTAAGAAGTCAAACAGACCTTGGCACGTCCAGAGGATTGGTATCAGGCACAGGGTCACCAAAAGAAGTAATATTTACTCTAAGGCTGAATGGTTTGGTGGTCTTAGAGTTTTAGTGGAGCTCCGAGAGGCCCTGAATGCCTCAGGGCTGATGTAAGTGTTTAACTGTTTATCTCTGGGTGTTTCCGTTTATCTCTGGCCTCACGGAGCAGAAGGTATTCCTCTGTTCTTTGGTGTAAATTTGATTATTTTAAAATGAAAATAAAATAAAGCCAAACTAATCTCATGCTTTGGAAATGTCTCGTCCTTTGATGACTGTTTTAGGTGGAAACGGTGGGTGATAAATACATGACTGTAAGCGGACTGCCCGAGCCGTGCACGCACCACGCCAAGTCCATCTGCCACCTCGCCCTCGATATGATGGAGATCGCCGGACAGGTCAAAGTCGACAATGAACCGGTGCAGGTGTGTTGCTGATAAATGCTGAGGAGAATGTTTTGTTGTTCATGCGCTCAGTGTCGCCTTCAACAATACAAATCATTTCACTGTCATTTAATGTGTGTCACTCTGAAAAGGGTTAAACAGGATTTCACAATAAACTCTGAAAATATATGTAGCAGTATTTACCAGACTAATCTTTAGCATTAACAATTATAAAGTGCAGCTCACAGTTTGTGTATATTATGCATCAAATATGTAGTCATTGTTATTGAACAAGGCAGGCGTGACTTTTAACAGATGAAAGTAAAATAAAAGTGCTTTGGATATACAGTATATACCTAAAAATGAATAAACCGAATTCATCATAAAAGCCATAATTTGAAAGTTTCTTACTATACAATTGTTTTCTGTTGGTTTTGAAAGAAGTGAATATAATCCGAGGTACAAAATGAATATGATATGAAACTATACATTGAATTAAATGCAACACGTTTAAATACCAAATAAACATATTGCTATAATTAACTAAAAAAACTACATTTATTAAGTTTTTCTTTTCATACCCTACATAATTAAGCAATGCATTCTGTTTTCCACACATAAGCTGAAATTCAACATTTTTTCTTTTATTTTCCCACTTATTCTTCTGGGGCATGCTTTGATATCAAACATCTTCATATTGCTTTATTTAATCCTTGTAAAAAAAACTTTTCCGAGCCTAATGTGTTTCTATTGGTGAATTTGAAGATGTTTCAGTTGTAAGTAATGAGCAACTAAATGAAGAAGGGAACGTCTTAGTCACTGGCCAAAGGAGGCTTTTATTTTAAAGATGCCTGTTAAGATTTAACTTTGTTAAACCATGTTTGTTTAAGAACGTAATGTTTTTTTTAAGACATGGCACCGGTTGTATAGAGTCCAGTTTAGCTGCAGAAACAGACTGAAATCATCTCACGATCTCAGCACCAAAAATAGATTCTCATTTGTCTCAGACACTCACGGCATGTTCGTGCTCTGAGGACAACATGCGCTGAAGTACCTACCGTCCTAGTGTAAATATTAGTCTCAGGATCCCAGAGGACTACTTCAACAACTGTTTATTGCAAATCTAAAACTCAAAACCCACTTTTTTTAATGTGTGTATGTGTGTGTGCGCGCGCGTGCGTGCAGACCACAACAAGTGCTGGAGTTACTTGCCTTAATTTTCTTTAGATCATCTTTGTTGACAATTACACACATTTTTTAAATCCTGAAAAATGATCAGAACCTCAGTAAACATGATTCAATACAAACACCATCTGTTTTGACCATGAATGCTTTGTTGTGTGACTTTTTTTTTCCAGATTACAATTGGGATCCACACAGGAGAGGTAGTGACTGGAGTAATTGGTCAGAGGATGCCCAGATATTGCCTGTTTGGAAACACTGTCAACCTCACCAGTCGTACAGAAACAACTGGTGAAAAGGGCAAAATAAACGTGTCCGAGTACACTTACCGGTGAGCAGCGCTGCATGTCCTGTCACATCTTCACTTTTTATATTTAGCAACATTTAAAAGAGGACTAAATAGAGCTTATATAACATGCACAGCATTAGGAGTGGTTGTAGAAATGTGAACAAACGGTTAAAAGATAGATTTTTTTAAAGGACAAAAGGCCACCCAGGGCTTTACAGTATGTCTATATCATTTGTACGACAGGTGTTTGCAATCTGCTGAAAATGCCGACCCTCAGTTTCATCTGGAGTACCGAGGTCCGGTCACCATGAAAGGAAAGAAAGAGCCGATGAAGGTGTGGTTTCTCTCCAGGATGCCAACTGACACAACAAAGTCCTCCACAGTTAAAGCCTAACTGCTCAACACCAAAACATCTCCACTCTCATCTGTGAAGTGTCGTCTGGAGTTGTAAATGTTTTTTTTTAGGCAGCAGCCACACGTAGAAACGTTGGAGATGAAGAAAAGCATCGGTGTGTATTTGCTTAGTGCTCCTCAGCTCAGCCCTAAACAAACGTTAGCTCATGTTTGGAGAGTTTAGTGAAACCGTGTGCTGCTTTCATATTATGATCGTTCAATATGTGAGAGTATTAGTGATGGTTGGAAGAGGGCAAGTGTTTTCAGCCGTTGGTAATAGTTTGATATGCTGGTGTTTTTGTGAACTGAAGTCCATCAGAATGAATTAATCATTTGTCTGAACTCAAAAACAGTACTTTAATAGTCATAATTAATCCATGACTAATGATAACTATTATTAAATAAATGCTGCTTTACATGAGAAGTAGGACGTCAATTAATCACAGAGCGGCACTACCAGAATTTTGAAAGTAACTTCAAATATGAAGCGGAACAATATTTTTGTGATGAAATGAAAATAACAAAAAGTTTATAGTAGTATTGTGAGTTAAAATCATATATCCAATTAATTTCTTTACAGAATTATTTCTTTTTCTCTAAATATTTTTGAAATATTTTACCCTGTTATGGCATTGAATTGAATCTTTTTACACTGTTATATTGTAACCTATTGCTTATACCAATATTACATTTCCATATTCCTACACTACATTTTCTGTTTGTTCTGCTGAACAAAAGTTGTTTTTCATAATTATTCCTAATTTTGGCCACAAAATTTTTACTTTGATCACTGAGTAAACAAATTATATATATCATATTAAGAAGCCCATAAATATATTATTGACAATGAACTTATTCTGATGTATAGCACATTAATGTCAGCTCTGATAAAACACCTTGTAATGCAGTTAGTTTGACTGTACACTACTTTAGTTCAAAAGTTTAATAATGACTCATATTTATTTTTCAATAAAGTGAGTGTTTAATTTAAAGAGGAAAGGTAAAGAAACTACTGTAAGTGTCTGTCTATAGTATTTTTAAATAGCATAGTTTATATCTTTATGTGCTCAAATGTATAAAAGAAATAATTTCACAGAATGTGTTTTTTTTTTTTTGTTCATTGTATAATATGTCATGTATGTACTTTGTTATTCTTCATGTGGGAATAAACTAGTGCCTATTGAGTACATTTCTGTGTTTGCTAACCTGTGAGTCTTTTTGATCATAATAAAGTAATAGATAACTAGTAAATATTTAGAGAGAATGTGGATCTCATCAAACAGTCAATGTGTGGCTCGATGTAGAGCAATAAATGCTACTGAAGTATAACAAAAAAATAAATACATTTAAGCAGAACAAGAGTCAAATTAGTGAGTGATGTGCTCCCTTTGGTGCTGTGTTCAACAATAGTAGGTCAAACACTGCAGGTTGTCTCAACCTAGTGGCACCAACAGACTGCTGCAGGGGTTAGGGAGGGTACTGAACCTTTAAATTATGGGCCACACCAACCTCAGTCTGTTCTCACAAGGATCAGTAACATTATGACATATAATCTATTTGTGACAATTCCAACAGATTTCCTTTGCTTTTAATGCAAATAAGTAAAAGTACATTCTAAAAACGTTCACTTCTAAATAACAAAACACAAGGTTTAAGTTTTTTTTTTTTTTAAGTGTACATGTAAATCCACAAGGGTAATACACTTTTAATCACAAATATATGGAACTGAAAAACCCAAGTATTTTACTTCATGATCAATATTAATGAAACTGTCATTATTTAACACTGCTACATCTGTGGGACAGTTTTGCTGCCATCTGCTGGTCAGTTCTGGGCCTGTAGATGCCCTAACAGGCATGTATATTATGCACCACTGACTTCATTACTGATAGTCACATAACACAGTCGGTACATGATTACTGGCTGTCAGTAGCAGGCAGCTTTAAGGATGTGTGATGGATGGATGATTTAAAACCCATACTGGTGATGAATAAGTCAGGCATTCTACCTTTCACATCCAGGGACAAAGCAAAGCTAGCATTGATATTGATATACTGTTTTATTTTGAGCAAATGCAATAATACATAAAACAATATTACATTAAACAAAGGATTTGATGCAGATGGCTACCCTCCAGAAAATAAACAAAAAAACAATTACATATATTACTGCATACTCATGCTTTTATCTACATCTATCTATCTATAAATCAAGGAACGTCTGTGTGTGTGTGTGTGTGTGTGTGTGTGTCTGTGTGTGTGTGTAGAGCACATATCTCCCTGACGCAATGTCTGTTTGACATGAGAAACTTTTTGAGCAGCTTGCGCATACATGGCTCCATGGTGTGCATCCATTATTTTTGGACTTATTTGGTGTTGCAAAACGCTTATTTTAATCTTATTTTGAACACAGGTTAGGCCAGACATGAGAGTGGAGAGGGTGTTTGGATATTCTCTGTCTCTGGACTGTTACACAACAGTGTAAGCAGAATGCTGATATTTTCACCATGTGTTTAAAACCTTTTTTTTTCCTCCTTTGTCTGCACAAGCAGTCAAAGGTCAACACTACAAGAAGTGCAATCTTTTTAAGACAGCAATGCATGTTTTGTTATTGCTTTATTGTTATTGCACTGCCACGTTTTCCGATGAGGAAGTAGAGGCTGGGGACTCAGAGGTGGACTCGCCCATCACCCGGGCTGAAGTCACCGAGGTGGTTGGAAAGCTCCTCGGGGGCAGGGCTCCGGGGGTGGATGAAATTTGTCCTGAGTACCTTAAGTCTCTGGATGTTGTAGGACTGTCTTGGTTGACACGTCTCTGCAACATCGCGTAGCAGTTGGGGACAGTGCCTCTGGATTGGCAGACCGGGGTGGTGGTCCCTCTCTTTAAAAAGGGGGATCAGAGGGTGTGCTCCAGCTACAAAGGGATCACACTCCTCAGCCTCCCCCCAGGAGGAACAGTGTGGTGAGAAGCTCAGTCACTCGGGAGGAGCTCGGAGTAGAGTCGCTGCTCCTTCACGTTGAAAGGAGCCAGCTGAGGTGGCTCGGGCATCTGTTTTGGATGCCTCCTGATCGCCTCCCTCGGGAGGTGTTCCAGGCATGTCCTATTGGGAAGAGGCCTCGTGGAAGGCCCAGGACATGCTGGAGAGACTAGGTCTCTGAGCTGGCCTGGTGTCACCTCGGGGTCCCCCCAGAACGACTGGAGGAGGTGTGCGTGGATCGGGAGGTCTGGCATCTCTGCTGAGACTGCTGCCTGCTACCCGGCCCCGGTTAAAGCGGAAGAAAATGGATGGATGGATTTTATTGCATAATTGTGACCATCACCAGCCTTTAAGGAAGAATAAGAAACACTTTATTAAAGGGACGATATAAAATGAGAGGGCAGTGTTACACCTAGGTGAGGGGGAAGGGAAATGGGAGGAGAGACTCAAGGTAGGAAATGGAAAGGGTGGGGAAGAGTTGATTATTTTAAAGTGAGAGTGAGATGTGATGTTGTAGATGTGCATATTGCACTTATGTTGTGTAATCAAGCCAGTCTGGTGACAAGTGTGAAGCTTAGGTATAATGGTGGTGGCTGTGGACAGAGGAAAGGAGTGAGTGGTAATACCTAAAACAGGTATTTGGGATCAACGTGTCTAAAGTTAAGCCCACTACGAGTTTTATCCCACAGCCCAAGGCGTGCCAGTGCATTGTAGACCACTGTATGCGCAAAAAACGCTACTGCAAACCCAAGCGCGGCCTCGGGCCCGCAGATGCAGCCAGGCCAGCAGAAAGAGCGGAGGCCATGGAGCCCCAGGCCACCCCCCACGGCCGAGCAGCCCCACAGACGCCCCCAAGATCCCAAGCCTAGAGGCAGCCACACCCCAGAATACCCCAAGGAGCCGAGGATCCCAGGGCACCCCACCACCGACCCCAAGGCACCCGCCAACATATCTTTATGCTATTGATTTTATATTGAGCTTAGTGTGATGTGACTGAGCTTCAAATGTAGATGTTTGATTCTTTCCATCAGCTTTTTAGTCCCACTTTTAGTTTTTTGATTTATTCACTGTTTGTTTATACTAAATTATTAATAGGTCAGATTTTGTTTCAGTTAGTTTGGGTTTGGTCTCCTCTCAGGGTGTGTGTGTGTGTATGAATTTTATAGCATAAATAGTCATTATAAATCAGTTGCAGGTAATTTTATGATATATGTTATATGACATAATTGTAATTAATGTGGTGTCATAAATACATATGCTCCACACACTAATGATCAGAGTGACCTGCATCTTCCTCCAAACCTTATCATTGAGACTTTACAGCAGCACAGTTAAAGATTAACTTACATCGTATAGTTCCAGCACACTTGCCATTTGGATGCAGTGGATGTGTTATGAGTTTGATAAGAGGAGATTCATTGAGTTCTGCAGTGAAGGTCAGGCAAAGGTCTGTCTTACTATACGAGAAGAGTCAAAGATTAGATAAAGAAAGACATAACATGTGCATGATGGTTATCTATGCTGCCTTACAACTAAAGGCTGTTGGTTTGTGTTACAGCCTTTCTGTCCAGTTTGCATGGGTGCACTGGGTCTTCTACCCCTGGATTATTTGATTGCATGGACGAGTGTCCTGTTCAGGGTGAATATGCTTCCTTCAACATACTGTTAAACTGGAATTAGCTATTATTCATGATAAACTCGTAAAACAGATTTGATTAAACTTTGTGAGGTCATTGGGAGTTTTTGGTTTGGCAGGTGAACTGTTGTCATGCATGGTGACCAAATTCTAATGTTTTTAAAGCCATGCCACCAAATAAGACTTTTTCCACCCATCCTAAACCCTATAAAGCAATGTAAGTTGAATTGATAACAATATTAAGTCTACATATGCCAGAAATTTCAGATTTTTCATTTTTTATTTTAAAAACATCATAATAAATAGTGACAAATCATGCATCCTGTGCATGATTTAACATCTCCATGGTTAATACATGAACGCACTGACTGTTCACTTGTCAAAAACCAGGTTCAGCAAGACTCAGAATCTGATCTATATATAAATGTATTTATTTTTTGAGCAATTTAATACACAGAAAAAAGCTTTAGTGGTATATATAATTTTTTCCATTTGTACATATGTATTATCATAAATATTGTATATAAAATATATAAATACTTAAATTGATAGTGCCTTTCAACACTTACAGTTTAAGGCTCTCAAAAAGATAAACAAAAACAAAAAGGGGGAAAAAAAAATGCACAAAATTGCTTAAAAACACACAATGACTACAAAAACATTAAATATGTTATATTAAATAAACAATTTTTTTCATATTCAATGTAGATGACAAAAAGTATGCACAAAAATGTCAAAAATGAATACAAAATGAGACAAAATCACTTCCAGATTAGTGCTCGGATTAGTAATTATTTTAAATGCACACATGAATATTGGTGACATGGCCCTTGGATCAGGCAATCACTAGTATTTGTTAAACCCGTTGAGTTGGTTCTTGCTGGCACAAGACTGACACCCCACCCTTTACCCCATCACGGTCCCGTCTTCTCTCCCCTAAAGAACGAATCAGCACCACCCATCTATCCTCGACGATACCAGGCCAGCTGTGTTCAACTTAAAACGACACAGGCCTGATGTGTGCTGGGTCCGAACTGCAATACCTCCATCTTTAGAACAACCAGAAAAAGCCAGGGCCTTATGGAGTTAATGCAGCTTCTTTAATTCCTGTGGTGACAAGTAACACAGGTAAAATTGTTAAATGAAAGAAAAACAAAAAGCTTAATAGAGATTACAATTTGACTCCTATAACATGTCATCCAAAGAGGCCACCAGTGTCTCCAGTAAAGTCTTTAAAATGAGCTCTTCTTAATGTTTGATCACTTGTTAACAAATCACTGCTAATTAATATTATTTTGACACATGACTTGAAATTTTACTTCTTAATGGTTGAATGATGGCATCAATAATACCATTCTCAATGAAAGTGCACCACAAGACTTTATTTCGATAAGTGTCATACTTACAGGAAAGGTGGTGGACTTGCTGCCATCTTTACATCCATATTTCAGTGCAAAGAAATAATATTTGGTGATTTTATCTCCTTTAAATATGCTGTATGTCATTCTTAATGAAGGGTGACTCAAGAGTTCTGTTTTTAGTTGTTTATAGACCCCCAAAATATTCTGGAGAATTCATGGATTAGTTTGCTGAACTGCTGTCAGTTGTATGCACTGAATACAACTTTTTAATAATAACAGGTGACTTTAAAAATTCATGTAGACAATAACATGGACAATGCTGCCAAAGAACTATATTGAGATCCTGCGTGGAGCCCCAGATGGAGGGAGATTATCAGTGGTCTTGCATGTCATCCATTTTCTAATAATCACACCAAGCTGCTTACCTAGTGCAGATTCAGTCTTCCCAGCCTGGTGCAGGGCTACTATTTAGTTTCTGGTGTCCTTTGACAGCTCTTTGGTCTTGGCCATAGTGGAGTTTGGATTGTGACTGTTTGAGGTTGTGGACAGGTGTATTTTATACTGATAACGAGTTCAAACAGGTGCCATTAATACAGGTAACGAGTGGAGGACAGAAGAGCCTCTTAAAGAAGAAGTTACAGGTCTGTGAGAGACAGAAATCTTGCTTGTTTGTAGGAGACCAAATATTTATTTTACAGAGGGATTTACCAATTCATTCATCAAAAATCCTACAATGTGATTTTTTTTTTTTTTATACAGTATCTTTATTGAATTTTTCCAAATGTTTTAGTACATACAACAGACAAGAAGCCAATAAAACAAAACAAAACAAGAAAAAAAAGGAAAAAAAAAAAAACACAAGGGCTAACAGTCAAGATGACATGTACACATGTCTCACTGTCCAAAAATGTTATCAGTTCGGGCAAGAAAAAAGGTTCCCAGATGTTGTAAAATTTATCAGGACAGCCCATCACGCCATATCGGATCCTCTCCATGTGCAGTACATTGGTGAGGTCGGCAAGCCAGGTTTTAAACTGAGGTATAGTGTTCAATTTCCAAAGGTTCAATATTGCTTTCTTGGCAATGATCATCCCATACATTATTGTACACTGTACAGAGAGACTGTGATTTTGTAGAGATGAGGAATACCCAAACAATGCTATCTCTGGGTCAGGTTTGAAAACACAATCATACACTCCAGAAAACCAATTGAATATCTCACTACAATGTGACTTTCTTATTTTGTCTCTCATAGTTGAGGTAAACCTATGATGAAAATCACAAGCCTCTCTCATGTTATTTAGTGGGAGTACTTGCACAATTGGTGGCTGACTAAATATTGTTTTGCCCCACTGTAAATATACTCTGATTACCAGGGTTCTGTGAAGGCTGCAAAAAGCAGCAGCTTCAAAATTAGATTTTCTGGTTGTTTATTATGAAAAAACATGGCCTCAGTTGTGCTTCAGATGAAATTTTAGTTGAGATTGAACTGAGTTTGATCTCCATCAGTGCTATTAACTCATTGCTTTTCACTACAAACTCAAATAAATTGAAGCAAAAAGTTCTCTTTTTTCTTCCAGGGTAAGAAAATTAAATCATTTTTTTTCGGGTGGTTGCAGCGTGAGAAAATGACCTTCTCACTAATTATTCATTTAAGTAATTTTCACTGTGGGCTCACAGTGCTGGTGAATACTGGCTGAACTTTTGAGGTGTTATTTTTAAACATGCCATGGATGTTGTGGTTAATATTAACTTAAAATTTCAAAGGTCTCGTTTATCAGTGATAAACAGATTAAGGTCAGAGGTACCACTGACTGAAGCATGTTATCAACCTCTCAGATCAGCCAAGCCAATACATCACTGGGATATATTTGTTCAAAGCACTAAGACAGTACTTTGTACACTACAGTAAACAGATTAAAGGGTGTGAAAGTATTTTTTTTTTTTTTTGTATACTTTGATTTGCTTTTATTCCTCACTGTGATGGGACAGTTAGTATGAAACACATGCAGTGTTTGTAGATTCAGTGCATCCAGTGATGCATTTGTATTTGCCGCTGTTGATTAGTGTAGTTGAGCTCTGATCCACACCCTTTGTAAACACAAGTTCAGGTTAAACAAGTTGTCCATTCAGTGAATACACACAATGGATCTTGCCCTGAGAAAGTGAGCTTTAAACTTCCACATCAGCGATTACCCGTACATGGGTGATAAGAGAGTGTGTGTGGTTTAAAAGGAGCAGTGGACTCTGATTAACTCACTCCTTTCTGCAGAGTCGTCCAGCTCTTTCTCACTGCCACCATGACCTTCAACGGCTGCTGGAAAGTTGACCGCAATGAGAACTATGAGAAGTTCATGGAGCAAATGGGTGAGTACTAAAGTGTTCATGTAAATGATGTACCTGAATTGGTCATCATCAACATTTAAATCTATAAATATTAAAGATATAAAATACAAAATAAATACAAAAACTTACAGCAGACATAGTAATGATGCCAAAGAATATACAAGTATCATGATTGAATGAATGAACGTAATGGAAAAAATGGCCTAAAATGTGTCCTGTGGCAGGAATCAACATGGTGAAGAGGAAGCTGGCCTCTCACGACAACCTCAAGATCACCATCGAGCAGAACGGGGACAAATTTCACATCAAGGAGAGCAGCAACTTCCGCACCCTGGATTTAGACTTCACTCTTGGCGTCGTCTTCGAGTACAGTCTTGCAGATGGAACAGAACTAACAGTGAGTCAAAGTACACACTGGCTCCCATTGATGAGATGAATAGTTTTTACCTGCATGCTGAGACAATCATTTCACTCACCACCTTAATTGACCTTTGAGATGCAGTAAGATAAAGAATCTTCTACAGTTAAATATCTGCTTCATGGTATTAATCCTCATGTCATGTAGGGGTTTATCGTTTAATGTGTGTGCATTGTCTTAATCTATCAGGGTTCATGGGCTATGGAAGGAGATGTGTTGAAGGGGACCTTCAACAGGAAGGATAACGGAAAACCACTGATAACAATAAGGACTGTCCAAGGAGACGAACTCATACAGGTGAAACATCTTTGTTATTTGTCACAGGCTTTAGTGTGAAGACATCCGCATGATGCAGATGTTGGGGCTAATTATTAAAGTAACTTTTTTTTTTGCTCACAGAGCTACAACTATGAAGGCGTGGATGCTAAGAGGATTTTCAAGAGGTGTTAAACCAAACCAACCCAGAGAACTGAAGAACTGACATCTGGACCTCACTCACAGAAAAAGATGACCTTAACTTGAACAAACACACACTCTCTGTGATGGGTCAGCTTTTGATACTTGCACTAATAAAGTTATGACTTCAATTCTCCCTTTGATTTGTGTGATTGTTGCAGAGTTTATTCATGCTTGAGCGACACAGTAAAGCCACGCAGCTTCTGATGGTGCAGTCATTGAAATTTTATTCAACAATAAATAAAAATAAATATATATTATCTACAAAATATAAAGTGTAGACAGATTTCAGGGCTCATCCCTTCTCACGCACGTCATTAAGCCTTCACTGAAAGTTCAACAACAATAAGTGTCGGGGCTAGACACACTCTTTTGAGGTATGACAGGAGAATTCGGTGAGGCATGCAGGCCCGACACATCAACCTTCATTCATCAGCAGAAACCAGTGTCGTACGGTGGAAAAGTTCAGTGGTGATGCAAAAAGCACAATTACATCCGTTCCTTGTTTAATTTGCACAGACTTATGCAATGCAAGCAGTAACAAGTTCTACTTTTGTCATTCTACATAACTAAGGGACCTTCAAACCTGGAAGCGTTGAGTCTCTGAAGATGTGAGGAGTGCAAATCTGCATGACCCCTGACGTTTGGAGAGAGTTCACTGTTTAGAGCTTTCAGATTTGATGGGACTTAAACATCACAGAAATGAAGGGCAGGCTGTACATGTTAATGCTTGCACTGCATTTAATGAAATCTTAATCTCTCTTACAGTCCCGTTTCTCCTTCATTACCTGTGGCTCAATCATGAACAAAATACACAGGAAAGTCAAGGCACTATCAATTCAAATGAAAAAATAAATAATAAACTATAAGTGTATGTATATATAACAATGAGACAATAAATAACAGAAAATCATATCATAATATCTATTTTTCTTTGTAAAAATACTAAATGAAACTCCCTTGGCAGGTTAGACCATATTAAGGTAATGCTCATTATACTGAAGTTTACTGTATCCAATATTTGACTCATTTCTATGTATTAATCTGCATACAATAAAGTAACAGTGGATTGTAAATATGTAATATTTAGAGGTGTATCTGTTTTAAAAGAGCTCCTTTTAAAATGACTTATGTGCGACTAAGTGAGCCTTTGCAGGCCGGTGCCTCAACGTGTTTACACACCCTTAAACATATTCCACAACTACACAGTGAGTGAAAAAGCTACAAGAATCAACCATAATTTTATGGCCACCTGTTCTGTTATCTCTATCACTCTTTTATTGTATTTTACTCCATGACTGCTGACCCATGGACTCCACACCACATATCTGAAGCTGTGCTGTGGCATCCGACACTAGATCTTTATAATATTACGAGTTATGTATTTGGACCTGATTTAGTGATTTGAAGTAAGTTACAAGGAATTTGGAGGCCAAGTCAGCACCTTAAACTCATTACTGTGTTCCCTTAAAGCTGCTAGCGACCATCCCTATCACGTCTTTCAACACAGATAAAGGCATAATGTCAGCCTCAATAATTCAAAGGTATTTCTTCCACAAATGTGGAAGGTTGAAAATGCAGGAAGTATTTTTCTGTTTGAAATAGTCCATGGTAAACAAAAAATACCATGTCCATGTAAGGACCTGCAACAATGCTTAGATGAATGGCATGTGTCAGAGTATTGTCCACATGTATGAGTATTTTAAAAGGATCCTCCACTGTTTTGCTGCGTTCACACCGAATGCGTCTTCTGCAGCACCGGATGCATCTGCCGCACAAAGACGTACTTCATACGCACGTCTGAAGCGAAGCCCCGCCCACCAGTGACACATCCAACTCGGTGAGTTTCACTGCCTGCTGAAGCGAGGAGCTGTGCTCTTTTTTCTCCTCTCATAAACATAAACCACCAGTGAAAAAAGTCGGTGTGATTAGCGGCTAATGCTATCCTAGCTCAGTGCCGACTTTCTAAGATGAAAACTACAGAGAGAACTTTTTTCTGCTACTACTACCTCCTTGCTGAGTCTCCTCCACGTCAAATCCTTCCTTTGTTGACGGCCTGACATCATCGTCAAGAAAGACTCTAATAAGCTTTCGTCATGGGAAACAGTCGCAGGAGTTCAATATTTTCAACTTTTGCAAATGTACTGACGTGCGGATCGGACCGCACCGCCGCACAGGAAAGATTTCGCATCTGGGATGCATCTATCCATTGACTTTGTATGTAATCTGGACGTACAGACATTTCGTGACGCATCCGGTGTGAACGCAGCATTTTTACAAATGTGGCCTAAAACCTTTGAAATGTCCTTATTAGAAGATCTATGCTTATCAAAATGCATTGTTTTGCACCATATTTGTTTTATTAACTTAAAAATGGGTCTACTTTACCGTTTGAGAGCCTGTGTGCTGCCATGTTGAAATGACGCCATTAAAAATGCAAATCGCCCCTTTTAGTCCATTAAGTTCTGTAGGAGGTGAAGCATTCAGGATCATTTCGCAGCTTTTTCAGTCAAAATGACAACTTGTGCTGTTTTGGGTTGCTCTAAAAATCAGTAAAAATTTAAAAAGTCGATGTAAACCTCTTTTGTTAAACAAAATCCATGCCCCAAAAAAAGCTGTGACCGTAGGGGTCGACAGTTCCAACTCTGCTGTTTCGTAGACGCCATGAAGAAGAGAAGAGCAAAAAATCCCGACTTAAACCATTAAACCATACCTTCAACCATTTCTGACAAGAATGCTGGTTCTTTGCAACAAACAGATTCAACTTGATTCGGCATTAATGAGCAGCAGTCGATCCTGGTTGCCTGCATTTACATGCACGGAGCTCTTCTTCTCTTGGAACTGTCACCCCTTGCGGTCACAGATTTTTTCGGGGCACGGCCTTTGTTTATCAAATCTTGGTAAAGAAAAAAGGTTTACATCAACTTTTCTTTTAACTTTTACTGATTTTTAGAGCAACCCAAAGTAGCCCAAGTTGTCATTTTGACTGAAAAAGCTGCTAAATTATCCTGAATGCTTCAACACCTATAGAACTCAATGGACTGAAAGGGGCAAATTACGTCATCAATAATGTAAATCGCACATGGTGGCGCACAGGGTAAAGTCCCAGTTTTAAAAGTTAATAAAACAAATAAGGTGCAAAATAATGCATTTTGTTAAGCATAGATCTTCTCATAAGGACATTTCAAAGGGTTTAGGCCACATTTGTAAAAACAATGGAGGATCCAATCAAAGCTTTTCAGCTCTATATACAGTTAACTGTGATGCAATAAGTATTCAAAAAACATTCCATCAGAAACAGTCTTCCTTTCCAAATCACTGAGCCTGATACACAATCAATTCTTATGCATCTTTCTTGCCTAATTCTTTCCACTGACGACAAACAAGTGCCATAAAAAGGGATAATCACTATTACTCCACTGGTCAGTGGCCATAATATTATGGATAAATAGTGTAAGATATGCCCTGTGATATAAGTTGAGAGAAATAACGCTGTGGACATTCAATAAAACAAAAAAGTAATAAAAGTGTACAAACAGAAGTAGAGTTCTGAAGATATGCATGTCCAAGTGAAGAGAAAACTTAAACTAATAAACTCATCAACAACATCAAACAAAAGTGCTTAAAATGTTCACAAAAATAAACATTGGAGTAGTGAATGCATAGAGCCTCGAGCCTAGAGAGTTCTCCAAGGCTTTGTTTGCATCATACACACACACATTAAAAACAAATGCATAATAGTGTGTGTGTGTGTTTCTGTGTGGGCAGGAGAAAAAATATGAACATCATTCAAGTGTTAAAGTTTCCAAATCAAGCGTGGTTACAAATTGCTAAATGATGAGGTAATTTGAATACAAACAAATGTCAATAATGTCATGTTTGCTGGGCTCACAGTCAAAAAGATTCATGCTCATGCCTAAGCTGTACACAGCTAGTACAAATCTGTCAAGGCCACATGCAGGTTTCAGAACATTTTTCCTTTAAATGAGAGTACATGTGTGTTAGGTTGTCAATAATAAAGTCAAGGTAAGTACATCAGTTACATATTCATTGGTATGAAAACACCTGCAAATACAGACCTGTTTAAATTGGTCCACTAAAAGAGGAAGACTGGAAAAATACATTTTGACATCACTTTGAATCACATAAAAAAAGGGAAGCCACACATTTGAAGGTAAGACACACAAGCTTGAGTGAGAGCATGAAGTAAGCCTCTGTAGAGCCTGAAGCCCCGCCCACTCACTCACACAGTCAGGAAAATTAGACACTTACTGACAACAAAAATATGGCAAAAAAAGAGAAAAGACTCAAAACTCACTTTTTTCAGAGAACTAAAGAAATATTTGTGAGAATGGACACCAAGTGGTCGAGAGCAGCCTGCAGTCAATCATTACCACAGAAGAATTGTACAAGAACTGATCAGACACTGACAAACCCAAAGCCATCCTGTGTGCATTTATTGCAGCAAGCTGCCAACATTATAAATAGATCCATTTAGTGTTTAGTATTCAAAGGAGCTCCTTTAAACCTGCTGTAAACAAAGTCAACTTTACGTTTTAAGGTTTGTCCACATGTATCCAAACTGTTCTTCTTTTTGCAGCATTTAAAAAGGTTCACAGAAAATATTTTCTAATAAGGTCTAAAACATGCAGGACTACAGCCACCGGAACCAGAGTTTGAGAACCTTGCATTAGAATATCTGAATGTACCTTGGTGAAAAAGCTCATCCACCATAATCCTTATAATAATTCTGTTCAAGGAGGTGGAGCCTGCCTCAAAATCACATCACACGATTTGCAAACACCGCACAAGCACACCTATTTGAGTTTAATTAAACTTGGAGAGAACATGCAAAGAGAGTACCCTTTTATCCCCTTTATTCTTTCAATAAATCCTTTTGTACCCCAGGTTTTTGGAGCCAATCCCAGCTGATTTAAAGTGAAAAGCAATGGTCCACCCTGGATAGGACGCAAGTGTATCGTAGGGCTTAAATGCCTTAAATTCTATTTCATAACGTTTCGTGAGATGATTCACTATGGGATGCAACCTCTGTCTGCATTCCTCAGAAGCATTTATTTCAAACTGCCAATCCTGATTGACCGGTGAAGCACGGACTACAGCAAAAGCTGCCATCTCGAAAGGAACCAACGTTGTCCTCAACGTCTCAGACGATCCAGCACATGTTGGCTTGCATCCCTGCTAGCACCTGTGCTAGCTACCTCGTGGGGGTGCCTATGGGCATAGTTACGCCCAGGAAGGTGGTCTCCACGGATGCCAGCTTGACAGGCTGGGGTGGGACCCACGAGGGCGGGGCTGTGTGATATGCGGTCCTTAGGGCGCTCACATAAATTACTTCGAGCTGTCAGCGGGGTTCCTCTCGCTGATCCACTTCCTTCTGTCTCTCAAGGGGACATCATGTCCTGGTGAGGATGGACAATACCACGGCGGTGGCATACATCAACCGTCAGGGTGGGTTACGCTCGTGTCGTTTGCTGTCACTGGCATGCAGACTGATCCTGTGGAGTGTTGGGCATCTCCTCTCGCTGAGAGCAACGCACGTCCCAGGGATCATGAACGTGGGCGCCGACCTGTTATCCAGGGGTGCGCAGCTTTATGGGGAATGGATGCTGCACCCAGAGGTGGTGCGGCAGCTATGGGCCCGTTACGGAAGGGCTGAGGTGGACCTGTTTGTGGCTGAAAGAACATGCAGTGCACAATGTTCTTCTTCCTACGCAGCACGGAGGCACCCCACGGCGTAGACGCACTAGCGCATGATCAACCATGCTTCTTCACGCGTTCCCTGGCAGGTTCCTGGTGTCACAGGGGAGGGGCACAGTTTTCCACCCACGTCTGGCGCTGTGGGCTTGGCCCCTGAGTGGCTCAATCTGGCAGCTGTGGGATCGTCACAGAGTGTGATCTCGACACAGAGTGCTCGAGCCGCCTCCACTAGGTCTCTTTATGACTCTAGGTGGAGGATATTTGTGGGGTGGTGCATCCAGGGGAACCACATCCCTTTTCAGTGCCTGGTGGGAGTGATTTTGTCATTTCTGCAGGACCTGATTGACAAAAACAGAGCCTTTTCCACTGTGAAGGTGTATTTGGTGGCGATCACCACCTGTCACATTGGCTTTGGGGATAAGTTGGCCAGTCAGCACCCGCTGATCTGCCGGTTTATGAAGGGAGCGCGTAGGCTCCTCCCCGTGTCCTGACCCACTGATGCTACTGTGGGATCTAGCAGTGATTTTAGAAGAACTCAAGCATCCTCCTTTCGAACCACTGGAGGAGGCGGGCCTGAAGTTCGCCTCTCTTAAGGCTATCTTGTTACTGGTTAAGAGGGTCAGTGACATCCATGTGCTCTCGGTTCATCCGTTGTGCGCTCAGCTTTTCCCGGGTGATGCGAGGATCATCCTGAGACCCAACCCGGCCTTTGTGCCAAAGGTTGTGGGCTCATGTTCTCCCATTGACCTTTTAGCCTTTTCTGCCTCACAGGGTGAGCAGCGGCCGAATGTGTTATGTCCAGTTTGTGCGATCCCCACTTATATGGATATGACTAGGAGCCTCAGGAGGAGCGATCAGCTGTTTGTCTCCTGGGCCAATCCTTGCAAGGGGAGGCCTGTTACTAAGCAACGCCTGTCACACTGGGTGGTAGAACTATTGCTTTGACTTACTCGTGTCAGGGTCTGCAGCTGCCTACGAGTCTGCGTGTACACTCAACTCGGGGTCTTGCCACATTGTGGGCTTTGTTCAGGGGAGTGTCTGTTCAGGACATCTGTGCGGCGGCGAGTTGGACCTCGCCCCTCACATTTTTCCGTTTTTACATGCTGGATGTTTCTGCCCCGTGCATGGCACTGGCGGTTTTACCGTCCTGACGTGATCAGACTTCTGCCCTGGGGGCTGGTACCACTCGATAAGCATGTCTGCACTATGGGAGTTTCCATATCCCATAGCGAGACATCTCACGAAATATTATGAAATAGAACTTTAGGTTATGTATATAACGCCGGTTCTATGACTAATAAGGGTGAGATGTCTCACCAGACTATCCTTCTTGCTCGAACAAGAAAAAGAGGTGCTTATGTTGAATGGTACGTGTCCTCCTTTTATAGGAGGTGGGTCTCTCGCTAGCGGACGGACGCGCTTCACCGGCCTATCAGGATTGGCAGATTGAAACAAATGCATAAGGAATGCAGACAGAGGTTGCATCCCATAGTGAGACATCTCACCCATATTACTCATAGAACCGAGGTTATATACATAACCTAAAGTTAAAATGCATATGGCTGCGTTACCAACTCTGTTTGATCATTCAGACTGAGATATCTAACATCTAAAAACTCCAGTTAATGGTCCAAACCCTCTAACAACAGCATGAAATCACAATTACCTTTTAAGTAATGCCAAAAGCAGTTTTCACATTTAACAATACCATTTGGATACATGTGGAGAAGGTCATATTTTGCAGTGTCTTGTGACATCTTTTGATTTATTAACTATCTTAGCAAGGCAAATTGGTTGAATTAGTCTTTTAACGACTAACGACCACAGAACCGTATCTCTTGTCTGAGTATAGTACCATATAGCCTCTCCTCTGTAGTGCTGCTGTACAATTAGTAAGGAAAGTAATGTGGAGTCAACACAACGCGGGTAAAATAATCACAAACGCAAATAAGGTTTTGTCCAAACTGAAAGCAGTTTTAAACAAAAAACTCGCGGCAGCGAGGCTGCAGCACAGGGGAAGATTAATGTGAGTGTTGATAATCCTTTAAACAGTTCATAACAGCGTTTCAAAATAGGCTTTACTTATGTGACAAGCTTGCATATATAAACTCCATTAGCTTCTGGAGACATCCTGGCCTCTGAACGGATTTCCATCCTGTAAACTCTTTGGCATCCAGTTAATTTTGTCCATTCGTGTAAACAAAACTTACCGAGTCCCACTCATAAAAAACCTCGCTCATCCAGTCCTTTGGCTTTCACTGGGTTCCATTTTGCAGTGGGTTTATTGCTATTATGGCCTGTAAAGAAAAAAGAAAGTGATCTTAATAAGAATCGGCTCTTTGCAGCTCTTTGTGCAACTGGGAACTGTCGCTCAGTCCTTTCGTCTAACTTTTCTACGGAGGCTTACTTGTTTCAGGTTTGGCTTTTGGCACATCTTGTGAGTGTGTGTCAGTGGGGAGTGTGTGGCTGTTATCTCTCCGCTCACTCACAACCGTTGTCCGTGGTACAGTGGCAGAGAGCACAAGAGGCCTTTGGTTGTGGTACTTGAGGCGGTATGTTTCTGTCATGCAGTTATCCACGTTAAAGTATGTTGTTAGAGAAACCTCTTGTGCTGGTGCCACCTGCTCCCCTCGGCATCCTGTCAGCCTTTCCTCACTCTCACACGAGGACGGAGTGCTTCTCTCCGGGTCTGAGCCCGACTTGGAGCTTGCATCTGAGAGAGTTCGAAGGCCGGACATGTCCGGCTTCCTGTGAGGACTGACGTAGGATGAGGATGAAGTACGAGGGCAGGATGAAAAAGACTCTTGAAGCATCCTGGGACGAAACACACCATGGCTTGTTTCACCTGGATGAGCAGAGCGCTGCTGGGTGGGGCGAAGGTGAGGAGACCCAGAGGTGTTGGGCTGACGCAGATGAAGCGGATCTACGGGCCCGTTGCTGGGATGGTGGGGCGGGGCTACATGAGGACACTGAGAATCAGAGGCGACCGCCTCGCTGTTACTGGAGAGGTAAGTGCTCTCTCTATCCTCTGGCTCAGAAAGCGCAAGATCTTCTGAGCTGTTCCACTCTGAGCTGCTAGTTTTTGAGATGTGCCTCAGGGTTGTACTTTCTGCAGGATGCCCTCGACAGTTTGTCAGCTCCTGCTGCTCAATCGGACGAATATCTGAGGACACAGCTTTCCAGGACGAACTAGCAGTGTACTTTGTTTTCCGTCTAGAAAAAAGAAAATGATAAACACTTCAAAAAATGTTGATGAATATGTAACTATACATCCCGTAAATATACCAATAAAACAATATTAATTGCAAAATAAAACATTTATTGTGGCTATAAGGAAAATGCTTGTTAATTTTGTCCTTTCTGTTCAATAATAAAAACTAGAAACAGTATGCACTGCTGTGCTGGGTCCTTACATGAACTCATGAAACCAGTAGCTGAGGTCCAAATGCATGCCTCTGCTCATATTCTTTTGGGAGTTTATCCATTATCTACCCTTTGATTTAAACTGTTTCACATTAATATCACTTGAGTTTGAGGACGTTTTGTTCATCCAATGAACAATTAAATCATTGTAAAACCTAGGGTCCATTTTTTCAGACTTTTTCCTAATAATTTCTTCATGCCAAAGATAATCAGCTTTCAACTGCTGCAACTAAAATTATCATGTCACTAGATGCAAAGCCTATTTTATCCCTGAGATTCTCTCATACTGAAACTGGGTGCATTCATACACATCAAACACAGAAAAAGGAAAAAGGCCGCTGTTATTTTGTGGGCATGGGGGAGGTGTGCTCAAGTGAATTTCTGGGCCGAAGGTTTATTGATATTGGTACAAGAAGAAGATAAGTATTACTCTTTAGATCTGCTAGGATGTTATTTAAAGAGAATGAACAAAGCACAAGGCTATTCGAAGCGAATATATGTTGGATTTGCCTAAGTAACAGCTGATCAGTTGTTGTATATTACCAGTCAGCTTCACACCAGTTTGAGCAACCTAGGACAAATTGACACAATGACTGGAAGAGAAATTTATGAAGTTTAGAATTCTGTATAGCACGGGGAAGCCCTAAACTATCCCACCCTGCTCACAATCTACTCAGAAACAACTTTAAAGAAAATCAAACCTTAGTTTCTGATTGGTTTAAGGTATATACCACTGCAAATGAACCCAAAATATAAATGACACACCTGTAAATAAATTAAAGAGCTAAACAGGAAGGCACAGCTGCATTTCACTAACCCTTAAATAATTAAATAATTAAAATTAAATAATCCTTTTCCAGGATTTGATTTAGCTTCATTTAGAAATAAGATGTTTTCCACTGAAGACAAATAAGTCTTCCTTCACAAGGATGAGTATTACCACTGCAAGAATCACATACAATACATGCTATTATGCAAACATGTGTAGGGTTACATAGGACAGGATTGCCATTATATACAGTACATGAGATTTTGGATACTGACATTTCCCATTTGAAGCATATTACCTTGAACTAGGACTGGACTTTGGGTGCAAATGTGAAACTTGATCATGGATTTTTCCCTGAGGTTTGGATTGATGTTTACCTGAAAGATTAGGTAAATACAGGGGGAAAAAAAAACAGTATGAAAAATAGTTTTTAAAAGTGAAACAGGAAGTCACATGGAGGAATAAACAAGGCTAACGTGTAAGGCCTGCTGACAGGGGTCTGCAACCTGTGGCTCTGGAGCCTCATGTGGCTCTTTGATTCTTTTACAATGGCTCCCTATAGCTTTAAAAAAAATAAATAAAGAGTTGTTATTTCTTACAGAGGGTATTGATAATGACATTAACGTCAAATAAAACTATGATAAAATAATTGGTTAACCTAATAATAAATCACATCGTGCAATAACTCTGCCACCGTCCTACTTCAACTCCTGCAACATCCACAGACCATCAACTTTCATCAACAGAACACTATTCTGGAAGAAAATGGAGATTTTATTTGTGTGGGGAAAAGATATATTTAATTGCCAATGTGTCAGCTTATAATGCATGCTTGATATGTTGCAAGAAACGAGTAACTAGCATGTGTTGACCAACATGATCATGTGTTATCAAACTCAAGTTATTTTTTGTAGCCCTTCAAAAACATTAACTCGTAAAATTATTCGATATAATTTTAACTGTATAGAATATTATACACTGCATTGTCTTTGAATTTTGATTTGAATTACTTTATTAATCCCTGAAGGGAAATTACATTCCACTCTGTTATTTTTTATGGACATGCTTCTCACACACATAGGATGGAATCACACACACGCACAAACAGGACCTGTGGACATGCATTAATGGAGAGATGTCAGAGTGGGGCTGAAGGGTGTGCACCAGAGCAGTGTTGGGGTTTGGTGCCTTGCTTAAGGGTACCTCGATAGTGCTCATTGAGAAGGTTTTTTTTTTTTTGGCTCCGGAAGGACTTCAGTCCAGGCGAGATTAGGCAAAATGGTTCCTTTGAGAGTAAAGGTTGCTGACCCCTGCTCTGAGAGGACTGCACACAGTTAAAATAGTAAGTTTCATGTGAAACTGAAACGCTGTTGTCCTCTTAGGACACTAGATGGCAGCAGCAGAGACTTCATCTCTCAGGACCTTCCTGCAGCTGGATGAATCCATCAGCATCACTGAGTGGCAGTGTGCTACTGAATTCCTTCTCTTTAAAAATAGACCTGTTATTTTTGTCTTTGCTGTCGCCGTGGAGAGGCATAAGTAATGATAAAAAGGAGTTTACATTTTCAGAGGATTGCTATACCTATAACTGCAGAAGAACAGTATGCAATACAAAGACATTTCTGACAATGACAGCAGCCCAGTCCAGCTGTGCTCTCTGAGTGAGCTGTGTGGGATTATCATCAGATTAATTCCTACACACGACCGGATGGGTGAAGAGGTTAGATAAACCACGCTGAACAAATCAACAGACATTACTGTTCCTCCAATTACTTTCACATTTCCAGTATCAGATTATCTAATCTCCAATGTTCAGGGTCAAACTAAAGAAACTAATGAAGCACTTGTTTGGGTGCCTCCAATCTTCAGTAGCAGGTTAACTTCCCCAGGTGCCACCGGTTGGATTTTGAGACACTGACTAAACACTGCAATCCTTTTTCATAACAATGATTTAAGATGAATCCTCACTATGAGACATTGATGTAGATAAAGCTTCTTAAGGCTGAAACTCACCATTGTGCGACGGTGATGTCACCGCCCCCTGTTTCACGTCACTTCCTTTTTGAGGCAGCTGGCTGTGGGCAAAAAAAAAAAAAAACAAATAAATATTAACAAACAGTAAATCACCATAGCTACTGTAAATGGTATGAACAGAAAACAAAGCAGATGTGTTTTTATAATAAAGAACAAATCAGGCAAAAACACTTAATTATAATGATCTTTTTAAGGATTTTTTTATGACTATATTGCTGTGGCCTGTAAATGATTTGTTGTAACATATTCTTAGTAAACTTCAGGGAAGAGAAAATATGATGTAAATTGTAAATACTGTGAGCTCGGACAGTTTTCTAGGAGTAAAATAACAAGGCTTTATTTCAAATAAAGCACTGTTGACAGCTTGTTGTATGTTATACACCAGATTTAGCTGAAGGGCAACTTTAAAACAAATAAATAAGTGTCTGCAACTGAGAAACTGTTGCTGAACAAGAACTTTTTTTTGTGGCAACAAAAAATGTGTGGCAACCTGGAATAATCAAAACCCAGTCTTTTGCAGCCTCTATCAATAAAACAGAGCTCTTTTTGCATTCAATGGGTCAGTTTGTAGGGGTGTCCCGATTCCGATATCAATATCAGTCCGATATTAGCCTGAAAACAAATATCGGATTCAAATTTCCAATTTTTCTGATTGATTTTTATTTTTTTCAATTCATTTTTTATTCAATTGTATAATACTGTAGATATTATGTTGAAGGTTAAAATGTATGTAACCAATTGGTTAATAATAAATGGGTCAGTTTTTCTCATACCTACTGTTGCTTCTCTGTTTGAGTGACATCACCTGATCAAGACTCTTCTAACATTCCACACCACAAAATAGGTAATTATTATTATTTTATTAAAGAGAGAGGAAAAATAAAATAAAAAATACTATGTATAATTAGGGATGGGAACAATTGATAACAATTTAGCGATTACATTATCGATACTGCTCATCGATTTGATTCCTTACAGATTCTATTATCGATTCTCATTGGGTGAGGGAATTAAATAATACAAATGGATTTGTTTGCTTTAACTCTTCATTATATTATCTTTGTCTCTTTAATGTCCTGCAGGGAGATCAGCTCTCTTTTAATCCACTAGGTATAGATTGTTTTCACTGGATAATAATATATACAAAAGCGCTATATAAAATTGATGAATTATTATTATTATTATTATTACAACATATGACACATTTTGGCTCCAAACATTTGAGAATATTTACAGTGCTCCTTTAAACTTGAACAACTTGATCCAAAACTTATTCAGACAAAACAAATAATTCTTCTGTAAAAAAAAAATCATATTAACGAAAAGTACAGCTGCACTTATTATGTTTTTAAACAGTAAAGCTTTAGTTTAGCCTTTGTTTACATTTATGAAAAATGGACCTTCAGAGACGCTGTCCCCGTTGTTACATGTGACGTCATCAGCCGTGTGTATGAATGTGTGTGTGAGCAAACTTAAGACAACGATCAGTACCAGTCCGCCTCCCATGTCTGATTACTTGTTATGAGGACATAAACTGGCAACGAGGTGTGTGTTCTTGCTGAAGTTTGTTGTTTTCAGAAGAAAAGTCAGCGCAAGAAGCAACTATAGCGCAAGTGTACAGACCCGGAAGTGAGTTGCGTAGCAACAGAGACGCTACAAACACAGCACGAAGGGCAGCAGAGCTGCGGATGGAGGAGGTGGATTCTACGTGGCGGACAGAAAACAACTCCATGGTGGAAGGAGCTTCACTTGGTGCTAGCATAAACACAATACACAGGACCTGGAGGAGTTTATCGTTACGGATTTGCAACGTAAGAGGAACCTATAAGCGGAATTGAAATACAAGCAAACAAACCATTCCTAGGAATAAGATTACTGGGAACCGATTCTCAGAAAGAACCGGTTTTCGATTCCCATCTCTATGTATGATTCATACTGATATTGGATCAATATCGGTATCGACAATACGCAAGGCTGCAACATCGGTATCATATTGGAAATGAAAAAGTTGTATCGGGACATCTCATTATTGCTCATTACACTTTTACTAGAGAATGAGACATAAACTCTGTTCTGGACTATTACCGAACTAACAAAAAAACAAAAGAAAACCAAACTGTACGGTAGATACTGTGCATCATGCTCCACGAAACAAGAAGAAACAATGGGAATAAAAAGCAGAAAAAAAACTCTCCGTAAAGTTGCTAGCATGTGACCAAAGTTTTGGTATTGTTGATCAAATCCACTGGCAAACAATACAATGGTATCTGTGCTTTACTGTGATCTTCAAAATTGACTTGAGAGTTGACGTTTCTGTCAGTGCTGTGGTTGTAGCTGCCTTTCTGACTCATTAGGCCTATAAATAACATAAGATGTTTTAAAAATAGTGCCTGGGGAACAAGCACTGCGGCAGAGTTGATACCGTTTTTCTCTAGTTTTTTTAGTTTCTAAGGAAATCAAAAGCATTTCTGGGTGAAGATGCATCTACACTTGAGTGTTAATACGTCATGAAGCTCAGAACAGTAAAAGACCCCAAAAATAACTGGAGAGCACCTCAGCTGAAGGCAATTACATGAAAGTAACGCTTTCAGGCCTGTAATGCTATCCATCCATCCATCTTTCCATGCATCCACTTGTTTATTGCATTCATTTTTTTTTTATCTCTTGTGACAAACTGACTTGTCTCCAGTTTGTTGGTGCAATATGAACAATGACCCTGTCACCTTTGCTGTGCCTCTGGTGTCGATCTCGGGTCTTTAACAGCAAAGCCATCGACTCCAGGTGAGTCAGGATTGGTGGAGCCACTGCTGAGCCTGTCACTGCTCTCGTAGCCAGACTCTGTCCTTTGAATGGTCCACGTGTCACTGCGCAGCAGAGTCTTAGGGCCGCCCTTCAGCCTGCTGCTCCTCTGATGGCTGAGCCTGCTTTCTGACTCCACAGAGCTGTGGCTCTCGGTCTCCAGCCGCAGTTCATCTTCATAAATGGTCATTAAACACTTCTGCTTCCGATCGTCTCTCGCTCGTACAAAATCCTGCTCTCGGTCTCGGCTTTGCTCTGTGTGCACTCGTTCCTGGTTGGGAGCCTGGCTGCAGCGAGGGCCGTCATGCTGGTGTTGACGTCGCTGCTCGAGCTCATTCAGTACACTGTCCACATTCAATACTTCCCGAATGGGTCTCCAGGTAGACTTGGGCTTAGTGCGGCTTCCAGCACAAACACTTTTTTCCCATTGCTCATGGCTGGTATCGTGATCTCGTCGCCCCGGTGAGGTGCTGGTCCTTCGGCTGGAGGACTGTCCGTGCGGCTCCTGACATCTTCGGTTTGAATGGGCAGATAACTTATCAGCATGTTGGTGACCTTTAGATTTTTCCACAGGAAGCCTCGGTACATTCTCTGGAGGAGATGAAGATTTAGCATGTGCAATGTCTGAAGGAAATTAAACATTGAACATATTGGAAATATTACATGTAGAGTGACTACTTCCAACCTGGTCAGATGTTCCAACTCTAACCTAACTTTCTTGTTTAAAACCTGGTACCTTTGTGCTGGGATGCTTCGGCTCTTCGATGCCCTCTGTCTTTTTTGGATGTCTCGGCGGGCCTCTGGGTATTTTCCATGAAGGTTTCCTGAAATTTCTTTGGGCTGCTTAGAGGATGTTTCACTGTGAGGCAAAAAGAAAAAAAAATTAGGGAATGCTCACATTAGAGTCTTTAAAAGACCCGTAGAACGAAAACCTCTACAACCAACAATGCATTCTGTAGTCTCTGCTTTTAAATAGCTGAATTACTGTATATTAATTTAAGACAATATGTTAACAGGCTAACCAAAATGATTAGTCCAATTTACCCATTCACCCCCTATTGGCTAAATGCTCCAATGCAAATCAATCTCACTCCTTTAAGGGCAACACTAGGTTTTAACATGTCATACATACAAGCATCCATCAAATATTCCGACAGTGGGAATATAACTTAAATCCCTATAGATAGCGGACAATCTGTTTTGGTTGCTGGATAGTCTATAACTTCCCGTTTTTGCCTGATAAATGATCATTAATGTCACTGCAAAACACCAAATGCAATGGCAGAAGCGTCTTTTTCAAATTGATAAAATAATACCGTTGGATGAAATAACACAGAGCCTAGAATGAACAGACATAAACAGATGTAGCATCAATAATCTGCAACTGCTGACAACCTCATTAATAAGGTTTGATAGCTGATTTGATAGCCTTCACTCTGAACAGTTCTGTCAGTGGAATCACTTTATTTACATTAAAGGTGAACGTAAACAGAGAAGAATAGGCTGCCTGTGTGTACTGTATGTGAATGGCTACAGGACGCAGCAGCATTGATGACTGACAGCAGTGTAAACTGTAGAATTAAAGATTCCTGGATTTGTTCGTTCAGCCAGACATTTAAGTGGTTCCGCTACAAAAAGGATAGTGTATGACTTACGCAATTGCCAAGTAATTAACTAATGCACACTTCATCATGCAGCCTTCATCAAGCAATGATTCACTAATAAAAGTGTCCCACTGCAAGGCAGCTGAATATGGGACCAAGTGAGAAAGTGATGCAAACCATCTACTCAACAAATTGGATATCAATAAATATTGCACATGATGTTTCTCATGTTAAGAAAACAGAGCAATGTGGGTATTCAAAATCACGCATTATGTACTTACTCTGACAGTCACAAAAACAAGACTGCTGCCCCATGCTAAAGAATGTTAAAACAATCCATCTAAAGAGGCAGCGCAGCCCTGCCAAAAACCAAAGCCGATGAACTGATGGAAGCGAATGTTGGAAATGACTCAGGGCGGAGCAAAAACTGCAGAGCAGCAGCATGAGTGCGTTTGGCTACAGGAGTGGGGATTAGGGAGGGAAGCGTGGGTGGTAATCTGCGTGCAACAGAAGCGTCATCCTCATGTTAAGTTCAAACCACCACGCGGGGCAAAACAATCTCAACGCCTGCTGTTTAACACTGCAATCCTAATGCAAACCATAACCATTTTTTTTTTTTTTTTACATAAAATTGTTTCATTTCACCTTATGATATTTCCATATGCACTGCAATTAATTCTAGTTCAGAAAATAAAAAGTACAGTAATATTTATTTCTCTTGCTGGTGAAGTATCTGCACATTGTTCCCTAAGCCTCAGTGTCCCTATCATTACAATCATAAAAGTCTTTGAAAGTTAAAACTTTGTTGCTGAGACACCTTTTAATAAAAACTGTGGACAGGAAACACAACTTGTTGACAGCAGCAATTATTTATGAAATCCCCAATTTCCACCGGATCCGTAACTGCTCGGTGTCAGCTACGGATCCGCAACGAAGCTGATAGGTTTCCAATAAAGTCAATGTGCCAAATTTCCACCGCATGCGTAACTACTGCAGCATGATGGGAGCCCTCTGCAGCAGATACACAGCCCTTCTATTTTTTGCTCGACGACAGAGCTGTGCTGCATAAATTCAACAAAGATAAGCCCGTGCGAAACAGGAAGTAGTGCACAGACACATAATAAAATATCTGGTTCATTTTCAAAATAGAATACTTCCATCTATTTCACCCAAAAAAAAACATGCACCCCTATTTTTGGTGATCTAAAGCGCAGAGTGCCTGGTATAGGTTGCTGAATGAAAGAATTGGTAGACAATTTTTTTTAGCAAATTTGTTTAAAAAAAGAGTAGTTATCTTTCTTCACATTTAGCTAATTTTCCTTAGATTTGTGAGAAATACATGAAAAACAACATATGAAATTTTCAACAATATGTTTGTAACTTTATATGTAAAAAAAATATGTAGTTATAGGTCAATACTACCGAGTATTATGTATGTAATATTATAAGTCAATATTACATCTTGTAGTATTGACCTATAACACTTGAAAAAAATGTAATGTATATTATTTAACTGTGAGGTCACCAGCCCTCCCTAAGGAAGGGTATGTTAGACTTAATTAGTGGAAAGATATCAAAAGAGAGATCAGTGTTACATCTGAGTAAGGGGGAAATACAAAAGTAAAAGGTTTAGGGAGGATGGAAAAAACAACCAAAATGAGGCAATTTTGGCCATGCTGTTGGTAAAGTGATGTTACTATTGTGCAGAGGAGCAAACTCTGCTGTGCCAATGTAGTGACACATAGAGAGAATATTAGGGGGAAACACACCCTCATGCTCAGATACTAGCAAGATAAGAGTGAACAGAGGGAGTGGGTGTGTGCTTACAATTGTGACAGAGCTATTTGTTCGAAGCAAACATCTATATATTATGTCACAAAAAGAGCACTCCAGAAGCCCCATGCTTGCTTGTGAGTTCACAACAGATATGCGAGTATGAGATGCTAGATGCCACGAGCCGCCCGAATCCATGAGACATGCCAGGCAGGCGGCCACCGAGAGGACCCAAACCATCCCACCCCCCAGATGCCCAACAGACCCCGGCTGCACAGAGTAGGCCTGGGGTCTAACTATAACCCTTATACATACAGGTTAGACTTAAGGTCTTTCAGTTCAGGAGTTGGCTGAGTACTGTAGTTAAAGTCAACCAATATTTGAAGCTATTTTTTTAGTTGGTGCAGTTTCCCGTGGAAGTATTTCTATATTTAAATTTTAGATGTGGTCTTTACTTTACTTTTTAAACACAAGATACAGATTGTAAATCATTAAATAGAGATCTTATATCTTTGCACTCAATGTCAACACACAAAGTAAAGACTTTGATTAATAAAAATGAGATGAGCATTTTTTTTAAATTTCCCCCCTAGTGCCAGGTCGGCTAAAACCTGGGGGTGTATTTACACTTTAAACCAGATATGTTCAAATGTTTGTCATAATCTCCAAATTTTATTTTGATTTATCTATGTATTCATAATGTTTCCGAGTTGTTAAACCTAAAATAGAAAACAGGGAACAATTCAATATGTAGAATTGTGTGACGCTCCACGCTCTCCCCTCCCCTTCTGAACGAAACATAAAAATGATTCACTCTCCACTCAGAACACTCTGAATTACAATATGCTCAAACGAATATAGATTTTTGATCAAATGATGCCATTAAAAAAAACTTACATACTGCAGCTTTAACTCTCAAAGTGTCTTTACTGCCAAGAAAATATCTACTACTGAATCATCATGTAACACTTGGCCTTTGAATTCATCTTGAAAGTGTTAATCAACAAGAGCCTCCAATCACAGACGTGACATACACTGTGTACATCAAACAACAAGACTGAGCCACTGCTCGACCAAAGCTGAATGTGCGTTATAGGGTCTTTATTTATGACGACACAGCAGATTATCCCTGACCTGACCCAGCTGAAATTACAAGATAAACTATCCATTCAAGATCAAACCCAGTGTTTACATACTGCTTTAAAATATCAACAAATACAAACACATTGCACACTTAAGCAAGCCCCGTTCCAGCACAGTTCGACTCACACTAACCAAATTAACTGGACTTAAGGTGAGAAACATGCACTAAAACTTTAGTTTGAGCTGAATTAAACAGATTTCTCATTTTACCTGGTGACAGAGTCTTGGTTCTCACGGCGTACGGAGGATAAAAGTAAAATAAACACCACCTTTTTTACTTTACTTTTGACCAGATTTACAGCAATGTTTGAGAAATTTGTGATATTTATTTTTCTAGTAAAAATATGATGTTGATGTTATAAATCTAAACGTTAAATATTAAATCTGAATATTAAATGGTAAATTGTCAAATCTAAATCTAAATAATAAATATTAAATTTAAATCTAAATGTTAAATATTAATTCTAAATATTAAATCTAAATCTAAATTTAAATCAAAATATTAAATATAAATGTTAAATGTAAATCTAAATATTAAATGTAAAAATCTAAAGGTGAAACACAATCAGCAGGTAGCGCTTGTTCGCGTCAATTTTATTTGGTATTTCTGGTGAATTTGTATATTATCTAAATATCTAAATATCTAAACCTCTATTTTACTCGTGACATTCAGATTTACATTTAACATTTAGATTCAGATTTAACATTGACATAATATGTTTGGATGAAAAGTAAATATTGCAAATTTCACAAACATTGCTGTAAATCTTGTCAAATATAACGTAAAAAAATGTGCAAATGTTTTTTAAACGTGCTTTGTTGCTAAATGTTGCTAGATGTTGCAAAATGTTGCTGTTCATTTTAGCATGAGCAACATCACAATTGGCGCCCCATAGATTTTAGGGGATTATGAGATGTCAAAAGATTATTAATTGTTAAAAAGTTAGTCTAGTTTGTCTTACCATTGATGTCACCATTCACCTGGGCTTTGTACCGAGGACACATGGTTGTCTGTCTTAGTGCATCCTCATTAGACACTGGACTTCCCTCTGGGTTGGTGTAAAATAAAAGAAGTGGTTGGAAATGCCCCCTGATACATTTAGAGGCAACGTCTTTCCATTTAGATCCAATCTAGTTCAAGAAAAGAAAAGACTTAATCTGACACATCATCCACAACAGAAGGCAGAAGACGGTCAGCTGCAGTCCTCACCTCCTTGACAGTAGCATCATCAAAGAACATCCACTTTGAAGATTTGGTGTGGTAGGCAAAAGCCGAGTAATGCTTACTAGAGAAACAAATCATTCCCACCAGATGCAGCTCACTGCGTTTAGCATTTTCATCTGTGACTCGGTTAAACAGCTGAAAGACAAAAAGATCCTGTTGGATTATTGCACAAATCAAGTCACAATTACATTTAAACAATAATATGACTGATGCTGGTGTTGTTGGGAAATCACCCAAAAATGATTGCATGTGCAAATCTTACCCCACTCAGGTTCAAACGTGGGCCAACGGAGCGAATGACGTCATCTGTAAGATCTGACTGCTCAGCGTCCCAAACAAACCCAATAGTTACAATCTCTGGGCAGTTCATGAGAACACGGCGAATCTTAATACTTTGACCACAGTCACTCTGTAAAATATATGTTGTTGTCATCAATGAACACATTACTCCCGAGACAAATCTTAAAGCTTAAACACATTGCAAAACTTATCTGAACTGATTTTGATAACTTGTCCCCCCCAAATTTTGTCTGATTCTACCTTCCAGGGTACTCCAGCGTTCAACGTACTAAGGACACTCATGCTTTTTCATGGTGTTTTGGTTGGTTTATAGTTACTGAATACATTTCTCCCTTTCAAACCTATTGAGACAGTGAACAGCCCTGCTTTTAGTCACTATTTATACAGTTCATTTTGTTAAAAACACTCACTCCTAGGGGTAATACTGACTCCGAGGGGTTCAGATTATGTATCCTCCATTTACTGATTTACTTGGTTGTTTTTTTGTGTTGAAATTTAGCTTAAAAAAAGCATATATTATTTCTGAAGCATTAACAAAAAAATCAGTTTATTGTTAATGTTATTATTATTATTATTATTATTATTATAATAATAATAATAATAATAATAATAATACATTAATACAATAATAATAATAATAATACATTAATACAATAATAATAATAATATTAATAATAATAATAATAATAATAATAATAATAATAATAATAATAATAATAATAATAATAATAATAAGCACACGTAGCTGACCATTTTCAAGGATTTTATCACAAACTTTCCTGCAATGTTCTGTGCAAATATAATGTCTATGATTTGCTTTTACCAATAGGTGGCTAATCACTGCACTCCGTAGCCATGTGTGTGCCAGAGCCAATCACTGGAGAGCGCACCTCCATGCCCCACCCATTTTGGAACATTGGAATACTAGATTATATTGTATTGTTCATATTGGAGAATCACAAGGCTGATACTGTTAATTAAATAATTTCTAACTGATGACATCATCACTGTATGTTCAAAATGGGTGGGGCGTGGAGGTGGGCTCTCTTTCTCTACAGTGATAATGTCATCAGTTCTACCTCTACAGTGATGATGTCAGAATTGTACAGAATTTCGTAGCTGTATGTGAAACTAATTGTATTACAATAGGGTCCTATTGTTCCTCGGGCCCTAATAATAAAAATAATCATAATTAGAATAAATAACACAATATCTTACTGCTAAGCCTGAAGAATTTTAAACTATGAAAATCAATTTTAATCAATATTAAAATGTGTAAAATAATAATATGCTAATATGACCTGGAATTGCTGAATCTCATTTTTAGTTTCAGTGCACACTTATATAACCAACACAGAATCAATCCCACTGAGTGTAAAGAGATACAAATACGTCTGATCCTTTTTTTAAGCTTGGATCATAAATAAATGAAGGCATTTTGGAGAAAGCCCTGTTTTTCTCTCTCTTTAATAAAATGTAAAAAAATAAGCAAATGGGTTGAATCATCAATCAATCCTATTACTTAAATGTCACCTCACTGGGAACAAATAAAATGTGGACAAGGACCAGATTACTGCTGTGATACAAAATGAAGTTGGTGTTAGTGTTTTAACCAAACTGATGAACAGTGAAAGATATGAAGAGCAAATTCAGAGAGGAGAGAAAGAGTGGATAAGCCCTCACCGCTATTTATATCCTAACACTAGTCTGGCACCGTGTTTTTCCGGCCGCTTCGAGTGCTGAGTCACAGGAAAGAGCACACAGTGTACTCTGAACAGCAGCAAGAACCGCTTTCCTGTCCACTTTACAGAAACACCACAACGCTTAACCTGGACAGCTGAATACATGATTCATGAACGAGTGACTGGGGTGAATCAACAGAGTGGGGTTGGATTTCAGATGTTGAACAGAAAAGCACCCGGGGAGGGGACAGCCGTGTACTGTAGAGATTAGTGAGAGAAAAGACCAATATTTTAAACGTACCGGGCATCTTCGGAGGTCACCTGTGTTGTTTGCTGCCTGCAGCAGTTCCCCAAACATGTCTGACCTCAGCCGCTCGCTCTTCCCCAGCGAACGATCGACCTGTTGGCTGCAGCACATAAAGTCAGAGAGTCAACCAATGATACTTGCATCAATATTAAGTTATTTTTCATAAAATGCAGAAAAAAAATCATCTAATGCACATTTCAACAATACACAGCTCAGAGCAGGGTTGGGGTCAATTACATTTTTCAGTTAAATTAAATTAAAATTCAATTACAATTACAGTGACTGGCATTTTTTCCAATTACAATTAATATACATTATTTTTTTTATCCTCAGAAAGCCAATTACAATTATGTTCTAAATTGCTAAATTTGAATTACAATTAATCACAATTACTGAACCTGAAATAAATAACCTAATAAAAGTTAAACTTCCTTCTCTTATGATAACGGGTCCTAAATCAGTTGTAAAACAAATATCTATCATCTAATATTTTTTCCTATCTATTGGTTTCCTTGTTAGGCTTCTTTATTAATTAAAATATAGGTTTTAATATTTTGGGTGTGGGTGTCTGAGCCTTTTTTGTGTCAGTATTACCCCTTGATTTCAATTTTTTTAAATGGTAAAATGTGGGAAAGCTATATATGCAACATATTTTAATAATTGTAAACTACATATGTGTAGAACTGTACATAGAACTGTAACATGGTTCAACAGTTTTGCGTTAAATTATAATTGACAATTTTTTAAATATTTTTTCATGGCAATTACAATTACAAAGTCAATTATCTAAACTCAATTACAATTTAGTTACGATTACGACATCAACACATTTTCTAAATTACAGTTACAATTAAAATTATGACATAATTGTAATTAATTGTCAATTACAGAATTACAATTAGAATTGACCCCAACCCTGGCTCAGAGGCTATATTTTAATTTATCTTATGCAGGCTGTTGGGTTGTCAATTACATTTTTCAATTACAATTATGCCTTCAATTATCCATGTATGATTACAACTCATTTACAATTACTGTATCGGGCATTTTCTTTCCAATTACAATTATCGTTTTTTTCCCCCTTAAGAAAATTACAATTACATTCTCAGTTACTAAAGTTCAATTACAATTCATCACAATTACTGAGTCTTAAATAATTAACGCCATACAACTTAATCTTCCTATTGTGTTATAATAACAGGTCAGTTTTGACCCATATCTTTAATCAACTGTAAAATACGTATTATCCTGCTTTTTGTTCTTCATCTTTTGGTTACCTTGTTAGGCTGAGCTATAGATATGTATGTATATTTGTTTTTTTATTTTTAAATGGTAAATTGATCCTCAAGAGAACAGACAGTTAGTGGGAAAAGTTAATATAAAAAACATATTTTTTATAACTCTTAACTATGTATTTTTAAGTTAGAGAACTGTAACATGTTTCTAAGGGTTTGAATTTAATTAAATTGTAAATTACAGTTTTTATAGAATGTACAGTATATGCCAACTACAATTACAAAGTAAATTACCTGAACTCAATTACAATTACAACAGTAAAAAATTTTTCAATTATAATTGCAGTTATAATTAAGTCATAATTGGAGAAAAAAAAAAACAGCTGTAAAATACACCAGAAAATATTATCCTGTTTTTTGTTTTTCATCTCTTGGTTACCTTGTTAGGTTTCCTAATCAATGAAAATATTGGTTTGAATGTTTTTGGTATGGGCGTAGGAGCTTTTTTTCAGTATAGCCCTAGATTTACATGTTTCTTAAATACTATATTGATCCTTAAGATAACTGACAGGTAAACTTGATATGAAACATATTTTATTATTGATAACTGTGTACATGTAAGCCATATAACTATAACGTGGTTCCTCAGTTTTGCATTAAAATAAATCACAATTACAAGGTCAATTATCTGAACTCAATTACAATCCAATCACGATTAGCAACAGATTTTTCCAGTTACAATGAAAATTCTAATTACGTCATCATTTTAATAAATTTTCAATTACACGATTAAATTATAACTGCCCCCAAACCTGCCACCTACCATACAGGACTCTGTCAATACCAATCATTATTGGCAGCTGTGTTTTTTTTTTAGATGGCAGAAAGAAAACTGATTTAAAATGAATCTAAATTAAAAAAGGTATTCCTGGTAACCCCATTTATCACAGGGATTTTTAAATCAGGATCTGCTCTCTGGCCTGATTCTGTAGAGCCGTGGCAGACATTCAAGTACTTACTTACCATAAAGCAGTGGTGGACACATAATGTACAAACTCTGTGAACGGGTGTGGGTCTGAGGATGCTCCACAACAGCGACACACAAACTGCAAAACAGAAACAGAACTTTGCTACACTCTTTGTACGTAGTCATGTGAGGTTTGATGACGAAATGTGAACAGGTCAGGGCTTCGTAAACACAATCATAGTGAAAATCAAAAATCTAAGCCACCTGCTCATAAAGCATCATTGCAAATTTCTGGTGGGTGATGCAGGACTTGGAAGAGCAAGCGTCTGTTGCAGTGTCTGAAACAATGTGCAGGTGAATTCGCTCTAAGATGTTTTCCTAGAAAAAAAAAAAACATTAACAACATCAGACTACAGCAGAACAACACCATTTAAAGCACATTTTACTGTTTTTTAGGTCATCTTTATATATTAGGAATGTTCGTTGTATTTTTAATCCTGACCAGTGTTTATTTTGACAGCTTTGATTTAGTTTTAATCAAAGACTTTGGACTGAAATACAGTGTATATACTAGTTTTAGTCAATTAAATGTCATTAAGATTTTAGTCGACTAAATCTGTTACAGATATAGTCAACTAAAATATACAGGATAAAAGTTTATGTAGTTTTTATGGATTCAAATACTATTTCCATCCCATAATACCATACCGTATCAGGATGGTATTAGTGTTTGTTAATACACTTGATCACATGATCACATGATCACAAGAGTTCTGATTGGAATTTGTCACACGAGACAAAATTATAATTTTGTTATTATTAGTCGACAATAACATAAATATATTTTGATATAGTTTTTATAGTTAACATGTTTTGTTTTTTGTTTTTTTTTTTGTTTTTTTTAATTAGTCATAATGTAGTTATTGCCACTTTTAGCCTACACAATTCACACTGTTCTTAACCAAGTGGATAAAAAGTTTGTCAAGTAAGTTATTTTATATCATGAACACTGATATTGATGCTCATAACAGGCACTGATAGTTTTCTCAGCAGAAAACTAATAAGCCAATCCTCCATCGCACTGGTTCTGATCACTGCAGCCTGTTTTCTGATGTTAAAGGGATCCTCCACTGTTTTTACAAATGTGGCCTAAAACCTTTGATTTTTAGAGCAACCCAAAGTAGCACAAGTTGTTATTTTGACTGAAAAAGCTGCTAAATTATCCTAAATGCTTCTCTTCTATAGAACTCAATGAACTACAAGGGGCAATTCGCGTTTTCAATGACGTCATTTCAACATGGCGGCGCACAGGCTCTCAAACGGTAAAGTAGTCCCATTTTTAAAAGTTAATAAAACAAATATGGTGCAAAATAATGCATTTTGTTAGGCATTGATCTTCTAATAAGAACATTTCAAAGGTTTTAGACCACATCTGTAAAAACAGTGGAGGATCCATTTAAAATAACATTTGACATCATTGAATGCACATTTACAGTAGAAGTAATGCTGAATCTATTACTAACTAAAATCCAAAAGTGCAGTGTCAACATACAAAGCACTCTGCAGCATCATCCATCAGGCCGAGCTGGAAGCGCTGCTCATCTTTAAAAGTTTCAGCGAGAGCATTCCGCAGGCTGTCGGAAGGAAGAACTCGCTCTCTGCTTTGCTGAAACTGGCTGAAGATACTCTGACAATGAAAAATGATCAAAATGATCCAAACTTATCAGTCTGAACAAACAGTGCTATATTTTAAGCAGAAACTGTGTAGGCAGCACACTTTACCTTCAGAGCACAGAAAATGCATGAATCACCCAGACAAAAGTGACCTGAGAGCTGCCTTAAACTTCTCCTGAAAATGTCCAGCTGCCAGAGGACCTGCAAACGATTACCATAGCACATGTAGTTAATTATAATGCAGCAAAAAGCAGAGGTGAAAGTAATGGATTACAAGTACTCACGTTACTGTAACTGAGTTTCTTGTACTTTTTTAGTACATTTCTAAATCATTTTAATTGTACTTAAGTATGTTATACATTTCTACACCTAACCATAACTAATAAATTATTATTATTTTATTTAAAATGATCAACGGACATTGTGAAACCACAAAAAAAAGAAATGACCAGACAACATTAAAATGCATCACATCATAACCGACCAATCAGATTAAACGTAATGTACCGCGCCAAAACAGCATTAAATGGAGGTTATTTTCTGAGTTTTAGAGTTCATAAATGTATTTATACTTAGAGCCTAAGAATTGTTTTTATCATGAATTTCATTCATTGATGTTGTTTCATTTAAAAAGGAATTGTACAGTTTATACAGATGCCTTTGTAAAAAATTAATTAAGTTTCAAATGTGCAAGATTTGGTCTCTGCCTTTTTCAGTTTATACATGAGATGTTTACTGTATGCAAGGGAACCGTGGCAAGATTTATTGCCAAGAATAAATGTGGGGCGTAGAAGTAATGAGTAACTTTTACTTTGAGTACTATTAAAGAAGCATAAGGCAGGATTTGAGAAAAAATAAACATTCATTTTAACTTTTTTTAATGCTAATGAGTGATGAAGTGCTCTAAACCAAAGAGAATGAGTCCACACATACTGTATTTCTACCTAATGCCTTGAAAATATTGTGCGATACATTTGGTACTGCTTTTCGGAGTCTGATTTTCCCGCCCAGTTCTGTGGACGTGGAGTGAAATGAAGGTGATGGTGACATCAAATGACGATGGTGCGCATTCACGACGGCTTGGAGAGGCATCCCAATAACCCGGAAATAAAAAAGAATGAGAAAAAGATGGCTTGAAAACAAGCACAGTGGTCTAAATTGCTGTTGGGTTCCACAGACGCATGCAGAGGCATGTGCACAGGTCTTACAGTAAACAGTCATGTGAACGGAGAGTAAATAAATAACCGTGTCACCGTTAGAGCGTGGATCGGGCTGCATTTTCTCATCCAAGTCCAACCCAACAGTGAAAAACTCATTTTTTTCTCTGAAAGAAATTACATTTACATTTGTTTTAGTGGTAAACACCAATTTTATTAACAAACAACTATTAATGTCAACATCAGATCAGCGCATGGTAAAAAGCGAAAGTGAAACACAAACAGGGGTGCAGTGCACACAAGACACCCATTGGATCTATTTACATAATCCATGTATAAAAGATAGAGATAATTCATGTTATTGTGCAGTAAAGGGAATGTTTCAACGCTGTATTCCTTTAAAATTGTCCTCTGCTCCATTCTACATCCACTGCAGATCAGCTGTGGCTGCTGCAGCAGGAAAAGAAGAATGCTGCAGCGCAAAGGACACTATGTGACAGAACCCGAACACCACTTCTAAATATCTGTCCGAAGCCGACCCGTCCGGCCCCGTCAGGATTCGGTCGAGTGTCCATCCTCTATCCACAGTATCAGCTGTACTCTGTGATCGGCAAACAGTTGATGCGCGCCCTTGCGGTGGCTGGCCTGATGGCTGCAATTACACTAACCACCGTGATGTCACTATGGAGCCTGATTTATAAATCCTGCCTTATGCTCCTTTAAAATGAGCTACGTTTTACTTGTACGTGAGTATTTTATGTATGACTTACTTGTACTTGAGTACAAATTTCAATCAAGTACCAGTAGGATATATGAGTACTCTTTACACATCTGCTGAAAACTCAGCCACTGAAAGACTTTAATTTGACTCTGCATTGTTGGAATGTCAGTGCTAAATAAATATTTACTTTTTTTTTTTTTTTAGTTTCTCTTTGAAACATTAATATTGATTTATGCCTTGACTTTATTGAGGTTAGTCAGAGCCGTAAATGCAATGGTACTAATAGTTAGCGTAATCATTTCTCTTAGTTTGTTGGGTTTCCTTTTCTTAATTTCCATATTCTTGGTTTTTGGTTTCAGCCAATAACTTTTATTTTGGTACATCCCATCTTAATGCAAACTTGAAGCATTCTTTAAAAAAAATAAAAAATAAAAATTTGAAAACAGATTAATGGGGTTTTTTTTTTGTCTAAAAACACCAGTAAACACAGTTGTTACACCAACCACTAGCTTTGCTCTCATATTAATGGTTTAATCCAATTGTCTAAGGGGAGTAATATGTGTTAAGTCTTCGCCACGGAACAAATCAATAGTGACATGTGACTTCTGTGTTTGTTTGTTTTTTGTTTGTTTTGTTTCAATAGAGTTAGTGTATCAGCTGTGTAATTTCAGGGTTGACAAGTGATGTACAGGAGAAGATGGTGCTCACCTGAACAGCGCTGTTGAGGAAACAGCTGTTCTGGCCCGGCTCGTTCAGCAGGCCTTTGGTAAGAGCCAGAGACAACATACTGCCAGGCTGGTAGGATTTCTTTAAGCCTCCTCCAGGTTTTCTGAACATCTTCACCCATGCCATTGAGTTAGAGGCAGCAGCTGACATGGAAAGAACAAAGAGGTATTCAGTAAGACTTTACCTTAAGTTTTATACATAAGGCTGACATTACGCTGTCATTAGCATGAACAAGGTGTCATGAAGCCTGTCATTAAGTGTTGTTTGCTAAATTAAGACACCTTTCGCTAAATGATGACACCTTTTGAGCTATGTTGGCATTTTTTGGGTTGGGTGGAGGGAGCTAGTGGGGTTAGGTATGGCTAGGGTTAGGGGTTAAGGGTTAGGTAGGGATAGACATGTTTAAAGGCACGGGCTACAGCAAACCTTTCCCCCTCCCTATAACAGTAGATTTAAAATAGCAAAATCAAAATAAAAGAAAAAAATAAAACCAAGAATTTAAAGAATAAAACAGACCCAGGATTCAATAAAAGAGGAAAGGCTCTGCAGCTTTCTGTGAGAATAAAAAAAACAGAGTACTACCCACCCAATTTTGAAAGTTTCATAAAAATAAATAATTAAAATATGGATCCAAAAGATAAAATGCCTATACTGGGATGTGCAGAAGCGGGTTGGAGAAAAGTAAGGTTAGGGTTAGGATTAGGGGTTAAGGTAACGAAGGGTTAGGGTTAGGGTAATGGACGACACTTAATAGATAGATAGATAGATAGATACTTTATTCATCTCCAAGAGAAATTCACAGTTCCAGCAGCTTACAGGTATGGGAACACATACAATGACAGCCTTCATGACACCTTATTCATGCTAATGACAAGTGTATTGTCATAATAATGACAGCGTAATGTCAGCCTGATGTAGAAAACTTCAAGTGTCACCAGAAATCATCATGAAGCCTAAAAACATTACCAATTTCTCAAGATTAAGGCATTTTTTCTCTATTTTAGTGTTTTTAGTGCAAGTGTGTGACTAAATACCACATCCATCCAGAAGCCAAATACCCAGAGAGAAAACATGTAATCCCTGCAGAGAAACTCGGCCAATGAAACTTAAACCAACTATTTCTGTCTTGGTCTTGGGAGACCTTGTGAGGTTCAAATGCTAAACAAATTCTGCTTGTAAAGGCTTTAGTACGAGTGCTTTAGTTCACATGAAGTCATTTATTTACTATTTTTAGGAATACTGACTTACATTCAAGGTGATTTATTACTTTTTTGGTTCAATATGAATTTCCAGTTTAAAACAAATCAACATGAGGGTTAGGCCTAGTTCAGTTTTGTGATTGTGAAATGATCTGTATTTGGTCATGTTGATTGACAGAACCTTTTTAAAAGCGAAACATCCAAAGAACCAAAAACAATTACAGTTAGTGTAATATTGTAAAAATGTTTCATTGATGCTGTAGTATATTCAGGTTAAAATTCTAGTACATGGGACTATTCATAATATTCGCGTTGCACAGGAGCAGCTCTGCATTAGAATTCAGTTCATCTTGGACACAGTGTTCATTGCACTACTAATCCAAATGGCTGATTTGGTGAGAAGCCAGACAGATGCAGCAACCACATACCTTCTCCAGAGTTGGGGGGAGACTTGCTGCAGCTTGACATGTTGGAACGATGGAGCTGGTTCAATGGTTTGGCCATGGGCTCTGTCCATTTCACCCCCACGCACCTCCTGAGTGGTGTGCCATAAGAATTCCTGAGATCAGACCCAGGGCAGCTTCAGCCATGTGATACTTGGTCTGAGGAAAGGATAAATAATTGCAGATATTGTTGCATCTAAATGTAAAACGTGAAAATGATTGTCTATCAAATTATGTTAATTTAAAGGTGCAGTCCGCAACTCTTATAAAAGTGACTTTTTGTCATATTTGCTAAAGCTGTCACTATGTATGGACAGCTTTACATCAAACTAGTAGTTTGTGTGAAAAAAACAGGCTCATTGAGCCCCCCCGCTGCTCCTGCAGCCTTTGGCAGATTGCCAGAATGCACCGCGACTGAGCAAAAAGAACCAATCAGAGCCAGGATTGTGTTTGATGGGCTGTCTGACAGCTGGTGCTCACAAGCCCCGCCCCTTTCCCAGGCTGGAGCGCCGCCTTTTTTTTAAAGTGTATGGTCTGGAGGAGTAGAAGATGGAATTGGTGACTTTTCTGCTTGCAACGTAATTACTGCTGCTTGATTTATATTATGTTTGATTTGTAATTGTTACACTAGAACTCTGTGATGCATGTGTTGTTTGTGTGTGCGCACAGCAGCATCCATGTGGGCTGCCGTAAGTGACACTGTTGCTGCTGCTGCTGCTGCATGTGCACATAGAGAGAGAGAAGTGCTGCAGTAATATGCTTTTAACAGAGCATGCTATATTACTGTGATGTTGCTGTTGAGCTAACATTAGCTTGTTAGCTCCTCTGAGGGAGGGACTTTAGAAAGTTTGGAGGCACGGCAAGAGAGCAGCGGGGAGGGAGGGGGAGAAAGGGATCTGAGAGTAGCGGACTGCACCTTTAAGGTATTGGACTTATTGATCGCTGATATTCCATAATCTTGCCTGGATTTACATAAAGGAAAGTGCACAGTACCATAAAATACACCACAGAGAGTGTCCATTACATGAAGCTGGAGCAGTTAAGTGTGTCAACTTTGTTTTTCTGAAACAGTACAGGAGGATGGAGTGAAAATGTCTGACTCGGTGGAATCAGACAATATTGTGGTTGTAATTAGGGGTGTAACGATCCAATATCGATATCGGATATTGGTCCAACATTAGCCTAAAAACGAATATCGGATATCGGATTCAAATTTCCGGATTTTTCGATTTATTTATTTTTTTCCAATTCATTTTTTATTTATTTTTATTCAATTGTAGAATACTGTAGATATTATTTTGAAGGTAAAAGATTATGTAACCATTTGGTTAATAATAAATGAGTCAGTTTTTATCATACCTACTGTTGCTGACTATTGTTCTTTGTTAGAGTAACATAACTTGATGAAGCCTTTTCTAACATTACACACAGCAAAATAAGTATTTTTTTTTTATTATTATTATTATTATTATTATTATTAAAGAAAAGAGAGAGAGAGAAAAAAAAAAGTATGATTCATGTTGATATCGTATCGGCCGATACACAAGGCTGCAATATCGGTATCATATCGGAAGTTGTATCGGGACATCCCTGGTTGTAATGACTTTTTCATAAAAAATCAGTGTTGTGTGCTTGTCTAAAATTACCTAAAAGAACATATATGAGAGAGCTAGATAGTTTCAACAAAACACACATATTATCTAATATTTGAAGCCAGTTATTTGTTTTAAAGCACTTTTCATAATAAAACAGCATGCTTTAGAAGTATCTATAAAATATCAACAAAACTATAGTCTTTTTCATTATGTAATCTGATTCTTAAGATATAAGCAGATGTAAACAACTGGCTAAAGCCTGGTACATTTGTCATACGTGCCACAGTGATTGTCAACTGAGACATGTTTTTATCTGTGAATGTTTTTTTGCAGTGTCTGCTCAGCACATGTTCGCAAGGTAACTCTAATGGTCATTACCAGTTTAAATATGCGTTTATCTGAAGTAGTGATTTGGGATTTTGAGGGCTGATGTTTTTAAAAGCCGATATCCATCTACTGATAACCGATAATCAGTCGTCTGCCGATGTATCGCCTCATATATGAAATACATTTTTATGCAGAATATAAACTGTACATCTTAAACACAAATTGTTAAAATACCCAAAATATGATTCAAGACAAAAAAGCAAAACTCTACTAAATTAAATAAGAAACTTTAACTCATAACACAGTCTACAAAAGGACTGTAAAGCCTGTGATAAATATAAATACGAAAGAGCAACATGTATTTCCGGTATAGAAATATTCAAAAATAAACAGAGGTGTAAAGAGTACTGATATATCCTATTTAAGTAGAAGTACAGTTACTCGATTTAAATTGTACTCAAGTACAGGTACAAGTAAGTCATACATAAAATACTCAAGTACAAGTAAAAAGTAGCTCAATTAAATAGTACTTAAAGTAAAAGTTACTAGCTACTCTCCCCCCTACGTTTATCTTTGGTAATAAATCTAACCATGGTTCCCTTGCATACAGTAAACATCTCATGTATAAACTCAAAAAGGAAGAGACTAAATCGTGCACAATTGGAACTTCATTTATTTTCCACAAAGGCGTCTGTATAAGATAAATAGTTTGTCAAAATATGAAATTGTTTTTTTTTTTTATTATTTTTTAAATAAAATAACACTAATTAATTCAATTCAAAATAATAATAAAAAATTATCAGGCTTGTATAGCTAAATGTATTAACTCTGAAACAATATCATGCCAAATGTACCATGTGGGTAACAACATAATAAGTATAGAAATCCCAACCTGAACCGGAGAAAGTGTCTCGGCATTAATCAAAAATGGCACAACTATGAACATGTGGATTGTGTTCAATCTGCCTTGGAACAGAAATTTTAAAATAATCACAAAAACATACAATTTACTCAGTGACGGTTGGGTGGAGAAATACAACAAATTACTTTACTTATTTTAAAACGTACTTAAGTAGGCTGACAAAGCAAAAATACCGATTTAGAAATGTACTAAAAAAAGTACCCATAAAAGCAACTCAATTACACAGTAACGTGGGTACTTGTAATCTGTTACTTTCACCTCTAAAAGTAAAGTTGCTCAAATCTCAAACAGTAAACATGGATACATCAAAATAAAAATAAAATAAAATAAAAAAAAACTGCATTGTACTAGTGACTTCTCCCAGTCATTTTGTAAACATTACTGCTGATTCAAAAGTATAGTTAAATAACAGACAGCACAGCGCCACAAAATCTCCATGCAGAAAAGATCAGTTTTATTAGCCCGATTGATTATACAGCTAGGCTTATGACCGATATGTTGATTCATCAGTGATAGCCGAAGTCTGCTTGATTAATCGGCTGTATCGATTAATCGGTCGGGGCTTTAATTTGAAGGTTTTAAAGCAGTCTTCTTTATCGTATTTGGTCGTTGACTGTCGTAAAGTCCGCAACGTTAGGGTTTATGTTCATATTTAGAGCCATTTTCTCATGTCACACGATGCAACAATGATATAGACCTTATAGTCTCACATAAGCGCCCGGGATACCGTCAGGTTCACGGGGAGGCCATGCTTTCTGAAAGGAACGGGATTTGATGATAACACGGACCTGTGTTTTCCTCCCACAGACAAACACACACACACACTCTCTCTCTCTCTCTAAGTGTGTGTGTGTGTGTGTGTGTGTGTGTGTGTGTGTGCGTGTGCGTGTGTGTCTATGTCAACAGCTACAGTAAAGCAGATATGCCGCAACTTGCGCTCATGCACAGAGGAGGAAGGAGTCGCAGCGCGTGCACACTCACCTACAGGAAGCGGACGGAGGGTCTGACGGCGCTCAGCGGTCCAGCTGTCAAAGCTCTCCACTTCTAACTCAACCCTGGCAGCAAACCTGCTGAGAGAGGACTGCAGCTCCGTCCAGCCGCAGGAAACACACACACACACACACTCACACACACACGCTCACACACTATCCGAGCGCCGCCGGCGGCATCTGCAGCCCCGTCACAACAGGCAGAGCAGCAGCACATGGAGCAGTGACAGTGTGCTGATGTTCCTCCTTGTTATTCCCTCACTGTCAGGCCGATGGAGGCCCTGCACCAGAATGTCCGACGAGGATTAGCGATGTGTTGATACTTGAGAGGTCAAACTCCGCCCCTAGTGTAGCCTGTAGTGCACTGCTGCTCTGCTCTGTAGCCATCCTTCAATCCCTGCATGCTGTGCTGTGCTGTGCCGTGCTGTGCCGTGCCGTGCCGTGCCGTGCCGTGCTGTGCCGTGCTGTGCTGTGCCGTGCCGTGCTGTGCTGTGCCGTGCTGTGCTGTGCTGTGCTGGCGGAAGGTCAGACTTCCAACTTGTCATGATGATGATGAGAAAAGACATCACATGGCCACAGTGGTTTCATAATCATGCAGTGGGGACTAACCCCCTTTTTTGTCCTTTTTCTGTGGAGCATCTCACGCAAACTGCATCATAATGCACAAAGGTTCAGTTTTTTATTTTTTATTTATTTATTTATTTTTTGTCTCTCCGCCATGATTTCATTTTTCTTCCACGTCAAACATATTCCTAATGTGCAAATATTTACAATAGGCCAACCTGATCCCTTCAATGACTGTTCTTGTCTACGTTTCATAGAAAGCAGTAGTTTGAATTAGAAAATTAAATAGCAAAAAAAGGCGGAGAGCCTGGCATGGGAGATGAGCAGGTTTTTAAGTGTAACACGGAGAGAGGACGGACAGAAGCTAATGCTGCAAGAAAACTGAAGTCAGAAAAGTAACATTTAATCTGTGCATTTTTGTACCTTCAAAGTGATGAGTGACGTATTACTGTAGTGATTCCCAACCAGTGGTACGTGTACCCCTAGCGGTACTTGAACGTGAGATACTAAAACCTGGAAACATACCAGAGACAGAGTAAATTCTGCCCCGTACTGCATTCACATGCTGTAATATCACCAAGTTTATCATTGTACCAGTTGTCAGACCAAATATTTATTCCTTGTTATTGTTTTCCAGAGATTTATTGGGCTTTATTTACCGGCGATTAGTTTCTACGGCTCGGAAACACATGGAAACCAGTTGTATTATTATTATTTATTTATATTTTAATTATTATTATTTAATATATATTCATAACAGGAACTATGCACAAAAATAACATATTTATAAACTTTTAAACATGGCATAAGAACACCCTACTTGAAGGTATTCCAGGGGATATTTGAAAACATTCATTAATTTATTTCCAACACAATGAGTAATTTAATATCCTGCATGTGTCCACACGACAATTTTTCCACCTATTGACATTCAGTAGAAAAAAAATAATAATACAGCTTTTTTCCTACCAAATCCTTCCTAAATGTTGCAAGTTTTCAAATGACCAAATTATTGTTCTAGATCAGAGTAAACTTTAATATAAGCTACTGAGTTCAGATACGGACATGTAAACAACAGATAAATTAAGGGCACTTTTCATGTGAAGTTTGGAAAACACAACTGTAATAAATCTCTTTCCAGAAAGCATTCCATGGGGCTGTGCGTTCTGCTAATGATTCAGCACTAGCAAACAAACCTTCCCCGGGGATACATGACAAGTTTTTAGTTTTATTTTTAACAAAAAGCTAAAGGAAAAAAAGGAGCTCCTGCTTCCCGTTTGAGTGTGACACAGCTGAGCTTCAAATAAGCTGTCGTACTCCACTCAAACGTGTCTCTCTTCAGGTTATTTTAAGAGTTGGATGTATCTGTGTTATTTTATTTTTGCATCAGCATTGAAGTGGATTTAAATCTCTTAAAGAGAGGAAGTGTTTTACAGCCTATGTAACATGAGAATAAAACCTTATCCAAGATGCCAATGACCTAAGGATAAAAAAGATAGATGCAAAAGTATTTTTATATTAAGTTCTCCCCTCATCATTTTGTGAAACCATAGAGTGGATGGTTTTTTGATTCTCTGGAGTTGATAAAAAGCCTCCTTCATAATTCATGCTACTATCATGTGGGACACATCTGCTTCTCCCTGTCAGAAAGCCTTACTGATTTATTTTTATCTGCATCATATTTTCGTTCACAAATTATTATGCTAAAGACTGCCAATTCAAATATCACATAGAATTATTAGAATCTTTCACTCATCCATTCATTGCCATACATATCCCAGCTGAAACTGCTTGTGAATAAATTAAGCATTTAATATGTTTGTGAGCACACAGATCTTCATACACATAACTGAATGGAACTTCTGAAAAACATCATTGCTGACCACCTGAAACCCCCCGAGAATGTCATTTTAATTTGTTTTCAATGAAAAAGCTGCTTTAAATGAATGCAAATTTAAAATAAATACATGTAACCACTGCCGTGTTTCTGCTTTGTTCTTCTATTTTAATTTTTTTTATTTACATTGCATTTGTTTATTCATTTCCTTACAACACAACACATCACTGCGTCAGTTCTGAACATTGTACTGGTTTTTGGGTATTTACATTTATCCTCTGGAATTCATTTGTCTGGTGTGCGGTAGACTTACTCTTTAGCTCAACAACAAAAGCGTGAAACCTTTTATGCTCTTGTTAAATAAAAGACAAATAAGTCCTGGATAGAAATTCAAACTGTGCCAATAAATGACTGTTGTGTATTCATTAGTCAGAAAACCTGCTAGTTTATGACAGATCGCTTTAAAACCATCTACAGGTCATCAGACTCTGGGACTTTCATGGGCTCCAGGATGATTGTAGGCAGGATCAGATGTGTCCCCTCTGATATCCATCCCTGGGCTGTCCTGTTGAAGGTGGGCCGCTTCACTCCCTGCTCTTGGAGTTCTGGGTACTTTGGGGGATTCAGGTCAATCTCGGGAAGTTTGAAAGTAATCCCTCTGGGGGCTTTGTCAAAGCCACCATAAGGGGTCGCAACCCTGTAATACACAGCAACACATTAGTCCATCTGTTAGTGAAAAACTTCACTGAAATACACTCACAGTGTTTGTTTATTACCGATTAAAGGATTTATATTCAGGTAGATCTGGTCTGGGGTCTAGAGCTGGCATTCCTAGTTTGACACTTTCTGCAAGGTCAGGATCACAAAGGATGGCCTGGTCCCATGGAGAGTGGAAGGACCTGGGCATAGTCGGGGACTTCTCTGCAGCAGTGTCTACAATAGAGGATCACACTAAGTCATCATGAGACTCCAAGGAAGATGATTCTCCACAAACTACAGACGTTAACACTCGGCTTGTTGGCAGGAGTTGTGGTTAATGCAGAGATATTCCTTCCCCTTCATAACTTCTAAAGTCTTAAAGTAGATTGTAAATAGATACTGTCCTTAGAGAAAACATGGCACAGGGTTATCAGAGTCTAAGGACTCAAAATAGCACATCCAGTGTGTGCGCGTCACATTTAGGGCTGCATTTCATTGTAAAATAAAAGTAACTTCAAATAACAGAATTAACATGCAGTTTGCAATGTTGTGCATTAGGATAGGTTTCCATTCAAAGGACTAGCTGCTATGACTCTGACATCATCAGTGTTTCAAAATACTGTTGGGTTTTGCATTGTTATAAGTTAATCATCTTTTCTTTTTCTTTTCATTTTTTAAGTTTCTCTGCATTTCATTTCCTTACATAGGCCTGCATATGCTAATTAACAGTGTTGTGAAAAGGCAACCAAAACATAGATAGATTAGTTTGTGCCCCAATCTAATGTGGCAGACTTTAGTAAAACATTTTTTAGTCACATTAGTAACATTCTGACGAGAGATCCAGAATAATAGATTAGATCAGATTAGATAGACTTTTTATTCATCCTTTGGGGAGGCTCCGTCAGGGAAATTACATTTGTAATACAGCAGAAAGTCACTACTTTTCTGAAACGCTTCAAAGTGCATCTTCATTTTGTTACATTTTGTGGAGGAAAGATGAAGGAAGAGACGCAGAGACAGGTTGACAGAGGTTCAGGAGTAACATAAACCTTAAAAAGGTAAGAAAAATCACATGTGGCTCGAAAAAAGGTGGATTATCACCTACTCTGTTCACATCAGAGGAGCTTCTTCAGCGTGTCTCTGATAACTTTTGGTGTCAGAAGGATTACACTATGGACATGATGGCAGTCTACCACAAAGCTATTGCACACATTCACTCCTATCAACAACAGAAACTAAAAAACAAACCTACATGAATTTGGACAAAATTTGTGACTGAACCAAAGACCCATTTCAGTGGGGATTTAACATTGCTGGTTTTGCATTGTTGTATTGATTGTTTTTTATAAAATAAATTATTTTTTTTATTTTTTTTAAGTGAAGAAGAAGAAGAAGAAGAAGAAGAAGACGAAACAAAGAAGAAAAGGCTTCAGATGGTATAAATACCTGAAACAATGTTTTCTTCATCTGTGGTATTTTCATTTGGTGGTGGGTCCACTTTGATTTCCACGTTGTGTGTATTCTCACTGAAAATATCATTCTGCAATAAACAATAAAGAACTTACAGTTCACACTTAAAATAGTCATCACTATCAAAGAGCCACAATGGAGAGTTGTGAGATTAAAATACACACACACACACACACTGCACGTGTCTCTGTTATCATTCATGTGTTGTAGCACCTTTTCTAAAGAGCACACGTTCAGATAAATACAGTTGTTGCTTTGATTAAAACCTTTTAGTGCATAAAAGGACTGAATGCCACATTAAAGTTTACTTACGCTCAGTTGCGCATTTGTTTCATTTTGGATGCTTTCAAAGGTGTATTTTTCAGATCTTCTCTGTCGCATTTTGAAAAGCCGAGAGCCTCGGTTGGAAAGCAGGGATAACTCCTCCAACATGATGTCTTTGGGGGTGCTCAGCTTCTTTCCAAGATCCATGACGACCTCTGTGTCACAAACAAGCTCTGTTGTTCTTACAGATATTCATTCGGTTTGTACATCGTTATTTTCATGGTATTTAAGCCCATTATTTTTACTTTTGTCAAAACAAATCCATGAAAAATCATCATTGAAGCCAATAGGTGGGCGACTAGGTGAATATTATCTATCTTTGGAATAGTTTTAGGATGCCGAACCATGCTGCTAAAACAGGAGCAACTTTAAAAAAAAAACTCCCAGTAATCTCATCTAATAGAGTTTTGTCGTCTGATCATGGTTCAGTAAATTAAACTAATAGAACATATGAAACACAACAATCTATGTTTATAAAGAGAGTCAGTTGTTAGTTCTCTATCTAGACGATGCTTTACCTTTGTATTATAACAACAGACTGTACCCCAGCTGTCACCAACCTTCACCCAAACAGCTAGACAGTTGTCGCGTGCGTACAACATCCCTCCCCTGTCCTGCCCACCCAGAAATAGACCTTTGCAAAGGACAACGACAAAGGTTTACTTAACAGACAGTAAATCATCTCATTAGCATGTAATGGCAGGTGCTGGACAGCAGCTCCTCTGGTATTTTCACTTCTTGTCAGATTGGAAAAATGTTTTGATTTTTCTGCCAGGTCTCAGATTGAACATCATACCACTTGTTCCATGGACCTCTCGGCATAGAGCTGCAGCATGCTTCTTCCTCTCTCCAGTGGACATTGTACAGAACTGTGACATTGTTGCTTTGACGAGGTTGGCAGACTACAGGAGGACTGGACACAAAACAAAAGGACACGGGATGTAGTTCCTCTGCTCAATTCAACGCAAAGAAGTTTTGTTTGCGTTATCACCCCCTAATAGGACATAAATACAGTGCAAGTTTATGACTATAACGTTGATACGTTTTTTAATTTTGCGTAAAACTCCAATATATTCTACACATAAATAACTATAAAAAAAATCCGCCAAAAATAATTGCACAATCCTTAAAGTACTATTTCATCTTAACTATAATCACACATGCACCGGCAATATCTAAACCTGTAAATGTTCTTGTGCTGGTTTTCAAGTGAGAGAGGTGTGGTGGCATTTCCCTTTCATGTCCTCCCAAAATGAAACTCCTGCATAAAGGTCAAGGATGAACACTGAATCCCAAAGATAGTTTGCATTGCTGGACACACAAACAAATGGACAGCAGTCCCCGAGGAGTGCTCCAATGTGGTAAAGAAATCATTTGCAATTTTTCATTAGTCAGCGCGATCGTTTTAGAGAAACTAGTTTTTAGAGATATAAAGACTGTGACGCTAGATTGTACCACACTGAACCTACTTGTTATCAAATGGCAGTGGAGCAGCACACATTGGAGGACTGGTGTGTGGAAACAACAACGAAAAGAAAAATAAGACAAATAATACAACCTACAAATGACAAGCCTAAAGTCTAATGAGAATTTACGTAAAACTCGTCACACTAGCCCGATTATTAAACCACAAGTTTTGTAAAAAATCTATTGCATATTTAAAGAATACACCTCATCAAGGCTCGTTCATACCTGTGATGGTGTCCCTAGTGTGCAAGCTGTATCCTTAACGAGGAGACACGGAGGCTCAGGGGTCAACCTACAGGAGGTAGTTTGATCTGCCCTGATCTTCACAGTGCCGGACACTAAAGCCAAAGTGTGAGTGTGTCTCTGTCTGTTGTTGGTGGAATGCGGCTTACATCAATAGGCTAAATTTAACCCACCAAACACTCAAAACCCCTCTCAAACACCATGGAGCAAAGATGGCCACCAGTAGAGCGAGAGAGGACAGGAGCACACACACTACATATATGATGGTGTTTGGGGAAAGGACTTCCATCGCTTTTCCTCCTTCTGGACCTGAAGTCAACACGTCTTTGGGTTGATATAACCTCTGAGGCAGCAGCTGCGCATTAGACTCTAATATGACATGAAAAATGATTTTGGGTAACTACTGACAGAAAATTAAGTGCTGGGGTTAAAACTGTAGCACGGCTTTGTCAGAGAGATGAGAAAAAAACAACGAGTTTATCTCTGAAAAATCCCTTCCTTCAGAGCACTAAAGCGGACATCAAGAAACTGGCCCAGCATACTGTGAATAGCACAATGGTTTGTGATGTACTGTATATAAATAAGTTGACTCGGGTTAAATATTGCTGCAAGTAGCAAATACACTATTGCAATCAAGACCTACCAAGAGGTGATGTAATGTTGAGGCACTGGAGGTGCTTCTATTAATGGGTACTGCTTTGTGATAGAAAACAAATTGGTTCGTAGTTATGCCTATTTATTAGTAATTATAGGGAATTTACACATTTCAAAGACAGTAAACAGGTGTTGGATTACAAATCTAAAGACAATATCCAGGAAGTTGATGTTGAGTTTGTGAGACTCCTGGATGTGTGTGTATGCCCACATAGATAATTTCATCTGACAAGGCTGATTTCTTTACATTTATTTAATCTATATTTCCCATAGGAAGTTACATGCTGCATAATCAACATTTTGGTGAATAGTCTGGAAATGTAGGTAACGATAGATATGTTAATTTTTTAAGTCTTTACAACACACGCCATGCAAAATATATACGTCATCAACCATCATACAAAATTGTGTTTTATTAGATCACCAAAAATGACAAAGGAAGAACACAATATTGCAAATAAACATTTATTTTGTTCACTCAATTAATTGATGCACACACTGACCTTTTTCTTGACCAACACTTTATCAACCATTGACAATCATAACCTAGCTCTATTTTTGTCACCATTATATAATCCAATTGTGTCCAAACAAAGCAGAACATTATTTAAATGCATCCATCAACAACAAGAACAACACAGTGACTCAATTAATGATGAAAAAAACAAAAACAAAAAAAACATTTAAAACTGCACTGGTTATAATCCAACTGTTGGAATATCAACTGGGTTGGGAATATCTCTCAAAGCATTTTCAATTGAGTTCCTAATGATGGGATCTGATCTTTACCTATAGTTTTCCCATAAATGCTGCAATAACCACAATAAATGATAAGAAAAAGGATTTGTTACCTATTAATTTAAAGTGAAGCTGCAATATTTGGGCATGTGCGTCAACGAGTGATTTGTCAAAACACAACAGCAAACAGTGTCAGTGATCAACTCCACTTTTCCATTTACTGACCATTTCTTTCATCCTCTGTCTACCAAACACACAATATAACAGTCCTTCCTTGTTTTTGATGAGGAAGTCTGGTAAAAATATACATATATAGTATGCAGTAAAACTTAATTGTCAATCATAATCTTGTGCTTGTGCCCTTTGCCTCTGTTTTAAAATAAGGCTTTTAGTGCAGTAAACTTCTACTACAGGCACCGTATGCAGGTAAGTACTTTGATGATCTGGGGTCTGGTGTCATGAATCTTATACTGGTCCTACTGATGGACTTCAGAGGCTGAGCAGGTCTGAAGGGAGGCCCACAAAATGCAGGTTTCTTAGGTGGAAGCACCCTGCTCATAGACTGCTGCTGAAAAGCTGGGGCTGTGTGATGGTGTTGACCCCTGCTGACAGAGGCAGGATCAAGGGACACCCTGCGCTTCCATTCATCCGGAGGCTGTGGCAGAGACATGAGGAGCCCTGCAGCTTTGACATTGGAGGCAACCGATGATGTGAGACTCTGAAACATGAAGGCTTCATCCACTGAACCCAAAGGACTCCTGGAGGCTGCTTCCCATGGTGTCAGAGGCTTAAAGGCCTTTTCCTGGCAGGATGTTTGCCTCTGTGTTGGAGTCATCACTGGTCTCTGTGGTCGAGGAGAAGGCATTGAATTCAGCCGCCTGGGCAGACTCAGGGAGCGGCTCTGGTTTGAACTCTGAAAGAAAACCATGCATTGGTTTGAATGAGTGGTTACATCAGTGTGAAGGATACAGTTTTTGCTGCCACCGTCTGGCTTCTATGTATAGACACTTTAGATTTGGAAAAGATTATAAATCCTGAAGATTAATCTCACAGCACCATGAGATCACGATGCAACACAGAACAAAGTGTGGAAATCACAGAGCATCCTATTCGGCCTCAAACATGTCACCAAAATGTAAAACTAATTATTTTTTGTGGGTGACTGTGGGATTAAAAACAAAGCTGATGGAATAAACCAATGCATCTCCTCATAGTTGGTAAGTTATCATTATTTAAATTTAGAGTTTAGACCTTCTGACTGATTATTGTGACCTGTCTGTGATCCACATACATGGGCCGCGGATTGTAAAGTTGCACATGCTAAAATAAACAGCGTCTTTTTGCTACATTTATCAATAAACCACATTTATGTTACTTTTGACCAGATTTACAGCAATATTTGTGAAAATTGTGATAGTTACTTGATATTCACAATGTTAAATCTAAATCTAAATGTTAAAAAGTAAATCTAAATGTTAAATATTAAATCTAAACCAAAATGTTAAATATAAATGTTACATTTAAGTATGTAATACAATATATAGTATCAAATTTAATGTTTAAAATTTCACAAATATTCCTTTAAATCTGGTCTAAAGTAACATTAAAAAAAAATTCACATACATTTTTTAAACTTGGTTTGTTGCTAAATGTTGCAAAAAGTTGCAGTTTATTTTAGCATGCACAACTTTACAATCTGCGCCCCATACACACGGTGCTGCCAATAGTCATCTGTAAGCTCTGATAAACAGGATACACATAAAGTTTAAAATGAAACTTCCCGCTGTCATAAACTGTATTTCTCTAAAACATTTCTGAGAGCTTTTGATCGCTAAACTCCTTACAATCAATTTGATTTCTGTTCCGTTCCATTATCAGATGGAAAGAAATATGTGAGTAAAGCTAAATTTGAACCACATCAATGTTGTTGACAAAGATTTTAAAACTCACCTGCAGTTGATTCCTGCAGCCTGACGCCAGCATTAAGTCAAACATCAACAAGAAGATAAAACTTGACCTGAACCCATTTTCACTGCCAACATCAACATTTGTTTATGATTTACTTTCCTTGAATTTGTCTTACCTGTTAAATATTAAACAACAGCAAAGCCTGGAACAGTGTTTTCCAATCTCAGTAAGAACATATTACAATATGGGAATTTTGTAATGTTCTAAACATGAGGAAACCGGTTGCCATTTCAAAGGTGTTATTATGCATGTGGTCACATACAGTATAATACCTCCACCTTATTCCAAAGAGTGGTGATGTGGATTTAAATATGCAATTTAAATGCTGTTTTCTAAAAAAAGAAGAAAAAAAAGAAGTGGAAATGACCTTGAGAGTTATTGATAATCAGCACATAGTGGATCAATATATATTGATGTTTTCGTTCATTTTTTAAATGTTTCTTTGTAAGAATTATGTTGATATTTTTAAGTGAAGACAGGCAGAGAATATTGTTTTACTTTGTTTGCTTTAGAAGTGAAAGACATGCAAAAGACATGCAATAGAAATATAAAGGTAATAGATACCTGTGTTTCAAGTTAATGTGGCCAAAGTGTTGATTGAAATATAAATAAGTGTGAAATATTTGAAAAATAAATCAGAAAAAGAAGGGATTAGCCCCTCAGGACAGGCTAACAAACATTTACAACAGACACAGAGAGGACACAAGTAGAAGGAAAGAGAGATTTAATAGCATGAATGAGTTGAGTAAGAAGTGATACAGTAAAGAAGCATGACGTGGAGTCAAAGGAGACAATCGTTTCTGTTTTCACATTTCGTTGCTAATAATATTTCAAAGGAGTGGCACAGCATTCAAATCTTTGTGATCATTCGATCGAGTTTTCACTCCACAATTAGCCAACATGAAATCTGGTGAATTTTCTGACAGTTGGTCATAAAAAAACTTTGCAGATAAAAAGATAACTCAAGAAACTTCATCATGAGTCGAGTGACGTATTAAATTTAAAATGACATTGCGTAAAGCTATTTTGATGCCATCAAAAGGTGGAATGAGACTGAAGAAAATGGAAACTGTGTGCACAAAAGTGGAAGTGCAGAGTTAAGTTTTTTCAAAACAAGTGCTCAGAAATAGCCTGCAAATATAATCAGAAGTTTAATGTTACTTTTATCTGACATTAGAAATCCTATAAAAGATATAATATTGGTTTATTGTTTAGGGTTTTTGTCATTACAACTGCTACATACAAATAGTTATTTAAAAAAAATAAAGAGAGAGAGATAAATCGATGATTAATAAAAACCTCTGTATACACCATTGCATATACAATCACTTCCTTAAAAAACTGAAAATAATTAATTTTTTCCAAGTTCACATGCCACTTGCAATGTAAATGTGAATTGGTTTTATTCTGTGTCTTTATCATTGTAAGAAAATACATTCATCTGTTCTCTGACACTGCTGGATGCAAACATATTTGCAGTAGCAGTTTGTTTGGAATTAGGCTGACATTTAGTGCAAAAGGTCACTTCTCTGCCTGTCAAGTGCACTGATTTTATGCATCCACTTGCCAATCTGATGATCACTCAGGCTACACCCAATTCTGTCCACATATTGCATTTAAATAAACTAATGACTCATTGCAACAAGCTTCTTCTGTTTGTTTGTCACCACAGGTTTTTTAGCAGAGAACTTTGGGCGAGGAGCCATTTGGCGAACACCTCTGGCGATAAGGGATGCAGGAGAAAAAGCTGACGCTATGCTGTCAGAGAAAGTAGGCTGCTTGTTTCTTAAGTCACTTGCTGCATGTGTGGCATCAAGCTTTGCACCAATGGGCTTGTCAGCAGCCAAAGTTTGAGCTAATCTCATGTTTGGGGCCAATACATTTTGGGGACTAACTGGTCCTGCAGCCTTAGCAGAAGCTTCTGACTTGCTTTGATTAGCAAGGTTGTCATGACTAGAGTGAGTGGAGGCAGACCTTTGCTTTAAGTTTTTGGTGACCTCAAACTTTAATCTGGGAGAAGGTTTAGGGCTTGGGCTTTTTGCCTCAGGGGTTTCACTATACTTGAACAGTGATGAATTCAAATGGTACGGCTGATGTTTCATAATATCTAAAGTGTTAAGCTGCTTGGGAGCAGGAGTGGGTATTTCTTTGGGCTTCGGTTTGATTTTGGGGCTTGTGGAAAGTGGTTGCTTGCCTGCTCTAGGAGGGTAGAAAGGACCAAGGAGGGGATTGTAGGACAAAGGAGGTGGAGCACGAACGTTTGGTGAATATCGCCAGGAGTTAGGCAGGGATGAAGTTGGTGATGGGGATCTTGTTTTGCTAGCTTGAGCTGATTCACCATCAATAACAAACTTCTGCATACGGGACTGTCTTTTGGCAAACAGTTGTGCACCTTTTCCTGCCAAAGGTGAACCCTCACCAGCTCGATTACCACTTCTGTCAGTGAACTGACTCTTTGAAACAACTGCTGCTACCTTTGAGGATGGATGGACTGTCCCTGATCCTGGTGGGCAAGATACAATTGAGTTTGGAGCACTTTCTGACCAATTCCTTGCAGGTGAAGCTGGATATTGTGGGCTACTGCGTACTTGCATACTCACAGGGGTTCTTAGCGACTGTTGGGTCTCTCTATTTGTGGTTTGCTGAAGGTGAGGTTGAGAGGTGTTCAACGAAGCCCAAGAGTTGACAGATGTTTGGTCTTGGACATGAGGGATGGCTGTCTGTGAAGGCTGTATCCACTCCTGTGGCTGTAAGTAGCGCTGACTATGAGGCCCCACAGGACTGTGTGTAGGCTGTGAAACTGGACTTCTTGGAGGAATATATTGTTCACAGGAGGGACTCCTCCTCATCCAGGGGGGGCATGCTGGATTAATGGTTGGTTTTGGAGCAACTGGAGGCGGATTCTTGAGTTTTACTGTTCTGGGTTGCATGAAATTACAAGCTTCAGCGCCCAGGCTAAAACAGTCCTCCTCTGGCTCAATGTAAGAGCATCTATCACCTTTATTTTGTTGATTAATATTAATTTGTTTTGTTTGTTTGTTTGTGGGTTTGCGCTTTGACTCTGGAAGGATACCAGTCCTAATAGCTGGCACAGAAATTCTCTCATCCCTTGAGGCTATGATGTCACCAGTGGGGGACCAAACCTGTGGATTAGTGATGATAGGTACAGGTACCTTCAATTTAGCTCCAGGTTTTTTTGTGACGGTACTGATGGTACCAGACATGTACGGAGCAGCTCTGCTGTCTTGAAATCCCATGAAAGGCTTTGCTGTTCTGTTTGGCACCAAACCCTTTGATATGTCGGAAGCATGGTTCATCTCCTGAATACTTCCTTTATACTCTAAAAGCAGCTTGGCATCCATGTTGTTGGTTTTATCAGCACACACATATCTTTCATTGATGTCATAAATATCTTCTCCTTCCGTACATTCAGCCTCACAAGCCAATCCTTGCCTCCTCATGTCTTCATGCTCCGACTGTAATTCATCAATGCGTTTGCGCCGTTGAGAAAACATTAAAACTCCTTTACCCTTTGCGTTTGGCAGTGAATCCATTTCTTGGAGTCTCTCCCAGTTTAGACTCAAACTGTGCTGCTGGTGATACAGGGAATATTGCTCCTCCACTTCAGAGTCACTTGTTGACACAAAGGTATACCCAGATGATCTAACTTGCTCCGTTTCTTCCTCTATTTTCTCTTCATCATCAAATGTATCATCACCAGTTCCGTAACTTACAAGAGTGTATTTCTTGACTCTCTGCTGACGTTTTTTGAACAGAATGGCTCCTTTGTTTAGTGGGTTTGGTGCCTCTGTTAGAAGACGTGCAATTCGCTTACATTTGGACTTGGTCTCTTTGACTTGCTTTTCTGATTGGCTGTCATTGTGGCTACGCCCTAAAGCAAAGGGAGAGATGAAGGGAGGAAGAAGATGAAGACTTAAGGTATATGTAACATAAAGATATCATGTACAGATTACCATTTTTAAACCTCCATACCAAATAAATACATAAAAAATGATATCAGCACAAGAATAATTCTGAGGATTAAGGGAAGTATTACAGATATTTCTTAGGTTCCCCCTGCTGATGCAAGCACACTAATAAAAGCATCATATTTACTTACAGCTAGCCCTGCGTGGGTGGGTAAACCATAAGGCAAGGAAAGTGAGGAGCTCACTTTTCCATTGCAGTCCTACGATCGGATAAGAGATCGAATGACAGCCTAGGCTGACACATGCTCGTGTCTGTCAAATATGGTTCTGCCAGCCTCATCATATGGTCATAATTTATTCTTATCCTGCTTTGACTATTAAAGCCATGGGATTTTTCCCTGCAAGTCCACCGTAAATAGCCCATGTTACAACATGGAAATAGCAGCACACTTTATTCTTTGTATGTGATGTTCATTGTTTGAAGTAGCTCCTAAAATAACCCCCAAATAAGTTTTTCCAAAGGATAAGACTCTGCAGCATGCAAAATAGATTAATCCCAGATTAATTCTTTTCTAAAACAAGGTCCATGGAATACTTCATGTTTAAAAAGCTCTCACCACATGCTGTGCAGTTTGCTCTGCTTGCTCTTATGGCTAAGTAAAAGGAGTAGTATCAAATACTCACGTGTGTACCTTGTCCTGTGCTTGTCCGGTCTGTACAGATCTGTGTCAGACTCTAAGTACCATGTCTCTGCCTGCTCAGCACACTCATTTGAAGCTCCAAAGAAGACAGAAGCAGGAGGTACTTCACTACTCCCTCCTTCCTCTGAAGATTCAGCCCTCCTGTTCCCAGTCCCAAGGTCCTGCCTATTACAGGCACCCTGGGGTGCCTCTGCTGTCAGGGTCAAGGCCAGGGTCATATCTGCTGTGTATTCGAGCGAGGAGGAAGAAGACTTGGAATGTGTTTTTGATCCATGGTCCACATTAGGCACAGACTCTGGGCATTCTGGGTGTGAGGACTGTGATGTTTGTGAGGTTTCTATGAGGGGAGTATCTGTAGTGGATACTCTTGAATCACTTAGGTAGGAATCATCCTCTTCTTGGTATGAAACCCCCTCATTGCTTTCAAAATATTTGAGTCGTTCATCTACTGAGTCTTGTTGATCTGTGGTCTCAGGGTCTGAGTCAATGACCTCGGGGGACTCAATGACATCATATTCAGTGTAGGACTCTGATACATCAAGATCCTGGGAACCTTCGGATCCAGACCAAGTGGGCAAGGTGTCATTGTTTTCCAGGTCTTCAGCCATAGGGTCCATTTCTAAAGCTGATTCATCTTACCTTTATCTAGAAAAACACAAACAACTTATATAATACATACAATAAAATGTGCATTGCAACACAAAACATTTCTTCACATTTAAAAACACTATTACAATCTTCTTTCTTAAGAAGATTGTAAAAAAGAACAGGAAGACGTACTATCATGAATTCAGATCAACTAAAGAGATTTCCACATTCAGTCCTCTTTGTGACATTAATGTCTCACATGCAGCTCTCTGAATTATTCCAATCCCCAATAGGAAGAGAAGCTTTGCTTGAACACATCCAACAGGATTGTCATTGCTGTAAATGGAATGGTATGTAATATCACTGGAGGAATCTTCATTCACATCCAAGCAAGAGTATAAGCAAAACATTTGGGTGCTGTTTTCTGAACTCTTGTTTATACAGCAAAGGTTTTTCCTCCGACTGTTCTCATCTGTTGTCACAACAGGCCGGTTTTTGTTCAACAGATACATCTATTGCACTGTTTGCTTTGTATATCATCCACCTTATTCCCATTTGAGGCTAATGTTAATCTTGTCATTTTTCATTGTTTCAGTTATCGTCTGACTCACATATTCCTGTTTAGGACTGCAGGGGTCTGCTGGTGTCTATCTCCTGCTCTCATCACGTGTTAGTTGGGAATACACCCTGGACAGGGTGCCAGTCCATCGCAGGGTAAACACAAACAGACTGACTTCAGCTCCCATTTACTCCTATGGGCAATTTAAAGGAGACATATCATGCTTTTAAATCCTTCCTTTTTAGATATAAATCATATAGTTGTGGTCTATATAAAGCAGAACTGCAATGCTTGGGTCTGAATTCCTCATTATTATAACTCCACAGGCCCCTTTTCTACCCCTTTTCTGGTGTGCTTCTAAGAGCAACTCGTTTTGGTGCAGTCTCTTTAAATGCAAATGAGACACTCCATACCCCGCCCCCTCTTCAGGTTGCAGAGGTGAGACTCGGTTCAACTCCACCCTGTTCGGCCATTTTTGTAGTTTGATAGAAGAGATACGGCTATGTAGTGGCGCAGAAACTTTTATTCACACGTTATTTACAAAATGTCAACAACAGAAGACTTGTCCATCCAGCCTTACATGTTCGAGCCAGAGTCGGACCCGGCGGAGCGAGATGAAAATGATGAACCTGCAGAACCCTAACAAGTGAGCTAACACAAGCGCCGAGCTAACGCTAGCACCAAGCTAACGCTAGCGCCAAGCTAACGTCACGAAATGCATTTTAATACAGTTTTTTTGGAGACAAAAACGGCAAAATGAAATGACTAATGAAAACTTTAGACTTAAATTAAACCACGTAGGCCATATCATCAAGGATCTAAAACGATCACACAGCGCTAACATATGAAGACGGTGCAACTTCTAATGCTAACAAAACAATGACAGGGACGTCTTATCATCACACTTTTTAGCGTTATTTACAGCTTACCAAAGTGCTCTGTTCGTTGTCTCCAAAGATAGAAGGAATTGAACCCTCAATCAGACAAAGTCTTTCGGCAAATCCTTCTTTATACTGGTGAAGCAGTCATCCTTGAAGTGCTTCGCGCACACAAAAATGACCTTACCCACAAATGTGGGTACATTTCCGTGAAAAATAAAACTCAACCAGGCACTTTGAAAAGGTTCTGATGCTGGGAGACGGTGTAATGAAGCGTGTGGGTTACTACATCCAACAACCCAACATTTTGACTTATCCTCTCGTAACTTCAGCATCCTTGAGCTTGGACTACAAAATAAAAGCGAGAAATAAAAATGGCGGATTGCTCGAAGTGTTGGGAATGGAGTCCATGTCCTAATTCGGCAGTTCCGCTGCAAATATACAACAAAATGCATTTAAGGACTAAAAAAGTGGATTTAGCATGATATGTCCCCTTTAAAGACTCCAATTAACTGAACATATTGTTCTTAAAATAATTTCTGACTACCCATCAAGCCGACGTCTTGACACGTAGTCAACTAGGGCTGTGATTGGTCAGCTCCAAACCTCAGTCCCGGTCACTGCCTTTTTCTACAAGTGAATTGAGTCAAAGAGAGAACCAAGATGGACTAAATGTGCCAGAGTTGTATTATTTCCGTTCATGGCTGCAGCACGCAAAACACCGGCAAACAGAGTCAATCACAGACAAAAGATGTGCGTTTACTGTTATTATCACTACTCTGCCTCGTGTGTGTGTGTGTGTGTGTGTGTGTGTGTGCGTGTGCGTGTGCGTGTGCGTGTGCGTGTGCGTGTGTGTGTGTGTGTGTGTGTGTGTGTGTGAGTGTGTGTGTGTACCTGAGCAGGTCAACGTCAGCTGACGTGTGTGGAGGAGGAGTGGGGGGCGTGTCCACCAGCTGATGGAGCTACGGAACCTTCAGGAAAGATGGACACGCTTTGACATCAATGTGGTTTCTACAGAACAATATCAGGTCAGAACACACACACAGACACACACACACACACACACACACACACACACACACGATATAAACATTACAAAAAATGTGAACCTGTCAATAATCTGAAGTTTGATTAACTGTGAATTAAGAAGGACTGAGATCTGAATGATTTAGTCATTTACACAATGTTTTTCCTGCTGCAGATTGATCTGATCAGATGGTTACGTTATCAAAATAATGTCAGCATTTAGAATGTGAGCATTAATACACAACAGAACAGATGTGTGGTTTCTGTTTATTAAAGATGAAATCTTGTATATTCTGATTCTTCTAATTTTGTGTATTTTTGTTCTCATTTTATTTATTTTTTCCACCTTTTGTGTAGTTTGTGTTGACATTTTGTGCATCCTTTTTTTTTGTATTTTTAAAATATTTTTCTCTTTGTTTATTTTTAACTTTCTTTTGTGTATTTTTGTGTAGATTGGAGTAGTTTTGTGTATTTTTGTTATTTTGTGTGTTTTAAGAGTCATTTTTGTATTTATAATTTCTGTTTATGTTGTCATAAACATACAGTTGTTATTGACCTGTGGGATCAAAGCCAGGGGGCGCGGCCATCATTAGCTATAGTTGTGTGTGAAAAGGTGTGGATGTGTTGCTGCTGTTTTTCAGATGGTGTTTGAAGGAATCAAAGGTTCCTCAGGGTTCTTAGCTCTGGATGGCATTGAGTTCACACCAGGAAGGAACTGTGAGAACCTGCTCACTGACTCACACAAAGGTGTGTGTGTGTGTGTGTGTGTGTGTGTGTGTGTGTGTGTGTGTGTGTGTGTGTGTGTGTGTGTGTGTGTGTGTGTGTGTGTGCTTCATTAACTGTAAACAATGATCAATATCCTGTGGAGGAGCCAGGGGAGTAGACGTGACGTTATGTTTAAAGCAATCTGACCAGCGCTGTCCCGCTCTAACTACCCTCTTCCCAGGGCCGTGGACCCTGTTACCTCGCTGCTCTCTTTCTGCTCTATGGTGAGGTTGGGGTCCCCTCACCCTCGGTGTAACTGTTGACCGGAGCAGTCGACAGTCCGCTCGATTTCCTTTTTATACTTTGTTTACGAGTTTCCTATGTTTATATTGAAAAATAAAGTGCACGTTTTGAAACCGTTGTTTTAATGTTTGTGGCCAATAAAATACACATGGTTTGGTACAGTAGGTCAGTAATAATAAATAATAATAAATTACATTTTAAGATGCTTAAAAAACATAAAACGTATTTTTCTGTGACCGGAAGATAAACAAGGGCTTTTTAATGCTCATTTGTAACAACAACACACAGCCACAACCCCCTAGCGGCAGGGCGGCCAATCGCATAGCGAGGCGTTCCCTCCACGCAGACCTAAAAGGGCCAACCTCCGCGTCACGTTGACAGCATGCCCCGACGTAGGTCCTGATACTGAACCTTAAACCAGGCTTAAATGTCTTGTAAAATGTGAATACAAAGTCAGATACCACTCCTATGTTTCACTTGATTCAGTTTTCTGTACTAACAAATATAAAAGCAATTACCTGATGCCATGATTGTAGTTTATAAGTTCAGAATAAAGTCCAGAGAAATAGAAATAAAGACAGTATATCGCTGACTTGTTGTGCCCCTACATTTCAGGGCGCACCCTTCGGTCTTCAGGCCAGGGTCTCCTAAAGTTCCCAAAAAAGTCATTTTAAAACCCAGGGAGACCTGGCGTTCCAGGCTGTGGCCCCCAGACTTTACAATGACCTGCACCGGTTCCGCCGGGAGCTTGACTGTGTGGACTCTTTTAAGAATCATTTGAAGACTGCGCTCTTCAGAAAAGCCTTTGGTTAAATGGATTTCAAAAAAATTTTTCACTTTTCTAATCCATTTTATCCCTTTATGACGCTGTTCCTGTTGTTCTAGATTCACCTTTGTTTTACTATCTTTTTATAATGTTGCTCCTGTTGTTTTAATTTCTCATCTGTTCTGTACAGCACTTTGTGATTTTTATCAGAGAAAAGGGCTTTATAAAAAATACTTAGAGTTAGGTTTTTTTTCAGTATATGGTCACATTTACTGCTATGAACACTATCTTGCATTGTGAAGATAAAACTGCTTTTATGACTCAAATAAAAGCTTTGTGAACGTTTATCCCCAAAGACAATAGCAGAGTGAGAGAGCCACGGGTTTTTCCCATATTACACTATTACTAATCTAATCTAACAAAATCTCTTCTGTAACATGTGAAATTTGTCAATAGTTTAAATCTAATCAGGAAACCCCTTTAAAACTTATTTCAGAGTAAAATGTTTAAGAGATAGACAGATGGATGATGTTAAATATGTTTTTTTTTTTTTAATTTGTTCTAATCACACAGTTTAGAACCCAGGTTACAGTGACCTATCAATCAAATGGGGTAGCACTTGAGGTGTCCAATCAGGTTCCTTGAATAGCCAGCGCTTCCCTGATGAGGCCTCTAGCTCTACCTTTCTCCCAAAGGAGGCTTCTTTTCACACTTGGTTCCACTTTGGTTTGACACACCAACATCTTTAAGTCTGACTTTGGGGCCACAGGAGTCTCTCTTCCCTATTATGGAAGCAACTGCAGTTTGTTTGCACATTCCCATGGAAACAGGGAGCCAGCGTTTTCGACAAATGAGTGAACTCCTGGTCCAGTGGCTGACCCCTTCATGGACCGAGCACTTGAGGATTAGATGTATTCTTGACATCACGTAGTATAGGCCTGGTTTAGCACGACCACAACACAGACACATATTTACCAATCTTTACAGGTGACATTATCCGATTTACTGGGAACAGAGATATGATATGGTCAGTACAAACATATGATGATATGAAAAAGGGGGTCAAATCCACCGTACTGTTTTTTTTCTTTGATCACATTATCCTCATGCCACAAGGTGGTGTTGCATTATTTTATAAACCTTTGGTTTTCCATCAAGAACCAAGCTAAGACTTGATTACAGTAATAAAGCCTTTAGTGACTGTAAAGCAGTTGTTCAGGCGGATAATAATGAGACAAAGATTTTTTTTTTCCATAACATAACAGGAAGGAAAGCTTTGATTGGATGCTCTCGACAAACATGACAGAAGTTTTGACTTACCTAGTTTTTCACGGATGAACCTAAAGAAAACAAAGGGTGTCTTGTCAGTAGATGTCCAGCAGTGCTGACTGGAACCTGTTCGTCTGACCATCAAACTACACTCAGAGCACCAAAATGCTCATTCCCCATTTAGACAGCTTGTGACGTACCCTGAGTCATTCATGTGTGCAGCTTAGTTCAAGAAGGAGAGGAAAAGAGATGGAGAGGAGGAGAGAGAAAGAAAGTGTTTAGCTCAGATGAGCTGCTTGATATGAGGAAAAGATTTTCTTCTAAACTACAAAAAAAAAACATATTTATAACAGCAATAAAGTAGCTTAAAGGTCCCATGTTATGCTGTTTTTCACCCATCTCCATTTGTTCTAAGAACCCCAAAAACATAGTATTTGAGGTTTATTTTCCCAAACTCAACTGTTTTTGAGTTTTAGCCTCTGAAAAGTCACTTTCTGAGCAACTCTCAACAGGCTGATTTGCATCCTACTTATGCATATTCATGAGTGGGCGTGTCTATAAATGGGACACTGACTTCCTCCTCCCCGCACGGTGACTTAGGGCCAGAGGACGGCCCGCCCTCCTCCCACCCACTGCGTAGCTGAGCTCATGCTGCTTTATAAACATGAGACAGCGCGTGGGGGCGGGGCGTTCACCGGTACATACATAGACTGTAGAAAATACATACATAGCAGTGCACGAAGGCGAGAGCTTCCTGGAGGCGCGGCTTCTCCAGCTCATTGCCGCGTGAAATTTGTCATCAAAGTGGGAACGCTTCATCATATTGGAGTGAGGTGTTTTGGCTCACCCTGCAGTAAGAAAGGAGCAAATCGCCCTCTAACTAACGATTGAGGGAATCAATGAAAATAACACTTTGGGCATTTGTATGAAGCCCAAATAGCACTTTTATTATGTTTAAAGCACAGAAAAGTCGATTTAGCGTAACATGGGCCCTTTAAAAACAAAGGCAGCATGTGTCCCCAGGTTTTAAGCTGGGATGGCCTTTTGCGTGTCTTTGACCATTGCATCAATAAGAATAATAAAATGTCTTATAAAGCAGTTGTGCACTAACCACATAAGGTAATCCTAATCTTCTATAGAGAGACTACAGTCACATTTATTATTATTTCATTGAGATCATGTCGATGTATGACTAATATACTTGTTTATTTTAATAATGTTTAGATATCACTAAGCTTAGGCATCACATTAGGTTCTCAAACAGTGAGAGAGAGCAACTAAGCTCACAGTTACAGATTTGGTTTTCAAGCAAGCCTCACTTATTGTTAGAGAGCTGCTATTAAACATACAGTTATTAGTGAGAGTCATAACTTTGGTCATCTTGTGGTGGTGAAAGCATGTGATGGTGGCACAAACCAATTAGTATGCATCAAGCAAATGTGTATTCTCTTACTGTCTGTGCACAAAAAAAATGTTAAACTATTTCTGCACAATCTGGCAATGATTAACACCAACCACATAAATGGATGTGTTTCCTTCTGCATGCCATACTGTAGACTCTTCACTTTTGGATTGGGTTACTGTAAACTAGGCTTGCTTTGCAAGATGAAATTTGACAGTATACTTTCAGAAATTAATGGATTTGGAAAGTTTCAACTCAGGCTAATATTGATTCAGATGCTCTCTCGTATTACACTGCCATGTCACTTTCTACTGAATAACTTCATGGCAGCGATTCCCAATCACCACTGTAACATCAGTGCTCTGGATGATGGTGATGTGTTTGGCAATTTAACCTTTCAACAGAAACTAGCAGTGAGCATTCCAGCAGAGCAGGATGGGACCCTCAACGGCTGTGAGATGTTCCCAAGTCCACAGTATCAATATTTGTTGGGCTCAAACAGCACTGGGACCAAGGATGCAGTTACCACTGTTCCCTGTCAGAATGGATGGATGTATGACAACAGCACATTTAAATCTACGCTGGCGACAGAGGTGAGTGTCAGTGAGAATAAATTAAAAGACCAATGCTTGCAACATTTGCAAATATTTAATGAAACATGTGAATAAGTTGAGTTGTAATGTTTCCTTGCAGTGGGATCTTGTGTGCAGCAGAAAAACCATGACAAAAGCTACAGCCACTGTTTTATTTGCTGGTGTGATGGTTGGAGCTCCTTTGTTTGGATTTCTCAGTGACAGGTAACTGTTTGGATTGCCTACTTAAAATAATCGCTAACCTATACATAAAATTCCGACCCAATTAAATTATTTTTCATCAAAGACTATTTTTACTCTGGAAGTTCACTTGTTTATTATTTCTCTAAGATTTTATAAATGTGTTTGATTAATTTTTTTAACTTTTAACCCTCAATTTGAAAATACTAAACTTACATGTTGTAATCACTTATAAATGCAATTTGTGCTTTAATTTGCGGCTTGAAACACAGTGAATGCTGTCATCTCACGTGTGATTTTTTGTTTTATTTCTATAGCTTTGGGCGACGACCGATGCTGCTGGTATCTTATCTCTCAACCCTGATATTTGCGGTGCTGAGTGCTTTTTCCACTTCATATATAATGTTTACCATCATGAGATTTTTCACAGGGCTGTCCCAGGCAGGCATAAGCATAATCTCCATTGCTTTAAGTAAGATACCTGTTGTGTATGAAAGTTTGCTGTGCTGTGTTTAGAAATGTACTATCTTTAAAAAATCAATACATTTATAATCACTCATACTTGTGCAGATGTCGAATGGTTCAGCGTTGAACACAGAACATTCTCAGGCATAATCATAAGCCTGGATTGGACTTTAGGAAGCTGGCTTCTGGTTGGAATTGCATATGGAGTAAATGATTGGAGGATGCTAATCCTGGCTGTGTCCTCACCGCTAATTCTATCAATTTTTGCATGGAGGTAATATATTCTATATGTTGCACTTTACAATGTTGCAAATACCTCAAGAAGGAAAGTTCTCTTTTTGCTAGAACGTAAAAGTCAAGATGTTTTTCCAATTTAGGTGGCTTCCAGAATCTGCAAGGTGGCTGATGGCAAATGGAAAGGTGGACGCAGCTCACCGTTACATTATGCAATGTTCCAAGATGAACAACAGGTCCAAGAGTATGTCTGCCATCACACCTGAGGTACAATCAAAAAATGTGCTTTGTTTTAAATTGAACTATTGTTGTATGGTATGAAATAAATTTAAACCATAACAATACATCTGGCCTAATTTCAAACAGACGTTGCTAAAGTCTGCACAGGAGGAAATTGAAGATAAGAAGTACACTTTTTTAGATCTTTTCAAGAGCCCTAACCTCAGAAAAGTTGCTATCTGTTCCGGAATTGTATGGTAAGTATCTATTAGTGATAGGTATTTTTTTCAGAAGGTTGTATGAAGTATTTTTACTCATGATTTTGTGGTAAATGTATTGTCGGCAATGAATGATTTAACCATAATGCCGTGGTTTAATCAGAAAACAATAATCCATCCATTATTTCACACACAGCTAATTATTGAGCTAAATAATGTGTTGTTTCTTGATTTATGTAACACTAAGATAATCATTATCTGGGCTTGCTAAGCTTATGGATATCTGAGATCATCCAAAATATGATGTTTGCCCCACCTGAGTGATGTGAAACATACAATCACCGTGTTTATTTATTTATTTATTTTTTGTCCATTTGTTTCTGTTCCTCCTAGAGGAAACACATTTTCTTTTTCACATATCCAGCCGTGCAATTTCCTTACTAGTTTTTTTTTTTTTTTGCATTTTCTGCATCAGAGTGATAAAATAATTGATTTTGTTATCTAGTTAACATGTTGACATGTCTGGCATTAAATATTTAATTATGTTTGAAAGCTTTTACGAAAGAATCTCAAGGCCAGGTGAAGATTATTCTACGACCACAGAGAACCTCCACTGAGATGTTTCATCATGGCATCATGGAAGTTTTGATGTTTTCTTTTTCTAGGTACGGAGTTGCTTTTACGTACTACGGAATAACTTTGAATATCACAGGGTTTGGACTCAACCCATACCTCACCCAATTTACATTTGCTTCAATTGAAATGCCAATGAAAATTGGTGTGTATTTCTTTCTGAAGAAGTTTGGTAGAAAGCCCGGAATGATAGTAACTCTGTTATCAGTTGGTCTATGTCTTTTCGTCAACATGTTAATTCCAAAAGGTACCGATCCTCTCTTTTTAAACAGATTTTTGTCATTTTTAAATGTTCTTATTTGATGTAATGCAACCGTCCTATTTCCCACAGAAAATGTCATCATCCGTACAGTCGTAGCAGTTCTTGGGAAGTCCATGTCAGAGGCGTCCTTCACAATTATGTTTCTCTATACAACTGAGCTGTTTCCCACAATCGTTCGGTTCGTCTTCAAGATTCACCTAAAGACTCTCCTTATATGATGTCAGTTCAATGACCTCAGTGCTTTGGCTTTTCAGACAGAATGGTTTAGGCTACACTTCGTTTGTTGCACGGCTGGGAGTGTCCATTTCCCCACTCATCATGCTATTGGAGGATGTGTGGAATCACTTCCCTGCACTCATTTACTCTTCTGTGGCAGTTGGATCCGGTTTGGTGGCCGTACTCCTTCCAGAAACGCTAAACATTCATCTACCAGAGTTAATTGAGGACATTGAGAAACCAAGGTGAAGATGTTCAATTCTAACATAAACACTACAGCAGGGTATTAGCCATGGATAAGCCATGCTTGTTTGTGTTACTAAACTATATTGTTTATCTGACAAAAGTTTCCAATCTGAGTCCTTGCATCAACTGACAAACTTCATTTTTATTTGTTTTACAGGAAACAACACACAAAGTCAGAAAAGTGAAATCCTGTTTGGATATGTCATGTTTTTCAATCAATAACAAATAATCAATTTTAAAATGATCTTTTCATTCTGCTAATTATTAAAATCATTAATAACTATTAAAACCATACTGTGTCTTTGTTTTATGGGACATTTAAAAATAAATCCAATACCTAATGAATGGAAAATGCTATGCTTTCAACACTATAATACACTGCTACAGGACACAGGAGGTAAATATCAGCAAAGGAAGAACAGCAAACTTGACAAAAGGACATCCAGTGGTCCTATGTAGGGCTTTGTGTCAACACCGTTCAGTCAAATACAGGGTTGTGATTACAAAATAGTTGTGTTTAACTATGTGATTCTGAGGATGATAGTGTCATTTGGCGCTTTGGTTTTATTACCATTATGAGGACAGCATGTGTTTTCACATACCAAAAATGTGAAAATGTATAGCACATCCTGATTTCAGGATGAGTGAACTATGAACCATGGTTCGTAAATCATGAACCATGTTCATGATTTCATGAGTTCATGAACCATGTTCATGTTTTCGTAAAAAATAAAGCTCCCTGTAAGTGAAACCACCGTGCCCTTCGTCTAGTAGAGGTCTGTGGACCATTTGGGATAGTGCTGCACACTCCACTCACCCACCTCAATTCATTAGCAGGTCCAGTTATTAGTGAGCATGTCAAATATCCTCATTGTTTTCTGTGTACTTCATTCCTCCACATTTAGTATTCTGGGGTACCCTGGTTGGTACAATTGGACTAAGAACATCTATGCTATGCATTTTTGTAACTTTAACAGTACTTGATTTGTTGGCAAAAATAAATGAAAAATTACTCATTCAAACTCTTGAAACAGTTACATTATACTGGGTTATACTGACTCTGAGGGGTTACATATTCTGAGGGGTAATACCCTTGTGACATTAAAGGATTGTATCCTCACTTGCATTTTCTTCATAAAATGCAAATAATCAAGCTTTTATTAAAGTCAAAAACATAAAACAGTAATTGAATGAGAGACATTCAATTCTGTGTCTTTAAGCCTTGTTGTGTAGTCAATACCATTATTAAATTAGCCCATTCAGCATGAATGAGTACCCATGTACAGGGTCTAAGATCCAAATGTATTGTACATTCAATGTCATTGAGAGATTAGGGAATACACACACGTCAGTTACAATGTTCTACAAATTGTTGTTTGTTATGAGTGGTGGACTGTGGCAGGCTGTGGTTAAACTGGAGGATCAAGGTTCACTATACGCACCCATGTGTCAGTGGAAGGTAATTTGCCACATTTATAAATAGAACTTTCATAATACTTTTTTGTAACTAATGGTTTCTAATTTTTGCATACAGCTACCAGTAATAACATTTGAAAACTGTAGTTTGTTGACCTGCAGGAGGATTGAATGAACTTCAGCTGGAACTAGAGCCAGTGGGAAGTCAGTAGCTTAAGAGGAACACGAGTGTGACAACTGCAATAAGGTGTGAAAACAGCCAAAAAAAGATGTGTGATCTGTCCTAGTTAGATATGTGAAGGGGTGAATATGAGTGCATGACATAGATGCTACCGGTTATCTAAATGAAATGAGCAAATGTGTCCCAACTTTAATTTTGATTCATAATATATGTTTGTCATTTTTCAGTTTTTTACTGTCTGTGTGTTAAGCTGTGCGCTGTAGTGTGCATGGTGCCATGCTTTTACACTGGGAACTTGATGTGTAGATACATATAATTTTAAAAACAACAAAAGCCTATTTGTATATAATGAACTATAGTGAGATGACTTTAAAGGGCCCATGTTACACTAAATCGACTTTTCTGTGCTTTAAACATCATAAACATCATAAAGTACTATTTGGGCTTCATACACATGCCCAAAGTGTTTTTTCATTGATTCCCTCAATCGTTAGTTAGAGGGTCCTTTCTTACTGCATGGTGAGCCCAAACACCTCGCCCCAATTTGATGATGCGTTCCCACTTTGATGACGAATTTGACGCTGCACTGAGCTGGAGAAGCTGCGCCTCCAGGAAGCTCTCTGCCGTGATTGAATCAGACACGCCCACGAAGGTGAGCATGTCAGCATCCTTCGCGCAGTGCTATGTATGTAATTTCTACAGTATATGTATGTACCGGCGAACGCCCCGCCCCCACGCTCTGTCTCGTGTTTATAAAGCAGCATGAGCTCGGCTACAAAGTGGGTGGGAGGAGGTCGAGCCGTCCTCTGGCCCTACTTCACCGTGCGGGGAGGAGGAAGTCAGTGTCCTGTCTATAGACACGGCCACTCATGAATATGCATAAGTAGTGTGTAGAGTTGTACAAAAAGTGACTTTTCAGAGGCTAAAACTATGGAAAACAGAGTTTGGGAAAATACACCTCAAATACTATGTTTTTGGGGTTCTAAGAACAAATGGAGATGGGTGAAATGACATGACCATAAACACACTTCAAGAAAACAGCTCAAGGTTTGCCTCAGGCTACATCCTATATATGCTGGGAACTATTAATATTGTCTTTTTGTTTCATCATGAAGTTTGTTGACCCAGATCAATGGATTTGGATCAATTAGATCAGGACAATGGCGCTGTTATGGTTTCAAAGATTGACCATTGCCCTTTCATTTCCTGCTGAGTAATTTCATCACTGCAGTCCTGTCTCACCACTGCAACAACAGCTCATTGGATGATGGAGGTGTTTTCAGTAATCTGTCTCTGGCTGACAGGATCACTGTTAGCATTCCTCTTCAACAAGACGGGAACCCCAGCTCCTACGAAATGTTCTCACAGCCTCAGTATCACCTGCTGCTCAACTCCTCTGACTCCACTGAACCAATGCACACGGTTTCATGACCAAACCACCTTTAGGTCCACTCTGGCCACAAAGGTTAGTTCTCTGACTCTTGAAATACAAAAAAAATGAAAATAAAAATGTCTACTTCTACGTGTTTTCTCTCTCTAGTTTGTGACAGGAAGAAACTAACAGAGCTGTAGCCACCATGTTCTTCAGTGTTTGACTGTCTGAGTGACGGGTCTTCTAGTTTCATGGTCACCACTCAGTCACAGTTTCATACTTTATCTTCAAGTTTGAAATATAGTACTCAACCTAATTATTTTAGTCATCATAGATGTACATTTTCAAATGAACAGAAATGCAATACCATGAAAATGTAGAAGAAGAAAAAAGACAACATAATGCTAAGGGTTTTTCAGCGGACTATATAGTTGGTGGTAATATTACTAAAAAAAGGAACTTCGACCTTTCTTGCAATACTTTCACATCACACGTCTTTTTATGCAGAAGGCAATTTTTGTTTCTTAAATTACCACCACAGTGTTTGAGTGTTTGGATTTTCCTTAACTTTGAGATGCTTGTTGCCATGAGATCTTTCACTTCCAGCAATTAGTTTAATTTCCTTTGTCATCAGTGAGTTATTTCTTGTTTTCTACACATTCTGATACATGTTTTATTCCCATCCATCTGCAAAGAAAAAAATTAGTGGTGAAATAAGAATATATTTAGCCATTTTTTGATTTTTCTGGTATGTTACAAGGATTGCATTCTTTTATTAATGTTTTGCCAGGGGCTGTTGTTCATACAGCTATCGAGTGGTCCAGTATTTATTGTCGGTCTGCAGTTAGTTTTTTATTGAGCTTGGATTGGACACTTATTACAATGGTTGATTTTGTTCCCCTATTGTGTAATAACTCATTTCAGTGCATGGTAAATGATTTGATCTCCCGCATTCTGTGGAACGTTTAAGAAAAAGGAAGTAATAGACATATTTTTTGCATTGTCATTTGAGAAAGAAGAAGTGTATAGAAGTGTTAACTTAGTCCCTTGTTGCTCTCTTCTTCTGGCAGAGAAAGATGACAAAGATGTTTAAGAGAGAGGATTTTAATATTGTCACGGAAAGTCCTCATCAAACTGAACCATCACCCAGTAGCTTCTCCAGAAAAAATGAGACTTCTGCTGCTTCAGGTAAAAACTAAGACCATTACACCACATAAAGCAGCAGAGAAAGACCCATTGTCCTCACAAGAGGACAATAAACTCTGAGAGAAGTTTTTATGAATAAACCACTTTGCTGATCCCAAATAGCAAAGAAAAAAATCACTCAATGACTGTTGACCTATCAGAAAATTATGTTTTTGTAATTATCATTACAAAGGCAATGATCAATATTATCTTATCACCCAGTAGAAGAAAAAAATGCATACATACATACATGTTTTATTCCCATCCATCTGCAAAGAAAAAAAAAAAAAAGTGGTGAAATAAGAATATATTTAGCCATTTTTTGATTTTTCTATTTTTATTAGAATGGTTGATTTTGTGACTGACTGGAGACATCTGACAGCCTCCGTAACTTCCGGCTGTTGGTAGCTACCATCACCTGGTGTGAGAAGAGGGGAAAACAACTGACGTCCCAATCTTACCGATACATACAAAAATTTTGGAAGTGTGTGACTAAAATTGTATTAAAAACCTGTCCCTGTAAATTAACTTTGTTGTAGAAGGTGGCTTCCTGAATCTGCCAGATGACTGGTGATGACACATGGAAATATGGAAGATGCTCAGTTTTACTTAATCTAATGCGCAAAAGTCAGAAGAAGGGAGAAAGTCATGGCTGACCTCAAGCCTGAGGTAGAAGACTTACCACAAATAAATACCTTAGAGTCGTGTTTTATACAGAACACATCTTGTGATTCATTATAAAAGTATATTTCCGTAAATCCAAGAGTGACAGGCCACAGAAACCTTCCAGGCAAACATGACACCTTACGAGAAAGTAAAGTGCTTCCATACAAACATCAAAACAGAGTTCACAAATCAAGAGTTTGAGACTTTGAAAGTAAAGGCTCTTGCTGAGATGAGAAGCTCTGTCACACAGGAGGAGCTTGGAGTAGAGCCGCTGCTCCTCCATGTTGGGAGGAGCAAGCTGAAGTGGCCCAGGCATCTGTGTCTTATGCCTTCTGGTCGTTTTCCTTGGGAAATATTCTGGCATGTCCTACCAGGAGAAGATCCTGGACATGCTGGAGAGGGGAGGGGCTATGTCACTCGGCTGGCCTGGGAATGCTTTGGGTTCCCAAGGGAAGAGTTGGAGGAAGTGTTCAAGGAGAAAAAGGTCTGGACATCTCTCCTGAGACTGCTGCCCCACCAGCTAGCTTTGGATAAGTGAGAGAAAACTGATGGATGGATGGATGGATGGATGGATGGTAACTTTTGGAACCATGCTATGCAGAGGGCAGCCATGTGAGAAACATTCAAAGAACAAATAAGACACTATACAAAACGATCACAGGAAAACAGCCTAATGTATCTAAACGGCACAACTTTGAAGCATACTGTTATGCCTACAAGCAAAAAAAAGGCTCTCGATCCGAACAAGGCCTTTCATGAACAGTCCAGCTTACCCATTGTATTATAAAAGGAAAAGATTCAGAAACAGAGGTTGGTGAAGTTCAAAACCAAGGCAGCAAGCAAAAAACAAACACAAACTAACCCATCCAGAGGAGTTGTTGTGTATCAAATTCTTGTATCAGTCTGTTATAGTTTCAATTTGGGGCGACCATGCCTCAGTGGTAGAATGGGTCGTCCAGTAACCGAAGGGTTGGGGTTTTCGAATTCCGCTCTATCCAAGTCATTGTCTTCGTGTCCTTGGGCAAGAAATTTTATCCACATTGCCTCGTATAAATGGGTATGAATTGTGCATGAATGTTGGTGGTGGTCAGAGGGGCTATAGGCACGAAATGGCAGCCACAATTCTGTCAGTATGCCAGAGGGCAGCTGTGGCTATACTGTAGCGTACCACCGCGTTTATGACTGATGTGAGTGACTGGTGTGAATGAATAATGGTTTCTGCAACGCGCTTTGAGTCTCCTCAAAAAAAGTGCGATATAAATCCAAGCCATTATAAATTGACAGTTTTTTGCAATTTAGAGGGGATGAAGGAATTCCAGAGTTGTTCTTGTTCCCCTATTGTGTAATAACTCATTTCAGTGCATGGTAAATGTTTTCATCTCCCGCATTCTGTGGAACGTTTAAGAAAAAGGAAGTAATAGACATATTTTTTGCATTGTCATTTGAGAAAGAAGAAGTGCATATAAGTATTAACTTAGTCCCTTGTTGCTCTCTTCTTCTGGCAGAGAAAGATGGCAAAGATGTTTAAGAGAGAGGATTTTAATATTGTCACGGAAAGTCCTCATCAAACTGATGCTTCAGGTAAAAACTAAGACCATTACATCACATAAAAGTGGGATAAAATGTCATAAAAAATCATAGTGTGTCCTCCAAATGTGTTATTGATTTTTTTGAGCTTTTGCATGCAGGTGGAAAACTTCTTAAAGTGGTTGCTGTTAGCTTTGGACTTCTGTGTGTACTTCAAGTTTCCCTCAACGTTTCCCTTCGCCTTGGTTACTGTGAGTTGCTCTGCACTGTATTTATTCTTCTCTTAACTAATTTTCTTTTTCCACATTCAAACTTAATTGGCGTTATACACTTTCCAAGACTTAGGACTTCCCGTGACCTTGAACAAAGGAGTAAGAGGGTCAGAAAATGAATAGAAGAAAGAAAAAAAAGAAGAAAATGGATGAAAATGTTGCATTATTGATTCACGTGAGTCCAACTGTAGGTTCAGCATAGCATCTCCATGGTGACGTCATTATATCATCGCTCTAAGTACCCTTTTCTATCGCAAGATTATACCACATCTCCTCTTTCTAGAATCACACCGGGTAGACCACTGATTGATTCCTTAGACCTTAGAGGATTGCTCGAACTCTATTGCTGGAAGGTCTGCTCCCTATCTGAACCTCTTTTTTTTTTAAATTGTACTCCGAACTATAAAAGTAAACTACCGCAGCTCACATAACTACTAAACCTTCACTGGCAAATGTCACCCGACGACAAAGCCTTCTCACCCCTGCTGCTACCCTAATTTGTACACACGAGCACGGAACTATACGGCCGCGGTCCGCCGACCAGTAATGCCACCCGGTAATGCCCCGCTTCCGCGTCCTGGCTGAGGAGCCATTGTTCTAAAACACCAACAAAGAAGACGCAAAAGTATCTCGAGAGCAGCACAGAAGTGCGTTTTTTACATTGGAGCACGAGAGGAAAAAGGTAAAAACACAGCTGCCAACCCTTAAGCATTTGCCGTGAGCACACATTTGTACCATCCAAAAAGAAAAAAGTCATTCCAAAACGAAGTAACGACGCCAAACTCTCTCTCCCCTCCCTCCCTCCCTCCCTGACTGATGTTCCACTGCCTTCAGACATCGGTGAGTGTTTGTGCACAGGTTTTGCTCGTCTGAGTGTGTTTTGTGCACTGCAGCTTGTGTGTTCACTTGTGGGACTTCTTTGTGAGTTAGTTGAGTTCAGGATTGTGTAGGTTTGAATGTGTGTGAGGCAATGTGCACTCACATTTGTTCAATTCAATAAAATTCTGAAACATAATTAAATTAAGTGCTCGTCAAACTTTTCTAAAAATAATAATAAAGATTAGTACAGTTTTTTTTTTTTTTTAAGATTTCCTATTGTTCCTTTAGTTGAGCAGCCTTCTAGCAATTTCTAATGTAAATTAGTGAATTTATTTGCTGACATATTTGGTGAGCACTGTCTGGGATTCATAAATATTTTCAAGGTCCTCCTGCAAGGTGTTTAAGTACCCCTAGGGGTACAGGTAGGCCTACACTGTCAAAGAAAACATGGTGAAGCTACTTTGTGAATCTTACAGAAATGAAGAGGATATAATAATTGTGCTTGTTAAGCAGCACTGATATGTGTCCATGTTTACAGAGAAGTTGATAATACTTGCACTGAAATGACTATTTTCTGCATTCATTTTGTTTTTAATGATTTAAAGTTAATTTGCACAAACATTAACAATATTTTGGTGAAGCAATATTTCGTATTAGTCTTCCCTGAAAGACTTAAACATAACACAAGGACATGTGACTAGTTGTGTGTTAAGAAGAGCCACTGTGCAGTATACACTTGGCTGTCATTCATGTGAAATTGATTGACAATCATTTGTAATTCCTGTGAAATGGATTCAGTGCACTAGATAAATTCAGAATTTCTTCAGTGACAGTTATCGTGATCAGAATCAGAATCAGAATCAGAATCTTTTATTGACCAGGTACAGTTTAGAACAATACGAGGAATTTGACTAGGTAGTTGCAGTGAAAGGATCATGTATCATGGATTAATTTTTCTGTGATATGTTGATTATCGCAATATCATTTTCGCGGGCAAAAATATTGCATCGTGAGGTACCTGGTGATACCCAGCCCTATAATTCAGTATGCTTTATGTACGTCTGCTATATGTTGCCACCTCTAAAAAATTCCTGCCCCCCCATTGATTTTTTTCTAGATCTGCCCCTGTCAGTTGCCATATATGTGAATGGGTGAATGTGACTATCAGTGTGAAGAACTTTGAGAATGAATGTGTGGTATGAAGCAAAGCAGCAAGTAACTATATAGCTCTTTGATAGAGACCAATTACAAACCAGTTAGAACAGCCTGTTCAAATAGAAAGATCAGCTGCTGAGGAGACTGGAGTACATTGTACTTGACATCTGTTATGGTTCCTGTAAATCTCTGTTCTTGGGTTTCTTTGTTTTTGTGTCTATTGCAGTTACACGGAGCATCTCTGAGTCTGAGGCACAGGTGGCTCTGCTGTGTGAGAGCAACAACAACGTGACGAAAGAACGAGATGACTTGGAGAAGACTTACAACAACCTTCTCATCCGTACACGCCAGTTAGAGAGCAGTCATGAGAACCTGATGAGAGAGAAAGAACAAATGTACAAGAGTCTGCTTAAAGCGCAAGGTCTGCTGCTGAGGAATCTGGAACAATCACAATGAAATAGTGCATTGACTTACTACTGTTTAAAGCAGAACAAAGTAACTTTTTCACCTTAATAAATTATTCTCATAGTCCCTGTGAGGGTAATACGAGTGTTTATGGGGTGATTGTGGGGTCTTTCATCATCATTTACTTGTCTCGCTTCCTCATACTGGTCACATGGGATTATATGTGTGAAAGCACCCTTAGTGTCACTGTTCTATTAGGATTTTTCAGTAATCAATTGCTACCGTCTTGGGAGAGCAAAGGTGCGCATGTCGCTGTGGGGTGGGGCAGGCGGCGGGGGGTGCAGAATTTTAAGACAGTAACATAACCAAAAGGGACCTTTAGGGAGAGCGCTAAGCGCAAGTTACTTAGTTCTGCTTTAATATACCTGAGCTGATTATTAGGGAATGACTCCTTGGCAAAAAAAAAAAAAAATGACACAAAGATCCTCTTTTTGTTCAATTATAGGATGGGTTCATAATGGTTCCAGTCTCTATTACATCTCCTCAGTGAAGAAATCCTGGCAAAAGAGTCGTGATGACTGTTGGGACAGAGGGGCGGATCTGATGATCATTGACAACCGAGCAGAGCAGGTTTCTCATTCTGTTAATGTCCTGGTACCTTGTTTACTATAGTAATATGACAATACTACATGTTTACCTTTCTGTATAATATTACTTTGACTTGTTGGCTTCATTACTGGTCTCATGTTGAACTATCTAGGGGTCCTTTATGATCACTCCTGCTTACATTTACTGAACCTCAATGACACGTATTCACAGGTTGAAGACACAGGAGGACCAATTTAGCAGCAAAGAAAGACCCATTGTCCTCACAAGAGGACAATAAACTCTGAGAGAAGTTTTTATGAATAAACCACTTTGCTGATCCCAAATAGCAAAGAAAAAAAATCACTCAATGACTGTTGATCTATCAAAAAATTATGTTTTTATAATTATCATTACAAAGGCAATGATTGATATTATCTTATTATGCCGTACTAATTACAAATAAGTAGAAGAAAAAAATGCATGTCAAACTAAAGCTGGAGCTTTATTACAAAAAACGTTCAGGGTTTCATTATTGTTGTTTATGCATGTTTTTTTCCTAGGATTTTGTTGAAACATATCAAAAAAGAATGTGGATTGGACTCAGTGATGCAAAGACTGAGGGTGTGTGGAAATGGGTGGATGGTTCTCTGCTTCAAGATTCCAGGTTTGTACTTGATTATTATTTAACTACCAGTACATTAATCCTGGTCTCAGGTAAGGGTAATAAGTTTAAAAAGCAAATTTAATTGAAAAGTTGCTCCTGTTGTTGTTGTACTGTTGGCAGGACTTTATAAGCCGGTACTACGAAGCCTGATAATTTTATCCTGGATTTATCTCCCTTAGCGGGCTTCACCTAACCAAACATTCTACGTCAGAGAGAAGCTATACTACAAAGCGTGACATGAACTTGACAACTTAAGTAACTTGATTTCAGACGGACTCCATACACGCTCTTGTGAAAGGGGTGGAAATTGCAGCGTCAAAACAATCACAAACCCGGACAAACCATGTAGACTGTAGAGCAACTTATGTCCCAATTCCGGAATCAATTTTTTACCAAAAACAACACTGTTGCTGCAGAAAAAGCAGCAAGGAATGAATGCAGGCATTGATGACATGATAATGCTTAAATTAGTGAGATTATACAATATTAATTACTGGGAGAATAAACAGACTGATCACTTTCACTTTTACAAAGAAAGACATTGTCTGTGGCTCTGATGCTACATTCATACAGCTCAGCCTACATCATAAGTATGTTTCCTATAGGATGTCATTGGGTAAATGAAAGGAATGCATCAATGCCTAATTATTATCTCTCTCCTGTCAGCATCACATCAGATCCACACAGTGAGGTGTTCACAGAATGATCCACCTTTTCTTGGGCAGGTCGTTTTCTAAGAGAACTGATTGGTCAGGAGGCGGGACTTTCATACTCACTCAGATCTTGTCCACTTCATAACCTGGTCCCGACTAGGTTAGGAGTTCAGCATAAGTTACCACAGTGATTTAGCCCGGCAAGAAGTTATCCACCTTCGTAGAACAGCACTCACCGATTAAATCCCAGAAGTCAGCGCGATAAGAGGAAATCCAGCTTTGTAGTACAGACCATATGTTTTTATTGAAACTTGATATTCTTTTTATGTTGATATTCAGCAGTTGGTGTCCCAATGAGCCCAACAACGGCAGTGGAAAAGAAGACTGTGGGGAATATATTCCTTCAAAGGATTGTTGGAATGACCATAATTGTTTTCATCTAAACTTTTGGATCTGTGAGAAGAAAAAAGCATAAGTCTACACACTGATCATGAGCTCTCAACCCTGGCAAAACTTGTTGTGCTGCTTCTTTCTTTCAAACAACAACAAGCATATGTTGTTGTTTGAGCTATAAAATGACCAGAAAATGTCCTCAGTCTGATCAAAGTGACAAAAAACTAATAAATGTTAAAAATCGTGAACATCTTCTTTCACAATTTCATCATATTCAAAGTCAATCACACAATCTCTAGTCCATTGCATCCATATGTTTTCTGATTTTCTCAGTTTCTTCCTGAGTCTGGAAGAGTGCAGATGTGTTTTTCAGAGGCTCTTCGGGAGTGCAATACTCCCGTCTGATAACACGACCTTGGGATTAACAGCGAGCAGCGAACAGCTGCATCTGAGCCTGAGCCTGGGAAAACTGGGCCCAGAACATGCCTAAGAAAGCAAGTCAATTGCTACCACTGGATCCAGAACCTGATCCGGCTATGGAAGAGCTTAAAGAAATGATTAAGGACATGTCTACGAAGTTAGAGAACATGATGAATGCCCTGGAGAAATCATTGAAAACCGTGGAGAGTGACGTCAAGGTATTGAAAGAAAAAATGGAAAGAATGCTGAAAAGATAAAAACACTGGATGCGAGGGTTGAAGAACTGGAAAGAAAAGAAAGAGAAAAGATGTCATCATCACGGGCCTAAAGATAAGGCCAAGGAGCTATGCCAGTGCGACAAGACAAGCAGAGGATCCGACCAACGAAGACACAAAATCGATTGAAGAACAGGTGATTGATTACCTGAACTCGAAAGGCATTGAAGTGAACCCTGACAACATCAACTACTGCCAGCTTCTGCCAAAACGCAAAGATACCAGAGATGTGAAAATCACATTTACCAACGTGCATGGAAGGCACGCCAACTGAAGAAAGGAGGAAAAATTATGAAAACATGGACCAGAGGCTGCAGGATCTACATCACACCCCCAGGAGAAGAAAATGGAAAACCCATTCTAATCGAAAAGATGGAAGACCTGGAAAAATACGAATGAGGTACCTAAACTACAAGAACACTGATAGAAATTATGGATATGGAAAGAATCACTGAAAATCATCCACAACATCATCAACATCAACAACGGGCGATTAATCAAGTGGACGAAGTGGACCCAAACAACTTTTCACACTGGAAGCAAGACACCAACAGTCATTACTACACAGAGACTGAATTCAAAGACGAAACAAAGAAGGAAAAAGGTCTGTCACTTATTCACTGTAATTGTCGGAGTATGTATGCAAATTTTGAAGACATTAAGGATTACATCTCCACATTGTATAGGTTTGACATAATAGCGCTGACAGAAACTTGGCTGAAAGAAAAAAAAGGCATGGAGTTCATGATAAAAGGATATAAATTTGTCTATAAGAACAGATTACACAAGCCAGGAGGAGGGGTAGCACTATTCATAAAAGAAAATATTGAAATGGAGATTATAGAATCGATGAGTTTAACCGTGGAAGGAGTGATGGAATGTATAACAGTGAAAATTGCAAGTCCAGAGGGACAGAAGACAATAATCTGTTGTTTTTTATCGTGCACCTGACTGTAAAATAGACATATTTAATGAGAAACTAACTAAAATGATAGAAGAAGTTAAAAATAAGAGATTACTGATATGTGGAGACTTCAATATAAACATTTTAAATCCTTTAAAAAATACCCACATTGAAGACTTTTTTTACTGCCATACTTTTGTTTTATGTATTTTATTTTGCCTTAAGCATATTTTTGCATGTCATTAGGACATTTATGTGAATATTCCCAGGTAGGAACAATTATTTGTTATGTTGGTTCCGCTGGGGCGTTTTAGAGTGATGCACACCCCAAGCAAGAAACACAGCTTGGCTTATCAAGGCCACAGTTTAAAACAACAAAAGTGCTAAATAAGACCGCATTTCTGCCTTGTAGTTATGGGTCAGCCAGCGAGGTATGTTTTATATATTTTATGAAATTTTATGTCTTTATTTTACACCTTGTTTTCTACCTTATGGTATTCTTATGTTGTGTTTTTAGTTCGACGGTGGCGTCGGTGAAAACAGTGGTGTTATGCTCAAGCTATGTACAACATTAAACTTTCAAGCCATCAGTATAAAGAACTTTGAATGACGTTTTATTAAGTAAGACGAGGTGGAAGTGATAACTTTACTAATTACATGTACACAAATGGATTAAAACCTCTCATAACGAAACCAACCAGAATTAATAAACACAGCTCAACACTGATAGACAACATCTTCACAAACATACAAAATACAGATCTAACGAGTGGCATATTAATAAATGACATTTTGGAAAAACTGTTTATGAAAAGACTCGTCAAATTCATAGAAGACAATAATATACTACATGAAGGACAATATGGATTTAGAAAAGGACGTTCAACAGCAATGGCTATAATTGACATCACGGAAAATATAAGAGAAGCATTAGAAAAAAAACTATATGTATTCGGAATTTTTCTGGACCTAAAAAAAGCCTTTGACACAATTAATCATGATATTCTAGAAGAAAAACTTCAAAATTACGGAATAAAGCACAACGCCTTAAAATGGATTAAAAGCTATATGACAAATAGGAGACAATATGTTGACTTTGAAGAACACACATCAAAATGCCAAACCATACAATGTGGTGTGCCACAGGGTTCAATTTTAGGGCCAAAACTGTTTATTTTGTATATAAACGACATATTCAAAGTCACAAATTGCCTTAAACTAACGTTATTTGCAGATGACAACCATCCTATGCTCAGGTAAAGACATTAAAACTCTAATAGAGTCAACAAATGAAGAACTATCAAAAATCCAGAAATGGTTAGATGTAAATAAACTAGCCCTAAACGTCAGTAAAACAAAATTCATCAATTTCGGAAAGAAAAAAATAACAGGAGATATAACACTGAAACTAAACATGGAAATAATAGAACAAGTAAAAGAATATAGGGTACTAGGAGTGTGGATGGACGACAAGCTGACCTGGAAAAAACATATACAAATAGTTAAAAACAAAGTTGCCAAAAGCAGTTACATCCTATGGAAGCTTCAACAAATCCTACATACCAAATCACTTAAAACAATCTATTCTTCACTCATAGCATCGCACTTAAATTACTGCTCCGAAATATGGGGTAATAACTACAAAACTTATCTTGAACCATTATTTAAACTACAAAAACAAGCTATAAGAATTTTACATAAAGCACCACACAACGCACACACAAACGAATTATTCGAGAAGTCAAAATACCTAAAACTGCAAGAAATAATACACTACAACACACAAATACACGCATTTAGGGCTTCATCTAAAAAACTACCATATCAAATACAAAAACGTTTCACACACAATCAAAATTCCTACGACTTCAGACATAATAATGTGTTCAGACCGGACAGGGTCAAATCGAATGTTGGTAAACCTAGTACTGTGTATAGAGCCATGAACCTCTGGAATAGCCTCGACGCAGAGACACAACAATCTGTAAACCTGAAAGTATTTCAGGAGAAAACATGGAGGATATTTCTACACGCATACAGGTCTCAAGTCAACTCTTCATCGAACTATACAGCGACTACATGGAACTCATCAACTGGTCATTAAGCGCCATTGACAAAATCTTCACGACGAGGCAATTACTACAGCACGAACCAGCGTGTCCAAAGGACACATACACAAGTGGATATGTCATGGATGCACGAGGGAGAAGCCAGATGCTCTGTCTCTCCCTGCTCACAGTGGAAGATGGCCTGCTAATGATGGGGGTATGTGTATGTGCATGTGCCTTTCTGATGCATCGTATGCTGAGGCGACTTTCAGAGGATATGAAGGTTCTCCGAAAGAAGAAGAACTTTTCGTTTGGAGAGTTGGAGGAACATAAACAACGACTGGAAAAGAAAGCTCGAGGAGATACGGAGAAAAAAAACAGTGAGGAGGAGTAACAACAGGAACAATGACTGCAGACGAGAACACATCACATAAAAAAGGACAAAAAAAACAAAAAAAAAAAAAAAAAAAATGTGTTAATGAAAATATGAAATTATGGTATGAAGAAGATGACAATGTTTGACTAGGGAAGAAACTAGATTTGATGTAAAATTATCTGTGTTCAAATCAGGGGACGGATTTGGATAAGCATTATGCTTTTTTCCGTCGCCCTTTCCGGCATGCAAATGACAAAAAAAAAAAAAAAAAAAAAAATCGATGTGATTTTACTCTGAATGTCAAAATGAATTTCTGTGATTGCAACCATGTCGGAAATGAACTGAATAAATAAATAAATAAAATTAAAAAAAATTGTCACAGTAAAAGAGTCCAAATGGTCCATCTTTATGGTAGCCCACACTATTTGTGGGAGAATTACCTGTGACACAATGAGAGAAATGGAGTTTTAAAGCAGAGCAAATATCCCAGTGAAGATGAAGAATAGGTTCTGTGACAATATGACAGCTTGTATCAATTTTTTAAATGTTTGCCTGACATTTTTAGACATTAAATGTCATTGACATAAAAATGCCATTTTCATGACATTTTATAAATTTCATGACATTCATTTTGTTATTTTTAGACAGTAGAAAATTGTAACATTTGCAGATTGGAATTTTGAAGTGTTTTAAGGTATTATAATGTTTGACTTTTAATCAAAAAAGTGAATGTAGGATGGTCCTATCATGGTTAGTATTGACATACACAACGGGCACTGATGTCACTTGAATGTCAGTCACTGAAGTTAGTTTGGAAAAAGAAACGTTTGTCAACAATGACCTAAATGCGTCTTACAGCGAAAGGCATCATGTAACATGGCAGAAGCTTTGAGGACAAAAATGCAAAAGATATTTGTAGTTCTCTATCCAAAACAGCATCCGTTCTTCCAACAACGGCCAAAGGGGGAAAAAATGTTATGCCTCCTCAATCTCGGCCTATCACATTTAAAAGTAAAGTACAGTAAAACTAAAATTTTACAAATAATATGTGGCAAGATGAGGATCATAGAATAATCAATTTTGGTTACTGAACAATGCCACCTGGGGAATTTCACTCCAGGAAGTAATCACCAGTTGTATCAGGTAGGCTAAAGGCTACACAAGTTCGAAATTAACCACGGGGCAAGAGATAGTGTTCAAAGTACAAAGAATCTTTAGTAGAATGTTTGCTAAAAATCCCACATGCTATCGATACCTAATGCTATACAAGGCCAAGAGAGGGGAATGGACAGTGCTGGGTTACCTCGGTGGCCCGAAACCAAGGAGGGACGAGGAAACTATGTGACCACCCATGACACTGCACACAAACAAACTATAATGTGATAAATAAAAAAAAACCACCACCACCAGGAATTGGGTTGCCGCTTGGAGTCCACAGCGCTTGTCCACAGGGAAAAGGGGAAAAATAAAATGGCCACACCGTAAACTGGTCATACAACACACTCACATAAAAAATAAACAATATAGAAATAACAAAATACAATATAACCAAGAGCAATCAATAAACTACAAAATAGATCAAACTCAACAAATCAAAGTAATAACAGACTTTCAAATACAAAATAAATACAAAATAAATCAATACACAAATGAATGATCACCTAAATCAATAAACAAAGGAATAATCACCTAAATCAATAAACAAACAACAAAAATAATTAAATCTCCAACAGAATATAAACAACGCAAAACAAAAGAAATACAAAATAAATCAAACTCAAAAGAGCATGGGCGGCTAATACTAAAACAGCCGCATCAACGCAGCTGCGGTATTCTGACAGCAGAACCAGGGAATATTAAAATCAAAGAAGCAATAGTATAAAGCCAGCTCAACACGGAGAGCCAAAACAGCAGCGCCGTCCAGAGAGCCGTGGTGGAGGATTAGCTTCTGTCTGGACCTCACTGGCGCAGTGTCACAGCAGGCCAGGCAGCGCTAGGTCCAAACTGTGGCACAGATTATACTGTACTTATTAGCTAGAAGACCAGCAATAAGAAAGGAGGAGGAGGGAGAACGGACCACGCCAACTCACCACAAGGATGCACAAACCCACCCAAGAGGACCTCTAGCGGGGCAGCCCAGTCCCCATAGCAACAGCAATCCTGCAACAAACAATAGCCTATATCACTGATAAGGTACGCTAAGCAGGAGGAAGAACAGCGGTGTGCATACCTGAACACTGAAGGGAAAGCGTGCGCTATAATCCCATGAGGATACACAAACCCTGTCACCACTTTTTCTTACTACACACGTGTTTGACTTCTTTCTGGACAAAAGGAAATAAAGTATTTCACCTCTTCATTGTAAGGGCACTAAAAGTGTCTTTGTTGGTAAAGGTCCAGTATTATGCAGTTTTTAACCCATCTCCAACCCCAACTACATAATATATGAGGTTTATTTTCCCAAAAACCTCTGTTTTCTGGAGTTTTAGCCCTCAAGAAAGTCAGTTTCAGACCGCTCCTAAAAACGGGCTGTTTTTTGGGCCTTCATGCATATGCATGAGTAGGAGTAAACACACGCGCTGCTTCCGCATGTGTTCTTAGCACAGCAGCAGGAGAGTAAATCATTAAGACAGTCACTTTCTTCTCCTCCTTACCTCTTTTGACCACAGGAATAATTCATTTAAGATGATAGTCCATTTTTCAACCGCTGCGTCGAATGGGGTCACTAACACATCAGATCATCCCATCAAAGCGATACAAGGCGATAAAACGACTGCTAAAAATGAAACTGATTGTGAGCATTTACGCTGCTCTTTGGATTATCTTTACATACTGAACGTAAATATATTATTTGTGATATTAACTGGAACCTGCCTTTGCTATGTTTGTTTTACCTGTGAGGTAGTTTGAGAGGGAGGAGCTCACATTATTATGTAGGGTAGGAGGAGGAGTTTGATGCAATATTGGGGCAAAATTTCAACTCGCCTGTTTGGAGCTGACTTTTTACAAAATGTGGAATAACAAGTGAGGAAGGAAACAGAACTTTTTCAACTTTGGCCCTCTGAATGAGGATAAAGAAATGTTTATCACTGTAGCAAAACTATAATAAATTGATTTTTTTACAATACTGCCCCTTTAAAATCAGACATTTGTACAGCCGGCTGAACGCTATTAGTTATCCTTTACAATTCATTGACAACATTTCAAGCTGTAGCTGAACATCAACTTATAGCATCAACCAAAAGAAAACAGCCTCAGTGTCAATCCGACTGCGTCCTCTGTGCATCCCAGCCCAAGATGAAGTTCGACAACGTGTTGGAAAACGTTAATGGATTTGGGAGATTTCAGATCAGGACAATGTTGTTGTTGGTGATCTCTCGAACAACATTGCCCTTTCATTTCCTGCTGAATAATTTCATCGGTGCAGTCCCGTCTCACCACTGCAACATCAACTCGTTGGATGATGGAGGTGTTTTCAGTAATCTGTCTCTGGCTGACAGGATCACTGTTAGCATTCCTCTTCAACAAGACGGGAACCCCAGCTCCTGCGAAATGTTCTCACAGCCTCAGTATCACCTGCTGCTCAACTCCTCTGACTCCACTGAACCAATGCACACGGTTTCATGCAGCAATGGATGGATGTACGACCATGCCACCATCAGGTCCACTCTGGCCGGAGAGTTGAGTTTATTATCATTTTCATAATGTTTTATTGTATTTATCAAGCCTTTTAACCTCAGATTAAGGAAATTTCACTTTGATTTCTCTTGACTCACAGTGGGACCTGGTTTGTGACAATAAGAGACTGAACAGAGCTGTGGTCACCATCTTCTTCATCGGGGTAATGGTTGGAGCAGCAGTGTTTGGCTATCTGAGCGACAGGTGCTCCTATGATTTACCTCGCTAAAACAACAAAGCATTTCTAGTCAAGAGGTTTTCTGCTTCACACAGTTTGTCCAAACATGTATTGAGGTGGAAAACATTTTGCAAGAGCGGAACAATATATCTATAATGAGAAAAAAAATAAAATATGCCTTAGAAAAGCGTAGTATCACTTTTTTTGGAACAAATATGCTGATGGTTTTGATTCATCTCAGAGATCATTGGTTGAAAAGACAATTGCACATGTGGTGCAGCTGAGGTGTACTTTTACACAGGTAAAGTTCTCATTCATTTAAAGATAATTAAGCATAGGTATATCTTTGAAACATTCATTTAAATAAATTTAGATGAATCATCTCCTAATAATAAATGATCATATTGAACTTTCAAAAGTGCAGTTTCTCTCATTCAGTCTTTATATCATTTTCAAGTTTTCCCCCTAATTGGAGCATATATAGATTTTTATTATTATTATTATTATTATTATTATTATTATTATTATTATTATTATTATTATTATTATTGTTGTTGTTGTGAAGCATTGATTTGTAATTATTTGTTGTTTCACAGGTTTGGCAGAAAAAAAGCTCTACTGGTTTCCTACGTGACCACTGCCTTCTTTGGGTTTGCCAGCGCATTTTCGCATAATTTTTTAATGTTTGTTTCCATGAGATTTTTCACTGGCGTTGGACTTTCTGGAATAAGCATGATCACCTATGTACTGTGTGAGTTGTCTGTTCTGTCTTTGCAGTTAATGATAATTGTTATATTGTAAATCACATAAATGTAAAGAATACCTGTCCATTACAAATAATACTAATAAGCTGGACAAATCAATCTATGTTGTGAGACACCAACGGAGCCACTGATTAATGTTTTGAATGAAAACACAAATGTTACATCTCTGGCTAATTGGATTTATCTTTTAATGTAAAAACCTGCTCCTCCCAGGCATCGAGTGGACCAGCATTAGCCATCGATCCACAGTAGGTATTTTATTGAGCTTGGACTGGACATTCTTCACAACTGTCCTCTCTCTCGTGACTTATTTTCTGAGAGATTGGAGACATCTGATTGCTGCTCTAACCTCCCCACTTTTACTAGCAATCATCTCCTGGTGGTAAGTGGAAGAAACATTTTATGAATGCACTAGCTCAACATAACGTGATGAGTATTTTAGTGCAAAGTAGTTTTGTGCAAACAGGTGGCTGCCTGAGTCTGCCAGGTGGCTCGCGAACAATGGAAATGTGGTTGATGCTCATTTTTACTTGAATAAATGTGCAAAAGTGAACGGAAGAGAAGAGTTCATGACTGACCTGACGCCTGAGGTACATCCTTCTACATAGTTCAGCCCCATAATGTTCAGGGTTTTATTCCGACACATTATCTTTTGGATTTCCAGATACTCAGTAAAGTTGTGGTTACTGAAAAAAACAGAAAGTATTCTTATGTTGACCTGGTGAGAACTCCCGGGATGAGGAGACTGGCTCTTCTCACTGGCATTCTGTGGTAAACACTTCATTTCTAAATAAAAATGTGTAAGATTGAGCTGACAATGTAATGAAATGTTGACTCAACAGCGGTTTGGACCTTTTCAAAAATGAACACAAGTGCATAACCTTCACTATATCACCATGTTAATGCTGTACCTTGTCACTTGGTTGACAACATAGATTTGCACAAGAACCCACAAGCCATTGGGGCATAGTTAAAATGCTAGTTTTTCTTACTTTATATTAACTATTTTCTTCTGTACAGGCTTGGAGTGGCCTGCACCTATTATGGGATCAGTCTGAATCTTGTCGGATTTGGTGCAAACATTTATCTCACACAGTTCATCTTTGGAGCAATCGAATTTCCAGCTAAAGCGTTCATCTTTTTCACCTGTGACAAAATTGGTCGCAGGTTAAATCAAGTTGGGATGCTTGCTTCCACTGGCCTGTGTGTATTCATCAGCATGTTCATTCCTGCAGGTAAATGATCGATTAAGGTTTATGCCTCAGTAAAACAGGAACTTGTCTGGTACTGCCAATGAATAACAACAGAAACAACAAACCTATCAAAGAAAGACTAACTGTATACTGCAATATGTCTAAACTTCTGCCACCAGCAGCCAGAAGTTCAAACACATTATATTTATGTTTACAGGTAAAACCACTATTCTGACAACTGTAGGGGCTTTAGGCAAAATGTTCGCTGAAGGTGCTTTTACAACTGCATATCTGTACACTACAGAGCTTTATCCAACTGTAATGAGGTTAGTAAAATACGTTTCACCCGTTCTTGCCTATTTAGAATAATCTAGAATAATTTTGCAAACTTAAAAAAAAATGTAATTTTTGGACATGAGAAACTGTAGCATCTGACATGCTGTCTGTTTGGTGGTTTTTGTTATGCAGGCAAAATGGAATGGGTCACTGCTCCTTTATGGCTCGTATTGGAGTGTCTGTGAGCCCTCTCGTCCTGCTGCTTGAAGAGTTCTCGGTTTATCTGCCCAGCATTATTTTCTGTCTGACGGCTGTTACAGCCGCACTATCAGCACAGTTCCTTCCCGAGACAACAAATACCCGTCTGCCAGAGACGATCGAGGATGTTGAAGAAAGGAAGTACTGATCTCTAACATTAAGCTGCCTTACTGAATAAGTTCTTCAATAAAAACGTGTTTTGCTATTCAAAAAAGCCCAGCAGTACCCATGATTGATAATGTATTTTTCACTGTAACCAAATGTATCTTGAATGTTAGAGTCGCAGTAACTGGCTCAGTCAATAAAACATAATTGATGGCAAAAAAAAAACATTTTACACAATGTTTACTAGAAAGGCCGACTTGTTCTTACGTCAGGGTGAAATATATGTTTCTACACAAACATGATAGATTTGATGAAAATGTAGATTTTGATTTATTTAACATTTCACAGCCAGTTGATGATTACCTGAGCAGAAATGTTTACTCAAATGTGGTCATATTTTATGACTTTGCTAAAATCTCATCTCAAAAGCCTTAACACAGTTTTGTAAAGCTTTTTAATTTTTTTAATTTTAATTTAATTTAAATTTTTTTTTTTTTTTTTAAATTACTTTATTAATCCCTGAAGGGAAATTATGTTACACTCTGTTATTTTTAATGACATGCTTCTCACACACACAGGCCCGAATCACAGGCCCGGTTAGGTTTAATGCAGATAAACTGTCATGACCCATGTAAAGATCATTAACTTTAAGTTATCGTCCCCTGATTTGCTCACTAAAGTCAAGTCAATCATAATTTAACTGTGACCAGAATGATCTGCTGCCCCACTCCTTTTATAACTTCTAATTTGATCTCCTTAAAACCAAACAAAGCCATTTCCAACTCTAAGATTGATTAACTAACTTAAATTACCACATCTACCTACCTTTGAATTTTGGGTGAAGACAACGATATAAGGAGAGGTGTGCACACCAGCAGAGATCCAGCAAATATCTACTCAGTCAATACAGCGCCTAAACCCATGAGATTCTTCCTGTGAGACAGCATTGATAACCACTTTACACATCACCTAATAGAGTCATTTTGTTGCCTAGTCTCTATAATCTACCAGTTTAATGCCAAGGACATGTTGTCCACTTCCAACCATAGTGATATTACACTGCTGCATGCTGCGTCCTTTCTTTTGAGTAATGAATTCACAAGATTCTTGGTCAAACATTTGCACTGATATACTCCCCCATAGGCACAGTCTTTTAAAGGCTATCTTGGCGGTAAAGAAAAATCAAATATTTACCAGGATTTCATATACCAAAGGTCATTTCCACTCTTAGGGCCAAGAACTAAACAGGCATGAGGAGCTTTCCATCTTACTCCTTGTGAGGCTGCTGTACATACAAAAAGACGCCAAAATGAAGTTTGAGGATATTCTTGCTGATATTGATGGATTTGGAAGATTTCAGATCATAATCATAGTTATCAGCTTCCTTGGTCGATTCACGATGCCCTGCCACTTCATGTTGAACAATTTTGTGGCAGCTGTGCCACCTCACCACTGTGACATCAGCTCTCTGGATGATGGAGGTATGTTTCAGAATTTATCCCAGGCGGAGAGGCTCACCGTTAGCATCCCAGTCCAGCAGGACGGGACACCGAGCTCCTGTCGGATGTTTGAAGAGCCTCAGTATACTCTGCTCTCTAACCCCACCAACACAACTGGCACAATTACAGTGCCGTGCCAGAATGGATGGGTTTATGACAAGACAACATTGAAATCCACCGTGACCTCTCAGGTGACCCCATTTGAAATATTTCTTTTACCATTTGTAAATACAATCACCAATGCTTTCAAGTAAAAAGTAACACAAAGACTATTATGGAATAATGTTTATTTTTTGTTTGCTCAAGTGGGACCTGGTATGTGATAACAAGGGGAAAAACAAAGTCACTGCTACCATCTTCTTTATTGGAGTTATGTTTGGAGCCGTGTCCTTTGGAAGTCTCAGTGACAGGTAGCTTCTTTAATATAAAGGCATGTACAGTATGTAAAGATTTAGGTGGGGTGTGGAGTGTTTATGAGTTTACCAGCATGCAATCAAAGGATTTAGCTGTTTTCAAGTCATTCACACTGATCATTGAAAGTAAAATGTCCAAATGACATCTTCCTGCAGGTTTGGTCGGAGAATCCTGTTACTTGTGTCCTATGTGTCTGGGATGCTTTTTGCTATTGCCAGTGCTTTTTCCACATCCTTTTTGATGTTTGCAATGCTGAGGTTCTTCACTGGGTTTTGCATCACCGGCATCATCATCATCTCTAGTGTTCTCAGTAACCAAATCTTCATTTATTCAAAGACATTTAAAAAAAAAAATATATATATATATATATATATATATATATATATATATATATATATATATATATATATATATAGTGCTGTCTAATTCTTGTCCTTCCTGTAATAGAGATTGGTTTGCCATTGCAGGTGTGGAGTGGGTGGACATAGAGCACAGAAAACTGGTGGGAGTTATCGACAGTTTATCCTGGACATTTGGAAACACAGCATTTGCAGCTATCGCCTATTTAGTAAATGACTGGCGGTGGTTGATTGTTAGCGTTACATCACCTTTGATTTTGGCCATCATCACTTGGAGGTTTGTCAAAACCATCTACATCCTCAAATGCATCAGAAACTAGTAGCAGAAAACTTGGTTTGATTTAAATAAAATAAAGATTCAACCAACCAAACAGAAACATTCAATACAGCTCCTATATAATCAATGAATAGATGTACAACAGTAATGTAGTCTATATTAGAGGGCTTTGTTCCTGATCCTAGAGAGCCATACTGCCGGTTTTGGGTGAAAAGTTCACCATCATGCCTGTTGAGTTGGATATTTAAATGGTCAATGAACTTGATTTATGTAGTGCTTTATCTCCACACTGAAGTAGTCTCAAAGCATTTTATAATATCAGCTCATTCACCCATTCACACACCAATGAGACTGAGCTGTCATGCAAGGCGCTGCTCAACCACTGGGAGCCATTTAGGGTTCAGTGTCTTGCCCAAGGACACATAAACCGGTATAAACTGGTATCAAACCCTCAACCTCTTGCTTAGAAGACAACTTCTTCTACCACCTGAGCCATGATCACCTTCAAATGTTTACAAGACTAATGCCGAGGCAAATTTCAAAGAAGCAGGACAGGGGTTTTTCAGGGCTTGAAAACAAGTTTGAATAAAATTGTGCAGTTGTGATGCATTGTGATTGTACAACAAAGTGTATAAGTTTCATACCATCAGAATAAAAGCCCGGTTTTAGACTAATACAAATATTTGATAATCATTATGAGTTCCAACTCCATTGTTTTTAACTGAGTTTCGATGCTGTGTGAAACAAACTAAATCAGTCTTTGTTTTTAAGGTGGATGCCTGAATCAGCACGTTGGCTCATTGCCCATGGAAAGCTGACACAAGCTCTGACCTATTTGCAAAAATGTGCCAAGATTAATAGAAAAGGGGACTGTATTTACAAGCTTCAAACAGAGGTTAGTTTTCTCCAGGGGAAACATTCATCACCTTCCTTTTGTTTATTATTAACACTTTTTCTTCCACACATAGACACTATCCTCTATTGTTGTGACAGAGAACCAAGATCGTTCCTACTCATATTTTGACTTAATCCGCACACCCAAGATGAGAAAACTGGCTCTGCGTACCGGAATTTTATGGTGTGTGTTCCTAATGACTACTGCTTGTTGCACAACCTATGTTTAAAAACTTAAAATGTGTATTTTTTATTTATTTATTTTTATTAATGTATAGTCCTTAAAACCCATCTAAGTTCCTACTGTCTCTGTTTTCAGGTTTTGCATTGCAACAACATTTTATGGCATCAGTTTTAACATAACTGGCTTTGGACTCAACATTTATCTCACCCAATTCACCTATGCATTGATTGAACTCCCAGCCAAAATAGGTATTTATTATTTATTGGATAAAATTGGCCGGAGAAGCTGTGAGGCGGGATCTCTGCTGCTGGCTGGCACTTGTCTCGGAATCAATATCTTCATACCAAAAGGTAGGAACAAAATCATAGTTTGATCCAAATATGTTTGATCACCATAGAGACAGCATGAGTATCATTCGTCCTTTCAGAGATGTCTGTTGCCAGAACCGTGGTGGCAATCATAGGAAAAGGCTTTTCTTCTGCAGCCTTTGGAACAATTGTTCTGTACAGCTCTGAGCTGTATCCCACTGTCATCAGGTAAGAATATACACTTCCTATTCAAACTATAAGGAAGCAGTGTAGTGCAGGTTTGATTTTTATAAGGTTCATTCATTCATTTCTTTATTCCTGAAAATGCATAGTTGTACAAGCCACATACGATTCACACTTTCAGTGTTTTATACATTTCTATGATCAGAAAGGAGCAGATGGAAGAACAATATTCTTATAATATGAAGGATAATTAGACACCAGACAAATAAATTAACAATAATGTGGCCTGTCAATTTTAAACTAAACCCTTATAAATAATCCATTTAGCAGATATAATTCTACTATCAAAAACACAATGTATCAGCGTCATTAAACATTTGTATTACATTCAATACAACAATAACAATATATAACAATAATCAATCAAATTTAAGCCCATAAATAACTATAATATTTGCATTTCTTGAAGAAAATGCAAGTGAGGATGCACTTGCTGGTCCGTGGTATTGAACATTGCATTAGCATTAACCTAGCATGACTATAAACCTAATATTCGCTAGCATTAGCTTAGCATTAACTAGCATTAGCCTAACATTAAACTAGCACTAGCATTAAGCTAGCATTATCCATTAGACAGCTGAATGTGTAAAAAGTTCAATGGTTAAAATCCGTTGAAGAATGGCTGAACAGCTGAAGTTTAAAGTTGAATCTAGTACATTTTGAAATGCTGCAGTTCCCAATCGAAATGAATGGGACATTTTTGAATTAAAAAAAATCAATTTAAAAAATGACAAAAGTTACAAATCACAAAAGTACAAGCACCCCTGTTGTGAATTTTTGACACGTTTTGATATGTTAATTGTCAAAATTGGTCAAAATTCTGTGACGGAAGAAAAAAACAAGTAATAGTGAGGATGCCTCCTGCAGGAGAATAGAAGGGGAGAAAGAACAGAGTAAGAAAAGAAGTTGCAGAGACAGAAAATATTGTGTTTACATATTTCTCTTTGATAGAGAGAGATTCCCTTAAGATGAGGTAAGAGAGGCCTGGATTAAAGTTCAGTGGAGGCTCTGCTGGGGTGGATGTGGAGCCGGTAAGCTGAAGTGGGCTGGAAGCGTCATGATAGAGTGAAGTCTTGTGAATTGTATCTCCAAACGGCAGTAGAAGTTATTTGGCTGGTTTGCCAGGCAAATGGTATTGTTAGAGTGGGGTCAGTTGCTTCTCGGTTCTTAACAGCAGTTTTTATTCATTTTCAGACAGAACGGTATGGGCTTCAACTCCTTCATGGCTCGGTTTGGTGTGGCCATATCCCCTTTAATCCTCTTACTGGAGGATGTATGGAAGGATCTGCCGCAGATCATCTTGTGCTGTGTGGCTGTCATTGGAGGAATGGTGGCCAGAACGCTGCCAGAGACCCGCAATAAGTGCCTACCTGAGACCATTGAAGATATTGAACAATGCAAGGACTACTGAATTATTACCTTTTAATTAAACAGCATTTTCTGTGAATCTAAAGGCAGGTAAGACTTGAGGGATATTTGTGGAAAACTTGTTTTGACTTGTTTATAGACTACAACAGCCCTTGATTTTCTTTTGGTTATGAGGAGATGGCTTAAAGATCAGGGCCAGTATTCACAAAGCATCCTAAGGCTAAAAGTAGCTCTTTGTGATGTCACTCTTTGAAAAATATTAGAATTCCTCGAATTGTAAGATTTTTCTTAGAATTTTTCCTTGTTAGGTAAAAGTCATTATTCACAAAACATCTTAGGCCCTAAGAGAGCTCCTAAAGAGAAAAAACTGTTACGATTAGTGAGGAGGACTTCTAATGCTGCGTTCACACCGAATACGTCTTCTGCAGTACCGGACACGTCTGCCGCACGAAACGTTCCACAGGATCAAAAAATGTCCCCATTCGCTTCATATGTGCGTTTGAAGCAAAGCACCGCCCACCAGCAACACATCCAACTCGGTGAGTTTCACTGCCTACTGAAGCGAGGAGCTGCACTATTATTTTTCCTCTCATAAACATAAACCACCAGTGAAAAAAGCCAGTGTGATTAGCGGCTAATGCTATCCTAGCTCAGTGCCGACTTTCAAAGATGAAAACTACAGAGAGAACTTTTACCTGCTACTACCACCTCCTCAGTGGTTCTCCTCCACGCCAAATCTTTTCTAGTCCGGTCCTGGTTATAAAGGCAGTGTCATACAGCTCCAGGTGGTCACACCCAGCTTCTACTCCATGGTTGAATATGTGAACAGAGCGGAGTCCGTGTTGACGGCCTGACGTCATCGTCAACATAAACTATGATTGGCTTTCATCATGCGAAACATTCACAAGAGTTCAATATTTTCAACTCTTGCGAATATGACAAAAATCGGGAGCGCGTTTGCACGGCCAACGCTCTTGATACGCGGATCGGACCGCACTCCCACTCAGGAAAGATTTGGCCTCTGGGCTGTCTATCCATTGACTTTGTATGTAATTTGGATGCACAAACATTTTGCGACGCATTCGGTGTGAACGCAGCAAAAGAAGCCTAAAAGTGTCTTAAACAGACAGAAAGACCGAGAGGACGGCAAGATATTCTCTGTATATTTAACAACAGTGATTTAATAAGATGCTACCAGCTTTCAATTTATTATTATTATTAGTAGTAGTAATAGCTGTAGAAGTAGTAGTATAGTGTTTCTGGTTTGTTTTAGGTTTTTTCACACCATCTATCAAGTTGTATTGTTTAAACTCTAACTGGCAATAAAACTATTCTGATTCTGACTTTTCTCACACAGCGTAACGTAATAGCACCTTTGTACTGCTGTGCGATTTGTTCACTCCCTTGCTTGTGTGCAGTCATTTCTGCCCTTGCTTTGATTGCAGCAGGTAATGGCGCTTCACACTCGTATCTTGTGCCACACAGGAGAGGGAATGATGCATTGATTAGCAGGGCCAGCAATCACAGTAATCACTGACAGCTGTGTCTGCTCCAACATTAATATCAATACATGAAGAGGTAAAATTACCAACGTGGACAGTTAATAAGTAAATCAACATAATAATCAGCATGTGAATGAGGTTCAAACATTTTAAGCTGTGTTCAAATACATATAATTCTGCTGAATTAAATTAATTTCATGATTACACATTTCTTAATGTAGTCCAAGTATGATCAGTTTATTTACTCTCCATTCATTACTAGGAGCACAGGGTGCACCACCTCTAATAACCAATCACAGATTTTAGCAGGATGCATCATACCCAGCAAAGACATCCTCACTAAGATAAACATTTCTGTCAACTCTTTGCTCAGAGTTGCTCTCGGAAACTTCCTGAATCACTTTAAGCTAAGATTCCTTGCTAGAAATGTTTAGGCTATAGGCGCTCTCTGAGAGGACTCTCGTGAATACGGGCACAGGTCTTGATAAATCTAGCGGCTGAATTTAATCAACGTTAACATGTTACGCTCTTAAATAGTCCTCATTCGGAGGCCACTCCCACATTTTGCCAGTTTAGGTCAGTCATTGGTCAGTTTAGGCCAAGTGACCTAACCCTAAAAATTGTTGCAACATTGGGTTTTAACCCAACTCTAAAACGCTACGTACGTGTACTTCGGTAACCATTCCTTGCTCTAGATGCTCTCAGAAACTTCCTGAATCGCCTTCAGTTAATATTCCTTGCTAGGACTCTTTCTGCCAAGTTAGGAGGTCTCTGAGAAGCTTTGTGAGGACAGGCAATTCTTAAAGTGAGGACACAATTTGTGCTGAATGTTACTGATTTACAATAAAACATTAACATGAAAAGTACTCTGTATCCATCTGACGTATACAAGACTAAATAAAATGACTTCGCATAAAGAGCTATGTGTCCGAGTCTAACATGGATGGCTTACAAGCAGAGCTGTTGATGGTTCTTCAACTACTTTCTATTGTGTAGCTTGTAGTTTTTCAGGCCCTGTTTCTCCTCCACATCAAGTTAACTGCCTGGTTCCTTTAATTGTGCACTCTTCAGCACATTACACCTCTCTTTTTTTGTGAGCTTTTGGACATTTTATTCACCTTGGATCAAGATCACAATCAAACCTCACCACCAGGTTAAGAAACACTACAATACACAACTCAACGAAAAGCTGTGTCCCTGAAATTGCTTTGTATTGTAAATTAAAACCATACCTTTTTATTTGACTTAGTATTTTCTACTTAGTCCAGATGTCACAATACTGTTTATACTGTAGTGACACCTGCAGGTGTGTGCCGAGTACTTGCTCTTTTGATCAGTTCGACCATTCACTTCTGATGTTAATTTTAATCTGGAGAAAAACACATTATGTTCTTTCTAAATTTAAGGTGTTAAGTGCCAACAAAATTCCAGTAGATTGTCTCTGAAAACCTTAACCCAACTAGTCTTGCATCAACCACAAGGATGCCACATCAAAATCACTCTTCATACTCTATATTAGACCCCATCAGCCTGCATTAATAAGTTAAATGGCTGCCATGCAATTGTCCACACAATAAATTCATCTACCAGGGCAAAAAAGCAGTAGAATGTGCCACTACTTCCAATACTTAAGCAGAGGTATTGAATGGAGCACAATGTTTAATTCAGGAAAGACAAGTTGAATTTGAACAAAGTACTGATGAATCGCACAGAAAAGCATTGCTGGATGGAAAAGAACCGTATCAACATTACGGAAATATTCAACTCCTACCACTCCAAAACCTATTTACATATTTTGGGGAGTGACTACTCTACATTGGCAATAACAGACTTAACCATTTTTTTTTTTTTTTTTTAAACAAAGAAATTAAGTCAGAACTCCTTTATTACAGAAACAAAGCAAGCAAAAGTTTGTCATTAGTTCAGCAGTCACCTAAAGAAAAAGTGATCACATCTACATGAAATGACAGATGTTCTTTTAATGATGTTAACCAGGTCAATTACAGCTGCTGACTTTTTTTAACCGACATTACATTTAACATTGATGAAGAAAAAAAAACACAACAGTAAAAGAAAAAGAATGAAAAAGCCTACTTTTTAACAGTAGGATACAATGACACAAAAAGATCTAAAACTTCAGTATGAAAATGGTTACCAGGACACTGCCTTTTTATTGTTCAATACTGGGAATACTCTTTGCTCTCTAGTTTGGCAACAATTCGCTCCAGCTGTCTCTTCGCTTCACATTGAGGGAAGTTGCTCATTTCATAGTACTGGGGCGCTATCTTCACCAGCCTAGAACAAAATCAAAATAAATAAATACGTACAAACATCAGTAAGACGTAATGACATTTTAGATTTTAAATGGTTTAAAAAAATTTTTTTAAATGTTTACCACTCTGGCTTGATGTCTGTGCATGTACGGATGTAGTTTTTAGTCGTGAGGACAAATTCATTGTAGAGCACCCACTCAGGCTTGTGGTCCAGGACTGTAGATGGGTGAAGCTGAACGACTTGGTTGTCTTTGACTGTAAGGTAATGACCAGTGCGCTCCAAATGAGCCACCTGTGGTGAAGATATCAGTTTTCATACATAAACGTCAGCAGAACATGATCCTATGACACTAACAGTAATGAGGACTCAACACTTCTGATTGCTATGCGAGGACAGCACATAAGATGCTCTGCTGTTAGCGTACCTGCATAAAGAAGCCGGTGCAGAGCGCCCGCCGTATGTTGATGTAGTAATCTCTGCTGGTGAACTCTGTGCTGCGGCGAGGCAGGTTGAAGCGGTCCATGATCCTGGACAGCTGCATCCGCACGTTGTCAGCAGACGCCAGTGAACGGTAGTTGACAAAGTTGTCATAACACCACTGATTCGAGTCATTATCTGGAAAAAAATGATGAAAATTCAAACAAATAATTACTCAAATTAAGCATACAATTATTATTTTCAAAAAGTGGAATAACAATTTTAATCTTAAAAAGGTTATAAAAAAATGGAGACCATTTCAACATCAGTCAGTTTTAAAATGTAACTGCAACGACGTATCCCTAATCTACTGAAAAATTGGAACAATGTTTATTTCTTGTATGATTATTTACTTGGTTATTATACAACCATGTATGCATATGTTTTTTTTTGTTGATCTTATATACCAGGGTTGGGGTCATTTACAATTTTCAATTACAATCCATCTTCAATTACAAATCAATTACAACTGTGGTGGCATCACTTTTTCACAATTACAATTATTTTCCCCCTGAAACTCAGTTACAATTATGTTCTCAATTACAAAAGTTCAATTACAATTATTCACAATTTTTCTGCCAGTATAGCCCTAGATTTGATTATTCTTTTTTTAAACAGTAAAATGATTCTAAAGAGAAGTGACAGACAGTGGGAAAAGTTGATATGAAACACATTTAAATAATTGTTAACTACGTACGTGTAAGCTATAGAACTTTAACATAGTTCCCCAGGTTTTTATTTTATTAAACTGTAATTGAGAGTTTTTATAGAATTTCCATCACAATTATCTGAATGCCATTACAATTCAATTACGATTACAACAACAACTGATTCTTTCAATTACAATCAATTGCATACAATTATAATTGACCCCAACACTGCTGTTCACATATTTAAAAATTTGGAACTGAAATATGTAATGCCGTATTATATTTGTACTATCTGTTCCCAATAAAAGTGTCAATTTGGAAAAATAAAAGGTTACAAAATAAAAAAATATATATATATATATTTAGATGGCGATAACATATGATTATTGTAAATTCATGGCAGACCTCCGCCTGCGCTTACTTTGCTTGAAGGCGTGATAGACGTTGAGCAGCGTCAGGTGGTCTCCGTCAATGTGAGCAAACCTCATCTTGGACTCGTCTGCAGCCTTCTTAGCCTCCGTGGGACGGACAAAGCACTGTGGGACTAAACAAGGTTGGTATGGGCCCCAACAAAGCCGCCCATAGGGATGAGTCAAACATTCAGTGAAACATGGAGCACAGCCTATGATGCTAGGACACTGCACACTGCGTTGGGACAGGGCAGGACCACACGCTCTATCAAAGGGGGGCTGCAGGCTTTTCTCATGGTCATTTCCAACTGTACTGGCTATTGGCTCGGAGAGAAGGAGCCATTTACCACATCTGTAAAACAAAAGTTTTCACACAACTACATTGCATTAGGGAAAGCAGCAATACTTGACTTTGCGTTGTTTTTGAGAAGTATAACATCTATGCTTTGGGTGAAGAGATGGCTCAGACACTTCAGGGCTTCACACAACTGCTGAAACATGAAAGTAGTGGTGCCTGCCCTCTCCACATTGAGAATGAAAGGATTATGGGAAGTTTGTTTACAGTCCATTCAGAGGGAGCTCACAACAGGTACCTGATGACAAAACCTCCCCTTTAAATTTACAATAATGAACCAATAACAACAACCACCATTATCATTTTTAAATAGTAAAATCCTGGGGTGAGTATTGGCAAGGATGTTGCAATACTTGGGTCACGATACAATATAATGATATCGCTATATATTGCAATATTCTCTACGCAGCTAATACCAAAATTAAACGTAGAGATGAAAAGTGAAGTTGCTGTACATCAGAAGATATAGATCATTCAGAGGACAAATTGAGTCAAAGCTATTTGCTTCAAAACATCCTATTTATTTATTATTATTATCATTATATCTATGGCACCATCTACTGGAGAGGAGGTGCAGAAGTGGCACAATTTTCAAGTTCTTTATGAAGGAGCAGGAGCTGGTCAACGTGCCCAGCAGTTATGCTGCTCTGCTGAGAAGTGACAATGTCTCCAGCAGTAGACAACACACAGCCACAAAAATGTGAATAAATACTTTAAGAAAAATATTGATTAAATATCAGAAAAGAAATACATATGTATATTTTTTTCAAATGGATAAAAAATAAAAAAGATTTAAAATCGGCAACTAAAATATTACGATATATCGTGAAATCGATGTTTTTTTTCCACACCCCTAGTAAAATCATCATTTACTACTTTTGACTTGCACTTAAATGCAAAAATAGTGTCTTTTAATTTGCTTAAGCATATGTACATAATGAAGCTGAGCAACATATGAGATACGGTGACATCTAAATGTAAACTAAATTTATAGAAATTTTCAACCAAATTAAGGTAGGAAATCATAAGCTTAACAGTAAATGACTACTTTGAAGCCTCATCTGGGAATAATGTGGCCAGTACATGGAGTTTAGCTCTGGCTGCCCATCACAATGCATTTATTTAACACGAGAAATGATTATGAATTAGCAAAATGCACTATCAGCACAAATGTTTCATAAACTGCATACACATTTTTGATAAAATGCCATCTCCAACTGGGCCATCAGTGCATTTACGTTTACACCAGCTGTATACAGAGCCAATTAACCCGGAGGGAGGTGGTTTATAAGAAAAAAAGGTAGCCTTCAGCCCAGTCCTGGGCATTACCTGACAACATGGCAGTGATGGAGAGGATCTCATTGGAGCAGTTAAACTCGCAGCTTGCGATGACCATCTTTGCCAGTTGGGGGTCCAAAGGGAACTCTGCCATCATAGAGCCCAGCTCTGTCAGGTCACCGTCATCATTCAGTGATGCCAAGTAGTTCAACAGCTCGAGGGCTCTCATTAAAGTCTCTGGAGCTGCAGTAAGCACAGCAGACCACGAGGTGAGCAGGAGCGCCCATCAACAAAAAAAGTGTTCACAATTTAATCAAGTGGCTCACCTGGTGGATCCATGAAGTCAAAATGCACAAGATCATCAATACCAAGTTTTTTCAGCTGCAGCACGACAGACCCCAAGTTTGACCGAAGAATCTCTGGGTACGTGTTATCCTGGAGAGGGAGCAATGACATCATGAAATTATTACAAGATCAAAAGAAAATATTTTTTATTAAGAGATCCCCTCTGATGCCTTCAGCTTAAATATGCATTCAGCAAATAATGGAGGGTATAATTGCAAATCCAACCTAATTTGACAGCATATTTAAATATGTCCACATTGTCTATGTACCAAAATAGTTCTTGGGAGTTTCTGATCATTATGAAAATTGATGGGAAAATGTCACTTGCCTGCATCTCTGTTTTGTAAGCCTTCTCTGTGTAAAGGCGGAAACATTTCCCGGGACGTGTTCTTCCGGCACGTCCCGCCCTCTGCTGAGCTGAAGCTTTACTGATGGCAGTGACCAGCAAAGACTCAACTCTAATACGTGGATTGTACACCTAGTCACAGAAAAGACATGATCAGGAAAAGACCAATCATAGCTAGATTCATCCAACCCAAACATGGGAAAGACTTAAACCAAAATAATACTTTGACTCAAAGTCTTTATTTTCTCACCTTTTGCTTGGCGAATCCAGGATCAATGACAAAAACCACACCATCAATAGTTAAAGAGGTCTCAGCGATGTTTGTCGACACCACCACCTATGGATGAAAACATTATACTCTCATCCACTTGATGGGGATTAAGCTTTTTTGGGGTCACGTGATTCAAAAATTACCTTCCTTCCTATAGCCCCGTTGGGCTTCCTTGGTGGTGGGGGCTCAAAGATCCGTTGCTGCTGCTGTGGGGGCAATGTGGAATAGAGTGGAATGATTTTAATGTCTCCGACTTCCGGTCCGAGGTCATCCACCTCCCTCTTGATCCGCTTGCAGGCTTCGTCAATTTCCTGAAAGTTTAACATCTCATGTAACTTTGTTTATTTTAATGGTAGAATGAGGCAACACAGAGATTGGCATCTGCATATTTACCTCTTGACCCGTAAGAAAGAGAAGGCAATCTCCTTCATCTTCCTCACACATGTGAATCTGGATGACCGTACGGATTGCTGCCTCGAGATAGTCTCGCTCAGGCTCAGGGGTGTAAAAGATCTCTACAGGGTGTGTACGCCCAGGAATAGTCAGCAAAGGACAGCTGTCAAAATACACCTGGAACTTTCCTGCATCCAGGGTGGCACTCATGACGATAACCTGAGTAGTGAAAAAGAGAATAAAGACGCATTATTTTTTGGCTCAATGTTGATATAGGTTTCTGTTGTTTCAGCACTCACAGAGAAACTAGTGTACCTGTACATAAGGAAGACATGATGACATTTAACATACGGTCTGTAAATGGACACTAGATGTGTTTGGGTTAGGGATGGAAGATATGGCCTTTTTTAAATATCTAGATGGTTTTTAAGCTATATCACGATATACAATATATAGCTCAATATATATTGAGCCTTGCCTTGATATGATGCTTTGATGCATACAATCGAACCAGAATGACAATACTCAATACACTCCTGACCAAAAATTTAGGACCAGTTGGAAAATTGCAAAAATGTACATTTGCACTGTTGGATCTTAAGAAGGTTCTAAGTGGAGCTTCAAAACGCAAAAAGAAGAAATGGGAGGGAGACAACAAAATTTGAGTCAGCTATTTACTGTAAACAAGAATGAAACTGAAATAGGCTGTCCATCCACTGATCAAAACTTTAGGTCCATGGCTAAAAAAACAAAACTAAAACCCCCCAAAATACAAATAAAAGTGAGTAGAGACTCAAGAGCACCTTCATAACAAATTCCAGTTTGCACGGAGACAGATTTATTATTCTATTGCAACAGGGAGTGTGTGTACAAAAACTGAACAAAAAGGAAATAACTTGTTACCCCATTTCTGTGCTTTCCATATTGAACAAGGCAGATTAAACTCAGAGCAACAATGCAACAGCATTGCAGAAGAAATGTGGCTTTAGTCTTTACTGTGATTGCACATCATACACATCTATTAAAGATGTAATTAAAACACAAAAATTGGTGAAAGAACTATTATTTCAGGATTTCTTGTCAAGGATATACTTCTTTTAATTGCTGTTTTTTGACTGTTAAGCACAGGTTTAGAAAGATAGAAGTCGCTAGATGACATCAAGTTCAAAACAAGCTAAATGTGGTGGAAACCGGCACAATCTTGCTACTCTGTTCAACAGGTCGGCTCTGTAGTAATCTCACTTATGATTAACAGAGTTATCAGTGTCCCGCTAATCATACTATGTGTAACATGAAGAGTTCAGTTGCAAAAAACAAACAAACAATAAACGCCATTATTTTTTTGGGGAGGGGGAGGGGAGAGAGCTAAAGTTTGTAATTGACAAGGCTATAATTCTTACAATCTGTGGACAGACTTTGGAAGAAATTTCCACCAAATATTACCCAGCCCTTACTAAGGGCTTCAACGAAGAACTATGAGGGAACTTGAAACTAAATTACCTTAAGATCTGGCCTCTGACGAACCACTTCCTTGAGCACGCCCATCAGGATATCTGTTGCTAGAGTTCTCTCGTGGGCCTCGTCCAATATGATCACACCATATCTCTCCAGCAGCGGGTCATTCATGGCTTCTCTTAGCAACATACCATCTGTCATGTACCTGAAAAACATTCAAGCATGCTCTGTTAGACTGGAGTTATCTGAATTAAAAAAGACAAACCAAAACTGTATTTTGTTGCATATCTTACTTGAGTATGGTTTTGGCAGAGCTGCAGTCCTCAAATCGGATGGAGTATCCAACCTCCTGACCAAGCATGACGTCCATTTCATCAGCCACCCTTTGAGCTACGCTCATGGCTGCCACTCTCCTGGGCTGCGTACAAGCTACGGCCCTCTTCGGACCAGGTAATCCCCTGACCATATCCACACACCACTGTGGAATCTGGAGTTGGGCATCATGAAAATGGTGTCGATCAAAATTTGATAAGCAGTAACGATACATTGTGAAAAACTGATTGAAAACAACCTTTATTTCATACCTGAGTCGTCTTCCCAGAGCCAGTCTCTCCAACCAACACAAAACTCTGATGACGTGTAATGATGTCACTGAAGTTTTCCTTGTACTCCCACACAGGAAGTTGTAGCCTCTTCTTCAGAATCTCGTAGTATCGAGGTGTGTGCGGCAGATTGGTGAAAGGGTTGACCTGCTGCTGCATAATCAATTGCTTGAGTGGTGCTAAGCTGGGCCCAGCTGCTGTTGTGTTAGAGGGGGCACTCAATGGCTTGGAGTCTCTGTCCCGGTCTCTCTCGCGATCACGATCCCTATCTCGGTCCCGGTCTCTGGGCCGATCCTCACGATCTCTGTCACGGTCCCTGTCTCTCCTTTTAGGAGAAATAAAGCACAACAATATAAACAATTACACTTTAAAGAAATTATCTAAAAGGTTAAAAAAAAAAATCTACAGCAACATTCAGCTAATTACTTTGACATTTTGATGCAACCTTCTGTCAAAGAAAGCTTTAGACCAGGGGTCACCAACATGGTGCCCGCGGGCACCAGGTAGTCCGCATGGACCATGTGAGGTGCCCTCAGGACTGTTCTGGAACTCATGTCACCAACGAGCGCCATCTAAAATCTGATTTACTCGCCAGTCTTCAAGCCCACACAGATAAATGCAAATGACTGATGTAGACAGTTGACCTGGCAGAAGCCAGATTAATGTATAGCCCTCCCTCTAACTCGAGTTCTCATCCATCTGGGTCTGTGTCTGGTCAATCCTTTCGGAACCAGTGAGGGACATGAACAGAATGCTTGAAGTTGATTGGGCGATGCGCCTGTCCACCATGATTGGTTTTAGCCAATCACACGGTAACAAATGACGTCGTCATCAGCATGCGCCGCAGAGACGCTGCTACAACAACAACAACAAGGCTTTGCTAGTGAAGACTTTCATTTGAGATAGTAATGCTGCGGTCATTATGTTGTTGGGTGAGTTTTACCATTTTTGCAACAAGAGTATGTAAGTTAAGGGCATGTTAACCATCCTCCTGCATCAACATCTTTCTATTTTGATTTGGAGCTATGCTAATAGCTCCAGCAGTTCCTCTCCCCGCAACTGCGCATGTGCCAGTTTTGCTTCGGCGCTTCTGCCTTCGTCACACCTGGATATCCCGCCCTAAACCACAACATTGCCTCATGATTGGTTCTAATCGGTTCAGTTTTGAAAGGCAAAAGCGGGAACAGCACAAGATGGATTCTGCTGTTTGTGAACACCAGGAGAATCCATCTTGCAGGCAAGGTTAGTAGTCAGTGCCTTAGTAGAGTTACATATTGCTGCACTTTATAAATTATACATTTATTTTAATTGAAATATTGTGACAAATGTGTTTAGGTGTCAAAGATTTGGGATATGGGTTGTGGTAACATAATTTTAAATAAAACGCAAAGTGGATTTTCGTAAAATATTACATTAATGGTTAAATTGTACAAACATATTATACGTTTTGTTATTTAAAGTTGTTAGTGGCTAGTAAATTAGCAACGTGATGATTCCCTGTGGAACATAATGAAAATGAAACCATTTCATAAATTAAGTTAAAACTTACAGTCAAAACTAGAACGCAGTGATTTTTAAAATGTAGCCCTTTGGACTATTACGACTAGCTTTAAAGTAGCTCATAGTTTCAGAAAAGTTGGTAAAACCCTGCTTTAGACTTTATTACAGCTCAATGTTTTATTTGAAATCCTACTCTAATGTGCACCTCTGCCATACAGTGGAATCCTATGAAAAGATTTGTGAGCACTTAAAAAGTAGAAAAATTACAGTCAGTAGCACCAGACTGTCATTCTTCTACTAGCTGGGCTGTCAGTGTCAACATGTGACGACTCTAGTGTAAACGCATGTCAGTTTACTTTTATAACCAGCTCACATTTCTACATTTTCTTCATACATCTACAGGTTTATTGATGACTGTTATTGTTACACCAAGATAGCTTAACAATGGCGCTAAATCTGACTGAAACATAGACAATTAAGTTTCTGGCTATCTGGAAAGACAAGTAAATACGACAGTAATTTGGCATTTCACATTTTTTAAAAACCATTTACAATAACTTTTGAAGTCTCCTTAGAACAAGAGATATTTAGCTAACTGTTGTTAGCATCCGGCTATATGACCATTAGCAACACACGTGCCTCAATGTGGAGAGCTAAAGCAAATAATGTTGAACTGTCTGCATCAAATACTAATATTATCTATTTTAATTCATTATCATAGTGGTTTCCAGTGTATATGCTTAAAGGAAGCAGCGGCTAACATGATCCGATAGTTGGAGGTAAATTGCCTCGTTTTTAAAGCAATGGTGGCGGTTGGCCAATGGTAGCTAGCTGTTAGCATGTGTCTGGCCCGATAATGCGATGCCTATCAGGCCCTACTCACCCTTCAGATCGTTTTTTACTGGACGAGTAGTCATCCCCAAGGTCCAAGCGATGTCTTTTGGACATACTTAAACGAAAACCAAGCGTATGCTTTAATCACTAAACGTGGAGAGAGTTGTACCAGACTAGGACACCGGGTTTCCTGATTTCTGCGGCTAGCTAGTTGGTTCTCAGGCTCGGATTAGCTTTATAGACTTAGTTAGCGCCTCCTGCTGCTCCGGAGGGAGAAGTATTTCTACATTTAGAATTTCCGGCAGACTAGACGTATTATTATTATTATTATTATTATTATTATTATTATTATTATTATTATTATTATTATTATTATTATTATTGAGAACAGATTTGATCCAAATGGATAGATGGATCAAGCCTGATGAAGCCACACCCACTTGTTACTTTTTGTAAGAAGTAACCCTTAAAGTCAAAACTAGAACACTTAGTGCTTCTGACCCCTAATTGCCTGTATACCCTAAACCAGGGATACTCAACTGGTGGGTCGGGACCCACCAGTGGGTCGCGGACCTGCACTGGGTGGGTCGCGGACAGCTGGTCAAAAATAAATTAATACTTAATATCTCTCATGTTGGACTTGCCTTTATTTTGAAAGAAACTTTTCTTTTGACAGGGGTGCTGTGAAATGCATGTTACACGGGGCTATACTGTGTATAGATTTATGTTTAAAAAAAGAATATATATGTGTGTTTTCAATGGCTATTTTAGAAAAAAATAATTTGGTTGGCTGAATTCTAAAAAAAAAAAACTGGGTCACAATTTAATGACCGTGATAAAATGTGGGTCCCAGTGTGAGACCAGTTGAGAACCCCTGCCCTAAACCATGAGTTATCAAATGATCTTGCCCTGGGATGCACATTGTGCCATGGTTATTAAATTGTGACCCACTTTTTTAGAATTCAACCAACCAAATTTAGTTTTCCAAAAAAAAAAGCTGTTGAAAACAAAACATAAAATCTTTTTAAAAACATAAATCTATATATTTTCCTGTCAAAAGAAAAGTGTCTTTCAAAATAGAAGACAAGTCCAACATGAGAGACATTAAGTATTTATTTAATTTTGAAGAGCTGTCCGCGACCCACTTTTGGCTCCCAACCCACCAGTTGAGAATCACTGCCCTAAACCCTAATCACCTGTATTAAACATTGAATAATAAAAGGAGATAGGGTGGATTCCAGACTAAGATGGATCAAGACATATTGTGAGTTAACTTAGTTGCCAATATTGTTACTAAAGTGCGTGTGTCGTGCGGTCTCCGCCCACACAGAGCCACGCCCCCTGTTGACACATTTTTGGGGCTCAGTTTGTTGCATCTACACAAGCATCGAAGACCTCAACAAGAGGGAAAACACTGACTTTTCAGCTTTATTGCTCACTTTGAAGATGCTCTCACATCTACACAGACCAATGGACTTCATATGGTAACTTGTCTTCTACTTAAATCACTTCTTTGATTGTCTTCTGTCTGTGATTCACTGTTATTACCAAACTGCGTTAATTACGTTTGTTCTGTAAACCAACAACCTTAAAAGGGCTTTTTTTATTGAAACTAACGCTATTTTAACATTTTATGGTTGTTACACAGGGAGGTTAACGGGCACCCTGTGCAAATGTGCGCAGTGTAATAGTTATGACACATATACGCCCGAAAGACATGGTACTGTTGCATGGTAAGGCCTGAACTTATTAATACAAGCTTAATAAATTATGTTTAAAAATATTACTTAGTGTGCAAGTAAGGAATGAAACTTCAACATACACATTCATCTTCCACATTTGCATGTATGCTGAATGTGCTTTGCATTAAACCGTGTTATATAACACACAGACATCTATAAATACGTGTTTAGTACATACAGCACTGAAGATTAGAAGTCAATAGATGAATAAGTAAAACATGAAAATATGTAAAAACCTGATGTGAATAGTTGATAAATCTCTTTAAAAGCAGTTTTAGGACTAATACAGGGCGAGAGGGAGCGGGAAATTAACAAATAGTGTTACTTGGTCACACCCCAGGCCTGGAAATTTAAAAAATATAGAAATAAATCTATTCAGGAGCCACTAAATCAGTGTTTTTAAACATTGAGGTCAGGACCCCATGTAGGGTTGCTTGAAATTTCTGAATTATTATTATTATTTTTTTTTTTTTAATTAAATTTTGTAATTATAATTCTTTTTTCAAATTAAAACCACACACAATCTTAAACAACTGTATTTCTATACTTTCACTTTGTCAAATAAAATAAAATAAATATCTGAGTTCAGACATTATCAGAAACTAATTTTTTGAAAAATTAATGTCTTTGAGGTCGGCAGAAATTATTGATATCAAAATTGGGTCACAATCCCAAAACAGGTTGGAAACCACTGCACTACATACTGTTTATTTTTACTTATTTACAAAATTTAAATTTTTTAAATTTGAATTACTTTATTAATCCCTGAAGGGAAATTACAATACACTCTGTTGTTTTTACGGACATGCTTCTCACACACATAGGCCCAAATCACACACATGCACAAACAGGACCTGTGGACATGCATTAATGGAGAGATGTCAGAGTGGGGCTGCTTACAATGAAGGGAGCAGTGTTGGGGTTTGATGCCTTGCTCAAGGGCACCTCGATGGTGCTCGAGAAGTGCCCTGGCACCTCTCCAGCTACCAGAACAACTTCCGTATTTTGGTCCGCATTGGGACTTGAACCGGCCACCCTCCGGTTTCCAACCCACGGACTGAGCTACTGCCGCCCCAAAATGTGATTAAAATGTATTTTATCACTTGTTCATTCCATCATTATGCTCAATAATACTTTTTTAAAATAGTTTTCTAAGCAAAATGTTGTAGTCGGACAAAGGGGGGTACTTGGATTCAGAAATAAGAGAAAGGGGGTACTTGAGCTAAAAAAAAAAGGTTTGGACCACTGCTGTAGACAATATGTTAGTAATAAAGCTGGTACTCCTAATGTTTGTAGATGATCAGCTTATTAATTTATAAAATTACCAGATCACCATTGAAATGCCTGTGTATCTGCTTCCTCAGGTCAGTGAGTACTTTGGGAGCTGTCCTTGTTCTACTGGCCGGTTCTCAACAATGGGTCTCAGCCCACAGTGACTCTGTGGCTCCACCGGAGGTCTCGCAGTACAATGGCACTCTGTATGCCACCTGCAGGATGAAACCCAGCACCACTCTGCCTGATGACCTCCCCAAAGTTTACGGCCGTGTAGTTTTCATGCAGGAATATCCTCAGGGAAAGCTTCGAATAAGTCTCTCCTTGAATGGCTTCCCCTCGGGGGACGGTCCACAGGCTAGAGCAGTTCACATCCATCAGTACGGAGACCTGAGCCATGGATGCGATGCCACTGGGGGCCACTACAATCCACATGGTGCAGATCATCCCAACCACCCAGGAGACTTTGGAAACTTTGAGCCCCGACAGGGCAGAATCACCACACAGATGGAATCAGAGGCGACCCTGTTTGGAAATGTGTCTGTGATTGGGAGGGCAGTAGTGATTCATGAAAAGATGGACGACTTAGGACAAGGTGGAGACTCAGGGAGCCTCCTGCATGGGAATGCAGGCCGGAGGCTTGGCTGTTGTGTCATTGGGATTTCCTCTGCAGATCAGTGGAATAGGAACCAAAAGTTGTTGGCCAGACGTCTGAGGATCTAGTCCTGTCGAGGTGATAAGTAATCGTCTGAGAGATGTGAATCACATAATATAAGATAAAAACCTTTTTATTGATCCTCAAGTGCAGAATTATTCTCATGGTATCAATTCAAATCTCATATTTTTTATTCACAGGGAATAAAAAGACCACAATTATCTGATTTAACATTTTCTATGACTGATGTGTCTTTAGTTGCCATGTTTTCTCCATATGACCATGTACCACAAATTGGTTTCAAGTGATTCTAAAGTCTACATGATATCCATGCCATATCACAGCATTGTTAAGTTTTGCATGCAACTCTATCCATATTATGACTGTGTGTTTTGTTTCCCCTGACCACTATGGTGTTTTCTCCATATAATCATATACTGTCCTATTTTAGCCTGTGTATCTATCTGTTTGATCTCATTGTAATATTACACTGTATCTGTTTGCTTAAAACAATATGTACTGCCAAATGTTTAAAGACTTCCTTGCTCATTTTGAAATGTTCCCCTTCATTTGTATGAGATCAAAGTAAATTCTTAAAGACAAACTCTTTGGACTTAAGACATTTTCTTCCAAGTCTGTAGGTTTAGCAAATGTTCCAGCAAAAAATGTGGTCTCAGACACGAGATCTCACACTAATGCCCGGGGTGTAGAGTAAGCAGAAGTGAAGCAGTACAGCCTACCTATTGTTTTTGTTTTTTGGGATTTTTCTTCTTCGTTTGGGGGAATGGTGCTTTAAAACTAGTGTATTTGAGGCATTTCTCGGTAATTTGGCGACTGCCGGTAATTATACACTGAAAAAACATTACATAAATCTTCTGCAAAGCTTGAGAATTCCCTTTAATCTTCACATAAGAGGGCTGATATTGTAAAGCGCTTTGCGACTACTTATGTAATATTTTAGGCACTATTGAAAACAAGTCCATTAACATTTATTTTCTGAAACAAACACAAAGCCAGTGGATGGTTATTATCTAGATGTGTCAGCTTTTGAATTTATTTTTGAACATGCTAAAAAGTTGCAAATTACCCAAAACCAAATATTTTATTAAAAAAAAACAAGAAATACGATGTCAAATAGCCATATGTCGTATATGTGGCACTAATGCACAGAGTGCTCAATGACCAGGTCATAAAACATAAGTTCTTCCTTTTTTGGAAGACACTTCTGAGGGTGCGTTCACACCAAAAGCGACTGCAGTCGCTTCAATCGCCCGTAATGAGTCGCTTGAACATAGTGGTGCTTTTCGGTCACTTCATTCCTTCATCGCGCCAGCGACGTGATGACCAGGGAACAGTGTGTGTGTGTGTTTGTCTGCCGCTGACAGGGGAGAGATCACTTGTTCTCCAGCCGTAACCTATTCAAAAAGTGAACTTCTTTAATTTTGCCCTGGTAAATTCAAGAGGTCCTGGCTGCAGCCGTCTCACTGTAGCGGGAGGGAGGAGCTGCTGCTTTGGCTTTAGTGACAGGGACGGCCGGGGGAGTTGTCGCTTGAAGTCGCTTAAAAAGTTCAAATTTGTCATCTTTGAGCGACGAGGTCGTGCTTGACTCGTCGCTGAACTCTTGTCCACTTTTTTGTTAACTGCAGTAATCTGAGCCCTCCTGAGCCTGTCTAACAGTGAGAGCTGTTGACAGATGTGATGGTTGTTTGAGGGTCTTTTTTAATGTGGTACACAAATACAATATTGATCAATTAATAAACCAAATGAATATACTTTACAATATAAAACTGTCAACAACTGCAAAGTATTTAGAAAAATGATGGATTCAGAGATAAACCGAACAAGATGTAATCATGACTGTTACAGACAGTAAGTCCAGGCAAGCATTCTGTACTGGCACAGAAACAGATCAATTATCCCAAGGAGAATGCAGTTCACAAATTTCAAGCAAAAGCTTGTGTTAATTTAGTTTATCCAAATATAACAATGTGTAGCCATATTATACAATTAAAAAATGAAGGATTTAAAAAAATTTAAATAAAAATTTAAGCTTTTTGCAAATCATTAGAAGTAATTAAGATATCAGAAGCATCGATTGCTTTTCCTGTTCTATTGTCCAAAATTTCAACTAAATCGGATACATGCATTTTTAAGTCAACAGCAGGAATGTAAGTACAGCAACAAAGATGAGTTTACAATCTGCTAGAGCCAATGTCGTCATCTTGCAGACATGATTCACAAATAGATGTTAAGTCCAGTGACGTGCAGCCAGGATAGGCAGGGTAGGCAGTGCCTCCCCAAGGGTGAATTTATATTTTGAATATGTTTTAGTTATGAATTATTTTTCAATTTCTGCCTACAGCAGTGGTTCCCAAACTTTTTGTGCCCAAGTTACACCAAAGGACAAGTAAGGCACACCTATTGTGCAAAACAGTCTTTATAACACGTGTTGTCACTCACATCATGTACAATATCTGTAAATGTGCATAATTATTTACCAATGCCAAATAAAATGTGACAAAGACAACTATATTACCCATAAAATATTTATTAACAAAATATTTTAAAAACAAATTAGGTATAGAGGTTGCCTCTGTAGGATGAAATGAGTTCATTACAAAGTAGTAAATTAAAAAATTATTATTTTTGTGTAGTTGTATATTGCAATAAAATCATGTCTGGTTGTCACAAAATCCCACGGCACACCCGGACCTGCCTCACAGCACACCAGTGTGCTGCGCCACACCGTTTGGGAACCACTGGCCTACAGTGCCTAGAAGTTTGAAAGTGTCCGATTTTGTGCTTTTCATAGCCCAAATGACTCAACACCGCTATTTCCTGGTACAGCAGAGATGCTGAACAAGTCTAGCTCCTATGCTGTAAGGCAGGAGGAGGCCACGCCCTCATGGTTTGGTGCTCTACCCATAATGTATACTTTGCTCTCTGTAGGCTTCAATGTGTAACAGTATCCCTAAACTATGTGAAATAAGCAAAGAAGTCAAAGGATTGAGGTGTAAATTAGCTTTAATAATCACAAGTGGTGAGGTAAATTTTCATTTTCAATAAATACTTTGCTTTGACTTGGTCAACTTCATGTCTGTTGATTATCATTAGCTGCCACCTGCTGACTGGATTCAACACCGCTTTGCTTCTCCTCAGCAGCAGCAGATAGAACCACATTCAGCATTTCCTCTGTGATTATACTGAGTGTGTTTTCTTCTTTGAGGCCTTCAGCTAACTCCTCCTCCCTTTGTTCTGCTGACTCAGATCTCTGCTGTGAGCAGCAGGGATCCAATGGGAGAGTTTTTATTAGAGGTGTCCCTGTGAAGGATGAGTCACTCCAACGCTCTCTGCTTGCTGAAGCCGTATAATCCACTGCAGCCAGTGAGTGTCCATAGCCTTCTTCATCTGCCTGAGAACTGAGTGTCTGCTGGCAGGGATTGGGTTGGGGAGTCTCTGCATCGTGTGAATCTGACACTGTTGGAGATTCAACGGTTTTGTCGTTTACTTCGATGGAGCTCCGTATGTCAGAGAATACATTTTCAGACCTCTTGTCACCTGAAATATAAAACACAACAATGAAACACAAGTAATCTTAACTGAGAGCAATACTGCATGTTCTTTAGTCTCCACCTTCTTTTCCAGAGGATTGAGATGATTCCACTTCCTGAGTGTTCAGTATGATGGCATCTTTACCTCCTATTAAAACAATGACAAACAGATACTTTTTTAAATGAGAAATTGTTAAAAAACAAAAAAAAAAGCATTAAATATCCCTTCATCCAAATATGGTCAATATATGTCACCTCCAAAACCTATGGTGGTAACATGTATTGGCTGATGAATAAATTAAAAAAAAGTGATGAAAACCAAAAATAGTAGAAAAACATACTTCCATGAAATCCCAGAGAGACATTATAAGTCAGCCCTTCAGATAGCAAGAAAAAGGACAGAAGAATATAAAGAAATCACTGAAAAGAGTCAAAAGAGAGCATGTCTGAACAATACATTAATGCACTTATTTCCACCTGGAAGGCTCCAAAGTCCCGATAGCTCCAGTGTTTTTAGCTTCTTCTCCAGCTCTGCTACCCTGTTTCCAAGTATTCTGAACATAAAGACACAAGGGGGAGAGAGAAGGAGATGTAATGTACAAGTTAATGTCTCAAAACTAAACTGCAGTCCCAGAATGAAGTTGTATTCAGGTCGTACTTGTTGATCTGCCGCTGGTGCTGAATCACCATGTTCTTCTCATGAATGGTCTCCAGTAGAGCAGTGGCGAGAGACTTGAGGTCGGAGATGGACTGGGGAGTCACTGGCAGACTGCAGCTGTTCTCCTCCGACAGTAACAGCTCCTTTACTGCATGGACGGCATTAAACACAGTGACCAAAAACATTTCATCGCTTATGATAAAATGCTGCTGCAATGTTTAAAAATTAGAATCCAAAGTTGTATGTCTATTAGTTACATGAGCTCCACTGACCTTGTTTAGCAGAAAGCACTCCAGTCAGAGCACTGCTGTTGGGTTTCCCACTTTTAGAGTTTTTCCTACACTCCAGGGCACTCTGGGAATTAGAGCAAAGGTTTTTAAAAATATTTTATATGCACAGAGAGAAGTAATTATGAATGACATAAATAGAGTTACTTCACCTTGTACTTGACCAGATTTGTTTTGAGCAGGTTGACTTCTTCTTGAAGCTGACTCAGCCTCTCATGTAAATACCTGAATGGAAGTTTTGCAGTGGAAACAAACACCCATAGCTGAGAAAATGTTTAGTTAGGGTTGTTTTTTAAGAAAAAACAATGTGATATAATTAAAATCTACAAAATAGAGAATATCTAATTAGTTAATTTTCTTATTAAACGTCAAAACTTTGATCCTCAGCCTATCACTTGTTTCCTCAGTTTTTTGCTCCAGTGGTACAAATATATCCTTCTAAGCATCAATCATGGTTTTGTTTGGTAAAAAGATGAGGCTCAAGACAACATTCAAGCTAAATGTCCACATTTTATTCAACTTATCATTCCAAAAATTGGATGACTCTGAAAGGGCCCCTAAAAATGCACATCAAACCTGTTTTCCATGCAAAGAGCGTCAATGTCTAAAATCCGGATCTCATCGTTCCCCACAATGTGGTTCATCTCCACGTTGAGCCGATGGGCTTTCTGTTGAAAGACGTCTCGCTCAGCTCGAACATCCTGAAGCTCGTCAGAGAGCGACTTCACAGTGAGCTCCAGCACCTCCATCTGCAGAGAAGGAACACACTCAGTTTTATGTCTGTTTCATTGTTCAGTAGATTTAAAACCCATACATACAAAACCCTACAGGCTAACTATATGACAATTATGCAAACTTTTCAACAACATTCCACAAATGTCATAATTGAATTTGTTTTCTGTATCAAATGTATTCTGTAGAGTAGTATATATATATATATTGTGCATGTCACATCATTATCAAAGTGTATAACTACATATAGGACCAATGCACCAGTAAAAACATGTGCACAATGGGCTCTATTCTCCCATGCTGTTTTTGGCTGTGCGCTATTCTCCCCCTGTACTTAAGTCAGTCGCTGCACACCTTGATCCACCCAGTTACGCACTTTGGGTGGAGCAGCCCTGAAATGTGGCCATTCCCATTCAAATCTGGCCTCGCGTGTATTCTCCTGTCTGCTTAAGTTCTTTTCCTCTTACGAGCCTCTGAATCTGGAATAAGTGTAGCGCCCCCATAAGGTGAAACATTATATTGCACAAGAAGTATGTACTTAAGTTACAATTGAAGCGACACGCACTCATAACACTGCAGAAGAGGCTCCCGAAAAAAATCTATCCAAAGCGACACTGTCTCGGGGTTGGTGGGGGGGGGGGGGGGGTCATACAAGCACACCAAAGGATTGACCATCAGCGTTTCTAACATGTTCACATTTACCAGTTCTAAACGTCACAAAATGTGTTACATTTAATTATATCTGTGCCCTCGTCTCCTTGTCCTGGAAGGGGGTGCGTCGCGGAGCTGATCAGCTGTGCCGTGGTGCGCGCGTCAGCTGCTGCAGCTCAGTAAATGAAACTCTGACAGACGTCAGACTGATGCTCAACTATTTTTAACACTGTGTATAACGTAAAGCCACAGTTTGATCCACTACAACAGTAAATAACAAGTGAAACATTGATGACAGATAATGATGATGATAGTATTTCACTAGAAGTTAAAAAATGTTAATCTGGCTTTAATATGAGGGGAAAAAGAGAGATTTTAACTGAGGCTCAAACAGAAAAATGTGTCCGATCTTCACACTACAGTAATCTGATCAAATCAACCTGTTACATTGTTTATCAATAAAGGTGTTTCAAATTAAAAGTGCACTTTATCATTTTCACGGATTTCAATGACATTTACAAGAATTAGGAAAACTCCATGTTCCGTGATTTCTAGACAACCCAAAAATAATCACATCATGGCCCAGTCTGCCTCCTTTGCTTCAGACCACCTTCATTCACAGACTATGTGCTTTTGGTTGATTTACGTGCGGGGGGCGTGTCAGGAGAAAATGCACAGGAGGGAGGCGCAAAACTGCATGTGTGTAAAAAAAGCGCTTATGTCCAGACCGGAGAATAAGACCCGATATGCATACTAGACATGACGCACTGCTGTATGACTGTGAAGTGTAATTGCTTTCTCAAAGGCTATAAAATGGTCCATAAAAAGTACTTGAATTTTTTTTCAAATAAATGTGCACATATTTTATTTATTGGTAATACATTAAACATATGTATTATTATATACAAGACTAGAAAAGGGACTCTTAAAGCTCATTTCCACTACAAATACCAATATTGAGGTTGAAACGTTCAAAGAACAGATCATTCAAATGATGAACTCATCATCAAGCTCTGCAGAAGCCTGATAACGATCCTGGTCATTTCAATCAGGTGTGTTGGAAGAGGGAAACATCTAAAACATGCTGAATAGTGGCCCTTGAGGACCAGGATTGGCCACCCCTGTGCTACAGACTGGGTTAGTCTGAGAGCAGTCGTCAGTGCTCACCTGTTCTCTTAATCTTTCTAACTGTCGGACCAAATCTTCCCTCTCGTGTGCGGGAAAGTGTCGAGCGCCGACCTCTTCGTCTCCCAGCCTCTGTTTTGTGATCGTCATTCGTAGGAGCTAAAAGAACAAACGGGGTGAAACATTTGTTATTGATAAAGCAGATCTCTACATATACATTATGTTTGCATCTGTTGCCTTATAGGAGTACGGAGGCAATACCAGATTAACATGAATGTATGAGCACTGTATATTGCTCATACATATGATGTGAACTGGCCCATCAAACAATACAAACTAGAGTGGGCATCAGTCATGACTTGACTTTGTATATTCATAAAAATACATACAAAACATAAAACAGAATTCTTTAAGCACATCAATGATTCTTAGTGGTGTTTTGGTGCCATCTTCTGTTCAGCTCAGTTGTGTGTGACGTCTGTCTCCCAGTGCACAGATTAGAAATAGCAGCAATTTATATTGAATATGGAATTTTCTGTCATTACTACAATTATCTGCAGATCTTACCACATCTTTTATCGAATGTTTTTTTTTTTTTTAGAATAACCACTGTGTCGAGGCTTTAGATTTGGTGTAGATTAATACTTGGTCACACATTGTTGTTAGAGAAAAACACTGCTGTCTGCTGCAGAGATAAGGTCATACTCAGAGGATAATCTACAGACTTTATATTGATAAAACTACATTTAAAGTCATGGTTCACACACTTTTTTTTCACAATGATTTTTCAAAACCTTTCCAAAATATTTTACCAAATTTCCATCACTTAGTTTTCAGATCTGTTCAAGACCATTAGAGCGTATAAATGAAAAACTTTCCAGTGTACTAGTGCAACAGACACTGACAGTGTGCTATGGTTAGTAGCAATAATGTGGCTTAAGGAATGCATCACTTATCTATCATACAGCATCCTATAATAGTGCAATTGCCTTTGACACCCATTTAGCAATATTTTTTTAAGTAACAATACATCAGCTATTGAATGTAACATTAAACAACAACTAAGTACTACTATGTTTAATTAGAAGATTACAATTTTAATTTGAAAACAAATTTATTAAAAGTGATGTACAACACAATGTGTTAGGGTTAAGGGACTTGCTTAACGTCCCATAGTAATAGCAAAGGTTGGATTTTAAACATTAAATAGGCTATATTTCCAAAAGTTTTCCAAAACAGTGAAAGTATTCCATGACTCTTCAAAACTGGAAAATCTAGTTTACATATTCCATAACTTTTACAGGAATTTCATGACCGTGGGGACTCCGTAAAGTGAACCTCTGATGTTGGGGATGGTAAACATGCATTAGAGATGTCTGGTGGATTTCACCTCATACCTTGTTGTCACCCTGAGCTTCAGCCAGTCTTTGTTTCAGCTCCTTCACCTCCTCAGAGAGCTGAGTGCTTTTATCCCTCGAGTCTCTCAGAAGCTGAGCTAAATTCACCTGCACCACAAAACCAACGAGCTAAACCCGCGTTTTTAAAACATAACACAAACAAACTTCAAGAGCTCAGATTCTTTGAAATTATTTTGACAAAAATCTTTATAAATACTGCAGAATGATGACGTGAAACAGAGATAGCATGACCACTGGGTTGCTTGGTTTGAGAAGAAACGAAATCAGCACTAGACTTTATTTAATATTACATACTGAAGTGGTACTGTATAATATATTATATAGAACAGAATATGAGTGGGTTTGACATTACTTGGTTTCTTTTCTCAGGAGGCAGGGAAGGATCTCCATCCTGACGGTGGCAAAAAGGAAACACAAGTGAATAGGGGTGTGACGATACACTCAGCTCACGAGAAGAGACACGATATTGGGTTCACGAGAATGAGACGAGACGGGATCTTAAGAAATCTACAATGACAAAATATATGACTGGACCAACAGACTTTTATTTAACCAAGTTAAACATGCATTTTGAAATATTTTATTATAACTCTTTACAAGCATGATGCAAGCATGAGCTTTTAATAAACTTATTCTTTCACAAATTGAAACTAAAACTAAAATTGATAAAAGTTTAAATAAAATAACTAAAATGATATATATATATATATATTTTTTTTTTCAAGTGCAAACAATATTATGTGCAAAACCAAATCAAAGTTCAACTCTGTCATTACAGAGTGCAAATAGTGCAAACAGAGCCTGACCAAGTACGTCATTAACAACATGCTGCAACTACACAGCCATGTTCTTTTAACTGTTCATAAACTTCTTCTTCCACAAATTGGAACTAGAACTAAAATTTGCTCCTCCTAGTAGTTTGGATCGCTCACAACAACAACAAAAAAACACAAAAAATTACATTTTACGAGACAGATTTTTAACGCAACAAGAAATCTCGTGGCACGAGATCTCGTCACGCCCCAACAAATGAATCAATCTACAAACTAAGTGGTTAACAAAGTCTGTTTAATATCAACTGTGACGCATTCATTACTTACAATGAGCTCCGTGTATTTCTTCTTGAGTCCTTGGTGTCGCTCACGGAGCTGATTGGCCATCAGTTTGAACTGATCTCTCTCCTGCTGACATGAATCCAGCTCCTTAGAGAGGATCAGCAGCGCCTCTTTCTTACTCTCCAGCTTCCTCTTACAAACCAGGAACTACACGAAAAAAAGAACAAAGTTACAAGTTACAGATGCATTGTTTGCATTTTGTGCATGAAAAGTAAATATTGTAAAATATAGAATATATTTTTTATGCTTCTGTTAAACTGTTTTTGTAGTTGGTGGATCTCACCTAAACACAGGTAAATATTGACCAGTAAAAATCTCCTGATTTTATTGATTGACTGCATTACTAAGGAGGTATACACCAGGGGTCTCCAACACAGGTTGTCCACATAGACCATGTGAGGGGCCCTCAGGAGCTCTAGATACCAATGAGCTCCATCTAAAATCTGATTTACTTTCCAGGATTCAAACTCTCAAAGATAAATACAGATGAAAGATGTAGTTAGTATTTAGTAGAGTTAAATACTGCTGCATGTGATAAAGTTTTAGTATTAAGTTAAGCATCTTTAAAGGCTTATTTTCAATGCAACATTGTGATAAATGTTTTAGTCGATTTGGTGTATGGTCAGTGGTATGTTATAAATAATATGTTATATATATATATATGTACAAAATACATTTTTAAAAAGGCAAGGTGAATTTTTGTAAAATATAACATTGTGTTTACATGTTTCACAATTTGTAAAAAGTTTGTCAGTAGCTAGTAAAATAGGAACATGATGATTTTTAATTATTATTGTTATTTTCTTGTCCTGTCTTGTCCTGTTAAGTACAGAGAGTGTTTAAGAAGTGCAGTCCACATGTTTACATGTTTCATGAAACGTGAAGTCAGTTAGTTTGAAGTGATGTTCAGAATTGGTTTCAATCTAAAGGGATTCAACTTAATATGGTCACTAGGGATGTAAAGATTAATCGTGAGGCAGTTCAAAATCGATTCAAAGGTGTCACGGTTCACTTCGATACTCTGAAATTGAATCGCAGTACTTTAAAAAATCAGAAATCAGAATCAGAATCAGAATCAGAAATGTTTTATTTGCCATGTACAGTTTTAAGGACAGTACAAGGAATTTGACTTGGTGGTTGGTGCACAAAAACAAGCAACAAAAAGAAATAAAAGAAATAAAAACAAAACAACAAAGAACAACGAACAACCCAGCAACAATAATAATAATAATAATGATAAATATAAAGGATGAGGGATAAATAAAGAATAGATAGAGAATAAAGGATAAATAGGATAAATATAAATATATATATACAGTGCAGCAGGTATCAAGCTGGTGGAGGTGGTGATCGGGTGGGGGGGGGGGGGGGGGGGGGTTCAGTGGGTGACTTGGGGTGTGTTCATGTGGATGGTGGCAGAGGGAAAGAAGCTGTTTTTGTGTCTGGAGGTTCTGGTCCTGATGGACCGAAACCTCCTACCAGAAGGGAGAGATTGAAACAGTTTATGACCGGGGTGGGAGGGGTCGGCCACAATCTTTCCTGCACGCCTCAAAATCCTGGAGGCGTACAGGTCCTGGAGGGAGGGCAGATTGCAGCCGATGACCTTCTCTGCAGAGTGGATGATACGCTGCAGTCTGGCCTTGTCCTTGGCCGTAGCTGCAGCGTACCAAATGGTGATGGAGGAGCATATATATATATAAATATATATATATTTATATATATATAAAAATATATATAAATATAAATTATTTTATTATTTTTAAAGCAAAGGGTGCTATCTATTTACAATGTGAAATTCAGGACGCACCACCGTGTTTTAAATCAGAAGTGTGGAAGAATTTTGGCTTCCCTAAGGCAAAATGAAAGAAGTGAGAAAGAAAGAACATGTAAAATCCAAGGTAAGAGGAGCACAAAGAGGAAAGGGAGAAACAAGAGAGAGAATTAAAGCCATAGTTTGTTTATTTATATTATTTATTTTAATATGGGATTTGCTTAAAAGGAACTATTATGCAGTTTTGCATAGTTTACTGTAGAGCCAGAATTTAAAAGAATAGGCTTCTTCATTTGTACTATTTATTCATTTATGTCATTCAGGATTTATTTTTAATTAAATTGCATTGATTAGCATAGTTTATCAAGGGATTCTTTTGACAATGAAAGATAAAAGAAAGTAGTACAGTATTTTTAATTTTGAAGAAAAAAAAAATGAATATTTTTCAGTCATCATTTGTCTACAGTCTCATTTTGTAAAATAAATCGTGAGAGAATCGTATCGTGAACCCAGTATTGTGAATCATTACTTCCCTAATGTTCACTGTATCAGATTGGAATTTTAGTTTGTTTGTTATTGATAATTTGATTGATTTTGGTTTGAATAATATTGTTTAGAAAACACTTGATCATTTTCAATAGCCCAATCTGTTGGTCGATTATAACTAAGTTAGTACATTGTTTAGCCCCTTGTTTTGTTTTGTTTGTTTGTTTTTAGCTTTGTCTATAATCTGTAATAATGTGAAATGTTTGTATCTGCACTTATTCTGAAAAAACAAAAAAAAAAAACTCTTAAGACTTCCTTCCTGAAGAAAAGTGAATACAACTGTTTCATTATTGAAAAAAAAAAAAAAAAAAAAAAAAAAAAAAAATATATATATATATATATATATATACATATATATATATATATATATATATATATATAGCCACCATTAATGTAAACAGGCCAAAAGTGCAGTATTTATTTATTAATTATAAGCTTTATTTCACCAGGAAAAACATTGAGATGAAATCACTTTTTGTGCGTATTGGACCTGGTCCAGAGACTGAACACGTGCAAAAGGAATTCACCGCTTAGTTTAAAACGCAATAAAACAACAACATTGCAAAGCATTTACAGTGAAATGTAGCAGGAAACCGTTATATGATAATGAGTGAATTCGATGTTGAGCACAGCCGCTTCTTCATCTCACCTCACTGAGCAGACCCTGCCTGTCGCTCTCGCTCCTCCGGTTCGACTCCATCCTCGTGCTCCGCGCGGTGCTGTCCACGAGCCCGGGTTCACGTCAGTACATCAGTAGCATTGGGTCACGGACAAACTGCATCACTGCACGGATTACACTGTCCGGGGACGCAATCTGCGTCACTTCCGTGGAGGGTGACGTCAGAGAGGCGCGTGAGTTGGGGTTTTCATTTATAATATTAAAGAACTTCTTATTAGTTTAAATAGGTTTGTTTATCCAACTTTTTTTTTAAAAAAAAAAAAAAAAATTAATTTCGTGTCAGACTTTGTTTATTGAGTGGAGGCAGACATGGTAACAAAAGCAGTCACGAGTGGTCAAAAAAATGGGCAAATAAAGAGGAAATAGGTGGTATCTAGTGGCAAAGGATAGCTTTAGAGCAAAATGTGGCAAAATAGTGAAAAAGGGGAAAAAAATGTGAAACAAAATGTAGGGAAAAAAAAAAAGGAAACAATTTGTATTAATTGAGCAAAAGTTAACTCATTGGGATAAAAAAAAGTGGCCATAAATTGGATTAAAGTGTCAAAAAGAACTTGCAAAATTTTACTAAAAACATAAGGGAAAATGGATATTTAATGGCAAATGGTAGCTAAAGTCTGAGGAAAAAAGTGTCAGAACTTTTTGAAAAGGGGCAATAATGGCCAAAGGAAATAGGTAAAAAGGGGTTAAAAAGTAGCCCCCTTTTAAGTTTTTTCTGGGGGAATAATAATTAACATTAAAACATATAGAAAGCCACATGTATGGAAATTACGGACTTAATAACGACTGAGTGATGTCCGCTGATAATGTACAGTAGTGGATTGGTCTGGACAGAAAATGCCAGGGCAAAATGTTTGTCCCAGTCCACCCCTGGTTACTTATAACTAATAATTTATGTTTATTAAAGCTTTCTTTGTGCTAAGAGAAAGGATTGGGGGAGTGTTAGAGTGATACTAGCCTATAACAGTGGACCCCAACCAGGGGTATTTGTCAATTTAATTTCTAATATTATAGGACACATTTGTACATGCACACAGACATTTTTCTCCTCCACTGATAAAAAAAAAAAATATGGCACAACTCTTTAAATGCCATCAAAATGCAAAGTTCCAAGTCTAAGCCCGCTAAAGCATCAAAAATAGAGTGATCAAAGGGCTAAATCCCAGGGTAATGGTTTAGACTAGCCTGTTTACACAAATAAATAACATTTAACATTAAAACTAAGGCAGGGGTTCTCAATTGGTGTCACCCTGGGACCCACATTTTGCCACGGTAATTAAATCGCGACCCACTTTCTTTTAGAATTCAACCAAATTTAGTTTTTCAAGCTGTTGAAAAACATGTATATAATCTTTTTTTTAAACATAAATGCATATATTTTCATGTGCAACATGCATTTCACAGCATGCATGTTTAAAAAAAATAAAAGGCAAGTCTTATATGAGAGACATTAAGTAGGCTATTATTTATTTTTGACCAGCTGTCCAGGACCCACCCAGTCAAGGTCCGCGACCCACTTTTGGGTCCCGACCCACCAGTTGAGAATCGCTGAACTATGGGGTACTAGCGATATGACAGAGAGGATAAAGGGTACATTGGACACAAATTATCATGAGGTTGTTTAATATTATTTTATTGGTGCTCATGAGGTTGTTTTTATCTTATTTTGCTTTGATATGTTTTGGCTACATCTGAAATGTCATCAAGCTTTAAGAATGTATCTTGTATTAGGAGCTGCAGTTATTTTATCGGAGCGCTTATATCAGTAATTTTAGATACAGTCCGATAAAATTCGATATTAATTTTCTGGCTAATATCGGACCGATATCCGGTATCAATATTGAATTGGGACACCCTACTCAAAGGTATACAGAGACCTGATTCAAATTTAGTAGAAGATGAATTGGGGGGTATGAGGTTATAAAGGTAAAGGTAAGTATCAGTCTTAATATCTATATTTTACTTGTTATATATGCAACAACAAAAAAGAAAGAAAGAAATGAAAGACAGAAAGTGATGATGAATTACACCGTGTTTACATTTTTTTAATGCATTTTTCACAAACTGAGTCTTACACAGATGTGATGTTTCTACGTATTTCATTTACATCAAATGTCCAGCACCGCTTTGGTCTGGTGGAGGAGAAAGTTGTTGCAGGGGTTGCATATCAGACCACATACAAAGCCAGAAACGTTTCTCTTTTAAAATCACTCCGAGAAAAGCCACCAATGCGATTAGTGTGTGGGAAAAAAAAGACAATCAAATCTAAACAACAAACACATTTGTATTGCAAAGAGCAAATATTTGGTGCAACAGGAGCATTTATGACCATGTGATTGTAATGTCATATACAAACACCCACAAATATATATTGCACAGTAAATTAGAATTAGCATATACTGTATTATATTGCATGACATTTTTGCAGTGAGGCACTCAGTAGCATGTTTGTTTAGAAGCTTGTTATTTAAAAAAAACAAAAAACAAACAGAGAATTTAGGCACACGCTTTCAATCATGACAGTCATTGTGAAGCATTTTTAAAGGTAGAGTAGGCAATTTTCTCCAAAAACACATTTGAATTTTATGGTTAAAATGTTTTTTATGTCCTGACAGAAATTAAGAACTTATGTGCGCTGAAAAAGGAACGAAGAAAATCTGTCATCTGTAGCAGCTGTAAACCTGTAAAAACTTCGACCAATCACGTCTCCCTGCTCGTTCTCGACCCCTCGCGTGCACGAGCCCACACTGAAAGCGCATCACTGAGTTTTTAGTCACGTTTTTTTAACATATATAATGATAAAGTTTATTGTTTACTTACTGTTGAATGAGACAAGAGACAACGTAGTTTCTACACAATACAAGCGATGAGCTTAGGTCCGCTTCTGGAGCAGCGGTGCTCGTGCATTAGAGTGAGGGACGTGGCTTGGGAGGGACTACTGGGGGGGTGGGGTAAAGGCGGATCCCTCGAAGGATGCTACATTCAAAATCATGCTAACTTTCCAAAATTACCTACCATTCCTTTAAGTTAAGAAGAAAAAATATCAGGCACTGAGGTTTGCTTAAGATGCTCTGGTAGCAGCGCTGACATCATATTAATGTTTTGTTGTATATTTTTGACAGTCATCACTTTTACATTATGTACTTGTAAACTATATTATCTATGACTAAATATCTGTTAGAAATGCAAATGATTTGGCAGCACTGTTTACATTCCTAGGATATACAGCTTAATAGACTTAGCATGGATATAATTATGATCTAAGTGAGCAGCACATGTTTTCGTCATTTCTCGTTTTTTAATTAAAGTTATAAACTTAAATCTACAAATACATGTTCAAAAACCATGGATTTTCCTTTGAAACTAGAGGAGAAGAGAAAGCCCCTGCGATCATTGGTCACCACTGTAAATGATCGAGGCGACTGCACATAAATGTCCCTTAACTTGTGAAAGGTTTTTGTCTCTGTGTGCCAGAGGTAAATCTGTGTGAATGAGTAATCGCTTCCTAAAGCCAGATAGTGTCTGTCTGAGAAGCTGAACGGCTGCAGGATCATCGCTCCTCGTGAGGGCAGAGCCTGAACCTCAGTGAACTGCTTATTGGTCCACTTGAGGACTTTGGAGTCGCCAATGTAACAAGTTAAGGCGAGGTACAACTCAATCTCCAGCCGAAAAGCTTTCACTCCCACCACATCGTCAACATTTGGGATTTCACTGTGAAAAATAAATTTCAGAGTGCTTTTGTTCCACAAGTATATGACGGCAGGCTGAGAACGACTGGCCAGGATGAGGTAGAACTTTCCATCCACCTCAACAAACTCAGCATCTGTATCACGAAACCATTCATGGAGAAACTGGTACGAGAAGAAACCAGTCTCGTTGCGCTCTGGTTCATCAGTCCACTTGTACAAAGTAGAGATTCCTGCCTTGGAGCTGTCTACAATCACAAAATACCACTCACCGTCCATTTGAAACACCTCGATGTCGTTTGGTTTGGAGATGTTGAAGACATCGATGCTTTGAAACAGAGTGAACTTGTTTTGTTGATCATCAAACTTGTAAATGTGGGAGCCACCAAAGAGCTGGTTGACGATCACCAAAATGTAGTTTTCAATCAAAACTGATTTGCAGCTGGCAACTGATTTTCCTGTGTAGAAAAGGTTGTGAAAGTCATTAACAACACTGCACACAAAGTAAAAGTAGATGCCCATGAGTAAAACAGTAGGTACAAAGTTCATCTAAAGGTTGTAGTAGGATCAGTTATATTACTGTAATTAAAGTTCAGGTCTATATTAAACAAATAGTCCTCATTAAGAATATCTTAAGTATAGCTCTTTATTTAACTTCCTATCTGTTTCTGGCACGTGTGCAAAGTTGATTTTACAAATATTCAAAAGGGTTGTGATGAGGTTCCCTTTTAAATAATTCAATAGAAATGTTAAAGAAACCCCAAAACCACTTTTTCCTGCTGAAAACAAATGTATTTGGGCATTAAGTAGTGTTGTTGATTGGTTCTTGTCCAACTCTTGACATTTTAATTTCAATATTTAGTAAAAAAATATATATAAATGTAAGAGTGACTGCCCTCTATTACAATCAAATTTTGCTATTGGCTGTGAATGGTGGTTTTTGACATTTTGGTGGCTTCTTACTTTATAAACCAGCACTGTTGGCCCCGCCCATCCTATAAAAACTTGCATCTGTCAACTTTACAATCTGTGGTGAGTAGGTTGGATTGAGAGCATTTTAAATGGAGGTATAGTGAATATTGAGTGAGTAGTTATTTAGCATTGTGTAGACTGGGCGTGTCTCAACTGCTCCAGGAGACCCGCCCATAATCAAGGCCTAGACTCACGTCAACTAAAACGCTAAAGTTTCGGTACTTTTTAAGTCAAGAAGAGAAAGTAGTCTTTGTTGTCAAACCTGTTAAGTTGTCAAATTTCCTGAAATTCATTTCAATGTGATCCCACTCCATGATAACACAGCTGTTGGTGTTAGGGACAGCCATTGCCACATAGATGTCCTCTTTAAAGGAGAAGATGTCTGCTGACGCTGACTGAATGGGAATGGACTGATGCCGCACAAAGTCTGCAGGACACACAAAAAAATTCACATTGAACACACAAGTACTGTTGGTGCTTTTAATTTGAAGGTTATTTATGCAGCAGAAAATGTATTTACATCGCTAACAATAGGTTTGCCGCTAATATTTGACCCTAAATAGGTTTGCATTAAAGCACACGCAAAGCAGTGCACTGATTAATTATTTATGTTACTTTCTTTTGTCTCCAGTCGTTTATTGGTTTCTTTTTTCAAAAGAGTTTTTAACTAGATGTGCGTATCGTAGGAAATGCTTGTGTCACCCGTTGAAATACACTCTTCTGGTCGAATAGGAAGATCATTGAGCCGCTTGCCCTTCATGTCACTTGGGCCTGCGCAAAGGACATCTGACACTGTGGCATTTGTGTTTTTCAGCCACGTCATCAGCCATTTGTTCTCACAGTTGCAATGGAAGGCGTTGCCTCGCAGATCCCTGACACATCACAGATGGATCAGAATCAGGGATAAAGAAAGAGGAATTACACACACATACACACACACACACACACACACACACACACACACACACACACACACACACACACACACACACACATAATAACTGAATTCACTAAAACCTACTCACAGCTCCAGCAGTGAAGCCAAATCCAAAAAGAGACCTCTTGGCAGAGAGCTCATCTTGTTATTTGCAAGGGATCTAAAGCAGTCAGACAGCGGAATAATATAAACACGCGTTTCTGTTGTTTCTATGATATTTAAATCCGTTTGCAGTGTCAGTGTTTTCTGTGAGTATGAAAACCCAAAGATGCAGATGCTACACACAGTAAATATAAACTTGGACACAGCTCTGATTAGAAAAGAAACATCTTTTTGACTTACAGATGTGTTAAACCCCGAAGGCCACGGAAGGCATTTTTGGAAATCCTTTCAATTTTGTTTCCTTCAATGAAACTGTTGGACACAAATTAAAGCAATTTGTGAGAAAGAAAGAAAGAAAGAAAGAAAGAAAGAAAGAAAGAAAGAAAGAAAGAAAGAAAGAAAGAAAGAAGTGTTGCTCAATAAACTACAGCAAATTATGAACACAGCTGCTTCTTCCTTTATGCAGATGACACTCATACTTCTCCTGCAACTTCACATCCTGCATCTTTTCAATGTGTCTGAGAAGGTGCCATGCCATCCTGTGTTTGTAGTTTACAATTAACATTTGTCAGAACGGCACTTGATCTGAAACATTTTTCATCTTTTCTTTCTTTTTTTAAAAAATCTCATTCATCTTAAAATGCAACAGGCACATAGCCATAAATAATCTTCTAAGGAATCTAAATGCCCCAACAGTCAGGAACAGTCCTGATGATCTTTAAAAAAAAAAGTGTATTTATGTTAGATACTCACAGATATTCTAGATGAGGCAGACCAGAGAAAGCATCATCTTTGATTGCTGTCAAAGAATTAGAATTCAGAAGTCTGTGAAACAAACAAACAAGTTAAGGTGTGTGTGTGTGTGTGTGTGTGCGTGTGCATGTGTGTGCGTGTGTGTGTCCATTCACAGAAGCTGCAGAGAAGTCATGAAAGCAAACATCCCCTCTGTGATTTCTGTGATGGATCCATTAACCATGCTCCTGTTGGGACAAAACACACAGAGGACATGTAGAGCACACTCTATAACTTATAGATTACTGTTACATCACAGTTTATCTAAATATTTCCTGCACCCCTAACACCCTGTGTCTGGTTTAAGCCCACTTACAGTGAAGTGATGTCAGCCGGGACGGTCCTGGGGATCTGTGAGCTGCCAACACAGATGATGGTTTCCTTGGTGCAGGAGCATCCTGAAGGACATCTGAAAATCTTTTTAGCTTCAGCTGCTCCACAAACACACAGCAGGGTGAAAGCAGCCATAAGCCACAGTTTAGTAAGCGCCATGTTGTCTCTTATGGTGATGATGATGAAGCAGAGCGAAGCTAGGCTTGCTTATCTGCTACTGCTGCTGCTGTTGCACTACAGAGGAAAGCCCTGACACAGGCTGATACTGCTGCAGCTGCTGCAGGCTGCTCCTGCTACACCAATATTATTACATCATCTGTGATGGCACTGTTCATCTGTGCTCAGAAAAAATGCTTTAATAAACTGCATATGCACACATATTTCATTTTATAGCTTTTTGACTCAAAATGCAAGTTTAATCTTTACATTTTTTAAGAAATAACCAGAGGTGAAAGTATTCACGTTACTGTAATTGTGCTGCTTTTTTGGGTACTTTTACTTGGAGAAGTACATTTTAAAAGATGTGAAGTAATTAATTGCATTTCTAAACTGAACCGTTACTGAGTAAATTATAATTTTTTAATGATTATTTTTTTATTTTTGTTTCATGGTCTCTCTGAAGGCACATTTAACATAATCCATATGTTCTTATTTGTGCCATTTCTGATCAACGCCAATTTCTTGGTTACAGTTTGTAGTTTCTACCAATTACCTACATGGCACATTTGGCATAGCACTGTTTAAGAGTTCATAAATGTAGCTATATCGAGAGCCTGAGAATTTAAAAAAAAATGTTTTTATTGTATTTATTGGAGTTATTTTATTTAAAGAATTGTACATTTTCATAAACCTTTTATTTTAAATTACTTTGTGGAAAACTAAATGAAGTTCCAATTGGGCAGGATTTGGTCTGTTCCTTTTTAAGTTTATACATGAGATGTTTACTGTATGCAAGGGAACCGTGGTAAGATAAACGTGTAACTTTTATTTAGTACTATTTCATTGGGCTACTATTTACTTGTACTTGGGTATTTTATGTATGACTTACTTGTACTTAATTTCAATGAAGTAATGGTTCTAATTGAGAAGGATATATCAGTAGAGAATGTCAATAACACCACACTTGATAAACTATGTTTAAAATCATGTAGTCTATCTATTGTTTATTGCATTGTGTTTTTACTTATTTTTATGCCTCTGTGTTTTTACTTCTTGTTTACGAACTGCATCTTTATCCCTGTAAAGCGTCTTTGAGCACTGTAAAAGCCCTATACAAATAAAATGTATTATTATTATTATTATTATTATTATTATTATTAAAATGTTCCTGACAATAAAGACTTTTTATATGAACAAGATGTTTTTATTTTTATTTTATTTTAACAAAGACATGTTTTTAATTGCATAAAGAGGAAAGTTAACTGTTGCCACTGCTCACTACTACATATCAATAATGTTTCAATCATTTATTATTTAAAAAAAAAAAAACTGAACATTTTTGGCTGTGGAAACCTGATAATTAGAGACAGATAGTTACTCCGATTATTTAAAAAAAAAAAAAAAAGAACATGTCCATAATCCTATTATAAATATGAGTTGTGTGGACTGTTATTATTCAACTTTTATATGGAATATTGTTTTGGAAAATGTCTTGATGTTGACCAAGTAGGTATATATATATATATATATATATATATATATATATATATATATATATATATATATATATATATATATATATATATATATATACAGCTACCCTGGGTACGACCGTTTCCACTCAATAGGAATATAATAATAATTATAGTATGTATATATATATATATATATATATATATATATATATGTGTGTGTGTGTATAATTTTTTATTTTTTTTTTTGTGTGGGGGAGTTGGTCTTTCATATCAATCGTGACATCGTCCCACCTCTACGAACTACCACCAGAGGGAGTAAAAGACCAACTACATGGAATAAGGGCCTTCTTTCTTTCTTTCTTTCTTTCTTTCTTTCTTTCTTTCTTTCTTTCTTTCTTTCTTTCTTTCTTTCTTGTACAACAGTGGCAGTATCCTTAACCCAAAAAATATACACTTTTTTCTTCACACATAACAACCATTTATCCCATTCATAATGGGATTTATCTGTCATTCTCATATATAATCCCAGTTCACTGCTAAGTAGAATTATTGTGAAGATCTTTCACACATACAGTATATGATCACTTTTGTGTACCATATAGTAGGCTGTTTGACAAATTTGTGGGATTGTATAACCCAGTGGTGTCCAAACTACAGCCCATGGTCCAACTGTGGCCTGCCAATCATTCGTAGTTGGCCCTAAGATAATGGCTCCAAGCATGAACGTTTAATTGTGTTGGACTTCCTGGTTCTAACAATAGGTAGTGCTGCCTTGACCAAGATTGTAATCAAAACAAAAGGGATCAAAGAAGAAAGATTAAAACTATGAACGTCCTGATTGGATTAGATGGTCTTTGTGACATTTCAGATATACTGTCATTTAACAGGAGTTTCACATCTGAAGATAGTAGAGGGTGAGTCCTGGTCAGGATGTGGCCAGAGGGTTAGATAGGTCCCAGCTCTCCTCTCCATGGTTAAATATCTAAAGCGTTATTTCTTCAGCTCATGTTCAGCTTTTTTTTTAAACTGCACAAAATAATGGGAATCATATCATCATAGTAGTCTGAGAGAAAAGAGAGAGAAAATTTCAGTTTCATGCAGCTCAGTTAGAGTCAGTGTTTCAGGTACAATACTTTTAAGTAATAATGTGGTTTGTTTGATGTCCAAAATATAAAGTCCAACTCAACTTATCTTAATATTAAATACTCTTTACTAACAAAACTTTTTTTCTGTACAAATCTACTTTTAAACCAACAACTGTCTTCAGGCAGATACGCCTCAGAAGTAACATATTTATACACACGTTAATCATACTTTTTTTTTTTTATTTATTAACTTAACTAAAAGCAATGAAATCAGAGGCTCATTTAGAATTCCAAGCACATCAGTTACCCTCTTAAAACACAAAGAGCTCACACCTTATAGATCCTGTGTCCGTCTGCCGTCAGACCACACTGAGTTGACACTATCTTATAATATGGGAAATTATATGGTACGGAAGTGGATTAGGGCCAATTTTGATAGGGAAATTAATTTTGGGCTAATTTAAGAATAAAGTCAAAATGCCAAGAATAAAGTTGAAATATAACAGGCTATTTTAATTCAAAATAACCAAGAGATTTATTGGACTAAATACATTGTAGTTTTATTATGAAGTAATACTAAATTAAATATTTGTTCCAGGACAAGAACAAAAGTCACAATTTGCTGTTGAAATCAACATTGCATTTTGGTGTGCAATAGCTTCATACTTTAAGACTTGCAGGAATAACAGTTGCCCATTTTTTCCACAATACTTTTTTTTTAATATTTCATGTGGCCAGTGTTGTATTTAAATGAAAGTGTCTATTTGTACGGACAACCCCCAGTACAAGTATGTAGCGTCTTAGGATTAGGGTTAGGTTTAGGGTTAGGTTTAGGTTTAGGTTTAGTGTAAGGTTTAGTCTTAATCATGCAACCTAAACTGGCGAATGACTGACCAATCACATAACCTAAACTCGCAAAATAGGGGCGCTGCGTATGGATAGAATGTCGGTATATTGATACGTCAACCGTACGGAGAGCCACTGCCTTCTTTTTATATATAGTCATAGTCGATGAGGAATTGAAGTGTTGTGGATCTGATAGAGAACAAAGATTTATTGACTCTATAAGTGAAAAACCGATGGCCACTGCCTATTTAAATTTGGTGAAACTTATTAGCTGCCATTCAAATTTCTGAGAAAGATATGTTCATGTAACAATAGGGTTTGTTATCGTGGTGTAGGTCCTAACAAGGTGCCGACTTTTGCTGGACGACCAGTAGTCTATGAGCATGGTTGAAACCAAACACCCAATGCCAGAAGGGAGCAATCGTGCATGTCTGTCATTGCTGGCATAATTCATGGCAGCTCTGCCTCTGACGTTGCTGTTTTCAGGTTAGAGTATCCAAAAACACAAGGTATCCCTGAACAAACATCCTCAACCCATTCTTTAGACAATGATTAAAATGTGACGGAGAGAGAAAAAGTTGTATTCCCCATTCCTTACATTTTAATGCTAGGTGTTACAAACAAGTCCCTTCAATTCACTTTTAATATAAAAGCAACAAAGGTTATTTTAAAAGTTTTTAAAGTTTCCACTGGTTTTTTATCTTGTCAGTAGGGAACTGCCTAATCGACCATCTTCCCATAATGGAAGCCACTACTGTTAATGCTGGACTTCTTGTTCCTGCTATTCCTGAGTCAATGTCAACAACAACAGTTTAATTTAACACATTAACTCCGGTAGCAGCTTGTCTGTTCTGGGTCAACAGGGTGCTGAAGTCTTTCTATGCTGTCAACAACTCTTACCTCTTTCACTCCAATATCTACCACTGCTGTGTCTTTGTTCTGGGTTCTCTGCTGGACTTACATGTTTCACTTTTCATCAGAAATGAACATAATGAACAAAAACACTTCCGTGCTTGCAAATTTGCAGTCACATATGTATGGTGCTTATGTTATTGTGACCTTGCATTGGAGCATTTCTAAATACTTGTGTAAGGTAACGTAATTTGCAGTACAGTCTGTGTGAGTCTAGAATGTGTAAATGCAATGCAATACAAACATTTTTTTGAATTAATGCTTGAGCAAAATGTTACACAGATGTAGAATTAGTTCCATAAAAACTAATTCATTTGAAACAGTGACTTAAGAAAGATATACTATTTATTTGATTATAGTGAGTTTCTGTTTGTTGTCTTGTTTCACATTTACATTATGAGCCCTGTTGACCAAGCCTTGGCTTCATGGTCATCATTAAAGCTGTGAATAGTCATTATCTGTGGTTTCAGATATACCGCGCTGATCCCCAGCATCCATCGAAGCGGCTCATATGCGACACTTTAAAATTCCAAAGTGAACCATACCCTCAAAGGATGGGGGTGGGTGACCTGTAACCAGTGCAGTATCCGGCTGCTGGTGACTGCCTCACAGCAGGCGTTCTCATAGGCAACAGATGTCCAAGCATTGCCGTCATTGACCGGCCGCAACAGTTTGAGTCTTTTTTATACTTTATTTCACAATTGAATCCATTTTATTGTTATTTTTGTTTTAACCATGACAACTATCAGACAATATGGAACACTGATTGTGACGTTGCGCATGCTAAAATAATCTGCAACTTTTTTTCACATACAGAAACAAACCACATTTAAAAAACATGGTTGAATTTTTTTATGTTACTTTTGACCAGATTTACAGCAATATTTGTGGTATTTCTTTTCTCGTAAAAAGGTAATGTCAATGTTAAATCTAAATTTATTGTTAAATATTGAATTTAAATATAAATGTGAAGTATAAATGGTAAATGTAAATGTTAAATGTTAAAATGTCACATTTGAACCTAAATATTTAGCTCATATGTACGTAAATTCACCAGAAGTACCAAAAGCTCATACTTAACATTTAAGATTTACATTTAACATTTAGATTTAGATGTTGATTTTGATTTTGATTTTGATTTTGTTTTGATTTTGATTTTGATTTTGATTCAGCATTTAGCATTTAGCATTTAGGATTTAGGATTTAGAATCTAGGATTTAGGATTTAGGATTTAGGATTTAGAATCTAGGATTTAGGATTTAGGATTTAGATTTAACATTTAGATTTAACATTGACATTTAACAATGACATTTACCATTGACATTTAACATTGACATTTAACATTAACATTAACATTTAACATTAACATTTAACATTGACATTATATTTATACAAGAACAAAATATCACAAATTTCACAAGTATTGCTGTAAATCTGGTCAAAAGTAAGATGAAAAAATCCACATGCGTTTTTTAAATGTGATTTGTTGCTAAATTTTGCAAAACATTGTTGTTTATTTTGGCATTGTTGCTAAATGTTGCTAAAAGTTGCTGTTTATTTTGGCATTGTTGCTAAACATTGCTAAAAGTTGCTGTTTATTTTGGCATTGTTGCTAAACATTGCTAAAAGTTGCTGTTTATTTTGGCATGGCAACTTTACAACCCATAAGACAACATCAACACCGACCCAGTAAAAATGTGAATGAATGTAAACAGAAAACAAAACGTCCACAAAAAGATAGTCATGTCTCACGCTCTTTGGCAGATCTACTGATTTACTGACATTGAACCTCATGAATGATAATAATAATAATGCTTGCCAGCTTATTGTTAGTTTGGGTCACTAGTTGTGAGGTTTTCTGGTCGGTCGGTCAGTAGTTTTATTGCTTCCTTTGTTCCTCCTTTTTGATATGTTTGCGGCTCTTCATTTGAATTGAAGCTGCTTCTATGTGACCTGAAGTTGTGTTGGTGTTTTTCTCAGTGTAAGAATGAACTCCAGAGGAACATTACAAGAGAGCTGATCAAATGATGTCAGTCGACCATGAAGGGGCCCCTCTGCTGTGAGAGTGGACAAACAACCGTCCAACTAACACCTGTCGCCCCTGGAAATCAGTCAGTGTTACATTGATACTTGTTAGCACAGAAACACTGGGTGCGTTAGAGCTTAACTTATCCATCACTGTCAAGCTATTTTTAGAGGCATCACACATTGTGGATTTCTCCCCGTTCTGTATCAACATCTGAGACTTTAAGGGCTGCAGAGGTCCTCACAGGGTCCGATCATAACAGTGATTAATGGCAGTCATGATTTAGCACCTGCTGTTTAATAGCCGCAGTAAGAAACAGATCTCAGCATGCTTTTTAAATAGATACCTAAATTTACCAGCTTTGTGTGAGTCACTTTAACCTGTGCGTCAAACCGTCCCCCAGTTATGGGGCGCCGATTGTAAAATACGCATATACAACATTTAGCAACAAACCGTGAATTTTTCTGTTACTTTTTTACAGATTTACAGCAATACGTGAAATTTGCAACATTTCTTTTCTTGTAAAAATATACGTCAATGTTGTTAAATGTTAAATCTAAATGTTAAATCTAAATGTTAAATGTTACATGTTAAATGTTAGATGTAAATATTAGATGTAAATATTAAATCTAAATCCAAATGATAAATCTAAATGTCACGGGTGGAACTATATATTTAGCTAATATGCAAATTCACCAGAATTAGCTTTTTTGTTGCTACTTCCGATGAATTTGTATATTAGTTAAATATTTAGTTTTACCCAGAACATTCAGATTTAACATATAGATTTAGATTTAACATTTAGATTTAGATTTAACATTTAGATTTAGATTTAACATTTAGATTTAGAGTTAACATTTAGATTCAACATTAAGATTTCACATTTAAATTTAACATTTATATTTAAAATTTAACATTTAGATTTAGATTTAACAATGACATTATATTTTTTTAAGAAAATAAATATCACAAATTTCACAAATATTGCTGTAAATCTGGTCCAAAGTGTTCACATGTTTTTTAAACGTGATTTAAAGAACCGTGGTTTAAAGAAAAAAGAAAAATTTAACAAAAAGTCAGTTTATTTTAGCATGTGCAACTTTGCAACCGGCGCCCCATACATGTGAATCACATGTTAGCTTATTTGACAAAAACAGATTTTGATCAAACTGTGATGTCTCTTAACACTTCTGATTTCTTGACTTGAATATGAAATATCGCAATAAACGCCTCTATAAGTGTATAACTTTTGTCTTTATAAGTTTGTAGCTTATCTTTCTACCTGTAGTAAATAGATATAATACAGGCATCTATGCATTGATTTTCTGTTTTAAAAGCAGTGGCACTGACACATGCAGATCATTCTTTTTATGGCAGTGGGACTTCTGCTTTGAACCTGGTTCATAAACAAAAATCACATTTATTATAATATCTATACTTATCAGTACATTGCAGCTAATTCACAGTATGTGTGGCAACTCCGGATTTTCAATTCTGATTTAGTAAAATTAAGGTAGAATTTTTCACAAGATACATGAATGACAGTAAAGAAAACTTGAAATATACCACATTGTATTTTATTCCATTCAGATGCCATAACAATTTGATTATTTTTGCAAGGTTACAAAAAAATATGAGATGTGGTTCAAATTAGTCGTTATAACTAATAAAAACCTGTGATGCACATTACCTGATAAAAATATACTCAAACACATACTGATGTGATATTTCAGGCTCTTACACAGCTATTTTCTAAACAGTCTGTTTGTTAATGAATGTAGACACTTATTAGCACTGAAATGTCTATATCAGGGGACACCAACCTTTCTGAAACTTATAGGTACTGAATAGTCTGAAGGGCTAAAATCACATTTTAAATACTAAATGTTCATGGTTTCACTTTAATTAGAGGGTAAAATAATAAAGATGGATGGCTAGCAGTAACCTAAAAAAGTAGTCACTGTTTAAGTTTCAACATGCAACACTTCTAATTCATGCAGTTTCGTTTTCATTACATTTCACAGAAAACTATCATCTTCCCATTTTACTAGCTACTAACCAACAACTTTTATCTAATCGTATAACATGTAACATTTGTAAAATGTAACAATCATACAAAAATACATATAACGTATATATATAACGTACCACAGCATACAGCAAATCTACAACACTTAAAAACACTTGTCATAAGTGAATAAACATTTAAAGATGGAAATTTAATACTAAAACTTTATCACGTGCAGCAGTATGCAACTTAAGTACTAACTACGTCTGTCATATGTATTTATCTTAGTGAGGTTGAATCCTGGGATGTAAATCAGATTTAAAATGAAGCTCATTGGTAACTAGAGCTCCTGAGGGCACCTCACATAGTCCATACGGGCTACTTGGTGCCCACGGGCCCCGTGTTGGTGACCCCTGATCTGTATTGTAGTTGAGTCAGTTCGTGTAGCAGGAAAAGAAGAAACATGATATGTAACTAAAACACACAAGTTTAATAAAGAGCGACTGCACTATTTTTACACTGTCAAAAAAAATGCAAATGATCTGTCCACAAGAGTTTTGTAAGTAGGATTTGACTGGTAGCCTATGTCCTTGGTAGTGCTGTCAGTGTGCCCTCCTCGTGGAGCAACTGTTGAGCCTCTCCCTCCCCTTCCCCACCGATGCTGCATACCACCAATGTGGGGCCATGGCCAAAGACAACACTTGTGTCTTCAACACTTAGACGGACCTTTAATGGGTGCACTACTGATATGCAGGACGGTTTCAAATATTACACAAAGAGTGTTTATCCAATGTTTATTTATAGGACGTTTGTGCAACATCATTGCATAGATTTTAACACGTTTGCAAGAAAACTCTCATCATTCTGCATCCAGCATGTTCTGTCAAACTTTGGATATTGATTTTTGTTCATTTACTTGTGGAGCTTTAGTCTTTTAAAACAGTGGTTCCCAACCTTTCTTGTCTTGTGTACCCCATGAGCTTTTTTGTCATACCATGAGTACCCCCTCACTCATACGTGTTCATGATTCTCCAAAAGTAGAACATAACACAACTGAATATTCAACGCAACTCATTTTATTTCATCTTCATAAATTGAACAATTAATTTTCAGGCATCATCTTCTTATTTAACTCAAATTAAACATAAAATGATGTTGCCTTCAAGGCAATAAAAATGATAAATACAAGAAATATTATCATAGTAAACGTTTGTATTATTAATACTGTATTATTAATACTGATATATCATGATTATATTGTTATTAAAGAAAAATAACAGTTGAAATTAGAAAAAAATAAGAATAAATAAAAATAATAAGTAATATAAATAAATAAATACAAAACAAATATATAACTTGCCTGTGTTATATATAAGTTTTATGACATTTACCATAAAAGGGGTTTCTTTGAATATGTCCCCTTTAAACAGGAATTTAAATTTGAAAAACAAGTCATGGCGCACACGTACCATTTTATTGACGGACTTATGAAATGACTGAGAATATTGTTTATTATCTTGGAAATAAATTCTTAATTTTCCCCCTAGGGGTACGCGTACCCCTGGTTGGGAAACCCTGTTTAAAAAAAAGGCCCATTATGCTAAGTGTGGGGTGAGCACAATGTTTACACAATGTTTACACAATCTCCCATTTGATTTTTTTTTGTCATTTTCTTGCCTGCATGCACTGACAACTGCAGTTTCCATCACCCTTGGAAATGCACAAAGTCTAAATAGTGCAATAAAAACTGGTCATGAAAACACCTGAAATTTGGAAAAAAAACTGTCAAATATCGCAAAAAAAGTTTTGCGCTTTCACGAGGAGGAATTTCAGACGTTTCGATAATGAAATGTGTCGCAAAAGTGCTATAGAAACACTTTTTCCGCAAATACGCGTCATAGAGCGTGACGTACCTGGTCACATGACCATTTCTCTGAGAAAACGTGTAAACAGAAGAGGAGACTGAGACATTTCTTAGCATTAGATTTAAAATCATTACTGCCACATTAGACGTGAAACAACAAAGGAATATAGAGTGTTATAAAGAGCGTCCATTTTCCTGCAGTGAAGTCTTGCAGGATGAGATTGCATAGGAAATATAAGGCTTAAAACTACGTTCAATGGAAACGTTCAAAGTGCAATTATACTTTGTCGACATTTGGAAATATCGCTTTTATTTTGCAAAAATCTGTAATGGAAACCCAGTGTATGTCTGCCCATTAATTTTTGGAAACATTAGTTATGTTGTGATGTTTTTCTACACTTTTTTTATTGCAGAAAAATTCAGAAAAGAAGTGCTCTGTTTTGTATTCTTTTTGCTAGATTTTTGTATTAAACCTCCATCTCAAAGAAAATTGTTTTTTGAACATAAGACGTCACCAGTCCTACATCGTAATATTATAAATTAATGTTGGTGCAGCCTTCCAGCCATGGCTCAATCAGACTGCTCCAGATGCGCTGCAGCGATTGCTGTAGCTTACCCCCTTTAGTATTGCGTTGATTGGAATAATAATGGTTTGACCAAATGTAAGTGTCATGATAAGGAGAAAAAATGCTCCAAAATGTGTAAGTATTGAAAGCAAAGAGGTTTTATACTTTAAAACACAATATCAAAACCAAACTTTAGTTTGGATTATTTCCGTCATTCAAGCAAGGTTGTGGCAAAGTGTGCAACAACTCAAATGTGTTGCATCACATCAGGAAGAATACAGATGATAAAATGACACGCTGTGGATATGTGAGAGAAAACTGGTAGATGATGCAAAGGAACTGCTCCTCCAAAAAAGGTTCCGAAAACCGAAATCTCCGTGAAGTATAGTCTGGAGGAAAAAAAACTGATTTCAAAATAAAGCGCAGGTGCAGCCTGAGACCATATGAGAAGCTAACGTGGGGTTTCCCTGGGCTTTGCCCAACTCTTGACACACTATTCCCCCCCTTTCCTCACCCTCTTATCATCCTCCTTCTCTCTCTCTCTCACACACACACACACGCACACACACACACACACACACACACACACACACACACACACACACACACACACACACACACACACACACACACACTAGATTCCCTGATCCAGATCAGGATTATTTTTGACAGTTATGCTGGGGCCTGCCTCAGCAAAGAGAGGGTTCAGTAGTTAAAACAACAAGGGGATGTGACTAATAGGATATAGTGATATCATGATATGTGTTCCAATTGCTGCCAAAAAAAAATTAGCCAGACAAAGTACATCTGATTCTGATTTGTAAAAACATGTACATATAAATCTGGGTTTGATGTTTTCAAAACGTGTTATGTAAAGTTTGCGCACAGAGAGGAATTTGTTTTTGAAGAATGTCACAATGACATGAAATGTCAGTCTCTGTTTCAGCATCATATGAGCAGAGTGGCACTTTTTGCACTTTCAATATAGGAAAGATTTATCGTACTTTAATTGATGTTCACTTGTGTTGAAAAGAAACATAGTATATTCAGAGTATACTGTATATAAGTATGTTCAGAGTTAGTCAAATAAAGGCATGATTATGTTTCAAACTGTCTTTTTTCTCTCAAAAAGTATCATCTTGCATTGTTATCGAGTATCATTGCTTATCGTCCCACCTCTAGTATATGTATATATATAGTGTATTGAAACCCCCTTCTCTCTCTCTCTCTCTCTCTCTCTCTCTCTCTCTCTCTCTCTCTCTCTCTCTCTCTCTCTCTCTCTCTCTCTCTCTCTCTCAGTCCTCTGCTCCAGCACTCAGAGTTTTCCGTCCGGTGTCAGGCTAACATCGTAGACCAAGACCACCTGACGGTACCACCGGACACAATGGAGGCAGCAGAGGAAACTCTCACCTACCGAGATGACACTGGACTGTACAGAAAGCTGCACATGAACGACATGAAAGAGAAAGATCACATGGGGGACAGCGAGGGCCGACCACCTCAGACCAACAGTGACGAGTCCAACTATGTGGACCTGGACATGAAGCCCGACGGCCCCAAAACGGTGAAAGTCACGTTCACCGGTGACGGAAACCATGCGTCAGTGTCCAAGCAGGTGGATCACGAAACTATCAGTGAATCCGCTTCAGAGGATCTCATTGATCTATGTGAAGAAGGGCCTCGTGCAGACAAAGGCCAGCAGTTGGGCCCTGGGTCTGGGTCTGGACCTGTCAAGCCTCCTTTGGAAACTTTGACCAAACTTTCCAAAGCAGACCAGGACTCTGAGGCTGAGCTGGAGCGCAGTGACTGCAGTGAGGCTGAGGAGCTGCAGTACACCGACATGTGTCGGAACAGCACCACCGAGTCCGTGCTGTCAGACACGGTGGAGGACGAGTCCCACTACATCACCACGCACGAAATCCAACTGGCCGAGCTCGACCACGACGCGGATTACGACCTGGGCCGAGGGACCCGCTGGGAATTCGAAGATGATAACCTTGTTTACTCCTTTGTGGATTACGCCTCTTTCGAGAGCGATGACACCCAGGAGGGTACTCTGATCCTGGAGGGCAGGAGCCTGGCGACAGTGCAGTCTAATTTGGGTGGACCTGTTGTCAGCACCGAGCCGGAGGAGAGCGATCTGTGCGCCAGCTCAGACGAGAGTGAGTGCAAACACCAAAGGGAGGACACTAACGCGGGGGAGATCCACTTATCAATAAAGACGTCCTCCAGGGCGGTGACCGACCCCATCAGCGTCTTTGACAGCACCAGCTGTGGATACACACAACCGTCTGCAGACAGGAGCCACTACGCTTTGGTGAACCCTGGCGCCAGACCGGCTCCCCTGTGCGACAGAGCCCAGTATTTCATCCCTGCCCCGGGCCGTCAGCACCTTCCAACCAAACTGAGACGGAAAGATATTAATGAGTATTCAAGCGGGGCCTCCAGCTCCATCAGTGAACTGGACGACGCTGATAAAGAGGTGCGTAATTTGACCGCCAAATCTTTCCGAAGCTTAGCGTGTCCATACTTTGATGCCATCAATCTCAGCACCTCCAGTGAATCCTCTGTGTCGGAATTAGGACTAAATAAATGGTCTGCGTATGTGGACTGGAACTATGGAAACGTATCCCGGGGATCAGAGCGCAGCGTAATTGCGCACAAGACTTCCAGCGCAACTTTGGAAATGAATAACAGCCTGGACAACAAGTTGAACGGTAAATCTCTTCCAGGGATAAAAGCAACCCCAACAACATTTTATGCGTTTAACCAAAGGACAACATCACAGCAGGCATCATCATATAGTAAACACATCCATCCTCAGCCTGCGCAGCGCGGAGTGACGCTGAATTTTCGCTGTGTGGAAGGAGGCAGAGGCTCCAAAAGCTCCAGGAAGGTACGATCTGGGCAGGTCACCGACACTGTGCTGGCAAGGTCGGGGTGTAAAATGCAATATCACACAGACAGCGTGGGGGAATCCCACAAGAAGGCCATATTCGCCTCAAGTCTTCTGAAAAATGTGATCTCTAAGAAGATGCAGTTTGAGCAAGAGCGCAAAATGGAAAGAGGAGAAATCTGTGACACGTATCCAGCAGCTTCCCCCTGTTTTCAGATCAGAGACCACGACGGAGTTAAAGACAAAACGCAAGGTAGAGGATTGCAGCGGCAAACGTCAGAGACAGGCTCAGCTTTTACTGTAAGTTCAGCTGATGATCAAAGGCTGGAAAGGAGTAGACTTGGTTCCTTTTGTTCTGCAGAGGAGAACAGCAAAGCAGCAGCAGAAGAAGAAGAAAAGGCACAAAATGAGGCTAAAAAAGTCCAACTGATCCACAGTCAAGGTAGTGCCTTTAGTGTATTAAAAGAAGCTGAGTCCGGGTCTGGAAAGGATCCTGAACCTTCACATGAGAGTGACACTCAGCCACCTTCATCCGGTGGACAGGACACCAGCAGCATGCTGACAAAACTGGTGTTTGTTCCAAGCTGTCAACTTGTTTCAAATGATCCAGATCTCACCGAAGATCTAACGGGACATGAGCCTGCCACAGAGGCTCCTGTCAGCCCTCAGGAGTGTGAAAAAGAGCTGAAAACTACAAACAGTGGTAACACAGAGGTCATGGAGGGGAAGGACAAAGGAGGTAAAACACCTGAAATCAAAATATGCCTGAGAAGTTTAAAGGAAAATCGAGGCTGTACACTAAATATTGCAAGCCTATTAACCCCAAAAATAAGCTACAATGTAAACACGTTGAGAGCAACAGACAATAGCAAATGCCACATACTGTCAGCAGCCGACAGAGTTCCCAGTTTTACAGTTAGGGATATAAGAGAAAACAAATATAAGTTACAAACACCAATATATCAAGTCAGGGATGTTCGCAAATTGGTCAAAAGTTGTTATCGCTTTGTTTCATTGGACAATAGTGAAAATAAAAGCTCCATAGCAGCTGACAAAGCTGAGGAAAAGGTAAAAAATGAACCAGGTAAACATGTATTACCATCCCCCATTGTAATTAAATGCAATTCTGTTAAAACTAAGTCACAGACAGCAACAACACCAGAGAACCTGACAGAGATAGAAACCGTTCCTGAAGTATCTCATAGTGACAACAGGCCTCATTGTGTGACTAACAAAGAGCAGAATGCTTCAGCCAAGCAGCAGGGACACCCTGACCACGCCGAGATTCAACCAAACCTTGACAAAAAACCAGCCAAACACAGGCAGGACAAGCAAACAAATGAGCCTGTCGAAAGAAGAAACGAACCCACAATACCAAAGCAGGACGCACTGGAGAAACTTAAAGCAGCGGTCAAAACAATGGAGCAGCTTTATGTATTTGATAGAAATGAGTGGAAACGTAAAAGTCAGACTCCGCGTCCCATTGCAGACAGTCATGTGTTGTCACATATTGCCAGGGAAAAGCCCAGTGTAGAGGAACCAGGGAGGTCAAACATCAATGTGGTTCCTCAGAATGGAAACAACACCCCAGACCCCGGGATCACACAGGGAGTAAACAGAGAAATGAACATCATACATCTTCCTTATAACAGCAATGATATCAAAGCACAACAAAGTAAAACTTTCACTAATAAAAGCATCCTTCATTTTGGCAACAAGGCCAACATCAGTGTTAGTTCAAATAGTAAACTAGTACCACAAAGCTCTTTGCTGCAGGCATCGTCTGCTTTGAAAAGCTTCAAGACACCAGCTGCTCCTTTGTGTGTGAAAACAGAGCCGCCAAAGCAGAGCCTGGTAGAGCAGGGGAAAGTTAAAGTCAGTGTTCCTAATCCCACCCTCACACAGGGCTGCCCGGACTCTGAGAACTATTTAACAATCCCAGGGTTGAGGAATACAAATGAGGTGAAAGAGCTGAATCAGGAGTGTGTGTCTGACGTTAGTAAAAACAATGTGAGTGTCAGCACTGCACCTGAGCAGATAATATCTCCTTTAACCATCTACCACCACCCTACAGCAGCAGGGCCACAAAGACAACAGCAGGTACTGCACATCTCCCCCTGTGCACCCACACTGTCACCCACCTCACCTACAGACACTGCCCCACAAATGCAGCGCAAGATGCTTCTGGACCCCACTACTGGTCATTATTACCTAGTGGACACTCCCATACAAGCCACTACAAAGAGACTGTTTGACCCTGAGACAGGCCAGTATGTGGAGGTGCCCATGTCTCATTCACCTGTTTCTCCTGTAACCCCCGTCACCCCTGTGCCACTGTCTTTGTCCCCCCTGGCTCTGGCCCACCCCACAGGATATGCTCCCGCCTACATGATCTACCCCAGCTTCATCCCTTCGCCTTCATTAGCTGCCCAAGTGCTGCTGCCTCCATCGCCCTGTCACTCAGAGGATCTTGGAGGAGAACATTCAACCAACGCCAGAGGCCCCCGTCTGGAAACTATCCCATCCGGCACAGAAAGTGTGCAGTACAGCACAGTAGGAGGAGCTTCACAGGGACCGCTGCATCTGCCTGTGAGTTTTGGTCACATGACCACTAAAAGTGGCACATTGAGCTCCGAAAGAAAGCCAGTCATCAGCATCACAACGCAGCAAGGTCCAAGAATCATCGCCCCTCCCTCCTTTGATGGAACAACGATGAGCTTTGTAGTGGAGCATCGGTGACCAACACCACAGCACCTTCACATGTAAGTCAGCATAAACTCTACAGCCACAGCCATGGTGAAGGTTTCTGTGCACACATCCATGCAGGGTTGGGGTCAGTTACAATTATGGTTTCAATTACCCATGTTAAATTACAATTCAATTACGATTACAATTACCAGCGTTTTTCCAATTAAAATTAAATTACAATTATGTGTATCCTTAGAAAGCCGATTCCAATTAAATTCTCAATTACAAAAGTTCGAGAAAATGTAATCACAATTACTAAGCTTGAAATAAATAACCTAATAAAAGTTAACCTTCCCCTTGTGTTATTACCTCTTATGATAACGGGTCCTAAATCAGCTGTAAAATACACAAAAAAACAAATCATTTAATTTCTTTCCTATACTGTATATTGGTTACCTGTTAGGAATCCTTATCAATGAAAATATAGGTATTAATATATTTGGTGTGGGCATCTGAGTCATTTTTGTGTCAGTATACCCCCTTAATTACATTTTTCTTTAAATGGTCAAATTTGGGAAAGCTTGATATAAAACATATTTTAATAATCGTTAACTACATATATGTATAACTGTACATAGAACTGTAACATGGTTCCCCAGTTTTGCATTAAATTATAATTGACAGTTTTCATAGGATTTTCATGGCAATTACAATTACAAAGTCAATAATCTGAACTCAATTACAATTTGATTACGATTAAAACAGCAATTTTTTTTAGATTACAATTATAATTACACCATAATTGTAATTTATTATCAATTAGGCATTTACAATTATAATTGACCCCACCCCTGCAACTGTGCAATAACCTTTCCTACCAAAAGAAGCTTTAGTTTGTAGTTTCCAATCTCTTCTTCTCTGTTTCTGAGTGCATCAAAATATTAAATATAAGAAATGTGGTTTAAAGAAGTGTGTTCCAGCACTATGAATTTTGGTAGTGTAGCCCATAGTATCATCCAAAATGAACTTTAAAATATTACAAGTTTAATATATACAGGTTTCAAGATAAACATTCATACATTTAAAGATGCAAACTTTAGTCTCAGAGAATGTATATCAGGAGCATTTTTTTATTTAGAAGACAATTAACCCACATACACATCATTGTAGGCCTGGACAATATATCGAGAGTTTTATTTTGGCGATATAGATAATTACAATATCGCCTATATCAACATATTTTTATTTTGTAGCTTATTTTGTATCAAAATACTTGTTTTAGGGTGGATTGCTGAGTGCGTCAAAACCCAGACTTTCCCCTAAACAAGCCACACTACAGAACTCACTCACACGTGCTGTCCCTTAGACACATATTGTTCAGCTGCTTGTTCATAAATGTGCCTGTGTGGCATTTTGCATCAGCAAATTTAACCAAGAATTGTCTTTCTGGTTTGCCTTTATTGAGTTAAAAATATCAAAGTTTATATTGAATATTGCCATTAGAAAAAAAAAAATCCAAATAAGACTATTGGTCCATATCACCCAGCCCTACATCAATGTAGCATTTTTACTGATTTCTTCTTCTTCTTCAAGGAGGACAGTGACTAGCTTGACACCATTGTATTTGTTTATTTGTTCCTGGTATTCCCCGTGATGTTAGAATGAAGTAAAAACACTAATACAGTATATACCTGACTCCACATCCCACAATGCAATGCACTATATGTCAACAAACGGAATGTTTACAATGGCGATGTAACCAACATTCAAGTGGCAATTTCAACCTTTTTCCTTTGTTTTCAGAGTGAACGTTTGATCATTGACACATGATTTTATCTAAAAGAAAATGATGGAGGATATCAGTATTTAATATCAGTTATTTGTCTGTGAGTTTAAAGCGTTGCTAAAGTAGCAGAGCGGCTCTCTGGTGTCACGTCTGTGTTAATAGACATGCAGTAGCTTCATGACAGGTAACCTGACTCCTCTGAGCTCGGCTATAGAGGCTATGGGATTGGAATTTCAGTGACGACTCACAGCTTTTCTCTGCATTACACATCGTCAATCTATTTCGATGGTGTGAGACGAGTTTGTTTATACCCGGTTTATTCTCAGGGCTAGAAAGTGTCACAGGAAAGTATTCCTGTTGGTGACACCTTACTTCGAGTTATTCCTCATCAGTTCTTAATGCTTTAAAATAAATACGCCTTTAACTTTACAGGTCATTAACGTGCTTGTGCCGTCTTTGTGATGTTTCACAAGATAAAATTAGTTCGAACAACATCACTTATATTTCTGTTTTATGACTGAGTTACTCCTCACATTAAATACAGAGGGAATAACTTTGGGTATGAAATATCATTATTAAAACTGTCAAAGTAACTGATTTTTTGTTCAAATGTTTAAGTAAACAGATATAAAATGCAGTAGTACACTGTAAAATGTAATCCAGGAATCTATATTTCATAATATATTTCATATACCTATTTATCCTGCAAAATGTCCACTAACAGTGAACCGCACTTCCCTCAGAATCACAGGCAGAAATCTTTGGGCAGTTCAGTATAGGGTGTCGATTGTAAAGTGGCACATGCTGAAAATATAGCAACTTTTCACAACATTTAGCAAGAAACCACATCTAAAAAATGCATATTAATTTTTTTATGTTACTTTTGATTTGTGATATTGACTTTAAAAATGTAATGTCATTTAACATGTAGATTTAGATTAATTATTTATATTTAACATTTATTATTTACATTTAATAGTTAACATTTAGATTTATATTTAACATTTATATTTAAATGTAATATTTAGATTTAGATTTAACTTAGATTTACTATTTAGCATTTAGATTCAATGTTTATCTTTAAATGTAACATTTAGATTTAGATTTCATATTTAGACTTAGATTTAACTTTTATTTTTAATATTTAGATTTAGATTTACTGTTTAGCATTTAGATTTCATATTTTATATTTAGCATTTAGATTTAGATTTAACATTTAGATTTAAAATTTTGATTTAACATTGACATTATATTTTTATGAAAAAAGTAAATATCAAAAATTTCACGAGTAGTCCTGTAAATCTGATCAAAGTAAAAAAAAATTCACATATGTTTTGTAAATGTGATTTGTTGCTAAATGTTGCAAAAAAAATTGCAGTTTATTTTAAACGGCGCCCCATAGTCCAGATGCGCTTTCTTCAAAAAATGTCTCCAATGTATGATTTGGGGAAACAAAATTGAACTACTTAACAAGGGAAAGTGAGCACATTTGTGTTGGTTATTTTCTCCACACAGTGCATGAAGAACTTTGCGTACAGCTCAATAATAAAATCAACAATATTAATAAGACTAAGAATAACTCAAACAGCAAAACAACATTTGTGTAACATTTTTATGGTATACAATATTGTTTTGTTTATTATAAGCCTAGCATGTAGCTCAGATAATGTCTGAAAGGAAATTGAGTAATTTTGCTGGTTATCTGCAAATGTATCACTACCTTCAGTGTATTTGTAGTTTAATGTTGTTTAAGAGACCTTGAGGCTACTGAATTGATGACAGTATATATACAAACCTATAAAAGGACTGCATTCATTGCGAGTAAGGACATATTAGTGTTAGCTTGTCAGCTTAGCTTCATGTTGTCAGATATTTTTATCTTTCTCTGGTTCCACTAGCATAGACCTAAGCTTGTCAGTTAACTGTTAATGGGATATCAAATTTGTATGTGTTAAACGGTGTACATGGCCCACTATTTGTTGGAGACTAATCTCATACCTGCCATAACAAAAAACTAACATCACCACTCAGCCTAAAATCAAAACTATAGAAATTTACATTATGAATTAAAATAACTTTGTATGGACACTTGAAAGAACAATCTAGACATTAGAATTAAAAAAGCGCAGTCATGGACTGGGCAAAAAAGCTCAAGCATTAGAAAAAAAAAAAAAACAATATAAAATAACTACAAAACATACAAAATCACATCAAATAAAAAAATAGTTATACACAAGACAAAACAGGAAAAATACACAAAACATCAAAAATACACAAAACATCAAAAATACACAAAACATCAAAAATACACAAAACATCAAAAATACACAAAATGAGTCCAAAAACATACAAAACTATAGAAAAGCAGACAAAAAGACAACAAAAAAATACACAGCAATGACAGCAAATTGTACAAAACATGGCCCTCAGATCAGAAAATCACATTTTTGTGGCTCCCACTGTAATAAAAGTTGTCTATCTCTGCTCTAAACTGTTAGGCAAACCAACTACAGATCAGGAACCTTCAGCCCCAAAGCCAGGACACCTACAGGAAAAAGACAAGAGAGGGAAGGAATCACAGACTACATAAGAGTGAGATATGGACAAGGATTTAAAAATCAACATTTAAATAAATGTGTGTTGGGTGGGAGCAAGAGAACGGCTCAGATCATCAGTTCTCGTAGAAGAAAGCTCATGATTTCCTCAGCCAACCTTTAAACAAGTTTAGTTTTAAAACCATGTAACCATGTCGGAAATAAACTGAATAAATAAATAAATAAACAATACTAATTATATTAATAATAAAAATACATTTCATGTTATAACTCTGTACATTCAAAAAACAGTCAAACAACACAACAGAGAGAAAAGAACAATATCACAAGTGCACTTCTAATTTCAAAATAAAAGCCTGCAAGAAACTACGATTACCGGTACATGAGCTCGAGGGATATATGCAACATGGTGTGTGGCAGGACAGGCGCTCAGATGAGCTAGATCACTGTGTGTTCACATGTTTGTGCATAGCCAGTCGTGGTGGAGGAACATGGAGGGGCATGGTTGGGATAGTGATGCAGGAGGAAAAGGTCAGGCAATGTAAAGTATTTGTTGTGCTGATGTAGGCGGAGGACAGCTGCTCATAGAGATCAGATGCTGCTGCAGCTCCAGCCTGGAGTCTGCAGGACTGAGATGGGGTCAACTTTTTATAGCCCCCTCCCCTGCTGCTTGTTCCTAAACGGGGAGAAGGAGGTAGAGATGCAGCGCCAACCTCTATAACAATATAATTGTAAATAAACAAGGGGAAATGAGGCCCATGCTTTTATTTGGCTGAATCCGATCAGCAGATATATAACCTATAATTTCACAGACTAAAATGCCAATGCATTTTCAGCTACAGTAAAACGCATGACAAAAACAAAAATGAAAGCAGCCATTTTCACAAACCTAAATAAGCAATATCACATGATAGGGAGTGCTGTGGTTATGAAATATCAGCACTGGTGTGATTCGGTCGTAGATAATCACACCAGCGCTGATATTTATATATGCTTTTATAAAACAGTTCTACATCCGTATTTTATTAGTTAACAGTAATAAGTGACAAGAGTTCATGATTTATTTGTTTATTTAATCATTTGGTTCCATCAACAAAAATAGTTCCACAAGTGGAGAGCACAGTGTTGCTACGTTCACACTGCAGGCCAATGTGACCTGTATCCGATCTATTAAAGACACTCTGAACAACACCATTCTGATTTTTTTCAAATCCGACTCAGGTCACTTTCATATGTGCTCCTAAATTTGATTTTATTGCAATGCGACTGCAGTATGGACGGCCGAGGCATTTTCTATCCGACCCGTACGTCATCACCACACGGAAACAACATAAATCTAATATTTAATTAATAATTAACAATAATAATAATAATAATAATTGTTCCCTTTGCCATTTGGAAATTCAAAGTGAACTCTGCACCATTGAGGCCGCTGACATCCCTATCCCACCATCGTTGACTCCGACTCCGCATCCAAACACTCCGCTGTAAAGATGTAGCAGCTATCACAGCAAACGGCTAGAGTCATAAACCTGGCTCTCTTCTTTTTTACTCTCCTTTAAGTTATGAAGCGCTGACTTCTGTTGGAAAGAACATTTCTCAGTGCGACACACAGTCCTACACTGGCCTGTGGGGTCATGGGTCACCTTAGGATCTCTTCTCCGCATGCACGCCACTTCAGTGTCGCATTCCGTCCATATTCCAAACTGATTGAAGACATTTAATATGTAATATAAACGATCACACACACAAAAATCTGATTTTTTGAAAAAATACAAATTGTGCATTAAGACCTGCAGTAGTGAACATTGTAGTTAGCCCAAGATGTAACAATAACTAGAATATTTGCATTTCCTGAAGAAAATGCAAGTGAGAATGCAGGTGCTGACCCGCATCGCACTGCATTAGCTTAGCTTGAATTTGCATTAGCATTAGCTAGCATTCGCATTAACTAGCATTAACATTAGCTAGCATTTGCATTAATATTAACTAGCATTAGCTCTAACACTAACCTAGCATTAGCATTAACTTGGCATTAGCATTAACCTAACATTAGCATTAACCTAGCAATGTACTGTGTTGTAGTTAGCCCAAGATGTAACAGTAACTAGAATATTTGCATTTCCTGAAGAAAATGCAAGTTAAGATGCAGGTGCTGGCCCGCATCGCACTGGCTTAGCTTAGCATTAATTCACATTAGCATTAGCTAGCATTAGCATTAACCTAGCATTAGCATTAGCATTGAGCTATCAATAGCATTAACCTTGTAATAATTTGACATTAACCATAAGGTTGAAAAAGGCTGAAATGGGTTGAAAAGTTTAAAAAGGGTTGAATGTATTAGCTGAACATGTTAAAGGTTGAATGGTCTAAGATTTGAAAGTAAAAACTGGAGCAGCTCCACTCTAGCTTAAGGAGCTATCCACTCTAAAAATGGGATCGGAGCTGAAAAGTCAACGCAGTTTGAATTCAATTCAACTTTATTTGTATAGGGCAAATTTCAAGAAAGTCATCTCAATGCGCTTATCAAAATATAAAATTCATAATAAGAAATAAAAAACCCAACAAGATCCACATGAACAAGCATTTAGCGACAGTGGGAAGAAACAACTCCCTTTTAACAGGAAGAAATATTTAGCAGAACCAGGTTCAGAGGTGGCAGCCATCTGCTGTGACTGGTTGGGGTTAGTGGACAGAAGGACCAACAGAACAGGACAGAGAGATAGAACATCAGAGTGTCCCAGACTAGTTGAGCCGTGAACCACAGATCAGAGAGCAGCTGAAACAGAGAGGAGAGAGAAGGAAGAGGAGAAGGCACTGACTGCTGAAAAACTTGATACAGTATTATCAAGTCAGCCTGCCTTGGCCTTGGGCCTCACTCCCAGTGGCCTAGTCAATACTTATGGTAAAGGTGACGAATCTCTTCCCGTTTATTGGTAAGCTAACAGCAACTCCAAGGTCTGTAAATGCGACCGTTTATAGACGAGCCCATAGGTTATGTTATGATTCCGTCACAAAAAAATTAATAACTCAAAATGTTTAAAAGTTACAAATCACAAAAGCATAAATCTCTGGATTTTTCTGAACATTTTGATAGCTTATTTGTCAAAATCGAAAAAACGGTGAAGGTGGAGTTAACGACCGACGGAAAGAAAATGGATAACTTACTCACTAATTAACGATATTTAGACCTGCTGTACAGCGGAGTGATATATCAGCACTCTTGCAATGTCTGTTGTCCAATCAAATTACTTGGTCGGAACTAACTGTTGTATAATTAGAAATAATAAGTACATACAGGTACATACAATATTCCTGCATCTGCATTAGTCCTCCTCTCATGCTTTTACTGCTTTTAGTAGACTTCAATGCTCTTCATTTATTCTCTCTTTTATCCTCAGATCTCTCCATTGAGAAATCTGCGTCCATTCACCATGAGAGCAGATCTCCAGCCCTTTGATCAACGGCCTGAATAACACCCACTCACATCCTCTGCCCTCCTCTAGGTTATGTTATCTTTCTTTGCTTCGGACATTTCTGTACCCTGTGTGCATTTCAGCTATACTGTATCTACACAATACACTACTAAACTAACAATTTAGCAATAAGGTTGGACAATTTTAGCTGCTACCTTGACCTCTTGTTTCTGTGTGAATGCTGCTGATGCCCCACAATGTGACTATTCAACTGGAAACAAGGCAACTTTTCATGTTCAACCAAATATTTTTCTCATGTTTGATTTTTTTTTTTTCTTCTTGTGTACAGCTGAAGTAAGACTATGCAACTTCTACAAAACTAGAAAATAATCACGGCTTCCCATTTACCAGTTCTAATTCAGATACTCGTGTCTATTATTTGGTAAGAGTCGGAAATGTTGTTGGGTGATCATGTGATCATGGCCGTGTTTGTCCCACGTAGATATGTGACCTGAACTTAGCTTTTACTGTTTTCTGGAAGTAGCATCTGACACCTGACTGAACGTTTAAAAATGTACAAGAGTTCTTCCACAGTGAGAGAAAGTTCACAAAGGAAGAGCAGCTCTGTGGTAGATTGTGTTGACATACTAAAAAAAAGTCACTCTCTTTAAAGACATTGGTTCTTCTTGACTGCAAAACCATCAGAAACCTGACAATTGTATTCCAGTTGTTGTTGTTTTTTAGTATTGTCAGTTTTTTCTACAATAGAACATCTAAAGCACAAAATAATAAAGCTTGACCGTGATAATTTAATCACTGCTTCATCTAATTATTCTAATTTATTCAAGCTAACACCCATTTTTTTCACCTGAAAGGCAGCGTTGTTAACTGGAACGCTGCTTAATCCCATTTCAATCTCCTGCTGCTAGACCACAGTCATTTCAGTGACTCAAATGTCAAACCACCTTTTGGTAAACACACTTTTGATCATTTGGTCCACAAAGTTTATTCTAAGTGAATGAACTGAACTTTATAGTCTAATCTGATTGTATTCTGATCATAGAAGTGTGGTCAGATCAAGTATACCTCTTTGTTGGCCTAACTTTATTCAATAGAGGAAAAAGTCATCAAGCATTAAATAAATGAAGGTAACAAATACTGTATATTGTCTCACACCCACCAAGACTTCTGTCAGTAAATAAAGCAGGAGAGAAGAAGAAATTGAGCATTTTCTCAACTATAGGTCTCACAGCCAATTAAGTCGATATGATTTCTTTATTATTTGGTTTGTTTTTCTTTCTTGATTACAACTCCTTAAATGATTGTGTATGTTATAAAGTATGACCTATTACAACAGCTGATTTGCTGTTCCCTGCCAACTCTTATGTCATTTTTCTATCATAAGTGTCTGACCCTCATTTTATCTTAGGTGAATGAAAAGCACATGGTTGGGTTTCTTTTAATAGCTTTTATATCAAATGAACAGACATTCAGACACTGGTCAAGTACTGGCCGCAAATCTAAACGTTGGAGCTTTGTCTAACCCATGACTCAAATAGAAACCTCACAGTGAACGCACGTAGAGGTATTCCAATTACAAAGCTCAAATCAGTTTTTAAAGTGGTGAACATCTATATTTTAAAGTGAATACATAGTTCCCAAACCCCAGCAGTGTTTAAATTCATTTGGCTGTAAGTAGATGAAGAGACGTCTGCTGAGATGTCTAGACCAAAGTGGAGAGCCTTCCTGCTGAAAAGAGTCAGCTGAGGAGGATTGGACGTCTGATTGACCTGGAGGAATTCCAAGAACATTCAACTGAGAGGAGTTCACAGGGCAGAGTCAAAATACCAAGCAGGGATTACATACTCATATCAATCCTGGGAATGCCTCAGGGTGCCTCCATGAAAACATAAGGGATTATGGTGGGAATAAGAAGGAAAAAAGCATGTAATCTAGCTATCCTTGTTTCTTTGGAGGGTTTTAGTTAAACATGGTCTTTTGTGTGTCAAGGAAAGACTCTTCAGACAAGCAATTAGAAAAATGAATTCAATGGCAAAACAAGTACATTTTGAGTTATTGAAAAACTTGAAATTACACAGAACTTACATTGTCTTGGTTTAAATTGCAACTAAGCATTTGTCAATCCTCCCTTAGATATTGTGTCTGTCTCATGGACAGGGACCACTAGTCTGTGTCACAGTGAAAAAAGTCTACTCAAATTAAACAGAGACAATACATCTTTTTCCATGTTTTTTTTTTTTTGGGGTTAATATGTTTTAATGTACAAATTGTTTCACCTGTCAATAGACTTATAACTTCTATGTTGTGACTCTAAAAATGCTGCTTGTGCCTCTGCACAAGGCTGAATAAAGTATTGTATGTTTTTAGTTCAGTAAAAGAAAACACACTGTGTGTGTTGCTCGGATGAAACAGAGCTGGGACTCTGGTTTAACAGAGTTGGGCCTTCGAAGCGATGGCCAGTTGAGACGTTTAGGGGATGACTTCCTCTATTTGTGTTGGTTCATTTTACACTTTTGTGTAATGAGATGGGACTTGATGCATGTGTGCGTCTGGGTGTGTGTGTTAGAAGCTGTGAGTTATGTCGGGCATTTGAGCATTCTGAGAGTACAACAAGGAGTTATATTACTTCCCTGGAACGAGAGCGCACTGACTGTGTGTGTGTCGACTTGGTGCCTTTTCGCACTTTGCAGCCACGTCAGTTCCTTCATCACAAATTTACACCAACATGTTTACGATCATTTTTTTTTTTTTTTTTTTAAATAGTTATGTTATTTTCTCTTTCTGCCTTGTTTCCAGTTATATTTACTGTCGGGCATCAGCTGTCAACATGTCTGCAAACAATACCAGTGCTCATAGAGAAACAATGCAAACTTTAAATTGTCGATGGACTAATTGATGGTATTTGGACCTGCTGGTCAGTCTATCTACCTTCCTGTAATGTATACATTGTTTTTGTCTCTGGGGAAAAACAATTATATGAATTACCCATTGTTGTGTTTTTATTGGAGATGATGATAAAAAAAATCATAATTTGAATGAACGGTTGATCATTTCTGAAAACTAATTAGATATTAAATTCCATCTTATGTTACAACACTTACTGCATTTTGTGACAAATATTTGCAAACATAGGATTATGTTGACTTTGTGAAGCTATCGTCCCCTGCATATATTTGAAGCAGCACAATAAAACTACTAAATCTTAATTTATTTTAAAACAATATGATTTGATTACTTATTTGAAAATCTGTCATACAGATCAAAGTGGATTTGTTTTTACAAGAAAGCGGCCAACGGTGTTATAAGTAGGGATGTAACGATTAATCGTAAGGCAGTTAAAAATCGATTCATAGGTATCACGATTGACATCGATACTTTGAAAATTGAATCACAGTACTTTTTTTAAACAGCAGAGGGCGCTATATATTTATCCCTTCTCTTGTCCAGCAGTGTACCGGCGGGCGGAATCTGCTACTATTTTCTTTCTGGCCGCCTTCTACTCTTACATGTTAATGTTACATGTTAATAAATGATTCCTTACCCCTTTAGCACCGAAAGAATATTTGTAATATTACGTGAATATCTGTAAAGTCACATTTTTCTATTAGCTCTGTCTGCTAGCATAGCATCTCTTCTTCACTGCTAGATTAGCTGCATGCTGGTCCAAACAAATATCTGACGTAAATCAGTGCAATGGCGGTTTTTTTTTTTTAAAGTCCATTTGTTAAGGCACGAAATACATTTTCAGTTGCACTTTTAAATTGAAAAAGAACTATTATGCAGTTTTGCATTGTTTACTATAGAACCAGAATTTAAATTAATAAGCTTCTTCTTCATTTGTATTATTCCTTTATTTATTTCATTCAAGATTTATTTTTAGTTAAATTGCATTGTTTTGAATAGTTTATCAAGGGATTCTTTTGAAAATTATCAATCATTTGACTACAGTCCCATTTTGTAAAATAAATCGTGAGAGAATCATATTGTGAACCCAGTATCGTGAATCGTATCGTATCGGGAGTTGAGTGAATTGTTACATCCGTAGTTATAAGCCATGACTTAATTTGATATCTATTTTGACCTATTTACATTTCTTTTTGAAGCTGTGGACAGAAAAATAGATGAAATAACATATCAAGACTTAAGTAAAACAGTTGACTTTTGGAAAAAAAATCTATTTGTTCAGTAGCTAAACTTGTGGATTTAAATGTGCTTAATGTTCTTGGTTTGTTACTATTGAATTACCAGCAATGATAATTAAATAAATATCTGGAAACACTGGTGGAAGGTGCCCACTACGTTAAAATGAATGTTATAAATTGAAATCATTCAAATTCAAGTGTTTTGGTTCATTTGGGCCTAATCTTGGAATTATAACATATCATTAATGTAAAGCTATTATTCAAGATGTCCCATAAACTGTATAAACATGTGGATTTAAAATCCAAAAATGGGAAACAAACGCAATCAGCAGTATGAGAAGGTTTTTAGTGAAGTGAAGATTGTTTGAGTTAAGTAGTTCAGGTTAAGTTCAGGTCTAAAGTTTAAAGGGGCATGCATGTGTTCGCACGAGACGCTGTGATTTTTAAGTCACCAAGTCATCTGCTTAGGACATGATGGGAACCGTGGCGTGTGGCTGCCCCAGGAAAAAGCCAGAGGTCGGGACGACAGCCGAGAAATACCTTGAAAGGGGCCGTGAGTGCTGAGTTAGCACTTGGACACTTGAAAGTTCGGGATATGATGAATGAGTGTAATGTAGACTGACATGGAAACATATGTTTGCAATAAATTCCCAATCCAAGCAGCTAAAGATGTGTCTGTTCATTTGGATTTGTTATGATCTGTTTTTATTTATTTATTTATTCATTTTAATCAGGTCTTTTACAACTATGCAGCATTATAAGATATTTCAGTGTGGGGAAAAACATACAAGGAAACCACAATTTGATGAGTCAAAATTGAATGCATAAAACAGCATTACGGCATAAATCCCTTTCTTGTTTCCCTATGTCGTTATTATTGCTGCACACTGAAATTATTAGGAGCAGAATGAAAAGGAAGAAGCACATGAAAAACTAAATCCAGTGTCATTATTCTTGTCACATTTGCATGGAGATGTTTGAGTGATTAGCAAATAGGTTGTCAGACTAACTGTTATCCCCCATTTGATCCCATAAACTGCTCAGAATCCATGGAATTCTGACAATCTGTCCCTAGTGGCTAAATTGTATTCTGAACATGGGTAACAGGATATTGCTATTAACTAGAATGATTAATAGCTCTATTTAAAGATCAGCAAAGTTGTTACTTGCTTTTAAGAGCACCAAATTCATTACTGACATTAGAAACGCATAATATGACTAATATTTGCAGAGCTTTCATCAGCTTGTGTCCAGATTTGATTCATTTAATGTAATATGTATAGTTCTTATTTTTTGTTATACCAGCCTTTTTTTTCTTTCTTTTTCTTTAATCCTAGCTTTTAATTGATTGCATATGATCTTCACATCCTGTTTTTTTTTGTTTGTTTGTTTTGTTTTTTTGCCTTTGTGTGGTATCTATGAGTTCAAATACATGTTTGATAAGATTCACAGACACTGATAGAAAAACAAGCGAAAGGCAATTGAACAGATGTACGTCAACATAAGTTCTCATTCAGCATTTATGAGCGTGCAAGATTAGCTTTCTGGTGACACTGAAACATCACCCGGGAAGGCTTATGTTTAACCTGACAGTTTGCTTCTGTGTTTACTTGGTTGCCATGGATGCAGTGAGACTGGCAGACACTGGTTTGCCCACAGCTGCTCTCTGTGGTTTCTGCTTTAAGGCCCAGTTGTTGTGTTTGCATGCCAGTAGATGCTCTGACGTCACATCAGTGATAAAAACAGGGACGTGATTTATGGCCTTACCTGGAGCACGAAGGGGCATTTTGGACTTACTGGAAATCCACATTCCCAGTTTAAAGTTAGACTGGGGATTCCATGAACACCAATAAATATTAACATGCAGCAAGTAGAAATAAGGACTATTTTCCAAATTTGTAGAATAATTCTCTACACACTTTGTAGTCTAGGTACATCCTGCTTGTCCAAGGCATTCATTTTGCTATTATAACCACTTAAAGCTGCAGTATGTAAGTTTTTTTTAGTGTAATTTGGTCACAAATCCATAGTCATCTTTGAGTATATTGTAATCCAAAGTTTCCTGAGTGGACAGTGAATATCTTTGCCTTCTCTTGGCTTTATATTTAGACTTTAGAAATCCAGGAGCGTGACGCTGCATTTCCACCAATCAGGGATCTTTTTTACCGAGTGCTCCATGAGCTATTTTGGGCTTTTCTATTGGCTGCTTGACTGAAGTCAATGCAAGCTCACGTACCATCAATAGTAAAAGTGCAATGGAAGACATTTCAGCAGAAGTCCCCATTGCGGTGTAAAGCACAACGGCAAGCGGAAAAAGTAAAGGCCGACATGGAGAAGCAACAGTCTAACAGAACGGACTACAAAAGGTCCCTCTGACGCGGTATGTAGGGCAGACTGCATGCGATCCGCTTTCAGTCCGGGGGGTCTGCCCCACATACCTAGTCAGAGGGAGAGTGATAACAGATGGGATAAATCGGTTGTAAAACTAAGAGAAGCATATCCAAGGTGGGGAGAACATGCGCAATTAATTTACAGTGTAGACATGGAGTGTCTGTCTGCCCTGCAGCTGGGATCAGGAGGCGGAGTAGGAGCTGTGAGCCCCTTATTGTTCTCACAGCAAAGAGTGATACGTGCTTTCATGTCTCTAAAACATCAAAAAACTCTCCAATAACACAAGATGAAGTCCTCTCGATTTATCACTAGTCTCTATTGAGAAAAAAGTTGCTAAGAGCTCCACAGTTGTGGGCGTTCACAAGGATACCAGTAAGGGATGATAGGATTCGAAGCAGGAAGGAGAGGGTGAAGCGTGGTTGTCTCTATACAAGTCTTCCAATGCTACATACTGCAGCTTTAATAATTCATGACATTGTTTTGATAAGGTCATGAAAGCCTTCCCCCGAGATTTTAAACCTTATTGACATGATAGCATTACTTGGTTACTGTGTGATTATTATTTAGGTGCACATGCATGACAATGGTGCTGTTTGCCCTTATGACTAAAATATGTTCCATTAGGTTTTAATCCCTCACCTTTGGGGGCAATTGGAGTACTAAAAAGTGGTTGTCATATTTAAAATCCAAATGGATGTGATGGGATCAAACAAATGGCATGGGAATCAACAACAGCAAATCTAAACAGCCCAGGCCAAAGGGAACAATATTACTGTGCTTGTTTACCCTTGACTAAAGCTGATTCGGTGCTATTTGTATTCTAAATGATCTATTCATGGTATTGGAGTCCACTGTAAATATCCAGCAGCATCAATAATTGGTTCATGTACATGTAATGTAACTGCTGACTTTGTACAGCTAGTTCAAGCTTCTTTCTGCTGGACAATCTCTGGTTTTCAGTCACAAAACGTAAAACTATTTTTATTCCTGTAGCCAATACTCAAACAACAGCCTTTTGAGGATTGTTGCAATGAATATCCTTACACAAATAATATTATTGAATTAATTTAATTTCACTGTTTTTAAACCATGGTGATCCATGGATTAAAAAAAGTTTTGTATCAAACTATCATGTTTTCAAGGACCTTCTGTCCTTTGATGAAATGTTGTCTACTTTGTTGCTTTTCGTTACTCTGTACATTTGTGTTAGTAAATGTTTGTCATCGTGCTGCAGAACAGTATTACGCTTGGTTATAAATATAGTTACCACAACTTGAACCCTGAGTCCAATCAGCTCATATGGCTGAGGACAGAGCTGTATGCCCAGGATCAACGTCAACGTTAGGTAAGGGAACCTGTACCTCCACTTTGTAATGGCCCTTCTACTTTTGAACTGAATTCTGACACTGTAGTCAAAAGTAATGAACACAGTCAAGCAACAATGTTCAGTTTGGCTGTGACATTTCAAAAATGATCAAAATTTTCTGCTAACAAAACCTAAAAATCTATACTGTACAGTGCGAAGTTTCATGCCCAGACTACAAAAATACTGTCTATGCTAAGAAGAAATAGGAAACCAGGCAGGAATGCAGCAGTCCACACAGGCTTTGAGTGACCTCTGCTGTTTAACTGAATTCTAAAACTAGAAAAAAAAAAAAAAAAACACTGTAGTTCAAATATGTTTGGGAGATTTTTGATATTTTGGAATGTCCTGAATTATCTGTTCAATGACCTCTTGAGCACAACCTTTTTAATACACTACATTTTAAAACTCTGGGTCAAGTTGGGTTTAAGCAATTTTTTTTAAACCATCTTTTTCTACTATTGAAAAAAGACATATTTTGGATAGTTTTCTTTGTAAATTGCATAATACAACCCATAAATTGCATAATACAACCCATAATGCAAAGAGAGCTCAAGTCAAAGACTATTAGATGTACATTTCTCAGACATGTCTCAGAGCGACGCCGAAAAGCTAGTCCATGCTTTTGTTACCTCTAGACTGGATTATTGTAATTCTCTTTTAGCAGGCTGCCCGAGCAAGTCGCTTAAGACACTTCAGCTGGTTCAAAATGCTGCAGCACGTGTACTGACTAAAACTAGGAGAAGAGATCACATTACTCCTGTATTAGCCTCTCTGCATTGGCTTCCCATAAAATATAGAATAGAATTCAAGATTCTTCTTCTCACTTATAAAGCCCTAAATGGACAGGCACCACTCTATCTCAAGGAGCTTGTAGTGCCATACAATCCCCCCAGAACACTACGCTCTCAAAATGCTGGCCTACTCGTTGTTCCATTTGTCTCTAGAAGTAGTATAGGAGGAAGAGCTTTCAGTTATCAGGCCCCACTTCTCTGGAACCATCTACCAACCACGGTTCGGGGGGCAGAAACCCTCTCTACCTTTAAGGTTAGGCTCAAAACATTCCTCTTTGGTAAAGCTTTTAGTTAGGAACCAGCTCATAGCTCATAATTAAGATGCAATAGGCATAGACTGCCGGTGGGGGGGTCTGGCATGCTCGGTTGGAGAGAGGTTGGAGAGGGCATTAAGAGAGAGGTCATTTAGGTTAGAGAGGGACCGGAGAAGGTCCCATTCCTCTCTCAAACACTCCCTCTATGTCTGCTTCTTCCCTTGTGTGTTTGCTCCTGTACTCCTTCTGGCTTTTGTCTTGCAGGTCCGTGGGATCCTCAGTGTGGAGTTACAGAGTCTCAACAACTCTGTCTCCACCCTTTCCTCTGCACACACCCAACACAGCATAACGTGGATGGCTGTTCATCATAGGAATGGGATCCACACAAGGTTCCTGCTGCTTAACAGAAGGTTTTCCTTGCCGCCATAATGAATTCATGTTGGGTGTGGGATACATATGTATGTGTATATACGTATATATGCATATGTGTGTATCCATAAAATGAAGAGTCCGTCCTTAAGACTGCTCTACTGTAAAGTGTCTTGAGATACCATTGGTTATGATTTGGCGCTATACAAATAAAAGATTGATTGATTGATTGATACATTTCTCTAGTAGGAATGAGAGGTGATTTAGAAGCTGTATGTGCAACAAATAAAAAAAGCACTTTAAACGCACGCTTGTGGAGGTCGACAACTTCAACAAAATGTGAAGAAGTGATTATTGAGGGAAGTGCTTCATTCACCTAACTAAGCACCAAATTGTCAGGTAGAAATTTCGATTCTCCATTGAGTAACAATAGGACTGGAAATACAATACAGTATAATACGTGACATTAACATATTATTTGAACAATGACTGGATGAAATCTCCAAAATGGCTACGCCCACATACAAAGGGATATTTCATGATATTTGAAGGCTAAAAGTTGATAAAAAAAAATTAAAAAAAAGAATCAGGAAAAGAAAAGGCCTCGACGCATTGATGAAACCATGCTTTCATATTGTTTTTTTTTTTTTTTTTTGGTTTTGTTTTGTTTCCTTTTTTTCTTTTCTTTCTTTTTTGGTTTTTCATAATATTTACTCCCCACAACACATTATCTCAATCTGTGTGTTGAAATTCTGTTAGATTGTAAACACAGATATTTAGAGAAGCATTAATAAGACATGATACTTTCTGATCAAGGCTGGTACTCAGGTGCACCAAAAGGGTTATATAAGCAGTTTAAAACTTTAATGGAAAGAGTAAAACTGTAAAAAATAAAAATAAATAAATAAATAAATAAATAAAATGAAGATAAAAATAAAAAAGTCTCCAGTGTTTGTTTATTTTCAATTACAATATATTTTTTAACACAACGCAGATGTAAAGCTCAGTCACGCAGCAATTATAGCCGTGTACAAAAGCCAAATTCAAGCTCTGATGGATTTAAACCCAGAATGAAGTTTGTGTGCATTCCTCATCTCTGTAGAAGCAATTAGTTTTAAATAAAATACTGATTTGATTAATAAAAAATTAACATGTACATTCTGTGAGGACATTGGATATTTAAGTGTGTCCACTGTGAGGATAGAACTACAAAATAAACAATGTGTAGTCAGTGACTTTATGATCGATTGTGTGATTGATTTTGTGTGTTTCTTCCTTTATTGCCTGGGGGCAGCACGTTGTTACACTTTTTGGAACACAGGTGTGTTGTAAGATGGCACTGCATCAGTAGAGGTCAGAAAGCACAGTTTTATAATAAGGGAAATGTTTAAATCTGTGATATTTACAGGCTTTTATCTACAGTGAGCAGTGTTACACATTAAATAATATATCCTGCATGTGCTCACCATAAATACATTCTCACAGAAATAACAGACAATGCCACACTTGATGACAGTTGAATTACAGTGACTTAAATATCAACAGAATTGTAAACTTTTCATGTTTTGATAACAAACTAATATCCACCATTTCTCTTTCTTTTTAGTCTTTCACTTTCCCTGAATGTAATGAGCCCTCTGCATATACATAGGTCACGCTATCGTCTCTACCAGCTGGAGTCGAAAACCTTCTTGCACATGTCGGAGTTCTCCTGGTGAAGTGGGAACTCTGAGCCTGGAATCAGGAACTTGTTGCTCTTACGGGACACAATGTTCTTGCCCGATGGCAGGCCCTCGTATGTGGTGACGAAGTCGCTAAAAGACCAAAGCAACAAACCCAAAAATTATGTTTTGTTGAAGTCGAAGCAGATATTTCACCGCATTGATTAAATTGAATGTTACCTGACGGGGAAGGTGGTTTTGTCCATCTGCATGCACACCAGGAACGGGTATTCAGAGAACTGGACGGTGGTGATGAAATCCAGCGACGCCTCTGTTTCAAAGCTGACCTCCACTCCAGTCTTTAAAAAGTCCATGTCCACGGTAATGTTGCCAGTAAATACCAGTGCACCCCTGGAGACACCACACCAAACATTACGGACGGTGTGCTGATACTTAGAACATGCTATGAACTATTTGCAGAGGTGAAAGTAATGTATTACAAGTACTCACGTTACTGTAATTGAGTTACTTTTATGGACACTTGTAATTTTTTGAGTATATTTCTAAATCAGTGCTTTTACTTATACTTAATTATGTTTTAAAACAATTTAAGTAATTCATTACATTTCAACACCCAACCGTTACTGGGTGAATTATTTTTTGTTTTTGTTTTAAAATGATCAACGGACATTGTGAAACTACTTCAAATGAGATTACCACACAATAAATGATCCATAGGTTATTAGTATTGCCATTTCTGATCACTTTCTTGGGTTTAGGTTGGGATTTATAACTATTGTGTTGTCACACAGACAAATTTAGCAATTCATAGAGCCTGAACGTTTTTATTTAGTTTGAATTGAATTCATTTGTGTTATTTTATTTAAAATGGTACATTTTGACAAGCTTTTTATTTTATACAAATGCCTTTGTGGAAAATAAATTAAGTTCCAATTGTGCAAGATTTGGTTTCTTCCTTTTTAAGTTTATACATGAGATGTTTACTGTATGCTAGAGAACAGTGCCAAGATTTATAACCAATAATAAACAAGGGCAAGGGGTGAAAGTAACCAGTAACTTTTACTTTGAGTACTATTTATATCATGAGCAACTTTTTACTTAAGTATTTTATGCATGACTTACTTGTACTTTTACCTGAGGATTTCAATCAAGTAACTGTACTTCTACTCTAGTAGAATATATCAGTACTCTTTACACCTCTGTCAAACCAAGGTCAGTTATTCATTATTCCCAGATAAAATGTTACATTCGTTCTGTTAACACAAGGCAAAAACAGCATAAAAGCATCTAAAACCCATATTCTATCATATCATCTACCAATCTGTGTTGCCTTTTCCACAGTGTCGTCTGTGAATATGTGTTACTATCCCTTTGGTTCATGTACTTAAAGTTTAAATTTAGTGACATTACACTTTAAACCGCTTTTGATAAGCAAATGCCGACAGCTATCTGACACCAGTGTGAGGCTGTGCCCCATTTCCTCCGACTACAGTCGTACATCGGGGTGTGAGGTTTGGAAATAAAAAGCTTGACAAAGGCGACGTCAAATCCTCACAAACCTTAAAATGTGACAGGCGTAAAGCACAATAAAGGAACGTGTCCAGAGATCCGGTGGAACGGATGAATCAGTCAACACTTATAGACCTTCTAAAGTTCACACAAATCCAACATATCTATTTGTAGCACATAGGCATGTCTGAAAGGTCTAAACTGTGCCACATGAATTGTTTTCTAAGAGTCGTCTGTCTATCAGAGCAGCCCTTTGACCCAACGCTGTGTTGCATCACATTGTATCCATAGTGCCCCACAAACTTACTATGAGATAATGTATCATGTTCCACCAATTTACTTAACCTGTGACCCACAGACACCTCACAGCACATTATGTAAAGGCTTGGCAGGTGCCCTGGTTGATCTAGGTGAAGTCTACCTGTTGTTGACGCTGGTCTTGGACTCCCTGTACCACAAGCTGATCTCCATGCCTCCAGAAATGTCAATGGCCAAACCGCCTTGGAACTCTGCACTCGCTTTCAGACCCGACTGCAGCTGGATGACCTGCAGATGGTGAAAAAAAAAAAAAGGTCACACAACGAGAACATTTTTACAACAATTACAAATTCATTAACACAACTTTTTTAAAGACCAAACTGTGGCCATTTACATTCAGTCAGTCCAACAAGGCATTATAGCACTGGTTCCTAACCTTTTTCGGGTCATGACCCCTTTTTGATATCGTAAATTTCTGCCGACCTCAGGGACATTTTTTTATTCTTCTCGAATTAGTTTTTGATCATGTTTATTATTAAAGTGTGTCACAAATACAGAGTAGCCAGGATTAGCGCACAGACTGTGACAAGTGACGAGATCTTTTTATTCTGCATTTTATTTGAACTACATTTATTTTTGTGAAAGTTTAAGTATAGAATACAATTATTGTGTGTGTTAGGGCTGCACGATTATGGCCAAAATGATAATTCCAATTATTTTTTATCAATATTGTAATCACAATTATAATCACAATTATTTATCATATTATTGAAAAATCTGCGTTTTTATTGCATTACTTTCAAACAAACAACATGTGTACAGTTTACAGTGCAAAATTAAGCTTTAAAATGGAATTATAATTTTAAAAAAAATGAAAAAACAATTACCCCAAGAATTTAAAATGTACCAAAGGCTAACTGACTAAATGCACTATTATAGAGTGCAAAGCCCGTGTTTATTTTAAACGTAAATATTGCAGACGATAAGGTTAATTTAATCGTGGCAACCCAAATCGGGATCACAATTAAGATTTGATTAATTGCGCAGCCCTAGTGTGTATGTGTGATGTGTTAATTTGAAAAAGAATAATAATTAAAAAATGTAGAAATGTAATTTTAATCAGTAACTTTTTTTTTTTATTTTAGTTTTATTTTTTTTACCAATTCCTAGACATTTCAGGTGACCCAATTTAAATTCCAAATGACCCCAAGGTTGAAAAACACTGCTTTATAGTAATAAAAATGACTGTAATTATTTTTTGCTGCATAGAAGCATTAGTGTGATAGTCCTCTACGTCAGCAAGAGGCACTAGATAAATCATATTTAATCAGAACTTGTAAGTGAGACCCTAATGTGTGGACGTATACCTCTGAATGATCAGACAGCAGGATGAGACCCTTCACTACGTTCATCGGCTCTCCAGACATGGAGAACATCTTGGACATGAGGTCACTGTAACCCTTGAAGAAGGTGACGGGTCGAAGCTGGATGTCAAACAGCAGCGCAGACATCCCAGCGAAAGATTCCAGGTCTTCCTCACCTTCGTCTGGTGTTGCAGCAATCAGGGACTCTAAACCCTGAGCTTCGATTGCTACCTGCAAGAAAAGTATCATAGTAAAGTTCTCACTACATCAGGTAAAAAATCATGTATAATGTTTTTACAACTACAACTAGTGCCTACCTGAAGTCCATGAAGAACTGCTCCTTTACTAGCACCAAAGATATTCATGTTGCTCCTTCTGAGGATCCCTGATCCTGAGTAAAGGATGTCCAAACTGTACGTGGAGGTCACATCAGAGGACTCTGTAAGAAGAAGTCTATTGTAAATTATTTTACATTGCACATGGCCTATCAATGCATCCAGAATGGCTGTACGTTATAAAAGATTAGATAGAAAACACAAAAAAATGGAACATCAATGATTAGATTTATTGGTCATGAAGTGAAATGAATGAAGTGATACCATTTTTTTTAATGTATTCATTTGCAGATATTTGTTACTAAATGAATTGCATTTTTGTTTTTAATAAAAAAAATTTAAAAGAAAAAGTAAACAATTGGTTGTGAAAAGTAGACTGCATAGATTGTTTATTATATGTTTTTAAAGCAGTCCATTTAGGAATCTGTTGCATTTTATCAGAAATGACTTGAACACCTCTGCTTGATCAGACGAGGTCAATGATATTATGTTTAAAAATAATTGTCTTCTTTCTGTTTTGGTTGTTTCATGTTTTCCACTCACGTGCCATGAATCCTGAGAATGAAGACGACGATCCTACTTTTGAAAATCGGTCATAGTTTTGAGATATCATGTCCTTCATCACCTGCCGCAAGATTTTGCTAAAAAAAAAAATAAATAAATAAAAAAAATAAATGAATAAATCATTTTATTGCACAAACAGTGACTTAGACCTGTGTAACATAACCACATGTGCAAACTTTGTTTTTTTTCTAACCTGGCGGGCATGTTGAAGCGAAGGATGTCTTGGATCTTGGACAGCATGTACTTGTTCATCTCGCGTGGCAGGTGTCCGATGGACAGAAGCAGGTTTTTGGTCTCCATGTATGAAGGATTGCTGCTTAGGATGACATCAGCAGCAGCAGCTCGGACATTCTTTTCATAGATGCGTAGATTTTGGTGGTAAACCCTGTTTACCGCCTCCTTAACCTGAAGATCAACAGAAGACGTTCACCTGTCTGCCTCCATTCAGCAGTGAAATGACTGCTGGACTGCACAATAGATTACCTCGCTGGTAATTAGGCCGACATCGTATCTCTGCAGGGCTGTGAGGGCGATGGTGGAGTATGCTCCCAACTTTGACTCAGCATATTTGGTAAAGATGGGAATGGCCTCAGGAAGCAGTGAGTTCTTCAACGCCAGGAGATACATCTGAACTTCAGAATCATCCTCTGTGCTGTAAGGAACTTCTAAAATCATCTTCTTCACCTCGACCACTGTCTGAGGGGTGAACGTGAGCAGGAAATCATCAATAAACCAGGTTTGGTTTCACACATTGTCTGATCCCTGAGACAGAAGTTAATTTGTGCCGTAACATCAAACACTCACCGGTACATTGCATTGTCCTTTTTGACAGAGCTTGTGCACCAGAGCTCCCATAATGATCACCACAGACTCTTTGATGTCAGTACTGCCGATTTTTCCTTTGGAAATATCCTATAAAGAAAAATATTTCACATTAAAATTCAGTGAACACGATTGGAGAAGAACCTGATCTGCTTCAAATGGATTTGTTGGAAAACTCCAAACTAGAATGATAATCTAATCAGGAATTTTGGCACCAAAAGATTACGTCAGAGCTTTCAATTCTGAAGTTGCTGGTGTGATGGTTAGTGCATGTTCAATGTGGGATTTGCATGTTCTCCCATATCATTTGGGAGTATACTGTGATTTTCTTGAATTATGGGGTATAGCTGAATTCTGTAATTATGATGTGGGATAGAGTGTCTATTGACTGTCTGTGTGTTATCCATGTCATCTTATAGCATCTCCTATGGCCTCAAGTACTGGATAGGTTTTGTTGAATGTGTATCATTCACATAATTGATAGGAAGAGACTGAGATGGCATTTACTACGTTAAAACACACTGTGAGAATGTGGGTTGAAACCATGGACTTTGTGTGTGGATGTTCTCTCTGGTACATTTGTGAGCATTTTTTGAAACATTTGTGTTTATCTATTGTTGCAGTTCCATAGGATGGATGAAAAAAACGTTTTTTTGTCGATACTGCTTGAGTGTGTCATAATGTATGTGTCACCGCATTGGGAGTGATTGGGACGGGAAGCTTTCATCACAGCTGCAAACAATACAATAATGAATCTCCTTTCAGAGCGAGTACATCTCAGCTGGTGGAGAGGGAAAGAAACGGCTTCGGATTCACTCGGTTCTCACCAGAAGAACCTGAAGCATTCTCTCATTGGGATGTGAGGCAAAGCCACATGCGTAGAGGAACCTCTCCTGTAGAACAAAACCTTTGGCATCGGTAAAGTTGAGGAACTGAAGCATGGCATCCAAGGAGGCAACTGTCTGTGAGGAAGTGACAGCGTCCACAACCTGAGGTCTGAAGACGAGGAAAAAGACTGGATCAGACGATATTCACAGTTTCTCTTTCGATCATTCCTATGAATAAAAGGACAATGACTACAGAGTAGGCCGCTTACAGAGATGTCTTGCTGGCACTCTTCAGCACTTTGAGGATCTCCTCCTTGGATGCTTTCCTAATGCTTTGAATGAGAGCCAGGAAACTACGAGGAGCCGCGGCTTTGGCCAGGCCGGTTGGCTCCAGCCGCTTCTGTTCAGCCTGCCAGTGCTCAAAGAGCTGAGGGGGAAGACAGGGGAAATGGGATCGTCTTCAGTCACTAATTACACTCCAAAAATACACATATCCCTTCACTACTGTCTCAAAGAAACCTTTATTAAAGCCTTTCTAAGCTCTATGCTCTATTCCTTGTTCCTATAGGAATATTACCAGTAATTACCAGTAACTGAGGAACATGATCTTGTCATAAAATATTAATAAAAACTCAATGACGAGTAGAGAAGAAGTCATGTACATGTTTAATTAACTGTTTTTGAAAACAAATAAATGTGTTAAAAATACATATATTTAACATTATGAAGAAAAATGAACTCACTAGATAATTTGCATCTCAAAAAAACAATTTTTTTCTCAAAAGAATTGAAAATTTAGAACTTTTCATGTTTTCCATGTTGTCTTTATGCTTGAGTGATTATGCGTTCGTTTCACGTCAAAACACGAGCTGCGGCTGAGCTGTGAAATAAGGCCAATAGTAAACTTCACAGGTGTGTAAAGGTGAAGAGTTAGTGCTACTCACTGATGGACAGCTTTTGCACTTGGGTTTGACCTTTTCTGCCACTATACCAACAGCTGCCAATTTATCATCAGTTGACTTCACCACTCCTGCAGCATCTTTCCCAGCAGCTTCTAATGGTCCTGCCTCTGTACCGATCAGTGTTAGGGTTTGCCTGTGACAGAAACAAACGCTAATCAAGCCTGCAAAGTAATCAGATTACAAACTGAATCTTAATGAAGGGACGCCTGACCTGGACAACACTTTAGCAGCCGTCGACCTGCGAGCATTGACAGAAACCCAGTGCGTTTCCTCAGCCACGGCTGAATGGATGAAGCCATCGTCAAGTTTGAAAACTGTAACTGAGCTGGACTTCCTGCTCACACCAAGAACCTGAGAGACAAAGACGGGAAATAAAGGTAAAGCTGGTGTTAATAATTATGAGCTGTTATAGGGCTTGATTTGCACAGGTTTCCTAATATTTGTGTCTTTTTCTGTATGCGGTATGCTTGCCCAGGCCGAAACCTTTACTGTTTGGTAGAAGTTAATTTTACAAATAATGTTGTTCTTTCTTTCATACCTGTTAAAACTAGAAATCCCCCTCCAAAGAAAAATGTACATCTACGATGATGACTTTTTAAAAATAGAAATAGAAGAATTTGACCACCACATTGTGTGAATGGGTGACCGTGACTGGCAATGTAAATTTGTTTTGAAATGCTAAAGTGTTGTCATGACTTGTGTAGACCTATATAAATGCATTACGTTTTTGTGACCAATAAATATATCACAGATTCAGTCGACTTCAACATTTACCTCTGCCAAAGAGGTAGTGTTTTCACTGGCATCTGTCTGTGAATGTGGGTGTTTGTTAGCAGCATATCTCAAAAGTTCTAACAGATTGTAGATACAGTACCTCTTAACTTGGTTTGCTCACTTGTTGTAAAAGTGATCATCTGAAACTAGACTAGATTAACAGGAAATACATGTAATCCAAAGATTACATGTATGAGTGGAACCTGCCTTTCTATCTTAAGGCCTGATCCAAGCTCCATTTCTCACTCACCTTACTGTGTGTAGTAAACCCAGTCTCTGCCGTCCTACACGTCTCCAGTCTTTTGGTTCTTGTTATTTGACCTTTAACTGCCTTGTACTCGATCAAACACCTTCCAGACACATCATTCTGCAGACAGGCAAATATCAGGTTTGTTGGGTGGTTACGTGCACTGTAAACATGATATAAATAAATGCGAAAGTGCAGTTTACCTCTATAACCTTCCCCGTGTGAAGCTGCACTTGCAGTAAGCTGGCCAGGCCTCTTTTAAGATTCTTGATGATTGCTGGCTCTTTCCAGTAAGAATAAAAGGCTTTGGTCTACAACAGGATATTAGAATAATTAATATAATCAAAGGAACGTAACCACAGGTGAAAAACGAAGGAAACAAACATCGCTGCAGCAGCTCGCTCTTATAATTTGCCACCTGTTGCATTTTACATTCACACTTCAAGACAATCTGAAGCTCGTATTAAGGAATACTGTACGTGTTTTTCTTTGAAGTGCGGCTCTAAAACAAATGGGGCATACTTTAGTATCAACACATTCGTAGAAACAAAGATGTGCAAATCCCACCCTTAGATAATAGAACTGAGGGATTGCTATACCATTCTTAGTGTACAACCTTCAACCTCATCCTGAACCATAAAACCATAAAGCTGTCTAACTTTTTCATGCGCACTCAATATTCACAGTAATCTGTATTTACCAAACCACTGCATGCATTTGCATTATTTGGATTCAAGTTGCCTAAAGTAAGGAATCCGAAGGCGCGTTGATTTGTCAGCCGAGACAGAACCAGTTCTAAAAAGTATCATATCACACAGCAAACAGCTCTCTCAGTAATAACCTCTGCCATCAAAAGCATGTAAAGTAGTCTATGACATCATCCCACAGTGTCTCCAACACAGTATGTGAGTTATTTGTGGCACCCAACCACAAAATCAGAGAGGACCACCATAAATAGTCTGCCCACTGGCACTCCGTAATATTCCTGCCACAGCTTGCCATGAGTATAAATAATCCAACAATACCAGAGGTCACATCACCCTCAGCACAGCACCAAACCAGGTCTGCAGGAAGTCACATTAAAGCTGTGAACATGGAACGCTTCATTACAGTTTTTCCTCAGTCATGTTGGTACATTTTTAGGCCCGGCTACTGGACTCAAAACGCCACTCATTTTCTTTTTCTTGTTGTTGTTGTTGTTGTTGTTGTTGTGTACACAATTTTATTTGTTTTACTCGGTGGAACCGAGTCATTTGACTAAATTCACTGGAACGTGGTCCGTGCTATTCGGAGTGGAAACGTTCTGAGGGCCCGGCCGTATTTCATCAGAACTTGTTCAGATAAGAAATAAAATTCTCAACCTGTTTAATATTTTCATCACTGTGTCACTTGTGCATATCAAAAAAACTGTTTCTCATTTCTTTGAACAAGTTTGCAAATTCTTTGGTAGCAGGTCTCTGTTGAACAGTCTGATTGCATAAGTCTTTACAAGCAAAACGGTTGTACAAGTTGTCATAAGATATCAATCACATTGCTAGATTATAGATAGATAGATAGATAGATAGATAGATAGATAGATAGATAGATAGATAGATAGATAGATAGATAGATAGATTGTCATCACTATTTATTCATTCATCGTTATTCATTCACACCAGTCATACTGGTGGTGGTAAGCTACGTTGTAGCCACAGCTGTGGCATACTGACCAAATTGTGCCTACGGCCCTTCTTACTACAACAACAAAGACTGGGATAGAGCGGGATTTGAACCGCCAACCCTTTGGTTCGATTTATCTATCTATCTATCAGTTTATCTATGCAAACAATGGCTTACTTATAGTTCTTATAGCTCAAATCTAAATGCAGAGACACATGCACTTGGACAGAAATCTAACACAAACATGGCAGTTAGTTCAAATATAGCTACAAACACACATGAAGATCGATGGTATGAAGCCATGAGCAGAGGAGAGATAGTCCACGTATAAAACAAGATTAAGATTAACAGAGAAAGACCACAGACTTGTGGAGGAGATGACGATGGACAGTGTTTACGAAGGAGATGAAGAGGAAGAACTCACGTTAAAGGAAAACAGTGCTGGAAGTAGAGTACAAACACTGAAAGTATTTCACATGCTTGCTGTGACGACTGTGATCAGTCAAACAAAACAAAAAACATGAAAGTAAAAGACTGTAATACTATAACACAGAAGCAGTCATAACTGTCTTACCTTTCCATTTCTCAGATGCAAAAAGAAAGGTTTAGTCACAGCAGCTGAGTTGGTTTTCCCCAAAAGGCCCTCAGTGGTGGTTCCTTCAAGGATGTTGTTCTTCCCTGCGCTCTGAGATGGATGTTCAATCCTCAGGTTTGAGATCTGATGACAAGAAACACTTATATTTTGACAAGTTTTCTACAATGTTAGTCTCATCGTATCATCAGCACATTTACCGCCAGTTGAACCAGTTGCTCGTCGTCGTTGTTCGGGTCTCTCCAAACCAGATTGACGTCCACTTCACAGGAGATCCTGGAGCCAGTGCTGCCCTCTTTTGACCCTCTGGCTTTGTTTAGCAGGACTTCAGTGGTGTAGCTGAATTTGTACAGCTGGTTGTTGTTCAGTCGGGGTCCAGCAGCAACACCTGAAGAAACACAGGAAACACAGCCACAGTCAGCAGCAGCTGAATAGGTATAAGGTTCCCTCTCATATGAACAAAAAGCTTCTTTTCACCTTTCATTACAAGTTTGTGTTGTTTGTGCAGATTTGGAAGATTAATGCAGCATGAAAATCTTATTTTTAGTGCATTTATACTGAAAAAATAATTTGAGCACCTACCAGGTGGTTATAAACGCCTATAGCAAAAATCAAAAAAGTACGGTAATAATAATGCAGGTTTGTGTTGTTGTTTACTTCTGATCTCAGACAATCCTTTATATATACAGTATATCCTATCAAGGATATTCTCTTTATTTACCACAGATACAGAAAGTAATGTAAAATGAAATTAATCAAATCAAATTGAAACCAGGACAAATTGACTTTGCAGTTTTTTTCAAGCCCTTTACCTGAAGAGACATTTTAAAAAAGGAAACTGAAATGAAGAGCTAAGGTGATACACTCATGGCCAATCATCTGGGTGTGTTTAAACCACTGAGGACTGAAATCTCTATTAATGACCGGCCTATAGGGAGATATGGCTGTAAGCCAAGAGAGGCGTCTGACTGACGTGTCAGTCCTTGATTTCATCAATGGTTCCTGAGTAGTATGAACGTTATCAGGACAAAAACTAAATACCTGCTCTGTTTCCTTTCAACAACAAATTAGTCAAAAAGCAACTCATGAAAAAGCAAATTACAGTACATTGATTGAGTGTAAACACTACTGGCATTAATGAATGTGCTGCATTCATTCATTTAAATGTATGAAACTCCTCATTGTAAAAAACAAATCAGCAGTAAACTTTAGATCGGCACACAAACTTAGTTAGTTTCCAAAAGAACAATTTTTTTTAACCATTTTGTGACGAAAGCTTATTTTAAAAAGCTCTATCAAAAAAATGAATTATCACATTTTTCCGAACAGCCCAAAAAAAGATATTAATTTATTTTAACATTAAAACTTGAACATCAAGAAAGTCGCAAATTAACGTCAAATTCTTCTCACCATCACCTTTAAACCATCTTCTTGAACCTAATGGATAATCAAATCTTCATTGGACAATGAAACTGTCTGATAATTTAAGAATAGTTCAAAACAGCCCATTCACTCACCTTTAGCAGACACCGAGACAGATGTGGCAGCACAAAGCATGAGCACAGCAAGAGCCAGCATTGTGTGTCCCCGTTCTACAGCCAGATTCATCAGATGGACACAGAAAGCCGGCTGAAGAGGCACCCAGGGGCCAAAAAGAAAAGCAAGGCACGTGGAGGCTTCTCCTATTATGTTTTATCTGAGGGGAGGGCAGACTCCAAACTCCACGCTCAAGTACTAAGTACGAGATAACCTGCAGATGATTAACCTGCTGCAGCACAGATTTGACAGGAACTTGTAATGTTGATAGATTCAGCCACGGTGTCTCCTAGTATAGCTGAGTGCATGGGTTGGGATTGATTCATCTGTGATCAATGAGTAGGGCAGACCGACTGAATGATGTCATCTATTACTCTAAGAGAATAAAAGACTTAGGAAAGGGAGCATTACAACTACAAAGTAGAGTGTCACTTACCAGATTGTGGTAGCAGAAGCTTCTCATGATGAACACCTTTCACCTACTTTCTGAAAGAGATCAACAGTCACTACTTTGTGGCCATTCTTGCCTTCTTGGAGGAAATGGGAAGTCTGGTAAAGAAACCAGCCCTTCATCTCAAATTACAGTTCCCCAGAGAGGCCAAACTTCAGCTGAGGGACAGTCTGTGCCATGAACAAGCAATTCTGAAAATGGATGGATGGATGTTTTCTGTTGCACTTTTTGATCATGTAAAGCACATTGAATTGCCTTGTGCATGAAATGCGATATACAAACACATTTGCCTATGAAGGCCAGCAGGACAGAGACTGTGATTATTTGGACCCGATATGTGACTCGGCCCCAAAGTGTCTGACTCACAGGTAGATCAGTGGTTGGTCAATTACAAACCAAGATATTGAAATTTTGCCAATGAAGTGAGATAGGACATTTTTGGATTTTTCACATTGCTTGGCAGAGGTAATAATCCAATTAGAAAGTATTTCATTAAAACTACAATTAAATTCAAAATGTTGATTCTTTGTACCGGTTTTGAGGAGATACAAAAGCTGAAACCGAATTGGCTGCTGATAAATTTTAAGTATTAGAAAGTGAGTGAAAGTGTCTGATTGGACTGTTGAGTAAATTAGTGATAACAATAGTGTTGTTTTCTCAGGAGTCGAGGATAATACTGGGAGTCACAAAGAGACGTGGCCAAAGGACAGCAGCAGAGTTTACATGAAGTCTTGAGAACAGGGTAAACAAATTTATCAAAGCAGGGCATCTAGATCACAAATCATATTTTAGTAACAGGAATAGAAAACAGGAAGTGTCTTAACTGCAACTTCTGAACTGCTTTTCGGCTTTCTTTGTTGAAAGCTTGTATTAAAAGAAGAACAAAATTGGTTTGGGAATTATTGGAATATTCAAAAAAAAGTAAACTTTCAATGGAAATTGTTCATTGGAATTAAGGGGAAATTGGGAATAATTTAGATTAACCGTATCATATATAAACATTAATATTAGCATCCTATAATACAAATAAAAAAAAACAAGATTTCAACCAGTGGGTGTTCACTGTAGCTGTTCCCACTTAATGTTCTTGAAGACAAAATACACCGCTTTATTGGTGTTTCCATCTTGTAAATTTGACGTCATTTTTAGCCAGAGTATGCGCTGTAGGGTCCGGCAAGAGGAGCCCTGGTAACACGCCCCGCCCATTTAGCGTACTGCCCTGATGAGTTATGCAAGCCCAGCTATGCCAAGAACTTAAGTATCTTTCCCGTCTGGAAATTCTACCAACGTCTTGTTCAGATCACAGAGGTTAGTACAAAACCATGATATACTTCAACTCAAATATCTAGTTAAATGGCGTCTAGGCTTTCCTTCACGACGTAACTGCTATTCACAAAAAGAGCTACGCAAGATCCGCGGCTGATAATAACTAATGATCAAAGCAGAGTTTAGGTTTGGGAAAAAGTTATGTGACGAGTATTTTAACTTTACAGTTTGACCCACATTGCATCTGTTATCATTGAGGAGGCGGGGTTTATGACATATACTGCAACCAGTCAGCAGGGGGAGCTCAAAAAATAAAAGCTTCACTCCACCGGGGAGTTTGTCCTGTCCATTCTTTTTACAATTTATGATTTCAATTAGGGTTGCACAATTCCAGAGGTTTTTAAAGTTGGAATAAACAGGAAAAAAATAAGGAATTTAGAAAAATGAAGGTTTGCCTTTCTCTAGTTGGGAAAATATCTTTTAGCATTATCTAAATATCTGTCATCCGTTATTTAAATTTACTCCCAATTCCTGGTTAATTCCAATAAATATTTTCCATGAAAAGTTTATATGAATCCCTGAACTTAAATTTCTGTGGAAATTTACCAAAAATGTTGTTCCCCTTTCCAATCCTAGAGGATTGGAAAGGGGAATCCTCGAACCAGGGATCTCCCAATACAAAGCAAAAGTTTGTCAGCTAAAAATCAAGTCATGATGGATTTTTAGATTCAAAACTTCACATCTTCTCAAATCGATGCATATTTCTCCATAGCTGGAACTCACATACATTTTTGGAAGTGTAATTAAATACGACCTCACAGGAGAAAGCACACACACACACAGACAGATACAAAGAACCACATTTATTCTTCTTATATATATTTACATCTCATCACAATCGAGTTATTTACAGTCCTCAGGAGCACATTATATGAAACAATGGTTATATAATTAGGAGTCTGTAGAACTCACAGGTATGGCACTGAATGGTAAGAAAGGAGGGATCCTTAAACAATGACTGACATATAGGAAACTGTTAGAAAAAGGAGACCTGTATTATATATTGATCTCACATCATTTCCTTTGAAGAGTCAAAAAATAGTAATGTTTAATATATCTTGTTTGGTGAAATCTGCACCTTTTTTGCACTAAGAATGTCATTCTTTTTCTTTTTTCCTACTAAATTCAAACAGCAGTTTATGTGTTGCAGTAATGTTTAACATCCATGACTGCATTTGAAAACCATGGATGTGAAAAATGCAGGTCATCCTACATTTAAATATCATATTATAATATTACATTTTGTAACTGTATCTGTTGCACAAACATACTTGAAACTATGTTGTTTTGAAGATTTCAACACAAAAAAAAAAAGATTTCCCTCCATTAGGCAGATCTATTAAAAAGAAAGAAAGAAAGAAAAAAGACAATAACATTGGGAACAAAAAGATTAATGTGAATCAACACTGAAAGACAGTGGGATCAAGGCCAGGAAACAATATTGAGCGTGACATCGTGTCATTCGTGAGAATCTTTGGGGCCTTGTGGTGACAATAGCCCCCTCCAGTGGTCACTGGTGGAATTAAAGTGACAGTGGAAAGGCTGCAATTTGTGAGGATTAAAGTGCTTAAGGGGGAGTTTGATTAGATGTCACATCTTCAGGTATACTATAAGTATAGTTACACATTTTTACACAAGTCCATCTGTAACACACCTATTGTGTGTTTTTGTAGTAACTAAATCAAGTTACTGTCGTAGTCTAACATAATTCCACTGTAAGGGCCCGACTTTGACAACGAAGAGCACACATGCAATAGCAGAGAAAGTTTAAAGCCTTTTGTTTATTCACTGTGTATCTGGACTCCCTACTCTCTTAACTGGGGCTAAAACTCCCAATTTATGGTAAAGCTCCACTAGTGGTCAAATTTGGAGTACATGCACTCAATTTGGGGAGCACTAGTGAAGACAAACGTGTCACTAGTAAGTATTATATGTAGGGCTGGGCAAAAAATCAATTCAATCGATTAATCAAATTTGTAGATAAAAACGATTAAAAAAATAAAATAATAAGTTTTAAATATTTTTCTTATTCCCCACCAGTTTTTTCGAACTTTTTCACGTTCCGATGTGAGCCCGCCCCCTCTTTGTTTACATGTGTTTACCCTTTCAGTAGGCTACATGTGCGCCACAGGTATGTTCAATTTCTTATTCATGCTATGCTGAGATGCTAAGGGAAGAGTTTATTATTTTTGTAATTGTAATGTTATAAAATATGCAGTTATCCGATTTCCTAATCAGAAAATTTAAGCTCCTGTGAAGTTACTGTTGTACTTTTGCTTAAACCTGGGTTAAAGCTTGAAATAGTTGAATGACAGAGCCTCATTTACTTTTTATTTAGGGATTATTCTATGCATTTTAACTCTTGAGGACAATCACAGCAATAAAGTTGCACTTTTGACAATATATCTGATGTCTGCAGTCATTTTAGGTGCATTAAAAAAAAAAAAAATATCAAAAATCAAATTTTTCTTTAAAAAATCTGAGATTTTTTTTTTAGGCAAAATCGCTCAGCCCTAATTATATGCTAATAAGGAGTTTGGAAATGCCAATTAAGGCTAGCCATTGGCTTTTGAAAATATTACAACCAATCGGAATGCTGGATCACAAGTAGTGAAGGCAATAGAGTGTCAAATAAAAAGTGATAACAGCCAGCCACACTGAGGTGATCAGTGATTCCTCGCTCATATTATGCATTGGAGTCCAACTCTTTTTTCCCTTTCTTCTGAATTTAAGGTAAATCCCATTTCATCTGTATAACAGGGATTAAATGACCAACATTAATATTTCCCCTTTGACTGATTTGTTTTTTTTTTTAGGAATTTCCTCTTTTGAACTACACTATGTCAGGACTAATGTCCCACTTTTTGATCATTTGTAATAGTATAAATTTAAAACAAGCAATGCACAAAGAGTTATAACTAATAATGCCTCATTTTTATTTTCTTGTTTAAAGATAGTTTGCAAAACACACAGCAAAAAGTATAAAATGACACCAACAGTATGTACTGTATGCGTATATGACTCGTTCCCTGCTCTGTCCTGTCAAAATAGGGCCCTACACGTCTGCCTGTGTGTAATCATCTCACATAAATCATTTAAAAACCCTCTGCAGTTTAAATGGACTGAAAAACATTCAACAAAGGGCTCGCCAGACTGTGTTTCCCTCTGAACTATAATGTCTCTATTTCATACATCTTAAAAAGCTTCAAGTCAATAAAATACATTAAGTAGAGCCAGTGTCTCCTCAGTAGACAATAGGCATGCAGTGCATTTTCAGAACCACTTTTAACTTTGTACACGACCCGGAAATACAGCCGTTCAACATTGTGGCTGTGAGTCCAGTGAGACCAGTGTCCTCTGCTGTAAATGAAGCCACAAAAAAGCCTTTACAAGATACTTTGATTTGTCTTTTTTTTTTTTTTATCCGCACATATCCTTGTTTTGCTTCAGAGGCTGTGCTTCATTTCAAACAAACATACACAAATCTGAAGGTATTTTCATTTTGTCTACATTTGAATAGGACTCTTCTCAATAGACACTCCATCATCTAATAGAATTACTTCGGTGCTGGCTCTCTGACTGCTGATCCCTGAGGAGGAAAAGAAAGAGACATTTGCACAGAAAGGTAAATCAATGGCTAACACGGTACAACTGTCACGACAGGGATGAAATAAACCATAGCAAAGGTGTCAAACGTAAGACATGACACATGATGACAGAACCAACACACAGCAGGTTCTATATACAATATACAGCACTAAAATTGATAATCACAAAAAAATGATGATTGAATCCTCTGTAATGAGTTATTTTAAAGCGCACACGTAAAAAGTAAAGTGAGACATTGCATTTCAAAGCCATGTTTGTCTTTCTGTGATGTGCAAAAAAAGGCCCGTACGATTGATAAACAAAGCAGAAAAGACAAGAAAAGACATCAGAAGATGGAATAAGACAAGAAAAGGCAAGATAGAAGAAAAGAATAAAAGATTAAACACAAAAAAAAAACACACAGGACAATAAACAAGATTAAAAAAAAAGATAAATATACGAAAGAGTCAAATAAGACCAAAGAAGAAAAGAAAAACATTGGAATAAATGCTGTAAAACTCAATCGTTTCTATTCATCTTGATTCAGACCTGTTTCTGTAAAATAACCCTGGAACTAAACATGTAACAACCCTGGAACAAACTGTCACTGTGAATGTACATAAACATATACTATTTAATTTAAATGCTCACCTGCACTACTCATCACTGCACTACTGCACTATTACCCTATTATTATTAGTCGTAGTAGTAGTAGTAGTAGTAGTAGTAGTATATTTAGTTTTGCACATATTAGTCTTTAACTGTATGTATGTATGTATGTATGTATTGGTTTATTTGAAAGGGGACAATGCAATTTCATATAACCCATGACCAAACATGGTTAAAAAAAAGCCAGAATTAGCCAGAAGGCTATTTTTCATCTGTAGTCCACTGGCCAAGATGTAAAAAGGCATTAAAATACAAGCATGACAATACATGTACAAGTCAATAACAACAATAACAGTACCTATTACAATATTAAAACACACAAAAAACATGTTACAATATTAAAACACACAAAAAGCACGTGTTCAAAAGGCTACGTTATCTAGTACAATACAATGCAGCGCAACATGCTCGACTTTATGTTTATATTTTTTCTAGTTGATTGTTATTATTTAATGTTTACATTGTCAGAGAGAGCACAGTTCACCAAGTCATATTCCTCGTGTGTATAACATACATGACATGGCCAATAAAGTTGATTCTGATTCTGATAAATCAATGGTTGTTTATTTTTTGTTATTGTTGTAAATTTTGATTCTCACAACAAACTATAAACTGGAAAAGAAGGAGTAGAAAATTGAAGATTTCAATCCATAGGATTTATTTCATGTGATCATCTTCAATTATTTACAATTTCACGCTCAGAATCAACTTAGTTGTATTTTTGTTCATACATTTCCTCACATTATTTCACCTCCAAACAAACACACAACTGTATTTATCATTACTTCATATTTTATGTTTGACTGATTAAAATACCTCTGCTAAAACAAATGTTGTTTATCTTAGCTTAACTTGAACAAAAAGGTTGTATTCAGGGGAATGACTCATCATTTTAAACAATATTTTCAGATCTTTAAAATTATTATTACACCCAAAAACTTTGAAAGATTTATTTACGTATTTAGTTATTTATGGTCCTTTTCTGATTAGCTTGTGATGATTGTTGTGTGACAGAAAGTAGCTCTGCATTTAATTCACACACACACACACACACTGATGTTTTTATTTTTTTTCCCGCTTTGACCAATAAATAAAAAATACAGAAAAAAAAAAAAAAAAGCTAAAGCAGGAGATTATGCCAACAAAAAAAACAAGATTAGAAGTAAAAAAAAGATGTCTGTATGTTCTAGGGGTTAATTTGTGGACTAATGTTAATAAAGAAATAAAAATGAGTGACATACTATTTCATTTGAAAAAGAAAATGTCACAATATATTATAGAAACTTATGAGAAGCAGTAGAAATGTTTGTGTTCTTTATTAAATGTTGTGTAAATAAAATAAATTACGTGTGTGTATATATATATATATTTATATTGGGGATGTGTAAAATACATCTATTCTTGTGCTTTTATTTAAAACTCATAGTTTTTTGATATTCTCCTTGTTTTTGTCCTAAATATTCTTTCTTTTTAAAGTTTTGTGTGTTTTAATGTAAAAGCACTTTACGGTCCACTTGTTTGTAGGAAAGGTGCTATACAAATAAAGTTTGATTTGATGATATTTAAAAATTAGAAACAAAACACAATGTAATGGATACATATACTGTATGTATTTTTGTGAATATTTCCAAAAATGTGCTTTTTTATTTCTAGGCTTTATTTCGAGCACTTTTCCCACAGCAACGATTACCCTTATTCATATACAGAAAGCATTTATTTTTGATTAAACAAATTTGTATAAGTACATAATAAAACTGCCTTCACCCCCTGCTAATGGTGAGTTAGAGACAGAAAAGACAGAAGAGCTTTTTATTCCTGCTCAATACTCGTTTTTCTTTGGTAGTTATTTATCTCTGGTGTATGATGGCGTTTAGTAGCATATATTATTGGACTGGCTTGATTGTAAAAAGTCAAAGATGTCCAAATGAGCTGTAAGTCACCCTGAATTTAAAAGGTTTAGAGCTTACCTGGATATTGCCTCTGGCCTTTGAAAGCACTGCTGAAAGCTTAGGTAAACAAACTGCACAGAAACAGAGAACAGAGGAAAAAAGATGAACACAATAAACCCACCGACTACTCACAAAACATTATTCACTGTCTCCTTTGTGTTCCAGTCTATGTGCTATCACTTTGTTTTTGTTTTGTTGTTGCTTTATTTTTTTAAAAAACACACAAAAAAAGCGTTGTACCACAAAAATCGGGTAAACTATATGAAGCTTTGTATAATATAGTATTATTTTATATCAGTGAACCACATTAAGTCATAATTAGTGACTATTTTTATCCTATTTTATTATTTTTCTTCAACTCCTTCAGCGTTTGAGCGATTTTATTTCAAAACGTGTAAAAAACTCAGCACAGGGGTGTTTGTACTTTAGTGATTGGTAAATTTTGTACATTTTTTTTAATCAATTTTATCAATAATTTCCCCATTCATTTTGATTAAGTTCAGCCTTTTAATTTTTTTTTTCAATTCAGCTTTGAACTTCAGCTGTTGAGCCATTCTTCAACCGATTTCAACTATTCAACCTATAAATTATTCAGTGATCTGTTGTCTTTCAAGTGTTATCTTCAACTTTTCACTATCTTCAACCGTTGCTAACCTACAGCCCTTCAACTGCAGTGACTGTTCAGCTCCGATCCCATTTTTAGAGTGCAATGGATGGATGGATCTTCTGCATTACCTCATACAGCGTACTGAGACGCGGAGCAGCAGCTGCATCCTCACTTGCATTTTCTTCAGTTAATGCAAATATTCTAGTTAAGGACTATTGGACTGAATGTGTAATGGATCGGTTTAGTGTAAACCAGCTCAACTCAAACCGTGATAATGGTTTATATTTTCACAAAGTGCATGTGCTGTGTTGAAGTCAAACGCAGTAAAATGTGTAGAGTTGGTAAAACCACCAGGTGATGCTATTGCAGAGTTTTGCTTCTATCTTTGGCTTTTGTGGCATTTTCTATACATTTTATTTCTGACAGGGAACATAGGTCACTTACTCAGAACATATACCTTTAACATGTCACCACACGGTTAATGATCTGAGGTTGTCTACCATGGTGAGCTCTTTCTTCTGTTGGGCTTTAATTTTGTTTCTGCTCAGGTTTTAGTGAAGGGGTCACCAACATGGTGCCTGTAGCCTGCATGGAACATGTGAGGTTCCTTCAGAAGCTCGAGTCATCAATGAGCTCCATCTATGTGATCAATGTTTTTAAGTTTTGCAGATTTAGTCTATGGGTTGTGATAATATATATATATATATATATATATATATATATATACACTACCGGTCAAAAGTTTTAGAACACCAGTTTTTTACTGAAATTATTCAGTGTATTGTGTCATTGCACTCTGAAATGAAAGCATAGAATAAATAAGCAATTTCAGTTGAAAAAAAAATCATGGAATCCATGAACAATACAGTTCACCTGATGCTCATGAAGGTCTGGTACCACAGTGTGTTCCATCACTGCTTTTATGCAGACAGAGGAGGTTGTAAGTAACCAAGAAACGTTGGAACACCTGCAGGAATTAGTAGCACCAGCTTTCAAGGCTGATCCAACCTTCATTGCTGCAGAACAGTTTTAAATTGTTAACTCACTTCGTGTTCCCTGAAAAAAGCCTATTTGTAAAATTCTGGAATGTACATTATGTTTCAGTTCTGGGTAACCAAACCTTTTGTTTTTAACCTCTGGCTGTTCAGTACTTACCTTTGTACCATTTCAAGCTATTCATTGGACTAGCACGACTTGAATTACAATAAATAACTGGAAAAACTAGGGTGTTCTAAAACTTTTGACCGGTAGTGTATGTATATGTATATGTATATGTATATATGTGTGGATTTTTGAAAATGCAAGGTTGATTTTCTTAAAATATGACATAATTGTTACATTTCACAAATGTTACATGTTATATGATTAGTTGAAAGTTGTTTGTTTGTAGCTAACAAAATGGAAGATGAAAATTTTCTATGAAATGTAATGAAAATGAAACAATTGCATAAATCAGTAGAAATAAAGTGTTGCATGTTCAAACTTAAACATTTCCTACCTTTTTAAGTTACAGTTAGCCTTCTTTATTATCTTAGCCTCTAATTAAAGTGAAACGGTAAACATTTAGTATTGAAAAAGTGACTTTCTAACTGGTAGCACTTCAGACTATTCAGTATCTACAAAATATATCACAGTTTCAAAAAGGTTGGTGACCCCTGTTTTAGTCTTTAGTATTTTGTCTGTAATATGTAGTTTATGTAGTTTCATGATCCTGGATTTCTCTTTGTCTGTTGGGATGGATTCCTGTCTGTGTCTTCACACCCAGCTTGTCAGCATGTATGTGTGAGTCGCTCCTGACATTCCAACACAGGTGAGTCTGTAATGGGGTGTGTATTGCCTTGCATCTGGTTATACGATTCGTGTCCCGATACATAAGCCACGATACGATAAGATAGGATACGATATAACTCGAAATTAAAGTATAAGGCGATTATTGCAATTTTTTTTATATAAATGACTTAAAGGTCCTATATCATGCAAATCAACTTTTTTTTTAGCTTTTAACCTTGTTACAATGTTAATTCCTTATCAAAAACACCCCCAAAGTATTATTTGGATTCCTTCCTGCATCTCTGAGAAATCCTCAATAATCCTGCTCTCTGAGCTGCTTCTCTGCCCTCTTCTGAAAAAACGAGCGGTTCAAATGCTAGTGATGTCACTAGCATTCTGAACCGCCCCCTCCAGGAAGTGTCTGCTGCTGGTGCCGCACCTCCACAGTGGACACTGCAGTGTAGGCACTAGGGGAGCAGACATCGTATTGCTTTTGACTTGCTTCTGACGTGCTTTTGACCCAATGCGACGCAAAGGTTGAGGTGATAAACAAATGCTTCTCACCTTAAATACACTATTCCTGTATTTAATAAAGATAAGGAAGATAAGGAAGTATATTAGCAGCTTAAAACTCCGATGAGTGTTTGAAACTACTGCTGCTGCTGCTGCTGGATGAACACAGCGCGGAGACAGACTCACACAATAGCCACTTAAATATCCATGTGTTTTACTGTAATGTACAGTTTTTTTGGCTGAAAACAATAACAGTGTGTGGATAGCAAGAGAAAATCGCTTTGGTGATCACTGATCTGCCTCAGAGCGAGTCATGCAGGAGCCTCGCAGGAAAGTCAGTGTATAGACACGCCCACTCATGAATATGCATAAGCAGGCAGCAAACAGCCCGTTGGTCAGAAAGTCCAGAAAAGCTAAAACTCTGGAAAACAGGCGAGTTTGAGAAAATCAACCTCAAATACTACGTTTTTGGGATTCTTAAAACAAATGGAGATGGGTGAAAAATGCATGATATAGGACTTTTAAGAAACAACTAATCTGTAAATTTGTACACCTTCATGAGGATAATATGTATGAAATATATTTTTATTGGCATATTTTACACTCAAAACATTGTCTTTAACATGCCATGTGCCAACAACTTAAAATAAAAAAAATAACATACAATCTGCCTGTGGCTTTTAAACCAACTTTGACTTTAGTGCAACATGACTTTAGTGGAATTTAACTGAGGTATATGCCTAGAACAACACATAAAAGCAGAAAGCTAGTTACAAAAAAAACCACACAAAAACAATTGATGTGGATGCATTTTGAATCAATCCGAGAATCGCGCGACGTAATATCGCGATATATCGCCGAATCGATTTTTTTTTCAACACCCCTAGTCTTTAACGTGCTTTATATTAGCCGCACACACATCAACAGTAGCAAAGCTGCCTTGCATCTATGAGAAATGTAGGTTTCAGTGTCTTGCGCAAAGACACTTCAGCACATGGAGGTACAGCCTCAGAGGCACAGTCACCCTGTGTCTCTATCAGCAGTCCAAAATAAAAAGTACTTTGATATCATTCCAAATGTTGATACTTACCAACTCTCTCTCACAGCCTCGATGTCGCTCACCAGATTTTGTGCTAAACAGATGCCAAAAATCTAAAACAATGGAAATAGGAATAGACGCAAGACAGATAAATATGTAACAGTCATGGAATAATTCACAAAAATCAGATGTAACGATGAGACACATATCACACCTGAAGCAATGCAATCCCAATAAAGATGCCCGCCACCACTGTCAGGTTATCCTGAAGCCACTTCTCAAACTGTGGGACGCAGCCTTTGATGTAGATGAAAGTCCTCTGCTCTGAGTCCTGGCAACACATTGACCAGTCAAACCAGCAGCATGATGATACACAGCAGCTGTGCCATCTGTGACACTGACTATTTTATAATAAGCAATCATGTTAAAGTCAAAACTCAATAACCAACTGTATGACTGCTCATCTCATGTTGCAATAACTCACTGACAGAGGCGTAAAGAGCACTGATATATCCTACTCAAGTGGAATGAATGAATGAATGAATGAATGTTTTTATTTAGGTTTTAAAAAAAAAAAAAAATTTAAAAAATGTTTTTACAAACATAATTTATCAAAAAGAAACCAAAAAAGAAATAGGCTGAAGCCCCAAGGCTTATTTTTACCTTTCCTGTACCATCATAGGATTAACTACAGTAAATTATTCACAATAAAACATCAGTACTAATACATTGTTACAAAACACATAATAGGTTAAACTAAAGAATCGAGTTAAACAAGTAAAATGGCAAGTAAAATGGCTGATTTAAAAATATACTCAAAAAAGTACAAGTACCCATAAAAGCAACTCAATTACAGTAACGTGAGTACTTGTATGTTTCACCTCTGCTCACTGATAACTGTTAACACACTGTTCTCCTGCTCTGACTCAGGTCACAACTGCCTCCCTCTACAGCTCATATGTGCAGTCAAGAAAACAAACAGAGGCCTTTTTTCATATTACTCCACAGTGGAGTTGGACTGCAGCTGATGATGGGGGGAGGGCTTTCGTTCTCATTACATTGCTACGGCATGAGTAATACCACAAGGCCCACTGTAAGGATGGAGAGGCAGCTGCTGTGTTGGGAAACACATTGAAAGAGGAATATTTTGAGCAGGGTGGAGTACCCAATGATCTCATGCTGCCAAATAAATCTGAGAGGAATCAAAGCAAGTCACCCCAGGATTTCTTCTACAATGTTTTTAGTGGGGGTCACCCCTCGCCCTCCCAGATGAACGGATTCCATTATTTCAATCTAAGTTTTTATAAAACACCAGTTGTCGGAAGAATCTGTTTAAGGTAACAAAACAACACTTTTCCTGTTGTGTTAAGTGTCTGCCTTAACCAGGGTTGGAGTCAATTACAATTACATCTTCAATTATGATTATGATGTTTGGCATTTTTTCCAATTACAAATAAAATGTAAAAAAAAAAAAATCCTCTGAAGTTAATTACAATTACATTCTCAAATACTAAAGTTCAAATTCAATTAATCACAATTACTGAGCATGAAAATAATAACTCCATAAAACATTACCTTCCTCTTGTGTTAGCATCTTTTATGATTATGGGTCAGTATTGACCATGTCCTAAATCAGCTGTAAAATACACTAAAAAATATTATCTATAAACTCATTGATTTCTCATCTCTTGGTTACCTTGTTAGACTTCCTAATCAATGAAAATATTGGTATTAATATATTTGGTTTGGGCATCGGAGTCTTTTTTCTGTCAGTATAGCCCTAGATGTATTTATTATTGTTTTGTTTTTTTTTAATGATAAAATGATTTAGAAGAGAACTGACAGGTAGTGGGAAAAGTTGATATGAAACATATATTAATAATTGTTAATAATGTTTGTGTAAGCCATAGAACTGTAAACATGGTTCCCCAGGTGTGCTTTTAATTACATTGTAATTGACAGTTTTATAGAATTTCCATTACAATTACAAAGTAAATTATTGGAACTCAATTACAATCCAATTATGATTACAACAGCAACAGATGTTTTTCAATTGCAATTACATTTAGAATTACGTTATTACTGTAATTCATTAACAATTATATAAATATCAATTACAATTATAATTGACCCCAACCCTGGTCTTAAATGTGTCTGCTACTCACCGTTTTGGCTCGAATATCATATCCACACTGGGTGTTAATGACATCCTCCTGTAAAGATAAAACAAGTGGAACTTATTGATCTTCAACAACAACACTAGGGTAGACTGTGGTGGTTAAACAGTGTTCAGCTGATACCGAGGAGTCTAAAGGAGAGCAAGAAAACATCTCAAACCAACAGCATCCTGTTTCCTATGTTGTTTACAGTAAAACCTGTCATCAAAGTGTCACAACAGGAAACAATTTGTTTGGCAAAATCCCCACAGTTATCAGCTTTTAGAATCTAGAAAACAACTTGTCTGCCGCTCTGACAACCATGTTGCATTTAAAGACACACTAATCTCCTTCTGGCGCTCTGTTTGAACTCCAGCAGGTCATCCTGACCAATGCTCACATGCCTGAAAATGTTGGATTTCTTCCCACGTTCATAGCTCGCTTGTTCTGACCTGAAATGCTGAATTCAAGATAAAAGTTTTGTTTTCTTTGTAATTTGGAGAAACAACTTTGAAAAATAGGAAGTGGAACAGTGTATGGAGTTTTTTTTAGTTGTCTGAATATACTGTCACTAAAATGAACAGTTTAGTTAAGTAGTTCCTTACAAACATCAGCAGAATAGGAGCTTTATAAAATACAGATCTTGACTTTATTCTCTCTATATTTGTATTTATGTACTCCTGTTATTAACTTTTATGACCCATATTTAGTCTCTAACTAGCTAGTTATTGTGTTGTCTACAGCAGCTATTCTCAACTGGTGGTTCGGGACCTAAAAGTGGGTTGCAGATCTGTACTGGGTGAGTCACGGACAGCTGGTCAAAAATAAATAAATACTTAAGGTCTCTCACGTTGGACTTTTCTTTTATTTTGAAAGGCATGCTGTGAAATGCATGTTTTAAAAAACATAATATATGTGTGTTTTAAACAGCTATTTTAGAAAAACTAAATTTGATTGGTTGAACTCTAAAAAAAAAAGTGGGTCGCAATTTAATGACCGTGGCAAAACGTGGTTCCCAGGGTGAGACCTGTTGAGAACCCCTGGTCTACAGTACATTGACTAATAATGACATTTCTTGGTAGAGGAATATTTAGAATAAATATAAACTAAATATGTACATATTTAGACTTGGAGAAAAGAAACAATAATAGGGACAAATAACTTTTTAGGAGATCTAATGTATTACAGTTATATGTGATAGAGCAGGGGTGTTAAACTCATTTTAGTTCAGGGGCAAAATATGGATTTTAGGTGGGGGAAAAAAGAACAACTTTAACATTATTGTGCCCTAGTTTTAAATATCAGTTCGATTCACTTTAAAAATTATGAATTTTGTTACCAATTTTTATGTAATTTCGAGCAATATTGTAGAATTGTTTGTGAGAAATTGCAAGATTTGTGGAAATTTTTTTTAGTTTTTTCACAATTTGCAATTAAAATGACTGCATTCATGTGATATAAACAAAGGAAAAATGCAAGCCCCTAAAAATATTGTGGAGTTGATGAATTTGAGATATCTACAACTGGATTATTTGATCATTTACAATAATTCGTTTTTTCTCTGTCATTTCAACTTTCTCCTGTGGGCCAAATTTGATGCTCTAAAGGGCCGGATTTGGCCCTTTTGGTCTTGAGTTTGACATGTGCGATAGAGCCATATATGGCTGGCAATTTACTGCAAAGGGAGATATAATATAACTTTTAATAACAGATTCACATCCATGACCCGATATTGGTTTCTTTAAATGGCGAGGCTGTCCGTAGTGCAACTTTTCCCAGCAAATGAAAAACCTTTGTTATTAATGGTTTATAAAATGTCTGTATAGTGTACTGCTGATCACTGTAAGTAGTTTAAAATGATTAAAAAGTGTATCGTTCTCTCTCTGCCAAAAACAATATAAGCCAAGGAATTCTCACATGGTGTGCTGGCAAGGTCAGAAAGAACTAAACACTGAGAGGCCCACATCCTCCTCTTGGAGGCTGGCCATGACAGCTGACGGCGTCTGGAGGACACAGATAACCAAACTATTTGCCACAGAGGTGACCTTAACCATTTCCCCCTGTAAACGCCTGCTGACTAAGGCTTCCAAAGCATTGAAAGGTTTTTTCCGCTCAGTTCATCATAAAAAGAGACGTACCGCTGGATCTTTGGTGCAGCAGGAAAAAGGAACGCCGCATTTCTCACGGCTTGGGTTTGAATCTGTACAGTTGAAGTAGATGTTCATATTCCAGTCATCAGCGCCAAATGCTCCACAACACTCCCACTGCAACGTTAAACAGTTATGAAAACCCGCACATTTAAGCCAACAACATCCCACAAAAATAAGACAAATGTGCTGAGCATTAGGATAAAAACAGCCCTGGAGCTAAACCAGCCCACGGCATGCTTACATAAATTTGGGTGAAGTCTATCAGGTTTTGCAGGTCAATGTCATCTCTGTAGGCTCTAATGTTGTTGTTAATGAAAAAGTTTAGCTGGTCTTTGATCCAGTCTTTGAAGACGAAGGCCAGAATTCCTGCAGTCAGCTCCAGAAAAAAAATGATCCCCAGGAACACGGAGAACTGGAAACACACAATGTGAACAACATTCAGAATATAGGAAATTCAAAAAAAGTAGGAAAAGTAGGATAGAAAATTTGGGGGAGACGTACAAACTTGAGCAGGAATGAGTTTTCTCGCAGTGCTCCGATGCATCCGGCAAAACCCAGGATGAACATCACACCACCAACGACTAGGAAAAGCCAGACAGGGTCGAAGCCCCCCAGGTCAGTGATATGGGAGATGTTGGTCAGGACACCCTGGTGAAGAAGAAGGAGAACCAGTCAACAGTGAAGTCTGAGGGTCGCCATCACTGAAGATACTACTAACGGTTCAGTGACATATTAGTCTAATAAAACTGTGGTGTCAAGTTCCAACAGAACCCTTTTTTTTTCTGAGCAGTATTAACATGTTCTCTCTGAGAGTGTTTTTTTTTTTCTTACTTCCACCTACAACTCAAAACCAAGTATTTCAACTCAGTTGGACTCTGTGAACTGACAGCCAGGGATTGTCTCTTCAGCGCCAACAAATTAAATGAGATCAGAAAAGTCTGTTATCTCACCTGACCACCCAAAGACTTAAATAAGGCATATACCAAGGCTGCCAAAGACTTCCTTGCCAGAATTAAAATTATTATTAATTGCTAATTTGCAGGTATGATTTTATTGTTTTCACCTCAGGCTTCGGAAATCAACCAGAAATTTGGAGTCATTTTAAATACTTGTACCATTTCAAAAGAAAAATTAGCAAAATAATACAAGATTTAATTGTAAGTGGAACTCTAAAATTATTCAAGTTTCAAAAGCGTCATGTTTTTTTAGGACTTGCAGAAAGTAATATGAAAATAACTCAATAAGTTAATAACAAAATCTCAGCAAAAGCAGCAGCACTGATACTAACAACTGTTCTTCAATCAATCAATCAATCAATATTTACTCATCTGACTTACCCCTGATTTGAAAATGAAACAAAATGAAATGACGTAAAAACAACAACAAAAAGGTCCTGTTCTAAACTCCCTAATGCAATGGTCTCTTCCTATTCTCAAGTACACTTGCATGAATTCTGTTTGTTTAAGTCAAGATGATGTAAAATATATTCTCCCAACTATTAAGGGTCACCCTTCAACGTTGTAAATTTCCTGTGTATTTCCATAAGTTCACATTAATTCCCATGGAAAGTTTTGAACTCTGAAAATTCCCGGAATTTTGCCACTCTATGCATCGATGCAATCACTGTTTTTCTTTAGTCATTAAGGTTAAAACATTAACAACAATAAACTTCTTTGTAAAATCTCCAAGTGAGTAAAAAGTTCAGTGTCACAGAAATCAGTTTATTTAGTAAACACTTCTATTGACATTAGGGATGTAACGATTCACTCAACTCCCGATAAGATTCCATTCACAATACTGGGTTCACTATACGATTCTCTCACGATTCATTTTACAAAATGAGACTGTAGACAACTAATGACTAAAAAATATTAAAATGTTTTTCTTTGAAAATAAAAATACTATACTTTGTTCTTTTATCTTTCATTGTCAAAAGAATCCCTTGATAAACTATGCAAAACAATGCAATTTAATTAAAAATAAATCCTGAATGAAATAAATAAAGAAATAGTACAAATGAAGAAGAAGCCTATTCATTTAAATTCTGGCTCTCCAGTAAACTATGCAAAACCGCATAATAGTTCCTTTTCTTTTTAAATGTGCAACTGAAAATGTATTTTGTGCCTTAACAATTGGACTTTAAAACAATCCCATATCAAATAAATAATATAAATAAACAAACTATGGCTTTCATTCACTCTCTTGTTTCTCCCGTTCCTCTCTGTTCTCCTCTTACCTTGGATTTCACATGTTCTTCCTTTCGCACTTCTTTCATTTTGTCTTAGGGAAGCCAAAATGCTTCCACACTTCTGATTTAAAACACGGTGGTGCGTCCTGAATTTCAGATTCTAAATAAATAGCACCTTTTGCTTTAAAAAAAACATTTTTATTTGATTTAATTTCAGAGTATCGATGTGAACCGTGACACCTTTGAATCGATTTTTTAACTGCCTCACGATTAATCTTTACATCCCTAATTTACATGTATTTAGAAGAGACCGCTGAGTAAACACTTGTTTGATATTTATTTTATGCCCACCTTGTGTCAAAATAAAAGTTCAGGAACGCTCTAAAAAGTGTGTGTTTGTGTTGTTCTCACCCTAATGTTGAAAGTACTGGTACACAACAGATAAGTGTGTGAAATACATCTGATCCCTTCACAGGCTGTTGTTCATGAGAGCGTCCCACAGGAAAGCGTGACATTCCTTTCTGATTCAGTAAAGCCCACAATCACCACTTCATGTAAACCAATGGCTGCCTATAGTAAGTGGGGCTGATCAGAATTATGTGCAGATGTCCCTAGGTTTGGAGCTAAAAATAAATGCATGTAATGATTTGTAATTATCACTTGATGTAAAGTGATTTTAGTAAAAACCCACCTTTTCACTCCACGCCCACAGACCAATGCCGAGGAAGGCCACGCCGAGGAACTGACAGAGGAACAAAACACAGATTTGAGAGTCAGATATAAAAAAAAGGGTTATTCTGCTCTGAATGCTAAGATGTTTCCTGGCAGGACTCTATGACTGAATATCTGTAACTGTAACCGCAGCCTGCAGAATCTGCAAGAAGCTCCTTCAGTAGAAAACAGGAAACAGTGGGAAACAGTTACAACTGTGAGACTGGTCGAGTTTCAACCAACTATGTCTCAGTTTGAGGATCTGAGACGCAGAAATAAAATAACTGATAAACACTGAATGACAGAATATTCTAAATGTATTAAGAAGAGCTGATGCTAATAGTTTTTTTTATAAACTGCTCGTATGTTTATGTTATTTGGACATACATGGCTGAAATTATCCAAAAATGAAATATATAGGAAAAGCTTCTGTTACATTTGAAATGCCGTTATGGGCATAAAAAGCAGAGGTTACTTCATTGAAATTGTACTCAAGTACAAGTACAAGTAAGCCTTACATAAAATACTCAAGTACAAGTAAAAAGTAGCTCAATTAATTAGTAGTCAAAGTAAAAGTCAGTTACTTTCATCCCCCACGTTTATTTTTGGTGATAAATCTTGCCACGGTACCCTTACATACAGTAAACATCTCATGTACAAACTTAAAAAGGAAGAAACCAAATCTTGCACAATTGGAACTTTTAATTTTTTTAATAAAATAACACCAATTAAATCAATTAAAAATAAAACAATCATCAGGCTCTAAACATAGCTAAACTCTAAAACTGAGAAAATAACCGTCATTCAGTGCCGTTTTGGAGCGGTGCATTACTTAATCTGGTTGGTTGGTTATGATTAGGGGTCTGCCGATACGATATTGATACCAGATATTGGTCCGATATCAGCCAGAAAACTAATATTGAATTTTATCAGACTGCATCTAAAATTGCAGATATACAGTACATTATATCATATGTATTCAGTTGTAGAATACTGTAGATATAATGTTGAAGGTTAAAATGTATGGAACCAATTGGTTAATAATAAATGGGTCAGTTTTTCTCATCCCTACTGTTGCTGACTATTGTTCTCTGTTTGAGTAACATCACCTGATCAAGCCTTTTCTAACCAAACTACAAAATAAGTAATAAAAGTATGTATGATTCGTGCTGATATTGTATCGTATCGACATCGATATCGGCCAATACCCAAGAATCCAATATCGGTATTGCATCGGAAGTGAAAAAGTTGTATCGGGACGTCCCTAGTTATGATGTGATACACTTTAATTGTTGTCTGGTAATGCAATTTTTTTTTGTAGTTTCACAATGTCCTTTGATCATTTTAAAACAAAAAATAATGTACTCAGTAACGATTGTGTGTATTACTTTACTACTTTTAAAACATACTTAAGTACTAGTAAAATTACTAATTTACAAATCTACTCAAAAAAGTACAAGTACCCATAAAAGCAACTCAATTACAGTAACGTGAGTACTTGACCCCGATTTTTTGCTTATGCTCCAACTCTTCAACTAAGTTTAAATATTTTTGTGAAAATGACATCACATTTTATGTTCCCAACATTCCACCCGCCCACGCGCTGTCCTTTGAACTTTTAGATTTGAAACCAAAAAACGTCATCAGTCCATCGTGGAGGTGTTCTGGTATGGAAGTCAAAGTGCAGAAGGCTTCATCACCATGCCTTCACAATCAGTAAATGTAAAGCTATGTTCTTAATAATGCTGTTTCCCAATCTGAAGCGTAGGTGTGATTTACAAACAACTGAAAAGTAACACATTGTAAGAGTTAAAGTTTGTTTAATGCTAAGCAAGCTTTAAATAATCATAACATTTGCAATAAAACCTAAAAACATCTGTGTTGCAATAGAAACGGTAGAATAAGGAGTGTTTTTAAGCCTCGTCTCTGACAGATCAGGTGGAGACGTACAGCACGTCAAAGGAAGGCCCTGAATGGGTTTAAATGTTAAGAAAAACATCTAGTATTTGCAAAACTTTAAAAGAAGCCAGTGGAGACATTAAAGTGTAGTAGGGTGTTATGCACAACCCAGATTTTGTATGGGGTGAGCCCTGGACACCCTGGAATGTGTATAGGATTCTGCAGGTGACCACAAGCATGGTTTCCCATGCAGTATCACAGCAACAGATGTTATAATAACATGAATCAGACCCACTTGTTCCTGTTTTCAGGGTCACTGGGTTACTAACTTCATAGATATCTCAGCCTCTCCAAAAACACAAATTCAATTTCATTCCACAATAATTGCAGGCCTAACAGTTTGCCCATGCTTATAATAACACATGACGGCAATCATTTTTAATCTTAAATTGTTGAAAACACTCCCAAAATCCTGCAATTTTTCAACAAATTATTCCACAGAATTTCCCTAAATGAAATCAAACATTAGTCAGAAAATAAAACACCTACTTTTGAAGTATGGGTGTCCCGATCCGATATTGATATCGGTCCGATATCAGCCAGAAAACGAATATCAGACTGCATTTAAAATCTCCAATATATATTATATTTATTCAACTGTAGAATACTATCGATATTATGTTGGATGGATTGCCCATCTTCCTGATTCTGAATCCACAATTCAGAAGAATTGTGGATTCAATTGTGGATTTCAACACAATTTCAACACAATTCTGGAGAATTGTGTTGAAATCAAGAGTCCTGATTTCAACACAGTTCTGCAGTGGATGAAATAAAGTTGAAAAGAAGAAGGTGCCGAGATGGTTGGAGGTGGGTGTCAAAGGTGGAAAACCCCAAACTGACACTATAGGAGACAACAGGATAGGAGATACAGACATAAGGCTGAGCTGGACCTGGCAGAGCTAAAGCTACTGATGTTTTTTTTTTTTATTGGAATGATCAGGATGGTCAGGAATAGAGAAACATTAAAAACACTGAATAATTGTATTGGAAATCATAACAGGTCATAGAGTCCACATAGAGGAGAAACAGCAAAAGATACTGGACAGAGGATTTGGCAGATTGAGCACACAAAGAAAGATGAATGTATATGAAATGATCAGAAGATATACATTGTTTGAGGACAAAGCACTTGTTTTAGTGTGTCCATGTCCAGCACCACACAGTGCTTTGTTCTCCCTGTGGCTTTGCAGGTGATGACAGCTTCAGATGCTTCAGTGTAAACAGCAGAGGGAAAAAAGCCCTGCATCACCTGCATCTGCTGTCACTGATGCTGCACACAGACAAACAAATAAACAGCCCAACAACAGCCCAACAGAGCTGCACAACGCTGAGAAGGAGAAACCACATCCGAGCACAACAAACCCACACAGCAAACAGACTCACCCAGAAAATGATGTTAAATCCGAAGATGAAATACTTGATGCAGCAGCTCACTTCGTGAGCCTTGAAATGCTTTCCGGACATCATTTGGACGGCTTCGGTGGTTCAATGTGTTTCACAGAAAAGAAGAAAAGCCCATCCAGGAGCGCTCCTGTGTACGGAAACACCCTTTATTATTCTCTCAGGCTGCCCCCGTCAATTGTTTCAGCTGCCCGTTATAAACACCATGATGGCGGTGTTTATAACGCTGTGTAGCGCGGAGTCCTCCTCTTTCTCCCCAAAATGCGTCCGTACAAACCCGAGCCGGTTCCTCTGAGGTGTTACTTTGAGATAAATCCACCGTAACCGACCAGATTAGAGCCGATGGTCGTCGATTTGACCCGTAATCTAGACATGGCTGTTGTTTGATTGACATATGTGGCGACCAATGAGGGACAGCCTTTGATAGGGAGGGCGGGACTTCCGGTGGCTCTGGCAACATCACCATAGACATCATTCATCACCACAGCAGGGTTTATTAATAGGACATTAGTTACTGGTAGTTTACATCTGTAAAACACACATACACACAACTACACACTACACACACATGTATGGAGGTAGATTTGTGTCTTTATTATTCAATTAAAAAAAATAAAAACCTTTTCAATCAAAACAAAAGTTTACTTCAATGAAATATAAAAATTATTTAAGCCAAAGAAAAAGTGTTCAAATGCAAAAATAAATAAAGAAATAAATAAATTGAGACCCAAATAATTGTATTTGAACACTTTTTTAATTTGATTGAAAATATTTATTTTTGATTGAAGTAAACTTCTTTTTGATTTAATTTTTTTGATTGAAGTTAATTATTATTATTATTATTATTTTTTTTTTTTTAAATTGAATAATAAAGAAACAAGTTTACCTCCATACAAATGCAGGTACTAATCATATATTGGCAGAAAGTGACATTTTCCACGTGCCCGTCACTAAATTGATTTGTTTTTACAGATACATTTTAAATACCGTATTTTTCGGACTATAAGGCGCACCGATTTGTTGTTGTTGTTGTTGTTGTTGTTGTTGTTGTTGTTGTTATTATTATTATTATTATTATTAATAAATAATCAAATAGTCAGATAAGATAAACTTTATTCAACTCATTAACAATAACTCTCAACATTGTTCAGGTTTAACACATAAAATACAGAACAATACACTCACTTTTTCAGTTCAGTATGTTGAAGCACAGTAGTTAATTTCATACATAAGGCGCACCTGATTATAAGGCGCGCTGTTGATTTTTGAGAAAATTAAAGGATTTTAAGTGCGCCTTATAGTCCGAAAAATACGGTACTTTGTAGGCTGCTGTTCTCTGTCCTCATCAGGAGTCCAATTTATTCAAGCTTTTGTCAAAAGTCTATTCGTGAGGTCAGGCACTGATGTTGGACGTAAGGGTTTTCTCACAGTCTACTTTTCGTCACAAAAGTGCAATTTCTCAGGTTGTGATCAATACACAAGTTCTGAACTGAACTTGCTGATCCACGTTCTGATTTGCTCACAGTTATCAGGTGAGCATGCAGTGTTCATGTTAAACTAACAAAGTGCATGCCTTACACACACACAAAAAGCAAAACAGAAAAATTCACAATGTTGGGCACATTAAATGGTCCAAAATACTTTAGTATGTTGAAGCAATAAAAATTATTTCACGAAAACTATAAATGACATGTCAGACTTATATTTGTCTATCAGAGTGGTTCTTAGACTATTGTTGCACCACCCTTGGAAGAATGAACATTTGTCTCAGCTGCTCCATCCCAACAAAATTCAGCAAAATTAGTAAAAACAGATAAAAATTGTGAATATTCTTCAAAAATTGTCAAAAATAATAATGAAAAATAACCTAAAATGTGCAATAATACAATAGACCAAGAATAATAATAATGAATGTTAATAAAATGGGGGGGCACTCACCTTCCCTGTCAGGATGTCAACCTATCAGAGCCATTGATCCCTCACATTATTGCACAGTTAACTCCTGGCAGAGCATCATGTGTCATGCTTGAATGTGGTGGTTTAAAGTTCTGAAGCTGTTGTTGTAGATTGACCTCTGATGACTATGCTCTGTGATTAAATACTGCCCTGTACTTTGTGGCTGAGATGCATTTGCCTCAATAGGTTTGTTGAAGTTTAGTCGACATTGTCAATAACTTTGGCAATATATTGGTGATCACTTGTCAAATATGATGTATGTTTGCCCTGAGGACACAAGGAGATCCCTGGAGGTGTGCTGTAGGTTTTTGGTCCAAGTCTTTGACCGTTACTCTAGGAACTGAGCGAGAGTGCTGTGTAAAATTTGACAGAACATTTAGATTCATAGGTTCATAGTGTTTTGACTAAAAAGCTATACTGACAACAAAATGTAGTCATCAGGACTATTTCAGTTACAGTCTTTAGTCAACTAAATCTGTTTCTGATATAGTCGACTAAAATATAAAGCATTAGAGTTTATGCATTTTATTTTAAAGATTCAGTTAGTATTTATCAACCTATTATGGGGTGCTTTTAATGTTGGTAAATACACACAGACAGATTTGTTGTGATAAATGCGTAAGACTACATCATCACATGAGTGGTGATTGGATTTCGTCCCCTGTGATTATCATTATAGTTTAGTTTTTATAAGTCAGTGAAAATACCAATATATGTTTATATGTTTTAGTCAATATCATTGTCGATGAAAACTTTTAGTGGACAAAATGAACAGTGCTAAAGTGGAGATAGAAATATTTAAGATTCTAATTACATTTTTCAATTTTTCAATTTCAATTTTTCCCCTGAAAGTCAATTACAATTACGTTCTCAATTACTGGAGTACAATTACAATTTGACTCACTCTTATTCATATAGCGTTGTGATGATTGTATGTGGTTTTGTATGTGTGTACAATGTCGTTTTAGCATCTTTACATCTTATTGCATTGATTATAAAAGTTCAACTAGGGACAACAGTTGGAATATAGCAATAGCTATAAGCTCTTTGTACAAAACATCAGTTACATTCACAGTATTGTTACTCTGTAAAATTGTATTGTCCCTATTTAAAAAAAGATCTATTATATGCCAACGCTAACACCTAACCCTTACCATCTGCATGGATGTAAAGATTCACACACAGGTAGTGGGAAAGCTTGATATGAAACATATTTTCATAATTGTCAAAGACGCATGTTTAAGTCATAGCACTGTTTTGCCTTTGATGGTCACACTTTAGTTTAGGGAACACCTATTAACATTAATTCATTGCTTATTAGCATTAGTGACACATTGGCTCTTAATTACTCATCATTAAGTACTTTTTAATGCCTTGTTCTTATTAATGCCTTATTATACACTTAATGGCAGTCTTGCAGTCTAAACAGGGTAAGGGTTAACGTTCACCCTAACATATTGATGTTCTAATTCATATACAACAGCTTCCTTACTTACTACTAATAAGCAATAATTCTGATGTTATTGAGGGAAAACTCTTAGTTAATGGCTTAGTGGTTGTACATATAATAAGGCCGCGCCGAATAAGGCATTATTAAATACTTCATGACTAATTAAGCGTGAATATGTTGCTAATTTCCATGCTAATAAGCAACTAATTAATGGTTAATTTGTGTTCCCTAAAGTGCTACTAAAAATATAATTGACAATTTTTATAGAATTTCAATGGTAATCACAATTACAAAGTCAATTATCTGAACTCAATTACAATAGCAACATTTTTTTTTTCAATTCCAATTACGATTATAATTACGCCATAACTGCAATTATCAATTACATGATAACAATTATAACTGACCCCAACCCTGGTTTGAATAGTTCATTAACTCATGAGGAGTGCAATGGTTTTTCTTGCAGATTCTCATTTGTTCATTCATCTTGTGTGCCTACTTTAACCTGGACTGGACTAAACGTTCACTTGCTGACTAATATGTCCACCCGACTAACAGTTCATTACTAAATAAACCCAGTGGTATTATTTTTGATCAGTTCTCATTCTATAAATTGATTTTTCAACGTCTTTAAGGTGAAATAAGAAGAGTGCAAGGGATTAAAAAAACCACAAGATTGAGAAACATCGCCACCTTGTGACAAAGCACAACACCTGCACCATGATGTGTTATAACTCAGGAATTTGCAGCGTGAAAGAAATAAGTTATATCATGTTAAAAATTAAGACATTTATTCACTGACTCATGAAAGACAAAACTGGGAGAGAAAAAAACAAAAGTCACTCATATTAATGTCTTAGTTTATTTGCAGAAAATAAACCACAAAAATTCCGTTACAAAATTTGTTTACAAAATGTGATAATTTATGAAAATAAATATATTTGTTTAGTACATCTGGTTTATCATTTCAATCACAGAAACCCCAACCTTCACTAATATCAAATTGAACATTAAGTCCTCACAATTCAAAGCATAGGTGTAACTCATTCATGGGTTGTTGTTGTTTTTTATATATTTATATCTTCTTTGCATAACACACAAACAACAATATTCATAGATCACCAGTACAATTCAAAATTAATTGCAGCACATTGATAGCAGACTTGGGGTTTGTTCCAACCAGTGATGCATGTATAGGTTTCACCTGAAGTATAAACAGGTTTGGCAATATAAAATAGAAATATGAAAAATGAAACATGTTTCAAAAAAATTCAAATTTTCTTCCAAAAAACAAAAAATTCTTTAAATTTAATAAAACTATAAAATAGTCTTGAATTCCTCAAATTTTGAGAAAAAAAATATATTTTTCTTTGTAAATTGGAAACTTTCATTATGAACCATCATCAGTGCAAAGGAAATGTAGCTGTAGCCCCTAGGCAAGAAAACGTATCGATACGCAGCATTAGGAAGGTAGCTAAAAGTTCAATGAGGGAAGGCTATGAACATCTTGTAGAATTTGCATTTTGCACAATGTCCCTTTAAAAAAAAATCTATAAAATAAAAACTCCTTCAAATTCCAATGGATATTAGGTACACGGTTTGGTTTCAGGCTTATCTGAACGTACACTGTACTCCTTAGATCCCTTTATAACATGATTTAACTGCTAAGCTATTCTTCATGTTTTAAATCAATAAAAGCTACTACGCACATACTGTACACAAAACTAACATTATCTTGCCTGGTTAAGGCTTCTTCATCGGTTTTGATGCTTTTTGGCACAAAATACAATTGGATGAGAGTTCTGCTGGGAGTTCAGATGCCAAAATAAAGAGTGGTTTTTAGTATCAAACCCAAGCATTACATTGATTGCATCGTGTTGTTAAATATTGCATGCAATTTGCCAAAGGCCAATTTTACATTCATCGTTTCATTCTCAATAATGGGACATAAGCAGAGGGTACCACTACATTCAATAATACTCAGATTATATTTCTTCTTTAGAAAAGAACTGCATTACACTGTTAGTACGCCAATATGGACAGGGTTATGCTATGTATGCTTGTCATTGAGGATCCTGAACAATCAGAGTAGCATGCTGACATTAAAACACATCTGCAAATAAGTCCACTATGTTTCAAACACGTTCCACTTACTGGCTTGACTTGCTGAAGGCTGGTCTAACTGATGTTTTACATGCATCGCCTCATCCAACATTTGAGAAACAAATACATCTTCTGAAGCAGACTGGCAAAGGATTGGCTAAGCAATAATATCAACCTTCAATGTATATTGCATTGATCAATTACTGTATACAGAGCTGATGGCACTCATGGGGATGCTTCATGTCTGCTCATATAAGCACCAGAATGCTTAATGAGAACTTCTGTGCATTAAATTACAAACACTTTAAATGTAAAGAGATCACATAATCATGTAAAGCCTGAGAATTTGATTTGGCATGTTTGAATGACTTTAAAGCTTTCTTAGCTTTGATCACTCGACGTATCCTGTGTCAGATGTTACACCAATTATTAAAACACTAGGTTCTCTGAAACACTTGCATAAACACTGCTACGGAACAAAATACAGGTTACGTATGTTGACAAATGGGAAAAAACAAAGGTCAATCCCTGCAATTGTCAGACTGTGCGAATCGCACATCTGAAAAAGCACCAGAGGAGGCGACTCACACGAGACGCGTGTGCTGGTGGGACATGATCAGTCAAAACCGAGCCAGCTGAGCAGCAGCAGCTTGGAGCCGCTTTATGTTACCTTAACAGCAGCCTTTTTATGAACACAGAGCAAGCACACGTATGGCACACCGATGAACGCCCATTTCTCATTGGGCCAGAACATGATGACGGGGCCTCGCTCTGGGGCCTCTGTCGCAACATCGAAGTAGGCGAAGCAAACACAGCCCAAGTAAGAGGCCAGACAAATGAGGATGTGCCTGCGGGAGCAAACAGACCTGCATTTAGGTGGGACAAACAAAGTCCACGCAGCAAATAGGTCTCTGTTGGGATTACAGTTTACACTTGATTTCTTTACTCTCAATATTTATTAATAATCAGGCAAACACTTATTGTCAACAGCCTTTATTTTGTTTTTGTTGTTCTAGTGCAAGTGTTTGCGCACATTTACTCCAGTAATACACAGAAATATGTCTTTTTTTCATTAACGAGGAGCAACATATACTCAAGTTTTTAAATTTTGACAACAAAAAAACATTTGAGGAATTTTAGGCTGCCAGCAGGGTTGGGGTCAATTACATGTTTCAGTTACAATTACGTCTTCAATTATCCATGTTCAATTACAATTAAATTATGATGATTATGTTGACCCACATCTTTTAAAATTACAATAAAATTACAATTACTTTTTGGGCTGGTTAGAAGAGACCTTGCTGGTCACACATGTATTTTGTAGGAAGGGACAAGGCTGGCCTGAGAGCAGTGAGTGCTATGTGGTAAGTGTAAGCCATAGTTTTTATTGAATTTCCATGCCAATTACAATTACAAAGTCAATTATCTAAACTCAATAACAAATACAACAGCAACATTTTTTTTTCAACTTCAATTTCAATTATGCCATAACAGTAATTGATTATCAATTGTGCAATTACAATTATAACTGACCCCAACCCTGGCTGCTACCCCTGATAATTTGATAGATGATTTCACAGAATTTCTAAGATCAATGAATCAAAAATGTTTTGCTCCAAAAAAAGGTCAAAATTGCTGCTTGAGAGTTTGTTTTTATCTCTACCGTACAGACTCCATTTTCTTTTTTTTTTATTTTTGTGCATTGCAGTCCCAGAAACTGGTGCAATGAAGTGTTTTTACTTCATTCTAATATCACAAGGAACAACGGGAACAAACTTGAACAAAAAATTGTGTCAAGCAAATTACTGTCGTCTTTATCAGGCGACAAAAACTAAAAAATCATGATAGGATGGACTCCACATCCCACAATGCAATGTGCAAAAATGCCAACAAACTGAGTGTTCAGGGTTGACATAAAAACAAACTTTCAAGCTGCAAATTCAACCGTTTTCCTTTCTTTTTTTAAGTAAATCATGTTTGATTTATTGATCTATGAGGCACACACTATTATGTCATCGAATAAAAAGTTATTTGGATTAGCAGCATTGAGATGACCTACCAGGCACAGTGTAGGTAGGGAAAGTTGACAGATGACCACATTTCACAAAATATCCTGTCACTGATCCAACAGAGCAGAGCCAGCGCCCACCAGATCCCTGAGATCAGACCCAGCTTGAACACACGATGATTTTCACACCTACAAACATTAACGTGCAAGAAAAACATTTCACTGTCGCGTCCACAGTTTATTTTGAGCTGGTCAATAGTTCAAAACAGTAAGAATTGTAGGTGATTTGTACAAATGGAGCTCTGGAAAATGTGAAGCCTTCAGAAACACAAAATATATAAACATCAGTGACCAATACTATCTGAAATGCTTCAATTAAAAATTGTTGGGTATATAATCCTGACACGGGCATTAGCAGTAGTATGTAGTAAGCAGATGAAGAAAGTCACATTAAACAGTTTGCAAATTAAAAAACAATGGCGTATCACAGACAAAGACCTTAAAGTGTTTTTTCCATCTGATGCATCATGATTATCAAATAACTATTCAGCTTAAAGCAGGTTTGGAGGTTTCCCTCCTGACATCACAGACCCCGGTCTCCACTCCAGCTACATTTAACTGCAAAATGATCCCCAGAAGTGATACCACTAACCTCCAGAGACGTGCTAATCCACAGCGCCAATGATATCCTATTCTTAGCCCTGTCCTTCTTAGACGTGACAGATCCAGTTGAAGGAGACAGAGCGTGCAAAAACAAAGGCATGAACCTCAAGGCCAAACTAAACTTTCCTGATGATGTTTAGATCAGTGGTTTTGTAGCACCAAAAAGCTGGTTAGATCATATAAAAGTTGAAATATTGGTATGCAAATCGTAGGTGCAAAAACTCTCTTTAATCAGGTTTTTTACATCCTTCTGGATGATCATGCCACCTGACCTCTGTTTGTCCATTAGAGGGAATGAGGCTTTAACAAATAAAGTGATTCAAACAAACATGAGTAATTTTTTCAGTCTTGCCTTAGGGGAAGCAGTGGCAGATCAAGACCAGTGCTGGTCAAGTTTTTCTCTCTCTTATATAACAAATACATGAAGAAAGGAAAATAAATACAACCATGTCACAGCTACCTTTCACCAACAGGAAACTCTGGAATAGATGGACCATGATGAATTTTACCAAAGGGAAACAGACCATTAAACTGTCATCACTACACCAGTTTTAATAGATTTTGTTACCATGGGGGAATATCCTCCTGACTGTACATCAAGTATGATATTAGGGGCTCTGTGGTATTATATACTGTACATACTGCTCTAGGTCAACCAACTCCACTTCCTGCCTTTAGACTCCAATCACAAAACATCTCCAAGTAGCCAGATATCTGAACATCAGCTCACAGATTACAAAGGTGTGTCTGTGAAGGAGCATGATGGGAAACTGGGATGCCTTTGAACACAAAGCGACAGTGGACGTGATGCAGAACCACGGTGTTGAAAGCAAAGATGGGCTAAGGAAATGATCATCATTATCCAAAGCCGGGCTGAAACCTAGTGAAAAGGAAAAGACAGCGCCACACACTCAGCGAGAGGAAGAGTGGAGATGGAATCAATCAATGGTGTTTAAAAGCAGACAGTAACCTATTGATGGATGTAGAGCCAGTGATTATCAGTTGATTTTCATTCATTACCTCCAACGAGGAGGCAATATTTTCAGCAGCTTTTGTCTGTCTATTAGCAGGATTAAGTTAAAAGTACCTAACAGATTTTGAAAAACAGGAATTGTGATCAGTGAGCCTGACAACTGATGCATTTCCCATCTTAAATTATATGGAAGTGAAGGCAAACCCTGTATAGAACACCAGTCTGTCACAGGGCCAATATATCCAGACCACAGACTGTAAAAAGAATGGACGGGACAAGCTCCCCGGTGAAGTGAAGCTTTTTTAGATTTTTAGAGCTCCCCCTGCTGACTGGCAGCAATATAGGTCATAAATCAATGATAACAGATGGGATGTGGGTCAATTTGTAAAGTTAAAATACTCGTCACATAATTTTTTTCCAAACCTAAACTCTGCTGTGATCATTAGTTATTATCACCCTACATTGTGTTCAAGTGCTCATTTTTCTGTGAAGTTTGTTTTAAATAAGTTATTTGAGGTTGCGTAGCTCTCTTTGTGAATAGCAGTTATGTCGAGAAGGAAAGCCGAGACGCCATTTAACTAGATATTTGCGTTGAAATATATCATGGTTTTGTACTAACCTCTATGATCTGAACAAGTTGTCGGTAAAATTTTTCAGCGGGAAAGATATTTATGTTCTTGGCGTAGCTGAGCTTGCGTAAGTCATCAGGGCAGTGCACTAAATGGACGGGGGGGGTGTTACCAGGGCACCTCCCATCGGACCCTACTGCGCAGACTCTATCTCCAAATGATGTCAAATTTGCAAGATGGATGCGCCACTAAACACCGTATTTTGGCTTCAAGAACGTTGAGTGGGGGAAAAAAAGAAGAAGAAAAAAAAAGAACGTTGAGTGGGAACAACTACAGTTCACGCCCACTGATTCAGACACACAACAGTCACATTTTCTTAATCCTATCGGAGTCGTCGCTTAAGTATTCAATGGTTGGTGTTGACGATTATTGTCATGTGGATGTGTGTGTAAGTACTGTTTTTGTAATAATAAGCCAATTGTTTTCTTCTTATACAGGCTCACCTTCAAGTGGTATATATGTATGATCCCCAAGACTTTTTGGGAAAATATTCTACGAACTGGCGAGACAAAAGTTGAACTTTTTGGAAGGTCTGTGTCCCATTACATCCGCATTTCAGAAAAGGAACATCATACCAACAGTAAAATATGGTGGTGGCAGTGTGATGATCAGGGGCTGTTTTGCTGATTCAGGATCTGGAAGACTTGCTGTAATAAATGGAAACATGAATTCTGCTGTCTAAAAAAATCCTGAAGGAGAATGTCTGGCCATCTGTTAGTGACCTCAAGCTGAAGCAAACTTGGGTTCTACAGCGGGACAATGATCCAAAACACACCAGCAAGTCCACCTCTGAATGGCTGAAGAAAAACTAAATGAAGACTTTAGAGTGGCCTAGTCAAAGTCCTGACCTCAATCCTATTGAGATGTTGTGGCAAGACCTTAAAAAGGCGGCTCATGCTCGAAAACCCTCCAATGTGGCTGAATTACAACAATTCTGCAAAGATGAGTGGGCCAAAATTCCTTCACAGCGTTGTAAAAGACTCATTGCAAGTTATCGCAAACAATTGATTGCAATAGTTTCTGCTAAGCGTGGCCCAACCAGTTATTAGGTTTAGGGGGCAAACACTTTTTCACACAGGGCCATGCAGCTTTGGATTTTTTTTCTTCCTCATTAATAAAACCCTTCATTTAAAAACTGCATTTTGTGTGTTTACTTGTGTTATCTTTGACTAATATTTAAATTTGTTTGATGAACTGAAACATTTAAGTGTAGAAAACATGCAAAAAAGTAAGAAATCAGGAAGGGGTCAAACACTTTTTCACACCACTGTGTATACTGTATATCATTTACATTTGATGACAGTATAAACCTGGGGTTGTCTTTAATACTTTTAACAGGTACTAAACTTGTTCTCAATAGTAAAACTTGTTTTTCAGCATCAGGTTCACAAGGAAGCAAACATCCTTCTGGAGGACAGGGAACCATTGATTAAAGAAACAGGAATTCTATCCCACATAACAAAACAGAAACATGTCATTTCAATCGATGACGAGCATGAACAGTAATGTACTAAAATGTTAAACAATGGATGACTCACGACAAAGTTGCGAGCAACAGCTGAGGGGAAGAGTAGCAGCAGAACATAACAGAAGAAACTATACAGGATATACACACACACGCAGGGCTTGTTTTTTGTTTTCTTTCACATCGTAGGAGCCTCTGATTAGCCTGGAACGGACATGCTGTCATCTGACAGAGTGTGGACAAAAGGTCAAAGGTGACATGTCAATGTACTGTGGAGCACAAATACCAAATTTTACAAGTGCTTACCCGTTTGCTCTGTTAAAGGCTCAGGAATTACCAGCCAAACACACATGAAGGCAGGGTTGAGCTCAATTCAAATAATTAATAAAATAATTATAATAGTAATTTTCAATTACAATTACAGCTTCAATTATCCATGTTCAATTTCAAATGATTGCGACAACCAGTGTTTTTTCTAATTACAAATATTATAATTATTATTTTCCCCTGAAAGTTAATTACAATTATGGTCTCAATTACTAAAGTCCAATTACATGTTTACTATTTCTTTTTTCATACAGGGTTGTGAGGATTGTGATGCATTTATTATCTTATGTAAAAGCTCAACTAAGCCCAACAGTTTTAGCAATAGTTATAAACCCAATGTACAAAACATCAGTTACATTCACAGTATTGTTACTATGTGTATCATCCCTAGAAATAAATTAAATTATAAATGATATCCCAACTCTAACCCACTAACTCCTAACTCTTTCCTTTAACCCATGTATGAGTGTGGAGTGAAAGAATAATGCCATGTAAAGCACTTTGAGTCACCAAAATAAGGCGCTACATAAATCCAATGCATTATTATTATTATTATTATTATTATTAAGAAAAAAACTTAACATAAACATAGTTTAATATTTGTTAACTACATACGTGTAAGCCGTTTTTGTTTATATTATAATGTGACAGTTTTTATTGAATTTCCATGGTAATTACAATTACAAAGTCAATTATCTGAAGTTAATTACAATTCAATTACGATTACAATGGCGACAGATTTTTAAAATTACAATTAGGATTATAATTGTGCTATATTTGTAATGAATTATCAATTATGCGATTACAATTCTAACTGACCCCAACCCTGCATGAAGGCGTTTAATCCTGCATATGAACACCAATAATGCAAAATGCCCTTTTCTCAAGGAGAGTTTTCAACAGCACAAACTAATGGTTTATTCATTACTTTGCATGTGTCAGACACATTTGTTGCTCTAGAAGAATGCCTCTCAGCAGGTGAGTGACAAAAACGGAAGCCACTTTAGTGACTAAAATATCACACTCACCTGCCTCCCCCTATCTCTGCTGTCTGACTAAGTGTTTACAAACCTTTTGAGCTCCGTGATGAGCAGCGCAGTGCATGGGATGCCCAGAGTCATGAGTGATAGCGAGTTGACAACCGGTTTAACGAAGGCCAAGCCAGTGGTGATCCCCGACAAGATGCCAATGACCACTTTAAACCTCGACCTTGTTCAAGGAGAAGAAAAATATTAAACATCAGAATGTGCAAATCAACCTGCAAACATTAGATTAAACACTACAGCTTTCAGGGTTGTGTGATTAAGCAAAAACTCTTAGAAAAAGTCAATGACAGAGCAGCCATGACAGCTCTGACAATGGAAAGAGAAGTAAAGACATGTGATGGAGCTTTAAATTACTGGTGTCAGCTATCTCGGACATGTCTAAAATTAAACAGGAGAGTCACACATCATGTGACTAAACTGTGTCCGACAGAGAACTCCAAAGGAAAACCTGCTTAGAATTGTTAAATCAAGGTTGTTGTGTTTGCTACTACAACACCGCAGTGAATGCATCTAATGCCCCCAGCTTATTACCTACCATGTATTCAAACAATGATCTGAAAGGATTTCCTCAGCTTACATTATGGAAATCAGCAAATTAAACTTAACCTAGAGGTAAGTACAGTACAGTGTAAAAATCCTGTATGTCCAAAAATGGACATTTTGATATTTAAACAAATAAATAAAACATCATCAACATACCGATCCCTCCTAAACATCCTGGGGAGGTATCTCTTGGGAAACCACATAGCAATGGCACACATAAGAACCCATAGAATGGCCAGTTCATCAAGCATTTGACCAAGAAAGCTGAGGGTTGCATGGAAATAGGTTGATCCGATACCTGGATGGATGGAAAAAACATTTGCATAATGTTTAGTTAAAACGTTTATGCAGATCTCATATTATAAGCAAGTTTTGTTAAACTAATTTTCAATTAAATTTACTGTGCTCTTTTCAAAGCATATCGGCATTGATCAAACCATATTGTAACAAAAAATGCTAAATTTATCATAGCAAACAAAAGGAAATGTACAATAGATGGAATTATTGCTTATAAGGGAGCCATAGTTTAAATTTTGTTGATGTCAGTTTCTATTTTTAGCCTTGTACTGCCAGTGGTTTCACAATCCACAGGCAAATGTGGTGCTTAACTAAAGCTACAGTGCACTGAACATACTGAAAAGATGCAAATGGTAATCAAATAAGCATTGCACAATTAGGCAAAAATCTGCTTTTTGTCTATAGTTTTCAATGGAAGACATTGCTTATGTCTGCCATTTTTGTAGAAATGGGACAACTTTTAATAACTGGAACTGAAGAGTTGCTGAGCATTTGGAAGTGCTGTTCACAGACGGAAGGTTCTGTGCCCCTTTGTTATCATGGCTTTGCAGACCTCACATTATCATCTTAATCTGTTGTCATAGCAGGCGCTGCGAGGGATTCCAGCATTTCAACGGACTTTTCACCCAAAAGCGAACGCTGCTCCCATTCTGAGTCTGTCAGTGCACTCCCTCCAGCAGTCACAAAGGAATGCCCAGCAGAATCAAATCGGCACTCATTTTACAAAGAACTTGCACAATCACTTCATTACCCTTCTCAATTTCTAATGTCTAATATACCATAACTAGTTTTTGGGTGTGTTTTACAATAGAAGACATTGAAAGGTGAGGCTCTCACAGAGAACAATGGGCTGTAGGAGTGAATGTGACTATCTCTCAGTGTTAGTTTGGTAGAAGGTGGACTTGTTTGAGGCTTTTAGTGAAGAAAACCATCTCCTTTTACAGATGCTTCTTCAATTTTGATCATTCTGATAATCAATGCAAAGCATGACATGATTGAAATGTGAATGTTTTCCACACATATCCAACTTTGAGAATATAAGCAACATCCATGTGTTGTTATTTTAAATTTTTAAACAAATAGCAAAATCAACACTTTCAGTGACGCTGGTGCAATAAAAACACTGTCCAAACATTGCCCAGGCCACAGAGTAGCAACTCCATGTTGTTAGGCTAGGCTTGTTTTTCAACTCGAGTCAAAGATCATCAACTGTATCACACACGAAGAGGGAGGACAGCATGGGACTGTTTTCACGTTCTAACAGCTGCCAGATACCAAGAAATGTAGGCCATTCAAGCCACAAGGGTAATTGGTGGTATGAAGAGTCAGACGTAAAGTCAAAAGCTGCATTCATGTCTATTAAATAAGTCCAACAAAGGAGGCCCTTCTCCACAAACAACCTGACAAAAATGACTGGGTTTAGAGACTCAGCGATAGGGCCCAGTTTTACGATCTGCCAAAGTCAGATATGCAAATCATACATGGCTGTTCCAAGCTTCTTCTTTCTTTCTTTTTTTTTTTCTCTTTTTTGACACATTGCAGTCGCCTCTTGGACAGATTGGAAGACTGCTGACAGGGAAACCTTGGTGTTTCCAAAAGCCCACAGAGGGAACAAGGCACTATAATGTCTCCCACACTATAGTGCCCATTTATATACCGTGGCACTGGCACCCTTCAACACGTGACTGGTGCTTTAATGCTGATGAAAACAAATGCAATCTGCAGCTCTTTTCATGCAGTCAAGTGTTTTTCTCCAAGCATGCAGCTGCTCTTTAGGACGATCAAGACTTCAAATCCATAAAGAGCCGTGTGAGGAGGATTAGCAACTAATATTTTTACTCTTCGATACCTTTTTAAAGGTTTGTCAACTTTAGAGTGAAATCTTTCACATCTGTTCAGTGCTATTACCTAATAGGACAATATATATTTAGACATTTTCCAGATGACGAACCCTCACAAGGATTTAATATATTTTGTTAAAGTTGCAAAAAAAAAAAGGATAAAACTTCAACTTCATATTTTGAACAGTTGGTTACAAAACTGCTGAGCAACGTAACAAATATCTACAGCAGCAAAACACTGTCAATGAGGTCAAAGTCAAACCGATACAATTATAAATAGTTAATCAATACACAAAAAAGTTATATAAGAATCATAAAATGTATTATTGCATACAAGGAGATACAAAAGAATGTTTGTATTGTCAGTAAAGTACTTTTCACCTCATTATATACAGTATTTAGTCATTTAATCAACACTGTGGTAAAATCCTTGAATTTATTGTTGAAAGCGCTTCATTTCACGTCATAACATTGTGTTAACTTCAAGGTTATTGGCACACTGACATCAGGATTTGACTGTTTGGTGATTCTGTCTGCACAAAGAAGGTAGATTTTCTAGATGGATCTTACCCGTTAGGTCCAAGTTTTTACATTTTTCTTCTTTTTTTCAGTTTTCACTTGACGGAGTCAAAATATGACATATGCTAGATAATTCGAGTCTGTAACAGTAAGTGTGAACGTGCTTAGAACTGTTTCTGTGCGTTCAGTCTATGATGAACTAGCACTTTAATGCAAAAAAGCCATGAGTGGGACGATATACAAAGTATACAAGACGATATACAAAATTTGTGGATAGGATTAAAAAAAATGCCATTTGAAAAATTAACTAAACTTTTATTTGACTATAACGCTGGTCATACTTAGATACCCGTACTTATTCTGGGCAAAAAGTGTCACTCTGAAAAAATTAAAACCAAATCATGTCATCATCAAGACATGATCTTGACCACAATATCTCGATACCACTTGTAGCATCAACCATGTATATTGTGACATTTTAATTAGAGATACACAGAATATTCGGTAACCGAATATTGCAAAAAAAAGCCACATTCGGCCTTCGGTGGAGTGAGTTAAAAACAAGGCCGAATAGTAGCGTGTGACGCTATCAAACAACGTGCAGTGGCGCGGTGAAAAGGACTATAATTCATTTGTGGTGGGTTTGACCACTTTAATGCACTTTTGGTTTTTTTTTTGGTTTTTTTTAATGCATGTTTTGTTTTATTTGAAGGCCTAATATAAATGAAAGACTTTGTTGTGTTTTTTAAAAAAGCAAAGGCTACTGAAATATTTTAAAAATGTCAGAATATTCAATAAAAATGTACTTTCTTTAAAAAACATGTCAAAAAAAAAAATTCTAGGCTATTTATGCACTATTAAAAAAAATAATGAAAAACTTAACAACCGCATTCGGCGTTTTATTATATCGGCCACAAATTTTCATTTCAGTGGATCCCTAATTACAATATTGAAATATCTTCTTTGCACAATATATTGTCCCACCCTTAGCTGATCCGAGCTTCTATCAAATTTAGCCAACTGTGGGATTGCCTAATTTTCCCCTGAGCTGAATCCCAACATACATATTTTGGAATCATAGTTTGTTTGTTTTGTTTTTTTGTTTTTTTATGGAAACAGGCTATGGCTACAAAACTCTCAACCCATCAGAACAAAGATTCTACCAAGCCTTAGTCGGAGTAAGTCTAAGATTAGATAAATAACATTAGATAAGACAAATAACCCATATATAGACTGAATCAGCATAGACAAAATACACTAAAGATTCATTCTTTCTGTTATCCAGAGACAGAACCCAACCAATGAGTGAGTTTGTAAAGAAAGTTTTTGTAACAGCCTGTAGTTAGAGTGGTTTTTATACACCTGTAGGCTACAATCATTGAAACCATTCAATTTTAAAGCAGCATTCATTCATTCATTGCATTGCTGGACATGTGCTGGGTGAAGAGGTCCTCGTGCAGCCAACTTACCGACCACAACCAGAAGAATCCATATGAGGTAAATCCCACTGTTGAAATGTGTTGCATATTGGCGGAACAAGCACATTAATATCGGCGGCAAAACAAAAAACAAAATGTTGCTGATCTGTAATGATAAACAAAAGAAAGCAGTGAGCAAAGAAAAGTCCATCAGGTGTAAACTGATCATGTAGCGAAAAGGACAACATGCTGGTCTGCAGTGACCTCAGGGGCCAACAGGCAGTGGAAATGGAAAAAAAAAAAAAAAAAAACTTTTAACCTGATGCTGACCATTAACATTATGATATAGAAGCTGAAAAGTGGGCAGACTCTTATAAAGTCAATGTAACTTATAACTGCACATGGCTGTTCATAAGGTAATGTTAGAAGCCATTAGAAAGCTGTGCATTAGCAGGAAAAACAAAGGCAGGGAGCAGTAAACAAAGCTGTATTATGTAAAAGAAACAACAAAAGCCCATTGACAGGCAAAACCGACCGTGTTGTAAAATTCAGCGATGCTGGGATAAATAAGGTAATTGCCTTCACACCAGTCCACATCAGAGCTGCCAGCCTGCAACTGGTCCCAAAAAATCAGATTAACGCTACTCATGTCTGGACTTATTCTGTCGTATGGACAGAGCAGGGCACCAACGGTCCACCGCCGGGAGCAATGGAGATAAAAATAAAAATAAATCCACGGAACACAAACGGACCACGACGTGCCAACACGCTAAAAATCTCTGAAAGAGGTCCGACACCTATGGCGTGTCCGTGGTTGTGATATAGTGGAGCAGTGGTCGCTGCGGAGCCGCATTTCTCTGCCGTCCTTCGTCCACAAAGCGTCGTGACGCTCCGCTTCGTTCGTGTACTACTGACAGCTGCTGGCTGCAGCCAAAGAGTGGATGAACACAGCAAGAGAACTCCCCCCCCTCCCTACACTCACATGTGGTACTACAACAACACCATTGTTGGCTTCTGGAGCCATTATCATCCCCTTAATAACACAATACGACCCAAGTAATGGAAAATAGTGAGACTTTCAAATATATCAAATATAAATACTTTGCAGTTTTAACTTGATATTACAGAATGTTACAATACCTTAGAAAACAAGTTTACTGTGATTAGAGGTGTCGATTCACTTCCAATACGATACTGATATCGTGGCCTTGAGTATTGTCCGATACCGATATTGATCCGATACAATGTTCTCGTACTCTAAATTAGCTATATTTGTGGCAAGAACTAAAGGGAAGAACCAAAGGGTATAGTTTAAGACTCTACCCAGATAGCACACATACGTCTCGCCGATGTCGGCCTCAGAATGTGCGTCGGCACTCTACTCCTAATGCGTCATTTTGTGTGTTTTTCCCCCAAAATCGGTGATACCATTTGAAAATTGTAGAATTGTAAAATATCGCTTCCATGAAGCGGTTTTTGTGCTGGATCTTTTTTGGCTATGCTGCTGAAAATACATTTATGATCATGAACTGTGTCTCTCTTTATTTTGTCCACACATAATAAGCTATTTAGTGGTAGTATATTTTTGTTGTTGTTGTTGTTGTTGTGATATTGCCATATTCCTATCAGATTTAAGTAAATACTCGACTACGGATATGGAGATATTTACTAAATAAAGGTTACTATAAGGTGTAGAGAGGCCGCGCTGAGCATCTTTAATTCATCGCCCAAACGTCGATGTGTCCGCGACGTCTGCCCAATGAGCAAACGCTCTCCATAATATGTCTCGCCGATGCAACTTCATTCATCGTGCCGACGTCGGCGAGATGTATGTGTGCTATCAGGGTATAACCTGTGTTTTTGTTTTTTTTTTCCAAAACCTAAAAATAAAAAGAAGAATAAGTGCATGTAAAAACCAAAAATAGGCCCAAATCATTGCCACCTCTTAGAAATTTAAAAACCAAGACAAAATTAAAATACTAGCTCTTTTTTTTTTTTACTTTAACCCAATAAAAACCATCCCAGAGCCACATGATTTTCTGTAAAATTAGCATATTCTCATTTTGTGTGCGTGTACGCCTGTGCGTGTGTGTGTCCAAAGACAGGCAATAATGGTGAGGGTTGTAGAAGAGCCATCATCTAATCAAGTATTCATTTCCACCTGTTGACATGTCTACTACATGTCCTTCTCCTCCATGACTTCACTGTATGTTCCACTCTTTTTCATTATAAATACAATATTTTATTACTAATGCAGTTTTTATGCATTGCTGTGACAGACAATTACCTTTACCTGAAGACAATTAAAATTGAATTACACATATTTTAAAATGTATTACAATACATAAAAATCAATAGAGAGAGGGCCTTTAAAAAGCTGAAAAAACAAGCTGCTGAGTACAATTACATGAAATCAAGGTCGATTTAGATCAGCCTGAGAACCTGGCATATGATATATCTAAGTAAGCTATATTATATGTTATATGATTTATATGATATAGAACATATACATATCGTATATGTTATATATGTTATTTACGAGGCAAAAGGTATTGCCGGAGAGATATATTTTGCCTCTTAAAACAAATTTTATTTGATGTATTTCTTGACTTGTTGTTATAAAGAACGGCATTAGTGCTTTTAAAAAATGGAACAAACCAACAGATTTTCTTTATATTATTTGTGTTTGTTTCTTCTTGTGTTTTTTGTGTTGTAGTCTCTCCTGCTCTTTGTTTGATGTGATTTTATAAAGTAATTCGAGAAAAACTAGTGAGTTCGGCAATTCTCGCGATACCACATAAGACTGATGTGGGACCACAGAGCGGATATCCGGTCTCTTTCCCGTGGCAGACCGTCGATTCGGTCGGTGTGGCAATATGAAGGTACGATGATTTCTTTTGCCTTTAACTGCACTTTCATTGTTTGTTTTATGAAAATAGTGGGTTCCGATTAAAGCTATCTTAGTCCATTGTGGGTCAGTATAAGTTGATACATATATAAATACATATTAGCGCAGGATGATCTTAGATTGTGCCGGGAGTTAGCCTACTAGCCAGAATGTCTGTAAAAACATGGCGGCGTGCAGTGACAAACGTTCAATGGCTATAGCCTTTAGCTTTTTAAGAAGTTGAATTTCAATTGACCTATTGTATATTCTGTGTGTACACGAAAGCTTTAGCATGCTGTGGCTCGCACCGCCGCGCTTATTGCTAAGCTAACATTAGCTGAGCCGGGGTTGGTGATATCAGGCCTCAAGCCTTTGTGGATTCGGATTCTAAAGCTCAATGAAATCTTACATTGATTACATTTAAATCCTTATTCTGCAACGCTCTGACTTAAAGTTAAAATGAGTAGGTAGAATGCTAGTTACTTTATTTACGTTACGTTATTTAACTTGGAATACTTAAGATAAGTCTTCAAACGTGTGTCTGTCTCTCCTCCAGCTGAACATCTCTTTTCCGGCTACCGGCTGCCAGAAACTGATAGAAGTCGATGATGAGCGTAAGCTGCGAACCTTCTACGAGAAGCGTATGGCCACCGAGGTGGCTGCAGACCCTCTGGGAGACGAGTGGAAGGTAATTACAGTCCCAGGGTGTTAAAAAGAAGAGTAAAAGCTTTGCAAGAACAGAAAACTTGATAGGTTGGTCCAATCCTATGGCTTTATATTCAATAAGACTTCCTCAAAATCTTTATATTCTCATTGATGTGATTGTACATGATGTATAGAGTCTCTGATTTTTTATTTTTTTTTGCTTAAATAATTTCCCTGTCTCAGTTTACCATTCCTGTAATTTTCTTTCTGTTTCATCAGCTTTCCCTGCTAACACAGGCTAAACTTTCCACAATTGTATTAAACATCCATATACAGTTAATGCGGCAAAATAAGTACACGCTGAGGTCACCCCAGCGTTTGCATGATATTTAAAATTCAGCAATTTACTTTACTTACAGGAAATAAGTAGAGATGTCCCGATACAACTTTTTCACTTTCAATATAATACCGATATTGCAGCCTTCCGTATTGGCTAATATTGATAAGATATCGGCACCGAGTGTGAACCACAGTCACCTGTGGATAGAAGCGCTTCAGCGGAACATTTTATCTCAGAGCTTATATCTGTGATTTTAGATGCAGTCTGATAAAATCTGATATTGGTTTTTCTGGGAGGCTCAATCAAGGTTTAGGTTAAGATTTTCCTTCCAGGCAGATTCTCTATAATGTAAATCTTCAGGCCGCTCAAATGCTGCTGTGATTTAAACTCAAAACATAGCTTTTGTAATTAAAAGTTGACCCAGATTTTTGTCAATGTTGTGAATTTTATTGCATTAAAGCACGAAAATAAGGCCTTGTTTTTTGTATGATTTTTGTCCACCTTTGGATGCAAGGGGCGTCTCTCATTGTGGTACAACTGCAGCTTTGATACTTTATAATTGATTGTAATTATGTAACTTGTTTTTTATCATTACATTTGATGTGTATTAATTGTTGCCTGACTGATGAATTGATCCATCTATTTTGTATTTTTCCTATTTTATTCAATGGGGAATATTGAACGTAAGTTTGCTTGACATGTGGCCCATGGGCTGCTATTTAACAGCTGTAAAATTAATGATTTTGATTTATCTCATGGCACACCTAGTGGTTCCTTTTTGACTAGTCTGTAGTCATTAGGGTGGGACAGTGTGATGCCAAATTAACTGAAGAGTTTCCAGATGCAATCAGTCTTTCCCATGGCTGATTGAAACAATTTAACTCTCTCAATTATATAAACTTGGACAGCCCACTGTATACTAATTAGCCTGACCTTAAAGTGAGACAAAATTCAGTTGGCTGTCATATTTAATTCAAGTAATGTGTAGGGATTTTGTGTTTTTGCAGGGTTATGTGGTGCGCATCAGCGGAGGCAATGACAAACAGGGTTTCCCAATGAAGCAGGGTGTTCTGACCCACGGTCGTGTGCGTCTGCTGCTCAGCAAGGGCCACTCTTGCTACCGCCCCCGCAGGACTGGCGAGCGCAAACGCAAGTCTGTGCGTGGCTGCATCGTTGATGCCAACCTCAGCGTTCTCAACTTGGTTATTGTCAGGAAAGGTATGGGGGCTGTTTAGTTATTTGTGTATGTATATATTTTAAACAAAGCCCTATTTTTGAACATTTGAATGGCACACCAGTGGATCCTTGTTGATTAGTCCATAATCATTAAGGTGGGACAGCGTGTTGCCAGAGTAACTGTGGAGTTGCTTACCAGGTGCGACCAAACCTTTTTGTGGTTGGTTGAACTGCATTGCTCTGTCATTGTTGATAGTAATTAATAGTTAGATAAGCATTGTAATTAAATGATAAGATGCTCATTATTCATAAACAATTTTGCAGTTTATTTTAGTGAGCTTTTTCCCCCTGGTCCTTCTTCAGGTGAGAAGGACATTCCCGGGCTGACTGACAGCACTGTCCCCCGTCGCCTTGGTCCCAAGAGGGCCAGTAAGATCCGTAAACTCTTCAACCTGTCTAAGGAGGATGATGTCAGGCAGTATGTTGTGAGAAGGCCACTGACTAAAGAAGGTAAGCTAATGTCTTTATTGACTAAATGACTGCTTCTACATCTGATGGCTATGTAAAAGTACAACTATACCCAAGGGCTGGATACAGAATACCAGTGTGTTGTTTTTTACCTCCAGCAAGGTGGTCATATTTTCTGTATGTACTTATGTATGGCACGCAGTGAGAATGCGAAGCAAAGGGATGTTGTTTAAAAGGTGATGGTTTACAGTAGCATGAAGCAAACATTTGAAAGGATATATCCTAAATCGTAGAGCTGGGCGATACGCCTGAAGTGTATCATGATGTAAGCGTTTCATATCAGTCTATCGATAATTGATTTGTGTTTTTAACCTATTCAAAATAAGGACCAGAAGAAAAAAGGCCACATTTAAATACTTTTATTTTAAACATAATCTTGAACAATTAAAGAGGACAACAGAACTAACATCTCTGACATGAAATAAATGGCAGGATATGTATTAAGAACATATGATGGCAATTTTGGCATTTATTTCCTAATTTATAATTCAATTACAAAAAATATCTTAGTGTTTTTACCGTTTAATATGAACCGCTGCTGAATCTAGTTTATTTTATATCTGATGTCACATAAAGTTATGGTTGATAAATATCTCTGATTTTCTATAATTAAACCAGATCAGACTTGCAGTACTAACAGAATATTTAGGTGTAATAACCACAATAGCTGCATTACTATGTAATGGGGCCAGCTTTGTCTGTGATCACGTGAAATGTTTTTTAAAATTATTGCGTTTCTCAAGTTGGAACAGATGAGTAGTGACTTTAGTTTTAGGTTAAACATGTATTTCACAAGTGTGACATGTCAGCTTTTATCCTTCCATACAAGTGTTAAGTCTTACTTTAAGTAAATCAGTGGCTCTTTGTGATTTGATAATAGTAAGCCGTGTACTGTTAACTTGGTCTTTAACTTTTATGAATAGGTGAGCATTAGCTCTTAGCCCAGTCTCTGTGTCGGTGGGTTAGCTTAGCATGCTTTAGTGGAGTTTCCGGTTCATAATTGTTGTGGGCAGCGTGTATCTCTGTCAACGTGTTTGTGGGTACTTTGGGTGGATCTGACGGATGTTGCACTGGTTCACTTTGTCTGGTATCTGGTCTTAAACCAAGTAACGGTCTATGATGTACCAGAGCACAGCAGCTTCAGGTAAACTGTGACAAGCAGAGCTGTGTGTGTCTCTGAGAGTGGGGGGAGGGGGAGCCCTTTGCTTGGGTCATCCTTTCAGATGGTAAAACATGAAACTACTAATGTACACAGCTACTTTGGAGCGGCTCAAGCTTACATCTCCCAGAATGCCTTGTGGTTCTGGGTCGAACATTTTTATCGAACATTCTATTGCACATATTTTCTATTGATATCAATTACATCTCTATTGTGATATATATTGTTATATCGCCCAGGCCTATTAAATCACCTAAAATCGATGCAAATAAGAGGGGGTTCATATTGATGAAGCACAGTACATCTTTCGATAATCTGCTTAAAAATTGGGGGGTGACTGTTTTAGCTCCGCTTGGTTGGACGTTTCAATGTCTGAAGAGTAGCAGCGGAAGAAGAGCTTTAATAAGGCAAAAACAAAGACCCAGTCCGAACCCCTTTCAACCCAATATTACTCACGTCCATGCACGCAAGGCGAGTCAGCATCCATTTGTGCGTTTTTCTCTCACTAATTAAAACACATCACCTGATTCTCCGCACAATGTCTGAACCCGGCCCGAGTCTGTGGTTTAACCATCGAAAAAATCCTCAAGATGTGATCCACACACAGCTGAAAAATCAATGATTTTGATTTATCTCATGGCACACCTAGTGGTTCCTTTTTGACTGGTCTGTAGTCATTAAGGTGGGACAGCGTGATGCCAAATTAACTGAGGAGTTTCCAGATGCAATCAGTCCTTTTTCATGGCTGATTGAAACAATTTAACTCTCTCAATTACATTAAATTGGACTGCCCACTGTATACTGATTAGCTGGACCTTACAGCGCGAAGAAAAATTCAGGTGGCTGTTATACTTAGTCATGTGTTGGGAATTTGTGTGTTAGCAGGGTTATGTGGCGCACATCAGTGAAAAATATGTAAATTCCATTTTCTTACATTTTTATTGTTTTTTTTTTTTTTTTTTTTTTTTTAAAGTTCAACTTTGCATGATGAAGAAATGTCCAGTTTATCTTGGTTTTAGAGTTCATATGGTTTATAAGAAGAAAATGTATTGACAATTTAAAGATAATAAGAATATGTATTTTAACTCATCTGTTTTTTTTTCTCCAAAAATGTATTCAAATCATAAGTGAATTATTTTATTTATTTTAATTGCGATTTCAATCTCATCAGTAATTGAGTGTATCCTTACACCCCAGTAGTAAATAAAAAAAATCAAACGACAAAAGTTCTGAAAATTAAGATGCAGAACAAGTAGAAAAGGGCAAAAAAAAACTTGTATTGGAGAGTAGAGCCGGGTTTGTGGGGCTTGACAATGACTCTTGTCGCTGGCACTGTTATCCCTCACTGGTCTGACCAGGAACGTCCACGTTAGACTAGTTCAGTTCACAAATGAAGCCCACTGGATCCTGCAGATGTTTTTCCTGGGTTGTAAATCTGAGCACTCTCAGTTGTGAGCCTTAGCTTGGTGGCATCACGCTGCTTCAGCCCTCATGGTTGGATGGTGAGCAGTGACTTAGCATGTCTCCCGTTGGGTTGTGTGAGCAATGGGGAACTGTATAATGCATATTTAGTGCAGTAATTATCCTCTTAACTATTAGATGATGTGATTAACAGTCACGCTTGGGGGGACAAAAATGTACCATGAAGCGGTTTTAAAAAAATACTGATACATTTTTATAAAGTGCATAAGGGAACTAGATGATCTTGGCCTTGTGGAAAATGCATTAATCTATTTATGTTGGTGGAACTGACACTCTTTGTAATGTCTTGTAGTTTGCTGGTTATGTGTGGTATTTGCTTTTTATTTAAATGTCATGGTTACTTAGTGGTGATCATGTGAATGCAATTTTGAGAACCGTTCTTAACCTTATTTGAGATACAGAACCTTGCAAGCTTCACCTTTGCATTCACTAAACCCTTCGTAGTTGGCTAAATAAAATGATTTTTTTAAAAAAAAAAAGGTGTTTAATTCACAAATGTGTGAGTCTGGGCCAATTTTTTTTGCTTTGTTCAAAACACTTTAATTTTTCTAAATTAAACTTTAAAATTGTTTTCTTTCAATACACTAGTTCATCATGGACATTATCAATTCTTTTCATTTGTACTGTAAAGACTCTGGGCCAAACCCTTGAAACTGACTTAACTAAACCCTGGGGTTTGAGAGAACCCAGGTTAATAACCACTGTCTTAAATAAATGACTAAATAAAATCTTATCTGAACATTATCTGTTTTTCTGACCTTGCCAGGCAAAAAGCCCAGAACCAAGGCTCCCAAGATTCAGAGACTGGTGACCCCTCGTGTGCTGCAGCACAAGCGTCGCCGCATTGCTCTTAAGAGACACCGCACCCAGAAAAACAAGGAGGAGGCCTCTGAGTACGCCAAGCTGCTAGCCAAGAGAATGAAGGTCCGTCTTATCTATTTCTCAGTTGTGCTGCTGTTATAAGTTATTTTAAAGCTGCTTTATGACTTCTTAGGGTGTGACAATCTGAAGTTAAATAATATCAAAAGGAGCTATGCCGCCTCAATCTTTTGTTTTTAGGTGTAAAATGTCAAATGTGTTTAATCTTGTGGACTAATCGAGATAAATTCACTTAAGATGATTATTTGCAGTACATTAAACAAGTTTCAAAGTAAATTACATTTTGATGTAGTAAGGAAAAACAAAGCATAAGTTCTTGACAAAATGTAGGTACGTCTTTATAAACAATTATCATAAAAAAATACTGACTTGTCTGTGGATGTAATTGAAGTTGATAGTAGTGGTCTAAACTTTTTCATACTACCAAATGTCAAGATGTGAAGGGCTCTTGAATTACTTGCACATTATATGATGATTTTTTTCTCTCTCTAAAACAGGAGGCTAAGGAGAAGCGACAGGAACAGATCGCCAAGAGGCGCCGCCTTTCTTCTCTGAGAGCATCCACATCCAAGTCGGAGTCCAGCCAAAAGTGAAATCCAAACATCAAATAAATTCTGTTTTGCTGAAAAATGGTTATAGCATTTTTTTTAAATCTTGTATAAATGTATTCAATATAACAAACTTGTAAACTAATAGGACTGTCTAGTGTACGTTTTTGGTTAAATATTAGTGACATGAAAAACCAAGTGTAACTTAATGGAGTGCTGGAGGTCACTTCTGCTCAGTTGTAGCAGAGGGTTAAATACAGCCTGAATAGGTGTCCAGTCTGTGAGGCAAACAGATTTATGGTCAAAGGCATTAAAATACACTCTTGCAGAACTCCCTTCAAGATAATCTGGTTGCATACAGAAAAAGATGAATAATTACATTAAACAATTCAACAGAGTTGTGGAAAAAAGTGTTCAGTAAGTGAAATGTCTTTTTAAGAAATGCGTTGTCGATGGATCAATAGTAATTATAAGGACCAAACTTGTAATCATCTCATACTATAAAGGAATAAAGACTTGACTGCACAAATCATTATAAATGCATAAATCTGATGAGGTCCAGACATAAAGACCACAATGAGTCTTACTCCTGAAGCTGTAGTTTACAGTGCGAAGTTATAATAGAAGTACATTTATGTAGTCTGATACTCTAGTTTTATAAAGAGGGTGTGTTCATACCATTAGGTTACTCTAGGCCAGTGGTTTTTTCCACTCATAATGCCATTGTGATATCAAACTCCTGGTGACCTCAGACTATAATTAGATATGCATCTTGTTATACTGAGTAGCCACAAAGTGACAAGATATACTAGTTGAGATATTTTAGTTAAGCTAGATTTTTGTTCAGAAAGTGTAGAATAGTTAAGATTTTGTGGTGTTTGAATTTGAAAAATAATTAATGACTAACGCTAGACATTTCAGGTGACTCCACACTGGGTCACAACCCCAAGGTTGAAAAACCCTGCTCCAGTCATACTTTAAGTTGTTGTGAATTTGAAACAAACTAACAAAAAAAAAAAAACTGCCCCATGGTTGAACCAAGAGAAAAGAGAAAACTTTAATTTCAATACTGAGTGGCCTCGAATAGTTATTTTATTACTTAAAATTCTAAAACAAAAAAATGACCATAGTATGGAGGGTTTGCTCTGTGGTTCCTTAAGAAGCATAAAAGTTGACCTAACAGTTCCCCAACTCAAAATACTTAAGATTAATAGTCTGACAATTAATGTGGGACTTTGTGTACTTGGATTTTGTGAGGGTTAGTGAAGAAATTAGTTCATATGTTAGTGTATAAAGTGGTTTCTCATTTTCTTGCAGCAGAATGACAGTGATCTGCATCTTTTTTAATCTTTTGTATTTCTGTATACTGAAATTTTTCTCTCCAGTTAAAAAGTAAAGAATCCAAGACATGATAAATTGAGGTAGAATTTGTTTTAAGCTCAATATGCTAAGTTTCCATAGGGTTTAAACCTTGCAGCCCGAGTAAGGCGCACCGCTTTGTAAGAACTGTATTCAAGAGCCAATCAACTGGGTTTACTTAATTTACACCAGTGGTTCTCAAACAAGGGCCCTGTGAAATAATTCATAATCACATGTCATTACAAAAGGTTTTTATTGATACAACACATTTTGTTTAATAAAACACTAGTACAGGTACCACTTAATGTCTACAGCACAGGTCTTAAATATTTAAGTAGAATCATTCAAAGAAAAGTTTCAGGCTACAAATGGCAGTAAATTGTTTAGTTGATGTGAGAATTATTAGGGGTCTTTAAAAATGTTTATCCCTTGGAAGAGGTTCCAAGACCCAAAAAGTTTAAGAACCCCTGCTCTATACCATGCCAGCTCTAAATATGAGCACAAATAATGCATTTGTCAACAGAAGAACTTACAAAGCAAGGTTTTTGACACCTTGCTGAACTTATTCCAAAATAATTTATTTCTATATATTAGTATCAAAACTAGAGAATAACCCTGTACAAGCAGTGTACCAGGTCAGCAAGTGTATATTGTAATACAGTATATTAATTTGCCAATCATTTATTATAACATTTACATTTGTTTATTGCCATCCAAACCAAGGCTCATTAGATGCATTAATCAGTTTCTTTATCCAAGAATCAACCAAACAGTGGAAAGCTGCTCATACACAAAAGGAAGATCATACAAAGGACACATAATTGACTCACTGATTACTGAACATTAAATCTTTTCTTAAACCTAAACACTCTGGTTGACCTTACAACATGGGGTGTTAATGCAAACTGACCCGTCATATGGTCAACATCTGTTTGGACTGGAGAGCCCTTAGTGGCATTTATACGACTCTGGACTCTATGGGATGGCTCCTGTTTGGATGATGGGCAATCTAATCTACACATGTGGAGGATGAAGAATACTGTAATCAATGCCTGACGCTGCACATGCTCAGGCAACCCAGGCATCCTCCATATCAGAGTCAGACAGTTACTGAGAAGGTTCTGTGCCAGGACTGAAGGGGGAGGTAGAGGACCTGAGACCTGTTGAAAAGAAAGACTTCAGATAAATGAGAAATCTATAGTGGAACCATCTGTTTTTATCTATACACTGTTTAAAATCAACCACAACATTTTAAATATATATATATATGTATCATACATATCGTTTTAGGCCATGCAATGTGGCAGAACATTTTGACAAATATTTCATGACAATACTAATAGTAGTTTATAAAGTTTTTTAGAAGGAAAACTATAAAGGGGACAATTTAGAAAAATACTGGCTGGCAAAACATTTTAAACATACATCTTACCATATAAGTTTTAGTTTTGCTTTGTAAAAACGCAAATTGTCCACTGATTTGTCATGCTTTGACACAAACTAACCTTTGATTCAATGAGGCGGTAGGTCCTTTTGCTCAGTTTGGCAGAGAGTGAGAGGAGTCGCTCAGGATACTGTCCTATGGCTTGAACAGCATCAAACCCCTCGACCGAATGAGCTTTTTTTTTTTTTTCAAGTTTGGGTCAGAGAAATTTCAGGTATTACAAACAATATATTATCGTTATAGTCATACTAATTTCAAACCTTCATCTTCAGCTGGAGGAAACACTTGGTCCACCCAGAGCTCACCCAAGCTCAACGTAGACTCCAGTCCCTCCTCAGCCACACTGAAGGCTCTCTTTATAAGTGATTGTTCTCCATCCCCATTCATCCTCACTTTAACCCATGTGACTGCAACGCTTACCACATCCTGAATCATATGGATGTTGTTTTCGACAGTGGCAACGAACTACAGAGGTAGAAAAAATTACAATGTTATATATATATATATATATGTAGTGCAGTTATAATCAAAAAAGTTCAAACTCACCTGCTCTGTTGGAGACAGAAGCAGAGGGAATGAAGTCTCCAGCCAGTCAAGGCTTTTGCAAGCTACATTGTTTGCAAAGGAAACTACAAAAAAAATAATTAAAAAAGCAAAAATAATAATAATTTGAAGACCCACTTCTTTAATTGAAATCCCCCCCTTTTAGTTTCCACTCATTCATTATTGTAATCTTCTTGTGTGACCTCAAATGTTTAGCAGATATATAGTCATAAACAATCTGTGCTCTTAATTAAACTGGTCAGACATGAAAAAGCATGTGACAAACAGACTGAAACACTTTCTCTTGCATTTAAGCAGAGGTGAAAGTAACTTTTACTTTGAGTGCTATTTAATTGAGCTACTTTTTACTTGTGCCTGTATTTTATGAATGACCTATTTGTACTAACCCAGGTGTTTTTTGGATGCTTAAGGGGGAAATTCTGATTTGGCTGTACAGAAAATAGACTTTTGCTGTTGTCGGTTTTATTTGTAAAGCGTGGGGAAAGAGACAACCCGTTTGTATCCAGTCTGACAAGTTTTGTGCAGGATGTTTGTGGGTAGATACTGTTTGTCACTGTTTTTATTTGTGAAACCGGCCTGTAGCCATCTGTTTGTTGTTTATTTTGGTTCAGTGTCTTGTAAAGCCCATGAGGGGTGGACATGTATGTGCATGACACTTAAATAAAAATCAGTTAATCAAAAATGTACTTGAGTACAGTTTGAATCAAGTAAAAGTACTTCTACTTGAGCAGGATTTATCAGTAATCTTTACACCTCTGCATTGGAGTTAGTTATTTTATTCAACATTTTTGCTACATATACAAAGAGAAAACCTGATGTTCAGAGAGGCTGACAAGCTGGGCTTCTCAGCAGTAAGTTTCAGACATGTTATTTCTGAACTAGGCATCTGAACACATAGAAGTTAGAGATTGTAAGCTTATAGGCAGGGCCGGCCTTGCGCTGCTGGTGGGGCGCCAAATTGTACCCCCCCCCCCAAAAAAAAGTTAAATAATAATAATTTAAAAAGGTATAATAAACGTGAAACAATCTTTAAAATAATTGAATATTAATATTTAAAAAAAACTGCACTGTTTTGCATCGCTTTTGGATTTTGCCCCATTTTTGTTTGAGACATTAGCACTATAGCTGTAGGTGTTATATTGTATTATAGTGTATTATTCTAATTTTTTTTTTAAAAAACAGGTTGTTTTTTTTTTTTTTTCTTCAATGACAGTTGTGTTGCATAATTGCATTGTCTTGTTATTTTAAAAAATGATGTGTACACTGTGTATAGACTTGGGGGGAAAAAAATGAAAAGAAAAAAAAACAAAAAACAACTATTTTTATTCATTCATTAAATTATTTCGCCTAGGGCACCAAAAATGATCATGACAGCACTCACCCTGTGACTCCAGTTTGACGACAATGGGTGAAACCTTATGAACTGCATTCGTGCTCCAAGCTGAGGCTCTGCTTTCCACGACGTTAAACACAGAAGTGATGGTGGGATGGCTGTGTTTAGTCTCTGAGTACAGCACGGAGAGGTTGCTACATGCTGAACGCACTATGGGCAGTTTACACAGCCTTTCTACTGCGTTCCGTTGTTCTGCTTTCTGCACACACCCAGATTACACCAAGGAGGAACTCTTTATTAAATTAGAGGCCTCAAAACTATTACAAAAAAATGGGTTAATGTTTCATGCACTGACAGCACTCACCTCATTGTTGTTTAGTTTCATATTTTAGCAGCACGTGGACTTTTGGTGACGAAAAACATACAAAATGAGGCGTGGTCTGCTCGCTAATTATCACCTGTGCAGCCATCAAATCTCGCGATAGGTGGTTTCTCAGGGAAGCCAATGAAGGACGTAGAAACTTTTTTTTCCCTCACAACTTTATTTAGTGAAATCAAAAATTGGCATTACAATTCAATATTTTCATAGAGAAATAAAATTTTTCCAGACTGAACAGTTACTGAATATGTAGCACCAGTGCATACCTGTATATTAATAATAAAGTGTTGAGACGTAGCTGACCATTTTCAAGGAGTATCACAAACGTTCCTGCAATGTTCTGTGCAAATATAATGCCTATGATTTCCTTTTACCAATAGGTGGCGCTATGACTATGAATTATGTTTGGGTTAAACCCTTAACTCATTTTTGGCATACAAATGAAAGCTGTTACAATTAATTAACATCTACTTAGCGCTACAAATTCTTAATAACTTCGATAAACGTAGCACAATCATCCAAGTGAACAGGCTGTTAAGAGGAATATTTGCATCTATAAAGATTGAACTTTATTGTTAAGATTGTTTGATAACACAACCAAATAACCATGTATGTTTAAAATAAAAACATGAATGTGTGAAGTATTTTAACAGTGCAGTGTTGGATGCAAGATGTATATTTATAAATGGCCGTTAAATTCATTCCAGTGGTGGGTGTGTGTGTGTGTGTATTTGGTCTGTGGGATTTCATGTGGGGGCTTTTATTTAAAAAATACTGCAGAGGGCGCTATAGCACATGCACTCCTGAGACGTGTAGTGTAGTTTCCTTCGATTAGTCGATTGAAACTAATCCACTACTGCTATAACCATGTCTGTTTAAAATAAAAACATGAATGTTTGAAGTACTTTAACAGTGCAGTGTTGGATGCAAGACGTATATTTATGAATGGCTGTTAAATTCATCAATCAGACACCATGTAGTTTGCAGTCTTTCGACAATCAGGCAAAGGTGATCAAAGCCAGCAGAGGCTCATCAGTCCTACCTCCACAATGATGATGTCATCAGTCCCAGCTGGGAACAATTATATTCCAAAAATAGTAAAGCTATATTTTAAAAGTTCAAGACACCACCAGGGCGACACCCTTAGACTTTTGTAGAAGATTTTGATAACTTTTATTAACAGTAGCCTGTTGTATATTCTGTCCAAATTTGAGGTGTTTTGGAGTTACCCTGTATGTTAAAATGCATTTTGAAAATGAACAAAATCTTCACAGTTCAAAATGGCAGCTCCCTGTTGCATTTTGGGTAAAGGGTTGATTAGGCAATTTTGTTAATCTTGTCATGATACATATGTGTATCAAATTTCGTAGCTGTACGTGAAACGGATTGTATTAACTCCACTAAAGGCCAATTTTCAAGGGGGCGCTATTGAGTCATTTTGCCACTAACGTGCAATTCCCCCAAAACATCATATTTTTTCATCAATTTGACATATTTCAATGTTTTTTTTTTTGCTTTTTTTTTACTTCATTATCTCATTCATATAAACTAAGAACAGTGGGTGGGTCTTCATGAATCTGCATCTGTGAATAAAATGTTTGGCCATAATAATTAAGGTATTCTCCATCACTTCCCATTGTTTGCTTTGTATTACAATACCATACTTAATGTCTTTGTGTTCCACAATACTCGGGTATAGTACAGTTAAAAAAACAATTGTTCTAAAGTCTCAATGTCAGTCACAAAAAACAGTTGTTTTTATCAATGTCAAATCTTTGTCTAAGAATCTCATTGCAAATATATATATATATATATATCTTTTTAAAAAAATATCCATCAGTATTGACTATATCAGCTGATTGATGTCTGATATTTTGCCTTTAGCAGAAGCGACCAATATTTATATGGAGGATAATGCTAACAAAATAATTTTTGTTATCAAAAATGTTGATTAACTTTATTTAATATTTATAGGTCTAAAACTAGGAGGGATTTATCTATATCAGACATCGGAATGGGACGGCCCTAGGGCCACATTTGGCCCTCAGTCTAATTCTGTGTGGGCCCCCAAAGTAAACACATCTCCAAAAACAATGACCAAAAAATATGAAAATACACAAAATGACTCGAAAATAAATCATAGGAAGAAACACAAAATGAAAGCAAAAAGATGCAAAACACACAAAATGAAAGAAAATAAACATTACAACAACAAAAGACAATAGAAATACAAACAGAAACCTTTGTTCTTTCCTTTACTGATGATCAGACCAGTCATTAATCTAAATGCTGATAATATTATTGATAATGTGGCTCTCGGATTGGAAAATCACATTTTCGTTTCCACTTCTGCGATAGAAGTTGTCCATCTCTGATCTATATGTGACAAACACATTAACTTACTTGTAAAAATGACTACATTATTACAACAGTGGACTTTTTAAGCTGACTGCATGCATTTGTAAATGAACTGATAACTTTAGGTTGAATCAATGATATATGATCCCTAGGATTTTGGGGAATTTTAGTGAAATGGTGGTGCTTTAAAAAAAAGTTGAGTTATAGGTTCATCCCCCCCCCCCCCCCCCCCCCCCCTTTCTTTTATTTCTGATTCTAAGTATCCCATTGGTCCAACGACAACAATTTACTGAGAATTCAGTGAAAAAATAACCATAGAGCATAATGATTGAATGAATGACTGATACCACACATTTTAAAGAATCTCATTTTGTAAATAAGTGGAATGAAACTGTATTTAGTGCCTCTTGAATAGATTTATTTCTATAGTTTGTTTCACTTCCTGTCACTATGGCTTGGTGTGGGACCACGACTGTATTGTCAGTTCATGTTCTAATCAATATCACTTTGTGTGTTTTTGGTGTAATTTTGTGTATTATTGGTATTCTTTAAATTATTGTCTCTCAGTGTGTGTGTTTTTGGTGTCATTTGGTTGTTCTTTTTTGTCATTTTTGTATGTATCTCTGTTATTTTTGTTGTTGTCCTTTTCTTATTCCGTTTATTTTTTTTTATCTTATTTTGTGTGTCTTTGCTGTCGTTTTGTGAGTTACTGATAATATTTAATATGATTATATGTTTTAACTAAAAAGAACTCCATATTGTCAATGCTTTAATTTGTTGATTTTCCTCTCTCATGTTCCTCCTGTAGTGCCATCGCGTAACCCTAGGGGGACGCGTACCCACATTTGAGAAACACTGCACTAAGGACAGGTTTTCCTTTATTCATCTTCTACCTGCTGTAAAGGGTCACATGAGAGAAATCTGTGTGCGTGCATGCGTCTGCAGAACTGGCAACCCGCTCAGGGTGTATCCCGCCGTTAACTCCTGAGAAACTACATTTTCTTCGACAAAATCAATGCATATATTTCTAAGGTCGCTCTTTTCTAACGGTATTACTTTCACTAAACTTTTAATGGCAGTAGCAGTGTCCCTGTGTTAGAGTTAAGCTTCAAAGCGAGTAGCTTCCTGCGCCCTCCATGTGACGGAGGCTCGGTTTTCCATCCACGGTGATAGACGGATGCACTCGGTCGACCTGCAATAAAAACCGTCCGTCGGAAGCAGCACGCGTGTGAAGTGGGGCTCTGGGTCAGCGCGTGCACGGGGCAGCTCGTTTTATGAAGCTGGAAATGCATTTGTTGTAGAAAAGTGAGTCACGTGACCCTACATCCTTTCGGGCCTGTCAGCATCAAGTTAGAACACAGCAGCACCACTTCCGGTGCAATGTTAGAGGCATTCGACACTTTTTTTTTTTTTTTTTTTTTAATTCATGGAGTGTCTAAAAGTTGTTTCTCATTAGTCCTCACAGCTTCGTGGGCTTAAAAAATAAGACGATTTGATTTGGTAATTTTTTTCAAAGCCTATTTATGTCTTTATTTGTGGTGGCAATAATTAGAGAAAAATTGCACGGACAGAGATAATATATCTTTTTTTAAACGCTTGTAATATATATATATATATATATATCAAACTAGAACTGATAGCTGCTTAGACTAAACTACAGAAGTGTAGAGCTGCAAAAAATAAAAAAATTATATATATATATATCACTATAATGTAAAAATATATAATCATATTGTACAATCGTGATATTATGTTGTGTGAACTATATGTTTATATCGTACCAACTATATAGTTATATTGTCCTTTTATTTATTTATTTACTAGGACAGCATACAAATACATTAAGTTATAAAAAAAACAGAGATGTTTGTACCAGACTCAGGCCTAAAAGCTATTTTCTATCTGTAGTCCTTGGGGAAGGGGTCAAGATGCAGTATAATATAATAGTGTTCGTACAATATAATATCACCTTAGTACATTATAATTATATTGTTTATCCAATATAACTATATTGTTCTTACAGTACAGTGATCCAAAATATAAAACATTTTTAGTTTTGACTTATGTAAAGCTTTTTTTTTTTGGGGGGGGGGGGGGCTTATTTCAAACCTGGATGGATGAGTGGAAAACATTAAATTTCACACAAACCACAATATTTGGATATTACATTTTGTGGGTAAAAAGGTAGTAAGCTAAATTAGACATGTAACAGTTTAGTTTTAAAAAGCCACACATTTATTACATCATTGTAGGCTTTATGGAAGCTAAAGTAGACCAATTCTTTTAACATTCTACTGTTTTTGTTAACGTCCAATGTTGCTTTTTCACCCACAAAATGTAATGGTTTTATTTAAATGTGTTTTCATTTGAAGTACTAAATATATTGGCCACGAAGTCCATTTTTCATACATATTTTCTAAGATATTAAAATGTAAATAGAGAAAGATTTGATGGGTAAGTTAGGTTCAACTTTTACTTTGGCTGACCGTGTGTTTGCTTGCTGCTGCAGCTTGACGCTGCTTCTCGGCCTGCTGTTTTCAACGGGTGAGAGCCGAGAAGAAAAATGGCGTCTGCAGGCGACTCAGAGCGGGACACCGGCCATTCAGTTTGAGCCCTCCCCTCAGAAACTAAGACCGGGGCTTCGTGGGGATACACCGGGAACCGTTGCTCAACCTGTAGGGGCTTTCCTCCCCCGTTTTTCTCCGGTGTGCGTGGCTCCTCCAGGCACCGAGATTGAAGCGGAACAGACGCCGCTCTCTTCCACAATGAGGGGCAGAAGAGGAAGGCCGCCCAAACCAGCAGCCGTGATGCGGGAAGCTTCACCGGGGCCGGCCGGCGGCTCTCGGGGCGGCAGGACCAGGATGCGTGGACGGGGAAGAGCCAGAGGAAGGGTTCGGGGACGGGGGTTAAGTGGCGGGGACTGCGGCAGCGGCTCCCCGGAGGTAGATGCAGAAATCTCCGGCCGAGAGAACTTTAATTCGTCCCGGGGCCGCAGGAAAGTTGGCTCCTCCGGCACGGTGGCGACATCCCGGGGCAGAGGAGGCAGAGGCAGGGGCAGAGGGTCCCGAGGCGGCCGGGGGGCGAGGGGCGGCGTGAGGCGGCCTCAGACCAAGGTGGTGTACGACGACAACAGCGATGAAGAGGATGATCATTTCAGCTACCGTTCGGACGAGGACGAACTCCTGAACGACAACCATTCAACAGATTTAGAAGAAGACGAGGCTTTGGGGAACGACTCGGACTTTCTGGATGATCTACCGGAGTATAATGATTATGATAATGACGATGATGGAGGCGTTGGTGATGACGATGATGCCAGCTACTGTACGGAGAGTAGTTTCAGGAGCCACAGCACGCTCGGTAGCACACCAGGTACGTTACACACCCGTGCATGTGATTGTGCACTTTTCTGGAGTGTGTTTTATTTCTCGTTAGGGACTCAAAGCTAATCGCGTTGTTCAAAATGGAGCTTGCACTCAGAAACAGGCCTTTGTTTACCGTGGGCTCTGCTCCGCTGCACGCTTCAGCCGGCTGCAGTGTTTTCTATATTTTTGTCAGATCAGCACATCTTCTGTGGACTTTTAGTTGTCATGTGGTTTTGTTTATGATTGTGAACGGATTTTACGCATGTTGACATCCAGTGTACACGGGTATTAAAGTGCAAATTCTTATTGGATGAATGAACTTAAACTTGTTTTATACATTCCAATTGCTTTTGCACATTTGCATTTGTAGCCTTCATAACTCACAGCGGAAAAAGTAGCGCCGAAGCAAGCATTACTAAAGATTGTGTCTAAAAGAAAATATGCATATTGACTTTTTCATATTCACATTTCACTACAATCAAACTTGAAATACAGTATATCACAGTATGTTGGATTGTATTAAACTTAACATAGGTTTTACAGCTCTAAATCTCACCTTTTTATATGTATTTACTGAAATAAACAGGTACATAACATCTGTCTCATCAGTACGCGGTTTTTTTCGTTGCCATGGTAACAACGCGTACGTTCATTAGGCGAGGAAATCAGACCCCATCACATGTCCATTGACTCCAATGAGAGAGCAGTCAGAAAGTTTGAATAAAACAGATACATTGTGAGCTTGTTTGCAACACCACGACCTGCACATCAGTCCTATCTATAAATGATCAGATTTGATGTATGTGATTTATGTGCTAATCAGAAACGTTTTTATAGCTATGTAGGGTATAGTTTACAATCTGAGGAATTTGTTTTGTTTGGTACAAACAATAAAAATAGAGGGGGAAAAGGGACAAGGACAAAGATAACTGCAACCAGTAGAAAAATTAAATAACAATAAATAAACAAATTTACCATAATGACATTTTTTTAGGAATACTGATACTGATATTGCTGCCTTATGTATTAGCCGATACTGATTTTGATTCGATACATATATACTTAATACATATTAATCATATATTGTTTATTGTCGAATGTTAGAAAAGGCTTGATCAAGTTATATTAGTCAAACAAAGAACAATACTTTTACTCATCAACAGTAGTTACGAAGAAAAATGGACCGATTTATTATTAACCAATGGGTTACATACATTTTAACCTTAAACATAAGAGTATTCCACAATACATTTACCCTGAAAACCAACCTAAATAAAAAAAAAAAAAAAAAAAAAAAACCCCAAAACAACAGATAACAAAGCGAGGAATTTAGGCGCAGCCCAATACAATCCAATACTTTTTTTTTTTTAATGCAAAACTGAATCAAAGGACCTATCTTTTAGTCCATGTGTTTCAAGAAATGTAATACAAGAAGCATTTTCTAATTTCTGATCAGATTTTGGCTCTACAGAAAAAGGCTTCTAATTTTTTTTTTTTTCTCACATTAGAGGTCTCTCTCATACCGGTGTGAAGTATTTAAAGCTATTTGGTTATAAACTTTATTAATTTGTCATTTATATGTTTTTAAAAAATCAAAACAGATAATTATAGCTTTTAGTTTTTGAGTTCTGACCCAACATTTTCACAGGTGTTCCTTGGAATAACCCAAAGTATCCACACTGCATTTGGTTCTTAACTTTAACCTTAAATAGTACTTTAAGCGAGACACCAATTGTGGTAATAAATTGTATAATAATAGCACATTACATTGTAATAACCATATAAAAACCAGATTATAGTGTAGGTGTTTGTATTTCTATATTAAAGTTAAAGGCTAGCTATGAAATGCAAAGGAAATAGTTTTTTTCTGATTATACGATAAAGTTATTTCAACATGAAGGAAGGAAACATATTAGAGGAATTATCCGTGCTTGCTACAGAAAAGCTTTTTGTATTTCACTCTTTTTTTTCTTTGCTTCAAGTTCACTGACACTTGTGTGTTTACTTTGTGCAGGTCGGAAGAAGAGTCGACCATTGCGACCTCAGTCTCCCATTATTGAGGCAAAAGACATTCCTCCCTTGGAGCTTCCCAAGTCATCTGAAGACCTTCTGGTGACTACCTCACAGCTCCTCAACGTGTCTGCCGTCTACGAGGTTCTCCGTAATTTTGGCACGGTGCTGCGCCTCTCCCCGTTCCGCTTTGAGGATTTCTGTGCGGCGTTGGCCAGCCAGGAACAGTGCACGCTGCTGGCAGAGACTCACATAGCCTTGCTCAAAGCTATTCTCAGAGAAGAGGACACTTCCAACACCACGTTTGGTCCGGCTGACGTGAAAGACTCGGTTAACTCCACTTTGTACTTTGTGGATGGTATGACTTGGCCAGAGGTGGTGCGAGCATACTGCGAAAGTGACCCGGAGTACAGACACATTCTGCCTTTTCAAGAAGCAGAGGAATACCCATATGAACCACTGGAAAGCAAAATTAAAGTTCTTCAGTTTTTAGTCGACCAGTTCCTTGCAACAAACATTGCTCGTGAAGAGCTCATGTCGGAGGGGGTGGTAGCTTACGACGACCACTGCAGGGTGTGCCATCGTCTGGGTGACCTGCTGTGCTGTGAGACGTGTTCGGCCGTTTATCACCTGGAGTGTGTGAAGCCACCATTGCAGGAGGTGCCAGAAGATGAGTGGCAGTGTGAGGTGTGCGTGGCACACAAGGTACCCGGTGTGGTGGACTGTATACCTGAAGCGCAGAAGACGAAGCCGTTCATTCGTCAACTGCCCATTGGATACGACCGTCATCGCCGCAAATACTGGTTCCTGAATCGTCGCATTGTCGTGTAAGTTCATTAGAATTAAAAATAACCCTTGACTTCACAGTGTTGTAAATTAGTCACAACAATTATATTTACAGCCAAGATCATGCGTCAGAAGATTCGCTTCATGCAAAATTTGTTTTCTGTCTTTAAAAAATAGTGTTGTCACGCAGTCAAAACGATTTCTACAAAATTGTAGATCTTGAAAAAACTAATTTCTTACATGGTTTATTGTATGTTAAAAATATAAAAGATATTTTATTCAAAAGCACTTTTCAAAAGCTCAAAGACACTTTACAATTGTTAAAACCGAAAGAACAGACAGACTAACAGAGAATGCAGCATTACACACAAGGGAAAAGCTAACAACAATACTCTTTACATACTAAAGAGTTCTTTTCTGAACAAATTTATTCTTAAGGCTCAAACATACTTGTTTATTTTTCATTTACGCTTATTTATGTATTCATTATATACAATTAGATGAAATAGAAAATTGGGATTATCTCTCCAAAGGAGGACAAATGAGTGTCCGGCATAAGGCTGCGCCGAAATGTAGTCAGGCCTTTTTAAAAAACAGACTGTCTGGTATATTGCTGGACTTATGGCCACCCTAGATGTAGAGCTGGGCGGTATTATTATTTTTCCTGCCTAATCAGGTGTTCACAGCATTTTCTACAGGTTGAGAGAGGAATTACTGCAGTACAGTGACTTAGAATGGTCTATTTTACTGTCATGATGAGTTCAGTGAATATTGTAGAATAAGTAAATAATAATGAGAATATAATAATAATATTACAATATACAAATAGATAACTGAAAATTATACAAAGTAACACCAAAAATACACATAAATGACACCAAAAACTCAAAATCACAACAAATATACACGGAATGACTCCGAAAAAACAAAAAAAACAAAACATAAATTGACAATAGGATTACACAGAGAATAATTTAGAAAATTACTGAAAATGCTCTTAAAATAACAAATATACACAAAGTGAGTAAAAAAAACACACACAAAAGGACTCCAAAAAACACAAGATTTACAACAAGACAACAAAATTACCCAAAATGACTCCAAAACAAAGTAAACAACAGCAAAAACACACATTTACTCAAAATAATACAAGACGACAAAAAATACAAAATAAGTACATATAAATTACACAAAAAATACATAAACACAACAAAACAATTCAAGGTTAGACAACAGTTTCAACTCAATGACTCCAAAAGCCCACAAAATGACCAAATAATTTATTAAAATTACTGAAAAAATTCACTAAACAACAACAAAAAGACAAAAAACACTATTTACTTATTATTGTTATTATTATTCTTTTATTATAGAATATATTAAGAATAAGTAAATATGGATAGTGATAGAGTTTGTAATCTCGATCCACCGTTTGCTTTTTTTGTCGTCGCGAGTTCTTCGAGCAAAAGTGTCTTGAAGTGACTTTTGGTTCGACTTTTCTTTTGCATTCCCCGTGTTAGCTGCTGATGTGGAGGGCTACAACTTTAACTTCATACATTCTTGATATTCCACAACATGCTTGCGGCTAAGGTTGTGGAGAAAATTGCTCGTGTTACCGCCTCCGGTGACAACTTTAGCCCGTGCATAAAATGGTTGTTTGGTCAGCGTCAGATTTTATAAAACCAAAAAACCTCCAAACATCAGACACGGCTCCTCTTTTTGGCCCAAGTTCTTTTGTGTCATCATGTTCTACTAGTTCTGCAGCTTCAGAGCTTTCAATGTCTTTCTTATCCATTTACAACTAACACCAGAGCACTACTACTGTTTACCTCGAAAAGGGTCCGGTTTGAAACGCGGCGCAGCGTAGCGTTCTGAACGTTGTGTAATCAAATACACAGGTACGGCGGTATATTAAAAAGTCTTGTCGTAACGAAAATATACACCGTTATTTGGTATGAACCGGTATACCGCCCAGTACTACCTAGATGTAAAACTAAAGATTTAAAGCTACAAGTGATGTCACAAAATTCCCCAGTTTGAACCAAGATTATCAGTAATCGTTGGCATCTCTGATTGATGCGAGTATCAAAAAATTCTCTATGTGGCTACCAGAGGGTCTTTGGTGTTACAGACAGAAAGAACCACTAACATGGCAAAATATGTGAGTAGAGAGCAGATAAGAAGGAGACTAGACTTGTTGACAGTGAATTCTGATGAGTAGAATTGTGCAGTCACTTATTTAGTCCTAGTTAAGGAGTCATTTGCAGCTCAAATTAGCACAGCATACACAGGTTTAAAGCTTTTCTTTTACCTGAGAAAATTACTTATATCTAAAAAGAACGGGTGAATTCAATGTAGTACTATTTGTTTAAATTGTGGTGCTTTTGCTTTGAACATGGATGGTCTGTCTTTACATACTGTATCTATTACATCAAACTGAACTTATGTTTGAATGCAAAGATCAAGGGGCGCCGTAAGTCGGACTGTTTTCATGCTAAGCTCTTCTGACCTCAGCGATCATGTGGAGAGATTTAAGAACTTTTGTGGTTTCATTCAGTTTGAAAACATCACTCAAATACTTCAATATCTGATGAATTGCCTAAAAGCTAATGATGGATTATAAAAGTAGTTAACTGATATGAACATACATATTGAAAGTTCTCTAATGTTTTAAACACACCCTCTGTGTCAGCACTGCAAATCAACTCAAAAAAATGGTTGAACATTAGAATGGAAGTCCTATCAAGTCTTCTGACAATCCATCTGTGGCACGATGCAGACAAATACAATACAGGGTTAAAATGTATTTATTTATTTTTTCTTGTATTGTCCTGTGAAGTTCAGAGAGTGTTTAAGAATTGCAGTCCACATGTTTACATGTTACGGGAAAGGTGAAGGTAGTTAGATATGTTAAAGAGGTAAAGCCACAGATTTGTTTGCTTTATTGTTGTAATCTGTGCTTTAAAATTTAGATTTTATATTTATTCAAAATTTTAAATAAATCTGAAATTGTTTCTTATGAAACAGATTGATTTATTGCTTGTGTTCATTTAAAAATACACGACAAGAGGCCCTTGAAAAAATAATTGCATATTAAATCGCAATATTGAGGAAAAAAAATTGCAATTAGATTATTTTCCAAAATCGTTCAGCCCTACCTCTCAGTCACAAAGATGCATTTAGGCGCTGAAACATGGTATTGTTTGATTTTACGTGAATTAGTACCAGGTAGTACCAGAATAAATGTCTGTACCTAAATAAAAAGTATTGAAACCGGTACCCATCCCTAATGAGAATGTATTTATGTTGATGTGTGATATTTTTGATAAATGGTCTAAACTTTTTGTTTACCCTTGGTTTTCATTCTAAATAAACTTCTTTTTGGGGTTAATGTGTTAGAGTGGAGGTTTAGAACACTGCGCCTAGACAAGAAGATTCCTGGTTTGAATTTTGAGGGCGTATTGGGCCTTTTTATTCCAGTTTGGTTCCAGAGTATGCATGTACTGTATGTGTTATAGATCAGGCAAGAGGACCCAGTGGTTGTCAAACATTCACTGGAACCTTAGAAAGCAAAAAGCACCTGTGTAGATCAATCAAGTGATTGTGATTATAAATATGTTCCTTTTTCTGCTCGCAATCTCTTTAATATAGATTACATTAATTTATTGTCGATACATGTTGATAGAAATGTGATCATAGTTTTTGTAAGATGGTGATAAATCTATAAATGAATTATTATTTGTCATTCTTTTTAAGTTCCAACAATAATGTTGGCCGAACAAACATTGCGCCGTTCCTCACTGTTTTTTTTTTTTATAAAGCTGTTAACTAGCATTGAATGGAAAAAATGTTAATACAATAATCAGATATTGTTCTCTAAAGGTTTGTTGGCATAAACTATGAACATTATTTTAAGGTCCTTAAATTTTTCAACAAATGGAATGCAACTCTCTAGATCCTTGTTTAATTACTAACAGACAGAAAACATCTATTTAACCTTCTTCTGTCTTTTTCATGGCTTTTATAGTTTTGTTTATAATCTTTTCTCTTTTTTGTCTCACAGTGAGGAGGATGGGGAACAGGAAGACAAAACCATCTGGTACTACAGCACCAAGGTAAACAGGACTTTGTGTTATTATGATTTGGTTTTAAATTCTCTGTTGTTGTTTGATAACAGAAAGATTTTCACAATGAACAGGTCACTCCATGGGGACAAGGTTACGTATACTTAAAGCACTTGGTTCCAAAAATCAATTGAAAAATAATTTGCTTCAGAACAATGTATCTTGAATGAAGTTGAGGCGTTGAAACAAATATGAGCAACGTAATAACAGGAGTTATGGTAATTTTGCTGCAGTGTTGGGAAAATGATTACTTTGTGCACTTTGGCGACTAATAAGTAATTTGTTGGATAAAGTGAAGTGTGTTTACTTTTTGTTAGGATTTGCGTCATCTGTGTATTTCAGTTTTCCAGAGTTATTTAGCAAGTAAAAGCTTTTCTATATTCTTTCAGTGCTTTATAAAAACTTTACAAATTAGCTTATGGAGAATCTCAAATCAATTATTTCAATCTTTAATGTTGTACAATGGTCTTTGTATTTTCTTGATCTGCCAGGTACTACAGATGGAAATTAGCCTTTGGCTAATTCTGGCATATTTACATTTATGTTTATTAAAGTGCATTGTCCCTTTAAATTAATAAATACACAAATAAATGTACTGCAGTGAACAATCCACTCTGTATGTCTTAAACGACATACCTTTAAACTGGTCTGAGACCTCAGAGAAGCAGTATCAACCTTGTGTCTTGTTGTCCTGTTCAGTTTGGCCCTGGTGTTTGTCCAGTGACTAGAAGTCGACCAATATGGGATTTTCAAAGGCCAATGCAGATATCTAAAGCCGATATTTGAGGCCGATATTAAAGCACTTTGATTATGAAAGATAATTGAAACACTCATGATATAAATGTATATATTAGAAATTAATGTAATTACACCAATAGAACTCTTAATATGTATTGAACTTTAAATATACCCATACACAACCAAGTAAAACAAAAAGTACGGGACGGGTAAGTAGCAGTAAAGCACGACAACCACATACAATGTGTAGTCGGTTTAAACTATTTCAAGCGACATTTCCTTCTACATGTGAAATTGATGTAATTAGCACATCTTCAATGTGATGGGTTAGTGCGACTGGTTTGTTTGCTCACTTTGCAGTTTTCAAATTGAAATTCTTAAAAAAGAAACATTTGGTAGCACTTGCAGCATTTTTTCCTCTAAATATTAATTAACTATTCACCTTTGTTACCTCCACCAATGAGGTAATATTTTCACCAGTGTTTATGTTTTTGTTTCTTTGCCTGTTAGCAGGATTATGTCAAAAGTATTTGACAGATTTTGACAAAATGTTAACCAAAAATAGACCTCATGCCATGGAAGATTCCAGTAAATTTTGGAGGGGAATTATTGGCCAAAAATTCATATTTTGGTTAGTAACTAACCAATCTTTATGAAATTCGGATTAATTTACATCGGGTTGGCTCTCCAATTACATCACCAAGTTTCATTCACATCAGATCTCGACAGGGTTGGGGTCAGTTATAATTGCAATCCGTAATTGATCATTAATTACAATTATGGAGTAATTGTAATTTAAAAAATCTGTTGCTGTCGTAACCGTAATTCAATTGTTTTTGAGTTTAGATAATTTACTTTGCAATTGTAAATTATTTGCTGTCAAATATAATTTAACGCTAAACTGGGGAACCATGTTACAGTTCTACACATATGTTGTTAATTATTAAAATATATTTCATAACAAACTTTTTTACATTTTACCATTTAAAAAAAAAAATTGAAATTTAGGGGTATACTGACACAAAAAAGGCTCAGACACCCACACCAAAAATATTAAAACCTATATTTTCATTGATTAGGAAGCCTAACAAGGAAACCAATAGATGAGAAAGAAAATAGATGATTTGTTTTTAGTGTATTTTACAGCTGATTTCGGACCCGTTATCATAAGCGATGCAACAGGAAGCTTAAGGTTAACTTTTGTTTAGGGGTGTCCCGCTCCGATATTGATATCGGATATCGGTCCAATATCAGCCAGAAAATGAATATCTGTTTTTATTGGACTGCATCTAAAATCTATATATTGGCGCTTCGATAAGTTTTTGTTGTTTTTGTCCCCGCCCTCAGTTGTTCCCACCATATACTGACGGTAAAAAAATGACTGAAGTGAACTTGAATTGTTGACAATTGTTTTCTGTTTGAGTAGCATCACTTGATCAAACCTTTTCTAACATTCCACACTATAAAATAAGTAATAAAAGTATGTATGATTTGTGCTGATATTGTTTTGAATCAAAATCGGTATCGGCCAACACTCACGGCTGCAATATCGGTATCATATCGGAAGTGAAAAAGTTGTATCGGGATATCCCTACTTTTATTAGCTTATTTATTTCAGGCTCAGTTATTGTAATTAATTGGGGTGCCTGGCACATTTGGACCTACTGTATTGTTGATAATGGGGATATAAATTTCTTCCAAGCCCTTAAAGTGTGAATGATCATGGTACTGATCCAGATAACTGCAAATATTTGGCAAAGAGGATATTTGGGGCTTGGTGGAGGTTTCTGCTCTTGTTGGGTAATGATATAGTCTTATTCTGTCCTAACCTCCTGTGTTTTTAGCTCCTGTTGAATAATGTATTTGTTTAATATTTATAAATCTGGTTTTCTAGGTTCAGCTTGCTGAGCTCATAGAGTGCTTGGATAAGAACGCCTGGGAAGCCGAACTCTACGCTGCCATTGAGGAGTTGAGGGATGAGGTTCACACACACATGGACATCACAGAGGACCTGACCAATAAGGCTCGAGGAAACAACAAGTGTTTCCTCACTGTTGCCAATGGTAAAGAACTCTGCCTCTTTCTTTTAAGGCATGCATATGAACATGGGCACTAACTGTGTACACAAACTGTAACGACCTAAAACTGCTGTTACGCATATGTTTAGCTTTGTGAGTGTGTATGAATAATTAAAAAAGACAATTTTGGAAGAACAAATGGCCTTTACGATGTTTTTTGAGGAACAGCAGAGTTTTATTTAATACCTCTTTGGCAGCTTTAATGGTTAAATCAAAAAATGTTTCAGATGTAATTTTTCTGTTATGAGAGCTCATGGAATTTACTTCATTAAAGGCAGCAAGTCTTTCTATACTGAGTGGATTTCTTTATAAATACCTACAATAGGCATCTTATTCAGGGTGCCATCCACTCTGGAATTGGTACCAGTGAACAAAAAAATGTAAATATAGAAAATAAATACACAAGATATAAATGTTGTCTAACTATTATTATTATACATGCATTTTTCAGTATTGTGTTACAGTAATAAGTAAACACTGAAATAGTTCTGGAATAGGATTTTCCCACAAAAATGACTATTTTTTTTTCTGGTTTCAACTTCCCTCATAGTGATTAAAAAAAAGGTTTAGGGTTTCTCTGCCTAAAGGTTTAAATCCTCCTCTGTATTTGTCTTGGCATGATGGACTCTGTTTATTACTGTAGAGCTTTTTTCCCTGCTTTAATGTTCGAGGCAGCCATCTTTTATGTTGTTCTCTTGTCGTATTATTATGAGATAAGGCAAAAAAACAATGATTAACCTTCTCATAATGGATCACACTTCTGTTTAATATTTACCCAGAAAGTTTACCTTCCAGCATTTTACACATAATAATGCATGAGGCGTTAGAGATATCATCACACAGAAAAAAGCACAGTTTGACTCCTAATTATTTACTGAAAAGTAAATAATAAGATAGATTTTAGTTGTGGGTGAATTATGCAAATATTGTCATTTTGTTGAATTTACGTTATTTTTAATGATCGTCCTAAACACATTTTTAATATTTAGTTTTACATTTTTTGATTTAATGTCCTTTGAAGTGCACGGCTGTCTGACATGTTAATAATTTTCACTTTTTGGATATTAATTTGTTTATTCATAACGCGTGATGTATCAGTAGCACTACATCTTATTTTCTACCTTTATCCTTTCAGTTGTTTGGTATCCTAACAGTGCTTACTTTGCATATCTCTCCCATCCAGATGAGATCCTGGAGCGATTGCGAGCAAAAAAGGAGGAGGAGATGGAGGAGGTGAAAAGACGAGCAGCTGAGGAAGCCATGAGAGCACGACTGGAGATGGAGAACAGGGACGTAGATGTAGAGAACGAAAATGAGAAAGTACCGATGACTGATGTGGGACAGCAGGAAGGCCAGCTAAATTATCTAACACCAAAAGAGGACGAAGATTTAATTAAAGAAGAGCTCACCAAGCAAGAAAATGATAGCATCAAAACCGAAGGTAAAATCCTCCAACATTTCTTGCCCTGAGTAACAATGAAATCCACAGCAAGAAGTGTTTTCTCTGTTTCTTGTCCATTTTCCGCATTTTAATCTTTGTTAGGGAAAGCACAACAAAGGTGTGTTCTAAGGATTAATTTCACTGTTATCTGAAGTAAATTTTATATCCTGTGCTGTTTTATTATAGGAATCACTCCTACTCCTGATTTAAAGATTAGAATATTGAAATAAATTAACTAAATAGACTAAAATAAATACTTTAAGTTATATATCTCAATCTAATCCATGGTCTCAGGTCAAGCACCAGAATTTTACAAACCTATTAAAAACGGATTAGAGGCGTTGTATATTCTCTCTGACATGGTTTCTTTATTATCCCCCGCCACAAAGTGTGGAAGAGGGATATAGGTTTGAGCTCCATCTGTCTGAGTTAAAGGGGACAGCTTTTTTCAGAAACACTTTAAGATAGGATAACCAACTTTGGTGTGCGGCTTCAGGGTATCAATACCTTGATGTAGTTCGAAAATGAGAAGTGCGCAAGTATTTTTTCCGGAGTTATTGCCCTTGTTCCGTTTTTCTTTATTCTGTTTGAGGTATCTTTAAAGGAGACAACTTTTCTTAGAAATCATTTAGGATAGGATAACCAATTTTAGCGTGTGGCTTCAGGGTATCAATACCTTGATGTAGTTCAAAAATGAGAAGTGTGCAAGTATTTTTTTCGAAGTTATTCCCCTTGTTCCGTTGTGAGTTATATTGACAACCAATCTGGTGGGGGATGTTGATGACCATTTTCTTGTTTAAAATGAAATCAACAGTTAAATGCAGAAGCACCAATAGACCATTAGATGTGATCTTAGATCAGAGCTGCATTCTCACATTTTGTCAGTCATTAGAAAGGAGAACATGTGTGCGTGTGTGCTTGACACACGGAAAGGGGCACTTTAAGGATGTCGAGATTAATTGATCCAAATCGGTATCTAGATACTAAGTTGCGCGATGCGAGTGTATCGATTAATCTGTACAATTTACGGGTGAAATTGAGATGCATTGTTCAATGTGTCAAATGTGCACTTTTTTGTTAGATTTGATGCTTATAAGGAATGCAATAAATCCTTTGCCTCGGGTACTATACTTAATTGCAGATACGTATTTACTATTTAAATCTTTGGTATAATTTTTTTAATCATGTTCAATTCAATCCAACTTTATTTTCATGTTGAATCGTAACGCACAAAATTGCATTGTGTAGAAGTGAAAATTGTATCGAACCAGGAACAGGGGTGAATCGTATCGGAGATTCAATATATCGCTAATGTATGGTAGCGCTGGTAGTGTATTGAGGTACGTATCGAATCGTTGTCAGTGATGGAGATTTACATGCCCAACACCATTCATGAGCCTCTGAGCGTAGTCAAGGCGTTTGTGTGTCATTCAGCTCAAATGATGGCAGAACGTGTCACTTAACATTGCGTGCATCTGTCACTCTTTAATGTAATAGTGTCTGAATGTGTTTGTTATTAGACAAGTGTAAAATAACCAGCTGTGTGTAATTGAATGAAACAGTTTATTTAATTAATTCTGCTGCACGGAGTGGGAGAGAGCAGTTTGGTCTGCACAACTAGGAGTAGTAAGTTCATGTGGGGATGTTTACATCATGTGAACACTTTTAACTTTAAAATATTTCCCCAGCTCAGACATCTTTGCGAGTAATACTTCTACAGAGGTTCTCTTTTTGCTCCCTGCCGGCATGAGAGGAAAACTAGCTTGTGAAAAAAAAAAGATTGGTTTGGGTTTGGTACAATTTTGTTAATCACCTATCTCTGACATTTTTAAAATATTTCTTGCTTATGAAACTATAGAAATACAAAATCCAGCACAAAGTGTGATATAGATCTGTGTAAAGCACCAAAAAACATTAATTTTAGCTCTTTCCTACCCAGACAAGTTAGAGTATTTTCAGCCTTTACTTCTTCGCTTTGTAGTAATAACTATCTGTTGTCACTAACAAGCTCTTCCCAAATACAGAAAACTAACAATCTTAAAGTGTAACTAAACCCTCAGGTTTTGTCTGACTTGGGGGTACATAAAAAATTATGGGTGATTCTCCTGGAGCAGTTAGGACAAGCCCAGTCTATACTATAAAATATCCAAAGAACAATCTATGCTACGCTAACTACCTGCTAAATACTCACTATACTTCTCTATTCACAATTCTATCAATTAAACCTACTCACCATAGATTGCAGAGTCCACAGGTGCTAGTTCTTATAGGAGGTGCGGGGCAAATAGTGCTTGTTTGTGACGTAAGATGGTCCCAATACATCACAGAATCTTGTTCTCAGCCAATAGCAAAATTTGATTCTAATAGCTGGGTTTCAACCTATAGAGGGCAGTCACTCTTACATTTTTACAACAACATACCCCAAATTGAAATACTTGTCAAGAATTGGACTAGGATCAATCAATAACACTACTTACTAGGGCTGGGCAATTTTGCCTAAAAAAAAATATCTGATTTTTTTAAAGAACAATTTGATTTTTTTAATGCACTTAAAAATGTCTGCAGACCTCAGATATATTGTCTAAAGTGCAACTTTATTGCTGTGATTGTCCTCAAGAGTTAAAATGCATAGAATAATCCCAAAATAAAAAGTAAATGAGGCTCTGTTATTCAACTATTTCAAGCTTTAACCCAGGTTTAAGCAAAAGCACAACAGTAACTTCACAGTAGCTTAAATTTTCTGATTAAGAAATCAGATAACTACATATTTTATAACATTACAATTAGAAAAATAATAAACTCTTCCTTTAGCATATCAGCATAGAATAAAACATTCAACATGCCTGTGGCACACATATAGCCTACTTAAAGGGTAAACAAAGAGGGGGCTGGCTCACATTGGAACGTGAAAAAGTCTGAAAAAACTGTGGTGGGGAAAAAAAATTAAAAAATAATTATTATTATTATTTTAAACTCAAATTTTCTAAATAATTTTTTTTTTATCTACAAATTTGACTAATCGATTAAATCAATTTTTTTACCCAGCATTGCTACTTACAACCAAATATATTTGTATTCAGCAGAAAAGTGTGGTTTTGGGGTTTAGTTACTCTTTAGGTTGGGCCACCAATGCTCCAAATATCCCTGAGACAGATTCCCACAGAGTGAAGGGGCCACATGGAAGCTGCTTACACCTCTCAATTGGCTTTTAATTTGCAAAGTGCTTTATTGCCTCAACAACCTGCTTATTCTTTCATAAAGCAAATATGTTTCGGTGTTCTTTTTAGAATCTTGTCAGTCTGAGTCTTTCATGCATCTGTTGCGCTATCCACTATTAGGGTATGTATTGTTAAATTGACATTACATTACTTTGGTTCTAATTGTAAAATAAGCCTTTTTGCTAAAACATTGCTTGCACGAGTTGATTTTAAATTCCATGGCCATCGCTTAGTATCTTCTTGAGTAAATGTTATTTTTTAAATCACTTCTGTTTTGCTGGTGTATAATGTAGGTGGTGTTCTTAGATTATATGTCCAATAAGTATTGGTGATGGTGGTTTGCGTTCTATAGTTGTACAAACCTATTTAAGGGTGAGGCATGGAGGAATGTTTTCCTGAATGTTTAATTGTGTCTTTGTTATAAACACATCAGAATCTAATGGGCTTGGCATTGAACTGCTTGACCACATCCTCTCCATCTAGATCAGCCCTCACAGGCCAGTTATTTGTTTTAATCAGGTGGTGTGTCATGAGCAGGGAATCATTCAAAAATCAGCAGAAGACTGACCCTTAAGAACCAGAGTTAAGCTCTGTGATTACATCACCAGCAGAGGGAGACACAATTCTATCATACTGTATAACTTTCACATCATTTTCTTTAGCTCGTTCATTGTTCTATTCAGACATGTTAAAACATTTTTTTGTAGTGTTTGACATATTTTACATGTAATTTGTTTATGATCTTTTGTCTAAGTAGCAGGAAACCCATCATCAGATTCTGGTCTTGTCAGCGGAGATGGCGTTCCCAGTCTGACCAATCCTTCTCAACCAAGTGAAGAGAACAGCAATGGCAGTGTTGGGTTTGGACTCCTCTCCAGAGTTATTGAACCCCCTGATTTGGCAGACAAGTCTTCACAGTCATCTCTGGCAAGCTTGGATGACACAGGTGTGGTAAAATATCATCTTCAAATCAGAAAAACATTAAAAAATGCAAAACTTAAATGGATACACAAGCCTATAAATGACTTTCCTACTCAACCCTCTGGATGCTCATGATGTGTCTAGATCAATATGATTGGTTCCTGTTTTTAAATGCTCTCTTTTTTGTTTACATTTTGCATGTTCAGGAGATAGCAGGGACTCAATTAATGGTGAGATGACTGGTCTCGGCAGTAAGAAGTCTTTGGCGACTCGCATGGTGACCCGGCTCAGGAACCCTGAGAGCAAGTTGAGCCAGATGAAAAGCCAGCAGTTTGCAGCTGCTGTTCACGAAGCCAACAAGGGGTTCAAGGAAGGCAAAGAGGTGACAACAAACCAACAAAACAAAAAGATAACATGGAACATGTTTAGGCCTTCAGTAAACACATTTGCATATGCCTCAGCTCCCTGTAATCCCATCAGCTTTGAGCTATGTACATAGACTGTTCAAATCACTAATAATTAGTCAGATAAGGATGGGTAACAGTTTTTTGATAAATGTTTCCTTTTTTCATTGGCACCATTGGTGGGAAAGTAAATGAAAACTAAGATCAGATTTTTCCTTATAGTATAAAGATGACTTTTTCTTTGGATATAAAACATTTTTTCTTTATGCGACTTCATTTTTATTTTTATTTTGGTCCCCAACTTCGGGTTTGCCTGTCATATAATCATTTCAGTTTCCTATTTGGTGTAGTTTATGAGATATTGGAAGCTGAAAATGGAAGAAAAATAAGGACGCACTAAGATCGACACATACCCTCTTCACTAAATTGGCTATATATTAAAAAGTATTCATCCAATCAAACAAAAAATTTACGATGTGCTTATTGAATAATCACGGAACAATTGGTAAAAATTTCAGATTTTTTTGCCATTTGTGAAATGGCATGGAATGATCCATCGATAACAAAGTTTCTTAACGGGAATTATTTTTTTAATGAGAGTTGATTATTTAATGTAATTGAATGTTTTTGATGCGTAATCCTGCAGGTGCTGGTTGTAAACGCTCAAGGCGATATCACTCGTGTGAGCACACGCAGCAGCAAAGAGGTGGTGATGAAGGGGCCCGTTTGCCAGTACTTTAAGCTCGGTCAGGAGGGAAAGTACCGTGTCTACCACAATCAATACAGCTCCAATGCCCTGGCTCTCAACAAGCACCAGCACAGAGAGGCAAGTCGGATGCAGACGTATTTATTTATTTGTTGTTCATGCAAATGAAGTTTTTAGTGAGCACAGGTTGAAATTGTTCAGAGACTTGTGAGGGTACCTGGAGTTTCTAAGTTGATTTTAATCAAATTATAAAGAATGTCAGATTCTGTTGTATTCTTGTGGTCTAGTTTATGAAATACTTTTCTTCTTCTTTTCACAGGACCATGATAAAAGGAGACATCTCTCTCACAAGTTTTGTATGACGGCTGCTGGAGAGTTTAAGTGGAACGGTTCAATTCATGGCTCAAAGCTTTTGACCATCTCAACTCTGAGACTTAACATAATCCAGCTGGAGAACAATGTACCAGGACCATTCATGCACCCCAACTGGGCTTCACACAGGTACAGAGCTGAATGGAGGTCTGGGATGTAGAAGTAGGGTTTCACAGTTCTGTGTTGCATCTAGCGCTCTTGTCAGAACTTAAGACTGAATTTGCCATAATTTAAAATTCAATAAAACTACATTTTTAGATGAAATTGACACTTTGGAAAACCTGTTAAATGTGTTTTCTTTGTTTTAAGGACCAACTGGATCAAAGCTGTTCAGATGTGCAGCAAGGCTCGAGAGTTTGCTTTGGCTCTGGCTATCTTGGAGTGTGCTATCAAGCCTGTGGCAATGCTACCTGTGTGGAAAGACTCACTTGGCCACACCAGGTAAGCATTCACTCCATGTACTCTACATTACTAATCATTTAAAACTGTTCATAAATATTATAAAATCCCATACCTGTTAGTTATGTGTTACCCGTTGGTTTAAGTGGTTAACAATAATGGCATCAGACACGCACCGACTGCATGAGCTCAAGTAACGTGGACCCAGCTCAGCAGTCAGAGTCAATCATAAGCAGATCAGATCAAAAGGCCCACCCTCGCTGTGAGGGAAAATATTTAGACTGCAAGTCCTTAACCGGCACCACCCACCTCTGCTGCGACTACGGCTTCAGAACCACAGGGCCTCTTTAAGGAGGCTTTTTTACAAGCTCAGAAGCACAATGTGTGCATGTGTGTGTGTTGTTGATGCCTGAAATCAAAATAATTACATAAAATATTTGGAAACCTTTGTTAAATATTTGCTTTGCACAGCACAGTTATTAGTTGTTTTTTGTAGTTCAGTAAACATTTTTTAGCTGTATTTGCATTATTTATTATTGCATATGATTAGGATTTTTTTAAACTGCTTATTACTTTACCATTCAGTAACACTTGAATTGATTCATAACTTCTCAACTTCTCTTTAGGTTTAACCGCATGACATCCATGGAGCGTGAGGAGAAAGAGAAAGTGAAAAAGAGGGAGAGGAAGCTGGAGGAGGAGGAGACGTTACAGCAGGCCACATGGGTCAAGTACACCTTTCCGATTAAACACCAGGTAATCCTCACACATGCTCAGAGGATGACTGCTGAACTTTGTCAACATGAAGAATTTGATACATCAGCATGGAACAACATAATCAGCCTCTCTCTTTGGAAGTAAATGCTTATTCAAAGACTTTAAAGGCTTTTAAAGGCTTTTCTACATGAAAACTTAGATGTTGTACAAGTCCGGTCATTAAAATAGAACACAGTGGTATGCTGACGTGACGATGAAAAGCCTTTCATGCAGCAATTTAAATCAGTTTGTGACAGATTTGAGGTTAATTCACAGTTTGTTTGTTTTAATCCATTTGTGTGTTTTCCTTCCTCATCACTATCAGGTGTGGAAGCAGAAAGGAGAGGAGTATCGTGTCACCGGCTACGGTGGATGGAGTTGGATCAGTAAGACTTATGTGCAGCGGTTTGTCCCCCGACTTCCCGGCAACACTAACGCCAATTACCGCAAAGAACTCGAAGGTCAGAAATATAAATATTGACGCCATTAAAGTTTGAGTCTACAGTAAGTTACCTGGAGCCAAAGTGATTTGAATCTGACAATGTGTCTTCATTTTCATTTTCAACTCTTCCTTCGAACACTTTGCTTATTTTATTTCATTGTCACAATGAGATTAATCTAAGTGTTAAACCAGGTGCTGACTTTTACCCTGTGTAAAACTTTGATTTGTTATGTTACCTTTAATGTTGAACACTGATTCTCTGTAATTTCTGTGTTTCCTAAAGACGCAAAACATGGAAAGAAATGCACCCTGCTGGATTTGAGTCGACATACGGGGGAATTATCAAGTGAAGCTCAGGTAGTGGGTGACCCAAACAGCAAAGAAAATGATGAGGACTGTTCTAGTGTCTCCAAGCCACAGTCTGTTGAGATGGTAGAAGAAGAAAAGAAAGAAGAGCTAAATGAAAAGGAAAAGCTGCCGGAGGAATCATCCACTAAAATGGAGATGGATCCCCCAGAGGCACAATCAGGTAAAAAACAAACTATGACAGATTGTGTTTCATGACAAAGGCTGTGTCCGAAATGGCCTACTCCGTACTATACACTACAAACTTCATGATAATATACTGTCTACTGTATACTATAAGTATGATTAGGATGATGACCGTTTCCCAAGATGCATTTCAAACCAAAGAATGACAAAAACTGAAGCTCACTGAAACTAATTATCTCAGTTGATTCGCCACCTTTGAAAGTTCTGAAAACATTTAAAGCAAGAAAGTGACCAAGTAGAATATCAACATGTGGTCATTTGATCCATAAAACTCGCGGAAACACATTTCATGGCGACATTTCAGAGATTTTCGGAGAGCCGCCATTGTGCTCCTGACAAAACATCTGGTTAAATTCAAAACAAGAGCCCTATTTACAAAAGTGTTAAAAACTAATGGAAGACATGAAGAGATGCTTTTTTTTTCGAAAAGGGAATGTTTGACTTGTAGCTTGAAGCCCGTCCAAGGACGATTTTACGTTCCGCTTGCAATGCATCATTGGACGGTTGAGTATGACTAGTGTGCCCACCATGCATACTTCAAAAATGTATTTTTTGCATACTCAATTTTTTCATACTATCTAATGAATGCACTACATACTAAATTTGACATCAGACTTAGTATGAGTAGTACGTTAGTATCCGATTTCGAAAACAGCCTCAATCTATGGTATACTTGTTGGCGTATTAATCCTTTGATCTTTTATTTTCTGCTTTAGATATGAACAGCTGAAAAATAATGTTGAATTGTCTCTATGTCCTGTGAATAAAAGCTTCATTCTCTCTTCAGGGTCCATTGAGCTGCAGGAAAAGTTATCCCTCAAAGAGGAGCCCCTTGAAATCCTTGATCGACCGTTTTATTTTGACGTGGTGGACGTCAGTAAAGGTTTCCTCAACCGAATTGCCTATAAGAAAAAGGTCAATCCTTCCAAGCTGGACATCCTTTTGGAGCGAAGAGTGAAGCAGCACATATTTGAGGAGAGACAGCAGGCGTCTGCCCCTAAGCTTCAGAGTCCGGCACCCGTCACCTGCACTTTCACTCCTGTTCCAGGCACGCCAAAACGACCTCGATCACCACTCAAACCCCACTCACTCATTCAGATGGAACTCACACAGGGTGAATCTTTGACAGTGGAGCAGAAATGTCCACCAGCCCAAACTGCTGGAACAGGAGAAGTTGAAGGACAAGAAGTAAAAGAGGAGAGCAAAGCTAGTTTGTCTCAGTCTATTAATTTTTCCACTTCCTCTTCTCATCTCTCCAGCTGTCAGCCTAAAGACAGTAGTGTAAGTAAAGAATCAGATTCAGCACATGATCCCGACACCTCTGGACCTCAAGAAGCAGAACAAAACTCACCTGTAAGGACTTTGCAGCCACAAGATAATGGTTCAGACTACGTAAGGCAAGAGGGCATCAAACTGCCTGATTTACAGGAAACGCCAGCTGAAGGACTCCATTGCTCATTAGAGCAGCAACTATTCTGCCCCACATCAAATATGGACAATGTTGCAAATATTGAAAATACAGGGTTTAATAGGTGCATCACAAAACTGGACTCTGTACAGACATTTTCAAAGGTTGTTGACCAAAAAAGCATGTCGGAATCCAAACCTATTCAACAAAACTCAGAAACATCTAGCTTGAAGCGTTCAGACACTGAGGAAAATGGCATGGAGCCAGAGGAGAAGTTAGAAAACATGCCAGGCATTAAATATGGTAGAACTTCATGTGATGTGACCCCTAACCCAGTTACTCCCCTTCCTCAGGTAAACGGTAATGATGGCCCTGTGAGTGAATGGACACTGAATAATTCTTTAATGAGTCAGAATAACAGTGTGCTTAAATCCATGGTGAATAATGTTGGTAAGGTAGAAGAACAAGGGATGGATGAGCCGTTTAAAGAAGGCACAGTCCAAAAACCACTGGTGAATGGAGATTTAGCTCCTGTTAACTGTAGCAAGGGTTGGGAACAGGAACCCAGTCTGGTTTCCAAAGCAGAGATGGACCAAAAGGTCATATTGCCAGACCAGGATTACACACCTGCGGTAAAGAAAAAAAAAATGGAAAATAACACAGACTTATTTGAAGGCAACGCCCAGCACAACACCAGACCAGCTATAAAATCCACAGAGACCACACCCACCTCAGGGGTCAAGATCATCCGAATGGCCCCTTCTCCCATTCCCTCCGCAGAGGAGTCGAGTTTGAGCGATGAATTTACTGAGGATAATAGTAACAGTGGGTCAGCACAGCCACTGACGCCCATCGTCACCCAGGAAACCAACATCTCCACCACAACAGTTGTTTCCAATAAAGTGACAACAGCCCAGGTGCCGTCGTCTGGAAATGTAACCTCAGCTCCAGCATCAACAGCAGACAGCAGTGCAGTGCCTAACCCAACTACTATGACCAAAACTACTGTCAGTGGTCAATCACAAGACCGCCAGAGCGAAACGGTGATGCAAGATGAAAAAACAACGCTCTCGGTCAGTGAATCAACAACTGACAGCAGTGCTGGGACCATGAAGTCATCTGTTGCTGTGAGCCACGAGGAGTCTTTGTCCTCAACGAAGGGTCGCGTTCGTCTCCTCAACCTTTCCTGCACCAAGAAAACACGCTCTGACACGGCGCTTCCATCATACTGCAAGTTTGTGACCAAGAGCAACAGGAAGAGCATTTTTGTCCTGCAGCATGACGACTTGAAGGTTCTGGCAAGGAAAGGCGGTTTCCGGGAAGTGGCCATATTTAGTTACAATGCCAAGCCTGCCCTGGATATTTGGCCATACCCTTCACCCAGACCCACGTTCGGCATCACCTGGAGGTAGGACCACAAGCAAATGTCACACCAACAGACTGTAAACTCATTGTGAAAGCATTTGGGACAATCATGTGACACATTAATATTCTGTCCACTGCATGTCTTTCAGTTAAAAAAGGTTGAAATGCATAAAAAGATGCCAAATTTACTTTTGTAATTTATTCTGTTATTCGAAGTGTCAAAATATCATGTGGTGCGAATGTCTGGCCAAAAAATCTTTAAGATTACTCTAAATCTATTCACATTTATTTTCTGCCATATTTTAGTTATATTATACTCCTAAGTCCTGTATAAGATTTCTAAGTATTTCCATATTTATTTTAGTCATAATATTCATGCAAACCTTGCCTGATAATGCCTTATGAAATATGCATTGCAATCATTATGCGTTATTGACCCATTTGTCAAATATTTAATTTATATTTGATTTAATTTGAAGCCACTCTAAGATCCAAAATCTAAACTTGCCAAAACATAAGAACAACATGAATAAATGATTGAAATCTTTAGTTATTATTACAATAAGCACAAGAGAGGGTTCAGGAGAGCCTTCTGACTCATATAAATAAAACATTTCAAAAACAAAATGATACTGCCAATTAAACAAAGTGTCATAGTGTACATAAAGACAAAAAAGTGGAAACCGCTGGTCTAGTTGTTGCAGAGCAGCTGCGGTTAAAGCAGGACCTCTGGTTGTTTTGACCAGACCTCAGAGGCCCTGAAGAGCAGACGTGAATCATCTCGTGGTTAGACATGCCACCTTGTTCACTCGTTGCACTGACTAAAGGAGACAGATTTTCCACCTGTGGGAGAACTTTTTAAGTGTGTAACTGCATTCACACGTGTGCTGCCTGCTGATGTGCTTTTGTACATGCTTTGATGGAGGAGTTCTTATTACTAATGACTAATGTAATGTAATCAAGGGTTATTTTATTAGGAATGTATGCCTTGATGGAGGACATCCTGCCTTTAGATTCAGCTATGAGAACTTACTGTGAACTCCCAAAAATGTTAATTAAATAGAAAAAAGTATGAGCCATTTGAACTGTGTGAATATAAATGATTGAAGTGTTTTTCAGACAAGGAAAAAAAAACTCTCACAGAAACAAGTTTATCTTCAAAGATGTACATTGATGATTTTAAAATGTGCTTTTTGTCATTCAGAGTACATCATTTTGACTGAACTGTTTTGAAACCTGAGCCAAGATGCTGTCCTCTAGGCTTTAGTTTTTTGTTTTTATGTCACACAGTTTTCTGGAGTTGTAAATGTTTACTTGCTTTTATTCATGACTAATCCATGAGTCTGTGTATGATGTGCCCAGGTATCGCCTACAGACGGTGAAGAGTCTGGCTGGAGTGAGCTTAATGCTGAGGCTCCTGTGGGCCTCTCTGAGATGGGACGACATGGCTGTCAAACCGTCCGCTGCAGTCGGCACCACGCGAACAGGTAGACCTGCTGTCACTTTAAACAACAATGTATATTTGTAATGTGCTGCAAGCCCTTTTCATGAAAAGTAACGCTCACTTTAGTGCAGCAACTTGAGTGGCAGCTGTAGATTACGTAATAATGTGTTTGTGTTTATATATATATATATATATATATATATATATATATATATATATATATTCCCACCTATTTATTTTTCCCAATAACTATTTATTGTATTTTTATGATTGTGTTTGGTGCTTCTTACATCCTCATCATTTCTGTACCATGGTCTCCGGCTCTGTCTCATCCCTACAGAAACATCAGACACTGAGATCACAACTACTGAGATCATCAAACGTCGTGATGTGGGACCGTATGGCATTCGCTCCGAGTACTGCATCCGCAAGATCATCTGCCCCCTCGGCGTTCCTGAGACACCCAAAGGTAAAAAACATAGTTACGAAGGGCTGGAGGTCTTTTCCAGATTTGTCTGATACGCTAAATTATCTACATCAGAGTTTTTCATAGAATCAGGACCAAAGAAAGAAGACCATTTGCTGGGATTTGTTTAATTATCTGTACATGTGTCTCAGAGACCCACACGCCTCAGAGGAAGGGTCTGCGCTCCAGTGCCTTACGCCCCAAGAAGCCCGAGCCTGCCAAGCAGACGGGCCCAGTGGTGATCGAGACCTGGGTGGCTGAGGAAGAGCTGGACCTTTGGGAGATTAGAGCCTTCTCTGAAAGGTCAGAATCTGATCCAATTTAGGTGGACAGCTATGGGGCGCTAAAAACTGGGAGGAGGAAATGCAACTACAATGATGTAGCATACACAATCAGATTTATCCAACCTGAAACTGTTTGACTGCCCTAATTTGTTTATTTAGTGTGTTTTAGAGGCAGGTCTTAACTGTCACAGCATTATGCAGCGATGACTGCAGTGATTGTAACATGGAAAATGCACATGGGAAACAAAGGCAACAAAAAGAAATTATGTTTAATGCTTGAGTGAACATTTTTGGTCTGACTGATAAGGCTCATTTGACTGATGTGGTTCATAACATCAACCACTTTTCACAGAGCATTGATTGAGAGTGTCATGCCAGAAACAGCACTGACCAGCCGCTCAGGTGGTACACTTGTGCCATCGCTGTGCACATAGTCGCTTATGTGGCCATACCAACCTGTCATTGCCTGATCCCGTTAGATCTCAGAAGCTAAGCAGGTCTGGGCCTGGTTAGTAGTTGGATGGGAGAACACTGAGAATTCCAGGTGCCACAGTGGGGGACAGTCACCCCAGTGGTATCTGTCATCGTGTCCTTGGGCAAAACACTTCACCCACATTGTCTAGTATGAATTTAGTGTGTTGGTGGTGGTCGGAGGGTGGCACACTATGGCAGCCTCGCCTCCGTCAGTCTGCCCCAGGGCAGCTGTGGCTACAATAGTAGCTTACCACCACTAAGTAGCTAAAGACCAAGTCAAAAACCTTGGTGTTCTGATTGACTCAGATCTTACATTCAGCAGTCAGATCAAATCTATCACAAAAACAGCCTTCTACCACCTAAAGAACATCTCCAGAGTGAAAGGTTTAATGGCTCAGAAAGATCAGGAGAAACTGGTCCATGCTTTTATCTCCAGCAGACTGGACTATTGTAATGGTCTTCTGACAGGAATCCCCCAAAAGAGCATCAAACAGCTACAGCTGGTTCAGAACGCTGCAGCTCAGGTCTTAACCAGAACAAAGAGGTCAGAACACATTACTCCAGTTTTAAAGTCTTTACACTGGCTCCCAGTCAGCCTCAGAATAGACTTTAAAGTTCTGCTGCTGGTGTATCAATCTGTGAATGGGTTTGGTCCAGAATACATCAGTGACATGTTAGTCAGGTATGAACCCAGCAGGTCTCTCAGATCTATGGACACAGGTCAGATAGTGGAGCCCAGAGCTCACAGTAAACATGGTGATGCTGCTTTTAGTTGTTATGCTGCAAAGAAGTGGAACAAACTGCCAGCAGAGCTGAAGTCAGCATCTAATGTGAACATTTTTAAATCAAAGTTAAAGGCACTTTTTTTCTCTACTGCATATGATTGAGAGAGAGATTTTTGGTCATGTTGTTGATGTCATGATGATTTTACTGATGAGTTTAATTGATTTTACTGATGATTTTAATTGATTTTACTGATGATTTTAATTGATTTTACTGATGATTTTAAATGTTCTTATTGATTTTAAACAATTGAATGTTTTATCATGTAAAGCACATTGAGTTGCCTTGAGTATGAAATGCGCTATACAAATAAATTTGCCTTGCCTTGCCTTGCCTAAGTGCGGAGTGAAAGAATAATCCCTTAATTTTGTAAAGCGACTTTGAGTGTCCAAAAAAGCGCAATATAAAATTGATTTATTATTATTATACACTAGGCAGCTGGTATTTTTTTTAGGAGTGAGACGGGGACAGACTTTTGGTGATGTTATATGAAAAGAAAAACTTATTTATGTGTTATTTGTCAAAATAAAAATTGTCACAAAAAACTGCACTAAAACCACTAAACCTTACATTTTCTGTTCTCTATGCTAAGTCCTCATTTAGATTAGGTGATCCCAACCATGTTTGCAGTGCACTGATTTGAGCAGCAATTTCAGTAAAGAAATGGCGTGTCCAAAATATTTAAGTATGCAAGCAATTTTGCGCTCTTCATTGTAATCTTTGTAAATCAGGCCCTCGGTAACTTATTCTCATGCCTGTTGTCTGTTATCTGAATCTTGTAAATACATTACCCTTTTAATACTTTAATCATTATTGACATTTTACATTGGAAAGTCCTTTAACAGATGCGTGTTCAGATATATTTTATTAGTCTCTTCCTATTTTACAGGGTGGAAAAAGAGAAAGCTCAAGCAGCAGAGCAAGCTAAGGTGAGTGTGGTTTAACTCAATGAGAGTTTTTGGGAAGTTAGTTCTGGTCTGAAAGTTTTAAAAAAAAAACACTAACAATTTAGATTTTGAAACCTTTCAGGCATTAGTCCAACATCAAAAGATGATTCGTCATATCGAAAATATCTCGGTTAAATTACTCCACTGTTTATTTTTTTCACCTTCACTAATTGTATTAGGCATCTTTAAGCATTACAGATACATAAAACATTGAAATATTGATGGTATTTTACTTTTTAACATAAAGTATTATAGCAAAGACTTATTGATACATTTTCTTGTTAAATTAGCATTGTTAAATATCCTTATTGTCTATAGACTATGATTGTGTGTGACTGGTGAAAAAGCACTGAATGGATTTAATCCATCTTCACAGAAGCGTCTTGAGCAGAAACCAGGTTTGGTCACGGGAACTCCGACTGGGAGTCCGGCCACGCCCATTGCCACGCCCAAAGTCATCGTGGGCTCAATCTCTGGTCAGGGAACCTCAGGAACCAAAGTGGTCCTATCCACCAAGATGGGCACCCCCGTTACATTCCAGCAGAACAAGAACTTTCAACAGTCCTTTGCCACTTGGGTCAAACAGGGTCAAAGCACACAGGGTACGCCTCCATGTGACCTGTTTACAGACTTTCAAGCAAGAGGGTCACACTCTACCTTTTTGTCATTGATCTATTTCAAAGGAGCAATGCCTTATCTATAGTACATTATTTTAAGCTATGAGCTAACATGTTTTTGACATGTCTGAGTTTTTCTGCTGCAATCTGAATGTAAATGTTTTAGAACTATGCTTTCATTTTATGCACATAGCTCTGGTTTTGCCAGTTTTTTTAAATTAATTTCTGGTTGATGTTTTTTAATCAGGTTTGAGCACAGAGACCACAGTGGGCACATCGGGTGGACACACTCTCCAGATCACTGGAACCTCTGTTGGAGGAAAGGTTGTAACCACCAAGCTGCCTCTACCCGCCAACAGCAAGATCGTAACAGTCAATGTGCCATCATCACAAGGAGGTATGGCTGCACACTTCAGCGGTTGCCTCATTTAACTGTTTCAGGATGTTTGTGTGTTGGTTTTACATGCTTACATGTAGACTTTAGATGTTGGAGCTATGTCCCAGCAGCCTAATTAACTATTGTAAGCAATTTAAACCTGTCTTTGGGTTTAATCATAACTGGTTTTACAACAGCATTAACATAAAATATTTTACCAACTCTGAGGTTAATTCTTATTTTTTTAAGTATGATAGAGCTTGAATTTACTGGTACTGACACTTAACCTGACTTCATGGTACAGATGATTCATCCAGGCCATTTCTGAGGGAAGTTTACATGTTCTCACATCAGCATATATTCTCCTGGTACTCCTGGTATCCTCCCACAATACAAACACATTCATGTTGGCATAATAAACTCTAAATTGAACTACCTGTGAGCCTGGTTAGCATACGCAGGTTTAGAAGATAGATCAAGATAATTTTGAATCATATACTTTGTTTCATTTCACTCAATACTTTTTACTTTAATTCAGGGTCCCCACGATCATGAAATTCCTGTAAAATGTATGGAATTTGAAAAAACGATTTTCCAGTCTTGAAAAGTCATGGAATAATTTAACAGTTTTGAAAAGGTTTTGGAATTATAGCCCTTTTATTGTAATATTTAAAATCCAACCTTTCCTATTCCTATGGGAATTAAGCAATACCCTTAACTTTAACATATTGTGTTGTACATCGCTTTGGATAAAATTGTCTACTAATTGTAAATGTAATCTTATAATTAAACATGGCAGCGTTTAGTTGTTTAACGTTCCATTCAATAGCTGATGCATCACTGCAAAATATTGCAAAATGTATTATGGCAATTTTGCCATAGTACATTGCTATATGATAGATGAGTGATGGACACAACTTGCATTCCCTGTGCCACATTTTTGCTATTAACCGTGGCACACTCGCAGACCTCTGTTACACTAGTACACTGGAAAAGCCTGCTCATTTTGAATAGATCTTAGTGGTTCAGCACTAAGTCCTGGAAATGTGGTAAAATATTTTGGAAAAGTGTGGGAATCCTGTTAATTTGATTGTATATTTAAAAACTATTTAAATCCAGAGAAGATGCACTGCTCCTGCAAGGGAGAGAATAATGGTTCAAACCTGATTGAAATTGTATTTAAGGCAATTGTTTTATACATTTATATACCCTATGAAAGAAGTACACAATATACCTTTTATTATACTTATGTACATTTTATTAGATTTTATACTATACTTGCAGACGTACTGTCATTGCTGTCTTTAGTAAAACTGCTGCTCCTGTTCCTAATACCTTTTAAACAGGTTTATTTTATTACTTTGCTTTAATTAATCCTTTAGAGTGTTCCATAGTTTAACTTGATATTGTTATACTTATTCTTTTCAGTGTTGTCCTCGCATGTTACATCCTTAGCATTAGTTAGCACACATTGCTCTGTGTATTATTTGCACAGTTTTGAGTCGAATGAGGTCTGGGAGTTTTAAAGCTTGCGTTTTTGAGATTGTCTATTTGTGTAATCACTGTATCCTGTATTATTGATCAGTCTGACGGCTCTTACTTGCATTATGAACGAACGGTTGGATGTTTGATCTATGTGTATTCCCCCACACCTCTAAACAGCAACTCAAGTATAGGAACAAAAGTGTACAGTGTAGTGCTTTTTTCATTAAGAATGTCCCTTGTTTTATCCAGGTTAGCAGTGTTCTTCTGAACTTCCCTTTTACATACTCTATATGTGGTTTCCAGCTTATCTTGTGGTCTGAGATCACACCCAAGAATTTGACTTTGTTTACTCTTTCTGTTTTCATTGTCAATATTTACTTTTACATCAAAAAATTGTTACATCTACAAGTTTAATGATCAATCACACTTTGTTTATATAGCACATTTCAAACAAATTCAATTGTAGTCCAAAATGCTTTACATGATTTTACAAAAGTGATTGACAAAAGGTAAATGATTAAAAGGTTTAGAGACTAATGCAAACAGAAGTAGATTTATAAGATAATAATAAAAACAATGATAACTTATTTATATCAAACTATCTATCTATAAAGCAAGGAATCTCTGTCTGTTTGTGTGTGTGTTCCTCAAATATTTCTGCGAACCAGGCTCAGACTGACCGGAGAATTTCAACATGGCTGCTGCTTGGTTCAAGGGTCTAATATGCTAAAAAAAAAAAGTGTTACACTGAACAGCAGGTATATGCACTGCTTGGCAAAATGTTACAATTTCCTGGCCTACCTTTATGAAACCAAGGGGGTTTATTGCCTGTTCTAAATAAGCCATCTCCTTGGCAAACTGAGTTCACATGAACATGTCAATCAGGCCTGAAGGAATAGACAATTAGAATGTCTCAGATCAGATGTGCTCAATTCACATTTTGTCATGTAAAAAAATACTTTACCTATCCGTAACTTACCTTGAATATGTTCAAAACTAGGTAATGACAAGGAATGAGTTTTTTTGGCTGTCTTTAAAATAAACTTTCTGGAATGTTGCCTCAGTCTACAGCCGAGGTGTGTGAGCTTAATTCAGAATTGTTTAATTCAGAATTAAATTTGTATTAAGAATTACGTGTTTACAAGGTCATTTTAAAAAGGATTTAACTTTTATTCTGAATTAAAGAGGAATTAAAGCTCGCATGAAAAAGGTACTTAAACTCCCACTTTTCTAGAGCAAGATATACTTCCTACAAGCACTGCATCAGTAGTCACAAAGGAAATGTATACATTTCCTTTGTGACTACTTTCAAGAGCAGCTGCATATCCATAACAGTAGGATATTTGTATTATCCCCCAAATGTTTTATCATCAATATACATTATAAACATTTTAGACCCCAATGCTGACCCTTGTGGTACCTCACATGTAATTCATATAACTTGATTTTTTTGGGTTTTCTGTATAAACTGTTTCCTGTTTTGTAAATCATTATTTTAGCAGTCCAAAACAATACCTCTAAAAGCATACTTTTCCATTTTTTCCTATGAGTATACTGTAATCGACTGTGTCAAATGCTTCTTAAGATCTAAAAAGACTGCAATTGTACATTCCTAGCGTACAGGTAATTCAAAACAATGTGATGTTTGTACATACATTTCCACCATGAAGTGTGCCAAATTAGAAGTACAAATAAAACTTACTCAGCTTTGAATCTTCAGATGAGGAAAATGATATTCACCATGGATACAAAGACGGTGATTTTTCTTACTTTTTGAAGTGACCATGAAGGAGAAATTGAGTTCAGGTGGAGTGTGACCATTTAATGGACATGTGTATTTATCCAGCATGACTGTTAGGTGCTCTGTTGGTTTTGGAAGGGCTAAAGGAAGTAAGGCAGGAAAACAAGTTTACCCTGAGGTCTGCTTCCCAGACAGGTAGCCCTCTATAGCAGGAATCCAATTTTCTTTTTTCCCCCTCGGCCTTTTTCAATGGAGGTATACCACCCCACTTGCCGGATTCCCAACTCGGCGACCTCCACAAACAGCCACTCCATAGAGGAGTGTGTTTGATGTGTGTGAGTAGAGCAGCTACTCCCCAGACTGAGGACCATGCTCCGCGTCCCTGTTTGAAGAGGGAAACCCTTGATGTATGGGGTTACCTGCTTAGTTGTGGCTGAAAAAAAAAACCCACTGCAAAAGGGGAAAAAAGGCATGCTTCTTGTTTCCATCCTTGCCATCTCTGGTTTCACGTGATCTCATGAAGAAATCCTGCAAACCAGTATGAAACACTGCCTTTGTCAGAGTAAAGTTAAAATGTAGGATGTGAGTTCATGCATAATGTATGAGCATAAAGCCTCAGGTTTGTTGGGGGAGACCCAACTAAGCTTTCAGTGACCCTTTGAAGACGTTATTTACCCCCTCGATATATATTTACACAAGCTGTGTTCAAAAGCTGGCCCTCTAGCATCAAGCAAAGCCCACAAATAATGCATTAAGATGGTTTGAAGCCAAGCATTGGTACAGCAGTCTTATTGTAGCATGAACATGTGTAGCCACTGCTTAACTTCAGTACGTGACCAAAAACTCATCTCTTATCAAGCCAACTACGCTAAATATGTTGCAAATGTTGCTCTGAGTAAAGAAATACAGTCATAGTCACACTATGTCTTGTAAAACATCCAAAGACCACACAAGTACATGTGAGTAGGTACTTAGACCCTGCAGAATTTCCCCATTTCAAACCGCAGCTCATTTCTTTACTTTTTGTGCTACCTGCATGAAAACACCCTTCCTGTTCGGGTTCTCTTTCTCTCGTTGCTTTCAACAGTTGCCCTCCTTCTTCAGACTTTCTCACTCGTTTTTGTGTGTACTGTATGTGTGTGCGTGTCATCTTGTTTCAGGTGGTTTTCAGCAGAAAGTGTTAGGCATCATCCCATCCAGCACAGCAGGCGGTGCTCAGACCTTCACCACATTCCAGCCCCGTGCAACCACCCTTAACATCAGACCCAACACCCCTGGCTCCCAGCAGCAGTACCACTGGTGATCTGTCTGTGTTGGTGCACAACTGATCGAGCAACTTTAGCTCTCCACTACTGAACAACAATGTGGTGTGCCAATTTGTACCTCTCCCACGGAGGTCAGTTTGTCTGTTAGCAGGCTTACATCAAAAATACTGACGGGTTTTGATAATATTTTAGCCAAAGATAGACCGTAAACCATCAAGGATTCCATTACATTTTTGAGAAGATCTGGATCAAATGATTTGGATCAGTATCAAAAATCAAAAAATCCCCATCTCTCATTATTGGCAAAATTTTTGAAATTAATATCTTGGTTTATAATTGACTATTTTTTTTTTTTTTTAATTTGACTTAGTTAGTATGGGTTGGTTTCTCATTAGCCCACCAAGTATAATCTGTATCGGATCCAGATTGCACATTAAATTTCTGTTGATAGAAATTTCTTCCAAGCCTTTAAAGTGTGAATGATCATGATCAGGATCAATGATCCAGATAGTTACCAATCTCTGGCAGAGTATATTTGGCTCTTGGCCAAATGTTGGCTTTTGTTTTTTATTAGTTCTTATTCAAGGATGGAAATACATTTGCAGTATAGTACGTAGTTTGTTTATATGTAATAGATCACAATGGTAGTAGTTTTGAGGTGTGAGTATATCTGAACTTAAGTTTCAGATAATGTTGAATTTGTTAAACAGCGCATGTTAGAACGGAAATTCTGCCCTTCTAAGTGATCAAGTCTTTAAAATTTCGCACATACCAACAAACGTAAATAAATGTTCAGTTGTATGAACGGGGGGGGGGGGGGGGGGGGCATAATGGAGTAATTTGGTTACTTTGATTAGTTAAATTACTGGTCTTCAATAAGTTTGATTGAGACCATGTGTTGCATTTTTAAAGATTTAGCTTGTAGCTGATTTTAACCTCTGGTCTCAGCATAATGCACACATAACATTGTCCAGTAAATATATACATTCTCATGATATATTTCAACAATGAAATACATCTAATACTATAGTAAAATGTTGTGTTGTGTGTTTGTGCGCCCTGAGAGAAACTATCCACACAGTAATGGATGCATTGCTGTTTTAGTTGATGCTGATTGGGGCTGTTGTATCTGTTAATTGATCTCAGGTTCTGGCCAGTGGTGGTCAAATCCGTCCAGGGATGACTGTGATCCGAACACCAATCCAACAGACAGGAGCAATGGGAAAGACAATTCTTCGCACACCCCTCATGGTGCAGCAAGGTAGTCTTTTTGAACCCTCATATCAACAGCACATGCTCTGAGAATAAATCTTATGAGTCTCATGAAGTTGTCAAATACATAGGAATATTTGGCATTAAAAAACGTAAATTAGAATGTTCTATTAAAGGTTTGAAGGGATATAGAACATTTTTAAATAAATGTTAAGTAATAAACTTAAAGCTGCAGTTCGTAAGTTTTTTGGGGTTTTGGTTTGGCGAAAAATCCATGATCATCTTATTATATTGTGTTACATATTGTAGTCTAAAGTGTTCTGAGTGGACAGTGAATGTCTTCTCTTTCTCCTGGCTCTGTAAATGAGCTTTAGAAATACAGGAGCGTGACGCTGGACTTCAGCCAATCATGAGATGTTTCTATCAACAAGACGATCCCATGAGCTGTTTTAAGCATTACTATTGGCTGCTCGAGCCACTCGTCAAAAGTCTCTGTGCGTTGTTGAGCTGAGAGTGGGGAAAGTCCCTTGGCATATCTTCCAGCTGAAATCTCTAACACGACTTTTGGCACAGCGGTTACACAACATATCAAGAGGAAAAAGGAAGACAGAGGTGGAGAAGCAACAGAATAAAGGCTCAAACGTGTGCGGCGGACTGCGTGCGATCTGCTTTCAATCAGCGCAGTCCGCCCCAAGTCAGAGAGATAGAGTAATAACAGACGGAATAGTTAGCTTATTAAAAATTGTCTAAGGTGAAAAGAACAGACCCAATTCATCTGCAGTGTGGATGGAGTGTGTCTGCTCTGATCAGCTAAGGTCGGCTGGTATGTAAGGAGCAGCTCTGACTGTGAGCCTCTTACTGTCCTCACAGCAGCAAGTGATACGTGCTTTCGTGTCCCTAAAACATCTGAATACTCTCCAATAACACAAGATAAAGTCCCTACATTTGTTACTGGTCTTTATGGAGAAAACCGTTGCAAAATGTTCCACAGTTTTTGCCTGTACAAGAAGACCGGTAAGGTTTGTTCAGAAGGGGAGGGGGGAGCATGGCGCACCTAACGATTCTACAAACTGCAGCTTTAGTGTAGGAAAATTCTAAAACAAACTCCTCAGAATGAAAACCATTTTGCCCTCATTATGAAAGTTGTACTGACAAAAACGCCACTTCTGTTTAGGTCCTTATTGCAAAAGGTCGGTGTATGTGAGACCAATCTTTCCACGATACTTTGACTCTTCCTAGTCACAGTGAGGATATCTTATGTGTGTCTTACCTCAACTGAATTCTTCCTCTGTCTTTTCTCCAGGTCAGGGCGGCCACCAAGTGGTGACGCAGATCATCCGTGGCCAGGCTGTTTCTACGTCAATATCTGCTGCCAGCCCGGTAGCCACAGTCACTGGCCAGGGAGGGGCTAGTCCCAACGCAGCCGGCCAGACGGCAGGACAAACCCCACCCGGCACCCCGCGGGCTCCGGGGCAGGGCCAGGTTAAACTCACCATGGCACAGCTCGCTCAACTCACACAGGTTTGTAATAAAAAAAATCCAGCAGGGGAGTGTGAATTTCTGAAATTCATTATGTTTTCTTGAATTATTAATAAATAATTTCCTTCAATCAGAGGCTTATTTGGAAGCAGGTGAAAGTTAGTGTGAAGAAGATGTTGAATGAGCCAGTCTGGTATTATCGCTGTCTTTGAAATTAAGGCTGACCAATACCAGTTAAACACTACAAGTAGAATGGTTTTGTCTTTGTAAATGTCATTTTTTAAATTAGATGTAGTCTATTATCATTCAGCTGAAGACAATTTGAATGGATAAATTAAGATTAAAATAAAATAGATTTATATTTTTGTTGAAAAAAGGATGAAACCGATAAAACTAACATTGGTACGAAGAGAATCCAAACACAAAGCCTTTTTAGTGCGCCTGTGACAAACTGCCTCCGTACTGGTTACAGGACATTAGTTAGTATTCATAGTATACAATGTAATTTTTTTGTCATTATACAAATTTGTTTTGGTGAAAAGAAAAATGTTGTGGAGAGTGAAAACAATGGAAGGATTATTTTTGTAGCCTCGTAATTTTCAAATCTCTGTATCAGTGCTAGTTTTTACTCTTAAAATCCTTTGATCCAGAATTGTCCCAACATTCACTACCTCCACGGCTCTTTCACTGTCTGGAGAAAGTTGTATTGTCTGTATTTGTGCAGGAAATGAGATGGATAACCATCATCTTGTAAAATACTATGTTATCAGGGATTAGGTTTGAGTTTGATTTTGTTTTAAATGTGAAGCAATGAGACTCCTCCAGGATTAAGATTCTCACTAAATGTGTTTTAATTTTTCCCACAGAAGCAGCAGGCGCTGTCCGGTGTGGACAGGCAGGCAGGTGTCGGGGGTGCTCAGCAGGCTCTGACGGTCATGGTTCAGGGCCAGGGTCAGACCACAGGTCAGTTGCAGATCATACCTCCCGGGGTCACAGTCATTCCTGGCCCCGGCCAGCAGCTCATGCAGGCATCGCTGCCCAATGGACAAGTTCAACGTTTCCTCTTCACATCCTTGGCCTCAGCTGCCACTACCACATCAAGTCTAGGTGAGAATGGATCCCTACGCAGAGGTGATTGTGCACAAAATGCTATAAAACTAACACAGGAGTGAGAAGGTCATGTGTGTTTATCGCACAAAGTTCAGTAATTAAGATAAGAACATTTTAAACATTAACGTCAGTGTTCTTTGTATTTATTTATTTTTCTCCAGGAAGTAGACAGAGCAAAAGGTCATATCACTGATGAATCCAAATTTTCTTTTTAGATCAGTCACAATTCAGCTTTCTTTGTACTTTGACGTAAATAATTACTGTAACTCTGTTAAGCGGAGTTTCCTTGACCTATTTTTTCAACTTTGGTTTCCTATCAAAGTTTGGCATGAAATAACAGATTGATAATAAAAACCTAGTCTTTGCAATAATACTCTCTCTAAACCTGATTTTGTTTTTTGCCATCTTCTTTTTTCAGCTGCCACACCTCCCAGTCAGACCAACTCCACTTCTACCAATTCCACAGTCCAACCTGCACAGCAAGCCACTGCCCCTTCACCCGCTGGCCCTCAGGTCCAGATACCCGCCCAGACGTCCATCCAGTCTCCCACCTCACTGCAGGTTAAAACACAAGGAGGGCAGATACCAGGGCAGACGCCCCAACTCATCAGCATGACTGGACTGCAGCAGCAGGTACAGGTATGGCTTCACAGGAATCACTCACTCTCAGACCTTCATCTTTAGGTAGGAAGGCAAAGCTGCTCCAAAACAATAATATATTGCTTACAAAAGAGAAAGTATATGTCTAATTAGGACTATCTGAGCATCATAATTCTCAGATTTATTTTAAATCTACACAATCTGGATATTTTTTTCTTTAAATCTATTTTTCTCCGATTGAACATTTTGTCATTTTTCTGTGCCTTGGCAGCAAGTGTTGGCTCAGCTGCAGGCCCAGCAGGGTGGAGGCTCCCTGCCGCAGCACATCAAACTCCAGCTCCCCATTCAGATACAACAGAGTGGGACCACCTCAGCTCAGGGAGGACAGGTATCACTCTCAGCCCTCAGTCAGATCACCTTCACACGGCCTTCCATTAAAAAGAGTCCCAGATTGACTCTTGGTCTCTTTCTGTACAGATTGGAAACGTGGTCACCATCCAGGCAGCTTCTGTCCAGGAGCAGCTGCTGAGGATCCAGCAGCTTAGAGAGCAGCAACAGCAGAAGAAGAGACAAGCAGCGGAAGCCAAACGAGAGCTTGCACTTAGCTCTGCTAGCCAGAGCGACATCATTCAGAAACAGGTTTGTCTTTAAAGCTAGGGTAGGCGATTTTCTCCAGATGCAGTTTGTGGTTGAAATTGTCTTTATGTCCTGACAGAAATTAAGATCTTATGTACTCTGAAAAAGGAACGAAAAAAATCCATCATCTGTAGCAGCTGTAAATCTAATAACTTCGACCAATGGAAAAAAACAAACCAATTTTTAAACCAATCACGTCTCCCTGTTTCCATCCTCGTTCTCGACCCCTCACATGCACGAGCTCACGCTGAAAGCGCGTCACCGCAGACAGAGTTTTTGGTCACGTTTTTAACATATACTGTATAATGGTAAAGTTTGTTTACTTACTGCTGAATTAGACATGAGACAACGTAGTTTCTACACAATACAAGCGATGAGCTGAGCTCCTCTTCTGCATGTGAGTGAGACAGAGCATGGGGGGGAGCGAGGGGGGTAAAGGCGGAGCCGTCGGTGAAGCCACATTCAAAATCATGCTAGCTTTTGAAAATTACCTACCCTACCTTTAAGCCAAGCAATAATACACATGTAACACCAGATTCTTAAAGGATTGATTACAGTTAATAGAAAGACAGTTTTTAACACTTAAATAGGCAGTGTAAATATTTCTTAATCATTTTTTTTTTTCATTTTAAAACCAATAATCTTTAGCAACCATTGCTCCTGCACATAGGGAAGATCATAGGATAATTCCCTGGGTTTTTTTCTCAATGCTGTTTTTCCCCACAGTCAGAAACATGTACAGTATGTTACTTTCAATAGTCTCCAATTTGTCTCATTAACCATCTGTATGTTGGTCCTGTGATGGACCAATTAACTGTCTATGGTTCCTTTAGTAAGCAGCCACAGAATAACAGGCTTAGAACAAAGATGATATTAATGGAGTTTGCTCACATATTTTCTCCTATTTTTCAGGTGGTCATGAAACAAAATGCTGCCATCGAGCACTTGAAGCAGAAGAAGACAATGACGCCTGCAGAGAGGGAAGAGAACCAGGTTTGTAACCACTCTTTGATGATGATGATGATGATGAGTTTATTTGTCACTGCACAGTTTCATCCTGTCCAAGAAAACATGAAAAAACAATCACACATAATAACATGGGAGCACAGGAGCGGGAGAACTGTGGTTCGCCACAAGGGCGGCACCCGTTATTTAGATGAGAAAATGGATAACGACAATGGGTAAGAAGAATAGGTAAAAAAAGGCAAAAACCAAACTAGGCTCATTGTAGAGAGGGGCAGAGTTTGGGATTTCGAAACTCTTCAGCAACATTGCGACGAGAACCAACAAAAACAACAACATTCAAACTCAATACAACAGCACGTTAGCACACTTTGGTTTTTATTACCATAGCAATCAGCAATTCGTATTTTTAATCTCTTAAAAGGTTGAACCCTTTCCATCCAGCTGACGATTCAGTTGTCATATGAAACCAACAGCCTCACAGTGTGTTTTGTTCATTTGACACTGTGCTGGGAGAACAGCCCAGGATGGGAACCTTTGGGTGTGTGATGTCCTCACCACGACCCTACGAGCTCTAACACATGACTGCATTCATGTATAAATAAAAGGTGCTGCCCTATGAAAACACACTTTAGCAGTCAGGTGCGACTGTAAATTTGAAAGTTAAAAATCTTCCTTGTCTTTTTTTCTGCAATCACACTTTTTTTTCTGTTTGAAATTTCTTCCTTTTTTTATCAAACCTTCAACCATGAGAAAAATAAATCCCATTAAACAATAACTTAAATATGGTTGCATTTAGGAAAAGCCGTCTTCCTTGCTGTGCTATTTGCTGCAGTGCAATGAACCTCTGACCTGCAGCTGACCCTGACAGCCGTGTCTTCACGCCCACAGACAGTGTGTCAACACTGTACCCCTTCACGCGGACCTGACATACCAAACTCCAACTATGTGCGACATCACTGCAACAGCTCCGTCTGCTGACTTTGCTGGTTTACATCCTTCTTTATTTTCATTTCTTCATCTTGAGCGAACTTTTCCTTCTCCTGAAAAACAGGATATTTTAAGTAACGATGCAGAGTTTCAATTACGTATCATTTTTGTGTCACTTTTTCTTAAAATTTCAACATTTTTAAGATTGTGTTTGCAGTGCCTATAGTCTGTAAGACTCAGTGGCCGCTCTCTGACCTGAGCAGCCGTGAATGTTTTTGTGTGATTTTCACATGAACACACTCTGAATGAAGCAGCAGCAGATTTCGATCATAGTTGTGAATGTTAGCAAACACAAGTGAACACACCGAGGACTTGGAGCTATTAGTTATGTATATTTATTGTCACAGGCTGAAATCAGATTTCTCCTACTTAGAGAAAATTTAAGAAGAATGACCAACCTTTTCCGTCAGCATGCAACTTGTTGATTTATTGCAGGTGTGACACCAGTCTGCTTACTTCTACATCATTTTATTTTGTGTGAATAAAAGATATGATTAGGTTTAGTTTGAGCTATGCAGATGCTTTTGCTGTAGCTACTTTAGGAGAGTTTTTTTGTTTAAATTTGGCACCCACTGAACAAAATTACAAAGATGACATTCTCAGCTATAGGGTTATAAAAACACTAACAAAAAAACAAGATTTAAACTGTGGCTTTGGTCACTATTTCCAGTCCCCATCAACTAAAAGCATTGTTCAGAATCAGAAAGTTTTTTATTCGCCAAGTACAGTTTAAAAACAGTAAAAGGAATTTAACTTAGTAATTGGTGTGAAAAACAGAAAAAGAACAAAAAACAAACCAAAAACAATAATAATGATAATATGGATAAAGGATGAATAATAAATATATACATATATCCAAGTGCTACAGGTGTTGTGTTTTGACTCAGAGATAAATTCTGGAATCTACTTCCGAAATTATTCATTGGTTAAAACCTTTAAAAAGCCCTTTCCACTGCAAAAAACTTTCTTGTGTTTATTTTGTTGAGTAATAATTTGCAACATAGTTTTTTCCAACTACAGTTTTTCCCCTTACTTAACTAAGAATGAATCGAAACAAAGGAAGAATAACTAAACACTTGACATTTGTATTAATAATTTTATTCAACCAGTGGCCTTTTTTAGGCAGGCGCAAGTTAATTTGAAGGTGTGGGACATGATGGTAAGGAACCAATCGGAAGAAATGTGTTGGAACTTAAGACAGAGCAATACCGTTGATGGATATAAAGAATATAATTATCATGTAAAACTTAAATATAACTAACGAATGATGAATTTTGATCTGAAGAGTATCTTGTTAACCCTGATCATAAAGTACTCACTTTTCAGGATGTACAGGAGTGTAAATATTAAAATTCTAATTTACAGTGATCTGTTTGTCTGTTTAGGATGATTGTGTGCAACCAGGTGTGAAGTTTCCTCCTGGATCGGCGACAAAGATGAGAGGCAGGAAGCCAAAAGGAAGAAGAAGGAAGAGGTGTTGGAGGCGAAGAGAAGGCTGGCCAATGCCAGTAAACTGTCCTCACTCCTTTACCGACACAAGGAGAGTCTAAAGATGGAGATCCTGAAGAAGAGGGCACTTCTGGATAAGGAGCTGCAGCTGGAGGCTCAGTACATATAACCATGAAACATTCTAAAAGATTGGATTCATAAAGAAACAAATGTGGGCATGCCTAGAGAAATAATTGAGCTTTTTATCTAATGGTGTCCAGGAGGAGCTAAAGAAGGACCTGCTGCGGATGCGTCGGGAGAAGGAAAAAGCTCAGGCTGCGGCACAGGCCGCAGCTGCAGCTCGCAGCCAGCAACAGCAAACGGTGACACACACGCATGGCATCACCTCTCAACACCACCACGCCACCACTGTCTCCTCCTCACACAAGACGAAACGAGAGCAAGAGAAAGAGACGGCAACATCTGCCAAGTCTAAGAAGAAGAAAATGATCTCCACGACGTGCACAAAGGAGAGCAAGAAAGACACAAACCTCTACTGTATCTGCAAGACGCCTTATGACGAGACCAAGTAAGATCATACAGAATACAAAATAAAGTTTCTTATTTGCGATTAATTGTGATGACAGGAGAAGGGTTTAATACGAAACAACAAAAAAAAAAAACAAAAACAAAAACAAAATGAAATCATTCTCCAATCATTTTTAAGAATCTTTTACAAATTGTTCAGCATCAACTTTTAAAGTGTCATTCAGAGCAGAATGAACAATTCCAAACAAGCCTGTGGAGTTTTGATCGTGGCTTTTTTGTTCCTCAGGTTTTACATTGGCTGTGACCTGTGTACCAACTGGTATCACGGAGAGTGTGTAGGCATTACAGAGAAGGAGGCCAAGAAAATGGACGACTACATCTGCGTGGAGTGTAAACGGAGCCAGGAAGGCAGCACCGAGGAGCTGTATTGCATCTGTCAGACGCCTTACGACGAGTCCCAGTAAGCAGCAGCAGCTCAGTGGTCACCACACTTCCTGTGGTCAAGGCACCTCTGGGACCTGTGTGGAGGCTTGTTTACGCTGTAGGAAAAGTGAAAGCACAAACTCGCTGTGTAAACAAATGTTGATCTTTTTAATTAGCGGTGTAATTATAACACTTCAAAGCATGTCGTCTAAAGCTTTTAATTCTTCAAGCTTTTCAGCTTGTGCACAACAAGTTTGGTGTTTTAAAATCCATTGTCAACGGACCGCAGTCATCCAGGTACATTTAGATTTAGAGTGATAGATACTGTTTAACTAAAGGACTGAGGCAAATGCACAAAAAAAACTTTGTGTTGGCTCACTTATCAAATGTTATAACATACAGCATCCTTCATGAAAGTTCCAGGCATCACATTTAGTCTAATTGCTGCTTGTAAAGATTCTGCTATTGTCTGATGCTGCACGTAAAACAACTTTAGCTGCAGGAATATTTACTAAAATATTGTGTTTTTTTTAAAAGAAGTTAAACACATCATTGGGCCTCATAATTGAATTGTAAGTTATTTAAGAAAACAAAATCCAATCATATCCACCTCAGGTTTTTATCGAGCCAAAGATGATACTAATTAGTGTAATAGAGTTTTAATACAAACACAGTCTCTCCTGAATGTCATTTTGCATTAGGTGTGAGATTGGGCTCGAGATGTTAAAGGTGTTACACTGTAAGTCGAGGGAATGTGCGACTCAAGTTCACCAGAGTGAGTTAATCCATTTAAAATCTATACTCAAATAATGTAAATTTTAGCAAAATCAGATTTACCTCAAGTTTTTAGACAGTTATTACATCCTTAACGTTAATTGCCAACCACCCCATTGGCCCTAAAACATTAGTTTGCATCTATTGATCGTGAAAAGCCCCAAATCTCAGCTGCCTTTTTTATTTCTAGGTTTTACATCGGCTGCGATCGATGTCAGAACTGGTACCACGGCCGATGTGTGGGGATCCTGCAGAGCGAGGCCAACCACATCGACGAGTACGTGTGTCCACAGTGTCAGTCGACAGAAGACGCCATGACTGTCTTAACGCCGCTCACTGACAAGGACTACGAAGGTCTGCGTAGAATCCTGCGTTCCTTACAGGTAAGAAAGCGTTTATAAACATGCATGTACTGTTTATGTGCTTGGAGAAAGCTAAATACAGAAATGTGAGAGATGTGGCATAAGAGGGTTGGCACTAAGATGGCTATCTAGCTATTTAAACAATCGATTTCAGTATGTGGAAATGAATGGTATAAAATCGCAACAAAAAAATATTATCTTGTGGAATTCCACAAGGCTCAGTTTTGGGGCCTAAGTTGTTTACATTATATTTAAATGATATTTGCAGTCTCCCAATTTTTGAAATTAATTATGTTTGGTGATGAGACATACATATTTTGTTCTGGACAAGACATTAACAATTTAATTTCATTAGTAGAAAACAAATTGACAAAATTAGAAAAATGGTTTAAGAAAAACAAGCTTTCCTTAAATGAAAAGAAAAAATGGATGTGTTTATGATCGTGTAGGACAAATTAGACTTTGAAGTTGTGTCTGAATGGAACAGACATCGATTGTGTCTATGAGACCAAGTTCTTGGGCGTGATCATAGATTATGAGCTTTGCTGGAAGCCGCACATAAAACATCTTAGTAAATAAATATCTAAAACTATTGGCATTCTACATAGAACAAAAAGTATATTAAATATAGTGTCTAAGTTGCTTTATTTATCTCTAATATTGTCTTAGCTGGCCTATTCCTCAGAAAGCTGGGGTAATACATGCAAAACATATATAGATCAATTCATCAAATTACAAAAAAAGATCATTAAGAATAATACATAAAGTGGAATTCTAGACACATACTAACAAACGGTTTAAAAAACTTATGGATTTAGTCAAGTTAAGTGTTAGAGATTCTGTTCCAAGTAAGAAATAAAAGCCTTCCTTTGGCCATTATTTCGTTTTTTAAACAAAAAGAAGGAAAATATAATTTAAGAAGGGTTTATAGTTTTGAACAAAGTAAATTTCGAACAAATGTTAAAAGATGATGTATTTCTGTTTACGGTGTTAAAGTTTGGAATGATCTTGAGGATCACTATATGTTTATGAGTTCACCTTCTATGTTCAAAAATTCTTAAAAAAACCAAATGCTTTGCACGTATTGAAATATTTATTTGTATTGTTTTTTATATAATGCTGTTTGGGGATGGGCTGCCATAAGCAGTTACTGCTTCAGCCCATTCCATTTTCTGTTGTTTAAATGAATGTTTATTCTGTGTATTGAGTTGTATATGTTGAATGACAGCCAAGAACTAATGAATAAATATCAATTAAATAAAAAATGATAAACTAATCATGGCTACAGAAATGGATGATTAAGAAATGTCCACAGTAAAGATGCACGGTAACGATTTCCCTTTTTTGGGGGGATTGGTGATCGGCCGATCCTTGCATATGAAATTGATTTTAGACATCAAGAAAAAGTGACTGAGACCAACTAACCTGTGTCATGTTCATTCTGTCATTACCTGTTGACTTTTTAAAATGTTACTCATGATGCACTTTATTATTTTTGTAGAATATCTGACTTTTAGGAGCTTTTGTCCTGTAAGCAAGTTATTTTTAGAATAATATTTTTACTTTTAAATATCCACAAAGCTGTTGCATTTGGACATTTATCATTTTTGCACTAGAAGGAAATCTAAAACTCAGAACACTTTATGGGTGGTTTTTTGTTAGTTTTCCCTGTAGTTTATTATTATATCATCTACCCCAAACCCTGTGATATTCTTTATTTGTAACACCAAAATACTGCTGTGCACTTTATTTTTTGTTAAAAAGCTCCAAACATGTCTGCAGTGTAACCTGTTGCATAAGTTTAGTTTGTTTTTAAAATGTGAAAAATGTTCAATTCTATAATTTGTAGAATAATTTATTTTTTCTGCGGTTGCCGAGGATATTGATGAATATGATGAACAGATTTATGTGTTTCTGGGACTCAGCTTCTGATTTACTTTTAAAAAGATCAAACTCAGGAATTCATGCTGAGTACTGACCCTGTCTGCTATCCTTACTGTTATATTCTCCTTTGTTATTTGTTTTGTGTAAAAATATCTAATAAAAATAAAGTATCAAAAAATAATGTGATAATGAAAGACTAAAGGAAGTGAAATAATTTAGCATTTGGACAGCAATGTTCTAAACTTTTATGTTTGAGATAGCTACCTCATGTGCAGTTAAAACATGGGCGACCGTGGCTCAGGTGGTAGAGGGTCGTCTTCTGATTGAGAGGTTGGGGGTTCGATCCCAGTACCTGACTATGTGTCGAAGTGTCCTTGGGCAAGACACTGAGCCCTAAGTTGCTCCCAGTGGTCGACTAGCACCTTGCATGGCAGTCCTGTCCCATTGGTGTGTGAATGTGAGAGTGATTGGGTGAATGAGCTGATATGTAAAGCGCTTTGAGACTGCTTCAGTGTGGTGATAAAGCGCTATATAAAATCAAGTCCATTTACCATTTAAAACAGCAAGTATTGATTTATGCATATTGTTCAATGTTTTACAATAAATTAAAAAAAAAAGATGGGAACATTCAACATTTCAAAAAATCGTCGTCAGAAAGTTGCAATCGGTGCACCCCTAGTTCACTGTTTAGGTGCCTGTGCAGTGATGCAGTAGTAGTGTTCACCCCAGTGATGTGTCCAGTGCTCCCACTGTGTCAGAGTGGTCAGTGTGGATGTTATCTGATGGGTTAGGGCTCTCGTACTTGGACAGCTGCCTGGTCTCTGCACTTTGCTTCCTGACATTCTCTGTGTTGTTGACCCACCTGCTCTCACTGTCATTCTAATGGTGCTGTTTGTTTACCTTCACTGACTTTTTCTGTTGTTTTTCTCTCTCTCCCTCCTTTGCAGACACATAAAATGGCGTGGCCTTTTTTGGAGCCGGTTGATACCAATGACGCTCCCGACTACTACAAGGTTATTAAGGAACCAATGGGTGAGTGTGTCATAGTGTTTATTTTCCATCCAAATTCTGCGCCTTGTTTAGTATAATCATAAATAGATACATGGGTCAATGACGTGACCTCATGATATTTCATAAAATGGGCATCATCAGACAAAATATTCTGACTTTGAAATGTTATACAGGACTAAAAATCAACAAATATGGCAGAAAATACATTTGAATTTGTTTTGATTAATTTATCATTTCATTAATTAAGAAATCGATAAATAATTGATTAATCTAAATATATTTTAAAGATGTTTTAGAAAGAGTAGTCAATGCTGAAACGTCACACCACATGATATTTTCGACACTTTAAAAAACAGTATAAATTACAGTAATGTTTTTCTCAAAATTCAAAGTGAGTGCATATATAGGAGAGGTACTACATATATTGTATCTTTTTTATGCATTTAAAAAAAAAATGAAACCGAAAGAAATGCAGTTGGACAGAAAATAGCGTGGTCACTTCATTGACCCACATACAGAGTGACTGATTGGTGAAAAAGAAGGAATAAAAAGGGTTTCTTCATAGTTTTGTGCGAAAAAGAGAAGAATTGTAAATGTGTGGCTCCTGTAAATAGTTGAGCTTTTTAGTTAGTTAAATAAAAAGATAAGCTACAATCTAACTTTGTAGAAAAAATATTACCACCAAAAACATCATTTGTGGTTTGGCATTACCTGTCTGAAATATTGAAATAACAATGATTGCAATTCATTGTGTGGGGGGGCTGCCCTGCTACTGTTTCTGTGCTGACTGCGGTTTAGTTTTACTTCCTCCAATAATCATCATAGATTTGATGCTTACATGGGAAATAGATGGCAAAAGGTTGATGATTCACTCAGCACTGCTCTACTGGGACATTTAGGATGGTTTTATGGATTTTATTATCCCACGCCACAAAATGTGGAAGGGGGATATAGGTTATAGCTCGGTCCATCCGAGCTAAAGGGGACAACTTTTTTCAGAAACTGATTATGATAGGATAACCAAATTTGGTGTGTGGCTTCACGGTATCAATACGTTGATGGAGTTCGAAAATGAGAAGCGCGCAATTGTTTTTTCCACTTGTGCCGTTTTTTTTTACTCTGTTCGAGGTATCTCCAAAGGAGACAACTTTTCTTAGAAACCGTTTAAGATAGATAGTAATTTTATATTCTGATGTGATATTTTCTTATGTATACATCCAAGTTCTTAGATTTAGGACATTTAGGAAAAGGTTGTGAGTTATGATGACAACCAATCTGGCGGGGATGTTGATGACCGTGTCTTCTTGTTTGGATATCATTTTTCACAGATAATGTTGACTATTTAATGGAAAAGGTGTTTTGATGACCAAGAGAAAAGTGGTGCAAGAAGTCTGTTTTAAATCAGGAGAATGTTATAATTCTCTAGATTATTTTTTAATCAATTATTAGAGATTCTCTAGTTTGCAGCAAGAGAAAACAGGAACTTAGATGAATTCAGGAATAAAAAGATAAGATGAGTGAAGTGGGACAGTTTTTATTCCCTAATAGCTTAAGGCTTTGGAAGGTAAACTCTCTATCTTCAATATTAAATTCCTGGAACGGGCCAGCGGGGAGGAAGCCCTCCAACTCAGATCAAACTGGCCATGTAAATGGGGACATGCGTCACCAGGGCCTTTTTGATCTTTCATACAAACAAACCATTAATGAGCTGGCTCAGGTCGGCCGGGCTCCCCACGGAAAGGGCTCAGGCCCACACTTAGATCCTGTAGGCCCGCCCCTCTCGCTTCCACCACTAAGAACAGTCCTTGTTTGTTTTTAGTGAAAAAAGGAGCGTGCTTGGCTGCTGTCATTGGACGTTTACAGAGAATTGTTAGATTGAATGTGAAGAAGGAGAAGAAGGGCTTTGATATCACCCCTAAGCTGCTAGCAGTTTGCCTCCATGCTAACAACCTGAATCAATAATTATCGTAACAGCAGCAAAGGGAAGCGTTTTAGTTATCTTAGCTGTTTTCCTTTGAGACTGATCTATTACCAGGGTTCCCGTGGATTTTTAAAAGAAATTAAATTCATAAATTTAAAAATAAGGCCTTAATTGTCATTAAAATGTCTTAAATCAATGTTTCAAAAGTCTTACCTTTTAACACATAAGTATGATTTTATGATTGTAATTAGTGTCACATTTCAAACTAAATGGCATCATTCGTTTTAAAGAAAAAAATGATGACTTACCGTAACATTGCGCAATCACGACAACGGGACGGACTACTAAACAGTGACGTGGTTCCAGCAGGACTTTCAATAACATGGGGAAATGTAAATTTAACAAAAAATTGACTGTACAATAAGATTTTTCTTAATGTTTTTTATTTTTGTGTTTTTAGATTTCTGGCTATTTTTGTAGTCATTTTATGTGTTTTTTAGAGTTATTGTTATTGATTTAGTCTGTTTTATTTGTGTATTTTACTGGCATTTTGTGTATTTTTGTGTGTTTACTTTGGGGGGCGCCAGTTGCACGTCTGCACTTGACACTGGAAAAAATGTGGTGAAGTTGGTTGTTTGTCTTAAATTGAATTTCAAATGGCAATAAAAAAAAGTCTTAAAAACTATTGAATTTTCTTTGACTGAATCTGTAGGAACCCTGATTACCATCCAACTGTTTATTAGCTTTTCATCACCTCAGTCCCAGTTTTTCTATTGTTTGGCGTCTACCACAACAAACATACTCTACTTGTACCAGTTCATCAAAATGTGTCTGTGATGCTATTTTCCCAGACCTTTCCACCATGGAGGAGAGGCTACAGAAACGCAAGTACGTCAAGCTGACAGAGTTCGTAGCAGACATGACCAAAATCTTCGACAACTGCCGCTACTACAACCCCAGTGACTCGCCCTTCTACCAGTGTGCCGAAGTTCTGGAGAACTTCTTCGTCCAAAAGCTTAAAGGCTTCAAAGCCAGCAGGTAAGAGGGGGAACGATGACGTGATGAGGAAAAAAAAGAAAGCATTACTTGTCTTTTGTCAGAGTATCCAAATATTCCAACCAGATAATCAGTGTGTATCTCAGAGAGTGTTATTTAAACTTCAAATTTCCTTAATAATCTTTTTTTTTTTTTTTTTTTTTTTTGTCTTGCGTTGCTACCAATTGCTCAAGCTCTGAAACATTGAACAACAACAGAGAGACACTGCTGATAATAAGTGACAACACAGCACTTTACAGCTGGTTCAGCTTCAAACACTGTTGATACACTTCAGCGTAATTTCATTGTTTTACTTTTTAGATGATTACAATTCAGTTACAACTGCTATAAGACAATAAATCAATAGTCAGAACATGTTGAAATGAAGCTTTAAGAAGAAAATTATTATTTTATTTATTTATTATTTATGTTGTTGTTGTTAAACATAAGGATTCTGTTAAACACATCCTGTTTTGACAGATTAGATTTTATAATTAATTAACAAATAACATTTGATTAATAAATCAACTTTAAACATTAAAAAATACACAGGAGGGGTGAAGGCACAAGCATGTGCTATACAAGTCCTCATACACATGGACTGTTAATGGAAAGTAAGATGAAATGTATTTAGTATATGTACCTGTACGATAATAAAGGCTGATTGTCATCATATTATTAAACTAATGCTGTGCATTAAAATAGCAAATGTTCTCTAGGTGGTAAATCACTTATTTTACTCCTGCAAATGTCGCATCATGCTGCTTTACAGAGAACATTTGGACAGAAACATCATTCATTGAAACGCACAGACATGAAAAATGTTGTAAAAGCAGAACATCCAAAAGATTTCAAGGATTTTTATTTGTCACTGGTGCTCATGTGAACATGTGCAGAACAAAATTACGTACCCAAGTCCGCAGTTAAGCCTTTTATAAATGTATTATTAATATTTAAAGAAAGAAAAAAAACACAGTATATATACGAGAAAGTTACAAACAATTATCGCAGCAGCAGAAGAATGTAAGCAAGTGTGAGAGAAAAACAAGCAAATGTGGAGTTAAGTTTTAGTTCTTCACATTTATTACAGAACAGTTTAAATCAATGTCTGCAGTCCACCTTCTAGTTGGATCCATTTTATTTGCTGATCAGCTCCATGTGCATGTATTGACTCCATCCATTCTCTCTCTCTCTTTCTGTGTGTGTGTGTGTGTGTGTGTGTGTGTGTGTGTGTGTGTGTGTGTGTGTGTCTTACAGATTATGATGTCAAACTCCTGGGTGCTGGGGTTGCTCCTAAAACAAAACAAAAAAAAACAATTTGTTATCCCAGTTGAGGCTGTTTTATCTGTTTTTAAAACGGCTTTAAAAGTTTGGAAACTATTGTAAAAATGTGCATATATTGAGCCACACGTTGGGTGTGATTATTTTTTATTCTGTCTGATGTTGGCAGCCATGTTGGTCGCACAAAGCATCCAAGGGAAAATGTATTTTCCTACAGATCTTACTACAGATTAGATTTCGTCTGGTTTAGAGGGAAGAGTTTTAAAGCTAATCATAAACTCAAGCGTTGCTTATGTTTTTACAGAGGAGTCTATGTGTGTCATAGCAATAGGCCAATGCATCATAATTAATGCAGCAAAACCTTTTTTTTACCTCATCTCCTTTACAAATGCATGCAACATTCATTAGTTTCTTCTCACTGGCTGTTCTCATGTACCATGCTCATTCATGGTCATTAATATCTGTTATTGAAAGACTAATTTTCTGTTTTAAAGGAAATAATAGTAGGAACTGTAAAGATAGATTAAAAATCTAGTTTAGCTTTCCCTAATATGGTGAGCTTGGCAGTTTCCAGTGAGGAGAAGTAAAACCAGTCTTTGTGTGTGTGTATATATATAAATATATATATATATATATATAAAAGTGTTGTTGTTGGGTTTCATCAAATGCTTTAGTAGCATTTCACCAACATGGCTGCTTGGTCACTGTCAGAGTGTGCGACCCACAGGCATCCGAACACATCTTTGTAATGTTTTTTGTACTTTTCCCCCGGTCATATTTTTGTCATATTGTAAAGCTTTTAATAAAAAAAAAAAAGACATCAACACTGTTTTCCATCTGTTTTCTTCCTCCTCTCTTTGCCTGTCTCTGTAGGTCACATAACAACAAGCTACAGTCAGCAGCCTCTTAGCTCTCTGCTTAATGAAAAAAAAAAAAAAAAATGGGTGTCACAGTATCCTCTGAATCATTAAAGACCTGAAATCCCATCAGCCTGCAACCCGAACTCACGTCCTCCTTTTCCTCTGGAGGAGGAGGAATCACCTGGTTCGGTCATCACCTGGGGGAAAAAACTCAGACGTAACGGTAAAACGTCCCACCTTCAGGCAGGGCAACAAACAAGGACGAGAGGTGGCGACAACAACTGAAGAGGCCTGAAGAAAACCTGCTCCGGTCCCAGGAGATGATCAACTGGTTTGATGTTTAGTAGCAAACATGGCCGACTCCAAGTTTGTAGCAGAGCAACGCTTGTGTCTGTTACTGTTGGTATTTAATTTTACCCCATCGCGTAATGTGACGTCTCTTTTTTGAAATGTCAGCGCTCGCGATGGTCCAAATTTTCAGTGTTAAGAAGTGATTCTAATGGGTCCTAGTGAGTCTGTGTATGCATTGACAATTGAAAGCTGTCATGTTGATGGGAATGATGCAGCAGGAACAGTAATTATTTACACTCCATGTTGAACATTGGGCCTCATGCAAGAACAACTCGTACAATTTAGGCCTTAAAGTCATTTTAAATCTGTTCATTGCAGATCCTTTTATTGTTGTTTTTGTGCCCCTGACCCAATATACGAGTGCTTTCTATCAGTCTGAACTTATCTACACCTACATTTTTACCCCAGGGTGTTTTTGTTTGTTCATTTAAGATGAGTTTTAGTTAACTTTTTAAAAATTGTCAATTTGGTAGTTAAACCCAAATTTATTGTGGATCCTTTTTACAATAGAATCAGCATTACTGTAAGTTTTCAAACAATTATTACATTTCAGAGCGTTTCAGACTTTACTACAATATTATCTTTTTTAAAGATGATTATTTCTTTAGAAAATAGTGTTCATGTAAAAAGTTTTAGTTTGTAAACATGTAAAAAACTGTGACAAGACAGTTGTGTAATATTTATATGCACGGGAAACAAACCAACCTGATATTTTGGAAGAGGAAAATGAACCAAAAACAGTGCAGACTAGTTTATAGACATTTAATTTTCAATTTTTACATTTTGTAAGAGGTTTAAAAGGGATTACACAATTTGTTTTGTGACAGTGATTTTTTTTTTAATTGTCCATCCTATTGCTAAGATGGTATTTTATCAAAAATGTGGCTCTCTGTGAATGAAAAGGAACCTCCTATTGTGTATTATGTATACCCCCTAACCAGAGTTTTATAGCTTTGATTGAACTGAGAGAGATCTTTAACCACATTGTTGTTGCATGAGGCCCATCCATGGGTTTTAGTCTTTAACCTCTTCTTCAACCTGACTTGTGTGTGTGTGTGAGTTACACACTTGTCCAGTTGCTCTTCTTGTTGTGGAAGCTTTTGTTATCAGGCAGCTATTTTTGGGGATCACCCTAAACAGACCATCAGGTGTCCACGTGTCATGATTTGACTTAGTTTTATAGTGATCCATGTCAATCTGCTAAGTTTAAAGCTCTCTATTCATCTTTCAGCCACTTCCTTCTGTGTTTTTCATTGAAGTTGACAGGTTGCCTCTGAGTAAGGTTTAATAATTGGATAATAGACCCTCCCACTCAGCACTGGCTCAGTTATGTCACATTGAAGGCGAACCTTTGTATGGTGGGGTTTGTAAAGTTTTCTAAACACGTTTTTATCTGGGAACATATTTGTACTTTGTAAGAGGGCGACTGTCTTTGATTCATATCATTTGTAAAAATTCAATTTAAATTCACATTTTTTGTGTGAGAAAAAGTCAAATGTCCAGAGATGCTGGAGCTTTCTCTCTCTGCCCCACATCTTTGTGATTTGATGGTGAAGAAGTTTGTAATGTGTGTTGTATGATATTTCAGCCCAAATGTGTATAGATGAAAGATTTATTGAGCAGTAGAGACTTTTATTTTTTAATAGATTTTAATCTCCTCACACTTGTAAATGTAAGCCTTTTAACTTGGCTAACTAAAGTCACCTTTATGTTAAGATGAAATCTCTCTTTATAAAAGAAAGGTGACATCAGCATAACTCTGCTACATGCAGAAAGTTTTTTCCTTTCCCTTTTGTAAAAAAACAAACAAACATGGTTTGTCCTATATAGGCCTTTTATTTCTTGTATTATTTATTCATAAAATATTGAACAGGTCCAAGTTTTTGAAATAACGGCGATGAAACATTAGCGCAGTTTAAAGGAAAATATGTTTTTAACAGATCTTGGGAGCTCTGAGGAGATCATCTTTTCTACCTGAACAAGTTTCATCACGAAAATAAAGTGAACTTTTGGACACCAGTCTTCATTTTGTGTCTTTAGCTGTGGTTCTCAAACTTTGTCTGTTGTGCCCCCCTTTGATGAATGAAAAAAAAAAAAACGTTCAGGCCTTCCCAATCTTATCAAAATTTCCACAAAATGATTAGAAAGTTTAAGCTTATTTTTAAGAACAAGTACTGTCTGTTTCGAGTAAATCAGTTGCATAGTTATTGATTTGAGGATGCGTTAAACTCAATACAAAGAGTAAACTCTGGCTTTAGGATGTTTTGAAATCAATTATTTTTTCAAACATTCAACGAAGCCAATAATTACCTTAAGGTGAAAAGCATTTGTGCTTTTCAGGAAGTTTATTTCTGCCTTTGTGGTCAGAAATATAGCATAAGAACTGAAGAATCTACATCTTGCTGCCAGTTTCCCTTCAAACATGAAGGACAGGGTCATGACTTCCACTGACTATTGTGGTGATTTAATTAGTGAGGTAACACCTTCATCCACTCAAATCCTAAATGGATCCAGAGATGTATTGACACTATGACCTCGCGGTCATGGCCTTTTTGAGGTCTGTCACACAGGAAGCGATGCTGATATGTTCCCACCTCGCCCCGCCTCTCGTTCCCTCACTTCCCAACATTCTCTGTGATGAGGAATGTCCTCCCGCTGTGATTGAAACCGCAGTGAGGAGCAGGCTCCTGTTTCCTGCCCACATTCATCTGTTCCCTCCAGCGCTGATCCCAGATAGAGGCTTCATGGAGCCTGGGAACCAAACAGAGCTGGAATCTAAAAGAATTCCCACACCAGTGTCTTCTCTTACCAGGCTGAGGTAGATGTTTCTCTACTTGTGTCTTGTATCAGGATTTTTCCTAAGCCCAGGTTCCATGATAGGTGGTCAACTCTACTTTCATAAAAAAGGGTTTTATAAAAAGCGTCCCTCAGAAAAGTCTAAGCAGTACCTTCACAACTGCTTCAACAGTTTTGCCTCTATGCCTTAAACATCTTTCTGTTTCCCATGGGAGTGTGTATTTGTATGTAAGCAAAGGTAATAATTGGTTTCCCTGCATTGGAGGAGGTTTTTTTGCTCCAAGTCCACGCAGACACATTTCATCTCAGATCCATAATTAAAGCCGGAAAAACAATCCGCTCTCACGACAAGCTCTGTCTTTATCTTTGTCCACCCCCTCCTGAGACTGGTGCTGCTTTTTCACGCCACTCATTTCCTTCTCTAACTGTCCATTTCCTGCTTCTAATGTGAACCATGTTGACACCACGCTTAGGATAACACAACTCACTGTTACATCAGTACAGTACTAATGCACCAATGACATGTTCAACTTTTAATGATGGAAGGAATTAAGAAAACATGTTAAAATTGGGAATATTTCCTTATAAATATTGTTTCCTTGGATCCTGCAACTGCCAATTACTTGTGTTTTGTAAGTTATTGTTCGGTTCGAGGTCAAAAAGGTTAAAATTAACAGATCTATAATTATTAATCTGAGTTAAAATGGAAAGAATTGATTTTGACAGGTAGTCATGGCAACTCAAAAGATGATGGTGCTATTTTTTAGGAGTCCTACGGGTAGACATCAAAGCCTAACTGTGGGACTACGGGCGCCGCGCTAGTTACTTGGACCATAGTGCTTTGGACCGTCGTCAGGAGCACACAGACCTGGTGTAGAAACTGCTAAATCTGATAGCACTGATAATAGGTGTTGTGATAATGCATTTATTCTGTTTCAGGTTTATGACCTGTGGTCTGTGGTCAATGAAGTTTGAATAAAACTAACAAAGACATTGTTATGACATTGCGTGCTGCCTGGCAAGCCTTTTCGGAGGGCTGGAATCAAAGATCCGAACAGTTATCATTCAATGTCTAGTTTTTGTTACAGCAGTACTTTATGATCACATTACTTCTGGCAAATACTTAGTCATGCAGATTTTTTGGGGGGATTTTTTTTTCCATTAAAACATGAATTTACATTTTGTGATGAGTGTCGTGAGATGGCTATACTGTATAAAGTTGAATTTAATTGGTCAGAAAGGTGAACAAGAAATAATTCATCTTAATCTGAGCTCCAGTGTTCCTTTGCAGTGACAACCTTTGCCATGACAACCTTTGACAACCTTTACCATGTAGGCCTGATCGATGCACTGCATCGATCAGGCCTACATGGTAGAGTGGCTAAATCGAAGCAACTTCTCACTAAAAGACCAAAGGAAACCTGCTTTGAATTTTCCAAAAGGGCAACTTAAGAATTCTCAGACCTAGAGAAACAAAATTCTCGTGTCTGAAGAAAACAAAAAACAACTTTTTGGCCTGAACTGCAAACACTACAGTATGTCTTGAGCAGAGGCACTGCTCATCACCTGGACAACACCATGCAATGCATGGTGGGGGTAGCATCATGCTGTGGGACACAAATGTCTGGATATTTGGTTTCACTTTCACTCAGAGAACTATACGCCACTCACTTTTAAGGAAACTCTACAACATAACGATGCATAAGTGCCAGGGTTTGAAAACGTTTTGGTTGCACTGCATGTTGTCACTTATTTCTAAATTATGGACCTCTTGAATGAGTTTATCAGGAGAAAATTCAGACGACAGCAAAAAGATTTAAAAAAGAAGATAGCATTGATTCAGTAAACTCTGTTTATATTCAACTGGACATAAAAAAGCACAATCCAACATCACACAGTCTTCACACATTTTAGACTTCATGAACCAGCCATGAATGAAGACGTGAGTGGGGTAAACAACTAACTTACTACCCTTAGGTTCAACACTGCTATGCTTTTAACAAGCACTACGACCTGTTTCACACTAATCTTTGACAACAATTGTGTTGATGTGTTTATTTACTCAAATGATCTTACTTGAAATATCTGCCCCTTTTTTTGCTAAGAAACCAGGATCATTTCTCAACTATCAAAGCTTCAAAATGTTGTATTATTTAAGTAACTCCATCCCTTGTCTGATTTACATGCTTTCAGGACAGTTAACGTTTAATAGGCATTTAGCGGGAGATCGTCATTATTTCAAAAAAGCAAATGGGTGGAAAAAAATCAAAAATCAAAATTACTTACAAAAAACGTCTTTACAAGAAGAAAAAGCAACACTGTAGAAAAGGGTCATTTTACTTTTCTAATATGATCATTTACATCGTTAAATTGTGCATCCTCTTTTCTGTCAAAGACGCCGTCGGGATTTTTAAACTGCAAAAATGAGTTTTAAGAAAGGATTCATTAATCCATGTCAGCTTGCAGTAGTTCATAGAAAAATAATTTCTGCATATGTCTTTTCTTACGTGTGACGTTGTACGGCTGTTCAAAATTAGTTCACATCAGCTGCAATGTCTCTTCCCCTGCTGCAGGGGGCGACAGTAGTGTCTCCAGTCTATCTACACCTGGAGCGAGTGGCCTCCACAGCTTTTTGGTGTCTCCTTTTGTTGAACCTCTTGACATAGTTGTTGCTCCGCAGCAGACCATCACTGGGCTTTAGTTTACCCCCCAGAAGGTTCAGTAGGTCACTAGGAAGGTGGCGCCTCCGGTGGTAGATCTGGCCCATTACAATGTATCTGGTACCTTAAAAAGAAACAGAGAGGTTTGAATGACCAGCAAGTTTGTTCTTTACTACCATTGGTCAGTTCCTTCAATACCATCCCACAGTTTGGGAACCTTCAACAAGACATGACGAGACGAGACGAGACAAGACAAATTCAACTCAAGGCAGCTATGGTCTAGTCAAGTCAAGGTCCTGTAGTCACTAAAGTGACATTGGCTCCACGGTAGAGTGGGTAAAGTTTCTGTCAGAGTTGGATCAAGGGTGTACAACACATTTCTGATGTGAAGCCACTACCTCGGAGCAAAAGGCCAAACCAAACCCCAGTGGGTTTTATAGACATCTCTGAAAATATTAGACAAGAGCGCTCAGAGAGCGCAACCTCCGCCAAATGCCAAATATCCACTTTACCAGATATTGTCATTTATCAGAATCAGTGATCCTGGTCATGGTACCATGATCCTTTATACTTTAAAATCTTGAAAGAAATGTATATCCCCACTAATAACAAAACGATATAGGTCCAAATGTGTGGGCACCCCTATCTTTTTGAAAAATCACAATGAAATGCAAAATCTGGATCCAATCCAGGATGAAACACGATGGGGTAATAACTGACATAACTGATTTAATGACAAACTGAGTTATTCATTTTTACATTATCATCATGATGAGAGATAGGGATTTTTTGATTGTTTAAACTGATTCAGAATCAGTATATTGATCTGGTTCCCTCCAAAATTTAAAAGAATCTTCCATGGCATATGGTCTATCTTTATCTAAAATTTTGTCAAAATCTGTTTTTTAACTTTTGACAATCCTGCTGACAAACAAATAAATACAATTATTTAGTCAAAAATAATAACACATTATCTCCTTGGTGTAGGTAATAATCACATAAAATATGAAATGTGGTTCCGTGTTTATAACACTCACCCAGTTTGATATCAGGGCATGGCTTGCTGCACTTGTAGGTGTCTAAAACCAGAATGCGAACTTTGAAGAAGAAGCTGTCTGGGGTCACGTAGAGTCGACTCATCTTGTAGAAGCCATCGCTGCTGACCATCAGCGTGATGAGACGAATTCCTTTTCGCACCATTTCAATGTCATGGACGATGCCGTTGACGGCTAAAGACAAGAAAAAAAACATCAAATATCTTACATTTTCAACATTCACAAGGCCATCACAGTATCTTATTTATTCTAGAGACAACATGTAAAAAAAAATTTAAAAAGTATTTACTGTAGTACGTGTTACTTGATTATATTACACATTGTTGAATGTATTTGCTGGTCTGACTCGTCCAGAATAGGCCCTCTAAACACTGTTATCAGATAAGGGGGTATAGAATATGAATAGATAAATATTGGGGAAATAATTCCTTTACACGACTAATGATATGATAAATCTAATAGTGAAACTTATTTGTTGCAGAGGAGGTGGCTAAAGCGCTGTGGTCTGTGTCATATATAGAAACAAATATGTAATAAAATGTTCTGTGAGGATCCAGTGGAAGCAGAAAACCATTGGCTTTCCTTTGGCTGAATCAAAGTGTTCCTGTTACTGAGTCTCTATACTCACCAAACTCACTGTAGCAGTAATACTCTCTCTCCTCCTTCTCCTTCCTGCACTCGTTTAGGCAGAAAGCGTCATTGGTGAAGTCCGGCTCTGCAGAGAGGAGGATTAGCACGGTGAGTGAGTTCAAATAAACAGTGTATTGGTTCTGATTCTGTTTGTAGCGTGGTTAAAACAAGTTGGTCCTTTGATGAAGACAGAGAAGTGGTCTTGGAGATTAGGTGTGGGACTCTTTGGATTACTTTCTTGGATTACTTTCTCTAATGACTGTTTAAACAAACTGATTCACAGTTTGCGCCACTGAAACCTTCCTGGCACCTTTCAGTGAGAAGTTTGCATGTTCTCCCCATACTATAGGTTCTCTCCAGCTTTCTCCCACAATCCAAAAATGTTCTAAGTTAATTTAGGTTTCTGAATCTCACCCTGTAACCCTGAGTGAAGAAAAGGTGTGGGTATTGAACTGTAATTTATTTAGCATTTTTGAATAAAAATAAACCTTAAACAAATGAACCATCTTATAAATAACCTATATTTTTTTATTTCACAACTGCTCTTTTGCATGAGGAACAGTTTGATTTGGGTCACAGCTCATAACAAAGAGAGTTAAATGTTTATGATTATTCTTTTTGTAAAACTATATCATATATTAAAAGGTGTATATACTGCTGGCAGGGACATTAAATAACTGATCCAAGGGTTTTATTCTGACTTTTTTGTCTTTGAATGTTGGAGAGCTGAAAGTGTTTGTAGGATTATTATCACTTTATTATCACATCTTGAACATCAAAGATGTCTCCATCTGGCAAAATGCCTGACTTGAGATTTATATTTTAAAAACAGAAAATCCCAGGAGGGGGTGACGTTCAAAGATCCAGAACATGTGTTGGACCCTGTAATAATACACGTCAGGTCATGTTTAAGTTCAGGAAACAACAAATCCTTCCAAACCTCTCCTCAGGATGTCAAACTGGTACAGAAGACTGGAGGAGCGTCGGTTAAAGAGCACTGACGGCCTGCTGTTGTTCCTAGTTGCTACACTGATCCCAGAATGATAAAGGCTGGCCTTCCCAGGCCGATTCTCCTCTGGGTCCGGCTGTCGGTTTGGGGGCTCCCTGCGTGGGAAGGAGGCTGTTTGTTGGGGCTGACCCTGAGGTTGGTTGTGGGTTGGATTTCTGGGTCTGGAGTTTGTGTGTCTGTCCTCCTGATCATTCTGCAGAGGTGGACTTGTGTTGGAGTGACCTTCCTGGTTGGGTTTTTGGATGGTTTTGTTGGTTGAAGCAGTGGTTGATCCTGCAGCTCCTGTCAGCTGTAGTTTGGGATGTAAACCAACAACATCCCTGGACTTCTCACTGTTGTGCTCCAGTAGGCGGTCACTCTTGTGGCCCTTTTTGCTCTTGTTGTGGGGAATGTGGTGACGGTGAACCGGGGCCAGGTCACTGTGCTTCGGCCACACAGCAGAGGGAAGTGGGTGAAGGCTGAACTTGGACTCTGTTGTTCTGCTGCTCTTCTCCAGGAGCTCATTAATGGGCAGGGAGGGCTCTTTGTGCACCAGCCTAGTTAGGTTGCCTGGAGGTGGATCCATTAAGCTGCTCTGAGCCTTGTCCAACACAGTGTACAGCTCTGTGGTCGAGAAGCACAGTACATTATGAAATTACAATTAAATAGTTATTCAAAACACAGTCATTTTCTATTTGTTTGCTACTTTTCTGAAAACGTTTTAACTAAAGACACCATGGCACATTTGACGTAATAGTTTGTAGTTTGTAATAGGTTTATCTGGTTTGTAGTTTTCGTCACTTTTTCATAGGATATTTGATTTATTCAAATCAGAAACATAATTTGTACCAGTTGCACTCGAGGATTACATCGTCACAAATAAATTAAGGGAAATTTGTCAAAGGAAATACTTAAAAAAGAAATGACAAAATGTGTAGACTAGCAACAGAACAATAATTTCTCACCTATCCGAATAGTAGATGGATCTTGCCACTTACCATTAACAATGTGCTCCTCTGAGTGGAAAAGTGGAAGTACTGGAAACAAAAGAATGAAAGTAATCCAAGTCATCCTGGATGCTCAGTGTGCCACACACTTCTGTCTGCTGTAGGACTGGGATTCCTGGGATCTTTATAGGACTGCTCACTGTGCTCAGGGAGGAGATGGGATGGAGCATAAACTGAGGAGGTGGGACCTCACACCTAAGCATTCATATCATTCATATGTGTTATAAATGAGTGATTCATTTTGAATCAATTATGTCATTTTTAAAATAAACAAATAATGAAAAAAAAAAAACCAAAACATTTAATTAACTGCAGATTAGGAAGTAATGTTTTTAAAAAACACTTCTGTGATATTATTACTCAAATTGGATGATAATGATCCTCTAGTTTGTGTAAATGTGAATAAAGATATGATAAAACTTAAAGTCTCTCTGTTTCAAATTGAAATACTTTTAAATCACACCTTAAATATTTGTCCTACTTAGGACTAAATCTATTTCGCATCATTAGTATTGATCGCCTCCTGCTGACCAAAATGAGAAAAACACCAAAAGAGAACGTTTTTTGGCGCCAGGTTAATACGGTCCCTATGTAGTCACGTGATTATTGTCTATTCTACATTTTGCAAATAGCATCATTAATTATTATATGCTTCAATTAATTAATAAACTACATAAATGTAATTGTTTGCATTTTGTTTGCATTGTTTTTTTTTTTTGTTGTTTTTTTTTTTAAAGATTAGGCAAAATTACCACTTTGTACCAATTACCAAAATGATAACCTGATCCAGTTTTCCTTTTGACCTTTTTTGCAAGACTCCATAAAGTTAGTGTGTGAGCCAGATTACAGTTCCTATTTGCATCCTGAAACCAAAATAAATAAATCAGATCTCTTCTATCATAATTTAAAAAATAAATAAATAAATAAAAAAGATAATAATAATAATAAGTCTAGTCTACTTTTCACTTATGAACTGGGTGAGGTTTTATAAACAGGACAGAAAAGACAAATTTTTGCCATGCATGTTCACATTTCTAAACAACTCTCTCTGTATTAAAAGTTTAGGTCACCGATGTGAAAATGATAGTCCAGATACAAGCCCCCACAAAAATCTGGTAAAAGCTCAAAGTAGAGCAGCTTTTATGGTTTTATGATTTGTTAAGTAATAACATAAAATTTATGTTTTAAGTTTGTCCTAAAAAACACAAGCAAAACGACCCAGATGGGACTCGAACCCACAATCCCCAGCTCCGGAGGCTGATGCCTTATCCATTAGGCCACTGGGTCATGACGTAAAATCTGTTGCGGATTTTGCTTTTAAAGGCAATCTGACGGACTACCATGTGCGTTATTTACGATATTTTATTTCGTTATTATTGCGTTTATTCGTAGGGTAGACATGTTGATGTATTGTCGGTAGCGTAACGTAATCGGAGGGTCACTGTTTCAAATCCAACCTTGATGATCATGGTTCGATGTTGAGTAAGTCCTTTAAACCCTTATTGCTCATGTTGTACGTCGTTTTGGCTAAAAGTGTCTGATAATAATAAAAAAATATTTTTTTGATTGCCCTATCACTGTGCCGTTGTCCTTGACAACGGAGTGTTGTTTAAAACGCTTGAGTCCAGTGGGCGGTGCTTACAGCTCAACTGACCAATCAAGGGCAGGGGAAACTGGAACGTACAAATGACGTCGTTTTAATGGTTTTAAAACGAACTCTTCCACAAATTCTTGAAGAAAGCGGCACCCGGCTTCTACTGTTCCCTGTTCGTTTTGGACTAAAAGGACTCTGCTTTTGAATGTATGTCGTTGTTCTTGCTTTTGGTGATACTGTGTGAATTTTACCCAGACTTTCTCCGGGCTTTGGGGGTGCTGGCATTCGTAGGAATGACTGTGTGCGAAGGGCCACATGGCGTTAGATAACCGGCTTTGCATTTAGACTTAACCGCTAGCTCTCTGTTCTATGTCAGGTTGTTTCAGTATGTAGTGTTTCTATTCCGCAGTGACAGTCTGTTGGAGGTCGTGAAAGCTATACGGATAAACATGTCAGCTGGCAACGACAGCTCCGCTCGCCTCGGCTATTTCAAAAACAAAGGAAAAGATGCTAACGTAAGATCTGCTGGAACCGTTCACATTTAAAAACCGACAGTGAGGTTATTATTATGCCTGCCCTCTAAGTGTTCCTCTGTTTATCTGTGGGTGTTCGTAGGAGCTCAGGCGGAGGAGGGCGGAAGTCAACGTTGAACTGCGGAAAGCAAAGAAAGATGATCAGATTTTGAAGAGACGAAACGTGGAAAGTGTATTGGACGAGGCCAGCTCCCTCCTCAAAGAACAAGACAGCGACACTCAGGTATTTCACCTCCAAGTGGCCCAGTTCAACCAAGATGTCCCAACTGGGACAGCAAAGGCTCACCCTATTTGCATGTTCTCAGTACTCATGCGTACTCGATTTTCTTCAGCTGACCATCATTAGTCAAATGTAACATTTTCCATCCATAATTGGTCTGCAATGCACGCAGGGGTCACCAACATGGTGCCCGCGGGCACAGGTAGCCCGCATGGACCATAAGAGGTGCCCTCAGGCCTCTTCTAACAGGAGCACTAGTGGATAAAAAAATCTGATTTTTTTTTTTTTTTTTTTTTTTCCCTTGCCAGGCTTCAAACTCACAATAATTAATACAGTTGACAGAATAGAGTACACACTTCACTTGATGTGTTTTTGTATTACATTAACCATCTTTAAATGTTCATTTTCACTAAGACATTGTGACAAATTTGTTTAAGTGTTGCAGATGGGATTGTTATTAAAGAAGCTACAGATTGTAATAAATTGTGGCTTTTTGCATGAATTAAGAAAGAGTGTTACATGTTGAAACATTTTCTACCTTTTGAAGTTACTGCTAGTGTTGCTTATTATCTTACCCTTTAACTAAAGTTAAACTGTGAGATTGTAATATTTAAGAAGTGTATATCAAGCTGGTGGCCCTTTGGATTATTCAGTATCTTTTCAAGTAGCTCACAGTTTCAGAAAAGTTGGTGACCCCGAGCTGAGTTTTCAACAATGAGGAGTTTTATTATAATAATGATAATTATTATCCCCCGCCACAAAGTGTGGAAGGAGCATATAGGTTTGAGCTCTGTCTGTCTGTGCATCCGAGTTAAAGGGGACAGCTTTTCTGAGAAACCGTTTAAGATAAGATAACCAATTTTGATGTGTGGCATCAGGGTATCAATACCTTGATGGAGTTCGAAGTTGAGAAGCGCTCGATAATTTTTTTCCAGATTTATTGCCCTTGATCTGTTGTTCTTTACTCTGTTCGAGGAATCTTCAAAGGGGACAGCTTTTTCTACAATCTGTTTAAGATAGTAATTTTTATAATCTGATGTGATAATATTTTTTATGTATACATCTAAGTTCTTAGATTTATGACATTTAGGAAAAGGTTGTTGATGACTGTCTTATCATTATTATTATTATGTTTGCTACAGATTTACTGGCAGGTAATCATGTTGTGTTCTGATTCCAGAGTTGCCAGCATTGGGCTGTGGAGCAGATTATAGAAGGTGTAAAAAGCCAAACTCTTCACTTTCAGCTTCAGGCAACACAAGCAGCCAGGTAGGTACAACAGGTTTCACCGCACAGTAGTCTGCCTGAATTGCAAAACATGATTTTGTATCCCTTGTTATTTTTTACATTTAATGTAGGACAGCTAGTTTGTTATTTAACCTGCTGACATTTCTCCTGACTTACAGAAAGCTCCTCTCCAAGGAAATAGTTCCACCCATCGACGACATCATCAAAGCTGGCCTTGTTCCAACATTTGTTCATTTCTTGGTATTGTCTGAATGCCCGCCCATCCAGTTTGAGGCAGCTTGGGCGCTGACCAACATTGCCTCAGGAACCTCTGATCAAACCGCAGTTGTAGTGGAGAGTGGGGCTATTCCAGCTTTCATCAACCTGGTCTCATCACCACACCAACACATCAGTGAGCAGGCCATTTGGGCTCTGGGTAACATTGCAGGTACATGCTTTCATTTGTGTTTCTCAAAACAGTTTTTTGTCAATGTTGTATGTCCCATTGTCAACCTATGGTGATGTGCAGTTAAGTTGGTCATTCTCTCTCTGATGGTGACTGTAAATGGCTTTCTCTCCTAAATTTAGGTGATTGCGCCAATTATAGAGATCTGATATTCCACCATGGAGGTCTTCAGCCAATCCTGTGTTTACTCTCATCCCCTGACCTGTCTGTCTTTCCAGTAAGTTTGGTTCAAACACAAAGTAGCCTTAGACCATCTCTGTGCTATTTCCAGTGGCGTAACATCATGGTGTTGGGCCCTGGTGCAAAAATGTTTTTTGTGCCCTCAGTCGAATCACACACAGTGAGAGAAACTTATTTGTTGACAGCCATCTGACTGTCTTTACTGTTTTTCTTAATTAAATGCGTCTCAGGACCACAATTTTCACAATTATTATTTTTGTTCCATTATCCCAAATGAATGTGAAAGAGAACAGGTGAACTATAGGATTGCATGTAATAGATTAGGTCAACATGTTTCACAAATATTAGGTTGCCAGTACTTTGCTATTGGTTTTAATCCCACTTCAAAACAAACAGAAGCTGTACTCACTCAGAAGCTCATTTATGGCTATTATATAGCTTTTTATCTTTGCATCAGAGGCAGAGTAAGGTCGTACAGTCAAATTAGTCGAGCCAAATAATTCCTGCATCAAGTCCACTGGTGCCGGGCATTGCAGAGTCCGACCTCTGAGGTGGGAAAGTCTCTACTTCTGGCCACTTGGAGAAGTGGGATGCGGTGGTAGTGTCGATGATGCCGTCAATGTGCTTCAGTGGAGCTAAGTTGGGATGCTACTTGTCGCCTGGGGTTGAGTAAAAAAACTTGTCTAACCTGGTCATTATAGCTTGACTCTCATCCTTTTTGTTTCCTTCCTTCCTCTTGTGCACGCCTCTTTTTTTTTTTGTGTTGAATGAGTCATTGTGACATCATGACTGACAGGTGTCAAGTTGATTCTACAAATTGTAATTTCTGACTCCTCCTCCCATTTCTGCCACTAAGCATTACCTTATCTACTCACCCGCGCTATTTCATTCACCAAAAACAGGGGCATATTTGTTACTTCTGGACAGTGCTGCTTTTTTTTCTTCTTCTTCTTCCTTCATTTATGGGCGCCTTAGGGCACCTGGGCCCTGGTGCACTGCACCGGTTGCACCATTGATAGTTAAGCCTGTGACTATTTCCCTTTGACAAGTCTTATCAAGATGTAATCCTTTATACTGAAACCACTCTAACTAAACTGTTATTCACTCTCACACACATGGACACAAAGAACAAAATTAAAGCAGGACATTTATTTAAATGACTTTTATTGCTGTAACATAACTGAAATAGCTGTACTCATTTGGGATCTGTCAACCTATTGTTACTGGCATTTAGTGTCAGATAATTTAGAAGCCACAAATAATTGTAGCTCTAATTAATGAGGGATATTAAAGCATAACTCTCGTAATACTCATTTTTTTCAGTCTGTCAAGTGCAAATATAAACTTTTCTGTTGGCAAACTATTTTCTTTATCATTCAATAGACACATTTGGTTTTCTTTAATACGAAAACCAAGTAGATATTACAGGACTATAGCAGGTCTATACATTTTTTTATTTAAAAACCTTGACACCATTCGGCAGGCACTACTAATAAAACTTTTGGATGCTTCTTCGCTTAACAATTATGTTGTGATGGGTTTATGTTTATTAAGATCTCCATTAGCATCATGAGTGTACTGCTTCAGCTATTCTTCTGAGGGCCTTTTTACATCACATGCATTTATCACAGTTCTTAACAAGAAGTTAATCAAATCCAAGAAGCATTTTCAGATGCTATACTATTACAAACAAGCTCACTGTTTTCCGTAAAGGGACAAGTATCGCAGAAAGCTGAAGAACAATTATCTTATGAATGATTCTTTATCATAATACAAATTGAGTTGCTTCTTGTTGGGTGTGGGTCATGTTGGGTGTGGGATACATATGTATGTGTATATACGTATATACGTATATATGCATATGTGTGTATCCATAAAATGAAGAGTCCATCCTTAAGACTGCTCTACTGTAAAGTGCCTTGAGATACCATTGGTTATGATTTGGCGCTATACAAATAAAGATTGATTGATTGATTCTTAAAGCTATGGTATAACTGTACGTTGGCTCAGACTCATGCCTTGTTAAGTAGCAATTTTGGTAAAACATAGATGGCGTTTGCATTGCAATAATACTTCTTAGAAAGATAGTTATTTTATACAACCATCTGTTTTTCACACAATATAGGCGAGTTTTTATGTATTTTAGAGCCAGGTTATCTAACTCATGACTCTTGCTTCCTACACCAGTCGTCCTACCTGCGAAATGTGACCTGGACTCTCTCCAACTTGTGTCGGAACAAGAATCCAGCGCCTCCTCTAGCAGCCGTGCAGCAACTTCTTCCAGCCTTAGTGCGCCTCCTGCACCACAACAGTGATGAAACCATTCTGGCCGACACCTGCTGGGCTTTGTCCTATCTGACTGATGCCTCCAACGAGAGGATAGAGGTGGTGTTGCAGGCAGGCTTGGTGCCACGGCTAGTGCAGCTTCTGGGTTGCGGAGAGCTCTCCATTTTGGTATGTGCTGTTTAAATTATTAAAGAAAACAATTTTTGTCAATGTTTAGAACAGTGGTTCCCAACCTTTTTTTGGACCGTGACCGCATTTTTATATCACAACTTTCTGGCAACCCCAGACTTTTTTAAAAAAAATGTTTTTCTTCCCCAAATTAGTTTTTGGTGATGTTTGTTATAATGTGTAACAAATCCAGATTAGCCAGAATTAGTGACAAGCTAAAAGTCACAGTTAAAATTTTAGCGTTGATTATTATTTTTTCTTTATCAATTACTTGACGTTTTAGGCAACCCCACATGGGGTCACGGCCCCAAGGTTGAAAACATTTTTTTTTGTTAAGAATCAGCATTGAAAATAAAACATGCATACTATTCTTTGAAAATGTAATTGGGGCTGGGCAATATTGACCAAAACTCATTTCTCAATATTTTTTGTTAAAAACAGAGTTAAAAAATATCAAGATTTATATTGTAAAGCCCAATAAAGTCTTGCCACAAAGACAATTCTAGGTCTCAGTATGGTACATTCACATTTTTATTGGTTTCTTAAATATTTGACTGAAACTTAAATGTGGCGCTATTTTCTAGGTTTAAATAATTTAATATTATACCTTAATGTGGTTAATTAAGTAACTGTTTATTTAAATATAGACTTGTTTCTTTTTGTGGGATTCATTTATTTTATATTTAACGCTGGGTCAATTCTAAATGTTAACCAGGTGATCCTTCATTAACTGGGCAGGTACGTAGGAAGGGCCAGTACTGGGAAGGTCAATGGTGTTTTGTTTTTTTTACATGGAACCTAAAATCAAACGAGGAAACACCAAGTTGTTTGCGATACTGTAAAGGAATAGAGCAAAGAAAACAAAAAGATGGCTTGGACATTGATATTTTTTCATCCAGCTTAAAGTCTGCTTTCTTGTTTCCCATGAACATTGATTAAAGACTTTTGCCGTAACCATAAATTTTGGCTTTAGAGGGTCTCTTATTCCAGCCTCTGTAATTGTTGAAAATGAAATTTACAGATCTTGTTGTTTTAGGCCCAACATTTATTATGTTGTTCTGGTACCATCTCCCACAGAGATATCCCTAACTTTAAAATGCGACAATGGGTGTTGTGATTTCAAGCTGCAGTCATTTTGCTTATGAAGCAAAAGCACTTCATATATTTTTGTTTTTTCCATCTTTCACCTCAGGCTCCCGCTTTGCACTCCCTTGGCAACATTGTGACGGGAACTGATGAGCAGACCCAGTGTGTCCTAAACGCAGGTGCGCTGGCAGTGTTCCCCTCCCTGCTGCGCCACCACAAATCCAATGTAAAGAAAGAGGCAACCTGGATGCTGTCCAACATCACTGCCGGCAAAGACACTCAGATCCAGGAGGTCATCAATGCAGACCTGGTTCCTATCATAGTTGAGCTTCTCCAGCAGGTCAGAAAGATGAAGCGGGTTAACAACATAATGCATAAGAAGAATGCAGCAAAAACATACTAATGGGCCACTTTAAATATAATGAATAACCTAAAATTAGCTTCAATCTGCTGCATGATGGTTGATTTCCTTTTTTATCAAGTCATTTTATAAACTCAGAAGCATATGTAAGGATTATATTAAATGATCAGATGTCATATTGTATTTGTAACGTCACTCCTCTTGCCACTTGTTGTCTGTTTAGGGTGACTTTAAGACCCAGAAAGAAGCTGTGTGGGCTGTCACCAACTACACCAGTGGAGGAACAGTAGAGCAAGTGGCCTACCTTCTTCACTGTAATGTGCTTGAGCCTCTGCTCCATCTTTTGACTGTAAACGAAAGCAAGATCATCCTGATTATCCTGGATGCAATTAATAATATTTTACAGGTAAAGTGCTTCCTCCCAATCAAAATGTGGTACATTTGATTGGGAATTTACTTTGCTGAAATGAAGATGCCATGGATGTATAGTGCAATTAATGTGTTTTAATATATTTGCTTTCTTGGAGCGATTTGATATGTTTAGTTTTCAAAATATAATTATTAAGTAAGTAAGATGGTTAAAAACAATGAATGTATACAGGTCCTGTCTCCATTGAGTAAACAGACTGGGTGTTATTATCTCGCCTGGAGTCACTGGTAAAATGTTTTTTTTTCTATTTATTTATCCTCTTTACAGATGTCATACAAAACTGGAGAGTCTGAGAAAGTGTGCCTGATGATCGAGGAGTTGGGTGGTTTAGAGAAGATTGAGGCTCTGCAATCCCACAACAATGAAGCTGTGTACAAGTCCTCTTTGCACATCATAGAAAAATACTTCTCTGATGAGGTAACTATGGCTGTTCACCACTTTTTACCTCCAAATAATGACCATCTCCATTATACTCCACTTAAACATCACCCCTATTTCACAATGATTTGGTCTGGGTGCTGTATTCTTATTTAAGCTCTAGAAACTGTGATGGCGCATTATCTAAATTCTCAATACTCATTAACTCTATCCCTATAATATAATAAATGGTTAATGTGGGATTTTCATAATCCTACCATCATGAACTCACATTTGTGACCCCCTCATGGTCACAGCTGTACTTCAGACCCTCCAGACTGTAAAAATAAACTAGTCCTGTCAATATTTCTAACCTTTAATTATACAGGTAGCCTCATTGTGACATGTTCAAGTAAAATCAAATAAATTATTTTAAACCTATTATATTGTCACGTTACCATTTCAGTGTTAGATTATCTCCATTAATTCTCCTAAAAAATAAACTATTTGACATGAATTTAATTGAAAAATGTATAATAGAAAGGGAAACTTCAGTGCTACCATTGGCAATAACCTTTATATATATATATATATATATATATATATATAAATATATCACCACTGTTTCATAAGATTTATGTTTTGACAGACTTATTCAATGCCTGTTATTATTTCACCTTGGTTTAACAGTTATAAGCACTTTTACTTCCTGAAACCTAGTTTAACAAAGCTAATCAGCCTATTTGTTGTCAAAGTTGAGATTGTCAAACATCTTGGGTCTTTTAATTATTTTTGATGTTTTCTAAACTTTATTCAACTACGAATTTGAAAACAATTTTACTATGGTATGTACCAGTTCCTAAGCATTGGATGAAAACAAACTACAGTAGTATCTCTAATTTAAAAAGAATAGAGATACTAGTACAAGTTGTTTGTACTAGTATCAATACATGTTTTGAAATGTAGATTAGTTCTGAATACTATGACTTAATAATAACCTGTTTTATAGAAGTTGTGTCTCCTAAATTATTCAGACATGCCTTGACTTGATGAACCTCTAATGCATCTCTTGTCATTTTGTGTTGCAGAACGAAGATGACTCTGTTGTTCCTGAGGTTACAGCCGAGAGCTTAGCCTTCCACATGCCTGAGAACCAAAGCACGTTTCAGTTTTAGTTGTTTTTGAAATTAAAACAAAAAACAAAGGGAGTCCTTCCTTGAGGTTGTTTTATATGTCTTTGGATATTCTAACTTTGTTCATACCAATGCAAAGACAAAATATTTTGTTAACAATGTAAATAAATTTTATTGGTATACATTTTCAATTGTTATAAAGACGCTTTGTGTCAAATCTGTGGAGAAGTGGCTGAGTTGAGTGTGTGTCCACTTCACCACTAGACGGCACTGTGTTCATTCTCTGGGCTTGTCAGGCCACGTTTTCTTAATGGTTCCCTTGTAATGTAATTTAAAAAAGACACTTGTTTCAGGGCAATACAATGGACATTGTTGAACTGATGGTACTAACAAAAAATAAACACTCTCTTTGAAAAATGTTTTAATTTATGAGAGAAGCAAAAACTCCAGTTTATTTCAGTGCTATCTTCGCATATCTTAAAGCATGTTAAACTCAAGACCTGGGGGCCAATTCTGGCCGTTTAGATCATCCAGTCCTGCCCAAATGAGAGAGAAAGAAACAAATTGCATGAATTGGCATGAATAGGACTTAATTTCCTAATTTACATGTCATTTATTCATGGAAGTGCTAAAGGGGACTAAAATGATTATCTGTCACCTATCTGCGGCCCACTTGAGGTTGAACTGGTCTGTATTTGGCTCCTGAACTAACATGAGTTTTACACCTGTGTATTTTATTTTTAATTGAGGGTGCTCTACAATAGATTTTGATTAATATATCACACGTCAATGCAATGTAAAGCACTTTGTCTATGAAAGGTGCAATACAAAACTAATGCATTAATATAATTATCACAATGATAGGATTAATCCCAAGATATTTTATAACAAGTGTCAGACATTATACTGCATTAGACCAGTGGTTCTCAACCTTTTCAGCCCATGACCCCCAAAATAAGGGTGCCAGAGAACGGGGACCCCCCCACTGTATCTGTTGGTGGTTGGTGGCATGAATAGTCAAGAACAGTCATGTGGAGACAAGGCCATCTATAAGGGGGAGAGCTTTTTGGGGGCAAGCAATGAAGGCAGCAAAATGATGGTCCATTTTTCTATGAATCTGTAATAACCACATTTATTTATTTGCTCCATAATATATAGTCATCTTAAAAATGTAAATCCTTTTCCAGCAAACAAGGTGGTCAAATGGAATTTTAAAAACCACAGAAATGAGTTAAAAGTTGCAAATTAGAGTTGGCAAAAACGGGCTTAAAAGTGGCAGGGGTGGGTGTATAGTAATTTAAAAAGTAGGAGCAGTTAGTTTAAACTAAATGGCATGTCAAATCGTGAATGTGATTAAGTTGGCAAAAATAAGCATGAATTATGCTGAATAGAGGTTAAAAGTGACAAAAATGGTTAACATTAGGTGGGAAAAGTGATGGAAAGGGTTTATAAATGTCCAAAATGTCTTGAGGTTGAAAGTAGAAAAAAAATGTGCAGAATGCATTAAAAGGAACAAAAATATGGAAAGAGAAAGTGATGAAAATAGGTTAAAATATGGTAAGTTTAGTATAGTTGCAGAAAAAGGGCAAACATTCTTAGTTTCTTGGAGGCATCTGGCGACCCCATCCTAGTGTCTCGCGACCCCAAATGGGGTCGTGAGGTTGAGGGCCCCTGTAATAGACCATAGGTCAGATTGGACATACTGTTGTTAAATGTGAGTGGTAAAATATAGAAAGTACAAAGTTGCTCTGAAAGGTCAACAGAATTATTGGTATCTTGGTGATTATTGTTTTTCCATGTTTGCTCATTGGACTCTATTGGGTTGGGTGAACCTGAGTTTGACAACCATTGGTGACGCCCATCCAGGCAGTGTGTGATGACACAGGGCGCTCTGGTTTATTTTGAACTCCGGATGTGTGGTGCCTGTCTGCTGCAGAGCCCCGTCCTCACACCCAGCACCTCCAGCCCGGAGCGGACTGTCCGAATGGAGGGCACATCGGCCACTTGCCTCCCACCGTGAACCATTTTTTCTTTGGGGATGTACGTGTGTCCTGGTCAGTGGCTGAAGAAGCTGTTTTTGCTCCCCGGGATGTGCTTATGACCTCGGTGTGATGCGTGCAGTCACCCTGGTTTGCTATGGTGATCACACGAGCTAAACCTGCACAGCTAGCAGAGGGATTGCTTTGGGATACAGATCTGAAGGGGCGCACACACATGTATTAAGATAGATATTTTGGTCCGGATTTTTTATTTTTGTCAAGCTGGAACACGGAGGGGAATGTCTAACCAGGGTGTGAGGAGGAATGGCCCAGTGAAGCTGCGGTTGACAGGTAAGTGAATTTAAACCCCCTCCTGCGTCTCTCCCTAACGTTAGCCACTTTGCTACTAGCTAAGTGTGCTACAGGGAATGAATGTTTGTGCTCCTGGGAACTGTTGAGTGTGAATTAACTCAGTCAGTGGCTTTTCGTGGTTAATCAAACTCGTTATTTGATTAGAGCCATGTTTAAAAACAAAAGCTATTGCCTTGTGCAGCTCTATCTACCAAGGCACACAGGCTAGCAGACCTTAGCCGAGTCCTGCACTGCTTTACGTGCCTCCTGGTGTTACGCTTCAACTGGTTCCGCGGGTAATGGGTGACCCTATTTTGTGGATTCAACTGGGATTGAGCAAAGTGATTTTCCTTCTTAAAATATAACACTTGTGAAGTTTACATTAGGTAGAAATAAAAAATAAAAAAAAACTACATCTGGCCCTTTCTTCATTCCCTGTTTACAATATTGTGTGGTTTATATTCACCCAAATACGAACTATTTGCATTTTGAGCTTTAAGCAATAGATCTAAAATAAAAACTACTTGTCCCTACATTCAACATAAATGACTATTAGTAACAGTCTAAAGTCGGTCACGAGTTTACAGGTGTGACAGAAACCGCATCTCTTACTTTTGTTGGATACCAGTTTGTCCAGGATGTTGTGTAGGTTACAGTACACAGTCTACGAGCGACCAGTTGCAATTAAATAAGTGCTTTGGGGACTCACTGACATATTTAGAAATGTTGTTACATAATGATCTATGTCCCAATATGATGTGATCTTCCTCATTATCTGGTCAGCTTCCTCATTCGTTAATAAAATGGTGTTGCTGGATTTTTCAGGGTTGTTACTTTTAGGCAGTGGCTATCCGTATGGTTGCCGTATCAATACCGACATTCTATTCCTACGCAGCGCCCCTATTGGGCCAGTTTAGGTCACGTGATAGGTCAGTCATTGGCCAGTTTAGGTCCCGTTGTAGTGGAGAATAAACCTACCGTAAAAGTTTCCTACGGTAGACAGTGGGCATGCGCACCTTGCGAACTGCGCATGCGCGTTCGTTATTTTTTTTTTTGAAAAAAGGTGATCTTTTTTTTAATTTTTAGGATTAGAATTTGAATTTATCTAGTAGGAAAAATGAAGGTAGCAAAATATTGTGCGTATATGTATAAATATTTACTACGCTATTGGTGCGCATGCGCCTGTAGGAGGCTTTCACGAGCAGGATTATTTTTCACTACACCGTGACTAAGACTAAACCTAACCCTGACTCTAACCCTAATAATTGTTGCGATATTGGGTTATAACCTAACCCTAAGACGTGCACTTCAGTAACCGTACCAATAGCACCGGGGGTTGTCCGTACGGCAATGTACAAATAGACACTTTGTGGCAGTGGCTTCCGTAGGGTTGCCGTATTAATATAGCACCCCTATTTGATCAGTTTAGGTCACGTGATTGGTCAGTTTAGGTTGCTTGACTAAGACTAAACCTAACCCTAACAATTGTTGCGATATTGGGTTATAACCTAACCCTAAAACGCTACGTACGTGTACTTTGGTAGCCGTACCAATAGCACCAGGGGTTGTCCGTACAAATAGACACTTTCTTTCTTTTTAACTAAGTTTTTGCTGGATCTGCTCATATCGCAGCTGAACATCGGGGAGAGGTATTCATCAAATTGATCACAATGCAAAAATAAGAAGACTGACAATTACTGTAAAAATGACCATGAATTTATAAAACTAATATTGTTGACATCAATATCTATGGTTCTGTGAATGTTTCTGTGGAACGAGTTATTGGGTTCAACCAAACAGAACCTTTGCTTTTAATGGTATGGAGATTGTTTAATGTATATAGCATAACTTTGACCTTTCGGAAATGTATGAGCTGGGAATTTACTTATCTCGAATATAATTATATAGTGTTTCAATGGACAAGAGGTTTTTCACAAATGTAAATTAATAAAAATTGAAATCAAACAGTACGTTTAAGGATACATGGTGTAAATCTAATGCTCTTAGGTATTAAGGTTTTTGTTTTTACTTTTTGCAGAAAAGATTGAAAATGTATAGAATGTTAATAAATGTCGTGTTGAAAGTAAGACATTTATTAAGTAGCAGACAATAGTCTTTTGTTTTTTCCTGTGCAATTGTTTTTCAAACAAAAACAAGTGTTTTTAGGGAAATACAATGTTTTCATGTAACGTGTAGGAAGCACGCGGTAAAAACTTTGTTAATTTTTTTCTTTTAGTGCTAGCTTTATCTCATATCTTAAAGCACATGTGTGAAACTCACAGCCTGGTGGCCAATTCTGGCCCTTTATCGCATCCACTTTGGCCTGCAGGAGAAAGTAAAAATGACAGAGAAAACATTAATCATTGTGTAACTTACCAAAGAATTGTTCACTTGTAAATATCTTCACATAAATTCAATGCTTACAGTTTCCATGTCATTTTAAAATCTTAGGTTGTTGAAAGAACTCTCAATAAATCCAATATCCTGCACTTTCCCTCAAATTATACAACATAATGTCCCAATTAGATAAAAAGTAGTAAAAAAAAAAACAAGGAAATGTAAGTGAATTTAAGTATCAGAATCAGATGTACTTTGATGGTCCCAGGAGGAAATTACTTACTTGCAGAGGCTCAAGAAATATTACAGATGAAAAGAAGAATCACTATACAAAGAAAACATGTATAACTCAGTATGAGTCTGTTAATTAAATAAGGATTAAATAAAAGTGCACACACATGCTAGTGAAATATAATGCAAATGTAATACAGATATATATAAAACTATAGTGAGCCAACTACCAACTTGTGATTAACGTGAGTTCATCTATTCCTTGGATATTGTCTGTGCCTTACATACAATAACAAAAGCTCCACAATGTCTAATTAGTGCATTTTCTTCTTTTTCTACTACAATGTTGTCACGTTGTTGTGCATTAACACCGCAATGGGGACTTGTCCTGTTGGAACGTCCCTCATTGCACATGCACTACCGATAGGACATAAACGTGCTTTGACTTTTGTTGAGTAGCCAATAGTAACGCCAAATACAGCTCGTGGAAGACTTTGTAAATGTGATTGGCTGAAAAAAAGAGCGTCCCGCTCTTTGATTTGTAAAGCTTGACAACAGAGCCAAGAGAAGGCGCAGAGGTCCATTGTCCTCTCTGAACTCTTTGAATTACAATATACTAAAAAGATATTATGAATTTTTCACCAAATTGTGCGGGACAAACTTACATACTGAGGCTTAAATACAATTAGTGATTCATTGAACAAATTCTTGGATGTGGCTTCAAAAGATACCTAAGGTCATATTACGTTCTTAGGGTTTCAGTACCTGTCGTTGCTTTTAAAAGCTGAAAACCCCCCAAAAATGTAACCAACTAGTTGCTTTTGCTATTAGTTTCAGAAAACAGCGAGCAAACATCAGACATGTTATTAGATTTAGCTAAAGTGCAGAAGTTGCTAGAGTTATTGGTGAATGGTTTATATCACTGTTTTTCCACACTGGTAGTGAACTCAAATCTTAGAGACACACAGATGAACTAAGATCTAGTATTTTAATGGTGAAACTCTGCATTTTAATCAAACATAAGCACCTCCTTATTGTACAGGTAAAATAAAATAATTTTGAAATTCATTATGTATGTAAAAATATTTTCTTATTTTATATGCATATACATGGATAGAGAAATGTATTTCAATAAATTCTTACTTTGCTAACTGGCATCTGAAGCCCTGAATCCAAACAGTTTTTATTAAAATACATCTTGGAACCTTAAAGTGTCCTCAAAGTTGTGGTTTGTCTGTTCCCTGCTGTTGGAGAAACTATTTATTGAGGTTGTGAACGTTGTGTGAGAGCGTCTCAGTGATGTGTGAAACTACAGATGTTTGTAGCTCATATTTAATGCAGTGTTGATGTGAGTATAACCACCAGAGTCTGAATTTTGTCACCAGTTTAAATGCCCACCAGTTTTTCCAGGCCAGTTGTTTTAATGACTTGTCTGCACTTAAACCACTAACTTTTAATGTAATAATTTTTTAATGATCATGTTTACATTCAATTTTCATGCCAAATATATTTTTTGCATGTCTCTGACCTTAAACTAGAATTAACAACATTCTGGTGTCTTTTAAGTCTTGCATTAAACAGACGGTTTTTCCCTTAGTGATTCTCTGTGTCCGACTGTGTCTCATTTTCCATGCTAGATTTTGATGAACCACTGGGGCATCAACTTTGAGCAAGTTCATCTGCAACTACACAAAATGGTCTACATTTAGCTTGTGGTGGATGCAAATTTCCATCTGTGGTCTTTCTGTCAGACACTGGTCCAGTGAGACATTTAAAACATACCCAGCTCTCAAGGACCGCATTTGGGTAACCCTGGTCTATAAAAGAGAAAGCTGTGAGATTGGTTATTTTTGCTGATCCACATCTCAAAACTTTTGCAGTGTTTCTTCTAAACATATTCATATCTTATCGTCCGAACTTATATTGTGTCTTAAATTGAATCGCCTCTCATCTGCTGTTCAGAGCCACAGAAGAACGGGTTTTTGGGGTGTTTGTCAGTCAGTTGACCTTACAGTTGGACATCCTTGGTTCTTTTTTTCCATTCCATATGGGGAACAGTTTTAAATGTGATGCAGTGGTCTTCATCTGGAATCCTAGGAATGTGAAACCTCAGAGAGTTTCCTTGATCATTGACATATTCACATCTGCCCTCTGCCTAAAGAGGTGTGTGTGTGTGCGTGAGTGATGGTAAAAGAGAACTTAGAGGTGGTTTGGGATACAGGATTACCACAATTTTCAGCATGTAGAGTCAGTCTTCATTTAGACATACTGTACATGTGTGTTTGGTTGTGGCCATTTATGATTTATGTGTCTGAGACTGCGTGCATGCGTTTTGACTTAACAGTGCAGACCAGTCCAGTTTTACTCTGGCTGAGTTGTGGTCTTAATGGTTGAATATTTCCCTTTCTTTTAGAGAGAACATGAGTTGGCTAGACTAGAGGGTTCCAGAATTGAGACTGCATTTGTGTATATATTTATACCCATAAGTTTATTTTGTTTTGCTTTCCTTTAAAAAAAAAAAAAAAAAAAACACCTTGCCAAATACCAGAAAGATGGAAGATTTAGCGTATTGTCATTGCTTGTTCACTTTTATTATTTATTGCCTAAGGAAGCATACACTAGGCCTACGGCAACCATGAGTAGTAAATTATTTGTATTTAGGTTTTTTAACAATAATTGTATAAAAAGAATATCTATTACACACGCCTTGCCTGCCGCTACATGTTCATTCCACAATCAGAGAAAAAAGTGGCTTTGAACAAAAAAAAAAATCTATTAATTTGACTATTTCCTAGGTGATCTATTACTGATATTGCATGTTTTAGGTTTTTAAATGCAAACTGTCAAGCATTTCCTTGTCTTCATGTGAACACTTGTTGGTTTGGATTGAAATAGTTTTTTGTAACACCAACATTTTTGTCAGGCACTTAATATTCTAATGAATAGTTGAAAATGAACTAATGTGATTACTTTGCTAGTGCGTTTAATCATTACTGAGCTCCCTCCAAGCCAATAAAAGAGAGCAGTGTTGGGTTTAAGCAGGTATTAATAATGTGAAGACTGCAGGGAGCAAATAACAGGCTCAGGGCTGTTCTTTAACTGCAACATTTGTCCCCTGCTGATTGTGATGTACAGAACTCAAACATGAACCACACGTTTTCCCTGATTTGTCTCACTGGATGTGCACAGTTTCTTTGAGGTGAATAAAAGAGCAGATTAATCCATCATTCCTTTGTCTCTTAAATATACCTTGTTGGCTACACAAAACTCTAAGAAAAAAAAGTCAATCGACCTGATCCATTTTCTCCATTGGCTTCTAGTTTTCTCTCTTGTGTCATCTGAGGATTCTTAGTTTGCTCAGAGCATGTGACAATTAAGCTAGATTGAAATTAGTGTGTATTTCAAGTCACTTTTGTTCGAGCATTTAGGGATGCTTGTACTTGTGTGTATTTGGCGGGTTGGACTAGGAAGTTGGTAATTAAGATAAAAATCCAGTCCCTTTTCCAGGCTCAGCATTACCATTGGGAACAGAGTGTATTTCAGGGAAGTCATCAGAGACCCTTAGATCTCAGAATGTCTGTCTTACAGTTTTTATGTGCCAGCTTTTTTATCCTTAAAACTATCAGACCGTTGCACACTTAAATAAACTCTGTACAACTGTCAACACACAATGCGGAGCTAAGCTTTTCAGGTCAGCTTCCCACAATGCTTAAGACCAGGGTCTCAAAACAGTGTGCACTAATGGGATTGTAAAAAAAAAAAAAAAAAAAAAAAGACGTGATTTGTTTTAAGGATTTAAATTCTGATAATAATAATTCATTTATATGATTAATGAATACAAAAAGTAACTCTGTAAGATATCCGATTCAAATGAGTTTGTGTTATTTAAAAAAAAAAAACAAATTGATTAGGATTAGATAGATACTAAAGATAATTCTAGATATTGGTCAGTCACAGGTCGAGCTGCTCATAGTTGAAATCATCATCAAACCCAAAGTGTTTCCATGCTTGGATTATACAACTCACATTTAGTATCAATAACTTGTGTGTGCCAAGCTTTATTATTTGTAGATGTCTGAAATAGTGGGTTTGTTTTATTTAACATATATATATATATATATATATATATATTTTATTTTATTTTTTTTTTTTAAATAATTGTTTTTTCTCGATTATGTTAGTTTTGTAATCGGTGGGTGTAATAATCGAAATCATAATCGAATTTTGATAAATTGAGCATCCCTAGTCACAGGATTAATGTAGTACTTCTCTTTTATGGACTGATGAAAACCATGATTCTGTCACACCACATTAAAACTGTATGAGATAAGGTACACCGGTAGTCATCTCTTACTTAGGGAGACAGACTGGCCGAATCAGGCCCATTTATTAAACAATGCAGAATTCATACCTCTATAGTTATTATTCACTCTGCTTTTCTTCCTGAACCATTCTTAAAAATTCTGTGACTCACTTGTTAGTTCATAACATCTTTCTTCAAACTTCATGTGAAACCTGCTTGTCTTGTTTTGAGTTGAAGGACACCGCATGCAATCCCGGATTGCACAAAGAGCATGGCAGGGTGCACCTTGTAAAAGTCACCCGTCATCGCATGGCTGACACACCGGCACACACACCTGGTATCTACTTTGATCAAGTTAATAAAACATTTCAGAAAAATGTTCTGAAGGAAACTCAGTGTCTCTGTGTTAGCACACTGACATTTTAATTCATCATTCTCAAATTTAATGGAATTACATTCAGCAGATTTGTCACTTGTCTTCCTGCCAAGACATCCAAATCATAACGACTACATTTTTAATGTTATTGATTTATTTTGTTAGCTGCTTTGCCTTGAGTGACTTTGAAGAATTCCACATTCGATTAAATATTTCTTGAGGTTGTCATGAAGTGATTCCTGACATATCAGCGAGAATAATATCCTGTCTGGTATTTGACATATTCTGGTATATTCTGTCCTAAATCCTTTCCCAGTAAGATATGTGGGCATTCAAATGTTTGTTACTGAGTTGTGCTGTGAAATAATTTAAAAACAAATCCAAACTTGGCATTTTCTAACATACAAATAGATATACTGTATACAGTTTTTGAAAATGTTTTCTAAATGTGTTTTTAAACCTCAATTTAGTTGATCCTCAGTTTCATGGTCACTGAAAAGCCCCCTATGCTAGTACTGGTATTTGTTTTAAAGCATGAGCCTAAAACTCACCAAAGCCAACTAATTTAGGAGTGAAGTCAGCTGTCCATGTTAGCCTCTCATTACAGGGGCACCGCTACTACAGATTTGTATAACGCATCATTTAATCAGATGAGATTGAGAAGTTGTTTACCGAGTAGGAAATCTTTCAAATAATGAAACATCTCTTTATGTAGAAACAGTCAATAAAATATACAGTTTTTTTAATTTTTTTAATTAAGTTTTAATCCCTAAATTATGAATAATCTGGATGTTAAGGACAATATAAAGATACTTCTGACATAAATTACATAATTGTAGTTAATCCAGTAAGAAATTTGATCTTGTGGAAGTCTCACATACATTACCCTTATGCTTCGTTTGTGAATCTATAGACCGTATAAAGCAGAAGGAAGTGCTCCTAAAGAATGCACTAGTCTTTAAGCTCTGCATAAGAGTCATCTGTGTAAGATGTCTTGCTACAGTCGTTGGTTTTTAATGATTTGCAGTCATCAACTCAGTCGGCTAATCCATCTGGCTGTAAAGATTGCATTGGAATATGGTTTACCATGGATTTTCTGTGCTAAAGTCGAGTCTGATCTGCATTTCTTGCCTGGAAGGCATCAAGACCATAGTTTGTTGAAGAATGTGTGTCTGGATGTCTGCTTGATCTTGCCTGTATGGTTTGGGGTTACTGTGTTGTGGTTATTTTTGTAATGCAGCTCTTTTTAAAAATTCTTTTAGTTCTGTTTAGTCTACCTCACTGGCATCAAGCAACATGCACACACATACCGGTACAAAGTAAAAGGCCAAACACATCCTTAATTGGTTAAAAACCCTACACTAAGAAAATGCCAAATAGCAACAGTTAAATTTGGCCTCTTTATTTGAGAACATGATAAACAATGAATTGATTAAGATAAATTTACTCTATTGTCTTCTACCTCCTCATTCTGTGAAGGGTTATAGTTAGTACTGAAGCCTATCACTATCATGATCCATGCATGTAAGTACACCTTAAAACTTTTTTCTGCTGAAAATATGATTAGGAATGAAGTAAATGTAGTTTATTGATCCTCGTCCCACAATTCACATTTTAGTCAAAGTAATTAAATTTAGCGTTTTTAGTTGTAAAATGTCAGAGTGAATGCCCTGTATGTGTTAAACTGCGGCTATTGCATTTAAATTTTGCTATTGGCTGAGATTAGATCAGTGACATCTTTTTGGATCAGTGACGTCATTAGCCATCACTGTTGGCCGCGCCCCTCCTATAAAAGATGGGAGGAGGGACTGGTTTCCTCCTCTCGCAGCCCTCGGTTAGCATTGATCGACAGCTCCATGCGGAACTGCGCAGCACTGTGGGGGCCGGCCTGCTGTGACTGGGCGTTTCTTCACTACTCTAAGAACAGTCAGTTCTCTTGCATGCATGCTTGCTAGCTTACTCACTCATAATTGACTTTGCGCTTCACTGAGGTAAAAGAAAGTTTTTAAATGTTTGTCGGGAAATGTGTTTGGTAATTTTGGTTATACGTGAGCAATATTAACCACATAACATATTAATCACTGGCTTTGTTGCCTTGCTGCATGTGAACAGCGGTTTAGGTTTAGGACCCCAGAACAAAATGAAAACAAAATGAATGCTTTTAAAAATTGTTTCCTTCACTTAAAGAGCTTGCAGATAGTCACTTATTCTAACACATTTCAAGTATTTAGTTGACAGATGTATTAAAGTGGACACTAAAGAATATCTCTCAGGAGAGACTATTGCTGAACACTTGGCGAAACCTCAATTTAAAGTAAATGAATGATACTTTTGATATTGGCAGGGTATACAAGGTTCCATAAGGAACAGACCCATTCAAGCTGGCCAGCATTTTCTGACATGTTGATGTAGGCATCATGTTTTAGGAGGAATTTGGCATATGCACCCCTTGTGGACTTTACAACTTTGAGTAATAAAATCTCACAGGGTGGTACCAGCCCCATAACTCAGCCTGTGTTTACTGATGACCTGCAGTTCACCTCCGAACACACAGAGAGCTCCTGCTCTTTTGTGGGTCAAACCTTTTTGTATAATTAGGAATTTTATTTTGATACAATAGGTTTGCAGTGCATCAATGAGATAATATAAGCTCAGCAGGTCTCTCAGTTCGATGTACACAAGTCAGATAGGGAAGCCCAGAGTTCAAACCAAATATGGTGAAGCAGCCTTAAGTTTATATTCTATAAATGACCACTGCAGAACTGATGTCTTCACATGTAAACATTTAAATTCAGTGTTTGAATTGTTAAAATGCAATTGTCTCTTAATCTTACATTTTGGGATGGCAGTGAATTTTACCCTAAATCGTGGTATTGTGTTCAAACTTTTTTCAAATTGAGGCCAAGCCAAACTCACATCAGCTAAAGCTGAGGCAGATAAACAAAGGAATCTCACAAAATTGCAAGTAGCGGGTACCCTCTGGGTGTTTAATAACACCTAAATGTATCTAAACCACACTTCGGTTTACATTTTTCCTTTATTCTTTATTACTATTCCATGCTGTCATAAGGGAAGCTCGTTCAAATGTCCCCCAGTTTTTGTTTGTTTTTTTCTTTTAAAATAATTTTTTTCTATCCCTCTCCTGACCCACATTTGGTATCCTATAAGAATAAGTTATTGATTAAAACCCCATACCTTATAAATGTATCCATTTTATCATGTACTGTAAAGACATTTAAAGTTTCCTTCTTAAATAGGTCCTTAAAGGGCACATGAGACCCTTTTTCATGTCGAAGCTTAATGCAAGAACACACCTTAAATAGATCATATATGGGTTGTGACTCACAAAAAAGTACCGGCACGGCCTCTTTCAGCTTCACTGCAACACTGACGCATGCCTATGGAGTTGGATAGCGTCATCATTATTATGATATTATCATTGCACAAACTGCTCTCACAAATGTGAGTGAAGTAAAGCAAACAACTCTTCAGTGTAAGTCAGACGGATAAAACAATGCAATGGGAGCATCTGCAGAAAGTTTCATCACAACAATGACGTCATTGATCAGATCTGCAAATTAAGACATTACAGCCAATCACATTACATACATAAAATACTAAATATTGGCCGATCCGATATAAGCCGATCAGATTGGTGTAAAGCCTATTTTTCAGTCTGCCTTCTCCTACAGCCTGAGCACAGATGACTAGATTTTCCGCTTTGACAGTAGGCTGTCGGGCTGTCTACTTCCTCATCACTCATTGTTTTCATATTGATATGGCTGAATGAATCTACATCTCATGCTCAGATTCCCTCGTTTCTGAGCATGAAAGGTTAACATTTCCTAAGTCTACTTCTTCTTCAGAAATCAAACCTTGGTGTGCTTCTGTCATGTCACTTGTGAGCTAAGAGGCAAATCACCAAATCCAAAACTGGATGGTGTGCAGAAGTGAAAATTACATTTATTTAAAGATCACAGACAAATCGAGCATTGTTTGGCTCTTTCATTACATGTACTGGATATCAGCACAATTTTTAATTTATCGAATAAGATGGCGCACTTTAAGGGAACCGCTTTTTTATGTTTACGACTATGCAAACTGGCTTTCTGTCATACTATAATACAATTTTTGCAAAAGGTCAGCTTTTTTCAATTTTCTGAACAATAATGTGCTGCCTTTTGTTGTCTTGTTTTAGTGAAGCCCTTATTGAACAAGGTAACAGCTGGACTAATGTACCATATGTGTGCCATAAAATGTCAGACCAAATGTTGATCTACATTCTCTTATCACTGTCTGCCATCCCTGCTTTTCCTCCCTTAAGTTCCCAGAATGTCAGTACTGTAATTCCATTGCCTAAATGGACTTCTGCTTGCCTTGGTTCCCTCTACTTCACAGGATTTCTCAATTTCCCCTCTCTATTATCTGCATTCCACAGATTTGTGACTTGATATAGAACTCTCTCCTCCCTTCTCCTGACATTCTTTTCTCCCTCCTCATCATTCCTCAATAGATACCTGCCTCAAGATCAGTGCTGCCTTCAACCTCTCACTATACTCACCATACTAGGCTTCATACTAGCGGCCCGCTGGCTGATATTTTGTGGCCCCCACTAGGGATGGGCTATATGGACTCAAAAAATGATCCCGATAATTTCTGGTATTTATCACGATAACGATAAACATCACGAGAAATAAAAAACTATAAATAAAACAATTCCCAACTTAAAGTGTAAACAGGTTTCTTACAAACACAAATAAATCTGAATACATCAACAATAGACACATTAAAAAGGCTACAATAGCTGCTGACTCAAAGAGCACATGAGCTGATATTTTATGTAATATATTAGTGTATGTGCGTCACTCTAGTGTTACTGTATGTAATTCATTCGTTTCCTCACTTAAAATGAAATTGTTTTCTTAAAAAAAAGCACAAGAAAAGCACAAATAACTTCATTAGTGTTTTTACTGCTGCTGAATCTTGTTTTATTAATCTTATAATGAGTTACATAGTTATGATTGAGAAATATCTCTTTGATTTCCTATAATTAAACCAGATCAAGCTGATGATTTAATCATTCAGTATATTTTGGTGTAATATTCTCAATAGTTATATTAGTCTAATGGGACCAGCTTTGTCTTGTGAACACGTGAAATATAATCAAAAAATAGTGAAAAGTGACATTAGTATTTATTTCACACAACGTGTGACACATTAGCTTTTATCCTTTCATACAAGTGTTAAATCTGACCATAAACAAATCAGTGGCTCTCTGTGGCTTTAGGACAGTAAGACATGTTCTTTTTACTTTGTCTATTCCTCATAAGGAGTGGTTAGCGTTAGCCCTCTTATAGCCCAGTCTGTGTGTCGGTGTGTTAGCTTAGCTTAGTTAGCTTTAGTTTAGTTTCCAGTTCATAATTATTGCTGCGGGTTCATCTCTGTCCCCGTGTTTGTGGAATTTTGGGTGGATCTGACGGAGGAACTTGGATTGGTTCACTTTGTTGGATGGTTGTCTGGTTCTAACCAAGTAGCGGTCTGTGTTGTATCGCTGCACGGCAGCTTCAGGTAGCCATGACGAGCACCGGCATCTTTGTGGTGGTGTGAGGGCTGGGGGCGGAGGGTGGTGCACATTACGGAGTCTCCGCGGCAGAGCTGCCGTGAACAGCGCTCTGCTCTAGAGAATAATAAGTTGTTGACAAACAAACTTGTGCGCAATTTTGTCCCCTGGAGCAGGTTTTTTAGGGGCATTCTTGGCTAAATTGAGGGACAAATGGCCCGTGGCCCTCGCTAATTTCTGACATGGTCATTTATTGTTTCTATTGTGGGATGACATAGTCTTACTGGTGAGAATGTTTTTGATGATATATCGTTAACGACGATATATCACACATTCTTAGCCCCCACATTGATATGAAAGTTTAATCTTAGTGCTAGGTTTATGTAAATAGCACTTTGTCCTATTCGGTCTTGAAACACAACCAACACACACACACACCGCTGAGGCAGACACAACATTCATCAAACTTTTCCCTCTCCGACAGCGGTTTGAAGTGAATAGTGAAATTAACATAACCTTTTCCTTCCTTCTCCTGTGCATGGATTAATTTTATGCTTAAGGATGGAAAACCCACAATTTGTAATAAATGCCACAAAAATATTTGCACGCAAGGGGGTAACTTGTCTTTTAATTAAACATCTGGCGACAAATGACGTGTACTTAAAAGCTGAACTAACATCTAAGTGAAGAAAGTCCCAGTCCTACCAGTGTAGGCCTATGTGTGTTTTATTATCATGTATCAACATGAGCCCCTCCCCAATGTCATCTTTTATTGGCATCAGTTTGAAGAATTTGCAAAAGTGAGCGGTATTTAATTTATATGATATTGAGACCATAATGCACTTTTAATTACTTGGCAATGAAAGTTTAGCAGTGAGAATCTTACTTTACAGTGTGACTCGTTTATTTAGCCTGTACTTGTGGAAAGGTATGTCGTTTTAAGGTGACTGCTTGCCAAAATGGCAAATGTTCAAGAAACGATAACGTAATACTGACCTCAATGTTCTGCTTTTGTCTCTTTTATAATATTGATATATATGGTCCCATATTAATGCAGAACTTTTCTATATCGAGCACTTTGATGGTTATTTTGTTTTGTTTTTTGTAAAAGGATAGGCTACAAGAACAGAACCTCCTATATACGAAATGTAACCTTGAATAACATCTGTTGTGGCCAGGTATTGTATATGAAAATGACAAATTTATTTAATTTTAAACTTTAATGGGAGACGGGAGCTGGTATTTCTGTTAAGCATGGAAAACTCTCACTGTGGGCTGTAGAGTATTAACTACTTTGTTAATATGTTGTGCACTTATTTGAGACTGACAGTTTGCTGTGATTTATTGTTAAAAGCTACAAAAGCTGTTTCTTTCCCTGGCACAAGAAGAATCAGACTTTTCATTATTGCAGTTTAATGGTTTAGATTAGGCCAGACGCTGATCAGGATGCACTGGGGATTTGAAGGGATGACTCATCCATTCCCACTTCAGCGTCGGTGTTAGGTGTTAAGTAACTAATGCAAATAGCTACTTGTGGAGACTCCCTTGAGAAAACAAATGTGAATGTCCCTTCGCTCACTCCCTGTTGCCTCTGTTTATGACCTTTCACCTTTAGACCTGAACTAATACCGACCTTCAGCCTGACCTTTGTAGTTTAACAGATGGAGTCGTTGCAAGCTCTCCCCCTCTAACTGTCTTTCCATTGTGATCCCAGGCAAACTTTGCATATTTTGTAACGGATACAAACGGCTCAACTCTCTGTAAATTTGAATTATTTACCATGCATGGTTGTTATTTATTAGTACTTATTTACTGTTGTGTTTGTGCCTTCTTAAAGGACAAATTAACCTGTTACAAGTTTTGAAGTTTAAATAATTACCAAAAGTGCTTTTCATTTTGTATTCTTCTTAAATTAAAAACGATTGCTTTACTGTGTATTTTTTACTCTATTTATTTTTACCCCTTGGTCTTTTATGACCTCTGGATGTGACGTCTTTATGTGGCATTGCTTGCATACCATGAAGTGCTGAGAATTCAAACATTTTCTTGACGGTTTCAGGGTGTGATGAATGCAAAGCCTAAATTGTATACTTCCAGTTTTCCTGTGGGGCGTTCACGGATGTCCTCCTAAACTTTAGGGCATATTGTCTTAGGGTCAGTGGTGGGGCACTGTCTGATTCCACATCCCATAGCAACCAGACAGTGGTAAAACCATTATCCTTGAATAGTAATTGCTTTGATGGTTGAGCTTGGTTTCTTTTAGATTGTGGTTTTGGGGTAAATCACCTGTCAACTGTGCCAAAGCAACAGCATCTTCAGACTTGACCCCTTTTTGATCTTTTACACTTTTCTAGTTTTATATAGGCTTTTTGTCAAGTCCTTTAATGTGCTTTGTAAGCATTTGACCAACCTCTGTGGCCTGTTGCAGATTCACATGGATAACCATTTCATTGCCAGGCTGACACACAGCAGCACGCATTTAGTCCACCTCAGTGAATTTAGGGTTCATTGAAACCAAGAGAATCCTGGAGCATTTTAGCTTGTTTCTGAACTGATGGAGAATACCTAATTGCAAGGTTATATCTTACCCATATTAGAGGAGAATATCCAACTTACAAAGACCACACCTGGGTGGTTACTAGTCTAATTTAAAAAACAATGTGATTTGTTAATTTGTATATGTCTGTTTAATTAACCACGATGAGTCATGGTTTTATTTTGATCTCTAACTTTAAACTTCCCTTACTCGTAAGGCCTCTTAGTGCCTTTGTACTTCACTGTAGCAGGAATTGTTTCTGTTGATTCATGTTCCTCTTATTTAATTTGTTTTTCCTTACATATTTAAAAATTTGACATGAGAAAAAAACTTTTGGAGAAATGGCAATACTCCTCTGTTGCGTTCAGTTTATCAGCTGTTGTAGAATTATCAGAGAAATTTAATAACATAATGGTTTATTGTTTGACTCCAGCTTTTCTACCGGTGGTATCGGCTCTACTCGGCTTGGCTCTGCTTTCTTTTCACGCATTTCCACTGGGAAAAAGTACCGGAGAATATATTTGGCAATTTATAGTGGATGGCAATAGTGTATGGAGCAGTAGGCATGTCCTGATACAGTTTTTCTTTTCCAATACAACACTGATATTGCAGCCTTGCATAATGGCCAATACTGATATCATTATGAATCATACATAGTTTTATCACTTATTTTGTAGTGTGGAATGTTAGAAAAGGCTTCTTCTAGTGATATTATTCAAATAGAGTGATTATCAACAACAGTATTTATGAGGGAAACGGACCCATTTATTATTAACCAATGGGTTATAGAAATTTTGACCTTAAACAAAAGAATCCTTACAAGAATAGAAAATAAGAATATATATATATATATATATTTGAAGACCCTGAAAAATAACCTCAATAAATCCAATAAAAGTATGTAAAATATGTTAGTGTGCAATAAAATTATTGGAGCCTTCAACTTGGTCCAGTTAGAGAGGGAAACGTGGGAGAAGTAAAATAACATGATAAACGTATTCTGTTCAGTCTTTGGGTTTTAGGGTAACTTGTTCTGTTTTCCCAAAGTATATGATCATACATTATTCAATAACTAAAACAGTGTAAATACTGTATTGATATTTAAAGGCCCATTCTTCTTCTTTTCAGTATTACAGTGTGCAATCAAAATGTTGTTTTTTAGATGCACTGCACAAATATCTATAAAGTATTTTCTGCTCAAAGGACCCAATATGGTTGGGGAAGAGAGAAGCTCTCTCATTATAAATGATACATTGAACGGACATAGCGATTAGAATAAAGCAGTGAGTATAGCATTTGGTGAATAGGTAAAAAGTAAAAACATTCACGGCACTCATACGATGAGCACAGTACAAATTATGCACCACCTTGGCCTTGCCCAGTGGCTAATAGTTAGGATGCTATTCTGTCTGTGGGAAGTAAAGGGTGCTTATTAAACTTCCCTCCAAGGCTCCTAAATCTACTGTTGTTTTTATTGCATCCATTGTGTTCATTTTCTCAGCCACTGCTCTTCATTGTTAATGCTTGGCCTACTTTGTCTTACTCTGTCAGTGTCACACAGTTGTCTAGCCAGCTATACACAAAGTCCTAAGCCTGCATAAGCCCCCTTAGGTCCTGCAACATACCACAAGACTTTTGATAATTAGACAGGAAGAGACACTTGTTTATTCAATATTTGATTTTTTTAAAAACATAATTTACTGGTCTTTTAATATTGTTTAGAAGTGGGAAAGGTATGTGAAATTTATGTACTGAACCACCTTATGATCCCTTGTCCTTTCTCTGTGCCTCAGTTACAATAAACCACTGTGACCCTCTGATTATCAAGCACTTCATGAGTCTCACTGGTTGTCCTTTGACATAAACATTGTGCATTCATTGAGAAATCTCAGCACAACATCTTTGCTCCATCTCAAAGATGTGAATGGAGCAGGAAAGTTTATCTTGCTTAATAGATCTAGCGTTCCTCTTTCCTCAGTGACGGCAAGCGGAAGCAGCACATTAGTCTGTATTGATACGGAGGGAAGTTGCTAAAACCTCCATAAAGTTGTTCTCGGAGTAAAACTCAGTCATTCCCAGATATACTATGTTTATAATCATGCTTGAACAGCTTGGATGCTTCACTACTGGGGCAACTTGCCACAACAAACATATATACTTACATAAATGTCTATTTTTTTCTCCATTTGTTTTGTAATCACTGACCAATGTGACTCATCTGACACCACTTTCTCTTTTGTCCCCTCTAGTCTTGTGTGCGAAGAACTTGGCCAAGAAAGATTTCTTTCGTAAGTAAAATCTATTTTTACATTATTCTATTTTTGTCCAATTCTCTCTGCCATGCATCAGAGTGGACCGTGTTCGCGTGGTGCTCTTTCAAGTAATCCTGCTTTTGGAGCTGTCGGCTCTCGTTTACACTCATGCTGGTCCACCCTGGTACACACAAGCAATGTCCCTCCTCTGATAATAAGAGAACGACGTGCAACATCAGATTTATTGACTTCATACCCATTGTTTTGGTTTTGCCAATGGTTTAATGGATGTTTAAAGCATACTGACCTGCATGATTATAAACTGATTGACTGAGGGTGTTGGCATTCACTGTTACCTTCCCTCATAAAATAGTTTGATTACAAACTATGTTTTAGAGATCTGTGACTTTTTGTCTTCAATTTTATTTTTACTTCACCTCCCTGAAAGGTTTCCGTTTGTTTTTCAATTGCATTGTACAGGTTATAGGTCACATCATAGGTGGAAAAAGTTGTGAAATTATTTATCTTGGAGTCATTTTTTTACAAGACAAAAACCTGGCATTTGAACAGGGGTGTGTAGGCTTTTTACATTGACTGTTGTTAGAGAGTTCATGCATTATAAGTGTTTGTTATATATATATATATATATATATATATATATATATATATATATATATATATATATATATATATATATATATATATATATATATATATAGTTTTGTTTCATTTTGTATTTAGTAGTTTTACTTGCATTGTAATAATAGAAATGTATAGTACACATATATGCTAACTCTTAATTTACATGGACAGACCACATTTGCCAACTGACACCATGAGGCTCAGTGGTTTTTGTAGCAAGTGTCTCTGAGGTCATTGTGGTGTGTTGCTCCATAACACACCCTCTCACTTAATACGTACAAAGTACAAAGTTTGTCTCTATAAATAGGGATGCACTTTACTTAGCTGCAAATGTGCTTCTTAAAGTTTTATGTGCACTTGTCAAGTGGCCTGTGACGTTGGCATTTTGACTACACTAAACGTCTTATTCTTTTACAGGGTTGCCAGATCCCTTTGCCAAAGTGGTGGTAGACGGTTCAGGCCAATGCCACTCTACAGATACTGTGAGGAACACTCTGGATCCAAAGTGGAATCAACATTATGATCTGTAAGTCAGCAAGAGACCCAATAAACACAATCATCATTTTTGAGCCAATATGTGAGCTTTACACCTGATTTATGGATTTAAACACATATTTTAGAATGTGATTATGTTATCCTGCTGTTCAAACATTCACATTCTGTATCTATAAACTTTACAGTAAAATGTGTTGAGAAACATACAGCAAATATAGTTTTTACCAATGTTCAAAAAAGGTTTTAAGTCGGGATGTCATGATCAGGTTTTTTTTTTTTGCCTCCGAGTCCTTTGATTTTGAGTATTGGCCGATACCGAGTCCCAATCCGATACTTCTATAATACATTAAAAGATAACGAAGAGTGAAAAAACGGATCCAGATTGTCCCTTATTTTTGATTTTATTCACCTTATTTTAACATTTAATCCTAAACAGAGCCATTCTGTGATGTAGCTTGAACAATTAAGCAATACATAAAATACATTCTTCACTTTAGACTTTAGTGCAAGGTTAAATAATATTAAATAAAAATGTCTAATATAAAAATGAATAGCGCCTCATCTTAAAATACCCGACAGGCATTTAAACAAATAAGAAAATAGATGTGCCACAGTGCTGTAAAGTAAGGCCAGAAATGTGCTTTTAGGAACTGCACTCTTAATGCTTACTCTCCTCATTTAGTTTCACAGATTGAAATGTATGTTTTTCTTGATGAAAAGTATGACAACTTAATTTTTTTATTTGTTTCTAAGGTTTTGTGTTGCTGGACCTAAAACACTGTATTCTTTTGTGGTTTGCATTAATTCTCCACGTTGCTTTTTTAAAGTAATTTCTTAATGTCTCTTAAAATGACAAAAATGTCTCTTAAAATGACATAAAAAAACAACTTCACAAACCACCATCTAACTAAATGTAGCCAATATGACTAAATCCTGATCCTTTTGTTGGTGTTCATGTAACGGGTCAAAGTGATCTTTTTATTAGAATGACTTGGGACACTTAAATAAATTAATCTCGACAATTGAATTTAGATTTTCAGAAGGGTTTGTAATATTCTTCTACCTTTTTTAGAAAATATTCCAAAAGTGTTAAATAAGGCTTCAAATTTAACTAAAGCCAAAAATTATGTTAAAATAGCATTAAAACATGAAATAACTGAGTTATAACAATGAACTGTAAAAAACAGTAGATTTTTTTACCTCTTTATGTAATTCTCTTCCTCCACCGGAACCCCCCTCCCTTTCTGAGGGATGACCCCTGGTTTCTTCCTATGGTTCAGGAAATGGTTAACATACCACTAAAAGCAGATGGGAGCAAGAGTTTGGCAGGTTGCCTGTTCTTCACACCCCCAGTGGTGTGATGGGGTCCATCAAGCTGATAATGATAGTGTACGTAGTACCTGAAATTCATTTAAAAATACCCTGCATATCTTATTTAACATTGAAACAGTGATGCCATTAAAATATAATAAACGTTCATGAACTGACTAGAATGTGACCTGGATTTAGCAGGTTTTTTTTGCAGGTTGATTTCTGTTGACAGACACACCTGACATTGATGTAGTTGGTAACTTGGTACACTATGATTCACTTCCCTGTTCGTTCTAAACCTTTAATATTGGTGTGAAATGTCAAATATCAGACATTTAAAATAATTGTATTTTTATAAATTAAAATTCTACTTTTTTGTTATTATTGTAAAATGATTGAATTGATCTTTATTGCAACAGTGCTTTTCAGAGAGTTTGGGTTGGGTTAAGTTGGATCCTTTTTTTCTGACTCTGGGCACAGCAGGGTTCACCCTAGACACAATTTGTTTTTTCATTGAGAAGAAAAAACACACAACACAGGCTGAGACCAACAATTAAAGCAATTACATACATCTACTCTTGCAGTGTCCAGTTAACCAAAAATGTATGTTTTTGTCCTGTCTAATGAAACCAGAGTACCTGGATGGTGAACTGGTTTTCCTTTGAACTCAAAGTGGGCTCTGCTCATAGAATTTTCTAACATCAATATTAACATGTTTTCTATGGCTTTCTTTTTTTCTTGTTAGATACATTGGAAAGGCCGACTCCATTACCATCAGTGTCTGGAACCACAAAAAGATCCACAAAAAGCAGGGTGCAGGTTTTCTAGGATGTGTCCGCCTGCTGTCCAACGCTATTAACAGATTGAAAGACACTGGTTGTAAGTTTTTTTTTTTTTTTTTTTTTGTACAATAGTCGGGACTTTTGGCTCCTGTTATCTTGTCTGTATTTTGTTCTGATATGACAGGTGGGATTAAATGTGCAAGAGGAGCAAATCTAAAAGTGAACTGAAATATGCTGTTTTATTTAGTGAACAGATAAATTCGAAGTAGGAATGCTCCAAATCAGTTGAACTTGTAAAAAATAATAATAATAATAATTAATAATCATATTTTATCAAAGACCACACATGGTAATACAATGTATAGGATGGATATATATTTGAGTTGTTTACTTAACTTCATTGATGGATGGAAACATTATTGCTGCCCAAATCTAACTACGCCTGAACTGCCACACCGAATACTGTAAACAATACTTTTTCACCAACCTGTAGGACACCGAAATGTAGTTTTCATTTGCACTAAAACGACAGGGCAATTGACAGAATTGACCTTACAACTACGAATGCGCGAGAATATGCGGTCAAAGCCACACGACTCAAACTCTTTTCTCAATGTCCTGATTACAGCCGTTGCCATTAGTGAACTGTAAAGCTGCTTTTTAGTTTTTAAAGTGCCTTAAGTCAATCTGCTTGGGCCAAATTGTGCCATTAAAAACTGCTCAATTGGCACTTATGCACCTTTGAAATGGAGACAGGAGAAATGTGATGTATAGGCTCCCCACGGTCATAAAATTCCTAGAAAAGTTATGGAATATAAAAAAAACTCATGGAATAATTTAACTGTTTTGAAAAAGTTTTGGAAATATAGCCCATTTTATTTTAATGTTTAATCTTTGCTATTACTATGGGACATTAAATAAGTCTCTTAACCCTCACACGTTGTGTTGTACATCACTTTTAATAAATGTCTGCAAATTGAAATTGTAATCTTATAATTAAACATGGTAGCACTTAGTTGTTTTTTAATGTTTCACTCAATAGCTAATGCATCTGTTACACTAGTACACCGGAAAGGGCCGTTCATTTTTGCACTGTAATGGTCTTGAATAGATCTTAGCGGTTCAGAACTAAATCATGGGAATTTGGTAAAATATTTTGGAAAAGTTTTGAAAACTATTTGTGAAAAAAGTGTGGGAACCCTGATGCGATTACTTTTGGTATCGCACATGTGATCCACCGTATGTATTCTTTACATTCTCCGAAGAAAGAAGAGATCCTAAAACACATCAAATGTGGATAAAAATGATGATTAAATCTTTTCACTCTACTAAATGCAGACTTGTCCACATTTTTTAATCTCTTTGTTCTTTTAAGACCTCCAAGCTAAAAACTTCTGCTAATGCCTATGCTGGGATGCAGGGTCAGTGTTTAGGACTACTTGTAAATCATTTTGCTAATACTGTATTTGCAGATGTTGTGGTGCTGGTGCAGAGCTTATGCAGACTTCCACTGTAGCCACATTGATGTCATTCAGTGTCATCCAATGTCACAATCTTTGTGTCAAAAGTGTACCGTGCATTTCCTTCAAGCAAAATACTCTTTGATGTTATTATACATAAACAGGGGCCACAGGCAGGCTCCGTCACTTTCTCCCACTCATCCATCAAGAAGATCCCAAAGGGGATCAGGCAGTTTCAGCATTTCTGAAACCAGCAAGTTGTTGTTTGTTAATCAGATGACATTTGCTCTTTTTCTGGAGAAAGAATCAGATACTTGTTATCCCAGGCTGCCAACCAAAGAGATACTGTATGAGTTTATCTTTTTGCTTTACAGAAACTGTAACTGCTCATTGTGGACTAAATTCTTTTAATTGCTGCTGTTTTTCATTGCTTGAAATTGTAAAAGTTTGTATTCCTCTCTTGTTGGCAATTTTTTATGGGCGTAACTGTGACCTTCGACCCGATCATACAGTGCAGCACTTGGCTGAGATGTTGAATTTGACTTTTTATTCTACAGAAGGACTTTTTACCACTATTAAAACTAGTTTTCATTTTAATCTAGCCAAAAGCCCAACCACTTATTTACATAGCAATCTTTTATTACATGTTCCTAAAAGTACATACCATACAGGATGTAACGTAGAATGGATTTGAAGATATTTCTGAAATACAAGAGATGTTACTGTATTCTTTAATAGAGAAAGAAGAAATCGAATCACAGGAAACATAAAATGTTTCCTATAACGAGGTATCCAGCAACAGTTTCAGGCATATGAACACTGACTTCCTTTATACGGTGCTTTTATTCCTATCTGAAAAGTCCCAAAGTGGTTTAAACAATTCACAATACACAATAATAGTGATAGAGATACCTTGGAAGGCATGGGTTTCAGTGTCTTACCCAAGAGCACTTCAACACAGGGTCAACACGTGCACATTTACTGAATTCTGAATTGATCTTATTGCAGCTTTACTTGGTATTGAACCTTGCACTGAGAGCTTCTAGTCAAGGGTCGATAAATGATTGGTCTCTGTTTTTCCTTTTCGGTTGTTTGGGAGGAAAATCTGCTTTCTATTCTGGCCATGTAAGGCCTTAAACATCCCTGTTTAGTCTAGACAAGTATCCGGAACAGATGCACTTCTGCACACACAAACACACACAGCCGCTCAAATCAAGCTTAAGTGTTTCAGCCTTTAAAAATCACCCAGACGCATGCATCAAAGGCATACATGTAAGCTAATGGGGAAAGGAACTGTGGGACTGTGAGATTTTAAAGCATGAGAAGCATTGTTTCTCATTTATGCTCATCTGCATGATTCTTAGTCACGCTTTCTCATTGTGGTTTTTCTGAGTCCGTTTATTGTGCACACACACAGACAAACACATGGAAATAAGTAGGTTTTGCCAGTGTGTTGATCCGCTTGCCTTGTGTACACAAATCATGTCTACATGTGGACGGTTTCTGGGTCTTGAAGATGTATGCAGCTTGTTTCTTGCTTTTCACAAAATTCTAAAGCCATTGTTTTTAGTTTCCACTTAACGAGAGGGTACGGATTCTACTTTTTTGCCTTTCCTGGATTTGGTTTTTAAAAAGCATCTTTAACCCAGTGCGATATTTTAAAACTGGGCTCATTAGAGCAAAGAAACCTTAAAAAAAACATGAATGACTCTAGCCCCAAGGACACAAGTTTGATATTACAGCTTAAAAGGAAGCGATACCAAAAACAAAACACAACAAGAAAGGCAAGCAGAGTCAAAAAGCCAGTTCCACATAATAGAAATCCAGTTTTACTGTTGTTTTCACTAAGTGCACGGTGCTTTTGTAAGTACTCAAGACGATTTGTAAAGGTATTTCCGTCTCATATACATCCCGTTAGAAACTAGACAAGCACTGCAGAGCTTTTCCGATGGCTTTCATAGATATTATCTGATTATTTGTCCCCAGACTCACCTCGCAAACCTAAAAACAGTTGTGGGTTTTGTGTGAATGTTTAATGTAAGAATAAAAGTTTGCTATGTGGTTTATTTGTACTCTGCAGATCAAAGACTGGACCTTAACAAGCTGGGCCCAAACGACAATGATACTGTGAGAGGTCAGATCGTAGGTAAGGAATTCTGAGTGAAGAGATGTAATTTGTTGGTATGTTTTATAGATATCCCTCTATTGTGTAGCAATATCTCAGTGTGAGTATTTTATTTGTGTGTTATTGGTGTCAAAACATTGAATTTGGGATCACGTTAATCAATGAAATTTACCGTAGTTTCAAATTAAACCAATTCTAAGTTTAAAGGCTGTAACATGAATTTGAGAATTGTCAGTATAATAACTAACCTGAAGGGGACATTAGGAAGTCAAATTTCCAAAGCTTTTTAAAATCAACCTACATGAGCGATCTCACTTCTGACTTCTCTTTGTTGCTGTAGTAAGCCTTCAGTCCAGAGATCGGATCGGGACTGGAGGACCAGTGGTGGACTGTAGTCGCCTGTTTGACAATGACTTACCTGATGGGTGAGTGACAGCAGGCTTCATAGTTTGTGGATGTTTCCTGCAATAGTTGCAGTTTTAGTACCGTAATGTATTTGAATATCTGTATGAAACAGCTGGGAGGAAAGAAGGACAGCCTCAGGAAGGAGCCAGTACCTGAACCACATCACACGCACTACGCAGTGGGAGAGACCCACCAGGTATAATTTACATCCCAGTATCTATTAAACCAGTGTTTCATAAATTGGGGTACATACGCAATGGCACTACAGGGGGTAATTATGAGAGAGAGAGAGGAAAATTTACAAATGAAAGCATTCAAAATGTGGGGTTTTATATTTATTTTTAAAAACACACAAAATAAGAGAAAAATATACTTAATAATAAAAAGTGTTCCACACCATATTTACAAAATGAGATTATTTAAAATGTGTGTTATCACTCATTTATTCCATCATTATGGTCTAAAGGTATTTTTTCACAGTATTTTGAGCAAAACGTTGTAGTCGGACAAATGGGGTACTTGGATTCCTAAAGTCAGAGAAAGGGGGCACTTAAGCCAAAAAGGTTTGAGAACCACTGTAATTAAACTATTACAAGTCAATCTTTTGATCCAAAACAAAAACACAGTTCTTGTTACAGAAACAATTTTTTTTATTTTTAATAAAATGTGGCAATTATGTACATTTTCTTCCCAAACGAATGTACTCTTGTACTCTCGATAACGTTTTGGTTTCTTTAAAAAAAAAAATGGCATTCATACTAATGTATTGTGGCCTCTATATCTTCACAACACCTGTATTATTATTTTTACCCTATATAAATGAAGTCATTAGGGGTGGTTGTAAATAATATGCCTTGTTGAATTTTTATTCTTCACCAAAACATGAGTTGTGCACAGAATTGACAGACTATTTCATTGTAAGTGAGATGGCTTTGATAGTCATTGACAGACTTTTACTCATTGTTAATATGAGGACAGGACAAGGGGAAAGTAGAGGGGGAGGTGGGGCTAATGAGCAGTGAGAAAAAGGAAATTGGAGGGAGGAAATGTGTGTAGAGAATTTGTGGGTTGAGGGTTTAAAGCTTTAGATAGCCACGGCGTCAGTGACTCCAGGCAGCCAGACAGTGGTCAGACAGGCTGCACAAACACACGCATACAGTTAGAAACATCATGACATGGAGACACACACACACAAAACATGTCAGTGAGCCAGCACGTCATTGTTTCTGCTTATCGGCTTTGTAGGCTCTGCTTTTAGGTAGCAAAGCACCTCGCTCACAGAACAAACTGTTAGACATTCTCTCTGCTGCTATGTGCTGGTATAATCACTCATTACTGCATAACTCGAGTCATATTGTCTGTTACATAATTTGTTTTGTCTAGATGTCACAAAAGAAGTTCACTTTGTCTTTATTCACACATCAGCTAAAATTATAGGAACACTGGAGTTTACACCATTTACCATCAGTCTGCAAGGTTTGAATTACAGATATTTGTAAAAGTAAAGCCAGTTATTGTAACTCTATGTACAAATCTATGAATAACTGAACAACAAAAAAAGCATTGAAATGTAATGACACACACACGCCTTCATGCCATATTCATTCACACACACTGTTCTTATTCTAAGACCAGCGTCAGAGTACTCCAGTCCATCAGGGCGTCCGCTGAGCTGTGTAGTGGACGAGAACACACCAGTGATGACTCCTGTCAACGGGGCTGAGGCCAGCTGCCCGCCAGGAGAGCAGCGAATCCAGGAGAGACGGGTCCGGTCGCAGAGACATCGCAACTACATGAGTCGAACACACCTGCACACACCACCGGACTTACCAGAGGGTTATGGTGAGAAATTAAACAGTGGAGTCTGTGGTGAAAAAAAACTAAATTCTGATTCGTTTTTCCAAAGTTCTCTGTTCATAGTTTAGCAGGAAAATACACTAACTAGTTGTTAGCTGTTTATTTGTCACTTGACTTCCACGTAATAGATCCAGTGATATTCATTTTGTAGTTTTTTTATAGTATGTTAAGTTGAGGTTATGTTTATTCAGGTTTTTCAAGAAATATTTTATCTCCAAACATGTCAGTAGATTACATGTTGACATTTTACATGGAGCTCAAGTGAAACTTCAAAGGAACCATCAAAGTCGATTAGCATGATCGTCAACTGCCAGTTTAACGAAGACTGGCTGTTGACAGTCAAAACATGTCAAGAGATAAAAAATTCCTGAAAAACCTTGTCTGAATAAACGAAACTTTAACTTAACATACCGTACTATTCAAAAAGAAGACAAAATGAATCTTGCTGGAACTAGAAACAGCCACAGTGAAAACCACAATGCCAAAAAACATCTTTCCAATAAATTAAGATTTAAATGCCATGCCAGAGTTTTAAGCATCCTCAGTGGATGTTGGGGACACTCCTGAAGGGCTCACCCACCACACCCTTTCCTGAAGAGGTAGAATGAGAAAGCGAGCGTAAGAAAGGGAGGAGACAGGAGGGTAGGAAATGGGTTCCGCCAGTAGGACGTTTGAGTGGGGAATAGTGATGATGGATTATGCGTTGAACATACACACATGGTGGCCACACTCAGGAACCACACATGCACTTTGTGCCAACATTAGCCTTCACTTGCTGTTCTCTATGACTATATCTCCTAAGATAATGACAGATGACAGAAGAGTGTGGTTTCTTTATGATGCCCACAGTTTTTTCAACACAAGGTCAACTTTAGTAATAGTCTGACAGGTCACAAGGACAGAAATCTGTCTGTTGAGAAAATTAGCACACAAAAAGAATCCACTCTAAAGGTATGGCACCAGCAGTGTTTGGTTTTGATTTATATTAAGTAAACCTATCCTATTTTTTAGCTGATTATACTTGTATATTATTTATTTGTATTACAATTGCAAGCTTATTTGCACAGATATTTAATTCTTATTCAGTATTTAATCTTATTCTTGCTACCGGTAATTTAATCATTGTTTTTGTCTAGGTTTTACTTTTTAATCATGTATGTACAGTGTCTTTTGTTAGTGTTAATATTCACCTTGTTATAATTTCTACTTGGAACCACTGTAACAAAAGAAATATCCCCCCGGGATTATTAAAGTATTTCTGATTCTGATGATGGAGTTTTCACTGTATATTTTTTCACTTTATATTGTGTCCTAGAGCAAAGAACTACACAGCAGGGCCAGGTCTACTTCCTCCATACGCAGACTGGAGTCAGCACCTGGCACGACCCTCGGGTGCCCAGGTAACTAATTTGTGTTTTATCTTAATTCTGACTGATGTCTTTTGAAGTCTATCTGGATTTTGGGTTATTCAAAGCTTTCAGTATATTTGTTAAAGACTTGCATTCAGCACATGTCATCATAATTATTAGACTCAATTGTTGTTTGGTTTCCACTTTGCCAATCTGTTTGTGGAACACTAATTTAGATTTAAATGTATCTATAAATCACTCGGGCCAGCACAGACATTTCTTTGTGATTAACATGTTGAATGACTTATTATATGTGGATTATGTTTATATATCGCATTCTCTACATTTTAGGCATTAGTCTGGGTCAGACCTACTCCAGGCATTGGTCCATAAAACCATTGCAATACTGCAGTTCTCTGCTTAATTCCCTGAAGCCTACCGACAGATCCATTCAGTACATCTTTCACCGCATGTGGATGGGGGTGAAGCACGAGTGCGATATCCAACTCACATCAGCAGCCGCTGGGTTTGGTCATTTTGAACACAGCTGCTAAAACGACTTTACAAGTGTGATGTGTGCAGGAAGGCATGTGCTCAATCCCCCAGTGACATGTGCTCAGTATGCAAAGGAACAGTGTGTTCACACACACACACACACACACACACACACACACAGCACAGCACACAAAGCAACGAGACCTGAGGGTTGCAATATTATCTCCGGACATACATTTTCTATGACAAAAAACTAAGGACGACGTAGAAGCATTGCGTTATTAGAACAGTGAGTCCAGTGCTAATGAGGGTATCGTGCAACAGGCCTTAACATGTAACTGGGGTGGTGGTAACTGTAGTTCATGTAATTTTAAGCACAATTGATGGAAATTGTTTTTTTTTTCCATAAACACTTATAACTAAACCAAACACCGCTGAAGTTAACATATAAACTCTAATTATAAACCAAAGTTTTTGCCTGCATTGTGTATTTAAATGATGATCTCTGTTAATCCTGGTGATTGTCTTCACTTCCTCGTTAAGGGACCTAAGTAATGTCAACTGTGAGGAACTGGGGCCACTGCCACCAGGCTGGGAGATCAGGAACACCGCGACTGGCCGTGTCTACTTTGTTGACCACAACCATCGAACAACCCAGTTCACAGACCCGCGGCTGTCTGCTAACCTGCATCTTGTGCTGAAGTGAGTGAATCTGATTTTTGTTTTTTGTTTTTTGAGGGTGTAATGGTTTGGTTTTATTCATATAGTTTTTCCCAATGCAAGCACATCTTCTAGAGGTCTTAAGTCTGAAATTGTAAATACTAGTGATTTAAACTTGAGTAATTATCTATGATCACAGATACAAATATGTGATGTATGACGCTGAGGTGCAATGATTAGTGTGTCCTCTTTTAGCAGCAATGGTTATCTCATTAACCAAGCTTGGGAAGGGGTTTTTCTGGATTCGACGGTCTTTGTCGGTAGAGATAGTTTGATAGCGCTGCGTTAAGCCTCCTCGGAAACATTTGTTTTGGCAGAATAAGAGGCAAGCACAGTTGTCCCTTGGTGTCATCCAGTGTTTCCATGTTTTTTTGTGTTCTTTTTTCTCAATCAGGGACATAACCATGCTCACAGTACATCCTCTAGTGAGAAACTGTCCAAAAAGATACCAAAACAGAGGAAAATTGATTGGAGCTGTGTCGATACCACATGGTGTAAATTACCTAGCATTGATCCAAAAATGGCCCTTACAGTGGTGTAGTTCCTTGGTTCAAACCATGGGGTGGACACTTGGGTCCTTTCTGTGTGGAGTTTGCATGTTCTCCCTGTTCTTGCACGGTTTTTCTCTGTCTTTTCCCACCATCCCAATTCACATTAATTGGGATCTCAAGATTGCCCATATGAGTAAGTGGGAGTGCCCTGTGATGGACTGGGCACTAAATGTCATCTTATAGAGGACGTATCGTAATGTGAAGCATTTCAGCTACCTGTGAATTATTAACCTCACCTGGATTACATCTGGAAAGCTGACATTTGCTTGGAATGACTGTGGTTTACGTTTATCTTAAGACTCCCTGCCTTCACAGAAAGAGGAGAGGGGAGTGTCCAACGCTAAAAATTTTGTTTCTGATCTCTGATTGATGTGATGCCTCGAGTCAATTCACTTTTGTGTTGTTGTTGTCTTCTTGCGTATCACTTCCTCTGTCTTCTGTTCTTTGTCTGCTCTCACATCTTTGTGTAATTCTCTGGACTTTGGCTACAAATTATTCTCATGTTCTATTCCATTCTGCTGCTTTTGCATTTTAACTATTTTTTAGTTCTCGCGTTCTTTCACCGAGCCTTTTCATACAGTACCTGCTGTATTCTCTATTAAATCTAATGCCTTGTTGTTGTCTCTCCATCATTTGCTTTTTTCCTATTTTTTTTAAAAATGTCCCATTTAGCTTTTTTTATATCTTTTCCTTTTCTATTTTCTCTTGCAGCCCAAGCTCTAATGGCTCCCGTGTGCCCGTGGACAGCCAAAACACTAACATCAGGTAACACACACACATACACACCACGTTCAAACAGACATTCCTCCAGACATACATGTGCATCCACATGATTACATGTCAAGAATAAACAGCGTTCCTGTTTTATTATTTATTATTTCCAGTTTTGCACTCAGTCTTCAGCCTATAGTGACTGATGTTTTCACACATAGAAGATATTGTTGCGCATTTACAGAAGGATTTTCCAACCAATGTGCATTATAGCACATCTATATATTTTTTTTCTATTTTTTAAGGTAATTTTTTTTTGTCTTTAAGACATTGTCGGTCACACAGACTGTATCTTTGGCTCAGTCCAGCTTTCAGTTGGCTAAGGTGCTGCAGTCAACAACCTGCCTCCACTGACAGTCACCGATAGGGTAGCCAGCTTCCTCAACTTGGTTGCATGCCAAGGAATGCTAATCATATACCCATAGTGCTGCCTTGTATATTGTTCCTGAACTTTAATATCATTGTGATACATTAGCCTGATTGTAACCCCCCACACCCCACCTCACCACCAGCATGTGTAGCTGTCCATGGATGGATCTTGTATGTTAGATAAGCTAAAGCAGGTTTTCATGTTTTCTGGCTGTCCTTTCTTCTTTCTTAACACATCACTAAAGGAAGGCACAGAGATGTAGAGACTTTCTCACCTTTGCATTTTGGATCCAAACTCAGAGTGGAACTTTTGGCTCTAACAAAAACTGGCATGTTAGACTTGTTTAGGAAGCGAACACCTGCTCATTTAGTTAAATGGTGTTCATATGTGTGAGAACAGACTTTTATTATGAGCTGAAGCTCGGCCATATTATTCATTTGTCTGGCTCCTTTTTAAGAGCACTTTCAGGGAGTCCAGAAAACTTTAGTAGACTTTGAAAGGTCAAAAATAATGAGCTCTAATTTGTTCTGCAGTTTTTTTTATCGTGCACTTATTTTTGAATCAAGAAAAAAGCCACAAAAAAACAACTTTGTGTACTTACTCTGTGCACAACAACTTTTGCCCCATTCATCACTGGCAAATAATTACCGCAAATATAAATATATTTGCGGTAATAGTGTAATTACAAAATAAACAAGGTACAGGCTTTGACCATTTTAATTTAATCACAGCAGACAAAAGATTGGATTTAAATATCAAGCAGATCATAGTTTTACTGTCGCTTGAAGTACTTTATGTGATGGTCTGCTGGCAGGTTGTTTAATAAAAAACAATTTGGTTAATGATGTATTTTGCAAGATGTTTTAATTGCCCTGACTAAAAACTTTTTACTATGATGTACTACAACAGCAGAATGTTTTTTTTTTCTTTCTTTGCTCTCTACTTCATTTCACTTATTAAGCAAAATTGTTCAAACCTAAAACGTCGGTTGGATTTCAGAAAACTGGGGAACACTAAGATTAAGTGCAAAATGTCTCTGGTTTGGTTTTGCTGAATTTATATTATTTAAATGATTCTTGAAGGTTCAAAGCTTGGTGGTCTCCACAATGCGTTTCCATCTGGTACACAAAAAAAACCACTGCAATCTGTAACCTCAGCATCTCTTGACTGATCCATGCTCTCTTCTCTGCTTAGTTTAATGTCGGACTTTCTTCAAATGTCTACAGAGAAACATGAATGGTCTTTTGATTGCAGTCGGTGGAAAGCAGCTCTAAAGAAAACTATGCATTTCTAGACGAGTGTGCTGCTCATAGAATGCTGAGCTTGTCTCATTCTATCTTATTTCTGTCCTCATTTAATTTTTGTTTAAACTTGAAGCAAATTAAATTATTAAAACATCTCATCCATTACCTTTCCAAATTGTTTGATTTAAAGATGGTTAAAAAAAAAAAGAAACACAGTTACTGATGGAAACATGCAGAAGTCAAAGGAAGTGTAGAATTATTGCTTTATTACAAGAACTTAATGTGTACTTATTTGTGTGTATTTTCTGGCAAATCAAATAAGTCAAAATGTGTTTCATTTAATAAACCTGTGTATTTCATGTGCTCCTGTGCCTGCAATTTTGCAGAACAATGCTTGAAAATCTGGCGGGGAAAACCTGATTGCAATTTTGTTTAATTTACATGGATACACTTTTCTTAGTTAATAATAATAATGGCAAGGTATAATTCAAAAGACCCAATATTGTTCTACTGCTGGGTAAAGTTGAATTAAAAAATAAAAAAGTTATGGTTGATAGTTCCTTAAGGTTATTTTACCTACTGCTGCTTAAAACCTATGTTAAGTGCCTTTAGATTATGAGTGATGCCTTTTATACCCTTAGAGCGGTCTTGTGCTCTGTTTGAACTTTCATTGCCCTCAACTCCCTTTGATACAGCACACCACATGGTTTTCAACCCCTATTTAGTGCAATTTTCATTCCAGTGGTCCTAAGTGCAAAATAATTGTACTTGGCACACTGATTTAGCATGTTTGAAATGCAACTGCAATTGGATGAAATGATGCATCGCATGATCATTTTTGTAAAAGACTAAATTATGAATGTAAATCCTCCAATCCCTCCCATGTTTTGACTGCAACAGTATCTGTGACCTCCACTGATGAAGGCTTGGGGTTGTTAGACAGACAGCAGCATCCCTGTGGTCTACCACACTGTCTCTAATGCACTTGCAGCAGCGCACAGTGCATATCTGGCTGATTACGTCACTGTTTGCTGACTGTATTTTAGGTAGTGCTGAATATAGGCTTGGTGGCTATCAGCAGGTAATTTCCCAACCAAAATATAAATCTTCATGACATTTTTATCAACATAAGTTTTGATGTTTTAAGGATTGACTGTTGATTTAAGACATTTCTATATGTCTGGTAAATTAAAATTAATCATACTAGGGTACAGAGAATTCCTCACATTTAAATGAATCAGTTAGATGTTACTAAATTGTTGTTTTAGCTCTGCAATTACTTTCGAGGGAAAGCATAATTGCATTGTTCTGTTTTTTTTACTGCATTTTAAAACAATGTTATTTTACCAAAATAGCAAAGTTAGGTTTCTTTTTTTAAACATTTTTATATTTAATTATTTTGACTGCATGACTTAAGTCTTTGTGCGGACTTTATTTAGAGAGTATTATTGAGTACAACTCTATTTTGCAGCATTGAGCAGTAAAATAGTCAAGCCCGGCCCCCAGTTCTCCTCCGTCTAAGCCCGTATAATGAGTGCTGGAACAGCAGCTAGACTGGTAAAGGCTCCTTTCATTCTTCACACCAGGCGGGGGCGAGGAGGGGGATAGAGGGGGATAGAGTGAGTGTGCTGGGGCAGCTGGCGAGGCTTTTTTACCCCACCACAGTCAGTCTACAGTCATAATATGCCACCTGTGTCAGCTGCTGAGCGACAGAAGCGAGCACTCTCTGTCTTGCACTGCAAACATAAGACGTGTGGATAGATGTCATGAAAGTGCAGGTTCATTTTCTGGTCATCCAACTCTGTAAAACGTTGCTCCTGAAGATCTCGACTTTTTTTGGCGTGTTTTTCCCTCATCATACGTTGTACTTCACAATAACAGTCATGCAATCATCAGCTGCCTGAATTAAACTTGACATTTTGTAATTTTCCCCAATCGTATTTTGCTGAAATTGTCACAGCAGCATTTGTCAGTTTTTAAATCTGGCCAGAAAAAAAGAGTTACTGCTTTGCCATTCATGTACTTTTCTATATTTACACTGAAATATACATGTCAAAATGTATTTTTAATGACAATATGGCCTCACTGCAGTAAAGTGTGCTGACAGTGCTTTATTATATGGTTTTAATGTTCTTCAGCCAAAAGTAACTCATTTTATTTCATTTTTGGGAGAGTTTTCCTTTCGGCTCCTTCCCAAAGTGGTTTTCAAGCCTCTTCTCATGCAGCCGTTACCCGTTCCTTTGACATGCTTGGAGCCCCAGCGCCTGCCAACAAAATAAATGGCAAAGGACTTGATTATACAGGCGTAGAAAGGAAAAACACAGCACCCGTTTAGTTTGGAAAGCCCAAATAGATAAAGAAGCATTTTAAGTCTAAGAACTGGAGAACTCCAATGTGTGCGTGCTGGAATAAGTGGGTGGTTACGTGCTGCTACCTAAGAGGGAATTTCTTTCCGCTCAGTACAAATTCAGGCTCCTACGTGCACTGCTTTTGTTTGGCTAACAGCAACTATGATACCGTAGTCCTTCTGGAGGACAGTAGCTTCTTTTAAAGAAGTCCACTGCTGGCTCAGCGTCTCCGTCAGAAAAATTAGGGCTCCTGTCTGGCTGAAGGAAAAGATGGATTCTGTTTTCATGGGGCCCACCCAGGCGTCTCACCACCAACACCACAGCGAAGGCTGGACAGATCGAGAAAGATCACCTTTACTTAGATACTGTGGAATTCTTCCACCTACGCTGAGTTTCCTAAATGTGTGCTAAAGGTCAGAATATGAGGCCAACGGTCCCTCTGTGTAACAGACTCTAAAACATTAGGGGGATGATCAGGAATAACTTTTCTTAATGAAAGATATGTTTACCCGAATGTGTCTGTGTTTGGTTTTCCACCTTCAACCAAAAAGAAAAGGCGAAAATGATTGATGTCTCAGTTGTGGTTAAACGTGGGCCGGAGTACCAGGAATCAACATCGACTTCTTGCTTTAGACGCCAGACAGGAAGTAAAAATGTGACAGACTGCAGACAGAGACGCAGCTGGAGTAATGATTTAGAGGAAATTGCCTAAACATTTCCTGAGGTTAACGTGAAGAGAAGTGTGAGACAGAGAGTAAGATGAATCAGCCAAAAGGTGTCGGCTGCACCTACACCCATCTCTCGTTTAAGTAGGATTTCATTAGCGTCTCTCTTTCCTCCTCTACCTTAGTTCATCTTTGTGTATCTCTTTCTTCTCACATAAGGTTCTTCTTCACCTTCTGCCCTGATGGGGTTATTTACCAAATATTTGGTCAAAGGCCTTCCTTGTCTATGGGTTAGAGCTCAAATTATTGCATTTTGTGATTGTTGAGATGTGTCACAGCTCAGATGCAGTGCACATTTACTTAATGGTCAGAAATTGTGTGAAATTAAGGTTTTTACCGATTTCTGTCAGGATGCATTTCTCTGGCGTCTGTCTTTTTTATTCCAATTTCATTGAAATTTACAGTTATTTTGTATAACCCTGAATAAAAACACTACATTTCCACATGAGCAACCTTACTGTAAGTGACAATGGAAAGGGAAAAATCCCTTCAATCTGTAATTAAAGAAATGACTGTGTTCCCTTATTTTTTACTATAATGACATGGTAAATGGAACAGAGGGAATCAGTGCTGCCTCAGATGGCAGACTGTGGGTTTTAGCCACAATCAGGGATTTCTGAGGGATTTCTGAGTGTAGTTTACACATTCTTCCCATGAGCGTGGAGAGGTAATATGGGTTTTCTGCAGGTGCTCTGGTTTCTACCCGCAGTCCGCAATTGTTAGTTGGGTTAATCTACCTCAAGTTAGTTGTTTTTTCAAATAAAAGTTAGTTATTTCCCATGAAAGGAAAACATGTGTGCCAGTGTAGAGTGTGTTCTGATGTAATGGGCTCTAGTGCTGACTGGAGGAAAAAGGTTCAGCCTTCCAACAGGTCAGAGAAATGATTTCTGCTCTATTTAAGCGTGACAACTGAACAGCAAAATAGATTCTTATGATCACCTGGTTTGTGAAGTGTCCTTTAAACTCTGTATAATAGTTCTATGCTTTACTCAGAATATAGGTTTTAAAAAGTTCAGACACGATATAACAATTCTGCCTTTTTATAATCCTTACTTGTGGCATCCGACTTTACTACATATGCACTATATATATGTTTACAATGTATATACATATTCACAAATGGCCAACATCATTATTCATCATCTTATGTATAAATGACAAAATGATGTTTTTTTTATTTAAAGATGTCTTTATTTTTTGTGTCCACGGTCATAAGATGACTTTGTATTGTTATCTGTAAAATGCAGTTGAATTGAATGATTGATAGGATCTGTTCGTGTTGTGAAACATAGCAGCAGCACAAATGCTTTTGAATTGTTTCTGCACAGGTGGTGTCATTATGAGCTGCACTTGTAGTCCATCTCTATATGTGTGCAAATTAATAGATAAAGCCAGGATATCCTGTTCTTGTTTTGGGTTCGTCTTTTGTTTTTTGCATGTCACCTTACTTTGATGGATAGGTAGATGTTGTGTGATCCGAGCCAGCGTTGAAACATTCTTTGAGCCATCTGTCAATAAACCTCTCAACTGAGACCGCAAGTTGAGTTTGTTCTGGCAGCAGAGAGCTGGCAGTGTGCTGCAGCCGCTTCATTTCCAACCAACATTCAGTGTTTGGCTGAGTAACATTGTCAGTAATGTTACACTAATGCTTACAAGAGTAGCTATGGACTCACCAAGTGGGGAAAAACATTACAAGTGTGATACAAAATGATACTATGTAGACGATTATGTTCAGATATGATGTTTTACAGGAGGAGGTAAAGACTCTCAAGAGCTTTAGCTATTTATTACTTCCCTCCAATTGAGTGATTGATTCATTAATAATCATCAGTCGATCTGTACTGAATTACTGAATAACAAATGGATCTCTCAGAGCCTTGTCTCAGATGCTGGAATACCTTGTGGTGTTCTAAGATATTCACATTATCATGGGATATTCTTCTGCTAAATAATGTTTATTTACATTGTGCTGATTGGGATAAAATACTTATTAATACTAATTTATGGTCACACTGGCAAACGACCGATTCATTTTCATAATACTAACCTTCAGCCCGCAGCTGTCGGCCAAAGAAAATGGTCAAAAATGTGTCTGCTTTCCATCCGTAGTCCTCATACATTGAAGACAATGACAGCCCCAATATGAAAATAATCAATGTATAAGAATGATAGCTGGATGCCACTCTATCTATGGTAAAGCTCTCCTTCCTATCTCTTCAGTCAGCCCGTTCAGATGAAGGAACAGAGTGTACCTCCACAAGCCCTCTCCCCGGCCCAGCTACCTGAAGAGGCTGAATGTCTGACGGTGCCCAAATATAAAAGAGACCTGGTGCAGAAGCTCAAGATCCTGCGACAGGAACTTTCCCAGCAGCAACCACAGGCCGGCCACTGTCGCATCGAGGTCTGTCGAGAGGAAATCTTCGAGGTAAAAGAAGTCACACAAAGCTGCATGCTTGAGTGGAAATGCTATAATTTTCAGACTTAAAACTAAAGCCCTTTATGTTTGTGATATTGTCTGTAGCTAATGGGAACTTTCCTGCATCTCAAAGATGGCAAGATTTTTCTTCTTTAAAAATCTAAAAGTCTGTCCTAAACCACAAACACAATAGGCGTGTCGTAAATCTATTGAGTTAAAAAAAAAAAAAACGGCAGCTTCCACATGCAGACATCTACATGAAATGAAAAATATGCTGCTGTTGTAAATTATCGAGTTTTGAAGAAGAAATGATGACATTTGAAGTACAAACATTTATAATAATAGCAGTCTGGGTGTTGCTTTCTCATTTCCAAGGAAAGGCAGAATAGCCTTCTTATGCCACAAATAACATTCTAGTTTCCTTTTCCTCCTTTTTTGGTTCCCCAATCATTTGTTTAAGCACAGAAAAGCATTCTTTCACAATGATTTCAGTGGGGGAGCGGTGAGGGGGGTTAGAAGAGCAGAAGTTTGTATTTAAAGCTAGATTTAACCCTACAGCTGAAGTTGAAAATGGAATTGAATGACTTCCTTATTTTTGACAGAGCACTGTTAATGTAGAAAGTCAATTGTGGAGGAAGAGGATGACAGTGTTGACACTTGACTGCTTGATTTCATGTTTCCATTCTATCCTATGTTGAAGGTTTACAACCACTCTTGCATACATGTAAAGATAAATGGCTAACCTTCTCCTGAGCAGGTTAAGTTCTGGATAAGTGTTCAGCAGGTATAAAAGCACCGCCTCCTGACCAATCAGTTTTGTTGGAAAATGACCATTCTCTATACATGTTGGTATGTGGATCTGACGGGACAGGAGAGAAACAATATTTAGGGATAGATGTAAAACATTCAATTTACACAATGACATCCTTTAGGAAAGATTTTTTTTTTTTCCGTCTGATGGACTGACCTACATTTGTCACTGATGGAGTCATACGTTGCAAATATAACCTCTCCCAGTCAGGTGTTCACTGCACTGCAGAATGTGTGCACTGCGCTAAGGTTTAGCTTAATCAGTCAAGCACATTATGAAACATTGGTTATTGTTCTGATTTAGACATTTTTAGTAAAAATGCTTTAGGTGTTTTATAATCCCAGGTGGGATGGATCGTAACACTAGACACAAAATTCTTTCTTTCTTTCATTCATTCATTCACTCATACATTATACAGTATATATGCTGTTAGTGATGCTGAGACCCAAATACTGTATTTGTGGTTTTCCCTGCCCACCTGCCCATACATTTAATCAAAGAAGCGTTTTTCATGTGATAAGATAATATAGTCTGTAAAATAGAAATAATGTACATTTTATTATGAAGGTTTAGTGAGCTCTACATTGAATGCAGCATGTACTTCCCTTTAAAAACTTCTCTGCCATGTGAAACTGACTGATCACAGTTCTGTCCATTTATATTGTCCGATGAATTATAGTTGTTTAATCTCACAAATCTACACATTAACAGTTGCCACACCAATTTTCAGACAGCAGGATAAAAAAAGCTGCTACATTTACCAATTTTTCTAATCTGATCAACAGTTAATGGTCATGGGGAAGAGGTGGCATATCGTGGAAATACTACTTTCTTAATGTGCTACCAACTTTCTGTGTGACAAAATGGTAGAATAGAAATAATTGAATTTGCTTGATAGGCTAAACAGAAGGCTCAACTCTATAATGATGTACACACGGAACACCTTCTGCTTCTTGGCCGTTAAAAGAAAAAAACAATTAACGATGCCTTTTAACTCATCAATTGTCCACATGCTAACTGCTAGCACTTTAGATGACCTTTGCAATCAGAGTGTAGTATTTGATACCAAAACTGTGCTGATTTGCAGGAGTCGTACCGGCAGGTGATGAAGATGCGCCCAAAAGATCTTTGGAAAAGACTGATGATCAAATTCAGAGGAGAAGAAGGACTGGACTATGGAGGGGTGGCGAGGTAAAATATCAGTCTGTTTGTGTGGGTTTAAATACATCCCAGTCAGACTTTGTATGGGACCTTCAGTTAAGGAGCCATTACATAAAAGATATAGAGATGGCCCCTCCTGGAAACTGAATTATGTGATTAACATAATAAGACAATCATAAATGGGTAGTACAATATTAAATTGTAATTTCAGCAATTCATGAAGGATTAAACTGTAGAAATATTCATTCAACCCTGTACATACAGTAAAAGAATAATGGAAGAAGGAGCGACCGTGGATCAGGTGGTGGAGGGTCGTCTTCTGATCGAGAGGTTGGGGGTTCGATCCCAGTACCTGACTATGTGTCGACGTGTCCTTGAGCAAGACACTGAACCCTAAGTTGCTCCCAATGGTCGACCAGTGTGAGAGTGATTGGGTGAATGAGCTGATATGTAAAGTGCTTTGGGACTGCTTCAGTGTGGTTATAAGACGCTATGTAAATCTAGTCCATTCACGATGGAAAATGTAGAACATTAAGACATGTTTAAGAAGAAAAACATCAAACTAATTTCCTCTAGAGAAACATCCTGTCGCCTGTGAATTGGTGGTCATTTTATTATAACACCACTAAATTTTATTATACATTTTAAAAAACAGGAAAAACATTTTAAACATTAAACAAGAGAGCATTTGGATTGGTGGATGAAACTATTTACATGTTTTCTAGGAATGTATATTAAGAAATTCCTATATTTGGAGTGTGTTTGAATGTTTTTTGTACATTTATATGAAACAACAAAGATGTGACTTTTAAAAGAAAATCATCATAGTCATGGGTTGTATATTGGTCTCTATGTTTCAAACTGATCCTGACCTTGTTTTTTTAGGGAATGGTTGTATCTGCTCTCCCATGAGATGCTGAATCCATATTACGGCCTGTTTCAGTACTCCAGAGATGACATCTACACCCTGCAGATCAACCCCGACTCTGCTGTCAACCCAGTATGAACTATTTTAATAATAACTTCAACTACAGTATGTGATTGCATATAATGGATGCCAGTTACTGTATATCAAGTTTTAGGATGAGCAATAGATAACAGTCCTTTGATGCCGTATATTTCTATGTGGCTCTAAAATGGTAGAAAAAACTGACGAACCTGAAAGATTTTATTTCATTTGGTGGTTCAAACTGACGGGATGTGACAGAAAATGTCCAACTTGTTGCACTTCACAGGAGCACCTGTCGTACTTTCACTTTGTGGGTCGTATCATGGGGATGGCTGTGTTTCATGGCCACTACATAGACGGAGGCTTCACTCTGCCCTTTTATAAGCAGCTGCTGGGGAAACCCATCACGCTGGACGACATGGAGTCTGTCGATCCCGACCTCCACAACAGCCTTGTCTGGATCCTGTAAGACCCACCTCCAAATATGAGTTTCATTTTTCTAATGGTGCCACGTTGTTGTTCTGATGCTTAAAGTTGTTGAGCTGGTTAGCAAACACACATTCACACATACTGATGAAGGAAAAAGGCAGTTTTCTTCCATCATTTAAAAACAAAGACATCTAATATTTTGTCTTCATCTATAGTAAACCCAGAGCTCTGGTGCTTTGTGCAGGGTTGGCATCAATTACATTTTTCAATTACAAATATGTCTTCAATTATCCATGTTCAATTACAAATCAATTATGATTACGATAACCAGCATTTTTTCCAATTACAACTAAATTATAGTTATTATTTTACAATGTTGTTCTCAATTACTAAAGTTCAATTACAATTTTTATTAATTTTATTCATGAAACGTTGAGGATTGTATACGTTTTTTTTTTGTGTATGATGTTGTTTTAGCATCTTTACATTTATATTTTAGTGCATTTATTATAATATCTTATGTAAAAGCCCAACATCAAATATGACTTATGTTTTTATCTCTGTGCACCTCTAAATATTGTAAATGTCCATTTACTGATGATGTTTTCTCTGGATGCCTAAGAAGCTGTACATTTCTAATTTTAGTCTGAATCCTAAACAGTGAAATTATTTTAGTGAGTGATGATGACGCCCCTTTGTTTAAAAGTGGATTGTTTGTCTTTGCGCAGGGACAATGACATCACTGGTGTCCTAGATCACACTTTCTGTGTTGAGCACAACGCCTATGGGGAAATCATTCCACATGAGTTAAAGCCTAACGGCAAAAGTATCCCTGTGACAGAGGACACCAAGAAGGAGTATGTCAGGTATGAAGAAACGAGCACCAGCAACCTTTTTCTCTTCTCAGTGATTTATTATTTAGATGAAAAGAAAATGCAGCTTTTCTCCTACTTTCCTTCCTGCAGGTTATATGTGAACTGGCGTTTCCTTCATGGCATCGAGGCTCAGTTTCTGGCTTTGCAGAAAGGATTCAACGAGGTCATTCCCCAGCACCTGCTGAAATCCTTTGATGAGAAAGAACTCGAGGTGAAACCACATTTTATGTTTAATAATTCCTTTAACAATTATTGTTACAGAAAATTGTTTTAAAATGAAAGACAGACAACACTTTTGGAAACTAGTTTTAGTCTCTTTACAAAACATGGAAATGTAAAAGAAGAGAAAACAACTAAAGCCAGAGCAGGAACTAGAGAGATTCATATTTATTACATCAGGGGTCACCAACCTTTCTGAATCTGTGAGCTACTTCATAAGTACTGGGTAGTCCAAAGGGCTACCAGTTAGAAAAGCACTTTTTAAATACTAAATGTTCATGGTTTTATAGTATTTAGAGGCTAAGATAATAAGGAAGGCTAGCAGTAATTTAAAAAGGTCGGAAATGTTTCAAAAAACACTTTTTTTCTCCTAATTCAAGCAATTGTGTTTTCATTACATTTCATAGAAAATTATCATTTTCCTATTTTACTTGCTAACAAGCAACTTTGAACTAAACTGTAACATTTGTAAAATTAAACAAATATGTCAAATTTTACGCAAATGTATTTTATGTACATCATATACACAACTCCTGGCAAAAAAATATGGAATCACCAGTCTTGGAGAATGTTAATTCTGTTGTTTAATTTTGTAGGAAAAAAAGTAGATCACAGACATGCCACAAAACTAAAGTCATTTAAAATGGCAACGTTCTGGCTTTAAGAAACACTAAAATAAATCAAAAGAAAAAAATTGTGGTAGTCAATAACAAGTGCCTTCTTAGATCAAGCAACTTATTTTCTACAAAATGAAATGACTGAGGCTGGTGATTCCATCATTTTTGCCAGAGGTTGTATAACATACTACTGATCATACACCAGATCCGCAACATTTTAAAACATTTGTCACAATATTTCAGTGAAAATAAACATTTAAAGATGGTCAATTTAAAGGAGACATATCATGCTTTTAAATCCTTCCTTTTTACATATAAATCATACAGTTGTGGTCTATATAAAGCGGAAATGCAATGCTTGGGTCTGAATTCCTCATTATTATAGCTCCACAGGCCCCTTTTCTACCCCTTTTCTGATGTGCTGCTAAGAGCAACTCGTTTTGGTGCGGTCTCTTTAAATGCAAATGAGACACTTCATACCCCGCCCCCTCTCCAGGTTGCAGAGGTGACACTCGGTTCAACTCCAAACCGTTTGGCCATTTTTGTTGTTTGATCGAAGAGATACGATTGTCTAGCGGCGCAGAAAATGTTTATTCACACGTTATTTACAAAATGTCAACAACGGAAGACTTGTCCATCCAGCCTTACATGTTCGAGCAGAACCCTAACAAGTGAGCTAACACAAGCACCGAGCTAACATTTTGACTTATCCTCTCGTAACTTCGGCATCCTTGAGCTTGACTACAAAATAAAAGCGAGAAATAAAAATGGCGGATTGCTCGAAGTGTTGGGCCTGGAGTCGATGTCCTAATTTGGCAGTTCCGCTGCAAATACTGTGATGTTATTGTTAAAAAAACGAAATAGAGAATCGAAAAATCGAAACAGATTGAAAAATATGACCAAAACAGAATATAAAGATATCAACGGAGCACCTGAAGAGACTAATTTGAACTTTTCTGTACTTCTAAACACTCTAAATATACAACAAAATTACTTTAAGGGCTAAAAAAGTGGATTTAGCATGATATGTCCCCTTTAATACGAAAACTTTATCATGTGCAGCACTAACTACTTCTCTGATATGTGTTTACCTTTGTGAGTTTGAATCCTAGAAAGTAAATCAGATTTTAGATGGAGCTCATTGGTGACAAGAGCTCCTGAGGGCCCCTCACATGGTCCATATGGGCTGTTTTATCTGTGGTTGTTGCGATGTTGTGTTTGCTGCTAGTTCATGTTAATGACTCTTATAAAAATGACTTGCTCCTATATTCAGTAATATAGAACTCAAACATTGACTCCTAAATGTCATGATATTGATCAAATCAGCTGTCATTAAGAAGCTCCTACACTGGCAGGAAATGCAGAGATTGATGTAGGGATGCAGCATCCAGAGACAGGCCTCCGAAAGAACATTTAATTTCAATTATTATTATTACTATTGTTATTTGTTTATTTATTAGTGAATTGTGCCAAATACCAAACCGATATCTCTTGTGATTATCAAAGGAGTATAGGGCAGGATCTAGAAATCAGACTCCATAGTAACACCACGGTCGTTCGTGTAACTGCAGTCATCATGCCTCTGCATGCATCTGTGGAACCAAACAGTAGTTTAGTCCAATGTACTTGTTGTCTTTCAGTCTTCAAGCTGTCTTCTACTCATTCTTTTTTATTTATAGAATGCGCACTAGCGTCATTTGACATCGCCATCGGCGTCATTTAACACCACGTCTGCAGAACTGCACGGAAAATCAGCCCCAGAACAGCAGTCCAAAATGTATCACACAATCTGTTCAAGGCGAGAGGGAGAAATGTGTGTGGGCTCATTCTTTGGTTTGGGGCTTCATCACCCGTTAGCAGTAAAAAACATAAAATGAATGATCATTTTTTCACAAATCCTGGGGATTCCCTGACTATCAGGAGAATACTAAAGGTTATTAAATATAAATCAAAGTAATGTCTCCAAAATACTCTTTAGTAGAATAAAGTGTGAGCAACTGCAACCACACCCAATCTGAATGTTTTTCTGATTGATTTATGATTAGATAAAAAATAAAACTAAATATGCAATTTTTATTTAAAAACTACATCAAAATAATTAGCTTTCAAAATCAGCTCCTTAAAGAACAGAACGGATTCAACTCCTTCACACACTTCACTCTTTTAAAGTCTTGAGTTTATATTATTGGGAGATGTTAACTTGAGTTTGGTTCTGCTTCTCAGCTGATCGTGTGCGGACTGGGAAAGATCGACATCTCTGACTGGAAGTCAAACACACGTCTGAAGCACTGCACTCCAGACAGCAACGTGGTGAAGTGGTTTTGGAAAGCCGTGGAGTCGTTTGATGAGGAGAGGAGAGCTCGCCTGCTGCAGTTCGTCACCGGCTCGTCCAGAGTCCCACTACAGGGCTTCAAGGCTTTACAGGGTTAGTACTCCACCCACCATTATCTGGAACTCAAACACGCTTTACCTCTGTCATCGTAGACACGTTATGGCTGATTGTTGGTATAATTGTTGAAAATGTATTACATGCATTTGTGTTTTACCAGTAAATATCACATGTGTTATGATTTATCATTGTTTAATGTGTTTGCAGGAGCTGCAGGGCCAAGACTCTTCACTATTCACCAGATTGATGCTAACGCCAACAATCTGCCCAAAGCTCATACCTGGTGTGTGTCACGCACAAACACAGAACATCTTTTTTCAAGGAGCCACTTTTGTTACTTTAACTTTGCGATGATCCCATATTGTGGCAACTGTTTATTAGACGAAGCCAAGGTTGGGGTCAATTATAATTCTAATCACGTAGTTGATAATTAATTACAATTATGGTGTAATTATAATTGTATTTGTAATTTGTAAAATCTGTTGCTGTTGTAATCGTAAATACGTTGTAATTGAGTTTAGATAATTGACTTTGTAATTGTAGTGAAAATTCTATAAAAATTGTCAATTATAATTTAATGTAGGGCCCTATAAAATCTATGTTAATGGAGGTGCATACGGAATCGACCAATGAAAACGCAATCCACTGTTGAATGCGGAAATTGAGAGAATGTGGATGAAATGTCATCACCGTGAGGCAAAGGACATTTTTTTTAATGGGGAATTATTTCATTAGGTGTATCACTTGCCCCCCTCCAGTTCTGACCTCTTCAACCACCACCTAAACCACTCGAAACACCGTCTAAACTGCTAAAAACTACACAAATCATCACTGACTCCTAAATTCAGAGCCGACCAGTGCCCCCTAACTTTATTGTGCATGTGAAGCTCCGTCCGCGAAAACATGAGTAGCTTCACCTGCTCAGAGTGTTTGAACAACATTTTATCAGAGCTACAGAAGATCTGTGGATAAAGTTGTTCTGTTGTTGTGGACTAGACCACCGTTGCCAGGGATTGTAGAGTCTGAAACATTGTAAATTAATGATAAATATAGCATCTAATACTATCAAATATTCTGGCCCCTAGTGGTGAAATAACTGATGCATCCTTGCGCTCATTTGTTTTTGTTTAATCATTATGGTCCGGAATTATGTCATCAAAATAATTTTAGAAAGATGATCAAAATGTAATCAATAAACCTACTCAGATTCAGTAAACCATTGATCCCTGAGGGGAAATTGGGTGACGTTAATGCTGCTCTCATACATCTTTATATAACAAAGATAATTAAAAAGGAACAGTCACAATAATCCATGTCAGTACAACTTATATCTACCTTACCTTACTCATTTTAAATTATTTTTTTTATTTTTGAAATACATTTGTTTAATTATGGTTTTCTTTATTAGTATTTTTTTCTTGCAAAAGTTAAAAACTAATGTTTTCTGAAAAAATTATTAATATTTTTTTTTTTATTTTTTTTTTAAAAAAAAAGGAATTTTATAAAATTAATGTGGAAAAATTTAGAAAAAAATAAAACCAATTTTATAGGGCCCTATTATTGCAAAACTGGGGAACCATGTTACAGTTCTACACATATAGAGTTAATTATTAAAATATGTTTTTTATCAAGCTTTCACACATTTAACATAAATATGGGAATTGAGGGGCATACTGACACAAAAAAGACTCAGACGCCCACACCAAAAATATTAAAACCTATATTTTCATTGATTAGGAAGCCTAACAGGGAAACCAATGGATAAGAAAGAAATTAGATGATAGATATTTGTTTTTAGTGTGTTTTACAGCAGATTTAGGACCTGTTATCATAAGCGATGCTAACAGAGAGCTAACACAAAAGGAAGGTTAACTTTTATTAGGCTATTTATTTCAGGCTTAGTAATTGTGATCAATTGTAATTGGAAGTTTAGTAATTGAGAACCTAAACAGAATTGACTTTGAGGCTAAAAAAAATAATTAATTGGAAAAAAATGCCGGTCACTGTAATTGTAATTAAATTGTAATTTAACATGGGTGTTACTATCCAAGTGCTGAAAAGACACCTGGATAACAACAAATGAAAATGAAACCAAGAAGACAAGTCAGTTAAGTTTAAATGATTTATTTGTCCTAAAACAAAGACGAACACTTCCCGAGTGGGGAAGGTGAGGGCTGGGAGGTTGTGCCAAATAAATGAAACGATCAAAACAAACCAGGCCCTATCAAACTCTACCACTAAGCACTATGAAAGAAAACAAACAAAAGTCCTGACTGGCTAACTAAAAGAAAGGCCAAAACTTACATGGGGTGGCACCAACCACTAACCTAATGTTTCTAGACATTCAGGTTACTCGGTGTGCAAAATGTAGGCAGTACCTCGTCTTACCTGGCCCTACACCTTACCACCACACAGAGATCAAAACAAATGTGAGTTTCCACTCTCAAAAACGAAGGTCACCAAGTTGTTGTTGAGGCAGCACAGGTTGAACAGCTCTATCCAGACTTCTCCTGTGCTGATCACGCCCTTATGTACAGCAGAGGGGTATTCCATAAAGCGGGTTATGTTCAAACTATGAGTATGTTGGGGCTCAAATGAGGAAAACTCTGAGTATCCCATTCCTAAATGTGAGGTATGTTCTTCTCTGAGTATGTTACCATGGCAACATTGTCCGTGAACTAAACCTGGTCGCTGGCAGACATAATTTCTTAACACTTTAATGAACCTTAACACTCTTCTCTGAAACACATTTGTAACATCACACACCACAGACGTGCTAACATCATTACTAATGTTGTTTCTTTACGTTTTTTTTTTTTGTTTTTTTTTTTGTGCAAACGGTAGTTTTCTTTATAACATTGTGGATACAGATCATTAAGTGAAAGACAGAGGTTGATCTGCATTAAAACATCTAATGACTTCTGTAGTAAAGTTCTTTGAATACAAACCTGTGGAGAATGTAAAGGAGAAGATGACAATTTAAATGAATCCACTTTTAAGGCTCGGTTTGTTGTTTTTTATTGTTATACAGTTAAATCTGTAGATCATGTATCTATGAAGGTATGATGGTGCAGTGAATTGTGACGCTGCCCTTGGGAGCAATGGGTCGCAGGTTCGCGTCCCGCTTCAGTGTTTTTTTCCTTACATTTTTTAGGACGTTGAGATAACTCTGGTGACAATATTACATTAAAAATCAATATAATTGATTCGATATTAAGTGGCTGTCACTGTCTTAATATGCAGTGTAACAGGGGGGCTCTCTATGCAGCCATCCTATGCTGCTGCCACGTCTCCTCAGACACATTTTATTCATATTATTCACCGCTCGTCACGTCACTGAAGCAATAAAGTGATGAAGCGACCAAAAAGTGACTAATAACGGGTGATTTAAGCCACTATTGTCACTGAAGACTGAACGCACCTTTAGAACAGGCTCATTTTCCTCAAACACTGGCTTATTTCACTCATTAGGGTGAATAAATCACTATTTTCCATTTGGTTGTCATGGCAGTTTGAGTATTCTCTGATCCAATGATGATGACTTTTTATTACACGCATGCACGTAAGTAACCCAAGGTTTACATACTCAGGATTGATTAACCCATTTCATACCAGCTGTAATGGAATCCGATACCCAGAGTTTCCCATCACAGGGTATGTTGACCCAGAGTTTATGGATAGACTCAGAGTTTGTTAACCCTCCTTTATGGAATACCCCTCAGGCCACCTAACGAGGCCAGGTGGGAGCTGCAGCAGCCAGTTGATTAGCCTGCTAGGAACAAAAGAGGAGGGTCACCCACTGTCACAACAGTGCAATGTTTACATGCACGTAACAATGGGTAATTGAAAACGTTATTGTAACTGAAAATGTAATTGACCCCAACCCTGGACAAAGCTGTTTACTAGTCAATGAACCAAGCAGATTGGAGCAATTTAACACATATATAAGCCTGCAGATAAGATCAGGATGAGTTGAATTAAGCGCTTTGAAGCATGCAACATTAGCTTAACCAGCAGAATATTTGTTTTTTTTCAAAGTTTTTACTGCTGCTGAAAATTACAAAATACAGTTTCAATATCTCAAATACAAAATAAACACACAAATGATCGTTCAACGCACAAATTATTGTAATTTAGAATATGTAAGAGATCAAATTAAATGACAAAAACATGTAGATTTCATTGATTCCTAGATGTTAATAAAGAGATAGTTGTGAGGGAGAATAAGGCTAACACTGTTGTGATAAATGGACCAGTGAGTAGTAAACTGTAAAATAATCTGGGTTGTTTTTCCCCTTTTCTAATTCCTCCAGTTTCAACCGTGTGGACATTCCTCCATATGAGAGCTACGACAAGCTGTACGACAAGTTACTGACAGCCATCGAGGAGACATGTGGCTTCGCTGTGGAATAGACAAGTGTGGCGTTGACGAACACGTGAAAGAAGCATGCAGGCCTCTGATGGACCCGAGTGCAGAGCTCCCTCTGCAGGTCTGGCTTGAGGTTCTTCCTCCTTCCTTCACACTCCTCCTGCATCGCCGTGTGCTCCAGCAGCTGCTACACAGTCACCGTCACTTCTTCTCTTTGAGTTTGGTTCAGTTCAGCTGAGGTGCTACAAGTCGGTAAACGAGGAGTCGCGTCAGACACATTTTTACAGAGTTCTTCCTAGATTAGTTCACCGACCCCCTCCCATGTCATGCTACTGAATCTTTAACACTGCAGGTTGCCATGTCTTTCCTTTATTAGCCATCTTAACCTCCTCAATTCATCTCGAATGTTCTCCGCAAATCCATCCTACCTCAGTGCAAAGTGGTGATTTCTGAAGTCTTGTTCCTGAAGTCTCATTTCATGTGTGAGAGTTCATGAATCATTCATTCCAAGTTCAGACACAAAAGGGTGAGAGTTAGATTATTCTACTAATTTTGTTTTGTTTTGTTTTTGTAGTCCGTATGACCTTTCAGTCGTCAAAAGGAAGCTTCATTTTTATTTTTATTTTTTGCTCAAGTTGCTGCAGTTGTGGTCACGGTTCTGGTAAAACACGTTTGTGTAAACAAGCATGTCCTTCAGCTCTGCCTACATCACGTCGGTCTGTGTGACTGAAGCTTCCACTCAGCGAGCAGACGTCTACATGTTTCCTTTGAATCTTTAAACTCTACCGGTCACTGATGGACGCCATCTGTTTTATTGGTTTTTCTTTTTCTCTTGTCACTTAAGAGCACTTTACAGCCAGAGTGGTGGAGAGGGCAGGAATTACTTTCTTCACAGTAAAGATATATCATTTCCCATTAAAAAAAAAAAAAAAAAAAAAAAGACACATCTATACACCTGTAATTTTAGAGTATATATGTACAAATACATAGCTATTTTGTATATGGATGCTTGTTTTTTCCTTTATCAATTTAGACGTGAGCATGTTGAAATCTGTCACAGATCTCTTTGCATTTTCCGGTGAAGTTTTCCCTTTTTTATGCTATATTTTTTAATCATCCGTCAGGCTCTTATCTGACCTGCTGCATAGGCTTAACACATAATTATTTACAGAAATGATGGAACATTTTGATGGAGAAAGTTGTGTGACTCCTTTTCTGTGTGCTTCCTGTACTAAAGTGCAACCATGAAATATTTGAAACATTTGTTTTTAGTTGACAGATGCTGTTGTGTTTTCTAAAAAACAAACCGAGTCCTTGAACTCGAAGGTGGAGAACATGCAAACTACAGCAAGAGAGGTTTTTGCACACTTTATGCAGACTTGGGCTCCAAGTTATATCCCAACACTTCCATATATTTAAGAAATTGTACTTGTTCTTTTCCCAAATGTGGATCACTCTAATGGGGTTATATGCACGAACGCGCACACACAAACACACACTAAAATTTTATCTCTGACAAAATTTGCCACTTTTCAAACCTGAAATCAAACTTCATCATTCAAAGAAACCCACACTCTTAATTGAATTCTGTATAAAACTGTCATTTATTTTTTTAATTTACAGCACCATGTTTTTTTTTTCTTCTGTTTTTGTATTTATTACTGCATTACCTATGAGTTGATGTTTGTTTAGTTTTTTTCTTTTTCTTTTTCTCTCATATTAGCTGCTCTGTGAGTTTGTAACTGACACTTGTAAATATGGACAATAAAGAAGCAGTCAAACTTTTTGTGCCCTTGCAGAAGGCTGAGCAATAAAAAAATGATGCTGTTGGAACTGGACAGCATTGTGTTTTATAGAAAATAAAATATCAATGTGGTTTTTTTTTTTACTTTGTGCTCTAATACAAAAAGGTTTGGAGTTTTTTATTCAGAGGGATTCCAGTGTGCAACCACAGCCACACGTTACAATTCAAGCGTTAGAGCAAACATAGGTGGCCCTGAGGGGCCCCATGCGACCCTCGGCCTAAGTTTGTCCGGCCTCTGAAGTAAATCCACAAACTGACTCAAAAAAGACAGACAATGACAGGAAAAATACACCAAACCACAACAAAAACCTACAAAATGAGAGATAAATAATAAACTACACAAAATTACAACAAAAACACAATGAGAGTAAAATATATAAAATGGGGACAAAAAAATAATTATAGATAGAAAATTGCACAGAATGACAGTAAAATATACAAAATGGTCGCAAAAACACAAATGAGATTTAAATATAAAATAAATAAAACAGACTCCAACTTCTAAAGCACAAAATAACTTTTTGTATATTTTCCTGTGATTTTGTGTAATTGTCATTCTGATTTTTTTTTTTCTGTAATTTGTTTTTTTGGTGTTTTTGTATATTTTTCTATCATTTTTACTGTATATATGTATACACTTCTTGTGCATTTCTGGAGTAATTTGTATTTTTGTTTTCAATTTGTGTAATTTTCTGTCATGTGGTTGCCGTGTGTTTTTCCGGAGTATTTTTGTTTTCCTTTTGTGAATTTATATTTTAGTCCTTTTGTGTATTCTTGTTCTTTTGTCTCTTTTTGGGGTCATTTTTCTGTCATTTTGTTTGTTTTTGGTTTTTTTAATAGTTTTCTGTTTTCTGTGTGTTCGTTGTCCTGTACCGTTTTTGTTCTAAATATTTTTCTGCAAAAATAACCACACCGTTTATTTGTTATTTTGATTTGGTTTTAAAACGTAATAACCAAAGTACGATGGGTACGTGGATTATGATGCTACATATACATATGCTCCCCAACGTGTGCACATTCAGCACACGTCACAAGCTGTAGCTTACAAGACACACTCAAACGAGCAAAACCTGTGCACAAACACTCACCAATGTCTGAAGGCAGTGGAATTTCAGTCACGGAGGGAGGGAGTTACTCCGTTTTGGAACGACTTATTTCCTAATACAAATGTGTGCTCACGGCAAATGCGTAAGGGTTGGCAGCTATGTTTTTACCTCTTTCCTCTCGTGCGCCAATGTAAACAACGCACTTCCGTGCAGCTCTCGCGATACTTCCGCGTATTCTTTGTTGGTGTTTTAGGACGTTGGATCCGTAGTGAGGAAGCGGCACTATTTGTATCGTTCCGTGCCCATGTGTACAAATTAGAGTGGCAGCTGGGGGGCAAGGCTTTGTTGTGGGGTGGCATTTGCCACCCTATGCCACCCCGGTAGATCCGCATCTCTTTGAGATAAATAAATAGCTAAAATAAAGGAAGAAAGAAAGAGCTATGACAGTGAAGGCAGGAGGAAAAAAATGAAGACTAAAATACTTTGGAAATGTGCTATGTTTGACGAAGAGTTTCAAGGAGTTTATCTGATGTCTGCTGCCACCACTGGCCAATTTTGTGCACACAAAAAAGATAAAGGAAAAAGAGAGAGCTCGCACAGCTGCAGGTGCAGTGGTCTACTGCGCTTCAGAATATAGTTCTTCTAATTTAGAACGATATCTTGGTCGATAGGCTCCAGCCAACATAAAAATCGGTAATAAAATAAAATAAATAAATAACTTAAAGTTGTATTTATTTGTTAAGAACTTATTTAAATCCCTTATTTGATAGAAAAATGACTTTTTAAAAATGTGCGCATTAATACTACATTAGTAAAAAGGCCGGGAGTGTCTTTGCAGCTGGACCAGGCGAACCGAGGTTCAGTTAAGTTGGTTAGTCGCGCTGTTGAGATCGTCGCTAGAATAAACAGTGAAATCTCACACACAAGGTCAGTACAACAATTTACGAATTTGTTAACAATTTTAGTAACAACTGTCAGTTAATTGATGTTCACTTTGGAAGCCAACAATAGAAAACATTCGGTTATTTATTACTAATTAGCTAGGTATGCTAGCTGCTGGCGCAACGTGACCTGAAGAGGTTAGCGGTTAGCAGTGAAGGTAATTCGTTTACATGTATACTCTAGCCACTACACCGTAACGTGTTACTTAAACCAATTGCTGAATTCCTTTGACAATTAGCTTGTATGACATTCTTGCAAACGTTTTTTTTTTTTTTTTTTTTTTTCAAACTTCATATTCTAAAACAAACCCATTGAAATAGCTCAACATAATGAGTATTTTATTTTTTATTTTTTGGTTTTCTATTAATTTAGGGTGATTTTTTTTTTTTTCTTTTCTTCCTTCAGGTTCGGCCGTCCAACATGACTGGGCGTGCACGTGCAACGAGCAGCGGCAGAGCACGCGGCCAGGAGACTGGTGCACCTGTTGCAGTAAGTGTGTCACGTGTTTCTCATCTGGGTACCTGTGCAGGGTTACTAATAAATTCGACACATTTAATAGATTTAGGTTAACCTGTCACTCACTTAAATTAGTCAAATGAGGGTTACGTTTGGACGAAATAATTTGGACTTAATTTGTGGAGTTCTTTATAAAACACAGGAAATGGTGAACTATTGCCATGTTTTTGACTGTACTAATCGGTCAGACCATGAAAAACGTGGAGTTTTATAGACTGCCAAAAGTTATAGCAGATCAGGGAAGAACAATGTGTGTTTTATAGTCAGTTCTACATCAGGAGAGCAGTGACATGAGACTAGCTCATCGTTGTTGCACCAGTTGTTATTGATGTATATGCAAACACCATTGCCCTCATCTCCCGTCTTGCATTTAAATCCAGCTTCAGGTAGTCCAGTTTGTTCTCAGGGAGGGGTCCTCAGGACACAGGATAAAAGGAAGCGGCGTTCTCTGAAGATTAGCTTTTAGCTTGGTTGCTAGCCCTGCACGGCATCCCCGCTCCTGCTTCTGATCACACTACCCGCGGACACCGCTGGTACTAGGCTCCGCTACTTCGTAGGCCGCTACAGTAGCGGAGCCTCGTACCAGCTGTGTCCGCTACTGCATAGCGATGACGGTGAATGAAATGAATAAAAGCCTAGCAAATCTAACTACTTTAGAGTAAGCATTTACCTTAAGTTATTGTATTGCATTACCTTGAGTTGCTTTAGTTAAAGATATTTGTAGTTTATGAACTAGAGTAAAGTAGATATTAGTGTTTTATAATTGAAAATAATAACATTGATAAGGCATAGCAAGTTCATGTCAAAACAAAGAATTATATACTGTACGTGCCTATCTGATGTTCTGAAGAGAACATGGCTTACTGCCTTTTTTATATAAATTGTTTGAAAATGGCAGCAATTGGACTAAAATATAGCCGGTGAACATTTTGAATTATTGTAAATAAATGACATGATTTTATGCAATTATTCCTACTGAAGCATTGGAAGTTTCTCACCATTTCTTTCTCACAAGAATAAACTTCTACAAGCAACTTACTTAATATTAATGTCATCCTTGATTGATCACCTTTATTAAAATGTCAAATAAAATTATTTTGCCAATTATTAGTACCACTGCATTGATGGCTACGAGGGTGAAATAACCTGCGTTAAAGAATAAATCAATTAAAAATTATCAAAAAATTGATTGATTCCAACATTGCACAATATTTAAACAAAGAAATTTAACTTAGCGTCTACATTAAATAAAAATAAACAGGCCTATAATTGACTGGGCTGTTGTAGGACTGCTTATTCAGCCCAATTTAATACCAATTATTAAGGTCTCAATTTGATTACAAGTCGATTTTTGATTATTAGCAATCATCAAATGGATTTTTTAATTATTGATCTTTCATTTACTATCAGTCAGCTGTTGAATTATTTGACTTTTAAGTAACACCTCACAGCACCTTCAATACTTGAGTGTAAGGGTGTGCGATCTGACAATATTAGATTGTTAAGGAATTACAACATGATGATCTCCCAAATCACGGAGATCATAGAACTGTCTGTAGTGCACAATTTAACCCTCGCAGTGCCGTGTCTGCATCATATGTCTGTGGTTTACACACAGCACATCCAAAGGTTTTTTTTCTCTACCAAATTGCACCATTTGCTAGTCAGCATGTCAGCATAACAGACTCCGAAAAATTTATAAGCGCCTAAACAGGGCAGAAGTATGCTCTGCTCCTCCTCCCTCTAGTGTACAGACACTGAGTTAGCTGTCAGAGGTTCAGTGCAGATGTGCGTCTCTGTTAAACTCCATCAGTTCTGAGTGTTAAAGCACTGAGAGACATTTGAGAAAACACTGCATGTGTTTCTCTTCTCTAACTAACTCTGTTTTTCCACAGCAGAGAGCTGCTACTGCACATCATGGGGCTGTTTCACATTCTTAAAGGGACAGAGTCCCAAATGTGATTTGGCTCAGGTGGTAAAGGGGCCGGCCTCTGATCGAGAGGTTGGGGGTTTGATCCCGGTCTATACCAGTCTGTGTTGAAGTGTCCTTGGGCAAGACACTGAACATTAGCGCCTTGCATGGCAGCCCTGTCCCACTGGTGTGTGAGTGTGAATGAGTTGATATGTCACCTTGGGGTCACCTTGTGACCCCTGTCTGTGAAATGTGCTATAAAAATAAACATTACTTACTTACTTAAAAGGTAAGATATAATACTTTCCTAAATTAATATGAAATCAGTATAATGATAAAATTTAAACTGTTAAACACGGGTTAATGCAATATCTACTTCATATAAAGACTTGTTTGTTCCGATAACTTTGTTTTTTTTTTTTTTTTTTTTACTTCATGCGATTTTCTCAGGAGACAATACTGCACAGCGAGACTAGGAATAAAGAGGCAGTTAAGATAACGTCTCATCCTCAGAAGGTGCATCGTACTTACTTGTAAAATACTCAACGTAATATAATAATGTTGTCTGAAAAAATACAAAGTCACACCAATAAGATAAGTTGTTCAGCTCATATAGATTGGCATGAGTGATCTTTGTTTGATTTCTGCAGAATTTTGAGATTGCTCAGCTTGCAACAAATTAGACGAAACTACTACAACCCTAAAGAGCCACTCAACATCCCGCAGCACAAGTATATTTATCATTTAAATTTTGTATAGTAATATGTCTTTCTGTGAATAAATACAGGTTTTTTTTTTTAGACTAATGTGATATCCTGTTTCCATTCTAGGCTAAAAATCTGGCCAGGCTATGTCGCCACAGTCCTGCACTATGAGTCATCATGATGTGCATTGATATTAGCCACAAGGTGTTGCGCAGTGATACTGTCCTCGATTTCATGACCAACCTAAGAGCTCAGTGTGGAGACCTCCGCTTCGCTGAAATGTGTACCAAGGACCTTGTTGGGTGCATTGTCCTCACAAAGTAAACGTGTACTTTGGGCTGTAAACTTTACTCCAAAAATTTTACTTGTAAGTAATCCCGTCCCGATTTCCAACTACAACACAAGTCCTTTATTGGACAGTATCTTATTCTTGCCCCTATGTTCAACACATTACTTGTCAAACTGCTGTTGCACAGGGTACATTTATAATGTCAAATATTGTAAATGTTTATGAAAATATAAGAATCAGTATAATACGTTCACACATACAAGGAATTTGTCTCCGGTTGCTGGTGTCTAGCTGTAAAGAAAGAAAACTTGAAAAGAACGATAAATAACAATACACATATACAGGACTACACAGTATACATAATCACAATAACACAATTTACACTAATGTATTTTAAGAGTTAAGTCTCAGGGGGGGACGTTTTATGTTTAAGTTTGTGAGATTTATGGAAACCGGAAAGAAGCTGGTCTGGTGGTTCTGGTTGGCAGTATCCTGAAACGCCTTCCAGAGAGAGGCGTGAGGAGAGGAGTCCCTGATGATGTTGCGTATTATTTGTAGTCCGTGAGATGTATAAGTTCTGGAGCCTCATTTATAAACGCTGCGTACGCACAAAAGAAAGCATACGTCACATATAAGCAAAGTTTGGGATTCATAAAAAAAAAAAACCTGTCGATAGTGTGCGCACCTTAACGGCAGCTCGGACCCTGTCGTACTCACAAAATCATGAGAAACGGGAAACTCCAACGTCAACAGGAGAAGGATGAAATTAAAGACAGCTCTGTGAAATTGATAGAAATTGTGTGAAATAATCGAACACATTGAACATTTCACAACACATTATTTGAAGGATGCATTTGCAAAAATGGAGGAAAAAATTATACTGACGTCCGCAGAGAGTGAGTGACGTACGCGCGCCTACAAATACGGTTTTATATTAATAATAACAGGGTGAACGTGGGTCCTTAAAGTCTTGAATACTTTTTATAAATAAAAAGTCTTTGTCTTAAATTCAGATCAGATGGGTCTTAAATGTGCTTAAGTCATGTCACCACGAGAATTTCTGGTGAGCACGGACTGAACGCTATTCTCATGCAGACAAACTGGCTGCGTCGTGCGATTATGTTTGACTGACTGTGACGCGGTCTAGTCAAAGTTTTTGTTTTAAAAAAATTAATAAAAATAAAAACTCCCCCTGCCAAGGAGCGTTTGACAGAGCGAGATGGATGCGGAGGGTGGTGAATAAAGAAGCTCGACATCAGGTAATTCACTACACATCCTAATATTGTTCTGTTTGGAAGAAACGTATCGTTTGCCTCTCTGGTAGCTAGGGCGACCGTGGCTCAGGTGGTAGAGGGTCGTCTTCTGATCGAGAGGTTGGGGTTCGATCCCAGTACCTGACTGTGTCGAAGTGTCCTTGGGCAAGACACTCCCAGTGGTCGACTAGCATCTTGCATGGCAGTCCTGTCCCACTGGTGTGTGAATGTGAGAGTGATTGGGTGAATGAGCTGATATGTAAAGCGCTTTGAGACTGCTTCAGTGTGGGGATAAAGCGCTACCATTTAGCCTGATGCTAGTGTGTGTGTTCGTGTGTTTGTTTACATGCGCGCACAATTATTTGAGAATATTTGTGCTCGCGCCAGTATTTCTGTGAGAGGTACTTTTTAATTTTAGTTTTATCAGCTTAAGCAGCGTTCAAATGTGTTTTATATATAAACTTAGCTTGTACACAATGATGGTAATCGTTTAAAAATAAAGCCTGGTCTGTAATGGAGTGAGGCTGGATTAATTACATTTAGACTGGGGTTAAAGTAATTTATCATTTACTAACATTTGTTTTGTTTTTTTTAAAGGATTGATTGAGTTGATTGATTGATTGATTTATTTATTTTTGAGCAATTTACATTTTACATTCCTACAACATTCACATTATTCTGTTACAGTAGCTCAAAAAGGGAATAGGCTGAAGCCAAAAGCTTATATACGCCTATCCCGTAATCAATATAATAAACGGTTACATTTCCTGGTGATATTGCACAATCCGCTTATATTCTAATAATAATTAAAAAGGAAGAAAAAAAAACAAAAGTCAATTCCAGTGGCGGGAAGTACTCAATTACATTTACTCATGTTCATGGACTTGAGTAACTTTTGAAAATAATTTACTTCTTAGAGTATTTTATCCATACAAGTACTTTCACAGTTTTACTATACTCTTGCGTAAACAAAAATAGTGGTTACATTTTTCCATCCGAAGAAACAATCAAGCAACAATACATTTGTGTTATGTAAGTGTGTTTGGCTCTTTGGGCTACTTAACTTGCCTTAACCTAATACTACTAATAAAACAAGTTATTAATTTAGTCGTTGTAATTGTGCTATGATACATACTAATGTTTATACTATCTTTCTCATTTCATCAGAAAACATCAAACAATGACAGGCTTCATGATATGATTACAGAGAGAAGCTGTCACTGAGAACATCCTCTACATAATGATAACTGACATGAGGTCTGTGTCCATGGATGAAGATGAAGCTTCACTACAATCGTCCTCCCTTTTAATCCAGGTCACATTCTGCCCCTCAACCACACATTTAAAAAGCTCATTGAGAGAAACTATGAAGAGACTTTAAAGGAAGTAAAGAATGCAATGAACACATACGGGAAACTCTCTCCCTGCTGATATGGACACGTGTAGCTAATAAAGTCTACCTTAGGGTGGCCTGTCACTACATTCACAATGAGACGAATAAAGAGGCTGAAATTAATATGAAAATTGTGTGTTCACATTGTTATGTCTAAGGTGGGCCCATAATAGAAATGAGGTTTTATTAGACAGGACAGAAATTAAGCTGTTAATGGGGGTTTGTTATATTTTCTTAGAAGGCCTAATTTTTTGATCAAAGATCCACATATAACATTACACAGTGAAGGATCTGATAAAAGCATTTTGGCATTTGGTTTGCTCACAGGTTCCAGTCAATTTTAATTTCTAGTTTATTGTCCACTGATAATAAATGTTGTGAGAATTGTTACATTAAATATCATTTAAGACAATGTCAATATTATTGTTCTCTTTCCACATTAGTAAACACATTTGAAGAATGTTATTGAACAACTGATTATTTTCATTTTTCCTCATTGTATATTATTAACTAACATCAATGTCTTTAATTGTAAATATATTTTCCCTTTGGTCTGTATTTCCATCGTAAGTTTGGTCTTTTTTTTTTTTTTTTAAGGTAGTATTAAAAAGGTCTTAAATATAACTTTTCCTACTTGTCACCCTGCAGGAACCTGTAGCAGCAGCAGCAATTCCGTACCCACCACATACATGCACACACCTAAAATGGAGATTGTTTTATTGTGTTTTTATATTTGTGGGAAAATGCAGATTTGTGCTTATAAAGGACTTTATGTGAATTTCGTCTAGTGAGTTAATATCGATTGAATAAAACTTCTCATCTTGTAAGATAATTCCAGACCTTTGTCTATTAAAAAATGGGCACAAACTCTGAAATATATTCCATATTTTATGCAGTAAAAAAGTTCTCATGTGGGTGAGAAACAGTAATGATGAGTTCTCTGGTCTCCCATCCAACTACTAACCAGGCCCAGACCTGCTTAGCTTCCGAGATCTAACGGGATCAGGCAATGACCAGGTTGTATGGCAGCATCGTATCAGACCAAATGGGAGGTTTAGTTAACTCCTGGCTGCTCTAAAAGATCTTACAATTTAAAATCTTATGAATATTATAAATGATCTTTTTTGGACAGTTTGCAAATAAAAATTCACTACAGGTACCCTTTAATAGTCTTGCATGTTTATATAAATCAATGCAGGCCTGGTGTTATATCAAATTTACCTCAGTTTTGAATAATTTTGACAAACGCATAAAGATCACTCAATACGATTCGATTCACGATAATGTGCCCCTCTTACCTAGGATTTCACATGTTTTTTTCTTTCTCACCTTTCATATGTCTTGGAAGCCAAATGCTTCCACACTTATGATTTAAAACATGGTGATGCTTCCTGAATTTCAAATTCTAAAATAAATATTGACCCTCGGCGTTAAAAGTACTGCGATTCAATGTGAACCGTGAATTGATTTTTAACTGCCTCATGATTAATCTTACATCCCTATGAACACATCTATTTTGAGATCGTAGACAATTTAAAACTCAATTGGTTGAATGCAAACTATCAATAACACAGCATATACTGTTTAAAGTTGAGAGCTCTTTTGTCTACTAATAGACATTATTGCAAATCCTAATACCTTATCTTCTCATATTAACATTTAGTATACAGTGTTATTTAGAACATTCAATAGCATATAACAATGCTGCTTCATGACAATTTAAATATAATACATGATTATATCCCCTAAACTGGCACTGTACTGTTAAAGAAGTTTATTTGTTGGAGCTGCTGAGAATTGACCTCAGAGAATGCAGATGTTTAACTTTCCTCTTTCATTTGTGCCATAGGGAATCATTGGGTTCCTGCCCCCTGCATGTATGCCCACAAACTGGCTTTCCTTATCGGTCAGAGCATTCATAAGGAACCCAACACGAAGCTGGATGACTACCTATTCTACCTTTAGGAGATGTCTCTTAATGTGCTGGAGCACTGGAGTTTAATACAATGTTTTGTTAGAATTGTTTGCAGTGTGTTCCTAGGCTGCTTTGTGTGTATTACCACATTTTGAATTGAGATAGTTAACCACAGTTGACTTCCTGAAATGGGGAACCAAATTGATTTTTTTTTTTTTTTTTTTTTTTTTTAGACGAGTGTTTGTGTATTTATTTTACATTTTATGAAAATTAATTTTGTTTTTTGACATCTAGATTCTGAAAATCTGTGACAATCTAATATCTTTTGAATTTGAGAAAAAACATTTCCTTTGAGGATGTAGGAATTTTATTTGAATCTCAAATTTATAAAATGTGTAAGTGATTTCAACTGTATGTATTGGCATATTTGTCCTATTTTGGCAGTTTTGAATTTTAATACTAGTAACAAGAACAACAAAGTGATAAAATAGAAAGAGGTACAGTTTAATTTCACGCACAAAATCTAATGTTCGAAAAAATGTTATGGGATTGTATTCATCTAACTTGGCTTCACTCTTGGATGTGATAATTTGTTCATATGCAGTACTTCCTCATACATTTGTTCCTCAACATCAGCTAGAGCACTGAGCAGCCATTATATTAGCTACTATGTGGTAATCTGAGGGTTAGAGGAGGTAGTCTTAATCACTTGTCAAACTTATTCTGTTTGGTGTTGCATGGCATGGACTCAAAACTGTTGAAAACTAGTACAAGTACATCGATTTATTTTTGCTCTATTTCAGCAAGTGAGGCCTATATATTATGTAGATTCATTACACGGAGTGAAGTGTTTTCAAGCCTTTTTTGTTGTATTTTTAATGATTATGTTTACAGATGATGAAAGCCCAAAACTCAAAATATTTTAAGGCTTTATTTGTATACTTTGAGATATGCAGGCAGGGGTTAGTGTGCTTCTGTTTGTGTGGGCATTGGCTGACTGAAATCTACTACAAAAATCTGGTGTTTTGAGCAAGGACTTGTTTACCTGATTGTCTTAGGAAAGTGGTTGGGCTCACGTGGCAGCAGGCTTTGTTTAATGATTGAATTTGCAACCATTAAACAAAGTGCCAATCTGCCCAAAGAGGTCAATGATTTTTTTTATTTACAGTGCCACAGTTTGAATCCATTTTCAAAGTCCATCAGGGGACAAAAAGTTTTCTCCAAAACTGGAACAAAAGTCATGCACACTCACCCTCATTGCAGTTGTTGGGAACATAGCTGTGAGTGCACATTGAGAGCTTTGATCATCTTGTGTTGTACTTTTTAGTTTTGCTAATTTAATTAAAGTGGAGTTTTTTGTTTTCTTAAATATAGATGGATCAAGATGCACCATGATCTGGCTAGGATGGATGTTTCTTGGGTTCTTCCTGTTTTCCACTTTAACTACCAGGCCAATACGTAAGTTCACAAAGCTAGAATTGGCCAAAAAAAAATTTCTAACTTTAAATAATTTTTGCAGCTGTTTTTCTGCTGGAGGACTTGTAAACAGCCTCAAGTCCATTATATGTAGAGCTCCATGATGATATAGTTACCAAATCCAGATGTGCTAGATCAGGGATTCATCTAAAAGCCTGCAGGACAGGAACTCTCCAGGACTTATTGGAGATTTTGTGTTAGCGCCGCACTGACGTGGCTTCAGCTTTATTTAAAGTGTACAGAACCATTTTACTACCATTACTATTGAACGTTTACTGCTTGTTTTTGGATCTTTTCAATGCCTATGAAGATTTTTTAATCCTATGCTCTGTAAATGTGTGTGTTGTCAGGGGTCCATTCATGTTAAATGGACAGCTTCATCCAAGCAGTGACGCAGATTGAAAGCTCTGAACCAAACCTGTCGCCGCTGGCTTTGGTCAGGTCTCTGCGTAGGAGTGCTTTCTGTGATGATGAGATGACCATTTATTTCCTGGGTGCTTCATGGAACCTCAGTGATGCTGTGGTCCTTATCAATGCATCCTCTATCAGCTTTTTTCACAAGGCTATCCACCACATGGTGACAGATGCTGGTGAGGAACGAGGGGTCATCCTCACTCCAGATGGCACCACAGTCGCTCTTGCACCTTTGCTGCTGGGAATCGAATCAGGCCCGAAAGCCCGAGCTGAAGGAACACCAGCTGTTGGACTCTTCGTTCTCACCCTTGGTCGGATTTTGGGCCTTTTTCAGGCTCCAGAATGTCCAACCATGACATCCTTTGGGCCCAAATGGGTGCTGGGACAACCTGGAGCACCCAAAGGTGTTCAGACTGGCCCAGCCTGCAACTCTGGCTACTGATGCCCTCATCAATGGTGTCATTCTTGGCTCACGCCTCAGTAACCTGTCTGCCTCTGAGCAGCCTCCAGCTCTCAGTGAGATTTTTAAAGGATACTATGTCACACTATGCCAAAGTGGTTTTTTTTAATTATTATTTCTTTGCCGTATCACCTAATTTGCCAGTCCACTTTGTCGGCACTACAGGCACATCAATGAACCAATTAGAGTGAGCTCTAAGCAGTGTCCTGGTTTGTTTACCGCTCTCACCTTTTGATCTTTAACTATTTGAGAGAAAACTTAATTAATTTTATCTAATAAAAATTGTCCTCAGTTTTTGTCGATTACTTTAAGGGATTTTTTTTTTAATCAGAAGACTATTACTTATTTATTTAAGGATGGCTGTGTTGTATGTAGGTCAAAAACAAATAACTGTTATAGCAATAGGTTTGCCTATAGCGGTTTTAGTGTAAAACCTTGACATTCATACAGTTCAAAGTTGAATTCAGTGGCTAGAAGAATTGTGAAATTATCCCTTATTTTGTTCTGAGTTTATAGGACTAGAGTCTGAATGCTGTCTGTTAGTGTAAAGTAAACGTTTATCCAGTGGTGTGTTGCCATCCTGTCCAGCAGAGGGCAGCAGCATCCATGTGACGCTGAAAGGGTTAACAAACACCGGAAGTGGTTGTAGTTCTAACTCCTAAAAAACAAATTGGTGTGTTTAGCTTTTCTTTTTTTGAACTAAAATAAAAGATTTCGTTTACCAAATTTTTTTTGGCCGAAATAGTACGATTTGACGCACACATTTGAGTGTTGCCCTTTGTTAAGGAGGTAAAGAAAGTGACAGTGTTGTCATTGGTCCTGTTTGAGTGACGTATGGAGCTTTTGAAATGCATGATGGGATATATGGTCGTAGAGATTGTAATATAATTGTTTTACTCTGTCAGTGCTTCTTTGGATTCGTGAGTAATGTAAACATTAGTGAGAGGAAACTTTAAGGTTTTCAATAGTATAAAAGGGTTTTGTTTTTTTTGGACTCTGAGTCACTATAGTGTGTTGGTGAATGACTGCCCCCAGTCAGACGTGTACAACTCATACTTACCTGGCAGGGGAGACACCATGATCATGAAGGTGGTTCACCCAGGGTGAGACCCAGCCATTGCACATTCCGGTTGGGTTGACCCCTGCGAATTCCCCAAATGTGGGAATCTCGACTGCATAATTTCTGGTAGTGGGGGACTGCGTTCGCGCTCTCCCCTGATGATCTTGTGATAATAAAATGTCCTTGTTATTCTCATGAAGCACGTGTGCTTGAGTTGCTTATAAACGTCTGTGTGCTTGTTGAACAAACGAATACGGGAATGAAATTTAGTCCTTTATCTCCTATATCTTTATCCTGTTATTTTTGCATTATGAAACCACACCCTGTTAAACTGTTCTGAATTATTTAGGCATAAATTATATTAAAGCTACAAATTTGATATGTAACGTTAAGGTAATACAGTCTCCTGACTTCAGAAGTATTAACCAATTTAGGATGCAACATGTTCTCTTGTTGCTCCCCATAAAATGGTAAGTGAGAAATTATCAAACCATGCCTTTGTTCTGTGACGTAGCCTACCTTCTTTCAGTAATACATATATATATATATATTGACTTTCATATATATGTATAAATATATATTAAAACTTTAATAATATATTCACACTTTAATATATACACTACTGGTCAAAAGTTTTAGAATTCCACACTTTTTCCATTTTTTTTTTACTGAAAATTATTCAGATTTTGTGTCATTGCACCGAAATAAAAGCATAGAACAAATAAGCAATTTGATTTATTATTAGATCTGATTGGCTATCCCAACTGACTACACACTGACAGCGCAGATGAAGCCTGCTCTGTTGATTCATGTGACGTCACTCACATTGCTGCATCGCGAGTGCCAGAGCTTTATAGAGATATAGAGCACTACATTCAGATGGAGGGCAGGAAGTGAAGTACCTCGAGAATCTGCTGTCTGAAATAATCAAAATGCCCATGTCTTGTGTAGTTTACGGTTGCTCCAATCATTCTAACCGAGAAAAAGAAAATAGATTTTATAGAGTACCTAAGATTGTCTTTCACAAAGGTGAGAAATGTGAAAAGCTCACAGAACAACATCATAAAAAGTGGATTTTAAACCTACGTCTGAGGTCGAGAGGAGCAGTCTGCTGATGGCTGTGTCTGCAGCTACCACTTCGTCAGAGGTATGTTGGCGAGCCAACTTTGTTTTTGTTGCTGTGTTTATATATCAATAGGTTGTTGTTAAATGCTCATTACTATAATATTTACCTTCTTTCTTTCCCCCCCACTGTGCATATACAGTTGAGCACCCAAATGCTATTTCACTACATGTCAAAGTACTATTCAGAAGTGGTATATATTTATGTGACATACTCTTGTATCCTTTTTTTTTTTTTTTTTTTAGGATTTTTTTGGCTCTAGTGGCCTTTATATGACAGTTGCTTGACAGGAAGGGGGTGAGAGAGAGCAGGGAATGACACGCAGGAAAGGGTCCCAGGCCGGGAATCGAACCTGGACCCGCTGCAGGTGAGGAACTACAGCCTCCGTACATGGGGCGGGCGCTCAACCTCAAACCTCTTGTATCCTTGTCAGTGCGGAGTGTTCTTGTGCCCCCCGCAGTTTTCTTAATGCCCCCAGAATTATAATGCGCAAATAATACTACCATTACCACTCCCCACTTCTGATCGTTAATTGATCATTAAAGCAAGATAACAGATAGACAAGTACAACGTTACTAAATACTCACCACTATGGTTTAAGTAAGTACATCATTATGAGATGATATCTCAGGAGAGCTTTTTTCCCCTGTTTCTGCTGTCTGAGAAAAGGAAGGACACACCTGAACCCACTTTGATGCACAGTATTGTTGTGCTGCTACTGAAAACCTTTTGTAAATCAGTGTGTGTGAATCAGTTTCACCATAAATCATTTTGACACATGGTCTAACTCTCAAAAAAAATTGGAATATATTGAGAGAGTAAAAAAAATAAAAAATCCCATAACTTAATATGTATTCAAATATTCTTGACTCATTACAAAACTAAATTTTACAATCAACAATGAGCGGTCGGAAGAGTCTACGGTGGCTTTGCACTGCATGGAATTGTCTGCAGCCCATCTTTAGAGACAAAAAAACCATTTGTGTATGCACTGTATTTACACAAGTAACATGTAGACATACAACAAATAAATACACAGTTATATTATTTAATTCATTATCATATTATATATTTTATTAATTTTGTTTTTTTATGTATATTATTTATTTTATTATTATAAATATATTTATTTTATCATATATGATATATATTATTTATTTTATTATATATACTATATTTTATTTAACTACTATATATATATTTATAGATAAACATGACAACACAATTATCCAAAATAATAATTCCAAAGAAAACAATTATAATTATAACACAGCCAGTACAGGCTACAACAGTTAAACGACAGTAGACTTCATTAACATTAAATAACAGGATCAAAACTGACATCAAATGACAATACTGTCACGGACTGGGTCCGTTACTGAGTTATGTTCTACATGTAGTTTATTCGGTTAAAAGATGGTGTGGTTTCCCATGGCCTTGGAGGATGGGGAATCCTGGGATGACCGATGAAATTTCACCCACAGAAAACTGTGAAGGTTGTGAAGGCCTTTGTTAGCCTGCACAATTATTTAAGCAGCACAGATGCTGCCAACTCCCCAGCAACCAGTTCCATCCATCCCAGGTTCACAGACTCCTCTACACACGGGTGATCCTGTGACTGGAGAGTGCAGGGCAGTGGTAGCAGACCACAACAACTTGTTGGACATCGGTCCATCTCAGCAAAGCACGAGCTAGCCTGGCTGCACACTCAGCTTCAATTAATCTTAAGCCATTGTTCCTGACACCACAGGGACTTGTTCCCTGGCAGGAGAATGTACTCAGAAAAGGTATGCTGAACAGGAATGAAGAAAATACAAGACTGCAGTGAATTAGAAGTACAAAACTGTTTTTATTGCAACACACTGTAACAAAAGAAATAAAATATGCTAAAAAAGAATTGCACTTCTTTGTGACCTCTATTCTATATTCTCATACAGCACTTGGTAGATTGTATGTTTGGCTGCCTCAACTTTGTGTGCTCGGATGAATTCCAGCCTGTCAGCAACAACACAGCCAAACCTTGTGTGTGCTGTGTTCTTAACGTTGGCTCTCACTTTCTCAATATCTACTCATCTATGTTCAAGCAGGTCAGCATCTCTCTGCTTCAACTCTGGTCCTGGCGACACACTCCTTCTACTTGAGCAGTACGGCAGAAGTGATCAGAATCAGAAAAAATCTTTATTTATCCCAGAAGAGTAATTAGGAAGGCACTGAGCGGCATATAAAGAAACAATAATCATAATGAAACGACACCACTAATAGTACAATAATGGAACAACACTAATAATAATAAGTATACACACTATATATATATAAACATAATGTTATTCAAGTAATACACACACATGCAGAAAACGAGGGGGTTGTGATACAAATATGTAAGTCAGGCCACTTCCAGCCTTCGGTCTAATTTTATGCAGCCCCCAAAGTAAATGTACAAAATGACAGAAAAATACACAAAACATGAGCAAGAATGAATTAAAAAAAATAGAATTACAACATTACAGAAAAATACAGTATAAGACCAGAGAAACACAGAAAATACTCCAAAAACACACAAAACAAATTATATGTGTATATATAATGATAGTAAATTAAATAATATATATATAATATAACTGAGTTTTTATTTCTTGTATGTCTACATGTTACTTGTGTAAATACAGTGCATACACAAATGTTTTTTTGTCTCCAAAGTTGGGCTGCAGACAATTCCATGCAGTGCAAAACCACCGTAGACTGTAGACTCTTCCGACCGTTCATTGGTGGAGCATCTACAGTTAGTAATCACCCGTCCAGAGTCTACAGTTGTCTCGTCCTGTTTCCGGCCTCTCATTGGTCGAGATTCTACAGTTCCTGGTCGCTCATTGGTCGAGAGTCTACAGTTGTGTCACGTTCCTGGTCGCTCATTGGTTAGGATCCCACTTTTCAAAGGTGAAATATAGGTTACCTGAGGCGGTCATTTAAGATAAGTTGTTTATGTCACTTTATTCTGTTAAATGTCCGTTTTTCTGTGTTGTTTCACCGTCATTTTATTCTATTAAATGGTCGTTTTTTTGTGTTGTTTGACAGTAAAACAGTTTTGATGTTCTGTTGTGTTATTTCATGTGGGCTACTGTAGTAAATGTCCGTGTTACTGTGTTTTTAACTGTTGTAGCCTATGCATATTTAAGCCAGCTTCATGTTTCTATCATGGAGTTTAAATAAGTGATTGCAAGTATCCTATAGAAAAGCCTATAGAGAAAAGATTTTAGTTTATTTTCTTCTTCTACTCTTTTTTTTTTTTTTTTTTTTTTTTGCTATTTCTACAGTCTGTCTATTTTTCTGTATCACAATAAGCTTTTTGGTGCACATTGAATGGATGAGTTTTGTATGTGGTGATAACATGTATGTACAGATAGCTTGTTTGTGAGGTAATAACATGCATGTTCTGTATTCAAATGGATTGTATAGTTATAACATTTATGTATACACATGGATTGTGTGCAAGGTTATAACATGTACAGGTTTATTTACAATATGTACAGCACAAAGACATGATGGTATGAACATGTGAAAAACTATGCCTGGCAAACGTTAAAAATGTAGTCTGTAACGAATCTCAAAATCACTCTGTCTTGGTGTGTATTAATATTATTGCTGCTAGTGTTTATTATTTATTAATGGTGTTTATCATTTGTTTCTCACTTTATCATTCATTTGCATCTTGTGGTTGAGTTTTCCTCACATCCGTGTTGTTCTGCGTGGGTGTGTATTAATATTATTATTATTACTAGTGTTGTCTTAATTTACTATTATTATTCTCTTAATTTATTTTCTTTATATGCTGCTCTTTGCCTTTCTAATTGCTCTACTGGGATGATTAAAGTTATTTCAGATTCTGATTCTGAAAATCCTTTGAAAGTTTAAAGTTTTTCAGCTTCCGTTAAGAGACCTGGGTTGGATCCACTGTAGCCTATCCTGTGCATTCTGGACACAAGTGTTCCACACGACAGGCAGCAGTGTATACTGAAACCAACAAAGGAGGCTAAGACATGCCAGTCATTGAGACCATCCGAATCAAATGAGAACAGGAGGCTGAGGGATCCCAAGACAGCTTGTGAGGGAGGTAATATTTTTGCATTACTATCACACAAGCCCTGACACATATCCATAAATATATGTTTCCACCTGATCCATCCTGTGGGTTGTGCACTAGAACTTCCTGCCTACGTACAGTATTAACCAATCTAATGTCTAACTCTTCAGCCAAAAAAAGATGCCAGATTTTCACAACACCATCAGAGAAGCAGTATCTGGGGCAGCACCTAATCCCATTTGGGAAATGTTCTGGCAAAACTTTCAAGGGGCTGGTAGAAAATAACGTGGGATACATTAAATTGTTATTATTTTTCACTAATGAGAATCAAATAGTTGTATACTTTGTTTTTCTTGAATTAATTGTCATGTTTTGTATGCTGTAGTCTAGTAGACCATCACATAAAAGAGAGCCAGGAACCAGGCAGGAGAGGACAAAATAACAAATGGGTGAAAAACAATTGGGTGAAGGATTATCTGCTCCAATTTGTTAAATTAATCCCCCAAGTCTCCTGTCACCTGGAGGTGAATGTGGACAGAGCCATTTATGGCCAGAGTCACTTCAAGTCCTTCACCTTTCAGGAAATGTGGCAGTGGTACAGCCTCCACAAGTGCCTTCTAGCTGACCCTCAAGCTAGAAGTGACCATGAGAGGAAAATGGCCCAGGAGGCTTTCTGCTCTGTGTCAGTGGCTGGTGATGAAGGAAGATGACATCAGCACAAATACCATGAAGCGCTTCAGGTTGTACATCCTCAACAAAGAGAAAAAAGAGAAAAAGGTAGGTTAAGGTGACTTAAGGCGACCGTGTCTCAGGTGGTAGTGGGTCGTCTTCTGATCAAGAGGTTGGGGGTTCGATCCCAGTACCTGACTATGTGTCGAAGTGTCCTTGGGCAAGACACTGAACCCTAAGTTGCTCCCAGTGGTCGACTAGCGCCTTGCATGGCAGTCCTGTCCCACTGGTGTGTGAATGTGAGAGTGATTGGGTGAATGAGCTGATATGTAAAGCGCTTTGAGACCGTTTCAGTGTGGGGATAAAGCGCTATATAAAATCAAGTCCATTTACCATTTACCATTTAACAAATAAGCAGAGTGCTTTTCATAAGATAAGATTTAAGACTATACTTAATCAGAATCAAAATCAGCTCCATTGTGCTCTCTCTCTCACACACACAATTTACTTCAGTAAACCGTGCTCTCTATGAACAAAGGTATGACATTAAATATCAACAAAAAACACAAAACAAGCAGAGACCAAAATGTACAAGACTAAATAATAGAATAGTGCACTGGTGAGTAGTGCAAAAGATGCTGAAGTAACTTGGTGATAAAGATGTTTGACATATAGGATGATTTACACGAGGTACAGTTTTACAGTATTTACATTGAACGTATGCATAAATTGATCATTTTGATTAAATAATATATAGTCTATATTCATACATACATACAATCACACACTGAGCCAGGTCTGACACTATGACTGTTTAGCGTAACAAACTGTACTTCACAGAAATCTCTCCATAAAGTGACCCCGGCTGCAGCAACAGCATCGTCACAGAAAGTGACACCTCCTGCAGTTACAGCTTCCTCCAGTTCCTCAGTCTCCAAAGCTGACAACTCTTGGACAGATGACTCTTTTGGTTGAAGCTCTCGCTACTTATGAAAGTAAATCTTTTTTTTTTTATTGATTGATGTTTTAAAATAATGTAATTCAAAATGTGTGTAGAAATGAAACTGTACATTTGTTTGGAAAAACACAACCTAAAAAAACATTTGAAGATGGTTAACGCTCATGTTATTGTCATAGTTTTATTACTGCCTTGTCCCTCATTTTCTTCCAGCTGCTGTTGAGAAAGAGGCTCAGCCAGACCTTCCACAGACCGCTCAACCAGACCCCTCAAAGAGAGACCCCATTTCACCATCACCAGTAAGGACATAGTTCATAGCTCAATCACACCAAGCCTATCAACATACATGTTTAAACTAATACTCTAATCTTTTGAAGGCACCTCTTTCAGCTCCTGGTGGTGAAGTGACAGTTGCAGATTCAGACCCAAGTGAAGGCACTGTGTCCCCTGCAACACAAGTTGCTCAATCTGAAGTAATACATTACAGTACAATACAATACAGTTTAATGTACCCACAGCTCTGTTTGGTTAATGAAGGATTTGTCTTTGTTAAAACACCAGGTGTCATTTGAGGGCTGGCATAAAATGTGGGAGTCTGACCTCCATGGGCTTCCCAGTGCAGACATCAAGTGGCTGAAAGAGGATTCAGGGCTTTTCCAGAGGATAATGTCTTACGAGGACACACATGGAAAGGTCAAGAAAAGGATGGTCCTCAAGTATTATAGGATGTGGTTTCATCCCCCTGAGAGTCCCGGAGTGGTGGCGGGTGGAGTGCCCTCAGCAGACTGCTTTTTTTGCAGCCGTTTGTTCTTTTGGGTCCCCGCTCAAGCATGAGATCACCAAACGGCTTCCGCTGGTGCAGCAGAGAGTGACAGTGGACGACCCTGAACTCAGCAAACTTGGGATTCCCCTCCTGAAAATCAACACAAAGTGTGTTGCTGCGTTCATCAGGAGACAGGAGGCTCTGTCAGCCACAAATGTCACAGACCAAGGCTTTGCTATCCTCCGTCAAAAGCAGAGTATGTCCAGTGCCAGCCAACCCCCCACAGCAGAGCTCCCAGATCAGAGACCGCACACCAGTTGCAGTTTTACTTGTTGCTGTTAGTAGTTTTGAAAAATTTTATATTTTACCAAACCAAATGACCATCAGCACGTTCAAATGATCAAAAGCTGAATCAAACAATCTCCTCACTACAGCTGCGTATGAAGCCAGAGGTGCTTTCGGGTAACAGTTTATTCAATCAATGTGTTACACCCGTTTATGGATTAGCAATACAAAAAAAAACAAAAAAAAAAAAAAAAAAAGAGTGAAATAGGAAGGGAAATAGAATCTTTATTATTAAAACCAGTTCATAAAGATCAATAAGCATCACCATACCAGACTCCCAGTTCAACTCTCAATTATGACAACAGGATTGGGGGGGATATGGTTTCACAACAATTACACACTGCAATTCAAATATTCCTCTCAAAGAGTTTACACACGTGAATATGCACAGCACACGTACACTCTTAAGGCCCGACCTGAATGCCGACTGAGAGCTTACCGGGTATTGGTGACAAGGGGGGAGCACAAGTTCAAATAAAACGCAAACAAAAAAATGAATAAAAAGAAGAAGAAAATAGGAACTAGCCCGCCCCACGGGCAAAACCCAGCTATTTGCCCTTGACTGGCTCACGTGTCAGGGCGGACTAGAACAAAGGAAACAAAACCCAACTAATAAACAAAACAAATTATTCTCAGCAAGAGCAGCGTATGGACCCCGATGCTCTGCAAAGAAAACATTAATAACCATAAAAACACTTTAATACAAAAAACATTAAAACATAAATAAAAGATGAACTACAAACAAACTTTTAAAATACCTGGTCCGTTGATAGTCTACCAACAACCAGTTGTATTCAACTCTAGCAGGGAACAAGCAGGGAAGCACATCTGAAATAATAAAGACAGTAAATGTCATGTGCTAGACACTAACACAACATACCATATACACACCAAACAGAACTTCCTACCAGCTTTTCCTGCACGTTCTGCATGCTCATGTGGAATAAGGTGTGCACCTGCCCTATTCCACTGTCCTCATACCAATAGCTGAACAACCTGTGTTCTTCCTGCAGGTCACGATTTGTAGTGTTCTTAATTAGTGCACCTACCTAACACCTGTCACATAAGTATTAACCAATTTATAGAAAATAACTTTTAATACACAAAACTAAATATTTATACAAAAATGACTCCAGAATCACACTACAATGACAACAAAACAATAATTACACAAAAAAATGCACAAATACACATTTATTATGCACATGTCCCCATAGAATTAAACTAGGGAAATCACACACGCTATTTTACTTTGCACCCACAAATATACTCCTTTATAACACTACAAAGTACAGAGTATGTACACCTCTTTGTACATCCAAACTTCAAACACATGCTCATTTGGCCATAATTGACAACTCTACTTAAGCTCCCACTATATTAATACATACTTCCAACGGGCACTGTACTAGTCTATCTATAAAGCAACAAAGGTCTATGTGTGTTTGTGGAGCGAATATCTCCCATATGCGGTATGAGTTCGACCTGAAACTTAGTCAACGGCTTCCAAATACCGCGAGTGTGTGCATCCGTTATTTTGGAGTAATTTGGTTTTGCAAAACGTTCATTTTAAGAATACGGCACTCTCGGTAATGACAGCGGTAAGGAGCGCACTACTTTCGGTTCCGGGTTCATGACGTCACTGTGTCGCACTTTGGGTTTAAAAAAGGAGGTCAGTATTAAAATGAATATTAAAAACGTTTCTGTACTGCTAAAAGTTATTTAAGTTAATATTTCATGGTTATTTAAAAGTATTCCCGTGATCTCAAACTTCCTTTAAGTCACCGGCCACGGACTTCACTTCCTCCTTCGTCTCCATGACTGTGCAGGTGGCTATGCTGACGGCCAATAGCCGACTATATCACAAACTATCTGGTTCTTCAGACAGAGGAATGTAACTTTTTTTGAGAGCGGATGGTTCCACAACACGACTCCACGATGATTATTGTTCTACGTAAGGGTGAGTGTTTCTTCTTACATTATTCTGTGTTAAGATGCTAACAGCCATAATGCAAACACACACACGGCTGCGTGCGCCCGTTTGAGAGTGCCCGGATGTACATGCTGAATGCACACAGAGCCTTTAGAGAGAGTCGCAACTTATTTGGTGTTGCAATACGTTTATTTTTCGTGGTACTTCTCGGTCCGTTTTTTTCTCTCAACAACCTGTTACGGTTGACCGCGCAGAAATACACAAAACTACACAAAAAAGATACAAAAATACACAAATATACTCCAGAATCACATTACAACGGCAACAAAACAATAATTATACAAAAAATGCACAAAAAAAAAAACAAAACAGAAAGATACAAAAATACACATAAGATAAAGATACATGACAGAAAAATACAAATAGAATTAAACCAGGGAAACCACACACGCTTTTTTTTTTACTTTGCACCCGCAGATAGACCCCTTTATAACATGAGTACAGAGTATGTACACCTCTTTGTACATCCAACCTTCAAACACATACTCATTTGGCCATAATTATCAACTCTACTTAAGCGCCTCCCCCTATATGAATACGTAATCCAGACGGGCACTGTACTAGTAATAATAATGAGGTGAACATAAGACAGAAAAAGTTGTGTTTCATGTGTTTGATCCAATATTTACCTGCAACAATGCTCACATGTTCAGCCGTGAAGCCCTCGAAGCAGTGTGAGGTGGTGAGGATCCACACAGGATGGACTATAGCTCCACCACAGAAACCTTTACCATTGACTACCAGGAACACCTTTACGCACATCAGGACGTCACTGCACTAGAATATATTATTATAGGTAAACGTGACAACACAATTAACTAAAAAAATAATTTCAAAGAAAAAAATTATAATTATAACAGAAGTTAAATAAACTTGCAAGAAAAAAAATGCAATACAATAATATAGGCTACAACAGTTAAGAAACATAGTATTTTTGTGCATTTCTGTTGTCGTTTTTGTGTACTTTTGTATAAATATTGCTCTAGCGTCCCCTCACTCTGGGGTCAAAAGCTGAATAGGTTTAATTTCTGGGTTAATGAATGTGCTGTCCAGCTAAATAAGATTAAAATAAACGTTTTGCAACACCAAATAAGTCCAAAATAATGCTTGCACACCTTCAACCTATATACAAACAGTCAAACAAAGTTTCAGGTCGAACAGACACCGCACACACGCAGAATTTCTTTGATTTATTAGAGAGATGTAATTGTTTATCCAGAGGTGTGTTACCATCCTGTCCAGCAGAGGGCAGCAGTAGCCGCCATGTGACGCTGAAAGAGTCAGAACAAAACACCGGAAGTGGTTGTAGTTCAAGCACAAACAAATTAGGTTTTGGCTTTTCTTTGTTGACTGAAAGAAAAGTTTGGGTCGATAAAATGTTTTTTTGGTTAAAATAGTACTATTTGACGCACATATTTGATTGTTACCCTTTGTTAAGGAAGTAAAGAAAGTAACAGTGTTGGCATTGGTCACGTTTGAGTGACGTCAGCAGCTACTGAAATGCATGATGGGATATATGGTCATAGAGATTTAATATAATATTTTTATTGTGTCAGCGCTTCTTTGGATTAGTGAGTAATGTAAACATCAGTGAGAGGAAACTGTAAGGTTTTCAATAGTATAAAAGGTCATAATTTCCTTTAGACTGTGAGTCACTATAGTGTGTTGGTGAATGACTCCCCCCAGTCAGACGTGTACAACTCATACTTACCTGGCAAGGGAGACACCATGATCATGAAGGTGGTTCACCCAGGGTGAGGCTCAGCCATTGCACATTCCGGTTGGGTTGACCCCTGCGAATTCCCCAAATGTGGGAATCTCGATTGCATAATTTCTGGTAGTGGGGGACTGCGTTCGCGCTCTCCCCTGATTATTGTGTGATAATAAAATGTCGTAGTTATTCTCATGAAGCAAGTGTGTTTATTTAGCATCATACATTTGCATTATGAAAGCGCACTGTCTGGCAAGCTTTTCTGAGTTATTTAGGAATAATATATATTAAAGGTACAAATTTTATATGTAATGTTAATGTCATACAGTCTCCTGACTTTATAAGTATTAATCAATATAGGATGCAACATGTTCTCTTGTTATAAGCATAAAATAAGTGAGAAACTATCAAACCATGTCTTTATTTGGTGACTTAGCCTACCTTCTTTCAGTAATGCATATATATATATATATATATATATATATATATATATATATATATATATTACTACTTTTCTTTCAATTATTTGTCTCAATTATTTTTTTTTGTATTTGAACACTTTTTTCCTTTGAATGAAAATATTTATTTTTGACTAAACGTTTAGGAACTTCCCATTATTTTAATTATTTGTATGGCATAAAGTAAATACTGAGAGCCAGCTTGCTTCCCACCGCCTCTTTAGGATTGGTTACCGAAACAGCCAATCACAATTTACCCGTCTGGTCTGACTCCTGATTGTTTGACTTTGTGGCACATTGTAACGCTGTGTCATGTTGAGCGAGCTTAGGGGCAGGTTGAGCGCACAGGGAGTGCAAGACAGAGAGAGTACGAGCGAACGGGGAGAAACACTGTGAGGGAGCACATGGGGAAAAACGTTGTTAATGCACACTCGTGTATTCAGCAAGCATGAAAAATAATTTATTATATAATTATTGTTTGCTCAAACTACTCTGTTTTGCACTTTATTATAACTTTTACACAAAATATAATTTTGAGTTCTTGAAAAAAAATTTTTGTGCTCAAAACTTCACATTAATTGCTCATAAATGTGGCACAAAAATAACGCCATATGATTATATTTTAAAACCTTGATGTTAATTACAGTTCATACTTGAATTCAGGGGCTAGAATATTTGTAAAATGATTTCTTTCATTGTGTTATTTTGTTCTGAGTTGATATGACTACAGTCTGAATAGTGTCTGTATTTCAGTGTAACTAGTAATAGTAGTAGGTGCCCGTCAGAAGTATGTAGTAGGAGCCTAAGTAGAGTTGTCAATTATGGCCAAATTACTATGTTTGAAGGTTGGATGTACAAAGAGGTGCACATACTCTGTACTCTGTAGTATTATAAAGGGCTATATTTGCGGGTGCAAAGTAAAATAGCGTATGTGATTTCTCTGGTTTAATTCTATGGGACGAATGCGTTTGTTGTTTTTTTTGTTTTTTTGTTTTTTTTTTTTTTTTTTTTTTTAACTAATTTTTAATTTTTTTTGTTTGGTGCATTTTTCTGTAAAGTATGTTTTTTGGAGTCGTGTATTTTTGTGTCGTTCTGTTGTGCATTTTTTTGTATAATTGTTGTTTTTTGTTGCCATTGTAGTGTGATTCTGGAGTCATTTTGTGTACTTTTTGTATAAATATTTAGTTTTGTGTATTTTGACTCATTTTCATGTTTTTGTTGTTGTTTAGTGTATTTTTCTGTAATGTACGTTTTTGGAGTCATTTTATGTTCTTTTATATTTTTGTGCATTTCTGTTTTGTGTACTTTTGTATAAATATTGCTCTAGCGTCCCCTCTCACTGAGGTCAAAAGCTGATTAAGTTTCATTTCTGGGTAAACATGAATGTGCCGTCCAGTTAAATAAGATTAAAATAAACGTTTTTCAACACCAAATAAGTCCAAAATAATGCATGCACACCTTCAACCTATGTACAAACAGTCAAACAAAGTTTCAGGTTGAACAGACACCGCACACACGCAGAATTTCTTTGATTTATTAGAGAGATGTAATTGTTTATCCAGAGGTGTGTTACCATCCTGTCCAGCAGAGGGCAGCAGTAGCCGCCATGTGACGCTGAAAGAGTCTGAACAAAACACCGGAAGTGGTTGTAGTTCTAACACAAACAAATTAGGTTTTGGCTTTTCTTTGTTGACTGAAAGAAAAGTTTGTGTCGATAAAATGTTTTTTTGGTTAAAATAGTACTATTTGACGCACATATTTGAGTGTTACCCTTTGTTAAGGAAGTAAAGAAAGTAACAGTGTTGTCATTGGTCCTGTTTGAGTGACGTCAGCAGCTACTGAAATGCATGATGGGATATATGGTCATAGAGATTTAATATAATATTTTTATTGTGTCAGCGCTTCTTTGGATTAGTGAGTAATGTAAACATCTGTGAGAGGAAACTGTAAGGTTTTCAATAGTATAAAAGGTCATAATTTCTTTTAGACTGTGAGTCACTATAGTGTGTTGGTGAATGACTCCCCCCAGTCAGACGTGTACAACTCATACTTACCTGGCAAGGGAGACACCATGATCATGAAGGTGGTTCACCCAGGGTGAGGCTCAGCCATTGCACATTCCGGTTGGGTTGACCCCTGCGAATTCCCCAAATGTGGGAATCTCGATTGCATAATTTCTGGTAGTGGGGGACTGCGTTCGCGCTCTCCCCTGATTATTGTGTGATAATAAAATGTCTTTGTTATTCTCAAGAAGCACGTGTGTTTATTTAGCATCATACATTTGCATTATGAAAGCACACTGTCTGGGAAGCTTTTCTGAGTTATTTAGGAATAATTTGTTTTAAAGCTACAAATTTTATATGTAATGTAATGTACAGGTAATACAGTCTCCTGACTTTATAAGTATTAATCAATATAGGATGCAACATGTTCTCTTGTTATAAGCATAAAATAAGTGAGAAACTATCAAACCATGCCTTTATTTGGTGACTTAGCCTACCTTCTTTTAGTAATGCATATATATATATATATTACTACTTTTCTTTCAATTATTTGTCTCAATTATTTTTTTGTATTTGAACACTTTTTTCTTTTGATTGAAAATATTTATTTTTGATTGAAGTAAACTCTTTTTTGATTGAAAATGTTTTTGTTGTCCTGTCAGTCCAGTATGTGCATATACGACAAAGTGAGTCAACAGGGTTGTAGAGTGAAAGTCTGGGTTTGTTGGTCAGAAACACACACATTTTTAGCTGATTTATTTAATCACAATGGAATCAAGGAAGAGTTAAGACAGAATGATTATCATCGCTCCAGATAATAAGAAGGAACACCAGGCTGATAAAAAAAATACACAATACACAACATTGACAATCAAAAACCAAACAAAAAAAATAAGATAAAAACAATAAAATATGTTTAAAAAAATATATTTTCATTGTTCATGTTCATAGTGTTATCACTTTGCTGAAAGTTTTAAACGTGTATGAAAGGTCATTAAATCCACATTGGACCATAGCTAACATGGAGACAAGCTCATAATCACTTGCTTGAGGGTTGTTTTTTTAGAGGTTTAAACAAATTATGAATGTTGATTTCCAGTACTTGAGATTGATATAAAGAAGGTAATAATTCCTAATATTTTGCCACCTCTGTAAATAAAAGCCAACAGTGAAAAGATGCAACATGTGCCATGCTTAGCTGTTATCAGAATGAATGGATTGGTCAGCAGATGGCAGTAGGACATTCTTATATGGATGAAATGATCACATCTGGCTTTTATTTCCAAAAACAAAATGCCTAAGGAGCAATGACATTTTAAGATTATGTAGTTCATACGTGGCTGAAAGTATGCTTGCATATTTCAGATAATATTGGGCAGAAGTATCTGTTAACTTGTCTTAATTCATGGATGTGTGTAATCAGTTAAAAAGTTCCTGTTTAATAATTTTAGTACCATGGCATCTAAAATAATTGATTGTGAAAATGTTTTGGTTGTAGTAGCAGTAGCCCAAAATTAGTAAAGTAAAACAAAATGAAATAGTTTTTTTAGATTCTAAGTTGTTGAGCTGTATGCCATAATTGTCAAAATATTTCATCAAAAAATTTGGTTTTGTAATGACTCAAGAATATTTGAATACATATTAATTAAGTTATGGGAATTTTTTTTTTTTTACTTTCTTAATATAATCCAATTTTTAGAGATGTAGTAGTATGTCACAGCAATAAATAAATAGATACATAAATATAAATAATAATTATAATAAATAAATGCCATCTGGAGTAAGAAGTTTGTAGTTTTGCTGAACTAAACATTTAGGAACTTCCCATTATTTTAATTTTTTGTATGGCATAAAGTAAATACTGAGAGCCAGCTTGCTTCCCACCGCCTCTTTAGGATTGGTTACCGAAACAGCCAATCACAATTTACCCGTCTGGTCTGACTCCTGATTGTTTGACTTTGTGGCACATTGTAACGCTGTGTCATGTTGAGCGAGCTTAGGGGCAGGTTGAGCGCACAGGGAGTGCAAGACAGAGAGAGTACGAGCAAACGGGGAGAAACACTGTGAGGGAGCACATGGGGAAAAACGTTGTTAATGCACACTCGTGTATTCAGCAAGCATGAAAAATAATTTATTATATAATTATTGTTTGCTCAAACTACTATGTTTTGCACTTTATTATAACTTTTACACAAAATATAATTTTGAGTTCTTGCAAAAATGTTTTTGTGCTCAAAACTTCACATTAATTGCTCATAAATGTAGCACAAAAATAACGCCATATGATTATATTTTAAAACCTTGACATTAATTACAGTTCATACTTGAATTCAGGGGCTAGAATAATTGTAAAATGATCTCTTTCATTGGTTATTTTGTTCTGAGTTGATATGACTACAGTCTGAATAGTGTATGTATTTTAGTGTAACTAGTAATAGTAGTAGGTGCCCGTCAGAAGTATGTAGTAGGAGCCTAAGTAGAGTTGTCAATTATGGCCAAATGACTATGTTTGAAGGTTGGATGTACAAAGAGGTGCACATACTCTGTACTCTGTAGTATTATAAAGGGCTATATTTGCGGGTGCAAAGTAAAATAGCGTATGTGATTTCCCTGGTTTAATTCTATGGGACAAATGTGTTTGTTGTTTTTTTGTTTTTTTTACTCATTTTTATTTTTTTTTTGTTTGGTGCATTTTTCTGTAAAGTATGTTTTTTGGAGTCGTGTATTTTTGTATCGTTCTGTTGTGCTTTTTTGTATAATTGTTGTTTTTTGTTGCCATTGTAGTGTGATTCTGGAGTCATTTTGTGTATTTTTTTGTATAAATATTTAGTTTTGTGTATTTTGACTAATTTTCATGTTTTTCTTGTTGTTTTGTGTATTTTTCTGTAATGTACGTTTTTGGAGTCATTTTGTGTTTTTGTATATTTTTGTGCATTTCTGTTTTGTGTACTTTTGTATAAATATTGCTCTAGCGTCCCCTCTCACTGAGGTCAAAAGCTGATTAAGTTTCATTTCTGGGTAAACATGAATGTGCCGTCCAGTTAAATAAGATTAAAATAAACGTTTTGCAACACCAAATAAGTCCAAAATAATGCATGCACACCTTCAACCTATGTACAAACAGTCAAACAAAGTTTCAGGTCGAACAGACACCGCACACACGCAGAATTTCTTTGATTTATTAGAGATGTAATTGTTTATCCAGAGGTGTGTTACCATCCTGTCCAGCAGAGGGCAGCAGTAGCCGCCATGTGACGCTGAAAGAGTCAGAACAAAACACCGGAAGTGGTTGTAGTTCTAACACAAAAAAATTAGGTTTTGGCTTTTCTTTGTTGACTGAAAGAAAAGTTTGGGTCGATAAAATGTTTTTTTTGGTGAAAATAGTACTATTTGACGCACATATTTGAGTGTTACCCTTTGTTAAGGAAGTAAAGAAAGTAACAGTGTTGTCATTGGTCCTGTTTGAGTGACGTCAGCAGCTACTGAAATGCATGATGGGATATATGGTCATAGAGATTTAATATAATATTTTTATTGTGTCAGCGCTTCTTTGGATTAGTGAGTAATGTAAACATCAGTGAGAGGAAACTGTAAGGTTTTCAATAGTATAAAAGGTCATAATTTCCTTTAGACTGTGAGTCACTATAGTGTGTTGGTGAATGACTCCCCCCAGTCAGACGTGTACAACTCATACTTACCTGGCAAGGGAGACACCATGATCATGAAGGTGGTTCACCCAGGGTGAGGCTCAGCCATTGCACATTCCGGTTGGGTTGACCCCTGCGAATTCTAGTGATGGGAAAACCGGTTCTTTCCTCTGATTCGATTCTTTAACTCTCGAACATTAAATTGAACGAGTCCCGAACGAATCATTTCGTTCATTTGTACAGCAGATGGCGCTGAAGCCTGCACAATGCAGAACTCATACCGCCGACGTGTTTTCTCCAACTATAAATACTGTAGACAAGATGGTTTGCTTCAGGTGACAAAGTATAACACACAAAATGCCATAAGCTATTCAAGCCATTTGAAAACCCAGGAAAGCTAACACACACCACAATAATGTAACTTGTGTCCTGTATCCTCTCTGTTATCATTGTTTAACAGCACGGCAGTCTGGGTAACTGTCACGTGACAGTGAAAACAGACCAATCAGAGAGAAGTAATGCTGCTGGCGCAGAGCTCAGCCTGAGCCAGAGCTGTGAACCGATGAACGATGAACGAGAAAGACCCGGTCAGCCCGCGAGTCATGTGACAAAGGAACCAGTTGGACGAACGAGAACGAAGTACTGAGCTGTGAACGATGAACGAGAAAGACCCGGTCAGCCCGCGAGTCAGACTCGTGACAAATGAACGAGTTGGATGAACGAGAACAAGTACTGCTCTGCTCCACAGCCTGAGCAGACAGAGACCCTTTCGGCTGAGCAGTCGATCACATGACAGCTGGGGAGAGGACAGCGAATGTAAAACTAATTTTGACAATTAATGATACAATTAAAACAAAAAATAATAGTTGATGAGTTGCCTATGTTTACATGGTGCATTTATTGTGTCCAAAAAGTGACATTATTATTATTACTATTATTGTTATTTTTATTGTGTTTGTTGTTATCATTGTTATGTTTGATTATTTTGTGGCAGAGTATAACACAATAAATATGCTGATATAATTTTCGAAAATATTTATTTACAAACACATTCATTATATAGGCTATACAATAACACAACAAGGACTGAAGACCACTATAATTATGATTTCGTGAATAAATAATCTATATCGGGTGTCACATGACAAATAAACTGTAGATATCAGACATCAATCATTTCCTTGTTCAGCTCTCAGTCAACAGCCCCCCAGCCCCGTAGCTGTCTGAGCCACAGCTGTCACGTGACGAATGAACGAAAGAGCAATCCGTCATGATCCGTATGAACGAATCGTGAACGAACCGAACGAACTGCAGTGCTTGCTGCTCACAGACAGCCTGTCTGTCACGTGACTAAAGAACTGGGACCTGAGAATGGATCCAGCTGAGTGAGTGGTGAACGAATCATTTCTGTTTCCTGTCTGCTGCTGACTGAGCTCATGCAGCTGCTGCCATGTGGCGAGAGAAGGTACTGCATGAAAATGAACGAATCGCTCCCTGAGAAGACTCGTTACTCCCGAGTCATATAAAAGATTAGTTCATTTTGAACGAATCGTTCACGAACGATACAACACTAGCGAATTCCCCAAATGTGGGAATCTCGATTGCATAATTTCTGGTAGTGGGGGACTGCGTTCGCGCTCTCCCCTGATTATTGTGTGATAATAAAATGTCTTTGTTATTTTCATGAGACATGTGTGTTTATTTAGCATCTTATATTTGCATCTTGAAAGCACACTGTTTCTGCAAGCTTTTCTGAGTTATATAGGAATAATTAGGGTCCGATGTCACAGAATGGGACAGAGGAACCTATTGTTTTCGCTTTTAATTCCTATTATTTTTATTATACCCCGCCTACCTTTGATCGCTAATTCGACCCCCTAAAAATGCTCGAAAACTCACCGAAATTTGCACGCACCTCAGGCCTTGCGAAAAATTTGATAATTTGGTGCCGTGAAAAAAAACGGACAGAAAATGCATGCGTAGCGTGCGTTTTCGCCGCCAAAACAAACGATGGAACCACACGACCGCCAGGTCTGACCGTTTTGCACGAAAATCGCCACATGTAGTCTTCGCCCCAGAATGAGCAAAAAGTTACATTGTGACCCCGCCCAAAACCAAAAAGGAAGTCAGCCATCTTGGGTCAAAGGTCAAAAATGGCGTTTCGCCCTCGAAACGCATCTGCGTGAACTAGTCTGAGGGGATTCATCCGATTCGCTTAAAACTTGGCAACACCACATAGGACCCATTGAAGATAAAAAGTTATTGAAAGAATTTTTGTATCTGTCACGGTTTGGTCGTGGCGCCGCCACAAAAATGCAATGCTAATTTTTGTTAGCACGCAAAAAATTCCAAATCTCCATAACTCTGACACACAAACTTCGATCAGCTTCAAATTTCACACAAAGGACATGTGCCCAAGCTTGTTCATGACTGCTTTGAAACATTTCCCATCATGCCTTGTGTTTTCGACCGGTGTCATTTAAGGTCATGTACACGGTTAGCATTTACAGGACGCCGTTCTAGGAAAATGCTTATAACTCTAGAATGCAAAGTTCAAACTGCTTCATATTTGATACACATGATGACCGTACAGCCATAAACAAAACTCGAGAACCAATTTACCCATAATGCCTTGCGTTCTCAGAGGGCGCCGCTTCTGTGGTCGTCCAACACGAGCAGCTGTAGCGGACAGACGATATGTCGTGTTGACTTCAAAACACTGTAGGATGAACCTACACAGAGGGTAGCAAATTGCTATGGAAGAAAAAACAGGCTGTGATCAGTGGGAGGGGCCTATAATGACACGGGAGAATCCTTCGCCATCAGCACGCTATAATAGGAAAATGCTTATAACGCTTCAATGCAAAGTTCAAACTGCTTCATATTTGATACACACGATGATTGTCCATCCATAAACAACGCTCGATGACCAAATTACCCATCATGGCCAGTGGGAGGGGCCTATAATGACACACGAAAATCCCTCGCCATAACTACGCCGTTATACGAAAACGCTTATAACTCTAGAGTGCAAAGTTCAAAGTGCTTCATATTTGATACACATGATGACCGTACAGCCCCAAACAACAAACGATAACCAAAAACACCCACAATGCCTTGCGCTCTCAGAGGGCGCCGCTTCTTGGGCCGTCCTACGCCAGCAGCTCTAGCGGCAAGACGACATATCGTGTTGACTTCAAAACACTGTAGGATGAATCTTATTAGATGGAAGCACATTGCTATGGCAAATAGAGCAGGCTGTGAAAAGTGGGAGGGGCCTATCATGACACAGGAAAATCCTTCGCCATAACTACGCCGTTATACGAAAACGCTTACAACTCCAGGCCAATTCCCAAATCCCCAACAGTGGTATACGTGACCGTGGGTTACTGCCCCAGGCTGCTTCATCGGACCCTATGACGCCCCTCGTGGCTTTAATTAATATTAAAGTTACAAATTTTATATGTAATGTTAAGGTAATACAGTCTCCTGACTTTATAAGTATTAATCAATATAGGATGCAACATGTTCTCTTGTTATAAGCATAAAATAAGTGAGAAACTATCAAACCATGCCTTTATTTGGTTACTTAGCCTACCTTCTTTCAGTAATGCATATATATATATATATATTACTACTTTTCTTTCAATTATTTGTCTCAATTATTTTTTTGTATTTGAACACTTTTTTCCTTTGATTGAAAATATTTATTTTTGATTGAAGTAAACTCTTTTTTGATTGAAAATGTTTTTGTTGTCCTGTCAGTCCAGTATGTGCATATACGACAAAGTGAGTCAACAGGGTTGTAGAGTGAAAGTCTGGGTTTATTGGTCAGAAACACACACATTTTTAGCTGATTTATTTAATCACAATGGAATCAAGGAAGAGTTAAGACAGAATGATTATCATCGCTCCAGATAATAAGAAGGAACACCAGGCTGATAAAAAAAATATCAACATCAAAGAAAAAAAAAAACACAATACACAACATTGACAATCAAAAACCAAACAAAAAAATAAGATAAAAACAAAAAAATATGTTTAAAAAAATATATTTTCATTGTTCATGTTCATAGTGTTATCACTTTGCTGAAAGTTTTAAACGTGTATGAAAGTTCATTAAATCCACATTGGACCATTGCTAACATGGAGACAAGCTCATAATCACTTGCTTGAGGGTTGTTTTTTTAGAGGTTTAAACAAATTATGAATGTTGATTTCCAGTACTTGAGATTGATATGAAGAAGGTAATAATTCTTAATATTTTGCCACCTCTGTAAATAAAAGCCAACAGTGAAAAGATGCAACATGTGCCATGCTTAGCTGTTATCAGAATAAATGGATTGGTCAGCAGATGGCAGTAGGACATTCCTATATGGATGAAATGATCACATCTGGCTTTTATTTCCAAAAACAAAATGTCTAAGGAGCAATGACATTTTAAGATTATGTAGTTCATACGTGGCTGAATGTATGCTTGCATATTTCAGATAATATTGGGCAGAAGTATCTGTTAACTTGTCTTAATTCATGGATGTGTGTAATCAGTTAAAAAGTTCCTGTTTAATAATTTTAGTACCATGGCATCTAAAATAATTGATTGTGAAAATGTTTTGGTTGTAGTAGCAGTAGCCCAAAATTAGTAAAGTAAAACAAAATGAAATAGTTTTTTTAGATTCTAAGTTGTTGAGCTGTATGCCATAATTGTCAAAATATTTCATCAAAAAATTTTGTTTTGTAATGACTCAAGAATATTTGAATACATATTAATTAAGTTACCGGAATTATTTTTTTTTTACTTTCTTAATATAATCCAATTTTTTGAGATGTAGTAGTATGTCACAGCAATAAATAAATAGATACATAAATATAAATAATAATTATAATAAATAAATGCCATCTGGAGTAAGAAGTTTGTAGTTTTGCTGAACTAAACATTTAGGAACTTCCCATTATTTTAATTATTTGTATGGCATAAAGTAAATACTGAGAGCCAGCTTGCTTCCCACCGCCTCGTTAGGATTGGTTACCGAAACAGCCAATCACAATTTACCCGTCTGGTCTGACTCCTGATTGTTTGACTTTGTGGCACATTGTAACGCTGTGTCATGTTGAGCGAGCTTAGGGGCAGGTTGAGCGCACAGGGAGTGCAAGACAGAGAGAGTACGAGCAAACGGGGAGAAACACTGTGATGGAGCACATGGGGAAAAACGTTGTTAATGCACACTCGTGTATTCAGCAAGCATGAAAAATAATTTATTATATAATTATTGTTTGCTCAAACTACTATGTTTTGCACTTTATTATAACTTTTACACAAAATATAATTTTGAGTTCTTGCAAAAATGTTTTTGTGCTCAAAACTTCACATTAATTGCTCATAAATGTGGCACAAAAATAACGCCATATGATTATATTGTAAAACCTTGATGTTAATTACAGTTCATACTTGAATTCAGGGGCTAGAATAATTGTAAAATGATCTCTTTCATTGGTTATTTTGTTCTGAGTTGATATGACTACAGTCTGAATAGTGTCTGTATTTTAGTGTAACTAGTAATAGTAGTAGGTGCCCGTCAGAAGTATGTAGTAGGAGCCTAAGTAGAGTTGTCAATTATGGCCAAATGACTATGTTTGAAGGTTGGATGTACAAAGAGGTGCACATACTCTGTACTCTGTAGTATTATAAAGGGCTATATTTGCGGGTGCAAAGTAAAATAGCGTATGTGATTTCCCTGGTTTAATTCTATGGGACAAATGTGTTTGTTGTTTTTTTTTTTTTTTTACTCATTTTTAGTTTTTTTTTGTTTGGTGCATTTTTCTGTAAAGTATGTTTTTTGGAGTCGTGTATTTTTGTATCGTTCTGTTGTGCTTTTTTGTATAATTGTTGTTTTTTGTTGCCATTGTAGTGTGATTCTGGAGTCATTTTGTGGATTTTTTTGTATAAATATTTAGTTTTGTGTATTTTGACTCATTTTCATGTTTTTCTTGTTGTTTAGTGTATTTTTCTGTAATGTACGTTTTTGGAGTCATTTTGTGTTTTTGTATATTTTTGTGCATTTCTGTTTTGTGTACTTTTGTATAAATATTGCTCTAGCGTCCCCTCTCACTGAGGTCAAAAGCTGATTAAGTTTCATTTCTGGGTAAACATGAATGTGCCGTCCAGTTAAATAAGATTAAAATAAACGTTTTGCAACACCAAATAAGTCCAAAATAATGCATGCACACCTTCAACCTATGTACAAACAGTCAAACAAAGTTTCAGGTCGAACAGACACCGCACACACGCAGAATTTCTTTGATTTATTAGAGAGATGTAATTGTTTATCCAGAGGTGTGTTACCATCCTGTCCAGCAGAGGGCAGCAGTAGCCGCCATGTGACGCTGAAAGAGTCTGAACAAAACACCGGAAGTGGTTGTAGTTCTAACACAAAAAAATTAGGTTTTGGCTTTTCTTTGTTGACTGAAAGAAAAGTTTGGGTCGATAAAATGTTTTTTTGGTTAAAATAGTACTATTTGACGCACATATTTGAGTGTTACCCTTTGTAAAGGAAGTAAAGAAAGTAACAGTGTTGGCATTGATGCTGTTTGAGTGACGTCAGCAGCTACTGAAATGCATGATGGGATATATGGCCATAGAGATTTAATATAATATTTTTATTGTGTCAGCGCTTCTTTGGATTAGTGAGTAATGTAAACATCAGTGAGAGGAAACTGTAAGGTTTTCAATAGTATAAAAGGTCATAATTTCCTTTAGACTGTGAGTCACTATAGTGTGTTGGTGAATGACTCCCCCCAGTCAGACGTGTACAACTCATACTTACCTGGCAAGGGAGACACCATGATCATGAAGGTGGTTCACCCAGGGTGAGGCTCAGCCATTGCACATTCCGGTTGGGTTGACCCCTGCGAATTCCCCAAATGTGGGAATCTCGATTGCATAATTTCTGGTAGTGGGGGACTGCGTTCGCGCTCTCCCCTGATGGTCTTGTGATAATAAAATGTCCTTGTTATTTTCATCAATCTTTTTTGTTAATGTAGCATTATACACACTTGATTAATTATCATAATGGCAAGATGCTTATGAAATTTAGTCTTTAAACTTCAAATTTTGTGATTTATGCATTATTATTTAGGAATAATTTATATTAAAGCTACAAATTTGTTTTGTAATGTTAAGGTAATACAGTCCTGACTTTATAAGTATTAATTAAAATAGGATGCAACATGTTCTCTTGTTGCTCAGCATAAAATAAGTGAGAAACTATCAAACCATGCCTTTATTCTGTGACTTAGCCTACCTTCTTTCAGTAATGCATATATATTTATATATATATAGACTTTCATATATATATATACTTTTCTTTCAATTATTTGGGTCTCATATTTTTTTGTATTTGAACACTTTTTTTCTTTATTTTTGATTGAAAATGTTTTTGTTGTCCTGTCAGTCCAGTATGTGCATATGACAAAGTGAGTCCACAGGGTTGTAGAGTGAAAGTCTGGGTTTATTGGTCAGAAACACACACATTTTTAGCTGATTTATTTAATCACAATGGAATTGAGGAAGAGTTAAGACAGAATGATTATCGTCGCTCCGGATAATAAGAAGGAACACCAGGTTGATAAAAAATTCAACATCAAAGTTAAAAAAATAAATAAGACATGGTTAAATTCTTGAAGGAAGACATTGCACATTAAAGGAATAAAAACAGGTTAAGTCTCAGCGGTGAGTGACATTCATACTCTGAGTTGCATCTGTGTTCCTTGTTTGGCAAAGGGAAGAGAGATATTTGACTATTTCTTTGCTACAATAGAACCAAACAACTGCACAGTGATCTGGATTGTTCTCTGAGAGGAAGAGGACTTGGTCCAAGGTGTCGTTAGTTTTAGGTGTAGCAGCTGAGGTGGGAGGAGCTAAACACTATGTTTAGTCAGTATTCAGTGAGAGCAATCAACATGTGAGGAGACTGTTCTGTTGGTACCGTGACTTAAACACAGGACTGAGTGTCTATTTCTGCATATCTAAAACAAGGTGACTGCTGGTCATTAGCGTGGCTAATGAAGGTAGCTGGTGTTGTAGTGGAAAGAAGCCATCTGCAGCCGGCTGCGCAGCCTCTGGACCTCCAGGTCCTGAAAGTAGTCGTCCTCGTTGTTCTGGATGACAATTTTCTGCAGCTCGCCGATCTCACGCTCCATCTTGGATCGTAGTTCACGCTTCATCTTCAGCAAAGCCTGGAAGCACAAAATCCACTAGAATGTCGACTATTATTTATTCCCTTGGCTCAAAGCTAAACAGCCGTCTGCTTTTTAAAAGGGGAGGTATGATTAAAAAATCACTTTCTTATGGTTTTGCTACAGTGTATAAATAAAAACATCCCTTTAACCTCATTCAGAGGGCCATAGTTGAAAAAGTTCTGTTTTCTCCCTCCCTTGTTATTCCACATTTTGTCAAAAGTCAGCTCAAAACAGGCGACTTTGATTTTGATGAAATTCCTTCTACTGACAGTCCTCTCTCCTCCTAACATGGACATAATACATGCCTGCTCGAATGTGAGCCCCTTCCTCTCCAACTATCTAACAGCTAAAACAAACACTGCAGTTTAGTATAGAATATATATTGTACTTTATTGCCATATATGTGAATGCAAACTGGACGCCCAAACTGCACTACTTTTTCTGCTGCCAATCGTGTTGGGAGTCACAGCTTGGAGCCACGGCCATTATTCACACACACATTAGCCGTTAGCACTCCGTGCTAATGCTACACCAGCCTATGCAGCGAGACCCAACATCGCTTGTGAACTGAGGAGGAAACAATGGGGATGTGGCTCACAGCGTTAACAATGGACTCTGTTGTGGAATTGGATGGCTTCCAACTTTTATGCGGTGACAGAGCGGTAAGTGGAAAGGAGGGGGTCTGGCTGTGTTTGTGTGCAGAAAGGAGGAGCTGATGCTGCTATTCAAAACCACAATAGCTGCTTAAATAGCCGTGGGTTGGATGTTCAAACAGATTCATAGGTTTACCTTTTCTTGAGCCTTTTTCCGAACCTGGATGTCCTGCCGCTCTTGTGCAAGTTTTTCAGCCATAAGTGAAAACTGAGAAAAACAAAAAGGAGTTGTACCTGAAACCACTGAATAAATTAAAGTGCTATTTAATCATTCTTAGGCTGTGTAAGTAGCCCATTTTGACAGCTCTTGGCTTTTGGAGTCTTACTTGGTCCTTGTAGTAATTCTCCATGGACTTGATCTGATCTTGGTGTCGTCGCTGATGCTCTTGTCGCTGCTCCTTGGCGAAGGCTCTCTGCTCTCTCAAACGTACTTTCTGTAACTCTAAACCATCTTCAAACAGCTGCCGAAACATCTGCACAAACAAAAACACCAACGGATCATTTAAATTTTAAACCACCAGACAACTCAACATTGTAGACCTTTATTGTGTACACCACTCTGTAGTTTCTATTATAGATATGGGACTCATGACCAATCAAGTGTGAGTTTGAGGAGGAAGGACAGTAAGGAAGTAGTGGTAGCTACTTGTTTCATGAGGGTTAATAATACCACTACAAAAAGTACAGCTACCTTCATACACAAAGGCCCACCTTTCCCAGTGTTGTCTCAAACCACTTATTTTAGGTTTGAAACCTTTTTGTCATAGGGAGTACATGAACATTTTTCTAAAAATAGTGCGACATTAAAAACTAAAATATAAATGGACCAGCAGTCAGAAGCCTCCATGCATTGCCACATATTACACACAGTAATTGGTAAGACTACCCTCTGGCGGTGAAAAAAAATTGCAAAATCTCGTCAAAAAAAGTGCAAAAGTGACAAAGAGCTACATTGCTCTGTGCTAGCCAAATGTGCTTGATGCCCTTTGCTACCATTATGTGGTGGCGAAGGGATTTTCAGCTTTGGCAAACACAAAAACAAAAGACTGAACAAGATTTTTCAAGGAGATCGATTTAAGACTCACAGAGTTCTGTTCATCCTCTCAATCTCACCCTTCTCGTTTAAGTTGTAGCTAGTTGTATTTCACACTTTCAGGGTGATAAATATGTTGTATTACTGTTATATGTTCATTGTTTCTCACTAAAAATGCCAGTAGGGTTTAAATAAATCAAGTGCTAATTCTGAAAAAAACGTTTTGTGTGCTTACAGATTTTTTACTCTTTTTTTCAAATTAAATGCTATTCCTATCCTCAACAGGGTTGGTAAAATTCAGGGACAAACACCACTGTCGGGCTACATCATGACATTACATTATTATGTTTTTAAGTGTGCAGGAATAGGGGGTTCATAACTTCAAGTTAAATGTCTGAAGGGATACGAGACTGTGAAAAGTTTGGGAAACACTGTACTAGAGGAAGGCTGTAAAATCACATTGTCACTTTGTGTCATAAAAAGTGTTGGATGAGCTGCGTTGAGCACCCACCCTCTCCTCTTTGGTGCGGTCCTTCATCAGGCGTGCACGGTGCTGAACGTGGTAGTCGTTGTGGTACTTCTTGGCTCGGGCCACTTGCTGCCTTTGCTCTCTCAGTCGGTTCTGAGTGGACTTTTGCTGCTGGATTCGATCTTTGAAATCCCTCTGCAGGCACAACACTCTAGTTAGTGAGCAGTCGGTGTGAGCTTGTGCTTGTGTGTGTGTGTGTGTACGCGTGTGTGCGAAGCTCACCAGGCGTCTGCTGTGCTCTTTGTCTTTACGGACAAGCTCCACCAGCAGGTCATGTTTCCTCTGGGCTTCTTCCACCTTGAAAACAGACCTTCATGCATTAATGTGGAGAGCAAACACCTAACACCTTCTGGCTTTACCGTCTCTGCATCGATCAGACCTTGACAGTTACAATTACAATGATGTCTTCAATTATCCATGTTTAATTACAACGCAGTTACGATTACGTTGACCAACATTTTTTCTCCTTACAATTAAAATGACAATTATTATTTTCCCCCTGAACTCAATTACAATTATGTTCCCAATTAATAAAGTTCAATTATAATTAATGATCCATTAATAAATAAGTCCATAAAAGTTAACCTTCCTCTTGTGTATCCTATCCCTTATAATGGATTGGTTTTGATTTATGTCCTAAATCGGAGGAATCAAACTCATTTTAATTCAAAGGCCACATATGACAGTGTCAAATCCATTGGGCAGGACCAAAACAAATTATTTTTTTTGTGAAGGAAAAAGCACAAATCCAAACAAAATCCTGAATGTTAAGCAATTGGTCAAAATTCAGTGACATTTCTACTTATTGTCCAGGTTTTTTTTTTTTTTTTTAAATAATTGTGATTTAATATTACGGTAAATAATGTAGTACTGCAACCCCCATTGTATCATATCTACAACTTTTGATAATTTACAAAAAGTCACGTTTTTGCTGTATCTTTTACTTAAAACAAAATCTTCCTGCGGGCCAGACTAGATGCTCTGGGGGGGCCGAACTTGGCCAGTGGGCCTTGAGTTTGACATGTGTTTTAAATCATCTGTAAAATACAGAAAAAAATATTATCTATCATCAAATTTGTTTTTAATCTCTTGGTTACCTTGTTTGGCTTCCTTATCTATGAAAATATTGGTATTATATTTTTGGTGTGGGCGTCTGAGCCTTTCTTCTGTCAGGATACCCCTCAATTTTCATTATTAAATGTTAAAATAATCCTCAAAAGAACTAACAGGTAAACTTGATATGAAACATAAGTATGCCTATGTTTAATAGAACTACAACACGGTTCCCCAGTTTTGCATTTAAATGACAGTTTTTATATAATTTCCATGCCAATTATTATTACAAAGTCAATTATCTGAACTTAAATATAATTAAATTATGATTACAACAGCAACAGAATTTTTCAATTATGATTACAATTACGTCATAATTGTAATTAATGACCAGTAATGCCATTATAGTTGACCCCAACCCTGGCCCTTGATAGAGACTGTTTCACCTGGCTGGAGAGTTTACTGCGCCGCGGACCATGAGAGGAGGATACGGAGTGTAGTCGGTCCATCTGCTGCATCTGCTGCTCCCACATCCGGCCGAGGGCGTGAGGGGAGATGTGAAGATGAGGAAGCTCCTCGCGTAGCAAAGGGAGGAGCTCGTTTTCTCTAACTTTTACTGGAGAGGCAGAGAGTGCAGGACAGAGCACAACATTTAACACCAATAAATAAAACAAAACACAACTGGAACAAGAAAGTTTTTGTACAGTTTAAACATAAAACCAAGATTTTATACTTTAAAGTTTAAATAAATGACAATGATTCTGCAAAATAGGATGATTGTCTACTGACAGGAGGAAGCTTTCCTGCGAGTGTCGTGATGTTTCTGGAGTTTGTGTCGAGTCTTTGGGTTTGAGGAAGATCCTCGAGGTGACGGGGAAATGTCTCCCAGTATAGCCTCCCTGTACTCTCGCTCCTGGCAAAAGACACATTCACTACTTAGAACAACACTTTCACACCAACAAGGAAACTATTGAAGCTTTAAATTCCCTGCAATTATCACCATTATTGGGGAAATCTTTTTTCAATTTGAATGTAATTCAAGCATCTAGCCCTAAATGAACACTACCTAACATTAGAGTTAAGAGTTCTTGATTTGTAAAAATGTGTGCACTATAAGAGTGCACATATGGAAAGGATTACTGTAAGTTTTTCTGTTTTAAGGTCTAACATTAATCTTTAATGTTCATCTGATGGTGTATGTTGGAGCAGACAAAGGTTTGATACGTACTCCTGTGCTGACGTGGACTCTCCAATTTGTTACTTTTAGTATAGATTACTATTAATAGTTTGTATAAGACAAACCATTAAAAGTAATGGTCGTTTTGGTATTTTCCATGAGGAGAAACACGTTTCTATATTTAGCAAAGTGACCAGGAAACGCGTGTGGCCATTACGATCAAATTTAGAACATGAACCATTTCCTAACGATGTCATCATTTAAAACAAAAAACCTCCTTTGGATTTTTCAAACTTCATACAAAGCAAATTACTACCGGTAATTTCTTAATGTAACAATTGTATAAACCTGAACCCTGCATTAGTGCCTTCCCACTGTATTTTAGAATGTGCTATGTATAAACCACTACTTGTTTTATCAAACACATACAGCTTCTTGGGCTTTTAGTCGTTCCCTGTCGAGTGCGGTTCGTTCTTCTTCTTCAAATCTTTTCAGCTCCTCCATAAAGAATTTGTTTTTCAGATGCTGAAAGAGAAGCAGTCCTTACTTTTGAAATAATTTAAAAGTCCTGTGAACACAAATCAATCTTTTTTTTTTTTTTTTCTCAGCAAAAGGAAACTTTTATAAGAAAGAAGAAAGAAGAAGCTTAATTATACCTTTTGACAAAACTTCTCTGCTTTTGAGACAAAGTTGTTACCTTGCTGGTTTTTCTGTGCAATGGTCGCTGACGCAGCTCTATTTTCCTGGAATGATCAGAGGCTTTGATGTTGGTTTGTCTTTTGTCGTTCAGACCCAGAGACTCCACCCTTGCCTCATCCACCTGTTCCTGGGCGTGAAAGACTGCCGGACGGGATGGTGATGGGGACCCTGCCTGGCTGGATGGTTCAGGATCACCTTCACCTGAAAGGAATTATTGGTCAGATGGTACATGTATAGAAAAGTTACTTTGTTAGGATACAAAAGCAATTGTTATGTTCACTGTTGCAGTTTGAAATGGAACTGTTAAACCTGGGATGAGTCCAAAGCTTACCTGTGTGCTCTGTGGGACACTCCCTGTTGCCGCTGCTGTGGTGGGAGTGTTGGTCCGCCTCTATGACTTCATTGGACTCTCCACTTTCAACCAGGACTCGTTTAAGCATCTATGAGAAACACACATTTTAAAACCCTTAGAGAGATGCTTTTAATTCTAAAGGCTGGAGATGAAAACTGTACCAAATGTTACAATGCAAACTTATGCAGGACTGGGTCACAAATGGCTGAAATCGTTGATACAAAAGAACAAAAATCATGAAATTGTGTTTGTTTTGTGTTCCTCGGTAACAGGAGTTAGAAGAAGAAAAAAAAATCAGACCTCTTTTTAAAGCATCTTAGCATATTTTGAACACAACCATAGTTTTGACTTTTGATCATAAAAGCTCTTTATAGATAGTGCTATTTTCCTTCTTGGCACAAAGTAAATATTTTTTTCCATTCCGTGACAGAATAAACATTGTTGAATATGACTGTGAAATGTATTTGCATACATTGGTTTAATTATTGCTTTTAGGTGTTACATTTTTTCTGCCCTTGTTTCTGTAGCATTTTGAGATTACTAAATGTAAAATGCTTTACAAATTAAAGACACACACACACACCCGATCGAGCTCCTCAAGTCGATGGGAGAGATTCTCAGATATAAGATGAAGCTCCTCTTCCGTCTGCTTGTTTCTTTCTCTGCGATAAGAGAGACGCTCCTCCAGTGCTCTCCTGCAGTTTGTGGTAAGATGAGATTAAAGATGGCACTGATTATTATAGTAAACACAGAGATCGCTGCTAAAATGTTGTTGCTTATGAAGAATCTTGTTGTTTCTCACCTGTGGTCAGTTTTATCTTCGTGTCCCATTTGCCTGTCTTTTACGTTTTGTATGTAATTCAGATCTTCCTCATCTTGTTCTTCTTCTGTGTCAGGTGGAGACAGTGTTGTTGGTACCACCTCATCTTGCAGGGTAAGGAAAAGCACATCTGGTTGCGTGCGAAATAAAACTTTTCTGGGGCCTCCATTGGTTGGCTGGGATCAGAAAAAGGGAGATGGTTTCTTCCAGAGATAACAGGGGCTAAATGAACGCTCCAATTATGGGGCTTCAAACATATAATTATCTGATAAGTACAAGGCTGCTGCTTCGCTACCTCTAGTGTCTCCCCCATCTCCCCCTCCACGGGGCCTCTCTGCTGGCTGGTCAATGACTTGTCACTCGCAGCTTTAAAAAAAGAAGAAGAACTCAGTTTGACCAATGCACTGTAGTTTCAATTAGATAGAATGATTAAGGGATCTTTTTGCTCTAGAAAAGCAACTACAGTATAATGGCACGTTCACACCAAACGCGTCAGGTGTACATTCACAATATATGTTGGACGCGCTTCTAGGGAGCGTCGAGAGGTCCTGCGATGCTTTTTGAAGCTTTTCCCGCGGCGGACGGGGCACGTTTTGAGATTTCAAGCTTTTGACACGTCATCTAATGAAGCTGACGCTGGAGTTGGGATTGTTGAACTTTTGGGGCATATCGCAGCGTGTCAACCTATCAGGAGCTTTCCCCAACCGTGGCGTATTCAGAATGAAAAAAAAAAACACTAACCGGAGACAGATGGACATACGCGCTTCTGCTGGAATAGAGCGCCTGTAGTTGGTATCCTGGTAGGAGATGCAAGCGCCGATGCTGGTCAGCAGGTCGTCAAACTGGGCACGGGAGAGATGGAAGTAGCACTGAAAGAGACTCTCGTCTGCGCGCAGCTCTGGTGAATCTAGAAACGGCACCGAGGCGCAAATAATGCCAAGCCACTCTCTGGATAAAGTAGAGATGATGAGCAACTCCAAACTTTATTCTTCATTCAACCACACTTCTCTATAACCCTCTAACATCACAGTGCACACACTGAGTCACACCAAAATACATCCAACCAGAAACACTGCCTTCTCAACACAATAATGTTCCCCACCACTTCACAGTCACTGGGTGAATTATGAACGTAACTGATCGCCACAATATCATCCATTGTATGAACACCACCGGCAACAGAGAAGCCCCTCCCCTAAACGTGCTCTCCTCCCAACTTCAATGAGCACAAGCGTCCAATAGGGGCGTGAGGCACGATTTTGACGCCTGAAACGCGTTTGGTGTGAATAAATTTGAGGATGATTGACTCACCTGGGGACTGTTGGCCATTCGTTATGCATGGCTCAGCTACAATTTCAGAAGTCTGTAAAAGGGAAGGCAAGAGTTAGAAAAATTTATGACAAGCCTTGGAAGCGACTCATCAAATCATCTCTTTATGTATGAATAGATTTACAACAGCTAAACAAAACAGGAGAAGACTTTGAATAGAGGAATTGTAATGCCCTTTTAATGTAAAGTGCATTATAAATAAATGCAATATTATTACAATTAATATTGTATATATCATCTATATCATAGTAAAACAAAATACATAGACTTAAAATATGTCAAATCGCTATTTTGAAAATAATACTTCACTTCAACAATTGTTTTCTAGTTATAGGTTTTGAATGACTTTTTACAATTCACAATTAGTACCACTACTAGTTTGAAAGCTGCTTCATCTTTGCATCAAGCTCTGTCAACGTCTGCACTGCCTTTAACGGCTCTCTCCTTAACACTGTCTCTAGCCTTAGCACTTGAGGTTGCTTCAGTTGATTGTGTCTGGTGCGTCTTTTATTTGATTGCTTTGCAAATGTGGACCGCAATGAATAGTTGCTGCAGCTAATGGCAAGTTTGTTCCGCATGGTTTTTCACTTTAGATGCATGATCCAGCAATGCGACACATCCACGGGAACCACAGATTATCAAGTCTTTGCAAAAAATAAAAATAAAAAAAAGCTTTCCCAGGCATGTCAGAAATTGTCCAAGAGTTTTGAGTATCACTTCGTACTTGTTTTGGTTTTTACTTTTACTTGAAATAGATTTGGCAAAAATCTGTGGATTAGCAGAAAATTGCCATATGTGTTTATGATTTTAAATCATTGGAACTCAGTACTTTAGGGTTATGGCCTACCTGTGCTGTTCCAGCCGTTTGTTCCTCCTTGCTGTGGCTTTGACTGAGCCTATCAGATGATGAGTGACTGCTGGGTAATTGTGTTTGTAGGCTGAGGCTGTTGCACTGGGTGGGAGGCTGTAGAGCGATGGCTGTCTGTGGAGCTTGCTCTGTGTTAACGGGGCTTGAGGAGAGGATGTCGTCTGAGGCTTGTGGAGGGAGAGTGATTCCTGTCACAAAAAAACAAATCCTGTTTTATTATTTTGGATTTTACTGCCTTAAATCATCTCAATCTTCATTTTAAATTTAACTGTGAAAATGATTCATGGTTTAAGTCTGTATTGGATTGCATAAAATATTTTCCGAATTCTTAATGATGCCGTAATTCAGCTATTAGTTATGTATTTAATCTAAATATTCAGTTGTATGGTTTTAAAAATGTACATATTTTATTATTCATTTTACATTAATATAAACTTTGTTTTAAGTATACGAAAGTGGTACATTTATACTTTCGAACTGAAATACACATTTAAAAAAATCACAAACACAACTCATCTTTACAAATTTTATAGAATTCAGCATAACTTTGATATATGTGGATAAACTGTAAAGTTGTCTTTCCCAAGCAACTCGGGATGTCCTGATACAACTTTTTCACTTCTGATAAGACACCGATATTGCAGCCTTGGGTATTGGTTGATACCGATATTGATACTATATAAACCCGAATCATACATGCTTTTATTACTTATTTTGTAGTGTGGAATGTTGAAAAGACTTGATCAAGTGATGTCACTCAAACAAAGAACAATAGTCAGCAACAGTAGGTATGACAAAAACTGACCAATTTATTATGAACAAATTGGTTACATACATGTTAACCTTCACTATTATATCTACAGTATTCTACAATTGAATAAATAAAATATAATATATATTGGAGATTTTAGATGCAGTCTGAGAAAATCTGATCTGTTTTCTGGCTGATATCGCACCAATATCAATATCGGATTGGGACACCCCTACAAGCAACTATCATTTATAGAAGCAGTGGTTGTTTTGAGGTGTTTTTACCTTCATTTGTGTTTCTAAAAGTGCGAGCAGACACTCCTAGACCAATGAGCTCCTCACCAGTTGATCCTAACTCCTCTGCGTTCCAGGAATGGAGGGATTGTTTACTGGACTGAAGAGCGGACCTAAAAGATCAGACATCATGATGATAAATCAAAGACTCATTCATAATGACTAACATCACAAAAACGATGCCGTAAATATCAAAAATATTTGCCACTGAGTGAACAGTGGCCACATCCATGTGCGATTATATCACGTGTTTGGGGCAGGGCCAATGTTAAACGCCTGCCATGTAAACAGACACACTTGTGTAAACATCAAAAATCCTCCCAGCACAAGGTTTGACTTATTTACTTAGCAGGTGTACGACTTACAGTACACAACTCAGAGACTTCCTGTAACAGTCTATAATAACAATGTATGTTTAACTTTTAAGATAAGAGGAACCCATTTCTGTTTTTTTTTTATTAGAAATAAATCAATATCAATGTCATATATAATGTGATACACCTCTAGAGCTACAGCAGCTATTGACTTCATTTACATTTATGTGACTATGGGAAGCACAGCCTTTTATTGGCGGTTATGTCAACACAACAGGATGACAGACCTGTCCAAAAACTAACTGACAAAGTGGAATCATGTATTTCAAAGCTGATGAAGCAGTGTTTAGTGTAAACACAGTGATGGAACATTCAGGTTTGTGTGTGTATATATTCTACTAAGTCTGCTCTTTCACTGGGATGTTCTTACCTTGATGCAATCATAATAAAACTGTAACTACTCCTTAATGACTGTATCTTAAATCTTGTTTAACTGCATTATCTATCGTTAATAATCATATAGTTTCAATAGAAGTGATTATTGTATGAGCACTAAATAAAACTTTGATTCCTCGTAGGCTTGGGATAAATTACATTTTTACTACTGTTTTAAATGAAATTTTTTTTTAGACATAAATTAGATCATGTTTAAATTATGGTTTGTTTGTTTTTTTACTACTTGGAAAGACTAATTTGTTCATTAACCCCACCTTGTCTTCATTGATTCAGGTGAGTGTTTATGTTACAACCTGCTCATGTTTCCCAGTGTTTACCTTAAACTTCTCCCTCTTGTCTTTGTTCCCCTTGACATTTGCTCAAAAGCAACATATGTCATTAGTCAGAAGAGAAGTTTGTGTCAAAAAGTTTTTCATTTCCTTTTTTGTAATGGCAGAACAGTAAGCAATGCCAAACCATTATGCAACGTGTAATAATTGAAATAATGATATGAAAGTTTAAGATATCCTAAGTATAACGTTGCTTCAGAAGCTAGTCAAGCTGAAAACCTATAAAGGAGGAACTAGCAGCAGCTTCTAACAAAGAAGTGAAAGTGTAGCGGGGGGAAGATTGGCTCATAAAGCCAGCTAATTTGTAGACAACACATGAAAATAAGAAGCACCGTTTGAACTGCAATGTAAGCAAAATCTTGCTAACACCGTGGAAGGGTGGGAGAGGGGAACGAGTAACAAAAACGTAATCCTAGTTAATTCTTAAGGAGGTAATGGGCATCCCTGCTTCAACGTGTACAGGAAACTTCTGAGAAAAAACCTTACTCCACAGTGGATGACAAAGAGCTCTCTTCCAGCTTTGAATCTTTCTCCTCAGAGGTTCCACAGTTTGATGTTTTTTTCTCACCGGGTGAAGCCTCACTGACGCTGCCATTCAGCTCCTCTAAAAACAGGGGTGACACAAATTCCCAGAAAAAGAGAGAGAGGTCAAACTAGTTTAGTTACAGAACACAATAAAAGATAGAAAAAAAAGACTTGGGGCTGAAATAAAGTAAGAAAAAATAGAATAAAAACAATACTCGAGCTAAGATCAAAATGGAAACTTTAGGAAAGAACAAAGATCCTTCATATTACTAGACGGAGTATGATTGTGGAAGTGAAGATTGACACTACAGTGAAATATAACACCGACCGAATGTATAAGCAATCAGTGAACATCTCAAGAAAAACACTTACAAAATATAATTTGATGACAGAAACAAATTAATTCTAAGTCTTGAAGTTAAAGAGTAACTAAACCCCAACGCACTTTTTTCTGCTGAAGACATATGTATTTGGGTATTAAGTAGTGATGTTGATTGATCCTAGTCCCACTTTTAAAATTTAAGTAAAAGTATTTAAATTTTGCATATTTACTTGTAAAATGTCAAAGTTTCTGGCCTCTAAAGGTTGAGCGTCGGCTATTAAAATTGAATTTCGCTATTGGCTGAAATTCTTTGGATTGCCCTACATCATCAACTTTTATTGTTGGTCCCGCCCCTCCTATAAAAGTTTAGAGGAGGGTTTTCCTCCAATCACAGCCCTCAGTGAGCATTGATCGACAGCCTTAATGAGGAATTCCTTTCTTCAGTGGTGTTGTTTTTGACTCTGTGCTTCTATAAAGAGCAGATTTTGGTCTAATCAGAGGATTTATCAAGCTATGTGTGTATGTAATAATAATAATAGTAACAATGCATTGGATGTTACAGGTATATAGATATAGCGCTTTTTCATAGTATTTAGAGAAGTCTTTCAATCTCGAGTCCACACTTAGTGGTGGTAAGCTACTATTGTAGCCACAGCTGCCATGGGGCAGACTGATGGAAGCGAGGCTGCCATAAAGCGCTATCAGCCCCTCCGACCTCCACCAACATTCACTCACACACTACATTCATACTCGGCAATGTGGGTGAAGTGTCTTGCCCAAGGACACAATGACAGATACCACTGGAGCTACTGTCCCCCACTGTGGCACCTGGAATCCTGAGTGGTCTCCCATCCAATTACTAACCATTACTAACCCAGACCTGCTTAGCTTTCGAGATCTAACGAGATCAAGCAATGACAGGCTGATATGGCCACAATGTGTACAGACACATAGTGTGCGTACCCCCGTCTATCTCTGCGTGTGCGCGAACGTGCATGTACTCCTCGCTGCGGCGTGTGTCTTTGTGTGTGTGAGGAAGCAGTGTTCTGAGGCTCATGGCGAGGGTAAAGCAGGGACTGTGTGTGAGTATTATAGCGTCTGTGGGGATGTGTATGCTGTGTTTATGTTTGTGAGTTGTGTATTCTGTGTAGTAGTTGAGCAGGCAGCGATCTGTCACTGCCAGCACTGAGCCGGCTGGCTGACTGGGAGTGTCTTACTGCTTCAAGAGTGACGCCGATAATCAAGGGATTTTTTTAATTTCCCCCCTATTGGCAGCTCAGCAGAAAGCAGGGGTTTAGTTACTCTTTAAATGTGTGATTCATTCTGATCCAAGACCCTAATGAGAGTAAGATTCTGTGTCATCGAGTAGCGATCTCATCTCTAACCTCTGTCCTGTGACTCCTCGTTCATCTCCTCGTTGAGATATTCCAAGAGGCCATCAAAGATTTCCAGAAGGTTTCTGATGGACTCTTTGTCCCCTCTTGCAACATTTTCTCCTGCAAAAAACATTCGTCCTCAGCACAAAAGCCTGCATTCATATATTTGCATGGCAAACACTGTAGACTGCACTATTTGTGCCTGCAGGATATCATCATTCATCTGCCACGTAGTTCAAAAAATAAGAACATATGAAACTTTTTTAAAACATAAAGTGAATCCAATAGTAGCTTGTTCAATCATACTGACAAACGCACTTTAGCGATGACATTTCACATTATTTTGATGTTGATGGTCTAGTGAGAGCTACACTGAACTTTAATTAAAGCTTCCAACATTAACACATTTTGAGAAGTTATTCTGGGTTATTTGTCCATCTACCAAACTAAAGAAATATGCACTATATACAGTGGGGCAAAAAAGTATTTAGTCAGCCACCAATTGTGCAAGTTCTCCCACTTAAAATGATGACAGAGGTCTGTAATTTTCATCATAGGTACACTTGAACTGTGAGAGACAGAATGTGAAAAAAAATCCAGGAATTCACATTGTAGGATTTTTAAAGAATTTATTTGCAAATTATGGTGGAAAATAAGTATTTGGTCAATAACAAAAATTCAACTCAATGCTTTGTAATATAACCTTTGTTTGTCTTTACCAGGTTTGCACACACAGTAGCTGGTATTTTGGCCCATTCCTCCATGCAGATCTTCTCGAGAGCAGTGATGTTTTGGGGCTGTCGCCGAGCAACACGGACTTTCAACTCCCTCCACAGATTTTCTATGGGGTTGAGGTCTGGAGACTGGCTAGGCCACTCCAGGACTTTCAAATGCTTCTTACGGAGCCACTCCTTCGTTGCCCGGGCGGTGTGTTTGGGATCATTGTCATGCTGGAAGACCCAGCCACGTTTCATCTTCAAAGCTCTCACTGATGGAAGGAGGTTTTGGCTCAAAATCTCACGATACATGGCCCCATTCATTCTTTCCTTAACACGGATCAGTCGTCCTGTCCCCTTAGCAGAAAAACAGCCCCAAAGCATGATGTTTCCACCCCCATGCTTCACAGTAGATATGGTGTTCTTGGGATGCAACTCAGTATTCTTCTTCCTCCAAACAAGACGAGTTGAGTTTATACCAAAAAGTTTTATTTTGGTTTCATCTGACCACATGACATTCTCCCAATCCTCTGCTGTATCATCCATGTGCTCTCTGGCAAACTTCAGACGGGCCTGGACATGCACTGGCTTAAGCAGGGGGACACGTCTGGCACTGCAGGATTTGATTCCCTGTCGTTACTGATGGTAACGTTTGTTACTTTGGTCCCAGCTCTCTGCAGGTCATTCACCAGGTCCCCCCGTGTGGTTCTGGGATTTTTGCTCACCGTTCTCATGATTATTTTGACCCCACAAGATGAGATCTTGCGTGGAGCCCCAGATCGAGGGAGATTATCAGTGGTCTTCTATGTCTTCCATTTTCTGATAATTGCTCCCACAGTTGATTTTTTCACACCAAGCTGCTTGCCTATTGTAGATTCACTCTTCCCAGTCTGGTGCAGGTCTACAATTCTTTTCCTGGTGTCCTTCGACAGCTCTTTGGTCTTGGCCATAGTGGAGTTTGGAGTCTGACTGTTTGAGGTTGTGGACAGGTGTCTTTTATACAGATAACCAGTTCAAACAGGTGCCATTAATACAGGTAACGAGTGGAGGACAGAAGAGCTTCTTAAAGAAGAAGTTACAGGTCTGTGAGAGCCAGAGATATTTCTTGTTTGAAGTGACCAAATACTTATTTTCCATCATAATTTACAAATAAATTCTTTAAAATTCCTACAATGTGAATTCCTGGATTTTTTTTTTTCACATTCTGTCTCTCACAGTTGAAGTGTACCTATGATGAAAATTACAGACCTCTGTCATCATTTTAAGTGGGAGAACTTGCACAATTGGTGGCTGACTAAATACTTTTTTGCCCCACTGTAATTCCTAAACATTAACAGATGTGGAAAACAGTCTGATTAGTGTTAGGCTTAAAGGGGAAAATGAGGGATTAGACTGAGCTCTTTGTTTGTACCTGTAATATGTGAGAGGCTGATCTGAAGGTAATCCAAAGACAAGGAATCGATCACAGACTGGACATTGTGGACGTCGTCCTCTTGACTGCATGGAGCTGTGATGTAATCTTAAACACAAATGTGAATAAACAAATTATGTATGCAAACATAAAAACAGACATTTTATTTAACAAAGACTTTTATTTGACCGGTTTCTGGACTTAATATTAAGAGAATGGGCAGAGGACATTGCTTACACACATGGTTTTTTTTTTTATCACTCACAAAATGGAAAATTTGATGAATTTTCTCCAATTGTTAAGAATAGAAAAGCCTAAGTAACTCTGTTGTTCAAACATTTTCTTGTTCATACCTGGGACTTTCTCCCCCAAAATGTTCTCGTACAAGGCAATGAAAACGTCAGCACTACAGTCCTCCAGTTTCCCCAGCTTCAACTTTATGTGACACCTGCTGAGTAGATCATTTGCCACATCAACCCAATCTGTAGAGACAAAAGAAACGGTTCAGTTATAATACCAAAGAGGGCTAAAGTCTTTCATCCCCCCCTGCTGTCTCTGGCCAGAAAACAGCACTTGCAACTTTCCCTGCCTCCGACCTGGTGGCAGTCTCGCAGCTCTGTTCTCGTTCTCGTGACAACACGTACAGCCCAATACACACTAAAGGTGCGTTCGCACCAAACCCGACTGCAGTCACTTCAATTGCCCGCGATGAGTCGCTTGAACACAGTGGTGCTTTTTGTTCACTTTATCGCTCTAGTGATGTCATTACCAGGGAACGTGGGCATGTGTGTGTGTCTGGGTGGGCAGCAGGGTGACAGGGGAGACAACTGGCTGATCACTTGCCTTATCATAATCAGCTCCGTATTTATGGTATAAATGATCAACTTATTGAGTTACTAAAGGATGAGTTCACTCAGAATGTAGGCTTATTCAAGATTAACCGCCTTAGTTTTTGCCCTGGTACATGTAGGAAGCCTCCTGCTGCCCGTCTCACTGTAGCGGGAAGGAGGAGGTGCTGGCTTGGGGGTGCGGAGTGTTTACGACAGTGACATAACCAAAAGGGACCTTTAGGTGGAGAGCTAAGCGCAAGTTCTGCTTTAACAGGTGTTTGCATTAGGACTGCGTGGTTGGATGGTGATAACCAAAGTAACTTTGGGAGTTAAAAACATCCGCCAGAAACGTGTCTGTCTGTAATACCGGTCTGTCGGAAACACTTCCGTTGTGGCCATTTTGCATTTGTGTTCATTTCTTTAAATGCATTCACCTGACACTTCCCAGCCACCGGGTTTCCGCAACGGAAGTGTTTCCAATGGACTGGTATTACAGATGGACACGTTTCTGGCGGATGTTTTTAACCCGCCAGAACAGAAAAGAACAAGAAGACATCAAAACACGTATGAAAGTGAAAGTTGATTAGGATACTCTTAAATTTTTCTTATCAGGCTATCATATCATAATATCGAAACGTCGGAAACACTTCCGTTGTGGCCATTTTGCATTCGTGTTGTGACCTTTTTGCATTTGTGTTCATTTCTGTAAATGCATGCACTTGGCACTTCCCAGCCACCGTATGTACGTGTTAAGTTAATGTAAACAAAACACTCTGCCTCTGGTGACTCGTGTACAGCAATGTTCACTACACTTTTACTCTAAATAAAACAGATATTGCTAATGTTTGTCAAAGGACACTGTTATATAGGCGGACATCCTGGGTCAATCATCTCTAGTATTGCTGGCACCATGACAACAAAAACAGGCACAGTCACCAGCTGTTTCAGGTGAAGTATTTCCAAGTTGATCGATTATTTGTGTAACAGTTATTGTATTCATAAAAATATATTTAATGTGAGAATTATGTATGTGTAAACCCACGGTCAAAATAAATCAACTTGTAGGTTTAAACGTGGTAAAAGCGAACAAATAATAGTTTTCTCCGTGGTGTTCAACATAAGTTACTTGCTGGCAAAATTACAATGATTATCGATTGATCTGCAACAAATAACTTGACCATGAAGAGTACACGTTATACGAAAGTTTACAACATCTGCTCTAACTAGCCAGGAAGGTAATCAGTTAGCAAGGAGTCCAGTAGACCCAATCCACCAGCAGCTAACGCTAGCAACCAGTTAGCGTAACGTCTGTAAACCAGTCACCTCTCTCTCCCTCTTGAGTTCCCATGAAACAGCTGATACTGGGTCCAGCTGGTGCTTCAATTCTGCCGACCGTGTGTTGAAAGTGTCCGTAGAGATGTCTTGGTCCGTTTAAACCGGCGTTATGTTGTTGTGGTTTTCCAGGAAACTAGTAAAGAAAGCGAGCTGTTTGAACCTAAAGTCTTCCGTGATTGGACAGATCCTCGCTCTGCGAATGACCGAGTTTGTGTGTGTGTGTGTGTTGATATGCAGCGCCTCCTGCTGGTGAATGTTTAAACTGCTTGTAGATACAGTAAAATAGATACATGGGGATACAGGCTGTACGATTTTAGCTCAAAACAAAATCCCGATTTTTTTACTGAGAAAACTCGATTTTCGATTGTTTTTTTTTCCTCTTTCAAAAATGAAGACACTGGATTTAATTATTTCAAGTATTTTCTTTTAATTGAAAAAGTGAAAATAAATGTCCATATTGGGAATAAAGTGCAACTGCAAAGCTTTAACAAAGAATGTTAAATCCCCCTGTAGGATGATAAATTAACAACCTGCCCAACCAAAAATGAATCCCTTAAGATTTTTAAAAAGAGAACCTCACATTATAGAGAGACTCGTGCCATGCTTAGGCTACCCTCGTAAATGGGAAAATGTATTTTCCCATTTTGACTTTTTAAAAATCGCCCTCAATAAAAAATTTAATTTTGATTAAATATCAATTAATTGTGCAGCCTTACATGGAATGTAAAAAGCTGGTGCGTCCTGCAACTCCAGCCAAATATGATATATATAACTAATATTGGTGCTTCTTATTCATGTGATGGTATTAATGTACATTTTCTCAAATTTTACCAGTTTGTGAATTTAGAATCTTCTTTTGTGTCACTGAATCCAATCTAAATGCAGTTTCTAATGCATTATCCTTGCTCTTTTCCAAAGTACTAAACTCACTCTAAAATATCATGGTATATACAAACAATCCAATTTTCTGTACAACATAACAAAAACGATTACTGCTGCTTTGCCGCATTTGCACCACATACCTTCTCACATTTACTTTTTAAAACAGTGCTGGACCTTTGTAGTCATTGCTCTTTATTACTTAGAATCCTAAAGCCTGCAAGACAAGGTGAGACTCATATGCAACCTTCCATGATTAGTGTTGACACTGACATTCGACTAGTTATTTGTTTTACAATGATTAACATAGGAAGCAAAGGAACCATAAACTTTTATTTATCTTCTATGTACAAAACATGAACAAAATAAAAGTTTGTGTTATTCTCTGTAATTCAATACACATCATAATTGATTAATATATTTTTAGACCTATAATATCATCATCATACAACTTTATTGCATACAATCTTATTCCTATCTTCAACCCCCGGTGTATTTTTCTTGCACTACAAGGAATTTGAATTAGAGAGTTCACATTTTTCAATCCAAAGTTTGATTAACCCCCAGCTTGAGGTGACAAGGAGAAGCAATTTTACATTGTGAGATTTGAATTCAAATATTGACTGATATTTCAAGATAAAGACTCAGTTGCAGTAATTTTAAAAGCTGACGTTTTTACAATTTTTGTTTATAGTACAACTGTGTAGAAAATGTATCAAATTTGATATAATAAGTAAACAACTCCTTTATTAATCACTGAACTTTTTTTTGGGCGATATACATCATGTCCACTAAAGTGCATAATACACTATGATTAATCAGTTTCACTGGAGCAAATAAAATATGAATATTTGACTTGTTGCATAACATTTTCCCATTACTATACCTGTTTAAGGTATCAGTTTTTGCAGACTATAAAGCAACTTTCTTCTCACAGATCCAAGTTCTATTCTGGTTACAGTCGTTGTCATTCCAAAATCCTATATGATTGAAATTGACTTCTACACAGTCTTCATTTTTGTAGTTGTTCGGCTCCCCAGGACACCAGAAGCTGAATATCCACAAAAACAGAAGAGCAAGTTTCAATAATACAATCGAGGAAGTCTTTATAAACATTACAACAATAAAAACAGGAGAAACCTTTAATGTCAGTTTGTTATGTTAACTTATTACCCTCAGCTGGGGCTTAAATGATGTTGCTAAATGAAAGAAAAAACAAACCTTGTTTCTTTAAGTAGAGTTCCATCCACCCATTTCCATACGCCCTCATTCTCTGCATCAGTGAGTCCAATCCACACTTCTCTGAAAAGAGCTTTTACGAATCTCTGGGGGTGACAAAACCAAAAATTCAAACAAATCAGAGTCCACAGAAAACATGAAACAGATTTACCGGAATGGAAAGGCAAACAATGCACGACCAGAGATGCCGAGTCCAAACACTCCTTTAATTAGCAAGAAAAGACCATCAGGAAATGAAGTAAACCTGAGTGAAAACAGGAGGGAGCCTAATCACTCTCACAGCACACACACACTGATAAGACCAGCGGGTGTTTTACAAAAGTGGAATTAGTGATAACAGGACAACGCAGAGTTCATCAAGCCCTCTCTGATCACACTGGATTTATCCATTTAATCAAAGCCAGCTCAGATGGGGTTTAAGCAGGAACCTTCCACATGCAGGGCCGGTTTTTGATATAGACAATGTGGTCAGTGCACGATATACAATTGAAATATATTGTTGTAATCCATCCATCCATTTTCATACCCGCTTATTCCCGTTTAACAGGGTCGCGGGGGTCTGCCGGTGCCAATATCCGGCTCTCATAGGGCGCTAGGCGGGGGTACACCCTGGACAGGGTGCCAGTATTGTTGTAATATATACCTGTAAATATTCAAGCACTGGGGTGGATACTTAAGTCCTTTCTGTGTGGAGTTTGCATGTTCTCACTGCGCTTGTATTGATTTTTTTCTGGGTATTGCGGTTTCTCACAATTTAAAAACATGACTGTTAGGTTGATTGTAGTTTCTATATTGCCTATAGGAGTAAATGGGATTGTGAGCGGTTGTCTCTGTGTGTGTGTGTGTGTGTGTGTGTGTGTGTGTGTGTGTGTGTGTGTGTGTGTGTGTGTGTGTGTGTGTGTGTGTGTGTGTGTGTGTGTGTGTGTGTGTGTGTGTGTGTGTGTGTGTGTGTGTGTGTGTTGCCCTGCGATGGAGTGTCGACCTGTCCAGGGAAATGTGATTCTCTTGTTTGTATGTTTCACTCATTGGAATATCCATACACAGTACATTAGTCCGGCATCTTTATAAGTTATGCAAAAATATTGTGTGTAGAATTTATATTTAGATAGTAAAACCAGCATTTTTGAAATCTTTAATAAAGTAGCACCATAGCTACACGTGGGACGTTTTTAACAATTTTAATCATTTCGAAATTAGTGGAACATTTAGTGAGTAATTCTACTTTGAGATTATGGAGTGCCTCTTATCTTTGTACATGTTCATACATGACAACAGTCAATGTAGAGTTTATTGTATCATATTTCAATGTAAAGCTAATTGTTCAAAGTTATATACAAATTAAGTAATAATATGCTAATTGTAGTATCTCCATATGAGTATGCATGGTCCCGGGACAGTAATATGAAAACAAACCTGCTCTGCTTGGTTGTCAATGATCATCAGGTCGGCCTCTCTATACAGACAGTCATTACGACTCTCCTGCCAGGATTTCATCTCTGTGGAGATGTAATAGAAACTGGAACAGATTTGAACCCATCCTTGTTGAAAATGATGTTCTGTAATTGAATAAAACACTTTAAGTTTGGATGTTGTCACAATGGATCATTATTAAATGTCATGCTTATAAAAAAGAGAAAAAAAAAGGCTCTTTTTGTGTTTGGAGGTTGGCACTAGCTGAGCTGGGTGGGTGCGGTTTGACAAGCGGAAGTGATATTTTTTCTAAATAAGGCACCTAGAACACTCAGAAGAGTACGACTCTATTCTTTTTCTGCGGCCCAATACCAAATGGTCTATTGACGTGGACCGGTCGGCAGCCCAGTGTTTGGGGACCACTGCTTTAACTGGTTTGTAAGGTTGAGGAGGTTGTAGTTAGTTTTTTGTTCGTTACCTTGTTCTTCAGTCAGGTTGTTGTTATGCCCACACTCAGAGATGCTCTTTGTAACTGTTAGACACAAAAACCATCAAAATAAAGAACCTTTGTAAAGTTTACAGTGACAGAAATGGTATGAGGTGAAAAGCCTCAACAGTTCAAAATGAAGATGACCACCATGATAAAAAAAATACAAGTTGTGTTACCTGGCCTCAAAGTTAATGCGTGAGTGTGTGTGTGTGTCCTCTGTAGCAGATCATACTAATCAAACTAAGGCACTTATCTATCCTTGTGATTGTATGGAACCAAACAAATATCCAGTAGCTTATTTTCAAAGTGGGTATTTCAAAAAATATTTATCTATTTTTACAGCAAAATGCAGTTTGCAAATATTGGAATATAATTCACAACAAGATCAATACAGTGCAATTTAACTCACAGAAACCAAGGCGAAAGGAAATGTTGAGAGAAACTTGAAGTACACACAGAAGTCCAAAGCTAACAGCAACCACTTTGAACAGTTTTTCACCTGCATCCAAAAGTAAAACACTGAAATAACTCAAGCATCGATCACACTTTCAGCACAGATTTTGAAGTTCCATTGTTTTTTACCCCATCTTCATGTGGTGTATTGTCCTTAGTTTTTACCTGAACCAGCAGAAGTCTCACCTTTTCTGCTGCTGTTGGGTGATGGTTCAGGTTGATGAGGACTATCCGTGCCAATACTGAAATTCTCATACATCTTTGCCTTTTTTCAAAGCCAGACAAAGAGAGTAATAGCGCTGGACAGTCTTGTAATGACTGAAGTTATTTTTCTTACTTCCTTTTTTGTAAATGTCTTATTTCACAAGAGCTTGATCAATTGTTAGAACACAAGAAAAAACACTGTGAATGTAAAAAGCAGACCATGAAAGCTTTAAGTGTTATTAATCCTATAATTACCAGACACACAGATACACTGTCAACCTAAAAAAAAATCCCATTTGAGGTTCATAACACTTTATAACTCCTCTTTGATGATCATTAGATCTGCCGCTCTGTGTAGACAGTCATCTCGACTCTCATGCCAGGAAGAGAAACATGAACCGATATGAACCAATCGTTGTAATGTTGAAACATGTTGAAAATGTTGTTCTGTAATGGCAGTGGCTATCAGTACGGTTGCCATATCAATATACCGACATTCTATCCGTACGCAGCACCCCTATTTGGCCAGTTTAGGGCACATGATAGGTCAGTCATTGGCCAGTTTAGGTCGCATGACTAAGACTAAACGTTACCCTAAACCTAACTTTAACCCTAACCCCTAACCCTAAAAATTGTGGCGATATTGGGTTATAACTTAACACAAACCCTAAACCTAACCGTAAACCTAACTCTAACCCTAACCCTAAGATGCTACGTACTTGTGCTTTGGTAACCGTATCAATAAGCCTTTTCACACTCTGGAACTGTTCATGCGCGACCTGAGGAGGTCATAGGTTGAGACGGATATAAACGTAAACAAGCTTATTTACTCTGTTGGTAATTCCAACCTAACAGCGTTTGTAATTTTATTCCAGAGATCGTTAGTGTTTTAAAAGTGTTTATATTATTAATATTACACATATTCGGACTCAAGGAGTTGTCCAAAGTTTTCCGCTGATGCCGATTTTGGTCGATTCGATCACTTTTATAAACCGATGAGAGTAGCAGTGTGGAAGCCAGGGCAGTCCCCTCATTTCCACCCCTGGTGAATGAAAACACCGACTACCTGGGTCCCCAGCGGGTGGATTGGGACTCTACCCGGGAATGATGCACGTATCTTTTTGTAAAACTGATGGGTGAAACAGTATTAAAGCGATAGACCTCCTCTGCTTCCAAACTACTCTCCCATTGGTGGGACTCTGTGAACGACAAGCCCCGACTTCCATGGTCTCTAGCGGACTCTATCCAAGAACGACGGACATATTTAGACTCATGGCTTTCCGCTGATCTGAGCACTTTAGTAAAACCGATGTGAGAAACAGTATCAAAGCAATAGACCTCCTCTGTTTCCACAATCCTTCTACAAGCTTTTAACTTTTGATTGTTAAGTATTTTCTGTATTTACTTTATTGTTGTTGGTTTCTTTTTCTGACTTGTGTAGTTGTTTTAACTTCTGTCAAGTGTATTTGAGTTTTTGAAAAACGCTTATAAGTAAAATGTATTATTATTATTATTGACGGGACAAGAGAAATTTCTGAGTGTGAAAAGTATGAGTTCTCACTTTGAAAAGGTAAATTTACGAGGTACACCAATCACTAACCAGGTCCATGTTTATTTTTATTAAGCTATTACTTTAATTAAATTTACAAATTTGAAGGAAGTGCACAAGATGGACAGGTCGATAAGTGAAACAGTTTGAAAAGCCAGGAAAAACTGGAATTTTAACTTGTGTGCCGCATTAGCTTTAGCAGCTTACTTGTTCTTTCTGCCTCGGAGACCAATACCACGTTTACACACAAAAATCTTTCAAGGAATCAATGCTCCAATGGGTAAAATAATCTAAATCTCTGTCAGACTCGCTGTCAGCCAAGGTGAGTTTATCCCTCTTGACCTTTGACCTAATGAGGAAGAACTGAACCAGAGCGAGAGTGTGAAAAGGCTTATAGCTCCGGGGGTTGTCCGTACGGCAACCTTACAAATAGACACATTCTTCTGTTATTGAACAAAGAAAGTGTCTATTTGTATGGTTGCCGTACGGACAACCCCCGGTGCTATTGGTACGTTTACTGAACTACACGTACAAAGGGTTGGGGTTAGGTTTACGGTTAATTCGGTTTGGATGAAATCTCATTGGATCCCTCGAAATGCCATGGGTATCACGGAAGTAAAAAAGAAAAAAACTGCCTAAACTTTCAGATATGGAGTGTCAATTCAGTAATCATTCTTACGAGGCAGTTTTCTCTATTTATCATTCTGTACAGGCTGTGCATAACTGATTAAAAAAAGAAGAAACATTACATTTAATATCATACCATTATTATTAGTATGGTAGTAGTAGGATTAATTTAGAACTGTTAATTGAAATGCCTAGTGAGTTAATTTTTTGTCACAGATTAATTCTGACCCGATTGCTCCTTTCTTCATGGTTACAGGAGATTTATTTATGTCACTAAAATAACAAATCTTAAAATGATTGTGGCTGACAGAAATTATGTCATGCACATTATTTACCAGTTTGTTTGTGTGTGTTGGACTGTTCTCATATCTTAATTGTAATTTGACCTTTTCCAATTGTTGACTCAGCAGTGATTATCATGAAGTCACTCATTGGTCATTGGTAGCCGGCCAATAAGCCACACCCACTTCCATAATTTTTGTGTTAAATATTGAATAATACAAGGAGATTAGGATGGATTCCAGGCTAGGTCATTGGTTCCATTGTTTTTTGTAACCATACTGTTGTATGTGGTCTCCATCTGTTCATTCTCTCTTATCAGGTTGTCATAGGTGGTCTGTAACTGGTGGTTTTTGCTGATCAAGTTGTTGTAACTGCTATGTAGTTAGAGTTCCATCCATCCATTTTCATACCCGCTTATTCCCGTTTAACAGGGTCGCGGGGGTCTGCCGGTGCCAATCTCCGGCTCTCATAGGGCGCTGGGCGGGGGTACACCCTGGACAGGGCGCCAGTCCATCACAGGGAAAGTAGTTAGAGTTTCTCTCCCATATGTTTCTTATGACTGGTCTCCAACAATCTTTGATAATTGCAGCCCTACTCGTGAGTGATAAGTAGAATTTTTTTTTTATTGGAGCCTCTGGAATTCATCAATATTTTCCAATTTATAACTCACTTGAAATGAACATCTCTTACACCACACAATATAATCATCTGATGTTTAATGACAAACTTTATTCATCCATTTTTTTTTATTCCTTTTCTTTAACCAGTCTTGTCATGAAGGACATCATTTCCTCAAAATAAAAGCTATATACATAATAATGTTGTAAAATTTATTTCTAAAGTCACTTTTATAGACCACCTCAGGACACATAATATATATGCATTTTTTTTTTTACCATCTCGCTTTCATTTGATATGATGGTCTTAGTGAAGCAGCAAAAGTTTTATCTTATCTGATGGGTGGTGGGGGAGGTTTTTGAGTACTACATCAGTATGTTCTTTTAACTTCTCTCTTTTACTAACATTGCAGCAGCTAATGCTGCACTTCCTTTTTCTTCGATGTTTTCATTTTGTTTTGTTCTCATTACAAGAGGAAAAAAACAATAATGTATGTCAATTTGGACCACAAAAGCTTCACGATTAATCCTCGAACTGCCATGTGTTAAATAGATATTATAGTATTTACTACAATTATTTTATATCTTTTATGCCCTCACAGTACTAAGCTGCAGCAGTGCCACCTCTTTTCAAACAATTTTCTTTGAGTCGCAGTTTTTATGAAGTATTATTTGACAATAATCTGTAGTATCATACACTTTTTGAATTTAAAACACTTTATGAATTTGGGGTGTGTGGTGGTCCTATGGCCTCCACATACTTAAACATGTATACTGTGATGTCCAGTTTCTTCATTCTATGAATCAGAATCAGTATAAATGGATATGATCAAAGATTTGTTATTGAGGGTTGTGTGCTTTCCTGAACAACCACTTCCTCTTCTAAATACGGTTTGGAGACCATTTCATCATGTGTGGATTTTGTCATCCTCAACCAACAAATGTACCAACAGAGGAAGCAGATAAGACAATGTTGAACTGACTTTATCAAGACAAAGTCGATGATAAGAAAAGAGATGAGCGATTACATTAATGAGCCACAAAGACAGGAGGAGAGCAACAAAGAGGGCACAAACCAAACAGGTAAAACCACATATCTACCTATTGACAATACCTACTGTACATAATGATCAACATAATTATCTGACAGTATCTGACAACCTTGCTTAGGCTACATCAGGATTGCAAAAATCTTGACAGATAAGTCCATTGCTATGCTAAGAATCCATGGGAAGACAATCAATGGAAAAAACACATACCTATTGTGATAAAAACTGTTGCTAACGTTTAACAGATTTTTCAGATTGAGAGAAAAAAACACGTACGTTCGTGAAGAACATGCAAACAAAGACTGAGACAGTGTGGACTTAAAGCCACAGTTTTTAGTCTGAATGTAGCACGGCTCTATAACCTCAGCTCAACTGAGCTGCACACCAATCTTTTCTCCTGTGAGAAAACATTTGGTAGAAAAAAAGTAAAACCGAATTGACAAAAATAAAACCTTGAATAAGGTGCCATGATTGTTAAAAGTGTGCTGACATTTGCAGAGAGAAGATATTGGCTGCTTTTTCTTGGTTTCGGAGTCCTGTGTGTTGTACAGGCCTGTCTCAACATCTCCTTACGTCTAGCCTGTAAGTATGAGTGAAGTTATAGTCATCTATAAATATGTTAATTAAATGAAGGACAGAAAAAGTCATGGTTTTATGTCAGTTTATGTCAAGGAGCCGGCTCTCTTGGACTGCAACGCAACTCAAACTGGTGGCACAAATCCTGTGGTGCAAATGCGATGTGAAGAAGATGCATTGGTCAAGTGTCACAAAATACAAGACAAATCTAACTTCCTGACTGCTTTCTGTGAGCTGCTTGAAGATAGAAACGTGCTCAAAAACAAAATAAACGCGTTAAAGAATGAGACAAAAACACTGAAAACTCAACTAAAAGGTGAGAATTATTTGATGAACTCTATTGCACTTCTGTCAGCAATGACACACTACGTGTTAAATGTTTAAAGTACTGGTACTAAAGGTATTTTGCATGGTTTAGTTTCTCATTTACTTACTTATTTATTACCTGTTGATACGATGTTTCATTTGTTTATTTGTTTTTATCATATTTCTATTTTCTTTGACTTCACTGGCAGACTTCTCATTGTTTGTGTGAATTTGTACGTGTTTTGGACAAGTGAGTATTTTTCTCCTGTAGCATACTGTATATCTCTCACTCAGGTGTTAACCATCTTCAGATTGGTTTCACTCCACTTTTTAGTGCTTGTTTAGTCACTGTAATTTTCAGCTCTTTAGCGATCAATCAAAATTACATACAAAGTAGTAGGATTTTGACAACAGTTTATTCAGAGATAGACCTTGTGCTATGGAAGATTCCAATATATTGTGGAGGGGATCTGGGTCAGTATACTGATTCTGGATGAGTTTGAGAAATCTATCCTCATCATTGGCGAGTTTAATTCGCGTCTGATCCAGATTGCTCATTTCATTGTGATACTCCCCAATAAATGGGGGTACCCATGTTTTTGACACATACTGTATTGTTATTAATGGGGATATACATTTCTTACAAGCCTTTAAAGCGTGAATGATCCTGGTTAATCAGGATCACTGATCCAGATAACTGTGAATATCTGACAAAGAGGAGGTTTGGCACTTGGAAGAGGTTTGCTCTCTACGGGCCTGATTCACAAAGATCTGAAATAAAGGGTGGTAATTCAGGTTTCCTCACCTGCTGCGCGGAATTCACTAAGATTGCAGCAATGATTAATGCACGAGCAGAACTGGTGTATGACCGCCCATATTTAAATGAGCGTTTTGCTTGTTTAATGTGGCGACGTCAGCGCGCACAAGCACTGACATTTGAGGAAGTTAAATTTGAGGCAGATGGACTTGCGTAAATTACTCTACTGATCTGCTGATTCTGGCCTGACAACAATACAACGTGAGACTTTGACAAAACATGGAGAGAGTGGAGCAGTGAGTCCGAAGCGATATCAATCTATGGTCATATCCATATATCCATCTCTGCGCACAGCGACCCTCTTTTACACACACACACACACACACAGCCTGAAACAAGGACATGAACTGTTTTCTCATCTACCATGTGGCAAACAAAAAAAAAAAGAAAACAGATTGACAGTAGTAGCTGAGATTCAAAACCAAGAGTTTTGTGTCCATTATTTCTTGGGCCTGACATTTTTACATTTGAGTTTTTAAAATGAGTAGATGAGAAATTAAAAATGTTTTGTGTAAAAGTCCTGATAAATAACAGAGTTACTTTTTTCAAATTGTATTTGGTCTTGGACATTAAGGGGTTGTTGTTATTGTTTAAAGTTGTGTTGCCGATCTGCGTTTGATATGCTACTGAAACTTTGTTTCACAGAGATCATAAAGCACAATGAATCAGAAAAACCTCTGACAGTAGCACCAAAATTGTAGTTTTCTATGCTTATCCACTGTTGTTTCCCACTCTGATATGACCTTTCTTAATAAAATTTTCAGTTGGTTTGTGTTCATTGGATTATAAAGCACCCTGGTCGACTATCTGTCTATCTGTAAAAGGGTCTTTCATCCACCTCTACATGAAGCAGCTGCAAGATAACTGAATATCAAAATATCAGAGTTGCCAGTCCCGTCAGGTTCCTGCCTGTTGGTGAGAATGACATGGTTTACTTTATTTGAGCTCTGATTTTGGACTTTTCTGTTGGAAACATTTTGCCTATTTAATATTTGACTTGTTGCACAACATTTTCCCATTACTATACCTGTTTAAGGTATCAGTTTTTGCAGACTATAAAGCAACTTTCTTCTCACAGATCCAAATTCTATTCTGGTTACAGTCGTTGTCATTCCAACATCCTCTATGATTGAAATTGACTTCTACACAGTCTTCATTTTTGTAGTTGTTCGGCTCCCCAGGACACCAGAAGCTGAATATCCACAAAAACAGAATAGCAAGTTTCAATAATTCAATCGAGGAAGTCTTTATAAACATTACAACAATAAAAACAGGAGAAACCTTTAATATCAGTTTGTTATGTTAACTTATTACCCTCAGCTGGGGCTTAAATGATGTTGCTAAATGAAAGAAAAAACAAACCTTGTTTCTTTAAGTAGAGTTCCATCCACCCATTTCCATACGCCCTCATTCTCTGCATCAGTGAGTCCATTCCACACTTCTCTGAAAAGAGCTTTTACGAATCTCTGGGGTTGACAAAACCAAAAATTCAAACAAATCAATGTCCACGGAAAACATGAAACAGATTTACCGGAATGGAAAGGCAAACAATGCACGACAAGAGATGCCGAGTCCAAACACTCCTTTAAATAGCAAGAAAAGACCATCAGGAAATGAAGTAAACCTGAGTGAAAACAGGAGGGAGCCTAATCACTCTCACAGCACACACACACTGATAAGACCAGCGGGTGTTTTACAAAAGTGGAATTAGTGATAACAGGACAACGCAGCGTTCATCAAGCCCTCTCTGATCACACTGGATTTATCCGTTTAATCGAAGCCAGCTCAGATGGGGTTTAAGCAGAAACCTTCCACATGCAGGGCCGGTTTTTGATATAGACAATGTGGTCAGTGCACGATATACAATTGAAATATATTGTTGTAATATATACCTGTAAATATTCAAGCACTGGGGTGGATGCTTGGGTCCTTTCTGTGTGGAGTTTGCATGTTCTCACTGCGCTTGTATTGGTTTTTTCTGGGTATTGCGGTTTCTCACAATTTAAAAACATGACTGTTAGGTTGATTGTAGTCTCTATATTGCCCATAGGAGTAAATTAGTGGAACATTTAGTGAGTAATTCTACTTTGAGATTATGGAGTGCCTCTTATCTTTGTACATGTTCATACATGACAACAGTCAATGTAGAGTTTATTGTATCATATTTCAATGTAAATCTAATTGTTCAAAGTTATAAACAAATTAAGTAATAATATGCTAATTGTAGTATCTCCATATGAGTATGCATGGTCCCGGGACAGTAATATGAAAACAAACCTGCTCTGCTTGGTTTTCAATGATTTATTTATTTATTTTATTTATTCAGTTCATTTCCGACATGGTTGCAATCACAGAAATTCATTTTGACATTCAGAGCAGAATCACATTATTGTTTTTTTTTTTTTGTTTTTTTTGTCCTTTTGCATGCCGGAAAGGGCGACGGAAAAAAGCATTATGCTTATCCAGATCCGTCCCCTGATTTGAACACAGATAATTTTACATCAAACCTCGTTTCTTCCCTTGTCAAACATTCTCATCTTCTGCATAATTTCATCATTAACGTTTTTTTTTTTTTTTTTTTGTCCTTTTTTATGTGATGCGTTCTCGTCTGCAGTCATTGTTCCTGTTGTTACGCCTCCTCACTGTCCTTTTTTTCCGTATCTCCTTGAGCTTTCTTTTCCAGTCGTTGTTTACGTTCCTCCAACTCTCCAAACGAAAAGTTCTTCTTCTTTCGGAGAACCTTCATATCCTCTGAGAGTCGCCTCAGCTTACGATCCATCAGAAAGGCACATGCACATACACATACCCACGTCATTAGCAGGCCAAAGATCATGACCCCTAGCAGATAGATGTCCTCCACATCTTCCACTGTCAACTGGGAGAGACAGAGCATCTGGCTTCTCCCTCGTGCATCCATGACATATCCACTTGGGTATGTGTCCTTTGGACACGCTGATTCGTGCTGTAGCAGTTGCCTCGTCGTGAAGATTTTGTCAATGGCGCTTAATGACCAGTTGATGAGTTCCATGTCGTCGCTGTATAGTTCGATGAAGAGTTGACTTGAGATCTGTATGCGTGTAGAAATATCCTCCTTGTTTTCTCCTTAAATCCTTTCAGATTTACAGATTGTTGTGTCTCTGCGTCAAGGCTATTCCAGAGGTTCATGGCTCTATACACAGTACTATGTTTGCCAACGTTCGATTTGACCCTGTCCGGTCTGAACACATTATTATGTCTGAAGTCGTAGGAATTTTGATTGTATGTGAAACGTTTTTGTATTTGATGTGGTAGTTTTTTAGATGAAGCCCTAAATGCGTGTATTTGTGTGTTGTAGTGTATTATTTCTTGCAGTTTTAGGTATTTTGCCTCCACAAATAATTCGTTTGTGTGTGCGTTGTGTGGTGCTTTATGTAAAATTCTTATAGCTTTTTTTTGTAGTTTAAATAGTGGTTCAAGATACGTTTTGTAGTTATTACCCCATATTTCGGAGCAGTAATTTAAGTGCGATGCTATGAGTGAAGAATAGATTGTTTTAAGTGATTTGGTATGTAGGATTTGTTGAAGCTTCCATAGGATGTAACTGCTTTTTGCAACTTTGTTTTTAACTATTTGTATATGTTTTTTCCAGGTCAGTTTCTCATCCATCCACACTCCTAGTACCCTATATTCTTTTACTTGTTCTATTATTTCCATGTTCATTTTCAGTGTTATATCTCCTGTTATTTTTTTTCTTTCCAAATTTGATGAATTTTGTTTTACTGACGTTTAGGGCTAGTTTATTTACATCTAACCATGTCTGAATTTTTGATAGTTCTTCATTTGTTGACTCTATTAGAGTTTTAATGTCTTTGCCTGAGTATAGAATGGTTGTGTCATCTGCAAACAACGTTAGTTTGAGGCAATTTGTGACTTTGAAAATGTCGTTTATGTATAATATGAACAGTTTTGGCCCTAAAATTGAACCCTGTGGCACACCACATTGTATGGTTTGGCATTTTGATGTGTGTTCTTCAAAGTCAACATATTGTCTCCTATTTGTCATATAGCTTTTAATCCATTTTAAGGCGTTGTACTTTATTCCGTAATTTTGAAGTTTTTCTTCTAGAATATCATGATTAATTGTGTCAATGGCTTTTTTTAGGTCCAGAAAAATTCCGAATACAAATTGGTTTTTTTCTAATGCTTCTCTTATATTCTCCGTGATGTCAATTATAGCCATTGCTGTTGAGCGTCCTTTTCTAAATCCATATTGTCCTTCATGTAGTATATATTATTGTCTTCTATAAATTTGTCAAGTCTGTTCATAAACAGTTTTTCAAGAATTTTTGATAATTGTGGTAATATTGATATAGGTCGATAATTAGTGAAATTACATTTTTCTCCACCCTTGTAAATCGGTCTGATTTTTGCAATTTTCATTTTTTCTGGGAAAACTCCATTCTTGAATGATAGATTTCTTATGTGTGTTAATGGCGGGGTTATTTCAGCTGTTATGGTTTTTATTAGAGTCATAGTTAGATTATTAACGTCTCTGGATTTTTTTGAGGTACAGGTTGTGATTATTCTGTCCACCTCTGCTTCTGTTACTTCTTCAAGTACAAGGTACTTATCAATGTCTTTCTTCTCATTGTCAAAATGGTTCCATTTAAATGTTGGGTGTTTATTTATCCCTTTCTCTGTGTCTTTTCCAGTATTTATGAAAAAACTGTTGAGTTCTTGTGCTATTATGTTTTTATTGTATTCTTTTACATTGTTTATTATAAAATGGTCTGCATTTTTTTCTGTGCTTTTGCGCATGGTTATGGTGTTTATAATTTCCCACAATTTTTTGATCATCAGGTCGGCCTCTCTATACAGACAGTCATTACGACTCTCCTGCCAGCATTTCATCTCTGTGGAGATGTAATAGAAACTGGAACAGATTTGAACCCATCCATGTTGAAAATGATGTTCTGTAATTGAATAAAACACTTTAAGTTTGGATGTTGTCACAATGGATCATTATTAAATGTCATGCTTATAAAAAAGAAAAGAAAAAAAAAGGCTCTTTTTGTGTTTGGAGGTTGGCACTAGCTGAGCTGGGTGGGTGCGGTTTGACAAGCGGAAGTGATATTTTTTCTAAATAAGTCACCTAGAACACTCAGAAGAGTACAACTCTATTCTTTTTCTGCGGCCCAATACCAAATGGTCTATTGACGTGGCCCATGTTTGGGGACCACTGTTTTAACTGGTTTGTAAGGTTGAGGAGGTTGTAGTTAGTTTTTTGTTCGTTACCTTGTTCTTCAGTCAGGTTGTTGTTATGCCCACACTCAGAGATGCTCTTTGTAACTGTTCGACACAAAAACCATCAAAATAAAGAACCTTTGTAAAGTTTACAGTGACAGAAATGGTATGAGGTGAAAAGCCTCAACAGTTCAAAATGAAGATGACCACCATGATAAAAAAATACAAGTTGTGTTACCTGGCCTCAAAGTTAATGCGTGAGTGTGTGTGTGTGTCCTCTGTAGCAGATCATACTAATCAAACTAAGGCACTTATCTATCCTTGTGATTGTATGGAACCAAACAAATATCCAGTAGCTTATTTTCAAAGTGGGTATTTCAAAAAATATTTATCTATTTTTACAGCAAAATGCAGTTTGCAAATATTGGAATATAATTCACAACAAGATCAATACAGTGCAATTTAACTCACAGAAACCAAGGCGAAAGGAAATGTTGAGAGAAACTTGAAGTACACACAGAAGTCCAAAGCTAACAGCAACCACTTTGAAAAGTTTTTCACCTGCATCCAAAAGTAAAACACTGAAATAACTCAAGCATTGATCACACTTTCAGCACAGATTATGAAGTTCCATTGTTTTTTACCCCATCTTCATGTGGTGTATTGTCCTTAGTTTTTACCTGAACCAGCAGAAGTCTCATCTTTTCTGCAGCTGCTGGGTGATGGTTCAGGTTGATGAGGACTATCCGTGCCAATACTGAAATTCTCATACATCTTTGCCTTTTTTCACAGCCAGACAAAGAGAGTAATAGCGCTGGACGGTCTTGTAATGACTGAAGTTATTTTTCTTACTTCCTTTTTTGTAAATGTCTTATTTCACAAGAGCTTGATCAATTGTCAGAACACAAAAAAACACTGTGAATGTAAAAAGCAGACCATAAAAGCTTTAAGTGTTATTAATCCTATAATTACCAGACACACAGATACACTGTCAACCTAAAAAAAAATCCCATTTGAGGTTCATAACACTTTATAACTCCTCTTTGATGATCATTAAATCTGCCGCTCTGTGTAGACAGTCATCTCAACTCTCCTGCTCGGAAGAAGAACTTGTACCGATATCAACTAATCGTTGTAATGTTGAAACATGTTCAAAATGTTGTTCTGTTATTGAATTGGATCTCTCGAAATGCCATGGGTATCACAAAGGTGAAAAGGAAAAAAAACTGCCTGATACTATGTTTCATTTGTTTGTAAACTTTTTGTGAATCCGCCCCTCCGAGTGCTCTTGTTCAGTTTTAATTTTGCTTTCAGTAAGTCCTTCTGCTGTTAATGATGTTTTTATCTTGGATCTAACAAGATGACCACCCTCAAAGACAAGATTCAATGATATAATATGATTTTGTCTTTCAGAGCTAAGCAACTGCGTGGTTTCTGAGCAATGTCCTCCGGGGTGGAAAGCGATCAACTCCAGATGTTACTTTTTCTCCTCAGAAACTAGGACCTGGGATGACAGCAGAGCCTACTGTCAGAGCCAAAGGAGTGACCTAGTGGTGATAAATGACTTGAGGGAACAGGTACCAAGCAGTTGATTTCAGAATTAGTTTGCGACAACAATACTGAGGCAGAGCGAGTCAATCTGACATTAACAATCACTTGAATCTCACCAGAGTGACATTTATCGTCTGGATAATGACCGCTTCCTGTTGTTCTGGATTGGTTTACGTGGAACTAAAGGGACTTTCAAATGGGTGGATGGATCGCCACTGAACAAATCGTGGGGCCTAAACAATTACTACAAAATTACCATCTGAATTCTTGTCAGTTGTATAAAAGAGGCTGGATAATCAACTCAATGCTGAAAAGCTTGTAATAATGAAATATCTGCTCACATATAATTGTTATTTACTCTTTTTTTCATTGGTGTCTTACAGGTTTTGGCAAGCCAGGCAACCTGATCATGGTGGTCCAAACAATGTTGAGGACTGTGTGGAAATGTATCACTTGAGCCCAGTGAGTGCCAGTTGGAATGATGCAGCCTGTGAACGCCAGCGACCCTGGCTATGTGAGAAAGATCAATGCAAAAGCCCGGACATACCTAGAGTGGAGTACTAGTGTATCTATGTCAGCTTTAGCATTCAGCAAGAAATATTTGATGCAACAAAAGCTTTATCATAAATTCCACTAATGAACCAATAAATACTGAAATGGAGTGATTTTTTTCTTTTTTCTTTTTAAACTTTCCTACTTTTCCCAACTTGAGTTACTTTTATGTCTCATTCGTGGATTATGCCACGTAAGGAGAGGAAGTTGAAACAAAAACATTTGTTTGTGCTCCAAAGGTCTCTGCACGGCACTGTGCTTATGGAGAACATGCAAACTCTGCATGGAAAGACTGTAAATGACAACCTACATGCTGTGAGGCTGTGCTGCTTCAAACCACTACTTCTAGATCAGGGGTCTGCAACCTTTACTCTGAAAGGAGCCATTTTGTCTAATCTCACCTGGATTAAAATCCTTCTGGAGCCAAAAAATACCTTCTCAATGAAGAAAATATAGTGTTTAAAATTCTAAACACTTAAAATAGTATAGAATAATGTTGTGAGTTAATGGATTGAAAGGGTTACAAAAAATAACTTGAATTTGATAACACATGATCATGTGATGTCACATGATCATTGCTCATTTCTTGCAACATATCAAGCATGCATATTAAGCCGACATGTTGGCAATTAAATAAATCTTTCCCCAAACAAATAAAATCTCTATTTTCTTCCAGAATAGTGTTTTTGTTAGTTTAGTTATCTAAAAATTTATTGTTAGCCACAGGTGCAGGAAAGTTGTTGGTTGATGAAGTAGGAAGGTGGCAGAGTTATTGCACAATGTGATTTATTTTTTAGCTAATCAAATTGTTTTATCATAATTGTATTTGAAGTTAATGTCATCAATCATCTATACCCTCTGTAAGAAAAATAACAATTAATTATTTTTTATTCTTTTAAAGCTATAGGGAGCCATTGCAAAAGAGTCAAAGAGCCACATGAGGCTCCAGAGCCGCAGGTTGCAGACCCCCTCATATTGATACATCTCCCATTCTTAGTAAATCTGGTATCGATAGCAAAAACATTAGGGTAGAGATAAATAAATGATGTAGTTTTAAGAACATTATGTCATTAAAAAAACAATGATTCGGAGAATGATACAATAAAAAATGCATTATAAAAACTAACAAATTTAGTAGTTTTAGAGTACAGCTCTCATGAAAGCAGACGTAAAATAGTGCAAAAAAAAAAAAAAAAAAAAATGAGGCGGAGTGATCTAATGTTCTCCGCCCGCTGTACCGTCACTTCCTGTGTCTTGACAGACTCTTGTCAGCCGGCATTTTCTTTTCTTCTGTCCGTTGTTTTTCTGCTCTTATACCACAGTACAGACAAATATACAGTATTTTCTGGTTTTAATCGGTTTACCCATAGTAGACTTTACACGATGCCTGGGTTTTCAGACAGAGACCGCGGTAGAGACAGAGGGTAAGTCCGCTCTATGGTTCCTCGACGTCATTCTGGATGTGCACAAACAAGTTTATCATTATCAGCGTTTACCGGATTCGTGTCATGGTGTCAGATTACACACGTATGTTTACAAGGCAGGAAAACTATCTCCGTGGTTGACCGCCTGCCGTGGTTTCCGTTTTTTTTGAGTTAGGAGATAAAATGGCAGCTGTGCGGCGCCGTAGAGACGGGCTTGTCCGTCTCAGTGACGCAGTGTCGGGCTTTGTTACGTAGGAGCCCGATGTCACTGCTCCGGTTTATATTATATAGGCTCTAACCGGGGACAAACTGTCGCATATTTATACAGGATGCCGAGCACGGGTGAGGCGGTGCTGGGTGTGATCAGGCCGTTTGCAGGAGGTGTCTGCTTGCGGTGTGGCAGCAGGAACCGATGGTTGTTAGAACTTTTGTTCGGTCGTGAGATTTTTTATAGAATAGCATCGTAGCCAAAGCTCTACGTTTGAATTAGATGGTGTCACATCTAAGCCCCGCGGTCCTAATCTGCCGCTTTAAATGGGTCCACTTCATAATCACGTGGTTTTTTTTTTTTTTTTACAGTGGGCGTTAATAGAGACAAATGGCCAGGTTTGGGTCCTGGTCAGTTACATTTTTCAGTCATTATTACGTCTTCAATTATTCATATTCAATTACAATTCAAATGCGATTACAGTGACCAGCATTTTTTTCAATTATGTTTGTTTTTGTCCTTGGGTCAATTACAATTAGGTTATCAATTACTAAACTTCAATTACTATTTATCACAATTACTGAGCCTGAAATAAATACCCTAATAACAGTTAACCTTTCTCTTGTGTTAGCTTTCTGTTTGCATCTCTCATGATAATGGGTCCCAAATCAGCTGTAAAATACACTAAAAACAAATATTTATCATCTAATTTCCTTCCTATCTATTGGTTACCTAGGTTTTTTTTTTTTGTTGGGCATCTAATCTGAGCCTTTTATGTGTCACTATAGCCCTTGATTTATATTTTTTTTAAAGAATGAGGCCAATCCAATCTGGTTAGGGCACAACTTACTGTACATTCTGAAAAGTAATTTTTAGTGTTTTGTTAATGGATATAATCAAATGCATAATAACATTATAAACAGTACATGCAGCTAGTAAAATACACGTCTATATTTGTTTTTCTTTTTTAAAGGTTTTTTGGGTCTTTAATGATGCTTAGAGAATTTTGAGGATGACTTAAAATATGAGGAACTGTAACAATTTTTTCTTTCCATCCCATCAGATATGGTGGTGGTCCACCTCGTTTTGGCGGTGGCGGTGGAGGAGGGAACAGAGGAGGACCTCCTCCAAAGTTTGGTAACCCCGGTGAGAGGCTGCGAAAGAAACACTGGAACCTTGATGAGCTGCCAAAGTTTCAAAAGAACTTCTACCAAGAGCACCCAGACGTCGGCCACAGACCTCTTGTAAGACTCAATTTGAGGCCGTCTCTCTTTTTGACCTGCACTTTCTTTGTGATTGTAAAACTGAAAAATGTCAACACATTTTTACAATTCCAGCAAGAAGTTGACCAGTATCGCAGAAACAAAGAAGTAACTGTCAAAGGTCGAGATTGCCCCAAACCAATTATGAAATTCCATGAAGCTGCATTTCCAAGTGAGTAAAATATCCACCCTCACACTTTTTCTTACTGTCCACCTTCTATCTATTATTCAAGGAAGGTGTAGGGGTGTGTGTGTGGGTGGGGCGAATATCTTCCTGACACGGTGCCTATTCGACCTGAAACTTTGTTAACAGGTTCCAAATACGCTAAGTGTGTGCATCTGTTATTTTGGAGTAATTTGGTCATTTCAAAATGTTTAGTTTAATTTTATTTCAGCTTGACGGCACATTGATGTTCACCCAGAAGTAAAACCTATTCAGCTTTTGACCTCAGTGTGTGAGGGGCCGCTAGCGCACCATCTATATCTGTTTCACTGCACAGTTCACGTCCAATGCGTGCTGGCTGAGTTTGGCCCTAATCTCGCTCCTGTGGACTCCTCTTTTGAGGAAAAATACTTTTTTACCTTTCCTTATTTGGTGATTCAAAATGTTTATTTTCATGTTAGTTTGACCGTTCGCTGTTTAGACCCCTTATGCTCCCACATGAATGCATACTTTCGATGGGCACTGTTCTAGTTATACTAAATTACAAATGTCCCTGCATTAGACTGAGCAACTCTTCAGAAGTTGATTTTTCTAATGTTTCCTTTTCTAAGGTTATGTTATGGACATTATTGTAAAACAGAATTGGATTGAACCAACTCCGATCCAATCCCAGGGGTGGCCTGTTGCCCTGAGTGGTAAAGACATGGTTGGAATCGCTCAAACTGGGTCTGGAAAAACCCTTGCAGTAAGTGAATCCAGCCTAAACATTTCTGTGTTGGCATAGAAAAGATATCCATTAGTTGGATATTGAATCAGTTTTTCAATTTTAATTTTTTTCATCTTCCAGTACCTGCTACCTGCAATTGTGCACATCCAACATCAGCCCTTCTTGGAGCATGGTGATGGACCTATTGTAAGTGCATTTAAGAGATTTTTAAAGTAGCGTAGGCAATTAAATTGGCACTAAATAGCTACATTAAAGAGTATTCGAAAATGTAAACTCTTTTTAATAACAGAAGCAGCTTTAGGTATCAGATGATGTTTATTTCTTGATTAGTTTTTTTTGTTTTAAAAAAAGGTAAAATTCAGAATGAGATGGATGCTTTTTGAATCCTGTTTTTTTTTAGTGCTTGGTGCTGGCACCAACCCGAGAGCTGGCTCAGCAGGTGCAACAAGTGGCTGCTGAATATGGTCGAGCTTCCCGTCTGAAGAGCACCTGCATATATGGTGGTGCCCCCAAAGGACCCCAACTCAGGGACTTGGAGAGAGGTGTTGGTTTTTTTTAGTAAAATTTCTGTCTGTTAAAAATGTTCAAAACAACCCACCAGAAATTTCTGTCACTCTCAGGGTCAACAAATAACATGGTGTTCTTGCATTTTGCTCTATTTGTTTAAGGTGTCGAGATTTGCATCGCTACTCCAGGGCGTCTCATTGATTTCCTGGAGTGTGGTAAGACCAATTTGCGTCGTTGCACATATCTGGTACTGGATGAAGCTGACCGTATGCTGGACATGGGATTTGAACCTCAGATCCGCAAGATAGTGGAACAAATTCGGGTAATTCCTGTTTAATGCTGCTACTTAATACTGACATTGAAAGATCTCAGATTTTGAACGACAGCTATAATCATAAACACAGAACAATACGTTTTGTTACTATTTGATAGTACTATATAAACATGGCTGAACAAGAAATTATACATAGAATAAATTAGTTAGCTTGGATCTACTAGTTATTATATTGCGCTTTTCAAATTCAATGTATTAATTTTATTTTTAAAGCTAGAAAATAGTGTTGACATTTCTCTTCCTGGATTTCACAGCCAGATCGGCAGACCCTGATGTGGAGCGCCACCTGGCCTAAGGAAGTTCGTCAGCTAGCTGAGGACTTCCTGAAGGACTACGTTCAGATCAACATTGGAGCGCTGCAGCTCAGTGCCAATCACAACATCCTGCAGATTGTTGATGTGTGCAGTGATATGGAGAAGGAAGACAAGTGAGTGGAAGAGTAATGATGCTCAGGTTATTATGAAGGGTGACCGTGGCTCAGGTGGTAGAGGGTCGTCTTCTGATCGAGAGGTTGGGGGTTCGATCCCAGTACCTGACTGTGTCGACGTGTCCTTGGGCAAGTCCCATTGGTGTGTGAATGTGAGAGTGATTGGGTGAATGAGCTGTTTTGTAAAGCGTTTTGAGACTGCTTCATTTTTCATTTTATTATTTATTTATTTCATTCATTAAAAAAAAATGCAACAACAGCATTTACACGAATGAAAAGGAGCAGAAAGAAGTAAAAACTTATAATGTCTGCCCCCTATCAACACAAAATTATTTACAGTTCCAGTTCCTTTGAGCTGTCTCATGCAGCCGCCTTATCAATTACAAGACATCAAGACACAAAATAAAGTTAATCAAAACAAAAAATACAAAATAAAGTTAATCGAAACACAAAATACAAAATAAAGTTAATCGAAACACAGAATACAAAATAAAGTTAATCAAATACAAAATAAAGTTAATCAAAACACAAAATACAAAATAAAGTTGATCAAAATACAAAATAAAGTTGATCTGCTACTCTGCAGTGTTATATTTCTGTAACATTGATAATTTAACATACTTTTTAAACACATAAATGGACTTAGAAGTTTTAATTTTTCAGTGTGGGGATAAAGCGCTATATAAATCAAGTCCATTTACCATTTATTATCCTATTGAAACCTGTTGGTTAGGGTTAAATAAGCAAACACCAAAGTGTTTTTACTTCAGTTGATAATGCAGCCAGAACTGCAAGTGTCATTTTGTTGCCACAGGAAGTGCAATGATGGATGTATTAACTAAGAGTTAATCTGAAATGTCTTCCATCAGACTGATCCGTTTATTGGAGGAGATCATGAGTGAGAAAGAGAACAAGACCATTATTTTTGTGGAAACCAAAAGACGCTGTGATGAGCTGACAAGGCGAATGAGGAGGGATGGGTAAGTAATGCTTGTCCTAGCTTGAGTTCTTCTTTTCAACTGTAAAACTCAGTATGGGTTGATGTTCTTTTCATTAATTCTTTTTAGATGAGTTTTATACCTAGGCTTGTAGTGTTTAAGGCTCAGTGTGTGTGTCACAGGTGGCCTGCAATGGGGATACATGGAGACAAGAGCCAACAGGAGAGGGACTGGGTTCTTAATGGTGAGCTTTAAAAAGCAGCAAATTCAGGAACTGAAAAGACATTGTTTCAGAAACGGCTTTTTAATACGTAATGCTTAACCTTTTCAGTTGTCAGAGAAAACTTACTGTTTTAATTAATTCTGTCCCTTCCAGAATTTAGATATGGCAAAGCTCCCATTCTGATTGCCACAGATGTTGCCTCACGCGGCTTAGGTCAGTATTTCTTCGAGTTGTATTTCCTTGTTATCAGTGTAACACCTTTTTAAAAATTTATTATTTTTTTTAATTTTTTTAAAGAAAGTGGTTTTGCTTTCTTTAACTTTTCTATGCATTTTCTGAGTTTTTCTCACCTTAAGGTGGAGTCTTTGTGGCAGGCACTAGGCATGACAGTCCCAGGCCTCGAGAGGGAGAAGGATCTCTATTGGAAGTGCTCAACTGGCTTGCCACCCAGTGGGCCTAGAGAGGTGAAAGAGCTTGTGTGCCAGTGATCTTCAAAAGGCTGCGTGGCTAAGCCTTTGTCTCTGATATGTCCTACCAAATACACATCTGTTCTCTGTCCAAGGATTTCACCTGACAAATGCCATCCAGCTGTTTTCAACCTAAACGTTTAAAAGAACCAAAAAAAAAAGAAGGATATATTCAATGCTGTGACTTTTGCCTTGCATGCTGTTGTGTTACAGAGCGCTGTATTGCAAGTCACCTGTTTGAGATTTGGAACAATTGTTACCTCAAAGCTCGTATCACATGGCATGGGTGTGAGCTTGTCCAAGTTTTCAGTTGTTTTTCTTTTTCTCGTGCTGGATTTCTTGAAATGGAGAGGGCAGTTTGAAACCTTTTTATCTCTGTAAATTGATGAGACCTGGCACATTTGTTTAGGCAGGGTAGTGGGGACATCAAATAAGAGGAGACAGACATGAGACATCTCAAATCAAAGTTCCTCCCTCGCCTGCGTTTTAAAGTCATGTCGAGACCTGCCAACGAGAGACATTTTCTCAAGTGAACACTGGCTTCTTGGGAGCTCTTGCCTTGATGAGACTGATGAAGGGGGTGGGTGGGATTCATCCTCTGCCCGCTTAATGGTCCTTTTTTTTTGAAGAGGATCCTGCTCAAATTAGTACCTGGTCTATTTTGTCTTGGCAAGACGTGCAGTGTGGCCTTTAATAACAAGCTTTCTTGAGAGTGTACTGGGGAAAACCAGGACCGGCAAAAATGAACCCCTCAGTGATCCTTTATTGGCACGTGAGGAGGCCCCAGTGCATATCGTGGCCCAACTGCATAGAAGCTCCTGGATGTCACTTGACAATTTGTGAGGGATTTCGCTGCCTTGGGAAAGGACTAGTGATTGCATACTCCTTTATGGTAAGGCATAAATCCACTTTTTTACTCCCTTGGTAACAAGAGGGAGATTGATGTCTTTGATTATGGTAAGCAATTGGAGTGTGCATCGTTTCTCTCTTCCCACAGTAGTATTCCCATGGAATAGATGTGTGCACAATGTTCTGTTGACTAAACATGTTTCCTCCGCAGCCTAACGACATCTCCCTCTTCCCCAGCTGTGATGGTTGCTAACTTGTTCCTCTGATCTGGCTGTTGTGGTGTGCAAAATCCTGTGTGGCCTCCATGTTATGTTTTGCCACACTGCAACACTTTCACAGATGTGGAGGATGTCAAATTTGTCATCAATTATGACTACCCTAACTCCTCCGAGGATTATATTCACCGCATTGGACGCACAGCCCGAAGTCAAAAAACAGGCACTGCCTACACCTTCTTCACCCCCAACAACATGAAACAAGCAAGCGACCTGATCTCTGTGCTCCGCGAGGCCAACCAGGCCATTAACCCCAAGCTGATCCAGATGGCTGAGGACAGAGGAGGTAAAATGCCCAGAAGATCCTGTACTTTTTTCCTCCTTATTTTCTTCTTTTTTGATATGACACATGGCCTCGAAATTTATTTAGTTTATGTTTTTCCACACTGGATCATTGAGAAACTTTGCTTTGCATGTTTGGGTTATATATCATAATACTAATTTTACATAAAAATGCATCAGTTGTCTGCAGAGTTAACTGAAAACAAATTAGTTGTTTATGTCAACATTTTAAAACAAATTTCAAACCACAGAAAAATATGGTTTACAATTTTGTGTAAGGTTTTTTTTCTGACCTGTTTGCAAGTAGGAGACAAATTAATCTATATCAGTTTTTCAGTCTTAACAATGCTAAATGCCCACCTCCTCTTTTTTTCCATGACTTTGTCTTACCAGGTCGTGGACGTGGGGGCAGAGGAGGCTACAAGGATGATCGTCGGGATAGGTATTCTGGGGGTGGGAGGAGTAGCTTTGGTGGGAGCTACAGGGATGGTGATAGGGGGTATGGCAATGGGCCCAAGAGTGCCTTTGGTGGCAACAAGGCTCCAAACGGGGGCAGCTATGGAGGCAACAGTGCCAACTCCAGTGGGAGCTATGGTAACAGTTATGGCAGCAACAACGGACAGGGTAACTTTGGTGCTCCGACTAACCAGGTGGGTACCTTTGGGAACCAAAACTTCCAGGGTCCTCCACAGTACGGGGGCATGCAGCGGGGCAACCAGAATGGTATGAACCACCCAGCATTCCCATACAACTCACAGCCACCTGCACAACAGGGCCAGCAGCCACCACCACCACCAATGGTGCCCTATCCCATGCCTCCATCCTTCCCTCAGTAGACACAGTATATTCACACAAACCTAATTTTTGTTTAGCCCTTAACCCCACAGTATGACGACTATTATTATTATTCCTATTAATGTAATTATCCTTGGTACGGGTTTACTTTGCTTGCTTACTGCAGGGTTGGAATTATTCATTAAAAAAAAGAAATTATTCAGTAAACTTTGAGGATTCATTAGGAGCCATGAACAAGGCTCCTTTAGTGCAACCACAAATGCTGAACTTTCCCTTTTTGTTACATTCCTCAGTAATTTATTTTTACATGGTAATCCAATGTTTTTGGTTTGTATGTTAAGTGATGCTATTAGGAAAGTAGTGTGTGCAACTGTTAAATAAAAAAAAATACAAAAAGGAATCCTTGTCATTTGTCCAATGAACTCTGGTTGTTTCAATACAAATTTTACAAACTGCTCCTATGTTGTCAAAATAATGTAATTTAATATGGATTTGTGAATTATCCTACGCTACTGATGTTTAAAATAAATTCTGCCAAGGATATTGGTTAATGAACAAAAGCAAACTGCTGTCAAAAGCTTATTGTTGGACTTGATGAAAGTACAAAGTGTTTCTACTCTATTCTTTGGCAAGATGCAATTAAATATGTAAATGATAAATTGAGGACATTTCAACCTTCAGTTATTTTATTTATTTTTTTTACAAATCTGCCATTACATTTGTAAATGGGACAAATCCAATGCAATATTTCTGAGCTACTTAATATTTGAAAAGTAATTCATTTCTTCTGTCATATCAAGCTTTTCAATTTTATTTTCATGTCTTGTGTGCATTTGTGTCAGGTGACCTGTCCATAGTGCACTTTTTTCTACCTTTGCATTCACTCAAGTTTCCTTAGACCTCAATGAGGCATTAAATCCAATCTCACAACAAAAAAAAACCCCATTTCATTTATTAACAACTGAGATGCGTGGAGGCAGTGTTGTTTGGTCATAAAAACACTATCTGAACATACAAACACTTGTTTCTTGACTTGTTCCTGTGTAGCTCATTTAAATGTCAAATGCAAATCAAGGGTTAAGATCAACCTTGCGTTAAACTGCATTAAAAATGTGTAAATGCAACACCTCAACCACATTCTTTGCTTCTGTATAGTAGAGAAAAGCTGTTTTTTAAAGAAAAATTAGGCATTCAGAAAGAACACATTCTAACATTCAATTTAACTTAAATTGTTTTACTGTAAAGGCAATATCAAATCTGAACTTCAAGAACAAAGAAATAATGTACAGTATACAATTGTTTTACCAACAATATTTGCCGTTACAAAGCAGGTGGCAGTGTGATTTTTATGATTAAAAAAAAAAAAGATTTCACTAGATTGTCTGTATTTTACTGGTTGGTGCAATATTATTAACCATGCCGGTTGGCATGCTAGATCATTTAGCCACAAAATTGTTTTACTCAAGATGTAGATTACTGTTGAGGAAAAGCAACATGTTGATATTTTCAGGTTCAAGCCAGCTTCTCTTTTGATTTACTGTTTCTCCATCTTCAGATAAGAGTCTTTCAGCTGGTACTGAGGTGCCAACTGTTCCAAGATATTTTTTCGCCACTTTACTGAGCAATGGGTACATTTCTGCATTGTTTTTCCACCACAACAAAGGGTCCTCACTCCTTGGGATTAGTCTCTCCTCCATGTATCTGCTCATCTCATTATGTGGATTTGTGGTTGCAGTCTGCCTATCCCGGGAAGCCACGATACTTATGTCAAACTCCTGCCATAACCCTGTGTTTGATGTCGAACAGCTTCCACTGTTGTGTTCGGTGTTTGCGGTTGACGATTTCACTTCCAACAAGCCATCAGTTGATTTAATAAAAACGGACTGTTCGCTGCTTGTTGTCTGTCCATCAAAGCTACAGAGTGACTGCATCTCACTGATAAGCTTTGACTTAATAATTTCAACATTTCTAGCATCAATAAAGACGAGGCTTTTAAACCGTGGGTCGAGAATGGTGCTGGCTTCGATTGTAAAGTTGTGTTCCAAATTCTGAAAGTGCTGCTTGCACTGTGTTGCAAGCATTGACGCCAGCCTGTTGTGTAACCCAGCAGATGTGGTGGCTTTTTGGAGCAACCACACCAGAGGCAGGACTTTTGAAACAGTTACAAGCTGCTCTCCTAAGACTTCCTGTGTAGCCTCATCAAAGGGCTTGAGGGCTTTAATGGTTTGGCTGATCGTTGACCATTCCTCCTCGGTCAAGCACAACGCACTTTTCCCGCTCAGACAAAGGGCTGTGACCACCGCCTGTTGTTGATCGCTCAGCTTCTTCAACATATCCAACACTGAAGTCCATCTAGTCTCCACTGCTTTGATGAGCTTTTCCTCGGGCATCTGCAGTTGACGTTGTACCTCTTTCAGCATGTCGGATGCTTTTCTGCATTGATGGAAAAAGGCAACGATTTCACAACATTTCTCCAGGGTGGGGGTAAGCTCAGCGTCAGCTTTAATGGCATCCTTGACCACCGAGTTGAGTGTGTGTGCAAAACACATTACATGTTCCCACTGGCATTTCTTCACAGCTGAGATCATGTTGGCTTTGTTGTTTGTAACAACAGCATGGACCTTGGTTGCAATTCCCCAGTCATTGGAGACCTCTAGTAGGAGTTCAGATATATCATCTGCTGTGTGCTGTGGAGCCAAAGGGGCCGTCAGCAGGTTACAGGTCTCCATCTTCCAGTTCTGATCAACAAAATGTCCCCACACTGTCAAATAGGATTCATTTGTGTTCGATGTCCACATATCAGTGGTTAAGACTACAGAGCTAGCATATTCAAGAGATTGTTTCAGGGTAGTTTGGACTTTTTCATAAAGTTGAGGAATTTCCTCTTCCACCAAACTTTTCTTATCAGGAATGTGATAACTGGGATCCAACACTTTCACAAAGTGACGAAAACCGGCGTTTTCCACAATTGAAACAGGTGTTAAGTCACTGACTATCATCTTGATGAGGCTCTCTGTAATGTGTCCGGCTTTGGGCAATTTATCTGAAAGAAAGTGAAAAAAATATTTTTTTGTTATAACATGGATAATCCTATAATATAACCAATCTATTCTGATGAATCTAAAATGTATCATGAGTCTTAATTAATATAAACAAAACATCTCGAATAAACACTTTTGGCCGTATTTTCTAATTAATTATAAACTTTATTTATAGAGCCCTTTTCCAAACACGTTACAAAGTGTTTCCAAAGGCAGCTATACATTAAAAAATAAAATATATAGAGTCTTGGCAAGAGATTAAAACAGTTTAGGAAACAGAAACATAAAACAAGTTAGAAGTTATTTAAAATCAGGGAAGGCTCTCTGATAAATGCATGTTTTAAGAAGTGATTATATATTGTTACAGACCTGATCTCTTTGGTTAGCTCATTATTCCAGAATACATTTCAAACTCACAAACCTTAACATTTTGTCACTGGATTGAGGGAACGTGACCTTGGCCACATTAAAAAATATATTGTAATATATTGCAAGACATTTTTGGATTTTTTATTAACATTAATTTAATTATGAACACTTGTATAACATTAACATGACCATATTTTAATTTTCAGAAAAAGGCCACTTAGATCGTCACTTAAATCAGGGAATGTGATTCTGAACATAGTCATTTTGGCCGTGTCTATTCATACGGAACCCCCTCATTGGCCAGTTTAGGTGACGTGATAGGTGCACCACATGACTTAAAGTACAGTCAGTTTTATTTTAGCTCATATTTATTTTTAGCTACCCCGCTAACCCTTTTATTTTAGCCCTAACCCTAAACCAGGAAATACCATAAATGTTTACTTTTTTTGTTTATATATTTTTAACTGTAACCCTAACCTAGGAAATACCCTAAAATGTAAATTTTTTTCACATATGTATTTTTAATGTTAAAATGAAAAAATATATATATGAAAAAAGCAGGATTGGAACCCACAGCAGCGGAAAGATGAATTTTTGAGTCAGGCGCTTAGAATACACGGCCATCCTGGCACGGTGAAAACACACAGGTACATTACGCTTATGTAGAAAAGATATGGAAAACGTACATTTCCGTATCAGTAGTTCCGGGGTCTATAGATAAGGAAACGTATCGATAGACACTTCGTTAAATGTTCCCTTTAAACCAGTTAATATCTAAAGTATTCCTGCTCTCTACAATAGCTCTCATAATGTTTTTTCATCCTGGCAAGTTCCACTATTCTAGCCTAGTGATAGGCCACACCACTTCCTTACTTTTTGTAAGAAAGTGTTTAAAACATTAAATAATAAAAAGGATATTAGGATGGATACCAGGCTACCACTATTTATTCACCAGTCATATTGGTGGAGTTCAGCAACATCTGTAGCCACTCAGCCATTGAGATGGTGCAGTGATGGCAGCAATAACGTACTGTAGCAAATATTAAGGATGTTTTTTTCTTATACATTCAAACTTACAAATATCACAAATGAATATATAATGTCATCTTTTTATATTCTCCCTTTAATGAAGTGTTTCTAAACCTTCTTTAGGGAGGGCTGATGATGGTCACAACTATGCAGTAAAACAATTGTCCTTATTTCATTGCAATAACAGAACATGCATAGCTGTCGTGAAAATATTGCTCAACATGTAGTGTTGACGATAGACATAATGTGCAGACAAGGTTAAATAAATATATCAAAATAAAGTGACATACAGTGATGTTTTTGGTGTAATGTGACACCTAATTGATTAAAATTATCTTGTTTTCCCTTGTCTATTTCAACAATATTGTGTAAAATTTCACAGCCTCTATATTGCAATGACAAAGCTTTGGCAATACTTTAAATAAGAATCAAGAGGAATTATTCTAATATGGTATTGGTAACCACCATAAACCTATATTTTACCTCGTAATTTATTGACTTCGTTAAATTATAATTTGAGAACGCAAAAAACCACAATGTCATGGCGACTCTTGGGCTTAAATTCAATTCATTAAAAAAATAAAATAAAAAAATCGCAGAACTATTGACCTTTTTTTTTTTTTTTTAAATCACAGACAACTTCCTCCCTGGACCGGAAGTCTCGGACGTAAGAGAGAAAAATAATGATTTTTTTTTTTTTTCTCTCTCTCTCTTTTTTTCAGTCTGAAAACATAAAACACAAACCTTTACCTGGATCACTTTTAAATTTCTTGACAGTCTTTCGTGGTGCGCTCGGACACTTGATCTGCGGGACGGACGGCAGCAGAGACGTCTTTAATAACATCTTCTGGTTTGCATCATTGCGCCGTTCGGCCTCTTGGTAGGTGAACGGGTGCGTTGACTTTAGGTGTTTAAAAAGGTTGCTGGTGTTGTTGCAGTGTCGCACGTCTTTGTGGCAGATGCTGCACATAGCATTTCCCGGAGTAGTTGGAGAGAAATAACTCCAAACAACGCTTCTTTTCCTCTGCCGTCCCTCCATGATGCCGTCCCGCGGTGTCACAGAGACGCGCCGCACTGGCTTCTTCTTCTTCTTCTTCTTTGTCGTCGTATCTCGCGTTTTGCTGATTGGTCAACAATTGTAGGTGTAATACCGCCACCCAGTGGAGAAGAGTGTGGACAAAGGTAAAAAACCAGGGTTGGGGTCAATTATAATTTGATGTTTTAAGATATTTTTGAAGAACGTCATGATGATGACATGATTTGGTTTGAATTTTAAACTGGCATAAATGGTCAGTTTTGTATTCTATTTTGAAAGTGGCACATTTTGCCCTTTGAATAAGAAAAACATGTCTTATTTGTTATGATTATTATTGTTAATATGAATAATACAAATAATAATAAATGTTTCATATATATATATATAAGCGCTGGGCAATATATCTAGGTTCACGATATATTTATCTCCATTTTGGAGATATGGAAAATTACAATATCGTCTGTATCACTATATATATATATATATATATATATATATATATATATATATATATATCACTCCAGTTCAGTAGGGGGCGATAATGCGCTTCTAAGTTGGTTGTCAGTCACAAATAGAAGCGTGTTTGTGTCTTTGCACTTTTATCATAGATTGGCAACAATCTTTTTCAACACGTGGAAACCGGAAGCTTTCTGTCACATCTGTAAGCAGCGATTCCCATCTGGAATGAGCTTTTTCCTCTTTTGTTCAAAGGAGACAGAGCACCGCTGAGGATCCATGGTGTGTGTGGGAGCGTCCTGCACGAGGACTGTCCACAGACTGTGTGTGAGAGGACTCTGTAGTCCGTCCTACCCGGAGGATCAGGACCCAACCCGGCTCCTGCTGCAGCTCTGTGTGGACAGGTACTATGTCTCCCCAGGAGAAGCCAACAAAGGGCGCTTCCAGCGGGGTGTGTCCTGCTCCTACGGTCCTCTGGGAGCAGAGCTGCACAGGAACCTCTTAAGACAGTGGTGGCTCTCCGTGACCCGGTCCAAAGCAAGGGTGTTCGGGTTAAACACGCAGAGCATCGGTGGGGACCGAGCTACCAGACCGGGTCAGCTGAGGGTTGTGGACTGTGATGGTTTAACGCAGTTATTAAACAGACGTGATCTGAGCACCGAGCAGCTGGTCCAGGAGATGAAATCAGTCCTGCAGATGTCATCGCCTGTGAGGACCAACCTGCTTCAAGGTCAAATAACTTTATGCACCGAAATTATACATATATGGTACACACATATGGAGGTAGATTTGTGTCTTAATTATTCAATTAAAAAAAAAAAAATCAAAGAAGTGTTCAAATTCAATTATTTGGATCTCAAAAAAAAAAATTCTACATTTGAAAACTTTTTTTTTATTTAATAAAAAGGACACAAATCTACCTACACACACACACTGTACTAATTAGAGTTTGACCAATATTATGTTTTTTTTTTTAAAAAAAAATTGATATATCAGCCAATATATGATATAAGAACATTGATATATACACCATTGAACACATGAACACAAATTTGTATACCAAAATATCTATTTCGGAGGGACAATGCAATTCAACATAGATACAAAAGTTTGCGGCTGATGCAAATAGAGTATGTAGCTAATCCTAGTTCACAACTCCTGTCCCTGGTTGGACCTTTTTACTACAGTGAAATACATTCAACATGATAAAAACTTACCCATCCACAATACAAAGATTATTAAACATTCTCGCGCATATTTACAAATGTATGCAATTTAGCCTACAGGTTTTAAAATCTGATATGGTTTTGAGTTCAGTGGGTAATGGAATCCACAGCTTGGCACTTTTGTAAATGAAGGCAGACTGACCTAATGAAGTCCTGCAGTGTGTTATCTGACAGTTGTGATTGATGGAACCTCTGATTCGAGAAGAAGAAGCAAAACACTACTAAATAAAAATAAGGAACTTTAACTAGTAAGGTAGTAGTAACACTGTCAAAACAAGGGCCGTAAGGCCACTGATAAGAAAAGGCAAACTTGTGCAAACTGTATTTTTTAGAACTAGTGCATTGCCCATAGGGAGTAGGTATTGCTATAGGCAAGTGGGATTTTTAATATTTAGCACTGTAATACAGCATACATCTGCAGCTGAGAGAGAGAGAGAGAGAGCTGGATGAACAACGTTAGCAGGCAGTGGCAATGGATTAATAATGTAAACAAATTGTAAACGCACCAGCATGAAGTTATGCCTGAGAAACACTTTGAGACAGTGTAACTTACAGATGAGTGAAGACAGTATCCAGACATCCAGAATGTATAGGGCTAAGGGAGTGAAGATTTTATGGCTTAATGTTACTTGAGTAATCAAGAGTGTGACGTATAGCGGCTAGCTACGCACAAACATCCACAGATTCAGATTCCAGTTTGTTGTCCTCGCTGATCCGGATCTCCTCATACCGGAACAGACTCGGTCCGGACTCGTTTAGTGTCATTATACTATGTACTGCTCCAGCTCGCGCCGCTGCAGGTACAAATCTGCGGTCACGTGAAGCACTGGTACTGTACGTCCATTTATTGACTCGGGAGGTGGGGCGTGGGCAGTGTTGCCAACTCCTCAGTACAGAAAGTAGCTAATGGTGGTCCAAAAAGGCGCTAGAAGTCGCTAAATGACATAACACCTGTAGATTCTATGCAGTGTTCAACCTATCCTGAGTAACCATGCCGGCTCAATCCACAGTGATGATGTCATCAGTTCTAAAATTCCATAAAATTGTCCACTCCTGGTGGTCAATTTTATGAAATAATTTACGATTGGTATCATTGCAGTCCAAAGAAATCTGACGTTGCACACCATTGAGCCAAGCAGCAGCCATGTTGAAAGTCTCAGGTCAATCTGAGCCTGATTCGCAGAGATGTTTGAGGAACACAGATAGACACACACACACACAGACAGACAGAGATTCATTGCTTTTATAAAGAGATACAATGTAAAAAGAATATTCATAAATAAAGTTGCTTATGATTTATTTATTACTGCCGATTCAAAAGTGGCACCTTATAATGCAGAAAGCACAGAATGACAGAATTTTCAACAATAAAATTAATACATCAGTTACATATGATAGTCCAACCAATTAATCAGCCGATTTTGATTACTTGATGATAGCAAAAATCTTCCCTATCAGTCGGTCAGGCTGTAGTAATTTCCTGTTATTGTTAATGATGTTAATGTTGTTTTCCTAGTTTGTTTAGGCTTTACCTTTCTTTCATGTTGTGTTTGTGACTAGGTGCTCTGGAGCAGTTCGTTCCCTCATCAGAGCTGGTGAACAGGAAGTTACCGTTTGGTCTGGCTGAGGCTGGTCTGTGCTTTCAGCCTGCAAATGGCTCTGGTTGGTGAGGCTTCGTCTTTTCTCTGTCATCTGTTTCCAACTAGATTTACATCACGCCCATAACAATGGTACTGCTTTATCTGATTGTTTAGATTGGTTTTGGGTTGATTAGGAGAGAGAACCACATTAATTAGTGGATGCAAAATAACAAAAAGGCTACATAAATGTCATTTATTTTCTACACCAGGGGTGGGGAAACTTTTATGTTCAAGTCTTATTGAACATATGATGAACTAGGCCTGGGTGATAAAACGATAAAAATTAATATCTCGATAGAGATATAATCAATATCAATAGAAAATATGTCCAATAGAATGTTTGATGATTTCATTGAACACCGTTAGAAAAATCCCATAAACAACCCCTGACCCAGAACCGCAAGGTTTTCTGGGGGATGTAGGAAGAGAAATGGCTTGAGCCTCTCCAAAGTAGCTGTGTGTACATTAGCATTAGCCCCATTAGACAGTAATGTAACTATTGTGATTATTACACCAGAATATACTGTTAGTACTGCTCTCAGTGATTAAATAATCAAGCCTGATCTGGTTTAATTATAGGAAATCAGAAATATTTAGCCACCATAACTTTATGTAACTTATCAGATATAACGTAAACAATATTCAGCAGCAGTGGTTTACATTGAACACTAGATACGCTATTTGATATATTTTTTTAAGAAAAGAATTTCATTATAAATGAGGAAATAAATTGCCCCCATAATAATTTGTTAATTTCATACCCTGCTGTTCGTTTCATGTCAGAGATGTTAGTTATATATCAGGTGTGCACGGATTTATTATTTATGATTGTGTTGCACATTTTGTTTGATTAAGCATTTATTTAATGTCTAATATTTGTACATTCAATAGTTTATTGTTTAATTGAGGTTTTTTTCCATAGTTTTGTTGACCTTTTTTTAAATGTTAAAGCTGATATCTGGAGTTTCTGAGAAATCTATGTTTATGTATGATTCTTTTGAAATGCGAAAAAATACCTAACTCGTTTACTATGGTCTACTGCCAGTGGTCATTCATATACATTAATGTATATAAGTCCCTCCTTCGTCCTATAGTCCCCTATACAAATGGAAATGATCGCTGACTGCGCCCAGCCTGTGAATGTGGAACTGTGCACGGAAACAAGGCCGCGCGACAAAACAGCAAACAGATAAATATGATTTTGGCTCTTACCTGACCCATAGACCTATATCAATGTGACCCGATGCGACCTTGTTATGATGCGCGTGCAGAAAAGTAGAGGCGTGGCTTCTGGTAGATTGCAGAGGCTGTGGGTGGAAGTGGAGCTGTTGAGGGCGGGACATCGAGAAGTCCTCTCAGAAACTGAATAGCAGCTTTAAAAATTATTTTTAAAAATAAAAGTATTCAAATTTCAGATTTTTTTCTTCTGGTCCTTATTTTGAATTGGTTTTTAAAAAAATGAATCAATTATTATCGATATTGAATGATATGAGACACGTATATCGTGATACATTTTTCAGGCTTATCGCCCAGCCGTATGATGAATATGATTATCATATGATAAATTGTCATTAGAACATTTTAAAGTAGCCCTTTTTTTTCAAGCAGGCCAGCCGAGGTCACTCAGACGTCTCTCGTGTGGTTCTGTTCTCCTCGCACCTCCTCACAGTGGTTGGACCACTGGACGCGACAGAGGCTGAAGTGGTGGAGAAAAGTGAGTAAAAATGACTTAAAAACAATGTTGACCAAAAAAACAACATGTAGGTTGACAGCGTGCTGCTCTGTCCCTCTTTACCATGTGAAATAGGCAAACGTTTTCTTTGTACCTCACATCTACTCACGTCTGCCCTACTTATATTCTTTTGCCTGTGTTGTTAGTTTGCCCTGTTTCTGTCAGACTTCAGCACCAGTGAGGTGCTGGGGGAGGATCTGGAGGAGGCAACTACCCGGGGTGTGAGGATCACGTATGATTTCCCTTGGGGGAAAGAGACGCTGGAAACACTGTGGAGTCGAGGGGAAAGTGAGCTGTTGCAGATTTATGGAGGCGAACGCTCTAAACTACAGGTAATACATTGCTTTATGGTCAGAGATATCAACTATGCCAGGGTTTTTCAACCTTGTGGGGTTGCCTGAAATGTCTAATAATTGCTGATTGAAAATTAAAATTAAAATGACACAATCTTAAAAAACTGTATTCTAGACTTTTACTTTGTCAAATGTGAATCTAGTTGATGATGATGATGATAATAATAATAATAATAAAATGCAGTTAAAAAAATATCTGAGCCGGTCACTAATCCTGGCTACTTTGTATTTGGTCAGGGACGTATAGGGATTTTCACTGCATGATATTTCATAAAATGGGCATCATCTGGCAAGGTTTGCATGAATATTATGATGCAAATAAATCTAAAAATACTTTGAAATCTTATACAGGACTATAATTGAACTAAAATAGGGCATACGATACATTTAAATAGATTTAGAGTAATTTTAAAGATTTTTTCAAAACAGCAGTCATGGCCAGACAGTAACACCAACTGATATTTTGACACTTTGAATAACAGAATAAATTACTGAAGTAATAAAGTAACATTTAAAAAATAAAAAATGCACATACAGTATATACAATACAGTATATACCTTTTTTTTAACTAAAAGAAATGCAGTTGGACAGAATATTTAGGTGTCACATCATTGACCCAATATAGTATAACAAACATGATCAAAAAGTAATTCTAAAAAAAAAAAAAAAATGTCTTTGGGGTTGCCAGAAATTCTTGATGTCAAAATGGGGTCACGATCCAAAAAAAGGTTGGGAACCACTGCACATTACCATTAAGCATGTGTTTCCAGTACAGCTCTAATCCATCACTTCATTGCTCTTTTTAGGGTAAAGTTGTTTTTTAGCCCTGATTGTCAAACCCTCAGAATCAATCCTGTTGAATGTTGTTGGTTTATCTCAAAGTTGACCTGGCAAAATAATGACTGGATGGAAGTTGGAGCTTGCAGCCACTTTGACTGTACATCATGTAAATTACAGTTTTATAACATTACAAATGGGTAATCACTGATGTTGCATTGTGTGTAACGTTATGTTATTGTTCACATCAGTGCCGAGATGGATCAAAGACGGTTCCACACGTTGTATCCATGACGGGGAACATGGACCGCGGTGTGTTGGCCTTTCTGTCTAACTCGTTCCAGCAGCTGAAGAGCGATGATGGCAAACAGAAGCTGCAGCACAGAAAGGTGACTGTCTTCTTAGTATCACTGATCATATACAGTATTGTTATCTTCGTGAAAAGGGAACATCTAGATTTTTTGTCACTTGTTTATTTTTTTGTTTTGACCTGTTTTATGACAAACTCGTATTAATCAATCTTTACTTATTGGAACAATCACTGAATATTTGTGCCCACTTTTAATTTCAGGTACTTAAGTTGCATCCAGTATTGACTCCAGTCAAAGTATCTCTAAACATCAGTAGGGGAGCCACGTTGGAGCTTAGACAGGTAAGACATCAGGCTACACATTAGTGGAACACGTCGTTAAAAGGGGTAAAATGCTCATTTGTTTCAACTATCATTAAGGTATGTGAAGGACTTCTGCAGGAGTTCCTGGAAGCTGATATCACTGTCTGGCCTGGATATCTTGAAACACTGCAAACATCAATGGAGCAGTTAAACAGGAAGTAAGTGACTGTTGTGTAGTTTTGATCCAAAGCCATTCATCTGTGTTGGAAAGTAAGGCTACTTTCATAGCTGTAGAGTCCCAGACTCAGGCTGAATTATAAGGTTTCATTTATTCACAAAACTTGATCTTATCTGATATAGACTTGGTCTACGTGTTCACATCGGCCCAAACGAGGCAGACTTTTTTGGAAAACCAATCTTAGAGTGGTTAAAAGTAAACGCTCCAGGATTCAGCAGAGTGAATGCACCCTTAAGAAAAAAAACAGATACTGAACAAAATCCTGAGTTGTCACATTGTTTGCATTCAGGTAGCTTTGAGTATGTGTCTTTGCTTTGCAGGTATGATGAGATGGGAGTGCTCTTTACTGTGTTCATCAGCGAGACAACTTTGGAAAGTGGCCTCGTTCAGGTTCGAAGCAGAGACACAATTATCAAAGAGACCATGCACATTTCACAAATCAGGAATTTTATCTCCAGATACATTTCTGCTGCAGACAATATATGAAACTTCAAGGGTTGTTTTTCTGTATTTGTTTTAAGACATTTGAACACAAAACGATCTATAACATCAATGAGTTTGCTGCTCTTTAATCTGTCAGATTTTTATTCAAAGATAATCTTGTTCTGTTTGGCAGATTATGCTTTTGTGCGTCTCTGTTCATACAAAGTTGGATTTTTTCAAGGGGACTCTAGTGTTGGAAGTTTTCATGCGCAGATTTTATTTAAATATATATATATATATATATATATATATATATATATTTGTTTTCTCTCTCTCTTTGATCTTCTCATTTTATGCTAAAGAGTTTTCCTTTTAAACAGCCTCCTTTGAATTGAACTCTGGTGAATATTAGTACTCTCTGTTAACTTGTGCATGTTTTTAATAAATGCCATTTTGCAATAATATAAGTTGTGTTCCCTCAATATTCTTGCACCTCTTTTGCAATAAGCAAAATTGTTTAAAAAGCCTCTCCATATTTCAGTGTTTCACACCCGTCTATGAGAGGCCAAAATGAAACCCACACCAGTAATTATGAAATGATGAACATGAATTACAAAATGGAAATAGAGACGATTGTTATGATGTCAGAGTTGGTAACATAAAAAACCTCACCAAAAAAACTTGCCCTGACTGATATAGGGCATCATTTATGAAGTAAGATCCACAAATAAAGTGCCTGCACTCAAAATGTGCAGCTTAAATAAAAAAACATTACTTTTATGAAATCCTATTATAAATGATACATAAATGTGAAAATGTACAGTTGTTTTAAATCCTTTTTCAAAATGTCCACTAATTTCACCTTTGTGAATAAGTCTGAGCAGCCTGCTCACTTTCCACTTTGTTGTGTTCAGGAAGTAATTTTCAACTAACTAAATATAGCTGGTGCCTTTCCTTTAAACTGCAGTAGTGAATAAATACTCTTCCATGACATGTCAGATTTTAAATGTATCTCTTACACAAATAATACACACGATTTTGTAAAACAAAACAATGAATAAACAATACAATTAGCTAGACATTGGGTGACCGTGCATTCGCCATTGGCCAACAGAAACAGGAAAATATGTATTTTTTTTAATCTATACCTGCTTATCCTTTACAGGAAAAAAAAACATTGTGTATTCCTTGTTTTCAATGTGCTTTGATCATTTTTTCCTCAATGTTTTTATTGTATTTGTATCTGACTTGAATTGCAAACATTGTTGACAAAGCAACATCATAAGCCACGTCTGCCTATTGATCATAATAGATGAAATTCAGTGCCCAAGAATTGATTGCTTTTTTTCACAAGATTATCAGGGGAGATCGCAAACGCAATCCCCCACTACCAGAATTATGCAGTCGAGATTCCAACATATTCACAGATATTTAAAGTCTCACTTATGGACTTATTGTCGGTGCGGAGGAGGGTAAGGTCGTCCATGTACAGACTTAACTTAGCCTCTTTCCCTGTTGCCCCTGGAATTGGTGATGTTTTTTGCATGCCGTAATGCACATGCTAGGGGTTCTATTGCCAGAATGAATAATGAAGGGGAAAGTGGGCAGCCTTGACGTACCCCTGATTTCACACAGATTGGTGCTGTGCTGCTTCCATTTACTAAGACTGGACTGAAAATATTAAAATACAACAGATCTACCCATGTTCTAAAATTGGTGCCAAAATAGAATTTTGATATAACAGACTGAAAGAAGTGGAAACCTAACCCCAACAGGCAGAGAGGGAGATGGCGCTCTTAAGCATAAAGATAAGAATCCCTAACAATAGCCAGACTATCTGTCATGGACCGGCCACGGACCCCACATGTCTGATCAATCCCAATGAGCTTTTCAATTACAGTTTGCATACAAAAGAACAGGGCTTTGGACAGTATCTTTACGTCACAACCAAGCAACGTCAAAGGTCTCTAATTTGTAAGATCTTTTTTATTTCTCTTCTTAAAGAGAAGAGAAATGGATCCTACTCTTAAAGAGGGGGGTAGTGTTTCTTTGGAAAAACTTTCTTTAAATACATGCAGTATTGGTTCCTTAAGCTGTTCCCAAAAGGTGTTGTAAAATTCTTCGGGAGACCATCAGGGCCAGGAGATTTTTTATTCTGCATGCTCTGCATGGCCTTGGTTATCTCACTGATGGCCAGGTCTCTCTCTAGCATGTCTCTTTCTACGTCACTAAGTTTTGAGGTTAGATGAGACAAGAAGTAAACCATTGACTGTTCGTATATTGATTTTACATGGTAAAGGTCACTGTAAAATGATGTAATAAACTTGAGAACTTCTTGAGGGTCTCTAACTTCTTGTCTGTTTTCATCTAAGACAACTTCAATACTATGTCTGGACTTGACCCAATTTTTTTAAAAAGTAGCGGGTACACTTTTCATTCTCCTCTAAGAGTTGTACTTTACTTCTTGTGAGCACCCCTCTACTCTTCTCATTAAACAGGTTAGGTTCATTCACATCAAAACCTGACAGTAACATAAGGTAATTTTGCTGTATTTTTCCTTGCATTCTGTTTTGGAAAGCTCTTTTTTTTGCAGCTTCCCTTTTTCCTTCTGCCATGAAAAAAACTCTTGTTTTGTGTTTAATGTCCTCCCACCATTCGCCCACTGAATTAAATAAAGGCTGTAAGGTAGACCACTGATTGAGTTTCTCTCTGTATCTTGATACAACCTGTGGGTTATCTCGTAGACTTATGTTAAGTTTCCAGGGACTGTCGTTTCTCCCCAGGTGATGATGTGGATGGTGAAAAAGAGGTGTAGTGTGGAAAATAAGTATTCATTGAAGCTGACTTGCAAAATAATACAAAGTTTATTAAAACAAGCAGAATCAAAACTGAAGGCAGAGACAAAAACCCTGGGGGAACAAAGGAGGTCAAACCATGTTCTGAGGCAAAAACAGGAGAACTGGCGATAACAGTTCAATGAGAGCAAACAGGGTCAAATCATGTTCTGAAGAAATCCAGCTCGGTAATCACATATATGGACTGACGAGAAATTTGAAACCCAACAGGTGGACCCCAATGCCTTACCTTTTAAGGCAAGTAAGGAAGGCAACAAATGTTCATTTCGGTGGAAAAACCCCATGCACAGTAGAATAGCACAAGAATAAGCAAATTCCATGATTGACAAGCAATAAACATCCCAACAGCCAAGCTACAGAAATAACTGGCTAGGATTGCAAACCCCACATGTTTTAAGACCACCTGTTGAAGGCCTATACTCAGCTTTTAAGTGAAAAGGTACATAGCATAAATGAGTATCATATTAACCAGTCAATACACCTCAGGACCATGATTAATCCTAACTAAACCATGAATTTTTACACTGCTGACTAATTTTTGGTAGTCTGAGAAAGGAACCGGCTCTATTGTGCAGGTAAGTGGCGTGACTACCGATGTGGTGAACACAAAATCAATGCGGGAAAAGGTTTTCCCATTTGTCCAGGTATAACCTGGAGTAGATGGGTTTAACATCTTATATATATCAGTGAGTTTGCAGCCTTATCATATTTTTGAAGCGTGTGTGAATTTGCATCAAGCCTTACAAATGATGTTGATCTTCTGTCAGCTACGTCTACAATACAGTTGAAATCTCCTCTGATTATTACTTCTCTCCTACAGTGAACCAAAGTTTGGATCGTCTGTATGACCAACTGGTCTCTGTGGAAAAGTAAACATTTATGACTGTTAATCTAGACCCTCTCTCCTCAATATCCACCACCATTAATCTTCCATCTATAACTCTCTCCACCCTCTGGATCTGGAGCTGGTGATTGTTAAAAAGGATTCACGAGGGATGGTAGTTCCTTCTGCATCAGATTCAAAAGATCTCTGTACACCTTTGTTGATAAGGTGGCACTGTTGGTGTCCGCCGCCAAAAGTTGGCCTGATGGCAGGTCTTCCTGGGTTTGCTGTACCTCCTGAAAGGATGGAGGTGTATGGTCAAGGTGTTGTTGGGTGTTTGTCTGCAGAAACAATAAGCTGGCTGTTTCAGGATGCTCTGGGTCAATTGGATCCTGTTGGTTATAATCCCATCCTGTGTTGGGCTGTCTTGTTTTATTTGCATAGGATTCAGCGCACTTCCTAAAAGTATGTGCATCTGACCCACAGAGGTTGCATTTCATTGGTTGGTTACAGTCCTTGGTGTTGTGTGCTACACTTTTGCAGTTTCTGCAGTAGGTGGCATCACAGTTTACTGCAAGGTGAGAGGAGCAGCCACACTTTCTGCAGGTCTTTGGTTGCCCAGCATAGAACACATGGCCTCGGAGTTGGCCCAGCTAGATGGTGGAGGGCAGATGATGAAGTAACTCTGAGTTAGCTTCACTCCTTAGCCGCACATAGAAACGCCTAGCCCCAGTTCGAATCCCATCTTCATCTCTCATGTCCATACTCTTTAAAACAGTGCAGTAAAAAGACAACCATGTGGCTATGTCTTCCGTTACCACCTTTTCAGAATAAATGAGCACTGTCAGTTTTTGGTTCTCTCTCAGAAAGTGGAATGAGAAGCACTTTACTGAGCCTTAGACTGTACTTTCTCTGGTGAAAATTCTCCAAGCATTGTTCAAACAAGCTGAAAGTTGTGAAAATTACCTCAAATATCTTTTTTCCTGGTAGGGCGGACACATAGTCAAGTTGAGGAGGGATGAATCCCAATTCTTTCTGGACGATGTGGCGGCTGAATTGTAGTCCAAGTCTCCCTGAAGCTCAAACTGAACTGCATTCCTCCTGGAACCAGTCAATACCATTGTTGCATGGTGAGTTTTGTTCAGTAGGGACAGGCTGGACGCTAGAACTATTGATGAAGAACGACAACTGATAAACCACCTTCATGATCATGGTGTCTCTCTTGCCAGGTAAGTATGAGTTGTACACCGACACACTATTGTGACTCACGGTAAAAGAAAATCTGACTTTATATACAGTTGAACAAGGTTTGCTTTCAGCGATATTCACTTTACTCACTAATTTAAAGAAGCACTGACACATAAAATATTATGTTACAATCTCTACGATCATATTACCCATCATGCATTTCAGTTGCTGCGCAAAGGAGAGGAAACAAACTGATCGTGGAAATCAAACGGAGAAAGGATATCAGTGGAACATTTCACTGGATAAACTAGTACTGTTTATTGCATATGTAATAAACTGCACTGATCAGGCTAAACAGAAGACGGAAAAGATCAAGATTATTGTGAAAGGGGCAGAGACATTTTTGAACATGAAGGAGCTGTCATGGGAGGAGGTGTAAAATATGTTGGAGAATGAAGGCAAAGCTAGTGCAGGAAAAGTGTAGAGTCAGAGTGAAATCCTGCAGATACACTGCTTGCTTGCGGTAAATTTCTGGGGGTCTAATTGGGGGGGTGATAATTATTTATTTTACTATTATTTAACTCCTTTTGGAAGTTATGGTCCTCTTAAAACTGTGATCCACTTAGAACAGTAGGTGGCGGTAAAGCACTTTTAGTTTGCCAACAGAAGAAGAAGAAGTTGCTGCGCATTGCGTGGAAATTATCGCGCAGGTGACGTGTGGTGTGGTTAGCTCTGCTGCTAGCTTACAGAGATGGCCGCAGACAAGCTCAGCGACGCTAAAGTTTCTTCCATGGAAGAAAACAAAGAAAACCAGCTGAGGGGAGGACTCGGGCTGGAAAGTATCCTTGAAAGATTGAGACGGGTCTTGGTGTTTTTTTGTTTTTTTTTAAATTTCAGACATTCAGATTTAGACTTTAGTGGCTAACATTAGTTCAGTGGTGCTAGCTTGGTGGAGAGCGGATACGCTATTGGGCTACGTGTCATACCGGAGCTGCATGGCAGGCACATGCGAGGAAATCACTGACCACACCGTGTTTCTAAATGAATGTTAAACATCCACCATCTCCGCTGATGAATGAGTGAATGGATTACGCACCTCTATGTCATCATCTGTAGTCATTAGAGTAGGTTATTTGGATGTTTTGGTGCCATCCAGCAGTGAAAAAGCTTGAGTAGGGTCTTGAATCATTCTAATACTGCCAGCAGCACTGATTTATTCCCTTTAAGAGTGGTTCTTTAACAGCGAATCTCAGTTCTACAAATCATCAAGGAGTCCCAGCAGCAGCATGGCCTTAGACACGGAGACTACCAGAGATACAGGTGAGCAGCTGCCATTGATGCCCAGGCGTTTAAGGAAAGGCTCTATTTTACTCGTTGGTGTAAAAGAGAATTATGTGTGAATCTGTAAAACGTGAAACTCAAATCCAAACCTTCCGAACATGCCAATCGGCCCGCAAGAGAAAATAAAAATGACAGAGAACTTAATCATATGTTAAGAACTTAATTTATTCAGACTTTTTTTTTTTTTCCAGGAAGTTTACTTTGGTCTCCTAACACCACCTTGAAAATGCTTCTTATGAGTTTTTTCAAGTGAGGTGATCAAAATAAACTTCCTGAAAAAAAAGTTGTCTAAATAAATGAAACCAAAATGAACTTGCTGGAATTATTTAAAACTCAATCATATATGTTAATGACCAAATAATGCAGATGTAGATATATCAGTCCCTTCCGATTCAAAATTTCAATGAAACCCTACTGTGTTTGTAGGTGCTTGCTGTTTCTCCTGCCTTTATCACACAACTGCAGTTGTTTTTAGTTGCAGTCTACGAAATTGGCGAAAGGATGCTCAAGTTTTCTAAAATCCTGCAATTTCTTACAGTCCATACGGTTATGTATCTACCTGTACATATACGACATAAGTTGAAGTATCGCCCGTTTATCTTTGAACACAAAGTTGTCCTAAGTTACACAAAAATAAGTCACAAAATGAAATAATTATGAAGTGAAGATCCTGCAGGCAGTGATATGTATAATCATTGCTTCAATATTGTAGGTGCCTTACATACTGTAAATATTATTTATACGTGGAAGATCAAACTGAGGCATGATAATGTTGAAATATTTTTTTACAACCTAAAATCTGCAGCCCTCTTGAGATCAAACTAATCTGTATTTGGTCCTGGAGCGAAAACCTCTGCTTTAAAAGTTGACAACATGAGTGTCTTTCTTAACAGACTGGGTTCCTTTACTACGGTTTATTTGTAATAAACTAAACATTATTCTTCCACTGACCATGTAATGTGAAAGATCTGGTGAGGTCACTGATAATGAAATTTAGTTGTAGTAAGTGATTACATTTCTCTTTGACTTTGAAGAAATAAAGTATAGGTTCTATGTTGGCTTGCTTGATTAAACTGCCCCTGGTAGAGCTGCTATATTGAATTATTTATCTTGTATTTTTTTTTTAATTTGTTTGTTCTGTAATTGACTGGTAAGTGTGTCCATATTGTACCTCTCCTTTTGTCCTGACACCCCTTGGATAATATGTTCGAACAACATATTGACATGTTTGAAACTATTGGTCAGGACTCAGCATAATGTGTTAATTAATCATATATATATATATATATATATATATATATATTTTTTTTAAGTTGCTCTACCTGTTTCAAAAGTGAGCAACTCCTATGAAAGTGTTCTGTAATTTCTCAAAATATGAAAAGTGCGCAGGAAACTTTGAGAACGTTGCATATGTGAAGACCGTTGCTGCCATTTGGCCCAAAACCCATGTGGCTGTACATTCATGTTAATTATAGAAACATCAGTTTGTTTGTTTTTTATAGTGTAACTACCATTTTCCTTAAAACTGAATTTTGCCTATTTTTTAAATGTATTTATTTTTTAAATTTTTTTATTGATTGTAATAAACATCTATACTTGCATATTGTTCCCCCAAATTGGTTTAACATTTTGTCCAAAGTTTTTCTAAAGATTGAATGATTTAGGAAATAAAATAACGACAAATAAATATAATGAAAGCTGAGTGGGGTATGTGGACTATTTTTACTCCATTCAAGTTATGGTGCATTCATTAAAGTGCAAAAACTATTTAAATACCCACTGCAAAATCAATTACTTGTTTGTATTAATGTTTAAAAACATTGACCTTACCACGTGATGAAAAGCTAAATTTGTGATTTTAAAAATTTGTTCGTTCAGAATTTATAACTTATTTTAAAACTCTCTTGTAATAGTATGCATCTTTAACAATGTAACCAGTTCCTTATCAATGTTCTTAGGGGATACTGCTCTCGCCGACTGCGCCGCCTTCGCAAGACTCTTGGCTTTAAGATGGGAAACAGACACAAGTTTGTTGGGAAGAAAATTACCGTGGAAATTCTGTCAGACAGCAGGTGAGGATAAATGGACTGAACAGGATGATTATGTGCAATGTTAGCTGAATTGAATTATTGCTAGTCCAGATGCACAACTTGCTTAAAACTGATTTATCAGCGGGAACAACAAACTACACAAAATGACACCAAAAACACACACACTAAGAGAGAAAAAACTATTACCATCAACACACAAAACGACAACAAATACACTAAATGAGAGAAAAATACACAAGATCACTTCAAAATACACAAAGTAAAAATAGAAACATACAAAGCGACATGAGAAACGACCAAACGACACCAAAAAAGGTCAGTGTTGGTCCCACATCATGAGAGTGACAGGAAATAATAAAAACTATAGAAATGTATTTATTCAGGAAGCACTAAATACTGTTTCATTCCACTTATTTTCAAATTGAGATTCTTTAAAATGTGTATCACTCGGTCATTTCATCATTGTGCTCTAGAGATATACAAAGATGGTACTTGGAGTCAGAAATAAAAGAAAGACGCTACTGGCGCCAGAAAAAAAGTTTAATTTTTTTATTAAATGCTTAATGCATCAACTATTTCATTAATGACAAACTTTTCTAAGGCTTTAGTAATTGTGTTGAACATTTTCTACCTATTGTAACGCAGGTATCTATTGTTGGTGTTGATGGAGGCAGAGCGGGCGTGGAGCTACGCCATGCAGCTGAAACAAGAGGCCAATACAGAACCCCGTAAGCGTTTCCACCTGCTGGCACGACTACGGAAAGCTGCCAAACACAGTGAGAAGCTGGAGAAGCTGTGTGAAAGCCCCCGTGTCGATGCCAAGACAAAACTGGAGGCTCAGGTGAGGGAAAAAGAAACTGACAGACTCACCTTGGTCTGATTTAGTTCAACATGTCGATTTGCAGTGGGAGTAGACTTTTGGAATACCCTTTAATGGTTTTCTGTAGTTACAGTTTGAGCTGTGGTTATATTACAGGCGTATACTGCGTACCTCACTGGTATGGTGGAGTTTGAGCTTCAGGAATGGAAGCGTGCCATGGAGGCCTTTAACAAGTGCAAGTGAGTTTCGTTTGCTTTTCCTAAGATTGTAAGCATTCATTATTCTCTGATTAATAATATTTATTAGTTATGAGCTTTATTTTAATACAATAAGTTCATAATGATCTATCAGCACGTGAAGAGCTCTTAGGATACAAATTATGGTAATAATTTGCATCCAATAAGCATCTTTCGTAACAATGTTACTATTGGTTATTACGGGTGCAATGATTTGTTGACATCGTCATTGTCGACAAAAATCGATAACAGAATTTGTCACGAGAAATGTATTTGTTTGACAATTGGCGGTTACATCATCACCGTATTTTTGCTCAGAGCTGTATGCACGTTTTTCCCTCAATTTAGACAAGAATATCCCTAAAAACCTTGTTCCACGGGCCAAAATTGCCTCCAAGTCTATTATTCTCTGGAGTGGAGTGCTGTTCACGGGAGCTCCGCGTTGCTGCCGCCCACCGGCCCCTCACACACTAGACGCTGCTTGTCACAGCCTACCTGAAGCAGCCGAGCAGCGACACACCGCTACCAGACCAAACCCCCAACAAAAGTGAACCAGTCTAAGTTCCTCCATCAGATCCACTCAAAGTTCCCACAAACATGTTGACAGAGCTGTTTCAGCAACCATTATGAACTGGAAACTGGACTAAAGCATGCTAAGCTAACCCACCGACACACAAGACTGGGCCAAGAGCTAACGCTAACGACTTCATAAAAGGAAAAGACCAAGTAAAATGTACATGGCTTACTGTCATCAAAACACAAAGGGCCACCAATTTACTTCTGGTAACAATTAAAACCTGTATGGAAGGCTAAAAGCCGTCACACGTCATGTGAAATAAAACTAACGTCACTATTTATCGTCTTAACTTAATATTACCTTAATATTTCACGTGTTCACAAGACAAAGCTTGTCCCATTAGACAGTAATGTAACTATTGTGATTATTACACCAAAATATTCTGTTTGCACTGCTCTCAGTATATTAATGATTAAATCATCAAGCCTGATCTGATTTAATTATAGGAAATCAGAGAGATATTTATCAACCATTATGTACAGTAACTTTATGTTAAGACTCAGCAGCAGTGGTTTATATTAAACGATAAAAACACTATTGGAGTTATTTTTGCTTTTCATGTGCTTTTTTAAAAAAATCATTATAAATTATGAAATAAATGAATTGCATACAATAACACTAATAGTAACCTACATGCACAAATATATTCCATAAAATATCAGCCCATGAGCTCTTTGAGTTTGCAGCTATTGTAGCCTTTTTTAATGTGTAAATGCTGTTACTGAAGCAGATTCTAGTGTGGATGTATTCAATTTCATTTGTGTTTGCAAGGAACCTGTTTACATTTAAGTTGGGAATTGTTTTATTTATTTATTTATTTTATTTATTGTCATTTTTATTGTTACTGTGATAAATACCAGAAATTATTGGGATACATTTTTTAGTCTATATTGCCCATCCCTAGTCTAGGAGCATTTCACACTTGACACAAAACAAAGCTTACTTGTCCCAAGCCAAATTTAAAAGATTGTAGCAACATAGAGCAAATAATTGTACAATCTATCATCCGATTAGTCGAATAATCGTTTCAATAATCGATGACTAGTCGACTATTAAAATAGTCTTTTGCAGCCCTATTGATTATCTTCCACTGGCTTTACAGTAACATCAGATAAACCTTGCCCCCCTAATTATATATTGGTAGTGTGTGCTTTTTTTGACTCTACTCCACACAGACCTCTGTAATTTTTCTTTTGTTGTCTATTCTGCAAGGACCATCTATGAGAAACTAGCTAGTGCATTCACTGAGGATATGGCAGTTTTATACCGACAGCGTGTTGATGAAATATCACCCAACATTCGCTACTGTGCTTACAATATTGGTACGTATCACATAAGTTACTTTCTGAAGTGTCAATCAAAGCTGCAATGAAATTTTAAAAGCTTTATTTATTGTTGTTTTTTTTTTTTACTGTTCATCGCTACTTTTGTAACTACATGTTTCCATATGATTACAGGGGATCAGAATGCCATCAATGACTTAATGCAGATGAGACTGACTGGTGGTGGAGGAGGCATGATGGCTGAAAAGCTTGAGGTGAATTAATTGCTGTTAGACTTTAGTAAATACCACATTTGTTTGATGTTTGACTTTTATGCTTTTTACATGCAAAACTGTGAATTGTGACGTTGTACTTTAACTTGAGTAGAGTGTGTTGTTGTAATGTGTCCATATTCTCCTCCTCAGGCCCTGATCACTCAAGCAAGAACCAAGCAGGCTGCCACCATGAGTGAGGTGGAATGGCGAGGTCGGGCGGTGCCTGTGAAAATCGACAAGGCTCGCGTCTTCCTGTTGGGTCTGGCAGACAACGAGGCCGCCATCGCTCAGGTCAGGGTTCAAAACTCAATCATTTGTGTCTCCCACATCGGCTGTATTATGTCATTTAAGGAAACTAAAAAAACAGTAAGTAAATAAGTACAATTTTATATGCAACACAGTCCATATGTAAAGTATTGGGCCAACCGTGACACAGTGGTAAGAGTCGGTCATCCAATAACCGAAGGGTTTGGGTGGGGGGGGGATAATGCACATATGTAGCTGTTTCCATTACAGATTTTCTCAAAATAAGAGCAACATTTCTAAATGTTGACAAAGTGTAATTGCGCTTTGAACGTGTTGCTACTGAAAGCTCTTTTGAGCAGGAGCCTCGTATCTCCCATGAAATCTCATCCTGCGAGACTTCGCTGCAGGAAGATGGATGCTCCAAACCTCCTTTGTTTCATGTCTAATGTGTCAGTAATAATTTTAAAGTATAATGATTTGAAATGTCTCGGCCTCCTCTTCTGTTTACACGCATTGTCATGTTTTCTCGGAGAGAAGTGGTCATGTGACCAGGTACGTCACGTTCTATGACGTGTATTTACAGAAAAAGTGTTTCCCTAGCGCTTTTGCGATACATTGCAGTATCGAAGTGAAACAAAATTCTTCCTCATGAAAGCATAAATTTTTTTTTTTTTTACGATATTTTACTTTTTTTAATTGAAATTCAGGTGTTTTCATTACCATTGTGCATTTCAAAGGGTAACGGAAATACAGCTAATGAGTTGCTTCTTTTGCCAGCTCACCTTCAAAAAGGCCTGTGGGGCGTTTTTTTCCTTAAATTTTTGACAGAAATGACACCCTAAAACACTTTACCGGTTGTAACCAGACAGCATGCAGTCATGTCATTCATCTGCTGTAATGAGAAACTGAAATACCACTGTCCTCTAGTGCCCCCTATAGCTCACCATTGTATAATGCACCAAAAAGCTTTTACTGTAACTGTACAGTGAAACTGTGTATTGACAATAAGGCAAATTCACTTTTAATTAAATTAAATTCAACTTTATTTATAGAGCACCAATTACAACAACTTGTCTCAAAGCACAAATCACAAAATGTAATGAGATTATATACATGTGTATTGGAATACAATATTCATCTTAGACCTCACACACAACACTGTTGGGCCTTCACTGTTCCTCAATCTTCGCGCCTGTTTAAACAGAAAAAGGCATTTGTTTTACACAAATGGGGTCATCTCGGACTGAGAGTATCTTAAGTGTGTCTGAATAAGCCACTAAAAAAGTGTCTAAATAAAATACATCACTGTTTTTTGTAGCATCACCTCAACAGAACACATCCATTAAAAGCAGCAGACTAAACAAATGATACCGACAGGTCAGGTTTATTTTTCTGCAAAACAAGTTTACTATAAATCAAGGCAGCTATATTTTTGTAATGATTAGGCCTTCATTTAAGTAATACCTATTTAAAAGGTGATGTAAATAGTAATCGGTTAACTATGGAAAAAGTTATCACATAGCATATAGAACCTGCAAATTCTCTTAATGAGTAATTGATTAATGGGTTACTAGATGGATAGACTAACCAGTTGCTAATAGAATGGTTTACTGTAGCCCTATATGAGATTAAACTAGATATAGCATGGCAAGAATCTCAAAATCACTTCCTGGAGTCAGGTTTATTGCATTCTTTTATTACTTTATTCTATTCAACCATTTTAAAAACATAATTTTAGAGAACAACTCACAGGCCCCTGAAAAAGTATATGGGAAGAGGATATTTGATTGAATGATATTTAGTTCCAGGGTGGCAAATGGCCGAGGTGATTACTTATACTGTATAGTAAGATTAGTTAATTACAGAACAGCACTGCCTTTCAATTTAGATACAGCAATAGATGGCCAAGGTTGATGGTAATGAAGAAATTTAATATCAGACTTTTGAGGCGAGAAATTTATTTTAAATATCTTCAATAGGCAAATGTGTCAGGACCCTTGGTTAAACAGTTAAAATGTCTAATGGGGATAAATTGACCTTATGTTTCCCACATGTGCTGCGTGTCTCAGAGTTGAGGTTAACACAGACAGTTCCCCAGAGCTTCAGGAGGTGGTGCTCTCCTCTTAACAGTATCAAAGGCCCCTTCTGTGTCACCACAGCTCATTCCTCCTATTGTCTCTTGCCTGAAGAATTGGCACACCCTACGTGCACACCTGTTCACCACACCTCCATTAACTCAAGACTTTGGCATGTTGCTTTTCTAATCGCACAACCACATTCTATGAATTTCAACCCACTCCTGAATAGAAGGCTACACCCAGCAGATCTTTGAATGGATTATCAGGTCTCTGGTTCACATGTTGCCTAGTGGGAGTCTACAGTGCCACTACTCAACATGTTGATCAGACGATACCACACAAGAATGTAACTGAAATCTCTCACACTATGGAAAATTAACATGGTTGAACTTGAAGTTTTAGCAACTGAATTGTGATTTCCAATGCACAATAGACAACCCAAAAATGAAGCATCAACACTTCAGTCTTCTCCCTCTGGGGAGGATAAATCGGGTTGGGCTTATCATAAACTCCAGAAGAAGAAAAGCATTCTCCTGTAAACTATTTATCTATCCGATGTTCTCTTTGATCCATAGTGGATGCTTGACAGGTTGGACTTTAATTGGGTTTGTAGCTTCAACTAACTGAACCCTTCCGGGTGGTTTTTAGCTAGTGGTTCACATGACATACATGGTCTGGTCTTCAAGGAAGCCCCCCGGGTTTTTGCTGTTAATGTTATGCCACCAATTACAATCTACCAGCACTACAAGGAAATTTTTTTTCTCAGCAGGGATGTGACCCATATTATTCCCATTGTCAATAATGGCTTTATTTCTAGTGTTACATTGAGTGTATTTTCTTTTTAAATTTTGAGCATAAAACATGGAGTTCTCATATCTCAGCAACACAGGCCTATTGTGTTAGTGTGTCAAAAGAGAGGGTAAAGCAGCCAAGAACAAGAAGCGTCATTCACACATCCAAGCCCTGAAACTGAAAAGTGTCTAATTACCTCTTAGAGTTGTGTGCAGGAATGCATCAGCAGCCTGCTTGGCCACATACCTGTTTCTGCCTGAGTTTACTGCAGTCACCTTAACAGTTGCTCTTTGTATCAAAACCCTCATTCATACATGAAATGTTCATTTCATTTTTTTAAGCATTAAACTCCATGTTTTTGAGATGTACTTGTCCATTCATTTGAATGCCTGTTGGTGCCAATCATCACTAATATCAGCTGATATTCCGCTATTACATGTTATTAACATTTTTGTCATTTTTGTTGGTGCTGTAACTGATGTGTCAGTTCATGTAATCTCAAACGAAACAATAACGTTTTTACACCTTGATTTACATTTTCACAAGCCTTAAAGGGCAGCTGTTTGAACGCTTCCCCTTCCTTTACACAGTGAAAGCAAATAGAGAAAACTTACTATGTGATTCTTCACTAAATGAGTTCAGGAGTGGCATCGGCTGTTCCTTCAGGCAGACCAGCTCATTTTGTCAACAGCACGGGAGAGAAAAAGCAAGGAAATTATGGGGACAAGAAAAATATGAGAAATAAAAATATGGTAAAATCGGTTCAATATCAGGTCAGGACACTGTTACTTCCAACTGAATTCACAAGTACAGACACAACATAGCATCCTTAACAAATCACACTCGTTAAAAGGTATGACTTGTCTTTGTTATACTTTCATTGGTGTATTTGCTGTGATGTATGACATGCACACCTTGTGTGCAGTCAACAGTGAACATATTATAATTGAATTGTACTTTTTCTAATGGATTGGCTGCACAAAGTAAAGTAATCCCAGTAAAATTACTTTGACACAGTTTAAGTAACACAACTTCAAACTTGAAATGAAACCACCAATAAACTCCCTATTTATCTTTATATATTATACACAAAGTACCATAATATCATGGTTACTCTTACGACATACTTGAATCATTTTCAGAAAGTTGTGAACCAGGATTAAAAACCTTCTCACGCCAGAATATTCAGCTGAGTAATTGGCTGAGCTGAAAGGGATTCTCCCTGCGATTGAGTGACTTTTTTCACGACTGCTTCTCACTGCACAAACTTCATTTGCATCCCATTAGTGGCATCCAACTTCTGTGTTTTTGGCCCTTTAATAGACTAGCTTCCTGGCCAAGGCTTGTGCATCCAGTGAGATGAGAGAAACTTCAGCACCTCCCTTTCTACAGTGTGCAAAGGGGGAAAGAGTAACTTAGACATTTTAAGACATAAATCCTAAATGATGATGCATTTAGGTAAACTCTGTGACCATGTTGTGTTTGCCATTTTCTTTTTTTTAAGTACTTCTACACACTTCCTGTATAGACTTGACTCTTTGTTTTGTGCAGGCCTCAAAGGAGGAGACCAAAGAGCATCTGTATGAGACCCTGCTGGCTGAGTGCAGAGACACCATTCAAGCAGTGAGAGAGGAGCTCAAGACTGAGGCGGTAAGAGAACAGCAGCTCATACATTAAGGTTGTCAGGATTGAGGTTTTAGGATGTCCTTAAAGGAATCAGAGCTATAACTTAAAAAGTCCAGATTTAGAGGAGCCTAGCCTGCTTATAACAGGGGAAAAATGTTTTTAAAAAGTCTTGCTTGTCTTCGCAGAAACAGCGTGAGAGGAGTTCAGAGGGAGACAGTGGGAAAGTGTCCAACCTGCAGTTTCTCCACAGGTAAACAAAGAAGCACCTTGAACAATCCTGGTGTACATGTAAAGATTGAGATCAGAATGAAACAGTACAGTGCTAATGCCTCATCGGTGCTCAGCATTACACAATAGTCATTTTTTTTCTCACAATCTTTGAAAATGCCTACATTTTTTTTACAGATCCCGTAAAACTGCCTCAAATTCTACCACATACTTTGAGATAATAGCTTTGAAATCCATTATAACTGACATAAATTTTGACATAAAAGTTACATGATCCCCAAGAGGGACTGATAACTGCTATAACAAGAGTCTGTTACTTCACTGCAGAGAGAGAAGTGTTGGGATTGATCGTTATCGACACTTATTGGAATATATAGAGACTTTCTGCAACTTTTTTAGTTTTACTTGGCTGATTTACTTAAACATCTCAAGCTTAGAATGATATTCTACTTTAATTGAACCTGTTAAAAATATTTAAAGCTTTTTTTTTTACACGGTTTGGATTTAGCAACCGTTTGATTCTGACAGTTTTTAACTTGCACAAAAAAACAAGCACATTTCTTGCTAAAAGGTTAAAAATCAAATTATGGTGAAGCTTTTATTTAGAGACTGTGGTGAATCTAATGGTGCTTACCTGTTTCAGTTACCTGACCTACATCAAGCTGTGTACGCTAGTGAAGAGGAATGAGAGCATGGCTCACACTCTGCAGGCTAAACTGAAGGAACCGGAGGCTGATGAAAACAAGAGAGGTCCTCGTCCTCAGGACCTCATTCGCCTTTATGACATCATCTTGCAGGTCAGTATAAAGGCAATGTTAGAATTTTCCTTCTAATATTTGATTGTACTGTATATGTGTTTTTGTACGGCCGAAGGTGGCTTTTAAAAATCTTTTTTAAGAAAGAACGCAACTAAAGCAAAAATATTACAGATGTTCTAAAGCTGTTTCATTTTTCATGATAACATTCCTGATTGCCATAGTGACTTATTTTAAATGACTAATCAATTGATTTATTCATTTTATGCATGCTCTTTACCACCTATGATGTTTGACCTTGTCGTCTTTATGGTCCTGACTGTTGGGATGATGTTTCATCTGTGTTTCATACATCACTTTGTCTGTCCCGCTCTGCAGAGTCTGGCTGAGCTCTCCACGCTGCAGGGCCTGGAGGACGACCACACCTTCCAGAAAGAAGTTTCTCTAAAGACGTTGGTTTACAAGGCCTATAGGTGAGATGATTAACAGTTTAAAGCTCTGTCAGCTTGCATGTTCAAGTCAAATAAAAATCACCACACATGACAAATTTTATGCATTATTCCGTTTGTGGTGCTTACCAACTCCTAATGCTACTAAACCTGTTTGACACTCCTACGTCTCAGTCCTACCTCAGTGTTTGTTGTCATTTTACATAAGGTGAATAAATGAAGTTACTTTTACCTCTTTTTGAATATGTTTTTTTTTTTTTTTTTTTTTTTTTTTTTAAATGCTCTCACCTTTGCAGGTGTTTCTTTATAGCCCAGTCCTATGTGCTGGTGAAGAAGTGGAGTGAAGCACTGGTGCTGTATGAGAGGGTGCTGAAATATGCCAAGGAAGTCCAGTCCAAGGCCAAGAACCTCAACAACAGTCTTAAGGTTAACCAGCACTCGGTGGCACTAAAACTTCCCTGTTGTGATAAACCCATATCGAGTTACAGTCATTTATATTCATCCCAACTCTCTTCAGGATTTGCCAGATGTTCAGGAGCTTATCCATGATGTAAATGCAGAAAAATACTCTCTTCAAGCTGCTGCCATTTTAGGTGAGCGTTGGTACCTTTTCACACACTGTAGATGTTGCTATGTTCAGTTGTGTTTTTGATCTCCAGAATATATGATGTGTTTCAGACACAGACGAGACTTCTGAAGTTCCTGCTCAGCTGCAGGTGAAAGATGGCAAGGTAAGAAAGGGAAAAAAAAAGACCAGCAGTGAACATGTTGACATTCTGAACATATCGGATCCCTATTTTGTTTTTCTAGCTCAGTATTTATTATTTTACCTCAACAGCCTTGCCTATTCATTGTCTTCATGCTTTTGTTTGGTTCATCCACCTGACAGCCCCTCTGTGACCGCCTGGAGACATTCCGCCTTGACCCTACACTGGTAGGAAAGCAGCCCAATCTGGTCCAGTTCCCCCCAGACTTCGAGCCAATCCCCTGCAAGCCGCTGTTTTTTGACCTTGCTCTCAACCACGTGGCCTTCCCCTCTCTAGACGACAAGGTGGAGCAGAAGGGCAAAGGTGGCCTGACTGGTTACATCAAGGGTATATTTGGCTTTGGAAGCTAAACTCAATGAGTCATGAGGCCCAGGATTACCTCAGCCAAGCAGATGTTGGTCAGAAAAATAATATCATGTTATTTGGATTTTTTTGGTGCCTACTTGATGAACGGTCTAATTTTCTGTTTAAATTCATAGAAAGCTTTAGTAGCTGTAGAAATGTCCACCTGCCATCTTTAAGTAAAACCATCAGATTGCCTGTGCTCGTCCCACACAATCCCATCATGAGTCTAACTAAGCTACACAATGACTACCACCAAGTATCGACTTTGATATGAAAGCAGAGAATAGCGAAATCACCCTGCCCTTAAACTTACATTTATTTCCATAAATTAAACTTTTTGGCAACACTAAACTGAAGAAATAATGCTGTCACATGCCATTTGACAATCTCAAAGTGATATCCTATGAGGCGTGTGCATACTTGAACTAGAATCCTGTTTGTTGGATCTCATCTATCCTGCTTTGGAACGCATGCAGGAAATGCCTAATTAACATGCTTTTCTTCATACTCGCAAATGTTTTACTACGTTACGTTACAGCGTTACAAACTTCTGCCATTACGTTGCTGAACTGTACCTGAAAAGATTGAAGTCTCTATTACAAAGCCACTTACATAAAGTTTTTTTTTAAAACATGAACTGAGAGGATTTCTGTCAGTGTGCATTAACACTGCGACAAAGACATAAATGGATTCATTTGAAAGGATGTTACTGGATGGTACAATTCATTTCATTTGACATCTAACAACCTGTCCTAATGTAGTAGTTTATTGATTGCACTTAAAACCAGAGTCAAACTCCAGTGAATGTTCCTATATTGGCGAATACACAACCTGAGAGTTTGTATAATTCACCACAAAAAAAATGTCTTTTTTTTTTTTTTTTTTTCACTGAACTATGATAAAAAAATATTTATTATGGTTTTTGGTGCTGATAAATTGGTTTCAATCATGGATGAAGAATTATTTAAAGTAATAGAAACACTTGTAATCTGCATGCTTAAAGAAGCTGTACCTCTGTTGGACTTTTAGCTCCGGGAAATATAGTGGTTAAATCTGCACTTGTATGAATTCACCACTCAGTGTTTATAGATTTTAAGTCAGACTCCTGTGACAAAATGTTTAACTTGTCAGACAAAGATAAAGTGCATATTTTTTACCGGAAACTTCTAAAACTGCAAAGGACCATGAGACACAGGAAGTGTCTTTAACAGGCTGTCACTCATTGCAACATATCATCCCTTAAGAAACCTGGCGGGGCTTCCTCCTCAATGCCTGAAAAACTTGTAATCCTTTAATTGGCTGTTTGGATTCCAGTTTATCAGTCCACTCGAAAGATTGTGATTCTGGAAGCCAGATATAAGACTGTCTGTGCTGTAGAATAATCCCATTGTTTTACATGCGTTCATCGTGAATTAGTTTTTGCTGCAATTGCTTTTTAGTTTTTTTTTTAATTAACCAATTAAATTAGGGTTTTTACTTGGATGCAATGAAACATTTTTATTTACATGAAAGCATATTGGTAATCAAAAACAGCAGTCCACAATTTTCAATTATTTTGACCCAAAACAATCGCCTTTTATCTAGATTTTGTTGTAGTTGGCACACAACATATTGTAGTTTAAAAAAAAAAAAGAAAATGTACCAACTTTTAAACTTTACAATTAATTCTAAGTTGTTTCAAATCATAAGCCTCTTAAGTTTTTAAGTTGTGTGACTGTACTGATGCAATGGCTGATGGAGACTTGCTAGACAGTTCTGTGTTCAGCAGGCAGACATACATTAAACATGGACACAATTTAGTTAACCTGTGTAAAGAGGTCAAAATTTAAATGATGGGAACATGTAATTTTGAGGCCTGGAATTAAAAATATTGACACCAAACTGTTTTATGACCTTTTTCTTTGAAGTGTGTGTTTTGTTACTTGAATAGATGGTGAAGGCAGTATCTCTATGGTAAGGTGTATGCCAGGGTACTGATCTGCTCAACAGAAGACTATACACCAAACTCTTGCCCTTATCAGACAGACTGCCTAACCTTTTATTTGGATAAGGTGTAAGACTTTACTCAAAGGCTCCTTTTTGTGGATGCTGTTATATTAGGGAGGATACAGGTCATTCTGTGTATGGAAAGAGTATGAGTCTGGTCCCACCAGGGCAAACGATTGGACAGAAATTCTTGTTGGAGGGGGACAAAGGACGTCCCCTCGTCTGTCATTTCCAGATGATGTGGCTTTGGCACCAATAGAACGATAACCTCAACTCTTACTGTAATGGTTTGTGGCAGAATGGAAAATTACTGTCAAAAGTAATTACTCATCTGCCTACAAGCACAGGAATTGAGTGAAATATTTCATATTTAAATTGGCCCAACCATTGCAGCTATGTGTAGCAGTGATATTTATTACATGGGTATAAAAATGTTTCTTTTGATAAAGAGATTGTTCAATCTCAACAGGACTTCCCGGTTAAATAAAAGTTATTACGATAGTGTAACATGTATCAGACTCATAATCTACAGTAAATAATCCTGGTAGTCACATATACATTACAGCCAAAATTGCAATACTACAAAAAGTCTATTATCTTCTAAACCAGTCATCACTTTACACCTTGTACTGTTCATTCTCCCATGTAGTTACTGTGTGGAGGAACGCATGAACATGGAAACAATATTCAAACTTCAGAAAAGAGCAAAAACAAAATAAAAAACCTAAATGAAAGCACCTGGAGAGAACCATCAAACTGAAGGCCCTAAAAATCAAGGACTTAGTCGACCTCAAAACAAAGCAAATCGGAGCTGGTTACCAAAGGGCAGTTGTTTTTTTCAAACAAGATAAAAAGCATCAGTGGAATATGCATTTTCAATAAAAACACTGTTAATTAATGGAACAGTTGCAGCGTACAAATGAAAACCTACAGATCACACAAAAAAGTTCAAACAATTTTTTTATAAACCACATTCTGAAAGAAATGTGAGTGGTCGTATGTCTGTGTGTGTTGCCGTGCAATGGACTGGCACCCTGTCTAGGGTGTACCCCTGCTTAACACCCAATGAGGGCTGGAAATAGGCACCAGCTGACCCCTGCGACCATGAAAGAAGCAGCAAACAGGTCAGAAACATAACTTCTATAGATGTGTAATGTGCCTTTTTTCTGATAACATCTGTTTTTGTTTTCCCACACATTTTCAGACTGATTATTTAAGAAAAAAGAGGAAAAGCAACAATGGAGCGTCAGGACTAGATACGTTTTATTAACTTCAACCTGCACCCTTGAACAAGGTATGATTATCTATGTCAGGGGTCCTCAAGGGCCACTATCCAGCATGTTTTAGATGTTACCCTCTTCCAACACACCTATTTGAAATGACCAGGATCGTTATCAGGCTTCTGCAGAGCTTGATGATGAGTTCATCATTTGAATCAGGTGTGTTGGAAAAGGGAAACATCTAAAATATGCTGGATAGTGGCCCTTGAGGACCAGAATTGGAGACCCCCGATCTATGTTGTTATTCATCTGTGTCTTTTTAATTTTTGCCTGACCACTTTGTACATTTTACCTAATTACCTTTTCTTTTATTTTGTTCAAATAAATAAAAAATGAACAAAATAATAGAATGTGCAGACGAGGAAAAGTGGTGCTTGAGCTAAGCCTGGAGGAATCCTACAGGTCCTGGCAACTGGTTAAAAACAACAGTATCATTTTTAGTATTTAGCTTCACTGGAGAAAGACCACATAAACAGTGTTAATTAACGCAATTTGTTGTCATTTTCTCACATGTAGACATACTGTATCGTTGAAAGGTACATGAACGTGTCACTGTTAATCAGCACCTCTGTCAAGGTGTGGGAGTGTGAGTAGGTGTTTTGGATGCCTGTGCAGGGTGTGAGTAGTAGTGTATTTAGGTTTACTTTTTCAATGCATTTAGTTATCAATAAACATGTAGAAGTGTTCGTGCCTTGATCAGGTGAAAAAATTATAATCTGAGATTGAAAGCATCACTGACAGTTTCCTCAGTGTATATTCATTTATTGTAATCAGTTTAACAGCACCCTGTCTTGTTTTGACTTTAAATATTGACAACGAGGGAGCATCCCTTTTCCTAATGTTGATCGCATGGGAAAATGCATGTACCTTGGTTTGAGACTGCATACATATACATTGAATGACAGCATTGAACTGGAAAATAAATCAAATATCCTTTGCAAACCAGACGTGTGTGTGCACAGCTTTGTGAAGTGAAGAAAGTCTGACAAAGACGCCTTGTTTCTATCCTCATTCTTTTTGACTTGGTTTAGTAACTAGCTTGTAACTGCATACGAGACATGCTCTTACATAGTTTCTAGGTTTGTAATATCCTACACATGATCTAAATGGGATTAGGTTTGATAAAAGGGAATTTTTTTCCACTCTGCTTTTGTTACCAACGTTTTGTTTCAGCAATATTTGTACATCCCTCTGCAACAACTTATTATGAGTGGGTTTCTGCTTTCTGCACAGCTCACTATCACTAATACTAATTTTATGGAATACTAATTCCTAATAGTACATTTGTTATGTGGTACAAAGCCACTGATGTCAACCAGCTTTACATGTTCAAAGTTCCCTCATTTGTTTTTTGTTTTCTTGTTTTTATTTCAGAAATTTGTTGTAATATGTACTATTACAACAAATTTTTATTACTATTACAAAATTCAGACAAAATTGATATTATTAGGGCACATATTCACTTAGGGCAATGAGCAAGGCAAACAATCCACACAGTGCACCATAAAAGAGGGAATTTTAAAAATACATACAGTATAATAAAGCAGGACAGATACACTGTATATATTGTTTAGATTATTATTAATATAACTACTGGTCTCCCACACATTAAAATAATATACTTAGTCCTTCCGTCTCAGGTCAACCATCCACTCTGATCTATGATGTCCTTGTTTTATTCATTGTACAATGGTAAGTGAGTACATTTACTTTAGTGAAACAGAAGTTAACCATGTTATTTTACAGCTTTTATGTTGTGTATTTGTAGCTTTCCTGTGTTAGACGTGTTTTGAAGTTCCTTGGATTTTCATCAGGGAATACACATTTTTTTTAAAGGTTAAATAATGACAATAATTCTACTTAAAGATTATACTTGTGTTTTTTTTAATCATCTTTTTGAATTATAATTGCTCTGGATTTTAGGTGCTTTTGTTGAACAATAAAATCAATGATCAGAGTGGAGGGTTGAACTGAGCACACCCCCATATTTGGACAACTATGACTAACAAGCATTTTTTTTGATGGTGAGGTCAACTTAAAAAAAAAAAAAAAGGTAAAGCCTAAAGCTGGTTGTTGCCTGACAGCGTGTGTAACATTTCCTGTTTTTTTTTTTTTTCTGACAGGTGGACGCGCCCAGTGAGACACACTCTCGACCAGTTGAAAATGTGTTCTATTGCTACTAGGAAAGCCACCCGGCTGCATTCCAGGTCATGATTTCTTGTTGTTGATTGGCTGCTGAAAGACGCCCTGATCCTACACACGTCTGTAGGTGCTACACACATCGCTTTGCGATGTATAATTCTGATCACACGAGTAAATGACACATACCTTCATTTTAGGGTATGTTGTAACAGATGTTCATAGACCCTCTTGAGTTTTTCCATTATTGACCGTATACAACCTCTGAGCTCTCAATGGGGGCAGATACAGTGAAGCGTAAGGATGGGGATGGGATGTGACCGAGGCAAATATACATTGGTGTGTTAATCACACGTTTAATTATTTGAAAAAATACAACACTGACCTTATTTAAGCAAGATTCTCACTAATTTTATTCATCTTCTGTCCTTTCTTGATCCAGTTTAACAAGCACGCCAGTCTTCACCTGCTGTTCTCTATCTTGAATCTAGGGCCCAGTCCACTAACACAATCAAACCACAATAGACACAGATAACAATAACACATTTTCTTGACGTATCTCATTTTCTTGATGTGAGACATCTAATGGTTTAACAGATATTCCACTACCTGCATGAATGACCTATCACCGACACTCTGACATATGAACTCCTGAAATCGGATACAGAGGAATTAGGCTTGTGATTACATAGATCTTTTCTGAATGAATGGACGGATGCAGGAAATAGGTTAACATAGCACAACAGAGCTTAGCAGAAGCTGTAATACTGCTTCATACGCAATCCAACTTCTACACATTCAATCAATCCTGTACAGGGTCACACTCTTTTTGACACTTCATTTATCTTACATGACTGATTCTTATATTCTCCTGCCCTTAGGAAGGATACTTACATCTGTTTTACTCAAGCACCTCTGTATGCCTGATTTCAGGAGCCCTAAAGTCTAAGGATAGTAGGAAGATTGAATGAAGGCCGAAGGTGGGAGGAGGTGGAGTGAGACCAACTGGTCTTTCCGGTATTCCTCCTCTAAAAGGTGGAACTCTGGGCGTCAACACCTGTTGCCATGTGTGGGAGGAGCCACTAGTGTTTAACAGGGTTGATATGAGTTTGCGTTGACTATCTGCTGTTCTAAGTGTGTATCAGAAGGATCAGACAGAGAAGAGAGACATAGTGAGAGTGAGGAGGACACACTCCGAGAAGGAGTAAACACAGTCAAAGTTTTTTGTGGGATTCCAGCTTGGCACACCACCACTCGATCCAAGATGCTTCGTAAAAAGGAGTCCAAGGACAGCAAGGAGAGCAAGGACAGTACGCTCAAGCTCTCGGGCAAGATGAGCAAGTGAGTTTTTCCCCTTCAGTGACAATGTTCCTTGGCCTCATTTACACTTCCTCCTACCAGGCTTGGGACTGTGTCATGTTTCCACTTCTGTCCTCTTTCTCTTTATGCGTGTGTGTGACTTACGATTGACTTCTTATTACACAAAGGCTGGTTTCAAAGTGATTTACCTCCGTGTTTGCAAAAGGACTGTCCACATCAGTGATTTTCAAGAGCTGAGTTGTGTCATAGTTAATCCTGTGGGAGCTCAGTGAGAGTTTGAGGTCAAGTTTACTTTGTAAACAGGAGCAGGGACACTTTCTTTAACACACTTAAGTGAAAATATGTTTACTAAGAGAAGGTAGAGGGGTTTATTTGCTGGCGATACCATAAAACCACAGCAAGTACCTGTTTCAGATGTCTGTCAGACAGCTGGTAGCACTAAGGTGGCTGCTACTGATGCTCTCCCTTTAAACTCAACTCAAGATGGTATCTTCACTTCATTCATAGGTTGGTATTCAAAAAGCCACAATTTCAATCTGAAAACTTTTTCATTGTAAATCCAGGTGTGTTCTCACAGAATGGAATGACCACCCTGAGGTTTCACCTTTTTTCTGTCTGCTGAGGTGTGATATTGGGCTGGGCCACATGTGAACCTGGGCGTTGGTTATAAATTGGACAGTTTGGTGTGCCAGCACATTGTGTTCATAATTATTTAGTTATAGTAATGATTATAATACAGCAAAAAGAGACGGTATGCTTATTAAGTTGTTTCAGCTTTGGTGTAAAGTAACAGATGTCTGACTCTGATGAAGCTGACCACACCCTGTGTTACTAACAACATCAATGACTGGAAATACCTAAGATGAAGTTTAACACCTCTTGTTGGTTTTACTATTGACTTTTGGCTACTATAGAACAAGCACACAGGTGAACTCCTGCTGGGATGGGATTCATAGCCAGTTTCTCTCCATTGATGGAACATTCAGGGATCCAGGCCACATGTTGGCATAGGGGCAGTTCTCTGGAGGTGGACAAAGCTTTAAACCACATTTGATACCCACTAACCACTGACGCATTACTTCACTTCTTAATTGCACCACATAAACTGAGAAGAACAGCCTAATCAAATCAAGGAGTGTCCATCGTGTACCTGCAACAAACTAAAAAAATGTAGACAAGCCTTTCTCAATTATGTGGGATATCCAGTTTTTCTGCCTTTGAGTGAGATCGCCTGTAGCTGCTGGCAGGTTAGCTCCTCTGGCTGTCTCACTTAAACACACAGAGAACAAAACTAAATTAGCCCTTTTTGGCTCGTATTTCATCTTATTTGTTTAAGAAAGCTAGCTTTTTGTTTTAGAGATGTGATGATTCAAAATCAACTTTCATGTTCTCCCTTTAAAGTTCCTTAGCTGCCTTTGTCTGTCCAGCGTCGTCCATCATCTCACAGACCAGTCCCACCCTCAAAACATGTCACTGAAAACAAACACACGTGGCTTTATTAGCAGTCAATTCATGCAGCTTTTTAAAGGTGTGACTCATCACTCAACTTAGATGAAGGAATCTGTCGCCTAACCTATAGACAGTGACATTACTGATCTTTAAACACATTGAAAGTCATGTCATCAAAGCTTCACTGCGCCACACTGACTCTGCTATTATAATGAAGGGAGCCAATCCCTGCTGACTCAGAGGGTACACCCTGAACCAGCCATCACTTTAACATATGACTAATAATCACAGGTACGCAGTCATTCGCCACATGGTCATTTCAATGGAGTCCATTGATGCTGCAAACCGCACCACAATGCAAAATGTGTTTACCAAGTTAATCAGGTTTGATAAAACAAACTTTGATTAGATTCAATGGAACAAAGTATTGGTTTGTGGAGAGCGCGTTGTGGTGCGTTAAACAGTACCCAAGTCCAAAATAATGGCAGCATGCATAATAATATGTTCTATCTACCTGTGTGCAGGGCTTAGGTCTAGATTAGCATTGGGTTGCCTGGGAAAACAAGGCTCTCACACTCGACTCTTCTGCTACGTGGCCAGGAAAGAAGATTGGCTCTGTTACTCAGATAAAAGCTGCTGGGCGACATTACCAAAAAAAAAAAAAAAGTTTCACATTCATTCACATTCATAGACAGCCTGTGGTATGCAAGCGAGGTATGTTTAAGATTCTTGGGCTCAGTGTCACAGATTCTGCATTTTTTAAAAATGTAGTTTACGCTGTCGCAGTTCCTTAATCCTCATTGACTCACAGTAACTTCCTTTTGAACTTCTTTAAATAACAATCAAGTTTGCAGAACCCTATTCACAATGGTTTTTTCAGCTTTTTCTGCCTTCTTTTATTTGTTTTCTTTTAAGTTTTGCGTGCTGTCTTAGAGTAAAGAGTTTAGTCTTTTTGTGTAGATAAGTAAATAAGTACACACTTTGTGTTGCTGTGTGCAGGTTAAATGGAATTTAGGGTGTAGACTTAGCACATTAGGAGTGTTTCTAAATATGATTTTGTTTTGACAAAAAGGTAAAATTACACCATTTTCACCCTTTGCATTACAGGGTTAAAAATAGGTAAATTACAGGGCGTGAAAATGATGGCTAATGTTGGTTTGACATACACCCATAAAATTGAAAAATAATCATTAAAAATATTATGAAATTAAAATGCAAACACAGTATGGATCTACAAAATAGCAAATGAAAAACAATATTTTGACTATTTGGTGGTAAATGTTTCCCCTCTCCTGTGATAATTAATTAGATCAATTTAAGTTTCATAACCAGTTTAGAACTGAAGAAGCCTCTTAGATGAAGGTGAATTGTCTTCAAGAAAAACTCCACACTTCAATCCCACTCACAAAGTTCAGCAAGATTACATTCACCTGCTCCTTAACTGGTACCCTCTTAACAAATGTCATTAGGTAATATCATCCTCTATTCTTCACTCAAACCCATCAACCTCATTTTTCCACAAACTAATATCCAATTGTTAAATTGGTGCAGTGAACCTCCTAAAGCATTTAACTATCCCCTGGCATTTATTTAAAAGAAAACATGATGAGAAGAGCCCAGACAGTCACAACCGGAAGGGACGGTCACACTCAGACCTTGAAGAATTATTAGAATTTCAGGAATGCATCGGGTGTGGCTCGGATGCTGCAACTGTCCTGTAGATGAACCTGCACCATGCACGTTCATCAAAGCTGCACCATCACTATGTGATATACCAGCTTACATCGTCCATCAGGATTAATGTGCATCAGTTCATGAAGGAATGACAAAATATCCAGCAGCTGATAGCAAGTTTAACAGATAAACCATGCTCCAACTTTTCCCTATAAGGGGACTTTTAATGTCAAAACAAAAATCAAGTATTTAGAAAAAGTCCATGAGGCTGTTTTGAAAACCACCATCTAATTGGTTTTTCAGGTTATTCCGATATGAGTGTTAAGATGTACTAGGAGTAGATTCTCAGATGTGACACCTACTTGTATCACTTGAACTCATGAGTACTGTTTGAACTGGGCCTGTGATCTTCTCCTCTCTTTTCCCTGCAGGGCCCAGGCCAGCAGCTTGGCCCTTCTGGTTTCTCAGATGCAACAAAATGCAGATAAAGTAGAGAAAGACATCCTCCGGGCTGAGGATCTGCTGGCTGTGGTGAGAAACAAACACACAAAGTGAACACACATTGTTACCCCACAGCGTCCTTCCGTTGTTGTCACCTTATTCTGTCCACTATGTCCACCAGGATGCTGAAAACGACAAGAAGGAGCAGCCCTTCGAGCATCAGTCCAAGGTCTCAGAACATCTGACCGAGGCTGAAGGCCTAGTGAAGAACCTTTTCCTGGACATTGACAAACTCAAGAAGCTTAAACACCCACAAGCCAAAGATATTGAGACTGAGTGAGTGAACACAAAGCTCAGTGATGAAATAATATAAATTCATGAATTTAGGAAAAGAAATAGAGAGATGAAAACATGTGGTGATTACTCAAAATGGTTCAGCCTTGAAATAGAATCTGCAGGAAGGGCTTCATGTTTTTACTCCATAATTCTGTCTTTGGATTTAAACCCATATTATTCACATATTAACCATAGCTCTTTCCTCACCTGCTCTCTGGTGTCTCCAGCGTCTGCCATCTTCACGAGCGATGGCTGAAGGACTGTCTCTTCTATCGAGACATCTACGAGCAGATCGATGATGTGTCGCTGATGCCCAGGATTGACTGGGGACCTGTTTTCCGTGAGAAGCAGGTTAGCTTGATGTGCTAGCCCTGTATCAACTGTTGAAAACCTTTGAGTTTAAGTGTCTGTTCTTGTTTTTTTTAAAGCATAGAGAGTCAAAGATTTTTTTTTTTAGTTTTAGCTTGCAGCTCACAAAAACATGTTAGCCTTAGCATGCTAACATTTATGTCCCGCCCTTTCACATGAACTCACCCATAACTCCAAATAACCATGTTAGTTCTGATTAAATTTAGTCTTTGGAAACATTTTTCTCTTGTTTATGTTTGTAAATGTAAATCATCATGTTTGACTTTAATCTGCTTCAGTCTCTCAATTTAATTCTCCTTGTTTAATAAATGATGAAAAACTAGGACTTTTTATGGTCTTAACCATCATTACATGCAGCTACATGAAATACAGGTGAAATTCAGTACCCAGTACCTGACTTAGCCCAAGTTATTAACATAAATATAGTCATAGAATAACAATCAGAAATAGGGAACTAATGAGAAATAATTATAAGCAAACAAAGACAAATTGAGCGAAACAACTACACAACCAGTTAAACACGAAAAAACAACAACATTTAATTAGCATTTGAAAATTAAAGCTTTTAATAGGACTTGATGGTTTTAATTCGCAGCTTTTCACAGCTAAGAGAAAAAGCTTTGCCTGCCTGTTAGATCTCCTCTCTGATATAAGGGACTGCACTTCTCTGCCGTTTCAGAAATCAGTGAATAATGAGCAATTCGGCCCCTCCATCGGTGACCTGGAGAAGCAGATCGCTAGTCACAACATTCTGCACAAAGAGCTGGAGTCCTACAACTCTCAGCTCTGCGTCAACTCGGCTGGCAACAAGGTAAGCAAGTGTTGACACGAGCAACACGTACATTTTACAAAATGGGTGTCTGCACTGAGGAACAACAATGTTTGCTGATGGCACATTGTACTGTTTGTTTTAAGGAGAAATACACTGCTCTGAAGAAAGAATACAACACTCTGCTGGTGAGGAACAACTCTCTTTGGCTTTGGCTTTATGACTTATTGTAAGACAAAAAAAAAAATCACAACAAAATAGGTTTTCACTGCACAATTTTTAAAAAACATTTATTTCAATAAAATGTTTAATCTGGCATAAGTTGAATCCAATATGAGATCCAATGGTTTAAAAGTCAAAAAGTTCCTATTTTGCTTATATTTGTTTGTTGAAATTACATCATTATACCAGCTCATTAGCCCTATTTTTAATGATATCTGAAGGAAAGTGGTAAATCGGGCTTTTAAATTCAATTTAAATTGAACAAAATATCGTCTCTCAACACCAATAAACCTCCTTTCTGTCTATCCACAGGAAAACTCCAAATGGCGTCGCCACTACCTGAACAGCCTGTATGAATACATGCAGGGCAGCAACAAGGAGCTCAGCTTCCTAGCAGAGGAACAGGACAAGATCAAGAAGCAAGACTGGAGTGACCGCATCGCAGACCCAGCCGACGTGCGCAGGCAGTACGAGGTCAGGATACTCATTGGTTGTAGAAGCTACATTTTTTTTGTGCTCTTGTGATCTACAGCTCATGTAGAAGGGTTAGAGGTCTTAATTAACTGAAACAATTTCAAATGATGACACAGAACTTCAAGAACAACAGTCTGCTTGGCCATGAGAGCGAGGTGAACAAACTCCAGGATGAAGGAGACAGGCTGATTGAACTGAAGCACCCAGCTAGTGATGCCATACAGGTAGGAGGGTGGCTTGAAATCAGAGTGTTGAACAATTAACTTTCAAATTGCACAAATGCATTGCTTGATTGTGACTTTTCAGAACACACTAAGTTGCTACAAGCCTTATTGTTGAAATATTTTTTTTTGATGAATAAACATGTTTTATGTTTTTACATAACAAAAAAGTGTCTTATGTATACATACATCTGATCATGTGGGGGTAAAACTGTGTGCTAGAATGGGGGCATCTTGTTAATAATTCAGCTTGAACAACGAGCACTCTTCGTAAAAGCTTTTGCTTAATCTGCTTACTTGTTTCACCCTGAAACACTGTCAGGATATTTTCAGATGATTGAATCTGAATCTCAATTCTGACTCTCCACATTAAATTTTCAGCGCGAAAGAGATGCTGTGCGAAACGAGTGGCAGAAATTTCTCAACCTCTGCATTTGCCAAGAGACACACCTGGACAATGTGGAGGAATACAAAAAGGTAAGTGGCAGCACTTTTCATTATGTTTTGGGTTGCACATGCAAATAAATAGAAACTTCTACCTTCTGCATTGGATTTACAGTACCAGCTGTCCATCCTCTTTTGATAATATGCACAACTAAATCTGAGCTTTCTGCATTTCTTTTTTATTTTTTTCAGTACCAAATGGACAGTGAGCATCTGTCAGAGTCACTGACCAAACTCAACAACAGCTTGGACCCAAAAACTGTCGCCAAGCAGAGCAACACAGAGACAATGCTGAAGCTCGAGGTAACGCCACACAGACATGGACAGATTTAAGAACTACTGATCAGTGTAAGACAGACAAAGTCGGCCAGTGTCTTCGAAGTGTTTTAGTTTAAGTACAACAACCCAAAACAGTTTTTTGGAAGAGAGCAACATGACTTCACTAATGTTTTCTTTGCTGTCAATTAACAGAAATGTAAAAAAAACCTTAAACATAACTAGGGGTGTCCCGATCTGATATCAATGTTGGATGTCGGTCCGATATCAGCCTGAAAACGAAAATCGGATATCGGATTCAAATTCCCAAATTTCCGATTCTTTATTTTGAAATTTTTTCCCAATTCATTTTTTATTTATTTCATTCAATTATAGAATACTGTAGATATTATGTTCAAGGTTAACATGTATGTAACCAATTGGTTAATAATAAATGGGTCAGTTTTTCTCATACCTACTGTTGCTGACTATTGTCCTTTGTTTGAGTAACATCACTTGATCAAGCCTTTTCTAACATTCCACACTACAAAATAAGTATTTATTTTATTTTTTTAATTAAAGAAGAAAAAAAAATTCATGCTGATATCAGATCAATATCGGTATCGGCCGATGCACAAGACTACAATATTGGTATCATATCGGAAATGAAAAACTTGTATCGGGACATCTCTAAACAAAACAAAGTCTTAATCGGTTTGATTGGTAACTGAAATACCAATAACTTAATGATAATCATACTACTTTCATTAGCCACACTGGGACACAATGGGTAATGCCGCTGTCTCACAGCAGGAGAATGTGGGTTCAAACTCTGATAATGCCATTCTTTCTTAGTGGAGTTGACTGCTGGTACCCATATTTTCTTTCCCAATCTCATTTATCATTTACATCATGCGAAGTTTGGTTAACTTTATATATTGTCATGGAGCTATACACACACACGTGTATGTACTGTATATAGTCGAGTAAAACAGTACATAGGCTAACAGTGTGTGCATTGAGCTGCTGTGCTCTTAGCAAAGATCTATTATGATCTACTTTGTGCCTTCAACCCTTCAGGCGGAGGAGAACACGGTCCAGAACTGTGAGCAGCTGCTGTCTGACCTGAGGAGGCGCAGCACCACCATCCCTCCTCTCAAACCTCGCCGCAATCCCCCGACCAGGCCCATCACCGTGGAGTCCCTGTGCGACTGGGAAACAGATGAGGTGACAATTTGTTAGATGGAAAATGCCTCACTCTTTCACAGCTTTTCTCACAGATATGTTTCTTCTACACTATTCAGGGATCCCTGTCAAGAGGTGAAAAGTTCACCCTTAAATCTAATGCTGATGAAAACTGGGATGTTGTCACTTCCAACGGAGAAAACAAAAACTTTCCAGGAGTTTGCTTCCTAATCCCACCACCTGACCCTGATGCTATTGATATAGTGGACCTGTAAGTTTTTCAAAGTTCAGATGGAGAAGAAGTACAGACACCAACAACACTGGAAACCATCTGTAGAACATATTCATGTCCTTTTCCCTCCTCTTTCATTAGCTTGGGTGATGAGCTGACAGATATTAAGAAGAGAAGAGCTGCTCTGGCATCGTCACTGAAAAATCACAAAGCTGATGTTGCTAGATCCCAACAGTCAGGTACATCTATTCAATTCAATTCAATTCAACTTTATTTGTATAGCGCAATTTACAACAAAGTCATCTCAATGCGCTTGTCAAAATATAAAATTCATAATAAGAAAGAAAAAACCCAACAAGATTCACATGAACAAGCATTTAGCGACAGTGGGAAGAAACAACTCCCTTTTAACAGGAAGAAATCTCCAGCAGAACCATCTATAAATGAAATTCCTAAGCATCCAGTGTCATCATGTAGACTGTTCTGTGTCTTATTGGGCCATGGTCCCACTGTGCAGACACCACTGTAAAGCCCTGCTAATATCAGTTTCCTGCTTTCTCATTCAGCTCCTACGTCCTCTGCTCCACTGGACCCCAAAATGGCCGCCCTAGCTGAGCAGCTGGACAAGCTAGATGGGGATCTGGGTAATACTGAGCAGAGCATGCTGAATAACCTGCGAACACCCTTGGACCGAAGCAACCCGTCTGGAGATTTGGCAGACAGGCTGAGGAAGCAGGAAGTGAGCAGAACACAATCAACCCAAAGAAGTTATTGATCAGATGGAAAAAAGTGACAATTTAAACTTAAATGTCTGAGTGTTGTTGCTTTTATGTCCTTGTGACAGTTTGCCCACAAAAACATTGGTATGCATCCAAACCAACAGCCCTTCAGCACACCCGCAGCATTAAAATGTGTAGACTTGTTTTTAGAAGTTTCCTTCAAGCCTCATTGTGGTTCACCACAAAACACTACATCAGCTGATTAGTCCTTACCCCAGGCTGTTTACATGGGATGTGATGACACTGTAAACTCAAGAGAAACAATTTAAATAAAACCTGCTTTACTAAGTAAAGCAAAAATAATTGCAGTAATATTTGTAATAGTAATACATCTTTAGTGCGACAAAGAAAATTATTACACAGTATTGGAAGTCACACCTGATCATTTTTAATGGAACAGTGATTGGAAAACACATTAATGTAGGTATTGATGTATAATTCACATTCGCTTTTTGCAGCAAGCTGCCAATGCCCTGAGGGCTCTGGAGCAGCAGAGGAAGGCTGCTCAGGCTGATCTGCAGCCACTGCTTTCCAAGGATCCCAGCGGCACTTCTACTGGACTGCCACTTAAACTAAGTGCGGCCAACAACAAATATGACAGCATTGCTGCCTTAGCAGACCTCTATGCTAAAAAGTAAGAGCATGCTTTCTTAGTTTGGGGGATAGAGCGTTAAAATGATAACATGTAGTTATCATCAAGAAAAAAACAAAAACAATCGCTCTTTTGATGTTTTAATGGAGCTGGCCCATTATAATTCATAACTCTAATCTTTCTCTTAGAGCAAATGCATCACTCGAACTGGAAAACCAGATCACAAAGGTGGATGGTCTCGTTTCTGGATTGGAGAAAAATCTGAGTGAAGATGGTCCAATTCCTGATGTCCCAAATACAATTCAAGCCCGCATAGAAGACATTCAGGTGAAGAAAACCCACATTTACATATCTGTTAATTTACCACTCAACAAACAACACAGCAGCTCAGATTTCATACATAATCTCTAAAATCATATCTCTTGTTTCTTTGGATCAGTACCAGAAAAATGCTGTGGCAGCGTCTCAGGGTGACATGAGGAAGCTTGGTAAAGATCTGGAGGCCACTGAGCAGCTTTGCAGCTCACTGCAGCAGGGGTACCAGGAGTACTGCCCGGACATCGAACGTCAAAGAAAAGAAGTCAAGCAGCTACAGAATCGTTACGCCAACGTTGCCAACCAAGTGAAGGAGAGGTGAGCAGTGACTGTGATGACAGTGTTTTAGTCACTTCTATCTATTACAGTTTTTTTTAAACCATTGACATTTGGTTTTCACATCATGGTGTTACAAGTATATCAATCTGAATCTCCTAAAAAATCTATAAGATACTGACAGCTCCCTGAAACAAAACATGCCATATTATTACATCAGAAAACTACTGTGGCTTCATACAGAAACAAGTGAGAAATGCATATAATGCTTTGTGCCTATGATTTTTTGCTTTAGAGAAAGCCTTTTACAAGAGGCCGCAAGCAAGAACCAGGAGTTTCAGAACACGACCAAGGGACTGAAGTCCTTCCTGAATAATCTGCCAAAAAATCAGATAAACTCCACTGACGATTTGTCTGAGATTGCTTCCAAGCAGAGCTCCCAAGAGGTGGGATTCTCTCCTTTTTACAAAAATAGTGCATTGCTTGTCCCTTTGTAGATCAATATCAATGTACATTAAAAAAAATCTTAACTAGCAATAAGTTATGCTTACATTAAATAACTTTTCCCTTTAGAGGGTGATGGAGGACCTGAAGCGAAAAGAAGAAGACATGGACAGAGTTTCTGACCTCTCGCAGGACCTGCAGAATGTCCTTAATGTAAGAAAACAGTAAAGCATTTATAAATATAGCCAGTGTGCAGCTTTACTCTGTATACTGTCTTAAAGTTTTAAAACAGTCATTTAAAACAGGAATAGAAACAAATACCTTTTCTTTTTTTCTGCACAGGAATACGAGGCTAATGTTGACAAGTACAACACAATACTTGAAGATGGTGGTGCCACTATTGCAAAAAAACCACATCTAGTGACACTTGCTGATACTATTCAAAAACAAGTAATTCTTTTTCTTTAACATAAACAAAAATATTTCCATTTAGTTAGAGATTGTTTTGACTAAGAGCATCTTTATTGCAGGAAAAGGATCTGGTGAACTGCTACGCTGAATCAAAAGCTGAAAATGCCCAGCGTCAAAAACAGATGGGCTTGGCCAATAATTTTCTTTTACAAGTAGGTGAACAGTGCACAAACACAAAAATGGTGATTGATAAAGAGCATGGCTATTATACTGTGATCTTTATGCACTATGAATAATTTTCTTCTCCCACTGTAGAATGAAGAGAAGGTTCAAATGGTGGCACAGCAGCAGGTACAGCGTGAAAATATGCAAAAAAGTGCATTTGAGTTGGATAACCTTTCAAAAGAGCTGGAAGATGAGAGGGAGAGGACCGCTTTCACTGAGACAAACTTGCGCACCTTTAAAAACAGACTTTTGTCACTGGAGAATCGAAGAGGTGTGGAGCGCATTGAGGAGAAAGAAGTCTTGCAGTACTATCGCGATCCAAAATTAGAAGGTGATCTGACAGAGTTCAAGACCAAGCTCCATGAAGAGACCCTCAAACGCAGTACTATCCAAACTGAGGTTGAAGTAATTAATAGCAAAGTCACTATACTGGAAGACAATCGAAAAAGCACTCCTCCAAAACTAGCAACAAGAGAGGTGACAGAGTTTGAGAAAGATCCTCAACTGGATATAGAGGCTGCAAGGTTGAGAGATGAAATATCCAAACTTAGAGATGAAAATCGAGTGAAGGAAGGAGAGCATATTCAGATGAAGACGGAGGTCACAATTCTCCAGCAGAAGAGACCTCCAATTAAGGAAAGGGTGGTGAAGAAGGAAGTAGTCAAAGTGGAAAAAGACCCTGAGATGTTGAAAGCGGTTCGAACATTTGAGACAGAAATTTCTGATGAGTCCAACAAGATCAAACTCATCAATGATGACGTCTTTCGGACAAGGCATGAAATCAACGCACTGGAGAGGCTGATTCCCAACATTCCACCAAAAGTCATTACTAAAGAGGTCAAAAAGGTTGAACAAGACCCAGAAATGATCAATGAATCCAAAAGGATTCGAACAAGTATTGAAGAAGAGAGGATTGAGAACAACTCTTTGTACAAAGAAGTGCTAGAGCTTCAAAGCCACTACAGAGAAGTTCAAGACTGGAAACCAAAAGTTGAAGTGAAAGAAATTGTCAATGAGATCTACCAGATAGACCCAAGCACAGAGAGGGAGATATTGCGTCTCCGCAAAGACATCCAAGACTACGGGAAAAAGTGCTCTGATTTGGACAGGGACATCAGCCAAATAACAAGTGAGGTGAATGTCCTTCGTTCTGAGAAGCCAAAGGTAGAAATGAAGGAAGTTCTTCAAGAAGTGATTAAAGAGGAAAGAAGCCCAGAGAATGAAAGAGAGATTCAGAGACTAAATGACCAGGTGAACTATCTACACACTCGTTACAACACCCTTCAAGACCAGGTTAGACTGCTCAGCAAGGAGAGAGACGAATGGAAGACTGAAAAGTCCAAAATTGAGACCAAGCTTATCAACAGGGAGGTCATTAAGTATGAGTCTGATCCATTACAAGAGAAAGAAGCTGCCCGTTTGAGAAAGAACCTTCGAGAAGAGGCACAGATGCGACGATCCATTGAAGAAATGGTGTTTGACCTGCAGAATAAATACATCCAGCTAGAGAGGCAGAGGCCGCAGGAAAAAGTAGTTGTCCAGGAGGTTGTGCGATTGCAGAAGGACCCCAGGCAGGTGGTTGAACATGAGAGGCTCAGCAGGAACTTGGATGATGAAGTAAAGACTCGCCGTCAGCTGGAGTTAGAGCTGCAGCAGTTAAGAGCAAAAGTAGAAGATTTAGAGCGGACCCTCAGACAGAGTAATGAGCGCCAAAAAAGAATTCAAGCAGAATCTGAACTCAGAGAGATAAGGCTCCGCATCACGCAGCTGCAAAATGCCCCACCTCCTGTCGAGGAAAGCATTGTTGTTGAAGAGGTGCTGAAGGTTGAAAGAGATCCAAAACTTGAGAGGATGACAAGTGGTTTAAGGACAGACATGGACAAAGAGACCAGTGAGATTCTGCGCCTCCAGAGAGAAATACGCAACCTCACTCTAAAATTAGAAATCCTGCGTAAAGAGAAGTCGGGAGAGAAGACGGTGTACAAAGAGGTTGTCCGTGTTGAGAAAGACCAAGCAGTTGAAGCTGAAAGGGATCGTCTTAGGGAACAAGTGTCTCAGAATAAATTTGCTCGACAGGACCTTGAGGACGAAATAAGGCGTCTTAGTGAAAAAATGAACCTTCTACGGAACTCCAAAACCAGCTCTTCAAGACAGGAGACAACCCTCACTTTGAACAGAGACACCTTACAGAGAGAGAAGGACAATCTCACTCGTGAACTCAGAACACTGGAGACCACAAGACAAGACATCAGTTATACTTTCCAGCAACAGAGTCGAATTGTTAGTGAGAAAACGCAGATGAGCAGACAGAAGAGCCTCAGGATGGATTCTGAGGTCCAGCGCATGGAGAGAGAGATCCTGGACGAAAAAGATCAAATTCATATGCGCGACAGCACCATCCGTGAGCTTCTGATGACTCTACAGAAAGAAGAAAATTCAGAGACGAGAACAAAAGAGACAAACGTCTCCACTAAAATTACCATCTTAGATCCAGAAACTGGCAAAGACATGTCTCCTTATGATGCCTATGTGCAGGGCCTGATTGATCGTCAGCAGTACATTCAGCTACAGGAGCTAGAATGTGATTGGGAGGAAATCACCTCAATGGGACCCGATGGAGAAGTATCTGTACTACAGGATGGCAAGAGTGGAAAGCAGTACTCCATCAAAGACGCCCTGAAGGAAGGCAGACTTACAGAGTATGATGTGCAGCAGTACAAAAAAGGCAAAATACCCATCTCTGAATTTGCCTTGATGGTAGCAGGGGACAACAAGAAGCAGCCTCAGATGAACTCCATCCTTACAAAGTCAAAAAGCTCTTCCTCCCCTCCAGAAAACGGTCCAGTTGCTGGAATAATAGATATTGATACAGGCACATGCTACACAGTACGCAGTGCTGCTATGCGTAAGCTGATCGACTCCGCTACTGCCCAGAGGCTGTTGGAGGCTCAAGCAGCAACGGGTGGAATAACCGACATTCAAACTAAAGAGAGATTTTCTGTGAATAAGGCAGCTACTAGAGGCCTCATTGATGAGAGCCAACACCAGAGGCTGCTTAATGCCCAAAAGGCTTGCACTGGAGTTGAAGACCCAGTGACAAAAGAGCGTTTATCTGTGGGAGAAGCTGCTCAGAAAGGCTGGATGCCACAGGATAATGCCATACGCTACGCAGAGGCCCAGTACCTGACAGGGGGGCTGATCGATCCCAAAACTGGGAAAAAAGTGAGCTTCATGGATGCCATTAGTTCCAATATGATTGACAGCACCATGACGAGGAAGCTGCAGTCCGATTCAAACTACATAAAGGATATTGTGGATCCTATTACGAAGGAGAAGATCAACTACAAACAAGCCCTGGACCGCTGTAAGATAGACCAAGAATCCGGCTTACGAATGCTGCCCGCCTCTTCCAAAGCATCTGCTTACAATTCAAATTACAGCTATAATAAATACGCAAGATTCTAGGTGTGTTTACTATCTGAAGGTTACTAGTTAGCAAATCTTGTTAAAAATGTACATCTAGAAAAGGGAAAGCAATAGGATATCCACAGATGACTTACAATGTACATTTGACTTAGGAAAATCTGCTACTGCAAAGCTTTCTGTTTAGCCACTGATTGCTGCTGAGATCCATGTGTTTACCAGACCTAATAAGGGCTCTTTTTATTCTTTCATGATTTAATTTAAAAACAGAGCTTTACGGCAGGTTTTTTTGTGTGATAGTATTACAATATCTGGGACATTGGGACATGGTGCAATGATGTTTGGTGGGAATGATTTTATTCTGTATTGCCTGTGGGTTCTTGTTAACACTATAGACTTTCAAAATAATATTGTTTATGAAGAAATTATGTAATTAAAAAAATTCAAATTAAATTATAATGGTTGAAAAACTGGTCTTTGTATTTAATGCACTGAAATACAAAAGTTCCATATAATATAAAAAGTACAATGGAAAATTAAAAAAAACACACACTGACAGACCACAACTCACTTTGTTGGAAAAAGCACCATTTTTCTAGAAACCGACTGGTGGCTAAAATAATTTCCCAGTATTCTCCCCATACGTATAAATCATTTGACAAAAGACTAAACCTGTTATCTAATCTAAATACGAGACTGAGGTTAACAAAACAAGCTTCAATTTAAACAGTCTGTACCATCAAATACAATGACTATTTGATAAAAGGCAGCTGTACATATTTCTAATTATTTTTAGTACTTTTTAAGTATTTTTTAGTTTCCCTGAAATAAATAAACTAACTGTGGTAAAGTGCTGTAGAAGACGACTGTTAAAATATGTATCACAATATAATTCAAGGATGCAGTAATTTACTTTGCATTATAAAACAAACACCTAAATATTTTCTTAATGTGAGGAAAGAAATAATGAATCAAAAATAAATGAACAATATTCACTCCACACCAAACTACAACACCAAGATGAACAGTGGGTATGGTTTCTTTTTTTTTTGAACAATGTTTTTATTGATTTTCAGTAGCAGCATATAAAACACATCAACACGCACCATACTAATTGTTCAATCAAGTGCAAGCTGGTCTTTCAGCGTATACACATACAAAAAAGTAAATAATAACAGAAAAAAAAAAAAAAAAAAAAAAAAAAAATAAGTAAAATAAATAAGTAATACAAAAATAATAATAATAATAATAATAAGTCATCACACTCAATAACCATGCAGCAAAATATATTCTATTGTTGCCTTAGAAAGTCCATTAAGGGTGTCCACACCTCTTCAAATTCTTGTGCTTTGCCCCTAATTACATAGGTTAGCTTTTCTAATGTAACACACATTGCCATCTCTCTAATCCAGGATTGTGCAGAAGATACTTCAGTCTCTCTCCAAGACAGAGCCACCATCCTCCTGGCCTGCAGGAGGCCAAAGTTGATCAGAGTTTTACACTTGGAGTTAGAAGGAAAGTTATTTGGATATATCCCTAAGATACAAAGTTTTGCTAAGCAGGGTACCTGAATACCTGTGATTTTACTTAAAGTGTGGACAACCATTTTCCAAAAAGCTACCAACTTGGGACATTCCCATACACAATGAACTAAAGTACCTTTCTCAGTCAAACATTTTACACATGTATCTGGAATGCCAGGGGACCATTTACTAAGTTTCTCAGGAGTCATGTATGTCCTCATTAGCCACTTGAGTTGCAGTAGTTTCATTCGGGTATTAATGGTTTGTGATTGAGCTTTTAGACAAGCTGTCGCCCACTCAGTTTCTTCAATATCTTCCTTAATATCTAGGCTCCATGCCCTCCTTTTATCATGACTAGACTCCTTGTCGTATGAGACAAGTGCTGCATATATTATAGATATTTGCCGTTTCCCATGCATGTGTTTTAACACAATATCCTCGAGGTGGGACAGCGGTGGCTCGCATATAGCCTGGTGGTGCTTTGACGAGATGAAGTGCTTCAATTGTAAGTATTTAAAGAGGTGTTTTTTGGGCAGTGAGTGTTTAAAACAAAGTTCAATAAATGTTAGTAAAGTGCCCTGAACATACAAGTCTCCAATTTTTTGCACCCCCCTGTCGGCCCAAATCTGAAAGCCACCATCTGCCCTGCCAGGAGTAAACCGCGCATTACCCCAAATGGGTGAAAATTGAGAGATGGGGGGTGTATCACCAATATGTCTATGGGCTTTAAACCATATATCAATAGAGTTTTTAAGGAAAGGATTTGTTGTTGTTTTTTTTAAGATTTTAAAATCTGCTGAATATAGATATAGGTTTAATGGCAGCTTAGATATTGATGCCTGTTCAATATAAACCCATGCTGGAGGGGATTGTTTAACAAAATAAAACATAGTACTGCGTAGCTGAGCGGCCCAGTAATACCACTTTAAACTGGGCATTTGTAAACCGCCCCTATCATATGGCATATACAATAAGCTAAGTCTGAGTCTAGATTTTCTGTTGTTCCAGATGAATCTACAAAATACACGATTAATTTCTTTAAAAAAAGATTTTGGCAGTGGTAGGGGGAGCGATTGAAACAGGTATAAAAATTTTGGCAAGATAGTCATTTTAATTAAGTTGATCCGGCCAATCATTGATATTGGCATTGTTGTCCATTTTTCAAGCGATTCTCGTACCTCTCTCATCAACGGGTCATAATTTGCTTCAACAATTGTGTTAATTTGGGGAGTAATCCTAATTCCAAGATAGGTAAAGCCCTCAGTCGCACTAGAAAAGGGTGTACTTATAACTGGATTCATTCTTTCGTCTTTGTTCAAAAAGAGTATAGAAGATTTTGCATTATTAATACAGTATCCAGAAAACTGACCAAATTTATTAATTAGATGTAATAGTGTCTGGACACTGTTAGATAGGTTTGACAAAAAAAGGATTACGTCATCTGCATATAATGATATCTTATGTTCATGGTCTCCAATAGTTATACCTGACAAATTGGTCTCAGCTCTAATGGACATGGCTAGAGGCTCAATGGCCAAAATGAACAATAATGGGGAAAGGGGGCAGCCCTGACGGGTTGACCTCTCCAACACTATCGGGCTTGATAAATTATTATTTGTCATTACACGTGCTGTAGGGTTGGTATACAGTAATTCTATCCATTTCAGAAATTTTCCCCCAAGTCCATATCTTGGTAACAAATTGAACAAATAAGGCCACTCGATTCTATCAAACGCTTGTCTAGCATCTAGAGATAACAACGCTGTATCCCTGGTATTATTTTGGGAATTAATTATGTTGAGGACCCTTCTGATGTTATGAAAGCCATGACGACTCTGTACAAACCCGTTCTGATCGCTATGTACCAAAGAAGGGATGTGTGGGTCTAGCCTTTTAGCAAGAACTTTACACAGTATTTTTGTGTCAACTCCCAGGAGGCTAATAGGCCTGTATGAAGAGCAATTAGTTGGTATTTTCCCGGGTTTTAAAATAAGGATTATTGTAGCAAGTCTTAAGGTTGGTGGTAATGTGCCACTGTTAAATGACTCATTAAACATACTCAAAAGTGGGATCAGTAACTGCTTTTGGAAGGTTTTGTAAAACTCTACTGGCAGGCCATCAGGCCCCGGAGCTTTACCTGAGTTGATACTTTTAATGGCCTGCAGTAGCTCTTCCGTTGTTATGTCTTTATCCAGGTCCTCTTTAACCTCCTCTGTGACTGTATTGAACCGAAGATGATTAAGAAAGGTATCTCTATAAGCGGGAGTAGGGAAGCATTCCGACCTGTACAATGATTGATAAAATTCCTTAAATGCATTATTAATATCTTGAGGATCGTTCAGCATCTCTCCTGGTTGCGTAGTTATGCCATTAATTGCCCTTTCAGATTTTATTTTTTTTATTCTCCAAGCTAACAATTTGCCAGCCTTTTCTCCCTGATCGTAAAAGGCCTGGTTCAACCACAGTAAACTTTTTGCTGCTTTATCAGATGTTAATTTATTGTATTCCGTTCTTAAGGTTAGTAACCGTTTTTGTTTTTCAGGGTCATCTTTGTTATTTATATCTATTTCCAAATATTTTATTTGTTTCTCTAATTTATTAATTTCTGCTTTTCGTTTCTTGTTTTGAGTGCTTGTGAAACTAATAATCTCCCCTCTAATATATGCCTTGAAGGCTTCCCATCTAATGCATGCGTTAGTTTGGTTAGTATTAATCTGAAAGTAAATATCAATCTTTTCTTCTACATACTTAACAAATTCCAGGTTTTGGAGCCATCTCACTTGCATACGCCAATAAGGGGGAGACTGCTGAAGCTTCTCCATATGTACAGACATGGAAATGGGGGAATGATCACTGATGACTATACAGTCATACCAACAATTCTGAATTTTAGATACCAGTTCTTGTGACACTAAAAAATAATCAATGCGAGATCTGGATTTATGTATCCCTGAGTAGCATGAATATTCTAATTTATCTGGGTTAAGTTTTCTCCAGATTTCTGCTAAATTTAAATCTGTGATATATTGTAAAATAATTTTTCTGGATTGTTTTTTATGGGGGTCAGATTTTGTAGAGCGGTCTACCAGCGGGTTTAAAGTGCAGTTGAAATCCCCACCGATAACATTTAGGCCATTCAATGAGGACAGGGTCAGAAAGAAATCTTCAAAAAATTTTGAATTGTCCTCATTAGGACCATATATGCTGATCAAATTCAGTGCGAGGGACAGGATCCTACCCTGGGCGATTACAAACCTTCCTTGGGGGTCCCTAATAGTATTAGTAAGTTGGAAAGGAATTGTTTTGTGGATGAGAATTAATACCCCCCGAGCGTAATTGTTATATGTAGCGTGTATGACTTGACCAGGCCACCTACGCTGTACTTTTTTAACTTCATTGGCCATAAGATGAATTTCCTGAAGGAAAATTATTTTGGAGTGCAGGTTTTTAAGTCTATTCATTACCTGCTTCAATTTAGTTAACTTATTAAGTCCCCTGACATTCCAGCTTGTAAATCTTAAATCAGACAGTTTTGAACCTTCCATGTTGCTTTATGTATATCATTTTGAGATCGATGACCATGTTGAGTGTGACAAAAAATAAACGAGTAAAACAAGTTAAAATGATAAGAACTGAACCAGACATAAAAACACTTAACCATTGAAAAAACCCGCCCCCCTTCCCTTATTTAAACAAAACGGTATAAGGGCAAATACCAATCCACACTAATGAGGAGTGGTTTTACTGTAGGCACATCTCTCAGACAGCCCAAGTGCCCCGCATCCCCAACTCCGCAACCCAAACTGAGACTTCAAACACTTAAAGTCCTAGACTAATAGATATAAAGCATAATAATATTAACGCTTCTTGATTTAACAGCTTCAGTAACAAATAGAACAAGTATACAGGTCCACACCAGGTTCATAAAATAAGGTGTCCACCAAATATGGTAGTAGCATCTCTGCATATAATCAAAATAAATTATAAAGTGCAAAGGTATATAAATGTATCATAAGAAAGTCTATATCAAGCTAGTGCACCTGTGTTATTGTCCATATCAGTCCTGCTGTGATTACCTGCACTCCTGGCCATTTAAAGGTTTAAGAGTTTATGAGGAAGTCCTCAGCTTCTTCTGGTGTGGAGAAAAGAATTATTTTCCCATTGTGTAGAGCTCTCATCCTGCAAGGGCGTAGGATGAATCCCCGAAAAGATCCAGCTTCGATGAACTTTTTCCGTACTGCGTTGAATGGGCTCCGCGCCTTCATGGTTTCCGCTGATAAATCTTGAGCAAAGAAGATCCTGTGACCATCATGAGTGAGCGAGCGTTGTTTGGATGAGTTGAAGACAAACTCACGGTCTTGAAATCGTAGGAAACGAATGATTACAGCTCTGTTCTGGTCCGGTCTTGGTCTTGCCAGGGTGCGGTGTGCTCTTTCCAATGTGAACGACCTGCCGGCGTCAAGCCCCAACCAGATCGGCAGCATGTGTTGGATGTAATCAGTCATGGGCTGGTTTTTTTCAACGTTTTCGGGGAGCCCTACCAGTCTTAAGTTCTTTCTCCGAGCACGATTTTCTAGGTCCTCCGTTTTAGACTCCAAATAAGCGATGCGTTTAGCGGCGGCAGACTGCTCCGTTTTCACACTCTCCAGGCCATCTTCAGTGACCCCTATGCGGCCTTCGGCTTCCGTTAGCCGCCTAGCGTTAGCGGTAATATCTTGTTGAAGATCCATAAAACTTTTTTGCACGGCGTCGACCGAGCCATTCATCTCAGTTATGCGTCTCTCCACATTGTCAAGTTTTGTCCCAAAACCATCAAGAGTACTTATCTTGGTGTTGATCGCGGTGATAGTCGTACGGAGTGACTGCAGCTCACTTAGCACCGTAGCTAAGTCGATCCGTGAGCTGCTCTCGTCGTTAGCATCATCGGCTGCCGCAGTAGTCATAGTTGTAGTTTTGGGTCTCTGAGAACCACGAGATCTGGAGCTGCCCTCACAGTCTTTAAGCGTTGTTTGTTTAGACATCTTGTAGAACTAGTTAGAAGCGTTAATAACTAGGACTTTGTAAACTTTTAGTAGAGTTGCAGGGAGCACTCACACTAGGCTGCCATCTTGGTCCGTGGCTCCACAGCGCCCCCCGGGTATGGAGGGCTTTCGCCTTTAATTGACCATGTAATGTTAGTACATTATTGGAATTTGTCTTCTGCACTTAACCCATCCCTGAGGAGCAGTCGGCAGCCATTTTGCGGCGCCTGGGGAGCAGTTCGGGGTTAAGGGACTTGCTCAACATCCCACAGTGACGGCCCCGGTGAGGCTTGAACCGGCAACCCTCCGACTACAAGCCCAGCGTCCTTAACCACTAGGCCACCACTCCCCCCAATGGTTTCTTAAGGACACTTTATGAACTACTGCATGTGTGACGAATTCTTGACAACTCAAAACCACATACACCGCTTTTGTAAACAGGAATATTAATCATTTACAAATCAAAATGAGACATTGAGTAATTTTTTTCTTCTTTAAATTATCACAAGTTACCAAGTGTTTCTATTTTGTTCATAAGCTGCTCATCAATTGAACGTGAACAAACTTTAATAATTGAAAACATTCAAATCTTTATTTTATGAGATCCTCGTTTGTTAAAAATGAGTGATTTTCACCCTTTTGTTAAAACAGCACATAATCTGACTACTTTTTACACATTTAATAACCAAATACTGTATTGATTAAGGCCTGTTGCTGTCCTAAAAGGTGATGAAACCAAAGGTCAAGTCTGTCAGCTTTGGCACATAATTCATCATAATGTTTCAGAAGAACAGCTTAAGATACAGCGCTGTGACTTTGAAGAGGAAAAAGCTTCCATAAGAATAAGATTTTGTGTCAGGTTGCATCTGCAGACTTTGCAGTGTCACACTGTTTTCTCTCCCTTTCTCGAAAGAAGCTCCTTTGCTCGATGACGGCTTTGTGAAGAAGGGCAACATTTACACCGTCAACGCAGTTCAGCACCCGAGCTCGAACCGTTGTACCAATACCTGTAAAACGAAAAAATATTAGTGAGTGTCCACTAATGATATGATACTCTACTAATACAGTTATAACATCTGGTAAATATCAAGCTCGTCACCATCTAATAAACAGTTTCTTACCCTCATTGCCATCAGTCTCACCCAGAACTATATACTGGGCTCCTATGATTGGGTTAAATGGCTCCACAAACATAGTGTGTACGATCACATGATGTTCTTTGGAAGCATGTTGAGCTGATAGCGTAGCTTTGGACTCCTCAGGCTGATAGTCCACCAGTCTGGAAAATGAGCATTTTGCATGAACTCCAAATTCAAATGAAAGACACCTACTTTAAAACAAAGTAAAAATTAAAATGTGAGCAGTACTGAAATCTGTTTAAGCCGTTCCGTTAAATTAAGCATGAATTTGATTGATGTGGGAAGAATTTGCTAAACCGTGATCAACATTGAGATTTTTTCAGTTCCAAACCAAACAATTACATGTAATGCCACGGAAAAAAAATAAATGAGAGTATTTTGCGAAAAGTAAATAACAACAATGACCTCATCAATCCAGGTCTGAATGAATGTGGTCAATCATACACTCACATACAGTACATATCCTGTTGTTTATTCAGAGGTTTTGCTTTAAATTAAGTGAACTTGATTTATATATTTTTATCCTCACACTGAAGTAGTCTCAAAGCACTTTACAATATCAGCTCATTCACACTAACATTCACACACACCAATGGGACAACGCTGCCATGCAAGGCGCTAGTTTAGTTTAGTTGTTTCAAATGTATTTGAGATACATTCTCATCTTTTTTGTGATGTGGTCTCAACATCTGTCTCACGCTACCTTCTCAGTGGAAAATAATAATCCCACTTAAGTGAAGAAAGAGCTGAATGACATACACTTTAACAGAAGTACAGTATATAGGTTTATATCCATCCACATGTCCTAGGGTGAGGCTAAACATGCACCCCTAGACAGAAATACTGTAGATGGTGAGCTGTTCTCGAGGCCCTACGCCCCAATAGGGGCAAAGACGATAAGTAAATAAGTAAGTATATAGGTTTATACGCGCAGTGTTTTTTTTAGAAAAAACAACAACCTAAAAGTGACAATAGATGGTTGCATCAATTTTTTAAAGGATGCAGAATATTCTAATGTCCAGAGCAGGCTTCTTCTTGAATGTGGAAGGTAAAGTGTGCATGTGTTTGCCTCACATTGCTGATGTTCAATGACAAACACAACTTAAAATAAACAACAACAAAGAAGCTGGAATGAGGGTGCACACTCACAACTGAGTTTGTCCAACTCTTCTCGAACAAATTCTGAAGCCACATCAATCAGATTCAGACCAGTCTAAAGTCTGACTGAGAAGTAAAGTAATTCATTACATTTTAACACCCAACCGTTACTGAATACATTATTATATTGTGTTTTAAAATGATCAGTTCACATTGTGAAACGACAAAAAATGAAATTACTAGACAACCATCAAATGCATCACATCATAAACGACCAATCAGATTAAACATAATGCACTGCGCCAAAATAGCATTGAATGGAGATTATTTTCTCAGTTTTAGAAATGTATGTAGTTTTAAATTAGGGATGTCACGATACAACTTTTTCCCTTCCGATGCGATACCAATATTGCAGCCTTGAGTATTGGCTGATACCGATATTTATCCGATACAATATCAGCACGGATCATAGATACTTTTATTACTTATTTTGTAGTGTGGTTAGAAAAGGCTTGATCAAGCAATGTTACTCAAACAGAGAACAATAGTCAGCAATAAACTGACCCATTTATTATTAACCAATTGGCTACATACATTTCAACCTTCAACATAATGTCTACAGTATTCTACAATTGAATAAATATAATATAACATAATATATATCGGAGATTTCAAATGCAGTCCTATAAAATCTGATATTCGTTTTCTGGCTGATGTCGGACCGATAGCCGATATCAATATTGGATCGGGACAGCCCTATTTTAAATGTACAGTATCTATACTTGGAGCCTGAGCATTTTTTTTTTTTTTAAATTATTATTCAAAATTGAATTTATTGGTGTTATTTCATTTAAATAAAAATTGTACATTTTGACAAACCTTTGTAGAAAATAAATTGTTGTAATTGGGCAAAAATTGGGTCTTTTCCTTTTTAAGTTTACACATGAGAGGTTTACTGTATGCAAGGGAACCGTGGCAAGATTTATTACCCAAAATAAACATGGGGGATGAAAGTAACTAGTAGCTTTTACTGAGTACTATTTCATTGAGCTGCGTTTTACTTGTACTTGAGTATTTTCTGTATGACTTACTTGTACTTGAGTACAATTTCAATGAAGTGACAGTACTTCTATTTGAGTAGGAGATATCCGTGCTCTTCACACCTCTGGCTAAAAGTGAGATGAACTCACCTACCACAGGTTCTCACTGACTGTCCATCCTGGAGGTCAGAGTTCAGCTCCCAGGGGAAATAAAAGACTGCAGCCGAGGGAAGCATCTCACCCGTCTACACACGGTGAACCACGTACAAAAAGATACGCTTTACTCAGCTTTCTTTACTCTGTTGATCTTCGTTTTCTTACAACTTAAACGTGCCTTCACATCACACCAGCCATTCAAACAGAGTCAGGATCACACAACATAAGACTGTTTATTGTCCTGTTGGTCTGTAGGGCGGTTAGCGGCAGCTTACAGCGCCTCCTACTGGACTGGAGCAGCAAAGAAACAAGCAGCTGAATAAACCTTGGAACATCTATTCTGGCCCAGACTTAAAACATTTTTGGTCTGACTTGCACAATTGTATTTCTCTCAATGATTTAGAATAATTCTAAACTATAACTTGCTTTTTTTTTAAAATTTATTTATTTTTTTACATAATTCAAATATTCAGTGTTCATTGTCATGTTTTGTTTTGTTTTTTTAAATTTATTGTTAATAATGCTACATTGAGAAACAAGTATTTTAACACTCTTCTTTTTTCTTTTTCTTTCTTTCTTTTTTTGTTCTTGTTTATTGTCGAGTGCACAATAAGGAAACTTGGCTCCCTGTACAATTAAATTCTTCTTTTGCTGTCCACACTGGATGGCACAAAGAAAAACAAAACAAATGTGAAACAAAGAACAAAACAAAATAAATATTTTTAATAATTTAAAAACTCATGAAGATATCTATGTACAAGGTAGAAAAGATAGAAAAATATAATATAATATAGTGCTACGAGTAATAATGTGTCATATGTTGAGCCTTGCGCATAATAACACATTCAGTGATAATGGCAGAACACAAAGCTAACAATAATGTGTTGTATTATTTTGTTTTTATGCTTGCTACAAAAATGAAACAGGTAAGATTATTCTAAAAATGTATCGTGATATTTTTTCCTTTATAAAGACTGTAATGCAAATTGTGTTTTTAACTGGTTTAACATTTGTTTTGCTTTATTTCAACCTAAGATTCCTCTGTGTATGGTAATATACCCAGTAAGTGTTTGTAAGTTTGTGTTTATATTCCAACTAAAGTTTAGTTTTCCATAATGTGCTGAAAGAACTACAACAATGAATAAAAAAATGACTAAACATCTGTAAGCAAAGATTGTTTATTGCAATAAAGTCAATTTTATTTCTAACTTAATGGCGAGTAAAAACGAATGACTTTATATCATCTAATGTTTAAACTGCATTACTTTTTAAATGAATACATTTGAGGATAATTTTTTTTTTCTAATTGATTTCGGTTTTTTTTTTTTTTTTTTTTACGTTTGATGGTGGATGCTGATCTCGAACAAATTGGAAACATCTGATTTGGTGTAATAATTTACTTTAATGGTTTACTGATGTTGCTCTTATCCCAGTAGGTGGTGGTGATACTGCCAGTCGTTGGTCAAACCACAGAAGAAGACAGACGATGACGTTTACGTCTCCTCCAGTTATAGCAAGCGAGCTTCTGCGCATGCGCAGTGAGGCTACAAAAGGGCAGCGTACTGTGTGAGGGCCATTACTTTTTACCTCAACTGTACCTTAACTGTATTTTAATAAGGAACAGGTCGTTTATAGTAAAAAAAAAAAAAAAACAACACAGCTATGAACGCGGACATTTTGAAAGAACGAAGCGGTGCCTCGTTTGACGTAGAAAAGCTGACCAATATTTTGGACGATGGGACGGAAAAGACTAAAAGACGACGAGAAATCGGTGAGTAAACTTTACAAATAATAGTGCCATTAGGATTAAGCACCAAATGACTGAATTTTGATGTAGCTACACCGTGAACAGTCTTTACCTGGTGGGTCAGGGCAGTCGGTCAGGTCATCGTGGTTTTGCATATTATGTCACAACACAGGAGTGTGTTGATCTGGTTGTAATTGGGCTTCTGCAGAATTACACTGACATTTACACCAAGTTTAACAATTCAAATGACCTCACCAAAAATGTATTACCAACAACATGTCAAACAATACATGTGTCTTTTGTTTGTTCAGTTGTTCTATATTAGTAGCCAATAAACCTAATCGCATAACATTTAAATTTTAGTTTTTCTCCATGTCTGAGGCACTTTTCCCCCCCCATATGTTTCTTTATTCTTCGCAAATGTGTTATTATCATAAGTCTAATTCAGTAATTGTTACTAGAGCTTTTCCTTTAGGAAACCAGACAAAGTCCACACTTCTTGGATATAATTTAAACTGTCCTCATAATATCAATGCCATTGCAACTAATAATGTTTTTGTTTTGTTTTTTATTAAAAAAAAAAAAAGCAGCTCACAGAAGGAGGTATATAATGCAACAAAAAAACTATTAACTATTATTAAGGCAAATCCACATCTACGGTACATCAATATAGGAATATAGCCTGAATCTGCTCAGCTAACATTGAGTCGTTTTTTTGTTTTGTTTTTTGTTTCTTGAACTTAGACTCATGAATAGTTTGCTCTCAGTCAAACACAGAAATCTGCAAACCTAATTTCTTTCGCGTGTTTTAGTGTGTTAAATGATGTTAGAGTTGATCCACTTTTTGAGGATAGTGCAATTTAGAGAGATAACATAATGCCTTGAATAATACAAGTGATGTATTTTAGTTTCTTGTTTTACTTTGGACCAAACAAAGATCATCATACAAATGGACAATGACTAGTTAATTACAGGTGACCTGATGTGTGTTGATCTTTTCATGTATGTAATTTGGCACTGCAGAATCACTGGTCTTCAGCGATGAAGACTTTAAGGAGCAGGACCCAAACTTTCTGTCTCGCAGTGAACGATATGACCAGGCTGTTAGGAAGAGTGCCCAAATGATTCTAAAGATCAGAGACTATGGCATTTCTGACCCAGAGGAGATCTACTACTACAAGAGGTAGGTTATCCCATAGATCACTTTGACAAATGGTTTACATCCAGAACTTAAAACTCATATTGGTGTCGCCTTCACTCAACCGTATAAATCTTTTATTTTATTGTATATTTGCATGGACTTTAGAGCTGAACGTGTTGTTTTGGCCTATATTCTGTCATTCACATATGGCCCTGCATTCTCTTACTTAGTCAAAGGTCTATGGCCTGATTATATAACAATAAGTATGTACAGGGATCACCTTCTCTGAAGAAAAGAATTGCGTAATCCTCAGCTTGTCCTTAATTGGGTTCAAAAGGCTGGTGCTCATGAATTTCATTGTGTGCAGCCCAAAAAAAAATCAGTGTATATAGTCTGAGTTGGCCCTGCTGAAAACTGTATGGTACCAAAAACAGGCAGAAAAGACATTGGATTTCACTGACCACACTTTCCAAAAGGCTAATTTATTCTTCTAGAATTTGGAGTTTTCATAATGATTCACATGTGACTACGAACCAACAGAGTGTTTGGCAACAATAAGCCCATAACTGGACAAGCTGTGCTCTGAAATTTGTACTCCAGTTCAAAAACTCACTCTTTTTGTGCTCTGAAATTGAAGAAATGAGCTGCTCTAATGCTAAATGTATTTTTTTTGGACACAAAAAAGGTCTATGTTTCACACTATGCCAACTGTATGTACCATAATTACCATAATTTAAAATTTGTTTGTATTGTTATTTAAAAAAAAAAATGTTTTGCACTGCCCCTAACAACAATTAATTATTATATCTGCTCCAGCAGAACTTTGAATGATCTGATTATTTTTTTGCCTAAAGAACAAATATCAATCATATCAAGTTGCATTTGACACAACAGATGCTGGTTATTCAGCTGTGTACTGTTTAATTAACATTAACTCTGAACTCAGGTTCTCTATCTTTACCTTCACTCAGTACTGTTAAAGGCAACCAACACGAAGTTTTGGGACTGCATTTTGTCATGTTCCTCCCGACACTGATCAACCTGTGTGACTCCGAGCAGTCTAAGAAATGGTTGCCGCTGGCACAGTCCTTCCAGGCAGTGGGCACGTACGCTCAGACTGAGATGGGTCACGGTCAGTCATGGACTTAGTTTAAAGATGAATTATTTTACTATTTTAAGATTCTATGTGCACATCCTGCATACGTTGTCATTAAATGGCACCTTTAAGGTTGCTGAATTTAAAAATATCAACAAATTGATGACAGCTCAGTGTTTGACAGATCTAAATTAGATGGCAGTATTGGTATATACTGTATATGTGTCTTAATATTAAATAGCTTTTTGCTTCAGGAGAGATGGGGTCTTTGTAGTTTTCTTTGTCTTGTAGCTTTAGTCAGATTAACATAATACGTATTGTTAATTGTCCATAGTGTTTTCAACAATAGAAATCATTTTTATACTGTACTTATAAAGCAAGTAGTGTCTCTCTCCTGCATACTGTCTTTTTAGTTTTCTTACTAACTACAATTAGTAGAGCATTACTAACTGCACGTTGCATGATGACACACTCGAAGTCAAACACTCACAAACCTGACGGACTTTGGCCCTCGAGGATCATCTATTGTAGAGCGTCGTCCTATAAACACTGACTCCTGCTATTTCTTTCACAACTCACAGCTCTCTCCTTTCCTTTAAATAATGACAATGCATCAGTAATTCAGCCTGATTATCGTTATTTCCCTGCCTCACACACAATTAGAAGAAATTTCTTTCTTTGATTTTCTTTTTTTAACAATCACAGCAAATAAATGCTGGTGTCATATTTATACCTAATCTTGCCAATTTCTTTCATATGCCATGCTTTTATTTGCAATAGAATTTTTAGACCCAGGATCCTTTAATGAGGCCTCTTGTTTGTCTCTTTGTAACCTGAGATGCGTCAAATCTCTATTGACGAGAATTTAGGTCAGGCTGGCTTTTGTCTCTAGGTTTTTTTCACTAAACAAAGGAAACTTTGATTTGAGTTTTGTTTCAACAATTCTGCAAAGCTACACAGAAAATGAAGGACCAATGGTAATGTATTTTATAAACTCTAAAATGAATAAAGGCAACAGAGGGATTTGTCCTTCATGAGCAGTTTGTATACAAAGCAATGGCCCAACACCACCACATTTTGTAATACAGCACCTGCTGAGCTTTTATTCATTAACTCAGTAAAATCACAAAATGTGGGTTTATATGAAATCTTTCCCACGGATTACACTTCAAACTTGGTTGTATAAAATGCACCATAATTAAAGCAATCATAGTGGTTTGTATGTGATTATGCAAGTGAAGCTCTTTTAAGGGTGGACATGTAACCAGCCTCTGTCAGTGTGAGAAACAAGCTTTATCTACAGACTGTCTGTTATGTGTTGACGGAGCTTGTTTTACACTTTTGTTCTTACTCTAAATTGGCAATAATGTGTCTCCAACTATATCACCTCCACTTTGTTTTTTAGTTACAGCTGTTTTTAAGGTTTATTGGAACAGTGTTTTTGTGGCTTTGCATTGTGATTTTAAAAAAAAAAGGTTAAAATGATGATTAAATCTGTTTTCACAGTTTTTGCATGTTTTAATTATCACTTGTTTTGAGTTCACAATCAGATATTATCATCCCCTCTGTGTTTTCATCTTTTCATTACTTCCTCGTGTGAAGTGAAACAACAACCATGTTGCTCTTGTCTCATCTCTACCTTGGAATTCTCTAAAAATGAGGTCCATCAAAAAAATTTCCCTCCTTGCATTTTTCCCCTTCCTTCTCCTTTTCACTGCTTCCTTGCGTGGCCAAGATGTGTGCACCCCGACAGGCCAGAGCCTCTGGACCTTCATCTAGGGATGTTCCTGCCCACACTGCTCAACCAGGCCACCCCAGAGCAAATGGACCTTTTCTTCATGCCGGCCTGGAATCTGCACATCATTGGCACCTACGCCCAGACTGAAATGGGCCACGGTAAATTAAACAGTAATGTCCAAAAATATAAAGGCCATATTTTTATTTATTTGTCAATCCTTGGACAAATCTGTCTGAAAACATCATTCGGATGTATGCATTAGTATATGACACAACTGTGCAGCACTGTTTAAAATCAGGTTTATAGTAAACCATAATTGTTTAGTTTAGTTAAAAGGGCCTTTACTACAAAAATGGATAAATATATCCAGGATATCTCGCAGCTAGCAGGCTTCACTTAGCCAAACATTCTCAATCCCAGAGTAGCTGTACTACGAAGCTGTTTATAAACATGTAACTTCAGCCAGGTGATTTCAACCTGAATGCGTGCACGCTCACAAAACGGGTGGAGATTGCAGCGTCCAATCGATCACAAACACGGAGAAACCATGCAGAGCCATTCACGTCACAATTAAGGATTTATTTAATAATATGAAGAATTAAAATCCATAATTCAGACCAAAAACATCACTGTTGCTGCAGCAAAAGCAGGAAGGAAGGATTGCAGGAATTAATAATAATACATTTTATTTTAAAAATCAGCGCCTCTCAGGTCACCCAAGGTCACTTTACAGTGCATAATAAAACCACAACAGTGCATAGTATAAAACCACAATAAATGTTAAGGTAAAACAGTATAAAAACAACAGTAAAAGTTAAGCACAAAAACACAGACAGGGTAGTGGTGGTCCGGTGGGAAATGCTGTTGAGAATAAATGGGTTCCAGAGCCATGAATGTGTAAAATTGTGAGATTATAAAATATTATTAATCTTTCAGAGAATAAACATACACTTGTCAGTTTCACTTTACTATGTCACAGATGTGTTTCTATTCACATATTCTTCTCATTTTGGGTGCAGTTTGTGGCTCTGATGCTGCGTTTATACAGTTCAGCCTACAGCATAAGGTAGACATTATTTGTATTTTATACAGCCTGTATTATCTTACAGGAATGAGGTTCACAGTGTCGTTAACAGCGTATATGAGTGAATGAGTGAGTTTATTGGTCAGAGAGCATCCAAGGCTTTATCAACTGACGTGTAAAGAGCATGACCCCACCATTTTCCGATAAGAGGAAATGCAGCTTCATAGTACAGGCTCTTGACATATTGCCTGCAAGTTGGCTTTAATTACTATTTCAGTGAGATTGGACATGAACATACCTAAAGGAGTTTTTACACCAAATATTTATACAACTTTATTTGCTATGAGACATATTACAGTAGATATCATATAGCCAATAGCTCTTCCCCATCTGTTGTCACTTTACTTAATTGATTCATACAATAAAAGATTTAACAATGACGTTTAACATCAGTTGTTTTTAGTTTTCTAACTAGGGTTTGGTAGTTTGTGCCTAAACTGTGTGAGTAACCCTATTGAACAACTTGTCCTTCTGTGCTGCTGCTTTTCTGTATTGTTGTTTTCACTAACATTCCTTTAATTAGGAGACTCTAGTGCAACATAAAATAACACTGTAGATTTGTTTGATGTACAGTAGTTGTGTAGAATGATCTGTCAAACACCTGCAAGCTGCTCTGAAATACCCATTCAGTTTAGATTTGTTGTCATTCATTCATCTAGAAATGAGATCCTTAATATTAATGCTAAAGTACTCCTATTGTAAGTGTATAGCTATCAAAACTGCATTTTCTGTTTGTATTCATTGGTTAGTACACTTGAAATGTTGTATCACTGTAGGCACACACTTGAGAGGGCTTGAGACTACAGCCACTTATGATCCGTCCACACAGGAGTTTGTCTTGAACAGCCCCACCGTCACCTCCATCAAGTGGTGGCCTGGAGGACGTAAGAACAATTGTTTTGTCGGTTTGTTTCTCTCTGAAGAATGTGGTGTAGTTGTAATCTAATGTCGTTCTTTTTCAGTTGGAAAGACTTCAAATCATGCCATAGTTTTAGCTCAGCTTTACACCCTTGGAAAATGCCACGGCCTGCACGCTTTTGTTGTTCCCATTCGAGACATGAACACTCATGAACCCCTGCCAGGTAACCACGGTCTACTATTAATGTCACAGTCTGACATTATTTGTTCAAATGTCATTTCCTCTTAGTTTATGTCTATGTTTTGAGTCTGTTTTTAAAGTTTTCACTCTCCTACTGTCTGTTTTGTCTTTTATCTCTTTCAGGTATTCTAGTTGGAGATATTGGCCCTAAGTTTGGTTTTCATGAAGTAGACAACGGCTATCTGAGATTAGACAATGTGCGAATTCCACGGGACAATATGCTCATGAAATATGCCAAGGTAATGCCATTCTAGTTATGAATGTATTGTTGTAATGCTGTTAGACATGCTACGATCCTGTTTTAGTGTTTTTAATAGGTTTTAATTGATTCCCAAGCAAAGTAAAGAAAAATGTTCTTAGTTTTAACTATGTAAGAGTCACTCATGACTCCCAAAATGTTATGCTTAAATTATGTTGAAGAATCAAACCATTTACCCTCTGTAAAGTATTGAACTTTGCATACCCCACTTTGAGAACCTAGGTCGTAGGCTAAACAAATGCATCAAAAGGTCAAAGAGATTGCTCGGCAGTATTGAGTGATCTTTTATCTTGTCAGTTTTTTATATTAATTTTAGAGGTGTCTGAGTTTTAGAGCCATTTTTTCCTCTTTATCAAGGAAAAAGCTATTTACTATGAAGACTTTACTTACACAGATCACTACAGGTTTCAATTCAAGAGAGAAACTTGAATTCCTTCACATTATAATGCACAGACTGAACTGTAATCAAAATGACAATGTCTCTCTCTATCCACTAGGTGGAACCCAATGGAACCTATGTGAAGCCACCCAGTGCCAAACTGACCTACGGCACCATGGTTTTCATCCGCTCCATGATTGTGGGCGAGTCGGCTCGGGCCCTTTCAAAGGCTTGCACCATTGCCATACGCTACAGCGCAGTTCGTCACCAGTCTGAGATCCGGCCCGGGTCAGTGCATAATAAATGCTGAAACGATCATTCAATAGATGATGAGTTACCTCTCAAATTGTCAAGTGTCAGAAGTTTAATTACAAACCTGTACATTTCTGTTGGACAGAGAGCCAGAGCCACAAATCCTGGACTATCAGACCCAGCAGTACAAGCTGTTCCCTCTGTTGGCTGAAGCGTACGCTTTTTTATTCGTTGGTCAGTATATGGGACAGACCTACAATCGCATCAACGGTGACATCAACCAGGGTGACTTCAGTGAACTACCTGAGGTACCTGACCACACACACACCATGTAGGATCACATTCAGGCAGTGGACACATAGGGACCTTTTTCAGGTTACCTAAGAATCTTTAGATTAGAAATGAGCAATGATGATGATTATAGGAACAAAAACAATGCAGAGATCTGTACTTTAAATTAAGTCTTAAAAGGAACACAAGTCAACTTAAAGCACTTAAAATTACTACTTTAACTTAAAACAAAGAATCAAATTTAGAAAAATGTTTCAGAAAGTTAGATGGATCAAAAATGTTCAGATGTCTTACTGTGTGTATAGTGTACGTGGTATATAATATTTAGTGTATAGAGACCAGTTTTCCTGTGAAAGAACATTTGATAAAGGATCTTTGGTGCTTTAAATGCTTACTTGGCATTCACACATCAAAATTCTCAATTTTCTGTATTATTATATATATTGATAAAGCTTGCAATCAATTCTCAACAAAATATTTCAGATTTATTAAAAAACAAAAAGAGTGCTTTTTTAAATAATTTTATACTTTAGAAAACCATCCATGAATGGCAGCCATTTTGCCGTGTTTACTTTGACTCCTATCTGATTTCTTTGATTCTCTTTTTTATTCAGGTGATAGTAGTGCTTTTCTCCACATTTTTTAAATATTGTTTTATTTATTACTATAGACCACACAAGGTATGCTAATGTGTATGAATCTGTTACTGTTATTGTGAGTTCTTGTTGCTGACTAGAACAGCCGCAGTCGACAGAGATCAAGCTGCATGACACAAGTAGGAGAGAGAGTAGACATAGCAGATATGAGAGGACATACTGTACAAGTGATTATGAGGAGAAAAACTAACAGCAACAGCCACTGCAAGTGTCTGAGGCAGCCATAATGGCGGCCACTTTGCTGCTATGGGTTGATCTACAAGGACTTTAAAAGAAAGTTACCAGTTTAAACCCCTGGTATTATATATATTGATAAAGCTTGCAATTAAAATGAATTACAGGTACCCGTCAAACAGGAATAATTTAGACCTACATACAATTACATTAAACTCAAGTCCCATTTTGAAACCTGAATAGGTTTTGTAAATGAAGTGTTAATTACGTTAAGATAAATTGTACTATACTATTTCTAAACAGTTGTTTGTGCTCTGATGTGCAGCTCCACGCTTTGTCAGCGGGACTTAAGGCCTTCACCACGTGGGCAGCCAACTCTGGCATCGAGGTGTGCCGTATGTCCTGCGGTGGCCACGGTTACTCTCGCAGCAGCGCACTGCCGGACATTTACGTCAACTTCACACCAACCTGCACCTATGAGGGAGAGAACACGGTCATGATGCTGCAGACAGCCAGGTACGCTGTGAGAATGCAGAATCTTAGCTGGCATGGCTGACATTGGAGACTTTGTTAAATTCCATTAACTTTATTGGTCACTGTTTCACAGAATAAGAGTTCAACAAAAACAGATACAGGCACACTCAACTACTTAACTGCACGACAATTGCAGGACACGCATTTTTCTGTTGAAGTTAAGTTTGATACTCATAGTGTTTTGTTTCACAATAAAGTTTAACATTTCTTTAACCTTAAACATACTTGTTTTAAAAAGGTGTTATCAGCTTTGAAATATACGCACGTAATGGGATACAAAAAGGATTCAAAAGATCCGTCTTTATTTCATAATTATTATTTTTTTGTCAAATAATGAAGGTTTAAATAGCATACAGTACTTTTATGTACGTGCACAATTTATATACCATCATTTTGTCTGTTTTCCCTCCAAAAATTCTCCGAGGTTTGTGAATGTGTTGCTGTTGTGGCTGTGTTAAAGAAATAATTTCTGTCACTGCTTCAGGACAGGGTGTATCTATTTTTGGAGGCTGGCCAGCTGGATTACATTGAAATTCTAAAGTTCATCTGTTAAAATGTCTCCTAACTTTTGCCCTTGAAGGTATCTGGTAAAGAGCTACCGTCAGGCAAAGGAAGGCCGGCAGCTGAGCGGTATGGTGTCATACCTGAATGAAGCAGAAACCCAGAGAGTGCAGGCTCAGCCCGTCTCTGCCAGACCAACTGTGGTGGATGTGAATGACCTGAGCAGCCTGGTGGAGATCTACAAACTCAGAGCTGCCACGTAAGAAACGACAGGAACAAACCAGCCTGTTAACCAAGCTGTGATACACAATGTGACTGAGGGTTTGTCCTATGAGGGGCGTCCACAAGTGCTGCAGAAAAAAGAGCACACCTCCCTCACAAGTTTTGAGACCGTAGGAGGAATTCAGAGTAGACTTGAATGATTGGTGCTTCCACTGGGCTAAACATTTTGAAGGTATTTGCCTTTAATTTCTGTCCACAAATTCCCCTTTCTAACTAGATGATCACTAATATGGCTCTTGATCACATCTAATAATAATAATCAAGTTTTAGCGCTTTCTCATACACACTCAAAGTCGCTTCGCAGAATAAAGGGATTATTATTTCACTCCACACTTAGTGGTGGTAATCTACAATTGTAGCCACAGCTGCCCTGGGGCAGACTGACGGAGGCAAGGCTGCCATGGTGCGCCATCGGCCCCTCCGCCCACCACCAACACTCACTCTCACACTACATTCATACATCTAAATCTATTTAGCATTTAGTGTAGTCCACCGGAAATGAACAAACTATCTTTAGTTTGTTTTGACTGCGTGCAGAGGCACAGTTGTAGGCACAGATCAATGGTATTTACTTTTGCATTTTTCATTAGACATAGATAGAAGTGAAGAGCGTTACATTTTAAACTATTAAGTAATAAACAAAATGTAACTTGCCAACATTAGGATATCATGTGATGATGCGAGTAAAATCTGTGTGTTTAGATTAATTGAAATGGCCGTGAAAAGCATCCAACAGGAGCTGCAGCACAGGAAGAGCCAGGAGGACGCCTGGAACAACAGCTCCATCGACCTGGTCAGAGCCTCCGATGTAAGTACAGTGTAGTTATGTGGGAATGTTTTACCTTAGTTTGTGGGCTTTTATTAATTTCTCTCTTTTTTTGATCAAAAATGTGGTGTTTGATGCATCACTGTCTTCTGTATTCAGGCTCACTGTCATTATGTGGTAGTGAAGCTTTTCACTAACAAGCTGAGAGAGGTCAGTGACACGTCCATTCACTCTGTGCTGTCCACCCTGGCCCTGCTCTACGCCCTACATGGCATCACCAAGAATTCTGGGGACTTCCTGCAGGTATATATATAAAACTAAGTTTTGTTTTTCATTGCTGACAGACTAAGGTCCAAATGCACTAGATTTGTGTGATCTTTTCAGCTTACTGGAGCGAAACAAACTGTCATGAATTCTTCCTTCACTTTTTCCCATTATCTAAATTATTTCATTAAGATAGCTGCCTGTTTTCCTTTTCTGTGTCCCTTTAAGTCTGTTACATTAAACAGATGTTTATGTATGTTTTTATTTCCAGGCTGAACTGCTGAGTGTTCCTCAAATGCTGCAGATCTCCCTTCGTATCAAGGAGCTGCTGGCTCAGCTGAGACCCAATGCAGTGGCTCTAGTCGACGCCTTTGATATAAATGACAGGAAACTAAACTCTTGCCTGGGACGATATGATGGGAATGTCTATGAGCACATGTTTGAGTGGGCTCGCCGCTCTCCTCTCAACGCCACAGAGGTCAGTCAGGAGAGTAGTTGCAATCAAAATGCTTGTATATTTACAATTGTTACATTTTTATTCCTTGTTTTTTTAATTTGAAATTGGTGTTTGAATTATATTGAATTTGTTCTTTAGGTTCACGAATCCTTTCACAAGTACCTGAAACCCCTGCGGGCCAAACTCTGAGCTGGCTGCTGAACCTCCATTCCTACGACATCTCCAATCTACACACGGGTACACACTTATCAGCAATGACTTGTCATTTCAACACAACCAAATTTTTTTACACTCTAAAAATATCAAACTGCACCCTGCTTACCTCTCTTGGGATCAAAAAACATTCAAAGGCCTATTTTTTTTGTAACACTATAGCATTTTGCGCTGTAGTTTTTTCTCACAAACTAAAATCAATACCATGCACAATATAATACAATATTTGTGATTTTGTTTTTTTAAACAGGGTTTGTATGAGAAAGTTTCCAATACCTAAAGAAGGAAGAATGTCTAAAAGCAGGAGTTGACAGTTAATAACATCTTCGAAAAGTGTTTTTCGTATTAAAATAATAAATAAATGTTGACATGTTGTGGCAAAGACAATTCAGGGTATTGTGAAAAGGTAGTAAATAAATAAAAACGATAAAAGGTTGAACTAAAACATCAATTTCAGATTTGGAATGATGGCGTGTAAGAACAGAAGCTCAGCTTTCCAGTATGAATGTTATGTAATGACAGCAGAATTTATTGTCTGTTTGCACTTTGGGTTTTGTTTTTATTACATAATAATCTTAAATTCCCAACTTTTTTTGAGGATTTGGTAAAAGGATAAATCTTAGAGCTAATTTTGCTGTGAAACAAGGCTTGTGCTTTTATAATTTGAACATTTGTCATGATATCAACCTTCTCGTGTAACTGTTCTTTTCCTGGAGAAGCTGAACTTCCATTATTACTGTTTGTGTTTGACTTTCAAAGTTTCACAGCTAATGACTTTGTATTTTCTGGTTTAAAATGGGTCGCAGCTGATAAAAGAGGTTTCTTTTACTGATTTATCTTCATGTGTTTCTACTGTCAAAGGTTATCTGAATTTGATTGTATGGTAACTTTTGTCAGCAGGATAAAATAACCTCTCTGATTTGTGAGAGTTTATACAGTATTAGGAATCGTAACTGTTATGCCATTAATCAGTTATTGTCATTGGTTCATAATGCAGCAATGGTTTTTCCTAACAGAATCACTGAATCGTTCAAGTTTAGTATGAATGAAACGTGTGTAAAGATATACAGTATTTCTCTGTTTTTGATTAATGCGCTTCTGTTTTTTTTTACAACTTTGTTTCAAAGTCGTCAACTTTAGAAAAATGCGCTAAAAAGAGTTTTAGTGTGCAGAAACTTACCACTGTAGATGAAGATAGATTTCTGCTCTTTGTTACTGAAACTTTTCGTTCCTTCAATTAAAAAACTGATAAATAATAACATTATGGACTGAAAATATTCTTACTGTACATATACAGCAGTGAGAGGTTTTAGTGTTTAAACTAAAGCTTCATTGTAAACCCTGAAGATTATTCTAATGATGTGCCTGAGGATGTTTTTTCACTAATCATGAATGTTCTCCAAGCCTGCAGCACTTAAACCGAAAATCATTAGATTTCATTTTTAAACATTGTTTTTATCTGCGCTATAGACTAAACCCTGAACATTTGTGTATCAACGTGGTTTGTCAAATTGCAACAAGTTGTAAAATTTAATTACTTTGCCTGAAATATATAAATAAAAGATTTGTAATCATAAAAACATGTTTTGTTTCTTTCTGCGATTTAGCACTTTAATGTTTGTACTTAAATTGTGACCACGTCTGTTTTCTTTTTATTCTTCTACTTTTTCAATGCTTAAAACTACAAAGGGATTGTAATGGAAAACTTATTTTAAATCACTGAAGAAAACATGTCATAATGAAGCATTGTTTGAGCAATTGTTTTCTGATAAAAGTCTCTCAAATTGAGTTTTTTTTTAAAGTTAGAATCCAATAAAAAACAGAATAATTAAACTGTTGGCACCTGTTGTTTTCTGTACAGTGCATAATGACTTGAGGACATGTGGGGCTGCATAAATAGAGACCCCTAAGGGTGTCCATGCATTTTATCTACATGCAAAGCACAAACAATAATGTGAGCGTCACCTAGAAAACAGGAATAGGGATCCACTCCAGTAGAAGAAGGCAAACTGGTGGCAGCGGTCTCTTTGTACTTCATACTAGTTTTGAGAAAACAAAAACCTTCGTATGAATACTTAATTTAAGATAAATAACAAACTCTATAAGTTTTTACAAAATGAAAATGCTGCCACATTCCTCATGAATGTGTGAATTCCTAAAATGCAAATTGGGCATCTCTCGATGTGAAAGAATTGAAATATTCATCTATTGTGCTAAATGAATCACTGAAAGGAGATAATAGCATTCAAAGCAAACTGGTTAAGGAAACCATGTGATTTGTGTTTAATTTTTAGATGTTATGATGAAGTGATTGTATTATTCACAGTTATTCACATCACCTTTTCCACATATTGTTGTAATAAAGTATTACTAATTTAAGCATCCTTTTATTTTAAAGAATTAACACAATATACCTCATAATTAGCTAAAACATGTTCACGTGTTTTTTTTTTTTTGTTTTTTTTTTGTTTTTAAACAATGGGTACTGTACTTTAGTCTTTAATGTAGGAGTTGTTTTTTTTTTTTTTTTTAAACAAGATGACAAATTGTCACATTTTCACCACACTGTCATATGCATTTAGTATTTGTTGAGTTTTTGTCAATACATTTGGTAAAGAAGACTATGAAAATAGTCAACAAAGATAATGTTGTATGGATTTATTATTAGATCTTATAAGGCGTGTTGTCAAATACCTGCTAGAGGTCGACTGCTGTCTGTCAGGACTACAAGGGCGTAGTCATAATGTCTGACATTTGTGAAGGAATGATCAGGATCTAGACTATGGCATTAAATCTCATTTACTTTGCTGGCAGGTTTCAAACTCAAAGATAAATACAGATGACAGATGTGGTCAGTGCTTTAGTAGAGTTACATACTGCTGCACTTGACACATGTTCATATTAAATTAACCATCTTTACATTGATTTGTTTTCACTGAAACATTGTGACTAATGTGTATGAGACGAGTGTCCATGATAACATTGTGTTTTTAAGTGACTGTGATTAAAGAAATTGCAAAGTGGATTTTTGTAAAATTTCCCATCATTGTTAAATTGTAAACATTTTGCATGTTTTACGATTACTTAAAAGTTATTATGTAATGACTAGTAAAATAGGAGCCTGATGATTTCCTTTGAAATGCAATGAAAATTAAACAAATTTTATAATTTAAGAAAAATAAAGTAAGACAAATGTTGACACTTCAAAGTTTACTACCTTAACTCAGTGGTTCTCAACCTTTTCAGTGGGTGACCCCAAAATAAATGTGCCAGAGACCAGGGACCCCCACTACCTGAAGGTGGATGAACACAGACATAAAGATTTAAGAGCAGTCATGTGGAGACAGGGCGTCTATAGGGTGGAATAAAGTGGAGAGCTTTTTTGCGCCCATCCAGGTGGCATTAATGGAGCTGAGGGGCGTTGGGGTAAAGTAATTTAAAAAGTAGGAACAATTAGTTTAAACTGGCAAATAATGGGCATGACAAATCGTGAAAGTAGTTAAATTGACAGAAATAAGCATGAAATATGGTGAAAAGAGTTTAAAAGTGACAATAATAGGTCAACATATGCGACATTATGTGGGAAAAGTGGTGGAAAGGGTTTATAAGTGCTGAAAATGTCTTGGAAGTGGAGAAAGATGTGCAGACAAGGCATTAGAATTTGATGGCAGTAATGGGGGTAATGTAGCAAAAATGCATTAAAAAGAGCAAAAATAGAGCAAGAAAAAGTGATGAAAATAAGTTAAAATATTGCAAAGTAGGTGTAGTTGTAGAAAAAGGGGTAAAAATAAGCAAAAACAGGCTCATATTGTTAAAAAAAAAAATCCTAGTTTTTTGAAGGCATCTGGTGACCCCCTAACAGTGTCTCGTGACCCCAAATGCGGTTGAGAACCCCCGGCCTTGTTATTAGTAGTTTTCCTTTATCATCTTACCCTATAATTACACTGAAACCGTAAGAATGTAGTATTTTAGAGGTGTATATCTAACTGATAGGCCTTTGGATGATTCAGTCTCTTTGAAGTAGATTGCAGTTTCAGAAAAATTGGTGACCCCCTGGTATGGCTGGGCAATATGGACCAAAACTCATCTTGATATTTTTTCTCAAGATGGCGATATACGATAAAAACCAACCCCTATATATATATATATATATATATATATATATATATATATATATATATATATATATATATATATATAGAGGATATTGTAATTTTCTGTATCGCCAAATTTGAAAACTCAATATATCTTGAATTTCGATATATCGCCCAACCCTACCCCGGGGTCTACGGTCTGCCTCCTCGTGCTTTCCAAACTGCCGGCTGAGGGGCGGAGCTCAGCGGGATCAGACAGGCCGAAGCTCCGCCCACTGCTCCTCGCATTGCCGCGGACAACAAGGATGTTGGAGGGAAGAAGGTGGAGGAAGAAAGCCGCTGGACATTAACACAAAACCGGAACTTATTTGGACTATAACCACCTGCTAATGAACCATAACTTTGGTTTAATTCTTGGAGGTAAGTGCTTTATCATTCCTTATCCCGATAAAGAGGTTACAAAGTTAACCCAGCGTTTGTGTTCCGGTCAAACTTTTCGACATCACCGTGTTTTTACTCTGGAGTTGTAATAGTGAGTGTGGGTTTTTGAAGTCACATTTCCTCATGTATACTCAGTGTCATGTGATAGGACAATGTGTCTCCATACACCCCTTTGTTGCTCTGACGGCTCCCGTCTTCCACCTCCACTGGAGCCGGGCGCCATGAGGCGGTCACACACCCAGTCAACGGAACACTCACACCCACCCACACACGGAGAACAGCTACTCAAGATGGAAATAAACATAAATCTACTATTACATGCCTTATATATGTAATAAGTCAGTGTGGACCTTACACACAGAAAGACCCCACCAGGAGATAAATAAATGCCTTCATTCAAACTAAGTGTCTTATGCACTTTTTGTGTTTCTTGGTTTCTGTAGTTTGGTCCATTTGTCGTTATGTGGTAATTTTTATTTTTCAAGTCAATTTGAGCCTGATGCGCTGATATATTTGACACACAGACAGATGTTCCTTGCTTTATAGATAGATTAAATGTTTATTAACTTGAATGCTTTTTTTCTTTTCTTTCCAAGATTGACTGTTTGCCCATTCAGTGCTCTGTAGTGTCCGCTCATCATTTTTGAAGCCACAGTGGAGTTAATGCAAACAATGCACTTGTTGTGTTTCACTGCTGCCTCTCCACCTCCTGTTGAGAATTACATAACTGTGCACCAGTTTTTGTCAATTATCTGTTCTCGAAGGCATCCACTAACACCTCAGATGTTCCTCTTTGCTCAGAGCTAGAATTCTGTGATGACAAATGTATTGCATGGATGGAGGCGTCAGACTAATTCCACACATTGTTTTTTTGGTTACCTGTTGCAATTTTATCATGGTGTTATCAACGGTTGACACACATGTTTGTTTGTTTGTTTGTTTTTTTGAGTAAGGGAAGCAAACATGTTTTTCCATATTGCTGCCTTCGCCAAGGATGTAGTATTTTCACCAGCATTTGCTCATTTGTTTTGTAATACTGTATACATTTGGAGGTATAGTTATTAATGGGGATGGAAAGTGTGAATGATCATAACACTGGCAATATCTGGATAACAGTATACAGGGCTTGAGACTGTGACCAAAACGGGCACATATTGTATGATATGACATTTTTTGGAGTACAAGAATTTCATTTGGTCAAATTGGTGCAAGTGCACATGTTGTAATGCTCCTTCTACACACAGACTGTTTTAGACACTCCACCTGAACTTTCTCTTGTTCTGAAGAGAAACAGACCAACGACACAAAGACCCTCTCTTCTGCAGACTGCATTAACCCGTAATGCTCGTGTTGTACATTGCTTTGGATAAAAGTGTCTGCTAAATAAAATTGCAATTATAATATAATCACCACTTTCATTTATTATAAAGAGAGCTTTTATAATTAGAATATAAAATATGTATTTTTTGCTTTCAAATCGGGGGAAAATGTTCAAGTGTTTATTAGTTTTAGAAGTGAAAATGTGTTTACGTATCAGTCAGAAAAAATAATTGTTCTGTATGTCATGAAAACACCCATAAATAGATTCAATTCTTAGTTGCTGCAGATACACGTTCTAGTAGAGGAGAGTGTGCCGAGAACCATTGCAAAGCATGTATTAAAGAATACAGTGGTTACTGGTCAAGTACCAGTATAATTTTCAAAACAGTAAAAAAAAAAAACCTTTCAACAAATATTTTGGCTTATTTTAGGTCTGTATTTCGTTTTTCTTATCAATAATATCACTCTAAGTAGGTTAAAAATGAGTGAAAAGCTATCGGCTTAAGGGGGAAATGACAAAGAAATGTGTGCGATAAATTCATGCTACTAGTGGAAAAGTTACTGTAAAGCCCTGGTATAATTGGCGCTTGGCAGAGGTTTGTTAAAGTTAATGATTTGTGTAAGAACAAAAGGACGAGATGTTATAGCCATCAGCACCTGGCTTTGCATATTTGAAGTGTTGCTTCATCAAGCCCACACCCGTCCCTCTGTTTATAGGCTGCACTGATGTAAACACTGGCACAAATCCCCCATAACAATGGTAATTTTTGGTTAGTGGCATCCGGTTTGACCAGACCGTGACACTCTGATCTTCTTTCTCTCTATCCTTTCCTGTTCTCCTCTTTCTGTCCACTATCCCCAACCACTCCGGCCGATGGCTGCCACATCTCAGCCTGGTTCTGCTGGAGGTTTCTTCCTGTTAAAAGGTTTCCTCAGTCTCCACTAGGCTTGGGCCGATAGCAGATTTTGCTGGGCGATATATTGTCCCACAAATTATTGCCTATTAACAATATTATTGTCGACATTTTTTTTTAGATCAAATTAACCACTGATGTAATTATAACATATAATAATGCAAGTACACCCTTTCAAATGCAATCAACTTGTATTTCTCAATAGTATTTTTTACCATTGTAATTGAAATGTCAAGAACTTTTAAATATTTTAAACAAATAAAACAAACAATTAAAATAAAATGGACTCTCAGTCTCTATTATCAAAAAAATGGTCTTTATTATATATCACAAACAAAAACAATAATATAGACCCTGTCTCTGTTAAGAAAAAAACACCTCAAATGTAAAACCACACACAACCAAAGCAATAAATAAAATGGTTTATCGTCTCACTCTCAAAAAAAAAATTGCACTTGAAATAAATATTAAACATTGAGGCACAGAGGTATATAGTTGTACATACCTTAACATGTAACACTTCCAATCCAGTTAGAACTTTTGTGAGCAAAAATGCTAGCGGCCCCGCCTCCCCCTGTTTCATTCTGTTTTGTTTTCATTCAGTCTTAAACTATACAGAATGGACCAAATAGTTTCTAGTTTACTCTGTTCATTCCGCTATGGAACAAACATGCTCAGGTGCTGAGGGTGAACCCCCTTTTCATCCAGCCTGTTTGGAGGCGAAAGACAAGGATAACAAAATACTTAGACTTAGCTTGGTTGCTAGCCCCCCTCGGCATTTCCGCTTCAGCTTCCGATCACACCGCTTACGTCTACTCCGCTGGCGGACACCGCCAAATTGATTGTTGAATAAAGTATAGTGAGTCAGTTGGATCATTCATCGTTGCATTTAGTGAAACAGTATGTTTGGCAGGTGCTGGAACAGTTATCTCTATATTTGTTGCCAAAGAGGTTGAAATAGGTCTCTCAACTTTGGAGACCATATTTGGTCTTTGATTGGTCAGTCACGTGACATCTCTCTGAGGCTCGATGAGCTGTGTCTACTTTCAGTTGCTTTGTACAAATACCCACACAAGAAGTTAGCAATAATACCACCCGACTGTAGTTTAAGGAGAATTGAGTTATTAGCTGGATGGATTTTTCTCTAGACTCAAGCTACTCTAATTTGCAGGACATGTTTTGGTTCTCTCAGTATTAGACAGTGGATGTGCTTTGAATCCCAAACACTGAAACCTTAAGGGCTTTTGTGCCTCATCTGTTTTTTGTTTAGGGACATTTATTGTGGCAGTGAGTAAAAGTCCTTCTTGGTTGCTTGCCAATGCTTTCCTTTCTTTCTTCTGGCATTGCTGATAATTTATGGCAGCTGTTTGTGTATTGGCAAGCTTCGGAATGCCTAAAAATGCTGCTTGACGCAACACACAAAGATACTATGTGTATCTTTGAAGTCTACATAAAATATATTTTAAAAGCTCTCGTATGTAGAATTGTGAGACTTGTATAGAAACAACCACGCTCACCCTCCCCTCCCTGTTTCGAAACCTATCATCCCTTACCGGTATCCTCGTGAACGCGTACAACTGTGGAGCTCTTAGGCTGCAAATGAATTGTTTCTGTTCTCTCCACCTTGGATAAGTGTCTCTTAGGTTTACATGCGATGAACCAGTATGCGGGGCAGACCCTGCACACTCACGGAGGTCTGCACGCACTCAAAGCGGACTTCCGTGTAGTCCATTCTGTCTGAGTATGCTTGGGACTTTAGACTGTTGCTTCTCCACGCTTTGTTGTGTAACTGTTGTGTCTAACGCCATGATGGAGACTTCTCCTGCTGTAATGTCCACCATTGTACTTCACTACAGAGGACATGAACGCACATCGACTTTATTTGGGCAGCCAACAGTAACACCCCAAAACAGCTCATGAGCACTCTGTTTGTTAAAACATCTCTTATTGGCTGAAATGCTAACAGAAAATGTAAAAGTGCAGTCCTTTCAGAACACTTTGCATTATAATATGCTTAAAGGTGACTATGGATTTTTGACAAAATGAAGCCAAAAATGTTTTCCATACTGCAGCTTTAAGGTATGTAGGTCACATTTCAGTAAATTGCGAGAAACTCATGAGCCAGGAGGCTCCAGCTAAGGAATAGTATCGTAGTTAAACAGGTTTAGGCATGCAGGCCCCTGGAAAGGGGTGTTGTGTTTCTGGAAGAATGTAAGTTTGGAACTTAAAGTGGACATCTTTTAGACCACACACCTCACTGGTGATTTTAAATCTCTCAAATGATGCACCCAAAGCTTTTCTTAGCAATAGAATAGTAAAATAATGGGTAAGAACACATTTTGTTTATGGTTTGAAGTGACAACTGACTAGCGTAGTTTTGATTTCTTGATCATTTATACACCAATACCCCTAATGCCCAATATAAAACTGTAACATAGAATGAATAAAGAGGATAAGAGATTGCTTAATAAGCACCTACAGCTCTAAAAATAACTTTAGAGAGAACAGCAGACTGTTACTTCTGCTACAGGGGAATGTTGTTAAACACTGTTTGAAGCATGTGGAAAAAGAAAAGCATTTAGCTGTTCAACGCCTACTGGCATAATTAGTGTGACCTCAGCCACAAACAGTTTGAACCATACACACAGACACACAGCAGCCCAGTCAAACAACGCCAGAGTTGTTTTGAAAATTTGCTTATCTGGATGACAGTGGCTGGATGACATGAAGTCCATTTATACAGTCATTCCGGCCAAGTTACTGTGCTGTCTTTTCCTAGTATGATGAATAATGTTTATTTCCAACATTTTTATGTATTTAAAAACCTGACATTTTATTGCCTAACTTAGGATGGTACTATAAGTTTAATGTTATCTGAACAGGTTTGTTCTTTTCATTTAAAAATGACCTTTTACATTGCGACCAGCAGGGAAAACAGTATGAGTCTCCAAACTCTGCATTGTGCGAATTGTGTTACCAAATTTACCTTTAGGTACAAATAAACAAAATCTATAACTAGATTTGTTAGCTTTATAATTCTTATCGTTTCTTTCCATTTCATTATTTTCGACAATTATTTATCAAACAGATTTATTTATAGTTTAATCCTCTTAGAAAATAATGCAAAAGAGGATACAAAAATCATTCAACAACTGGTCGCTGTTTTTTTTTTCCGCGTAAAAAAAAACAGCGTGTTTACTGTGGAGAGTAATTTTAATTTTTTTTAAATGATCTTCTCTAGCAGCTTTAATGTACTCATTAGGTACGTAAAGATTACAGAACCTACTGTTTTCCTGGTGACCCATTTACCTTAAGATGAAGAGTATGAAAAAGCACTCGTAGCACTTCAAGTTGGCAGCACCAAATGCTTCTCCTCAACACATTAGTAGAAAGCACAGGAAGATGCTTCTTACTACTGTGGAGGCGTGAGTCCTGACTTTCAGTGGTTCTTCGGGCTCAGAGTTGCCAAGAATGCCAGAAATACACACAGTGAAAGATTTTACTGTCAGCGATTTGTTTCTGTTCCCTATTGTATTTCAAGTGGTACCACCTAGACAGGGTTTATAAAGAAGCTCTACTCTGATGTTTCCATTGAGGTAATATTCTAATTCAATGTGGCATTGATGAGGAAACTTATTTTCTTTGGATTTTAAGAAACACACTTTAGCTTCCTTTCAATATAATATAAATAATGTTTTCCTTAGCCTGGGTGTGACAGTGGTACCAAGAACATGAAGTCGATTGAGCACAATACCACTTTATTGTAATTTGTATCGGAACATCTTGGCTTGTTCCCGAGACAGTTTGCAGATTGTATAATTTCACTCAGACTTTTCAGTTCCTTTTTGGTTATCGACACAGTAATGTTTTTCAAATAGTTCTGTCTATTGCCGACATATTTCTATTTCTTCACATGTCCAAAAAGAAAAAGACAGTTATGAGTAAAGTAGAAATGAGTAATTTCAATCATATTTATCTTATTGGCACCTCAAACAATGAATCATAGCACTCTAGCTGTCTAAAAATATAATTATTTCTTTTTCCACACCTGTACCCCATTCAATCATCACAGTTTGGCAGGTAGATGAGCCAGGTAACAGCATTATTCTTAAACCTCAGTCACTCCAGTATGTTGTTTGGGGTGGTATCATTAGGGATTGGCAGAAGTTTCACACATGTTCCACAGTTGGAGGAGGATTGAGCAATATCAAACTAGTGATCTTCTTCCAAGTTAGAGCAAAGGTACACACAAGCAAAGTGGAAACTGATCCAACATCTTGGATTGTAGGAGACTGGAGGATTGTTGCTAACCTTTTTACTTTAAGAAAAGCTACACAGTTTAAGAAAATCACTGGTTTATTTATTACCGGTCTATCTTTTTATGCCATGTCGTTATTGTGCCTGCTTGTATGATTTCCTCTCCGTTTCCATTCATTGATAGACTGCGGTCAGCAACAGTCTGCCACTTGAGCGCTCTATGCATTAGCTAGATTCCTTGCTATTTCATTATCCAAGAGGGTGGGATCCAGCCCTCACCCACTGCTCAACAACAACACAGTCTTGATTGTGAGTGGCAAGCATTCTGTTTTATCATGTAAATCACATTATGTTTCCATGTGTATAAAATATACTGACCAAAAATATAAACGCAACACTTTTGTTTTTGCTCCCATTTTTCATGAGCTGAACTCAAAGATCTAAAACATTTTCTATTTACACAAAAGACCTATTTCTCTCAAATATTGTTCACAAATCTGTCTAAATCTGTGTTAGTGAGCACTTCTCTGCAAGATAATCCATTCATCCTCACAGGTGTGGCATATCAAGATGCTGATTGGACTGCTTGATTAATGCACAGGCTCCTCAGGAATAGGGGTGGAAACCTCTGGGTACCTCACAATACGATACGTGATACAAAACTCACAGTAACGATTATATCACGATATGGCGATACTGATTATCGATATATTGGTCAGAAATCAATCTACAATAATCTATGACATAACAAGAAAAAAGTTTAAGTGAAAAAATAAAATTTTTATTTTATATCTCTGAAAGACAATAGATTGAAAAAGTGTCCTATGAACAGTGACACTATTTTAGTGCAACATTTCTGTAAATAAGTGTCAACATACCAATGTAAACAAATAAGTGTCAACATACCAATGTAAATGAATAAGTATCTTCAGTAGTGCTTTCTGTAAACAAAAAATAGGATCTTTTTTTACCAGTGACACCATTATAGTGCAATATTTCAGTAAACAATATATTGGTTCCTTCAACAAACAGTGACAAAATTTCTGTGAAGACGTACCAGCACATTTTAGTGAAAAAGCAAAAAAGGTTTTGAAAAAAAAAAAAAATCGATACTTAGCGGGAGCACACTGATAATTGATCGTGCGGAAAAATATCGCAATATATCACCGTATCGGGATATCGTCACACTCCTACTCGGGAGGGGGCAGGATCTGGTGTGACCACCATTTGCCTCATGCAGTGCAATGCAACTTCTTCACATAGAGTTCATCAGGTTGTTGATTGTGGCCTGTGGAATGTTGCTGGATATTGGCAAGAACTGGAACACGCTGTCGTATACGCCGATCCAGAGCATCCCAAACATACTCAATGGGTGACATGTCCATTGAGTATGCGTAAGTGGGATGTTTTCTGCTTCCAGTAATTGTGTACAGATCCTTGCAACATAGGGCCGTGCATTATCATGCTGCAACATGAGGTGACCCCACCACCATTCCTGCAGTCAGCATGCGAGTTGCACGCTCCCTCAGAACTTGCAACATCTGTAGCATTGTGCTGTGTGATTAAACTGAAGATTTTCAGAGTGGCCATTTATTGTGGCCAGCCTAAGGCACACCTGTGCAATAATCATGCTGTCCAATCAGCATCTTGATATGCCACACCTGTGATGTGGGATGGATTTTCTCTGCAATGGAGAAGTGCCCACTAACACAGATTTAGACAGATTTGTGAACATTCAGCTCATGAAAAATGGGAGCAAAAACAAAAGTGTTATGTTTATATTTTTGTTCAGTATATGTTATACAAATACATTTTAGCATTTTTACATTGTAGCTGCCCAGGGTACAACACAGACTGTTAAAGACAAAGGACGTATCATACACAATTATGTGAGTTCTTTCTTCTAATCCTTCCATGGCTCTGCACTGGAACCCAGGCTATCGACTGGGCTGGTGTCAGATTTCTTTGCTGCTGCCATTCCTGTCGCGGACACCCAGGGCCGTGCATTGATTTCATAAACCACATCTCTAGATCAACATCCAAAGCTTTTAGGACTGTAATGGATGTTTTGGCCAAGGCTTGTAACGTAGAAGGTCTCTGCTTGTTGAAGCTTTGATTTCTGAGTTACTGCTTGGTTGATGTTACGCTGTGACACGCTCTGAGGTCCGGGAATAGACTGCTCCTCTGTTGACTGACTGTGATTGTGGAAAAACCAGAAGACAGACATAAGTGAGTTGGACGCTGTTGCTTTGTCCTTGCTCAGACAGAAATGAATCATTATACTGACTTCTCTGAACAATATAGAGGTGGTATTTAGGCATATGTATAATTCAGTTGCTTTTTCTGTTGTATTGTTTAATAAGACAATTATGGAAGTCAATGAAAAATAATGCAATACTGTTGGCTGTTTAAACAAAGTAAAATGATATAGATTTTCACCCACCTTGAGGGAATGTCTTGGTTAGAAAGCAAAATTGATCTTAGTCCTCCGAGGTCATTGGGTGTCACTTGAAACAGCTGGTGTATCAGGTGCTTGTTCATTAGAGTCGAAGAACACAAAAAGCTACACAATTAGCTCAGAGCCTATTTTACTTAGGGGCTTTTAATCTGTAGTAACAACTTTGATTGTTTTTTTTTAACCATTTTACCTAACTGCTTTGTTTTTGTGTTTTAATTATGGATGGTATCTATCTCATTCACCATTGAAAGCCTTCAGATTGCCAAATATCCCCTATTGTAATTCTTGTAGGTTTCTTTTACACCAGTAAAGTTCAAGTGACTTTCACACTGAACGCCAATTATTTTGACACACTCATTTGAGCAAAGTTACAGAGTTGCAATAGCTGAACAGGAAGATGCCAAATTGAGTGTATCAAAATAATAATTGGGCTACACCCTGTGGACACACTGTCAATTTTGTCTGTTTGTAACATCTCACTGTTATGCAATGCAGACGTATTCTCACGGTTTTCCAGAACTAAAGTATGCAAAACATTAGTAAGAGGTTGCTTAATTCTTAGTGAGTGAGAGTAGGTCATGAGACAGAGTGAGCTGTCCAATAACCATGGGGTGTGTTTTAATTTGCACTTCATCCCACACAGTCTGTAGAAGCCATTTTAGGCCTCGCTAAAGTTTGAAGCGTACCCAGCGTTTTCCCCCAAAGAAATTGGCTTTTATGAATGAATTTGGTGTTGGCTGGAGTAGCCATTGGCACAAATTGGTCATCAGGATTTTATCAGTGTATATGTTGCTACATAATATGTATCCAGATACATTACGCTGAGGTCCAAAAGGAAGGTGGGCGACAGATCCTGCACTGCATCCACGTCTTCCTTCTTTTTTTTTTTGAACAATGTTTTTATTGATTTTCAGTAGCAGCATATAAAACACATCAACACGCACCATACTAATTGTTCAATCAAGTGCAAGCTGGTCTTTCAGCGTATACACATACAAAAAAAGTAAATAATAACAGAAAAAAAAAATAAGTAAAATAAATAAGTAATACAAAAATAATAATAATAATAATAATAAGTCATCACACTCAATAACCATGCAGCAAAATATATTCTATTGTTGCCTTAGAAAGTCCATTAAGGGTGTCCACACCTCTTCAAATTCTTGTGCTTTGCCCCTAATTACATAGGTTAGCTTTTCTAATGTAACACACATTGCCATCTCTCTAATCCAGGATTGTGCAGAAGATACTTCAGTCTCTCTCCAAGACAGAGCCACCATCCTCCTGGCCTGCAGGAGGCCAAAGTTGATCAGAGTTTTACACTTGGAGTTAGAAGGAAAGTTATTTGGATATATCCCTAAGATACAAAGTTTTGCTAAGCAGGGTACCTGAATACCTGTGATTTTACTTAAAGTGTGGACAACCATTTTCCAAAAAGCTACCAACTTGGGACATTCCCATACACAATGAACTAAAGTACCTTTCTCAGTCAAACATTTTACACATGTATCTGGAATGCCAGGGGACCATTTACTAAGTTTCTCAGGAGTCATGTATGTCCTCATTAGCCACTTGAGTTGCAGTAGTTTCATTCGGGTATTAATGGTTTGTGATTGAGCTTTTAGACAAGCTGTCGCCCACTCAGTTTCTTCAATATCTTCCTTAATATCTAGGCTCCATGCCCTCCTTTTATCATGACTAGACTCCTTGTCGTATGAGACAAGTGCTGCATATATTATAGATATTTGCCGTTTCCCATGCATGTGTTTTAACACAATATCCTCGAGGTGGGACAGCGGTGGCTCGCATATAGCCTGGTGGTGCTTTGACGAGATGAAGTGCTTCAATTGTAAGTATTTAAAGAGGTGTTTTTTGGGCAGTGAGTGTTTAAAACAAAGTTCAATAAATGTTAGTAAAGTGCCCTGAACATACAAGTCTCCAATTTTTTGCACCCCCCTGTCGGCCCAAATCTGAAAGCCACCATCTGCCCTGCCAGGAGTAAACCGCGCATTACCCCAAATGGGTGAAAATTGAGAGATGGGGGGTGTATCACCAATATGTCTATGGGCTTTAAACCATATATCAATAGAGTTTTTAAGGAAAGGATTTGTTGTTGTTTTTTTTAAGATTTTAAAATCTGCTGAATATAGATATAGGTTTAATGGCAGCTTAGATATTGATGCCTGTTCAATATAAACCCATGCTGGAGGGGATTGTTTAACAAAATAAAACATAGTACTGCGTAGCTGAGCGGCCCAGTAATACCACTTTAAACTGGGCATTTGTAAACCGCCCCTATCATATGGCATATACAATAAGCTAAGTCTGAGTCTAGATTTTCTGTTGTTCCAGATGAATCTACAAAATACACGATTAATTTCTTTAAAAAAAGATTTTGGCAGTAGTAGGGGGAGCGATTGAAACAGGTATAAAAATTTTGGCAAGATAGTCATTTTAATTAAGTTGATCCGGCCAATCATTGATATTGGCATTGTTGTCCATTTTTCAAGCGATTCTCGTACCTCTCTCATCAACGGGTCATAATTTGCTTCAACAATTGTGTTAATTTGGGGAGTAATCCTAATTCCAAGATAGGTAAAGCCCTCAGTCGCACTAGAAAAGGGTGTACTTATAACTGGATTCATTCTTTCGTCTTTGTTCAAAAAGAGTATAGAAGATTTTGCATTATTAATACAGTATCCAGAAAACTGACCAAATTTATTAATTAGATGTAATAGTGTCTGGACACTGTTAGATAGGTTTGACAAAAAAAGGATTACGTCATCTGCATATAATGATATCTTATGTTCATGGTCTCCAATAGTTATACCTGACAAATTGGTCTCAGCTCTAATGGACATGGCTAGAGGCTCAATGGCCAAAATGAACAATAATGGGGAAAGGGGGCAGCCCTGACGGGTTGACCTCTCCAACACTATCGGGCTTGATAAATTATTATTTGTCATTACACGTGCTGTAGGGTTGGTATACAGTAATTCTATCCATTTCAGAAATTTTCCCCCAAGTCCATATCTTGGTAACAAATTGAACAAATAAGGCCACTCGATTCTATCAAACGCTTGTCTAGCATCTAGAGATAACAACGCTGTATCCCTGGTATTATTTTGGGAATTAATTATGTTGAGGACCCTTCTGATGTTATGAAAGCCATGACGACTCTGTACAAACCCGTTCTGATCGCTATGTACCAAAGAAGGGATGTGTGGGTCTAGCCTTTTAGCAAGAACTTTACACAGTATTTTTGTGTCAACTCCCAGGAGGCTAATAGGCCTGTATGAAGAGCAATTAGTTGGTATTTTCCCGGGTTTTAAAATAAGGATTATTGTAGCAAGTCTTAAGGTTGGTGGTAATGTGCCACTGTTAAATGACTCATTAAACATACTCAAAAGTGGGATCAGTAACTGCTTTTGGAAGGTTTTGTAAAACTCTACTGGCAGGCCATCAGGCCCCGGAGCTTTACCTGAGTTGATACTTTTAATGGCCTGCAGTAGCTCTTCCGTTGTTATGTCTTTATCCAGGTCCTCTTTAACCTCCTCTGTGACTGTATTGAACCGAAGATGATTAAGAAAGGTATCTCTATAAGCGGGAGTAGGGAAGCATTCCGACCTGTACAATGATTGATAAAATTCCTTAAATGCATTATTAATATCTTGAGGATCGTTCAGCATCTCTCCTGGTTGCGTAGTTATGCCATTAATTGCCCTTTCAGATTTTATTTTTTTTATTCTCCAAGCTAACAATTTGCCAGCCTTTTCTCCCTGATCGTAAAAGGCCTGGTTCAACCACAGTAAACTTTTTGCTGCTTTATCAGATGTTAATTTATTGTATTCCGTTCTTAAGGTTAGTAACCGTTTTTGTTTTTCAGGGTCATCTTTGTTATTTATATCTATTTCCAAATATTTTATTTGATTCTCTAATTTATTAATTTCTGCTTTTCGTTTCTTGTTTTGAGTGCTTGTGAAACTAATAATCTCCCCTCTAATATATGCCTTGAAGGCTTCCCATCTAATGCATGCGTTAGTTTGGTTAGTATTAATCTGAAAGTAAATATCAATCTTTTCTTCTACATACTTAACAAATTCCAGGTTTTGGAGCCATCTCACTTGCATACGCCAATAAGGGGGAGACTGCTGAAGCTTCTCCATATGTACAGACATGGAAATGGGGGAATGATCACTGATGACTATACAGTCATACCAACAATTCTGAATTTTAGATACCAGTTCTTGTGACACTAAAAAATAATCAATGCGAGATCTGGATTTATGTATCCCTGAGTAGCATGAATATTCTAATTTATCTGGGTTAAGTTTTCTCCAGATTTCTGCTAAATTTAAATCTGTGATATATTGTAAAATAATTTTTCTGGATTGTTTTTTATGGGGGTCAGATTTTGTAGAGCGGTCTACCAGCGGGTTTAAAGTGCAGTTGAAATCCCCACCGATAACATTTAGGCCATTCAATGAGGACAGGGTCAGAAAGAAATCTTCAAAAAATTTTGAATTGTCCTCATTAGGACCATATATGCTGATCAAATTCAGTGCGAGGGACAGGATCCTACCCTGGGCGATTACAAACCTTCCTTGGGGGTCCCTAATAGTATTAGTAAGTTGGAAAGGAATTGTTTTGTGGATGAGAATTAATACCCCCCGAGCGTAATTGTTATATGTAGCGTGTATGACTTGACCAGGCCACCTACGCTGTACTTTTTTAACTTCATTGGCCATAAGATGAATTTCCTGAAGGAAAATTATTTTGGAGTGCAGGTTTTTAAGTCTATTCATTACCTGCTTCAATTTAGTTAACTTATTAAGTCCCCTGACATTCCAGCTTGTAAATCTTAAATCAGACAGTTTTGAACCTTCCATGTTGCTTTATGTATATCATTTTGAGATCGATGACCATGTTGAGTGTGACAAAAAATAAACGAGTAAAACAAGTTAAAATGATAAGAACTGAACCAGACATAAAAACACTTAACCATTGAAAAAACCCGCCCCCCTTCCCTTATTTAAACAAAACGGTATAAGGGCAAATACCAATCCACACTAATGAGGAGTGGTTTTACTGTAGGCACATCTCTCAGACAGCCCAAGTGCCCCGCATCCCCAACTCCGCATCCCAAACTGAGACTTCAAACACTTAAAGTCCTAGACTAATAGATATAAAGCATAATAATATTAACGCTTCTTGATTTAACAGCTTCAGTAACAAATAGAACAAGTATACAGGTCCACACCAGGTTCATAAAATAAGGTGTCCACCAAATATGGTAGTAGCATCTCTGCATATAATCAAAATAAATTATAAAGTGCAAAGGTATATAAATGTATCATAAGAAAGTCTATATCAAGCTAGTGCACCTGTGTTATTGTCCATATCAGTCCTGCTGTGATTACCTGCACTCCTGGCCATTTAAAGGTTTAAGAGTTTATGAAGAAGTCCTCAGCTTCTTCTGGTGTGGAGAAAAGAATTATTTTCCCATTGTGTAGAGCTCTCATCCTGCAAGGGCGTAGGGTGAATCCCCGAAAAGATCCAGCTTCGATGAACTTTTTCCGTACTGCGTTGAATGGGCTCCGCGCCTTCATGGTTTCCGCTGATAAATCTTGAGCAAAGAAGATCCTGTGACCATCATGAGTGAGCGAGCGTTGTTTGGATGAGTTGAAGACAAACTCACGGTCTTGAAATCGTAGGAAACGAATGATTACAGCTCTGTTCTGGTCCGGTCTTGGTCTTGCCAGGGTGCGGTGTGCTCTTTCCAATGTGAACGACCTGCCGGCGTCAAGCCCCAACCAGATCGGCAGCATGTGTTGGATGTAATCAGTCATGGGCTGGTTTTTTTCAGCGTTTTCGGGGAGCCCTACCAGTCTTAAGTTCTTTCTCCGAGCACGATTTTCTAGGTCCTCCGTTTTAGACTCCAAATAAGCGATGCGTTTAGCGGCGGCAGACTGCTCCGTTTTCACACTCTCCAGGCCATCTTCAGTGACCCCTATGCGGCCTTCGGCTTCCGTTAGCCGCCTAGCGTTAGCGGTAATATCTTGTTGAAGATCCATAAAACTTTTTTGCACGGCGTCGACCGAGCCATTCATCTCAGTTATGCGTCTCTCCACATTGTCAAGTTTTGTCCCAAAACCATCAAGAGTACTTATCTTGGTGTTGATCGCGGTGATAGTCGTACGGAGTGACTGCAGCTCACTTAGCACCGTAGCTAAGTCGATCCGTGAGCTGCTCTCATCGTTAGCATCATCGGCTGCCGCAGTAGTCATAGTTGTAGTTTTGGGTCTCTGAGAACCACGAGATCTGGAGCTGCTCTCACAGTCTTTAAGCGTTGTTTGTTTAGACATCTTGTAGAACTAGTTAGAAGCGTTAATAACTAGGACTTTGTAAACTTTTAGCAGAGTTGCAGGGAGCACTCACACTAGGCTGCCATCTTGGTCCGTGGCTCCACAGCGCCCCCATGTCTTCCTTCTTAAAGGGATCCTCCACTGTTTTTTACAAATGTGGCCTAAAATCTTTGAAATTTCCTTATTAGAAGATCTATTTACTTTTTAAAATGGGACTACTTTACCGTTTGAGAGCCTGTGCGCCGCCATGTTGAAATTATGTCACTGATGACGTGAATCGCCCCTTTCAGACCATTGAGTTTTATAGGAGTGAAGCATTCAGGATCATTTAGCAGCTTTTTCAGTCAAAATGACAACTTGTGCTGTTTTGGGTTGCTCTAAAATTTAGTAAAAGTTAAAAAAGTAGATGTAAACGTCTTTTGTTCACCAAAATTTGATAAACAAAATCTGTGACCCGAAAAAATCTGTAATTGCAGAGGGCGACAGTTCCAACTCTGCTGCTTCGTAGTCGGCATGAAGAAGGTTTTAGGCCACATTTGTAAAAACATTGGAGGATCCTTTTAAGGTCCGGGAAAAGGAAGACTGGTGCTACTTCAACCTCCACCTGACCAGCAATCTACCCCACTCACAATAAAAGTGGACATTGACCACAATTTCTATGTTTTTAAAGATAGCAATTCATCAGTAGTCAAGGTGAGAATCAAAGAAATCCTCTGGAAAAAGTGCATCTTGATGTATCGATTTATAATCAAATCACAGTCCCTGTAATTGTAATTGAATCGTGAGGAGCCTAAAGATTCCCAACCCTTTAATTTCACATGTGGGGACAAGTTAAATTCCTCTTAAGATTTTACTGGCTTTGATCGATATAATATATTTAGGTACTGCAGATTAACAATATATTTGACACCCTCTAAATAACACTCTGATTGAATCAAGTAATCTGGTCAGAAAGTTTTCACCGCCCTCCCTCAGACGTCTCCATTCGTGTTATCTGAGCCCACCGTATCATTCACAGCCTTTTCTTTACTGTAATTTTGTGTTTGATTTTTCTCATTCATGAGCTCAAAGCTTCAAGTACTTTTTCTGTGTTCTCAGCACTTCTTTCTAAGTTACTAGTGCTTTTCCATTTTTATGCTCTATCACGGCTGACCTGGCGCGATTCCTTTCCACCTCTATCTCTCTTTATCAGCCAACCTCTTTACATCCTTTTCTATTCCCTGCTGTCTGTAGTCTCATACAGCTCAACAAATGTTTTCTTTAACCTTTTCCATTTTTGCCATGCCTCCAGCTTGTAATATTATTGACTACTTTGTATTTCTCTCTGGCTCATATAGATCTTTAAAGACTTTGGTTTCGAAATGATTTCCTGTACTTCCTAATTCTTAAATAAGTCTTCTTTTTACCCTTCTTCCTCTTCACCTCCCTGCCAGTTTTACTTACCACCTTTGATGCACTATCCCAGCCATTTGCTAACACCGTTACTACTTTCCAACATCTAATGCAACATCATCCTAATCTCTTGCTACATTTTCCATTCTCAGTTTTCACCTCTTCATTCTTGGCTCATCCTTCCTCTGCATTCTCTTCCCTTCCTTTTATGGGTAACCCACAAACAATCATCCAATGTTAACTTGCTGTTTTATTTCTTGCCACCTGTTCTCCTGTTTATCTGGTTAATTTTTGTAATTTCAAGATATTTTCTAAGACGTTTTGTTTTTCATTGACAATTGTTATTGGCGAGACTAGAGAAATGCATCTATCATCTTTACCTTCATTTTATGTCTTTAAGGTCAAACAAACCTAGCACCTCCTCGTCTACTACAAGACCTTTGCAGAAATGCATGTTTTCTTATTTATCACGTCAACATGTACACTTCTGTTTTAATATAATTGTTTTTTTCCTCTCAATTGAGCACACTTTTCTGGGGCGTAACGGTTAAGTAAGTGGGCTTGTAATTGAAGGGTCACTGGTTCGAATCCAACCTTGGTCATCACTGTGGGATGTTGAGCAGGTCCCTTAACTCGTGTCGTACGCCGCTTTGGATAAAAGTGTGGGCTAAATGAAATTGTAATCTTGTGAACACAAGATTGCAAAAGTGATTTTAACAAACTGATAATCCAAGGTTTAACAAAAAAAAATTGATATGTTTTTTTCCTGTCCTTTTGGCCAATGAACATTTCCGCTTCACGTAGACTCACTGTAAATTTGGTAATATTTAGGATGGTTATCATTTGTTATAAGTTGTGTAATGAATTAGGTGTGTATTATTAATTAATTGTGTTTTTCATTCTCATATCCAGCACTCACACAGGATGTCATCACAGGATGGAGAGGAACCTCCTCCGATTGAAAGGCAAAGAGACAGTCGTCTGAAGAGCAAGAAGCCCCCCAGCCTTATGATAGCCATCCCTCCATCTGAAGAGATGGCATCCCATGACCCTTCTAAACAGGTAGTGTCGTAGGCTCAGACCTCTACCGCTCGGTGTCATTTTGCAATCACATAAATTAAATGTTTGGGCTGAACTTGAACAAACCATGCATAATGATGAGGATGTTACTTCAGTTTAAATGTTGATTGAAATCTTTATTTCACCACCATGTGGAGGTGAACGACGACCTTGTGGGTGACTCACCGTGACTTTACATAGAGATTAACATACAGAGTTGTCAGATAACAGATTGTGCATTTGACAGTTGGTAGGGTGGTCGGTAGAAATGGTGGGGGTGTTGGAGGTTGGTAGAAAACTTGGGATAGTGAGAATTGAGCAGAAGGTGTGTGTGTAGTTATTGTCAGTGGAGTTGGCAGGAGTGTGGCTTTAGAGAGGTGGAGAACAGAAACTCAGACTGGGCAGAAATCCACAGTTTTGCTGGGGCTGTAGACAGACGGGTGATTGTGGAAGATTTTGGAGCCCTCAAAGAAAGAGACAACACACAAGAAGCAACTAAAGAATATCAATAACGATCAAAGATTCACAGAAGAAATGTACTATCAGTTCTACAAATGGAGTCTTTAGTCCTGCTTTAAAATCTGGGAGACAAAATCAGGTTAAACCAATGTTTTAAGAGGCATTGCAAAAGTCAGGTTTGTTTGCATGCAAGCATGTTGTGAAATAGTGCTGTGTCAATGTGGGTCATGAGGCCACGTGCAGAGTCTTCAGACAGCGGGTATTTACATATCGCTCTAGTTTAAACATGCACATACATTTTAATTTTGGTGGCCTCTGAACAAGCTTCAAATCAATTTGATGCAAACACTCTGTATTAAATCGACCATAGCCTTCTTTCACTAACTGAAGTCACGTGGAGCAGGTCATTTTTAAAATGAGGTCATTGCCAATGCCTTTGCTGATCAGCTTTTGAAAAACTGAATAAGATGCTATATTATGTTTGACATGAGCTTAGGCAGACATCAGTTTGGTACCTGAGTAAAAGTTCTGTAATGAGGTTTAGTGACGCTGATTTACAACTCTGATATCTGCTGTCTTTGGCTGCTAGCTGAAGGTAAATATAGCACCACTCACATGTCAGCAAAAGTTACTATGCAAAAAAAATCCAGATATTTCTTTACAAATACAAATTTATAATTGATAAGAATAAGATTTTTTAATCGCTTTTTCCTCTTCACACACAGCTTGGATCAATAATATATTATTATAATAATTATTATTTTATTTGGCTTTTAGGAATAGTAGCCAACTTCATTTTGCTCAACTTGTGTTAAAGTTTTCTAAAATTGATTTATGTAAGGATTATTGAATAATCCATTTAAACATTAGAGAAAACCAATGAGCTCAATAAGAAATCCTAATTTTCAAACATTGATAGGGGCAGCAAACCTATCTGACCCACAATTACTACCCACTTTAAATTGTATAATTTAATGCAGTGTCACCAGACAGAATTTTACAGAGTTTGCACCTCTAAAAGCAAATAATAAATGTCTGATACAGTGATGCTAAATTATTCATTAGCCAAACTAGCATTTTGGGCCCCTTTGAACCTCACCTATGAAAGTAAGGCCTTAAGTTCCCCCTGGTGGATTCATGAGCATCCTACAAACACTGAAAGCCACAAACAGGTAACTGGTCAAGGGACAGACTTTAGCTGAGTGCACAGTAGATATTTGAGATGTCAAATACACCCTAAAGAATAAATATTTTCTATAGTTTTTATTGATGTTTCATGACGATAACATCAGCAGGTGCATCCATTTATGTGTAGGGTCTCAGGTGCACATTGTCAACTACACTAAATCAAAAAGTAACAGAATCGAAGTCTTAATAAGACAAGCGAAAGCCTGAACACAAAGCTCCATTAGCTCTCAGAATCAACAAACATTAACCTCATCAAGTGCAGTCACTATAGGTTTGGATAATGGGCTCTCTGAGGATTCCATACACTCCATATAACACAAAAACACTTAAGCAGACACAACTGGCTGATAGGGTCGGCATTGGCAAGACAAATGCTTTCCTTTAGCTCGTTGTGATTAAGAAAATGAGACTAACAATCCTGAATGTCTGTGATCTCCTTATAATTTAGATGATACATTCTCAGAGAAGTTTGATAGACTGTATTCCCATGAGCCCTGTAGTTTTTTTTTTTCACCTCTGTACATTACTGTGGAGCACCATAATTATTTAGGGATCTCATATATTAAAGATGCAGTCCGTGACTCTCAGATCCCTCTCTCCCCCTCCCACCAAACTTTCCAAAGTCCCACCCTCAGAGGAGCTAACAAGCTAGCGCTGGCCAGACAGCAACATTGCAGTAAAATAACATGCTCTGTTAAAAGCATTATACTGCTGCGCTTCTCTCTCTATGTGCACACACCTCATTAACAGCAGCAAAAACACAGTGTCACTTACAGCAGCCAAACGGAGGCTGCTGCGCGCACACACAAACAACACATGCTCTACAGAGTTCTAGTGTAACAATTACAAATCAAACATAATTTTTTTTTTTTTTTTTTTTATTCAGTTCATTTCCGACATGGTTGCAATCACAGAAATTCACTTTGGCATTCAGAGCAAAATCACATCATCGTTTTTTTTTTTCTTTTTCTTTTTGTCTTTTTTGCATGCCGGAAAGGGCGATGGAAAAAAGCATTTTGTTTATCTAGATCCGTCCCCTGATTTGAACACAGATAATTTTACATCAAACCTCGTTTCTTCCCTGGTCAAACATTCTTATCTTCTTCATACCATAATTTAATCTTTTCATTACCGTGTTCTCGTCTGAGTCATTGTTCCTGTTGTTACTCCTCCTCACTGTCCTTTTTCTCCGTATCTCCTCGAGCTTTCTTTTCCAGTCAATGTAAATCAAGCAGCAGGAGCTACAGCCCTGGGAAAGGGGCGGGGTTTGTGAGCAACAGTTGTCAAACAGCCCATCAAACACAATCCTGCTCTGTTTGGTTCTTTTTGCTCGGTCGCCGGTGCATTCTGGCAGTCTGCCAAAGGCTGCATGAGCAGCAGGGGGGCTCAATGAGCCTGTTTTATTCACACAAACTACTAGTTTGATGTAAAGCTGTCCTTACATAGTGACAGCTTTAGTAAATATGACAAAAAGTCACTTTTATAAGAGTTGCAGACTGCACCTTTAAACAATGTGTCTGATATTTACTTAAAGTGTATGAGTGCCATTTTTTTCAAAATGTCATGCACCAAAAAATACATTTGTATGCAAAGGACCTCATTAATGGTTTCTGCATCCAAACAAGCCTGTGGACCAATGGTATTTTACGCTCAATCATGGCAGAGAAGACAAGAAAAGGGAATTTTAGAGCAAAGCACATGTGCTTCTGGGTGATGGAGGCCAGAAAGAGTATATCATTTATTTAGTGGTCACACTAGTGGCATAAATAATAAATGAAAAGCAGGTTAGTGACAGTATGCTGTCACTGTCTAGTGTGGGTGCCACTCAGCGAATTATGGAGGGGCCTGAGGGGGTGAAGAATAGGTGATTTGAAGGTGGATGGCAAGAGTAGATCAGTGGGGTACAGTTTTATGTATATCTATTTTTATATATTTTTTTATTTATTTATTTTGAATGAACGAACGAAAAAATGGATGACAATGAATAAACAAATCTCAACAGAAATCTCTATGAAAAAAAAGTCAGTTTCAACATAATACATTTGATTTCGACAAGGGATAGGAAGAAACCTATGCTTGTCAGGTCCTACCCCCGTTCTTCACCACTAACAACTGCAAAAATTCAATACAAAAGAAAATTGACAAAACAAATAAATACTCCAATTGAGCTATTAAGAAAAACAGAACAAAAACAAACAAAATGCACAGGCGCCATTATTTTCATCAGAGACTTGTGACAGGCAGTGGATTTATGAGTCATCCAGCACCAGTGAGCTCAGCACCAGTGAGCTTAGCGGTGTTTCCTGGGCTCATAGTGCTCCTGGAAGTTACTATTCTGTAAATGCAAAGTGACACCATTAATTCAATTATTGAAGTTAGAGGTAAATTCCAACAAACACCTACAATGATGAGTAATGTGTGTGATGTAATGTCTGAAGATGGCAGCTCTGTTAAAGATTTTGTTAAACGTAAAACATACTTGCTGTCTTATTTCAAACGCGAGTTATAACAAAAGAGTAATTAATTATAAATCAGGCTTTAATGGTTAGAATTTCAGAGGCGTTTATTTACTGAACAAGGAGCCAGCCATCATTCAGAATGAATGAATCATGTGTTCGGCCAAGCCACAGTGCCATGTCAGATATGAGATTATTGTAAATTGTGTTTATGCATGTTTTTACAGTTCACTGGGTCTAATGACTCACTAAAGAAACAAGGCTTTAGTATTTATGATTTTGCGGATTTTGAAGTCTGTGATGACATTAAATGCATGAGATGAGTCTGGGTTGATTTGACCAACTGACTACCTACGCCATCAGTTTCTCACATCTCTAAAATGTTTGTGCTTAAGAATCAAAGTTGACGTACCAGGATGCACATTCTCCATCTACGTTCATTTTTATAAAACACAAACTTTTTTTGGAAAGGATCGTGCACATCTTTCAGGCCTTGTTTTGTCCATGCCCAATAGTTCTGGATGAGGCCCCTGATCTACAGTCCTCAATAAATCCCAGTGTCACAGAGGGCATGTGCAATCTAAATGTAATGGCTCCCGCTGAAGAGACATAAGAACTATGAAAAACCCTCATACTGCTATGAACTATGAAAAACCTTAATACTGCTTAATAACTTTATTCTTTTATTTCTATTCTATCAACGTTTATTGGGAAGCTTTTACATTCACTGTTATATCATTGCTTCACATCTTCTTTCCCCTCATTTGTTCAGCTGCTACGACCATCTTTAAAAAAAAGTGCAAGCCGTCAAGCTCCCAGTTCTACATCAGAGAGCATAGGAGGAGCAGGAGATGGAGGCTTCTCAAGCAGAGAGAGAAGATCAAAGTTTGGACGACAAACGTCACTCTCACAGAGTATCAAAAGGTCAGTCAGGATCGCTCTCCTTGCTTTAAGTGCTATTTACAAGAAATGTAACATATCATTGGTAGACAACATGAAAACATTAACAGTTTTGTTTACCAGAACTGTGTCCTCAGAGTTTCCGGTTTACAACTTTGAGAAATCTTGAGAGATGTTTATGTGCTGCTTTAGTGTTAATAAGTAAAGGTGATTAAATGATAATTGTATTTCGTTTAACAAAAGTTAAGCCGTACTTAGGGCTAGGCAATATATCAAGTTTTATATTTTGGCGATATAGAAAATGACAATATTGCCTATATCGAGAAAACTGGTATATATATATATAATATATATATATATATATATATATATATATATATATATAATATATATATATATATATATATATATATATATATAATATATATATATATTTTTTTTTTTTAACTTGTTTTGATTTAAACAATCACACAGTACAAATCACATCATAAAAGTATTTAATATTATTCAAATATTACAGTCAAACAGTGTCTTTCATTACAATTTTTCCATATTTCTGAGATATATACTTAGCTTATTTTGTAATAAAATACTCGTTTTAGGAGTTGCTGGTTTTGTTACTTCAAGGAACAGCATGAAAAAAGCTCAGTTAGGTCATCATTGAGTGTGTCCCAACCCAAACCTTCATCTAAATAAGCCACACTATACAAATCACTCACACATGCTGTCCCTTATAGAAGAAAAAAACAAAAGTGGAACATATTGATCAGTTGTTTGTTAATAAATGTGCCCGTGAGGCATTTTACATCAGCAAATTTGACCCAGAGTTGTCTCTCTGATAAGACTTTATTGAGTTAAAAATATTGAGATTTGAATTGCATATCCCCATTTTCAGAAAAAAATATTGAGATATGAGTTTTGGTTTATAGTCCAGCTCTAACCAATCAGTCTGATAAAGTTCACAGTAATAGTTTGTTGACATGTTGTCCAGTTTAACTGCTCGTTCATGGCTTAAATAAACCTTAAATTCTGCACTTTTAGAAACACGGCACAGTGGTTTGGTGTGGGTGAGGACTGTGAGACAAAACAACAGCTATGGCACAGGAAGAGCCTGCGCCACTGCAGCCTGCGCTACGGCAAGCTGAAGTCCCAGTACAGAGAGCCTGAGACCGCCACCAGCTTTGACCAGAGCCCGGACTCACCGGGCACCAGTAAGATGCCCAAGGTAGGCTGCCATCGTTTACGTATACAAATACGGTGACTTCAGCACCAGAAATCACACATTTTTGCCCTTCATTGGTAGATTGTTGACCCCCTAGCCCGAGGACGAGCCTTCCGCTGCCCAGATGAGATGGACAGCCGCTCGCCCAAAACCCCACACACAGCACACGGTTATCCTTTCACACCGGGGGTCACTTCACTCAGCTCCTTTACCAGCCAACGCTCTGGTTACAGTCGTTTCCCACGCCGGAAGAGAGAATCTGTAGCACGGATGAGCATCAGAGCAGCCTCTAACCTGCTGAAGGTGAGCTGGAGAGCAGACATGGATCTTCTTTCACCTGTGAAAAGTGAACACTGTTGTTGCTTCAAACCTCAAAGCGTGACTACCCAAATTACTATCATGTACTTCTCATGAATGTGCTGTCAGGGTCGTAGTGGTCTTGCAGTCCCACAAACTGGTCGCAGTTTTCCCCGACGGAGCTTTGTTAGACCGAGCTGGATGGATGAAGACGCTGTGGACTCTGCTGATCCGTCAGAGTCACTCTTCTTTAGTAAAGTAGGCAACCACTGTCTCTGTTAATCATGTTTGATCTTCAGCATATGAGGAACCTGGCCATTTATTCTCTCTCACAAATTCATCCTGTGATCTTTGTGTGAATAATCGTGTGCATGCATGCGTCGGTTCCATGGTCATGGTTTCCTCTTCTCTTCCTTTTTTTGTTATTTTCTGTTTGCTTATATTTTCATTTTCTCTTCCTCACATCGAGATAAACTCTATCAGTAATAGAAATAGAAACTAAACAAAACAAAGTCCCTCCTCCTGATAATTGACCACACATCTAAAGGTTCATAGGTTTGATTTGTTCAGACAACTTTTTTCAGGGAATTTACTTTGATCTCCTGACATGTTTCAGCTGTCAACGACCAGTCCTGAAACAACTTGTTTGAATAAATGAAACCATAACTTCCACAGGTTGATGCCCATGATGAGATTTACTCAATGGCAGATGATGTATTTGAGTCTCCTCCCCTGTCGGCTTCCCTTGCTCCCGTAGAAATCCCTGACCAGCGGTTCCCCAGCCTGTGAGTGATTGAATCTTTCCTGACATGACATCAGTGAGCTTAAATCAGAGTTCTTGGCCTCATGGACCTCTTTCTTTGTTTACTGACGTCCTCTTTTCTTTACCGTCAGTAAAGACGTATCACGGACCCCGAGAACACCGGTGTCTGTGCAGGAAAAGAGTCATCCTCGTCGTGGTCGCCGCATCGCGTCCCAAGTGAAGCACTTTGCATTTGACAAACACAAGCGACAGTATGGGATGGGCGTTGTCGGGAGATGGTTGAATCGACACTATCGACGCAGCCTCAGCAGCAACATCCAGAAGCAGCTTGATGATTTTAACAGCCACAGGTTGGTGTCAAGCTAAATCTCACACACTACAGGCTAGTTAGACTTGTTTTATTTGTTATATTTAACTTACAGGCCAAAGAGGCTACGACTTTAGATGGGATGACAATTTACACTTTGTCACAGTGTGCTTGTTTATTTCTCTCATCAGAGGAGGTCTTTGTCTTACAGAAATGCAACTTTTGAAAACAGTGCATCTCTTCATCTTTTCTACATCTTCATGGGGTACTTTGATACTAAGCATACATGCATGTGTGTCTATGTCTTTTCAGGCCCTACTTTACCTACTGGATCACATTTGTTCATGTTGTTATCACACTGCTAGCCTGCTGCACCTACGGTTTTGCCCCTGTGGGATTTGCCCAGCATTCAAAATCTGAACTGGTGAGTCAAGGATGCAAATTATTAGTCTCCCAAAAATTGGTTGGGAAAAATGTACTATTTTCTACTATTTTCTTGAAACTATGCTTTAGTAGTGAATGATTTGAAATTTGGAGATTGCTCCCAAAAAAAAAGTACCAAACTTGAAATTGTCTGCTTTCTTTGTTTGTTTGTTTTGTTCTGTTTTCCATCTGTTACAAGTTACTAAGTCTGTTTAGCTTTTGAACACAGTGCAGAGTAAACATAGACCTTTAGGCCAATGATGGTTGTCCTTTTTGATGGAAGTTAACATAAGACAAGCTACAACACAAGAGCAAACACAATGAGTCCAAACACCTCTAAATAGTGAGGGATGGCGATCAGGGAATCAGGAGCACCTGAGTGGACACTGGAGGAACTACTCTCTGCACTTACATACTGACAAAACAGGGCTGTTTAAAACAGAAGACCCCTAAACAGACTGAGAGACTGGGATAAAAGTTATGGAGTAATTACAAAGTAAATCAGAGACTAGAAGAAAACAGGATCAGAAACAAAATGAAAAGCCAAACTTGTGTAAGAGCCCCACCATGTCTTTAACCTGCTACGTACGAATTACAAGAGTGAAATCAAATCTAATGCACCATTTGAACAATTAAAGACTGGTTTTAGAAACCTGCCAAACCTCAGATTGTGACAGTATGACGTAGTGGCTGTTTTTGGAGTAAATATTCACCTGTTTTGTACATTGTCACAAGCAGAAATCATGAACTGTAACACTGTGCTGCCATCTGTAGGTGCTGAAGAACAAGGGGATCTATGAGAGTGTCAAGTACATCCAACAGGAGAATTTCTGGATTGGTCCACGCTCGGTGAGACTCACGCCCTCAGTTTGTAGTTCAAATATATTAGAATATAAGATTTTTTTTTTTAAATATCGATTCTAATTTTTTTCATTCATCTTCAGGATGATCTGATCCACTTAGGGGCCAAATTCTCTCCTTGCATCCGTCAGGACAAACAGATCGTCAGCTTGATCCAAAAAGCTAAAGACCTTGAAAAAGAGTCTGGCTGCTGTGTTCAAAATGACAACTCTGGATGTGTTCAGACGCTTCGCACTGGCTGCTCTGTGCGTGACATCACATCTAACTTTTGTATTGGCTGAGTGGGCTGTGGTTGTAGATATAATCATGTTTTTTCACATTGATCTTACAGTATTAAAAGTTATTCAAAGGGATATTTAATATTATAACAAAAAAGGAGGAAAGACTATTGATGGCAAAGCAATATACAGAAAAATATATTATCATTCATAAAATACTGAGCTCATAAGCATATGTAAGATTCATTATTTTCGATTATGTAAGTAGATGGGGAAACCTCAAGCCTTTTTGTTCGTTTTACTTTGAGTGATTCACTAAAATGTCTGACAGGCACTCAATTCAATCAAACCTTGAATGGATGGAGGCATAATGAAATGTATGTTGTTATTTAGCGTCACCTACTGCCTTTTGATGGTAAATCTTATACTTTTTACAAGAAATGGAAACGGAGAGCTCTGCATGAAAGAAAGCAACTTCTGCCTATTCACTACAATTAATTGAACTCATGATAATGTAAAAAAAAATAGGGTAATGAAATTATATATGGTATATGTTATATAAAAAGAAGACAAAACTGCACCAACTCCTTGGACTCTCCATGGTTTGCTAAAATCCCTGTTCAGGAACTCTTTTTAATGTAACACACATGTTACTTTGTGTGTATGGATACAGTGGTTGTTAGCTCTCTAAGTGATGCTATAATCTTGCTCTCAGAGGTTTTTTATTGATATTACACTACTGGTCAAAAGTTTTAGAACACCCTAATTTTTCTAGGTTTTTATTGCATTTCAAGTCGTGCTAGTCCAATGAATAGCTTGAAATGGTACAAAGGTAAGTACTGAACAGCCAGAGGTTTTAAAAAAAGGTTTAAAAAATAATGTACATTTCAGAATTATACAAATAGGCCTTTTTCAGGGAACATGAAGTGAGGTTCTTGGTTACTTCCAACCTCCTCTGTCTGCATAAAAGCAGTGATGGAACACACTGTGGTACCAGACCTTCATGAGCATCAGGTGAACTGTATTGTTCATGGATTCCATGATTTTTTAACTCAAATTGCGTATTTGTTCTATGCTTTAATTTCAGAGTGCAATGACACAATAAACTGGATATTTTTTAGTGAAAAACTGTGGCGTTCTTAGAAAACTTTTGACTGGTAGTGTATGTCCGTGTGACACTTTAAATTTTCCATACTAATAGCAACCAATTATTTTCATGCAGGAGACGCTGGCCACTTTTATTAAATGGAACAATGAGCCAGTGGATGTCAGCAGGTCCTCGGGTTCTGTTTGTCACCAGGATCCTCGGTAAGGATGCGATTGATAATATTGTTTTTTTTTTTAAAAATGTATTTTAATGCAATCCTTGTTTGGAGGATAGGAGAACATATTTTTAAAAAATCCTTCTTTGCCTTGCTCTGAACAGTGTGTGTGAAGAGCCCGCCTCTGCAGAGCCCCATACATGGCCGGATGACATCACTCAGTGGCCGGTGAGGATAAATGAAACTGAAATGAAAACTTTAAATATTGTTTTTCTATAATGGTTTTAAATGACTTTTTTTCTGTGTTATTTTCTGTTGCTTCAGATCTGCACATTTCCAAAAAAGTGGAATCACACGGGCTACAGGCATATGGACTGTAAGATCAAAGGTCGGCCATGCTGCATAGGAACAAAGGGCAGGTGTGAAACTCATTGAAATTCTGTTTCAAGTTTTCAGTCATGTGCTGCTGTCAATGCTCGGCCACGTGGAACAAATAATGTATTGCATTGAGTCTGTCCCTCCTACAGATGTGAGATCACAACCAGAGAGTATTGCACTTTCATGCATGGTTACTTCCATGAGGACGCCACTCTCTGCTCACAGGTAGTGAGAGTGTATGTGTGGTCAGAATGTGTGGACATGTTGTTTTTGTGTATGTGTGGGTGTGTGACTACTGTGCTATGACGCAGGTTCACTGTCTGGATGATGTTTGTGGCCTACTGCCCTTCCTCAACCCTGATGTCCCTGATCAGTTCTACCGTCTCTGGCTCTCTCTCTTCCTTCATGCTGGGTAAACACTCTGCTCCATTTCACATATCGTTTTCATTATCATAAATGTGTATCTTGATCAATTTATTGATGTTTTTACCAGGACACTTTAGTTTTACACAGTTTCTACAGTTCAAGTTGATAAATATTTGGAAAATGACACAAAAAGGAGAATTGTCATTTGTATTATATTCATTTGGATGTAAATACCACTGAATGAAAGCTGTTAAAGTCTGCACTTGTTTTATTTCAACTTAACGGAGTTGATGTGCAGAGCTGAAATATTGCATTTTAAAATTTTTAAGACTGCTAAGTACAAAGTTACATCTTTTGCACCGCTAAACAAATAAACCATGTTGCTAAAATATTATATGATTCGGATACAATAACTTTGTATATCAATTAAATTAAAAATCTTTTTTTTTTTTTATTACGTACCTTAAAAATTTTGGATTTAAAATATTGATGATCGTGATGTTTTTTTGCACAATTTTTCTGGTGTAAATACAGTCACTTCAGGGGTCTTATGAGTTTAAACAAAGTTTAAGCCCTGTGCACCTCACTGAGCTGCTTCTAAATGTTAATAGCATTTTTTTTTTAAAGAAAATCTATATCGTTAAGTATCCGATCCACTTAAAATGTTTGTGATAGAGGCATCGGTGCTCGTGAGCAGCACACTCACATGCCGACTTAAAGCTAATACTCTGCACATGGGAATTCTCTCAGCTTAACAAGCAAGCAGTAAAACGATTAAAAAAAAAGCTTTGAAATGATCAAGAATTAGATAATGTGATTGTTGGACTGACACATGATAGCTTCTCACCTTTGGCTGATACATTGTTGTCTGTGTGTATGTTTCTACAGGCTTTTTCACTGTGTGGTGTCAGTGGTTTTTCAGATGACCATCCTCAGAGACTTGGAGAAGCTCTCGGGATGGGTCCGTATCTCCATCATTTACATTTTCAGTGGGATCACTGGTAACCTTGCCTCCGCCCTCTTCCTCCCATACAGAGCAGAGGTGAGCTCTTCTGTATTAGAGTTTGTGCGTGTTGTGTAGCAGTATTTTGTTCACATGCAGAGGAGTAGAACTGAATCATGTCATATGCAACATGACATCAGTAAAACTTTCCTTTGTGTTATGGTTATGTGTGTTTAAATTTGTTGCAAGAATGTTGCATGTTAGTGCAATCTAGTCTTATGCTTGCCTTTAAATACCAGACGTAATGTTTTAAGTTTACAAGTTGGAGTGCATTTGAACGCCAGTGTGTGTGACAATCTGAATTGTGTGCACAACGTGTGCTGTTGTCTGTTCAAGCTGTTTGTTCGCATTAGGACTTAAATCTATCTCTCGGGTAATCAGATTAATGGAATTAAAGAAAGAAAAGTTCCTGTAAAAGGCCCTGAGGTTCAGCATTGACTCAGATAGTTATTGCACAAACACGTCCAACTTATCGTTCCAATAGATTTTTTTTTGTGTATTGATCTTTTTCCATATTTTTATACATAAAGTTTTTCCAATTTCCCACATATTGGCTCCGCTCATTTATCGGACACAGGTTTCCCCTGCAGAGGATTATCAGAGCTGCAGTTGAGAAAGAAAACTCATAGAACGCTTTCAGTGCTGCAAATTTTCCCAAGGACTCAGCCCGAGTGAACCAAGTGTCCACCATGATCACATTGAGTAATTTAATAGATTTGGTAACACTTTATTTTATACATAAGGCTGACATTTTGCTGTCATCATCTGTCATTAGCATGATTAAGGTGTCATGAAGACCGTCATTAAGTGTCATTTGCTAAATTACGACACCTAACCCCTAATCCAACCTAATCCCACTAGATCCCTTCACCTAACCCAAAAATGCCAACATAGCTCCAAATTGTCATAATTTAGCAAACAACACTTAATGATGGCCTTCATGACACCTCATTCATGCTAATGACAGGTCTCATGTCATAATAATGACAGCTTAATGTCAGCCTTTATGTATAAAAATTCAAGTAAAGTGTCACCGTAGATTTGTTTTGGTTTAAACTATAATAAGCAAATTGATTATAAGAGCAGTTTGTTTGTTTATGTCAGAATAGATCAATTCCGAAGTTTCATTTTAGTAGTGTGGCTTCTTTAAATTAATAATGAATAATAAAGTTGTGGCTTCTCCAAAAAACATGAAACCAACATTTTGAGCAGATTTAATTACCTGAGCACCAGTTAAAGTCTGTGGGAAAGAATGAAGTGTAATAGTCTAGTGGTTTAGATGGATGGTGAAACATTTGGGAGAAACAGGAAGTTTAAGGTGAAAGAGGGCTTATCGTTAAACACAGAGCTGATCAATGATGCTGAGACCATTAATCCGATAAGAAATGTGTGAAAGCAAGAATAACAAGTTGAATGCAGTCTATGTTTTATTTTGGCTTTATTACATCTGGGAATCTGCTCTATTGTGGTCCCTTTAGTCTGATGCGCTCATGGAAAGGTGAAGAAATCTTCTTGGCATACAAGATTAAGTCTGGAAGTGAGAGTCGTTGCTGACTCAGCACCAACTATAGGCTCTGCTTAGTGCTTTCTTTAGTCATGTGTGTCATGCTTTTAAAAGAATTCTGAGCTTATCTATTTTTAGAGGCACTTCAGGTTAATTACAGGAATCATTGTCAAAAGCAAAGATTACAATGATAAACTCCCATTTACTACATGTAGTTGATGAAGCCAGGGATAAAAACCTTTAATCACATACAATGGTGTTTATGATTGTTTTATAATGTTTGCATTAAGCAGTGAGCTTATGTGCTGCTACCAAGAGTCCAGTGTGGGTCACCTACTTTATCTTCTAATCACTTGTCTGTCCTGTGATCTCTTGTTGGGTTTTAAAGGGTGTTGCCTCAGTAATTGGGGTAACTGTTTGCATTCAACAACAGAGGAACTGTAGTTTGTGTATCAGACCTGTTTGGTGGTGCTGATGTCATTGAGATGTTGCTTATTGTCTGGAAAAGCTGACACCATTTGTCGTTATCTGATACCAGCGTCATGTGACATGAGGCACTTTTCTGTGTTGGTATTTAACGTGAGGTTAGGAAATCCCACTAAGCAACTCTTCTCATCAGTAACATATTCACACACCAGGATTAACCAAAACATGCACATGCCATGCACAACACAGGATGGTCAATCGACTTTAAGTGGTGGTTTAAGGAGATTACCGTTGTTAAAGCTGCTATCCGGAGTTTCTGAGAAATGTCTCAGTGTCCCACCCTAAACAGCACCACTTCCTTCCACTGCCTCTGCCAATCTACCAGCCTCTACTTTTCTGCGCACGCATCGCGGAACATAACAAGGTCACATCGGGTCGCATTGATATAGGTCTATGGGTCAGGCAAGAGCCAAAATCATATTTACCTGTTTGCTGTTGTGACGCACGGCCTTGTTTCCGTGCACAGTCGACAGTCTCAAAAACAGGAAGTCAAAGCCTATTGGCTGGGCGATCACGGCGCTCGTTTCCATTTGTATGAGGTCTATAGGACAAAGGTGGGACTTATATACATTGATGTATATGAATGAAGACCTTCAGTAGACTATAGCAAAAGACTAGTTAGGTATTTTTACGCATTTCAAAAGAATTAACATAGATTTCTCTGAAACTCCGGATATCAACTTTAAGGAGCAGAAGTGAGCGAAACAACAGCTGGTGCTGATGTTTTTCATCAGAGACATCTTACACACCAAACTATGATACTCACACTTGTTGAATTACTGAGACTAATATGCTTTTTAGTTATTAGTGATGACACTACTTTGACCACCAAATCCATAATATAGTTTATTCAGGCCTCCACCACTCTCAGAATTGTTTTTCCTTGTCTTCTCTGCCATGATCGAGCATAAAATGTTATTGTTCAGCAAACTCGTTTAGATACACAAACCATTCATGAGTTCATTTGTCCATTTATGGTACAAGGTGGGACGTGGGTGTGTCGAGGGCTGCATATGAAGTGAATTCACCTGCGCAAACTTTACAGTGCGTGGATTCTGATTTTTAAAGGGAAAAATGTGTCGATTTATATTTGAGGCTCCTGGACTTTATTTGTCAGCAGCTTAGATTCAGGAAGGTGATGATGTCTCCTCTGTACAAACAGTTACCTGGAATTTAACGTTTCACCTGCCAGGAGGAATTAGACTGAGAAGAACATTCAGTCTGTTTATGGAACATGTGATATAAGACATCAAACAGTCCAAAAAGATGTTTCACCTGAACACTCAGGTCTCAAGTAACCTTGGCCTTCCCTAAGAGGAAATAATCCTCCAACTCAAAAATGCTTTATATGTGTTGTCATCATAAATGTTCAAAAATGTGATCTGAAATGAAATAAGAAAGCTACATGTCTAGCTTCCTTTTTCCTCTTTTTTTCTTCTTTGCCTATTTGTAATTGTCGTCGTCCTTTTCCTTTCAGGTGTTGGCTTCAGGGGTCACTTCAGCTTGGGTTTTCATGTCTTTTCTGGCAGCTTTAGCCACAATATGTTTGTATTTTATACCCATGTCCAAATCATCTCAATATGGCCTCTCTGACCTTCAAACTTCATTACGCTATTTCCACAGAGTAATTCCTTAATGTGTCTGTTAATGTTGTCACATCCGTAGCCTTTACGTTAGCGAGTTACCTATGCTCGTGGGAGGAACGTTTTGGCTTGCGTGTCTTGAACGTGTGGGTTGCGTGCCAGTCTTTTCCGTTTGTGGATGTGTAATGTCTTCACAGATTAGCCATCTGCTTCTGACCGGGCCAAGCCTCCAAACTCAGCGTTGACGTCACTCTAATCTGCTCACATTTACTGCCTGACTCGAGGTTCACCCATCTTGTGGTTTTTTTCCACAACTAGAGTGAAATCCGTGTAGAGATAGTGTTCCTGTAAACCTCTGTGTGCAAATTCAAAGTTTCCCTGATTAAAGTCAAAGTGATGACATGCCTCCAGCAGTTAGTTCAGATGAAATGCTTCCATAAATACTTCCTGCCAACATTTAGTAGCAACTTTTGAAGAAATGCATTGTGCCAGTGGGTGAAAAGTGGCACAGCAAGAAGAGCTGACGTTTAAGCCCTAAAAGCCTGGGTCTTTTTATGTGTAGAGATTGCATGTTTTCCATATGTAATCTGGTTGTCGGTGTTATCTGAAGTTGCCTGAAGTTATATGGAGATTAAAGCTGGGTATCGCCAGGCACCTCATGATACGATATGTCACAGGGCTCAAGACTGCGACCAAAATGGTCACATATGCAAGTATTTTTTCAGTGTGTGCGAGTGAAAATTTTATCTGGTCGCATCCGTGCGAGTACGTATAGGGTGACATTATTTTATACGGAGTGGCTAAGCGCTAGGTTGACCGAGGATATAGAAGTGGAGGCTGGCTTGACCGCAGTGCTGCGGGTGAGGAGACGGTGTACGTTCACGCAACTTGGCTGTGGGTAATACAACGGTGAATGAGCCGAGTATAAACACCAATGTGCTCCTTTGGAGTGCGCGCAGTTCGTGAACAGAGCCAGGCATAACAATGACTCCCTATAGCTTTAATATATATATATATACAGTTGTGTGCGAAAGTCAGGGCACCCCTTTAAAAACAGCATATTTTATATATTTAAAAAGTTATATTCATATTTACTGTCTCTCTGGTATATGGGAAAAAAAGACAATATTGTCAGGAAATATTAATGCATAGTTACATTTTATTTTATAAATTGAACAAAATTACAAAAATGAAAAACATAATTTTGGCATGTGCAAAAGTCGGGGCACCCTACAGCATCAGTACCTTCAGTACTTAGTAACACCCCCTCTGGCAGATATCACAGCTTGTAAACGCTTCTTATAGCCAACAACAAGTCTCTGGATTCTATTATTTGGGATTTTTCCTCATTCTTCCTTGCAAAAGGCTTCCAGTTCTGCAATATTCCTAGGACGTCTTGCATGCACAGCTCTTTTAAGATCTACCCACAGATTTTCGATAATGTTTAAGTCGGGAGACTGTGAAGGCCATTCCAAAACCTTCAGCTTGCGTTTCTTGAAGTAGTCCATGGTGGATTTGGAGGTATGTTTAGGATCATTATCCTGTTGTAGAAGCCATCCTCTTTTCAGCCTTACCTTTTTTACAGATGCTGTGATATTTGCCTCCAGAATTTGCTGGTATTTAATTGAATTCATTCTTCCCTCCACCCGAGCAATGTTTCCTGTCCCACTGGCTGCAACACAACCCCAAAGCATGTTGGATCCACCCCCATATTTAACAGTTGGCAAGGTGTTCTTTTCATGAAATGCTGCTCCTTTTTTCTCCAAACATACCTTTGCTTATTGTGGCCAAAGAGTTCTATTTTAACTTCATCAGTCCACAGCACTTGTTTCCAAAAGTCATCAGGCTTCTGTAGATGTTGTGTTGCATATTTTTGACGTTGTATTTTATGATGAGGTCGTAGATAAGGTTTTTTTCTACAGACTCTTCCATGAAGGTCTTGTTTGTGCAAGTATCGGCGCACAGTGGAAGGGTGCACCACCACTCCTGAGTCTGCTAAATCTTCCTGGAGGTCTTTTGAAGTCAAATGTGGGTTTTGGTTTACCTTTCTGACCAGACTACGAGCTGTTCTGTCCGAGAGTTTCCTTGGTCTTCCAGATCTCTTCTTGACCTCCACAGTTCCCCTCACCTGCCATCTCTTAATTATGCCTCGCACTGTGGAAACTGCAAGCTGAAAACGCTTTGCTATCTTCTTGTAACCCTCCCCGGCATTGTGGGCATCAATTACTTTCATTTTTTCTGTCTAACACAGCTTCTTAGAGGAACCTATGGTTGCTGAGTGTTTGTACAAGGTTTGTGGAGTCGCCGTATTTAAGAAACCCTCAAATTGGCACCAGCTGGCACTCCCTAATGACAATTGTTGACACATGCTTCAGGACCAATGAGCTGGTAGAGGTCTGAGCTTGTAAAAAGAATCTGACACTTTGAAACTCTCAGGGTGCCCCGACTTTTCCACATGCCAAAATTATGTTTTTCATTTTTGTAATTTTGTTCAATTTATAAAATAAAATGTAACTATGCATTAATGTTTCCTGACAATATTGTCTTTTTTTCACATATACCAGAGAGACAGTAAATATGAATATAACTTTTTAAATATATAATATATGCTGTTTTTAAAGGGGTGCCCTGACTTTCGCACACAACTGTATATCCCACTATAAGAGCTGGACCCTGAATTTAATTCCATGGGGTGAAGCAATGCAGATGCTAAGTTGGTTATACTACTGTTAAGTTAATTCAAGTACAGCCTTTCTGCAAAATAAAAAAACATATAACCTGTTGTTATGCTTTGCTGTTATTTAAAAAAAATTTGTTACGTCTTCTTTTAAAATTATATAAAAGAAATTACCTGTTATTTCAGCCACTGCTTGTTGCAGAAAAACTTAATATTGTCACTAAAACATTAAAACATTTAGCAAATATATCTTGAGTCATTGTCAATCTTTACTTCATACAAAACTACGGTACGCCAGTTAAGTCAACTATTCATTAGCATGCATGGCTATGCTGTACACTCTCCCCACCCCCGCTCAAAAAAAAAGGAAAAAAGGGCGACCAAATTCTGTGCTGGTGCACCCAACTGAGAAAGTTAGTCGCACCGGTGCCACCACTGGAAAAGTTAGTGTAGAGCCCTGCGTCACGATATTTGCCCCGCTATAACGGTAATATTGTGATACGGCGGGAAATTTCATCCACGATACATCACGATATCTGTGTCACTGAAGAGATGCAGAATTTATCTACTGCACTGAATCCATTTTTACAGGAATTACAAAACATTGTCAATCAATTTTCCATGAATGACAGCCAAGTAAAACAAAGTGTATACTGCACAGTGACTCTTCTTAACACACACTGACCACAACTAGTCCAATGTCCTTGTGGTATGTTTAAGTCTTTAAGGGAAGACTGATTCAAAATAATGCTTCACCAAAATATTGTTAATGATGTTTGTGCAAATTAACTTTATATCATTAAAAACAAAATGAATGCAAAAAATACTCATTTCAGAGCTAGTATTATCAACTTGCCTGTAAACATGGACACATATCAGTGCTGCTTAACAAGCAGAATGAACTTGTTTTATTAAAACTGGAAATTTTCACCGCATATGAAAAATAAACATTTCAGTCAGTGCATTAACCTGGCATTGATAGTCTCGTCCACAACAACACACAACTTTTCCCACGGATCTTCTGTAGCTCTGATGAGATGTTGATCAAACACTCTGAGCAGGTGATCATGTTCACGGAGCGATGCAGCGCTGGACGAGAAACGGACAGAGTTTTACAGGTAGAGCAAAGTTAAGCAGGCACTAGTCGGCTCTGCATTAAGGAGTCAGTCATGATTTGCGTAGTTTTTTTGGCAGTTTAGATGGGGTTTCAGGTGGTTTAGGCAGTATTTAATACAGCCAAGACGGTAGAAGGAGGGCGATGCACCCCGGAAAGCGCTCCCCAGAAACACTTCCCATAAAAAAAAAAAACATTCCTTGCCTCACAGTGAAGGATTCCACGATTCCGTTAACGTGGATTTTATAGGGCCCTATACTTAACTTGTGTAATAAGGGGGAAAAATAAATAAAAATATCGATATTTGGCACCAGTGAATCGATAACGTACCGCTAGATGAAACCTCGCGATATATCGTCGTATCGATATTTTGGCACACCCTTATGAAGATAAAGTAAAATCTCTAAGCACATTAGGGATCTGATAAAGAATTCTGCTTCAAATGTGGATTAACTACAGATCGGCCTGAAGAAGAGATACAGAGTTGGGGTCAATTACATTTACAGTTACAATTATGTTTTCAATTTATCTATGTTCATTTACAATTCATATATCATTACTGTGACCAGCCATTTTTCTAATTACAATTAAATTACAATTTTTTTATCCTCCAAAAGTTAATTACACTTACGTTCTCATTCACTAAATTTCAATTACAATTAATCACAATTAATGAGTCTGAAATGAATAACCTAATAAAAGCTTTCTGTTAGCGGCTGTAAAATAAATTAAAAACAAATATCTATCTTCTAATTTCTTTCCTATCTATTGGTTTCCTTGTTAGGCTTCCTAATCAATGAAAATATAGCTTTTCATATTTTTGGTGAGGGCGTCTGAGCCTTTTTTGTGTCAGTATTACCCCTCACATTAATTTTTTTTAAAATGGTAAAATGTGGGAAAGCTTGATATGAAACAAATTTTAATAATTGTTAACTACATATGTGTAGAACTGTACATAGAACTGTAACATGGTTCCTCAGTTTTGCCTTAATTTACAATTGAAAATCTTTATAGAATTATCATGGCAATTACAAAGTCAATTATCTAAACTCAATTACAATTTAATTACCATTACGACAGCAACATATTTTTGAAATTATAATTGCGCCATAATTTAATAATTATCAATTATGTGATTCTAACATTCCACACTACAAAATAAGTATTAAAAGTATGTATGATTTGTGCTGATAAATATCGGTATCGACCGATACGCAAGGCTGCATTATTGATATCATATCGGAAGTGAAAAAGTTGTATCGGGACATCCCTAATTGTCATCATACATTCAGGTGGTGAAAATTGACTTTGGGTGGGCATACCTAACTTGCTGTTAACTTGCAAGTCTCCTCCATTTCAGATCTTCAAGATGAACTGGAATCAGTATTAGTGCCCTAGAATGATAAAAAGTGCATATAATTTCAGAACATGTTATTTCTGGAATTATCATCTTCTGATTTAAGGTGTAGTTGGTTTTTTCAAAAGTCTCAGACAGACTCTCCCTTCCCCCTCTACACTTACCGTATCTTTGGGTGAATGCATGTTAATCCGATTATGTGTGACCTTATGAAAATACCTCTAGCACCCAGTGGGCACTGTGGGTGGATTTTGGTCTGATAATTCAAACAGAACTCGCTGTGACCACAGTGAGCGTGTGTTAAACGTGTGTTTAATGAATACGTTGTGTAGTGTGTTTTAATTAATTTCAATTCAACTTTATTTATATAGCACCAATTATAACAATAGCCATCTCGAGCTTATCAAAATTTACAATTCTTAAGAAAAAAACCAACAAATCCACATGAACAAGCATCAACTACAGTAAGAAGAAAAAACTCCCTTTTAACAGGAAGAAATCTTCAGCAGAACCAGGTTCAGAAGTGGCAGCCATCTGCCTCTACTGATTGGGGTTAGTGGACAGAAAGAAGAACAGAACAGGATAGAGAGATAGAACATCATTGTCCCAGACTAGTTGTGCCGTAAACTACAGATCAGAAACTGCCAACTCCAGCGTCAAGACACCTGAAACAGAAAGTAGATAGAGAAGGGCGAGGAGAAGCCACAGCCTGCAGAAAAACACGATAGAGTATTAGCAGGCCTGCCTGCATGGAAACACCTGGTGCTAGACTTTGTGTGAGTGGAATGAGTATGGGGTGGCGTGGACGTCAGTGTAAATAGTATGTAAGCAGTGTAGTAGGTATGGTACAGGGGTCTGATGTGGTAGATTAAAGCTGATATCCGGAGTTTCTGAAAAAACGTCTTGATGTCCCGCCCTAAACAGCCTCACTTCCTCCCTCTGCCTCTGCCAATCTACCAGAAGCCACGCCTCTACTTTTCTGCACACGCATCGCGGAACATAACAAGGTCGCATTGGGTTGCATTGATATAGGTCTATGGTAAGAGCCAAAATCATATTTACCTGTTTGCTGTTATGACGCGCGGCCTTGTTTCCGTGACAGTATCCGCTACAGGAAATCGAAGCCTATTGGCTTCGCGATCACGGCGCTCGTTTCCATTTCTATAAGGGTCTATAAGATGAAGGTGGGACTTATATACATTGACGTACAGTATATGAATGACCACCAGCAGTAGACCATAGTAAAAGACTAGTTAGGTATTTTTTTGCATTTCAAAAGAATCATACATAAACATAGATTTCTCAGAAACTTTGGATATCAGCTTTAAGGAGCAGAAGTGAGCGAAACAACAGCTGATGCTGATGTTTTTCATCAGAGACATCTTACACACCATCATGTCATGTCATGACCCCATCACGACTGTGTATTGGGAATGTTATGTTATGTATATGTCATGCTCATAATGACAAATTAAAATCCTTGAATCCTCATCATCACCCCCCATCCATCAAGATTGTGTTTGAATAAAATGTTGGTGTTTTACTATATAATTTGAGTTTTTAGTTCCTATTTTCAGGTTCATGGCTTTGTTTCTAGTGGTTAGCTTTACGCTTTTACATGATATACGCTTTATCGAATAAGTAGGTTTTGAGTTTAGACTTAAAAGTGGAGAGAGTAACAGCCTCCTGTATTAGAGGAATCTTACTCTTTTATTGCTTTGTAGTTTTGTTACTTTCTGTATTTTTTCTTTACTGTTATCCTTTCCTCCTTCAGGTTGGTCCTGCGGGCTCTCAGTTCGGACTGCTGGCTTGCCTTTTTGTGGAGCTTTTCCAAGGCTGGCAGATGCTGGAAAAACCTTGGAAAGCCTTCCTAAAACTGCTGGGCATCGTCTTCTTCCTCTTCCTGTGCGGCCTTCTGCCGTGGATCGACAACATCGCTCACATCTTTGGTTTCATCAGTGGCCTGCTGCTCTCCTTCGCCTTCCTGCCATATGTCACCTTCGGGACATTCGACAAGTACCGAAAACGTATTCAGATTGTCGTGTCACTGCTGGTTTACACTGCACTGTTTGCCTCCCTCATCGTGTGGTTTTATTTTTACCCCATTAACTGGCACTGGCTGGAGCATCTCACCTGCCTGCCTTTCACAAACAAGTTTTGTGAAAAGTATGACATTGATCACGACATAAACCATGTGGTGCACTAGCTGCTTGGATACTTGATGTGATGGTTGTGTCTGCTGTGCATTTCTACCGACTTTCGGATGACAACGGGTTTAATTATTTCCCGATCAACTCGACGGCCTTCAGAGCTTTTAGCAATCATATTTCTGTTGATGTATTGACTCGCTTATTTCCTTTTAAACCAACTGAGGTTTGACTATCAAAAGTCAAGTCTGATCACATTCAAAGGGCACAAAATTTAACTCAGGTGACTAAAACATGAAGGAGAAGGTTTTTTGTTTTATTTTAGGATAAATTGTTGCTCTTTCAGGTCAGTTATCAAATTCTTCCCTTTATGCGTGTAAACAACTAACAGCTGAGAGGAGAAGAATGACTGAAACCTGAGTTGTCACTTGTTACGTCGTGGGTGAGACTCCACCAGATGACACTATATAACACTATGAATGCTGCCAATCACTTTTTTCTATGTTGTATGTCTACACGCAGAATCTCAATGTTCATTTAAGTAGGGAAAGTTAAAGCTAAATGCAAAAAAAGTCCTAGCGTTATTTTTGCATCTAGTAAATATTGGTACTTAAATAAGGCAAGACCACTTGTTGCCGAAAAGAGAACAGCATTTAAAAACTTGTCCTTGTACCTTGTCAAGTCATTCTTTATGCACTTACTGAACCCGTTTCTGGCCTAATCTTACCAAAGTAACTCCACTTGCTGCTTTATACTTACTCTCAACACTGGCTTTTTATGTGTGTCATTGACGGAGTTTTAATATAATCCCAGCTCTTACTGAGGTATCTAAATAGTTTTTTTTCCAAATCTGTGACCATAGTATTTATTGTAGAAACAACTGTCCTCACAGGATACATTAGATGTATTATTAGAATTGAGTTCCTAAGTTAACGGCCTCAACAGGTATGAAACACCCGTAAAAGTACATTTGGAAGTTAAAAACTCAGATGGGTTGGAACTCTTTTAGCTGATTTCCTGAGTTTAAATCCCCTAGCACTGTTAAACCCACAGTTTGAATGAGTTTCCTGACAATGTGATAAGTTACGTAAATCAGGACCTTAGACGTCTTGGCACGACACCAAACTTTTCTTATTTTATTTGTTGCCATGTGGTGTTTTTTGTTGCAGAAGTCACAACAAACAAAGTTATATGGATGTATTAGTCAGTTTGTGTGTCTTTGGGAAAGAGGTACTGTTACGATATGCAGTTTTGTTTAGTTTCATACACTTTGATTACATTGGTATTCAACCAGCTGCAAGAACTTAATGCACCCCATTTTATAAAAGGAACCTCCTTCCTGTGCCTTTTTACATAGGAACATGTGAATGTTGAGGCAGACATACCTCGTTCTGTCTGTATGCAGCCACAGTATGTCAAGTATTTGCATTGGGACCAAATGATTTCAACCATTTTTACTGTTTAATGAAATAAAGAAGGGAAGTTTTCAACGATACATTTGGGTCTGTTTTGTTCTGCTTTTCTTAATATTTTGTCTGGATGAAAGGCTTCTCAAATTATAATGGTGTTGAAGACTATTTGTGTTGGTTTTTGAATGATAAAATACTTCCTTCCACTTTGTCAACATGGCAAATACAATACCTTATTTTACAAACCAAAATAGTGAATGTTAAAATAAAGGGCCAATGGCAAAGGAAGGATTGCTCCCGAACAGGAAAACCAAGGCTTGATTTCATATCAAATACTTGTGCGTGTTTCTCATGTGTTTCCAGCTTTTACTGTAGTTTTCACAAGTCATTTCCTTCATCCAAAAATAGTTGATTTTGTATTAAATGTTTGTGATTGTCCCTGTATAACACCTTGCAGAGGCTAGCACGCCTGACCATTCTGCAACACTCGATACATCTTATATGTATAAAAGATGGACAATATAGAAGCAAGAAAAATAAATAAAACCTTTATTGTTTATAACAATTGTTAAAACACACAGAGCTGTCTTTATTAAGACTTTGGGAGGCACAGCTGGTGACTGTTTTAAAGGGAAAAGCTGTAAGGGGAAAATCAATGGCCCGTTATTAAAGCCAATATGGTTCCAATATCGTGATAAGGATCATAGAGAATTTGGAATACACACATTTTTCTGATCATGACATGAAAATCTAAACAAAGAAAGAGATCCACACCTTTCTCATAACATTTCCTCATTTGTTTTTCCATATTTAGTGGTAAACTTGTTTACTTTGGCATGATGGTAAACGAAGCACAATGAAGAGTATCATCCTAATGACTGAACATATATAAAAATAACATATAATACATGATTTTTCTGAATCGTATGTCATAATTGAGAGTAAGAGTCCAAACATGACAAAAAGGCAGCCGTTTTCTACAGAATTAATGACCAGCATTTACAAAAAAAAAAACACACAGACTGCAGTGCAGATGACTTCCCTTCTGTGTATTGTACTGACTCAGTTTACAATTCGATACCCGCTATAGGATCATCACAATCACACAGTTGAGCTTTGCAATAATACAAGTTCATGTGCTCATCATCATGAACCAGAAAAGTTTCTCATGGCTCCAATCAGTGGATCCCATCAGCTGCGCCAGCATGGACAGATCCTCAACAAGTCTCTCATCAGCATCCACTGTTCCGACGCATGAAGGCGTGGCCTCTGACTGGGTACATCATCTCAATGAAGGTCAGAGGCCCCACTGTGATCTCACTGGGTCCCTGAACTTTGAAGCCAGACTTCTGATAAAAAGGAACCAAAAAGTCTTCACACATAAGCACAGCACGTCGGACATAAGGCAGACAACGCAGGTACTGCAGATAACGCCACATTAGGATGGAGCCTTTGCCCTGCTGTCGAAAGGTCCGATGGACGGCCAGGACGTGGATGTGGACGGTGGTGCCATGAGGCTTGTGAAGAGTCAGAGCGTCCTATGGAGGATGAGGAGGACAGCATTTAAAGGGAGCAAGTCAATGGGTGATTACAACAGCAACATGTGACACAGAAATTTTGAAACATTTATTATAATTTTCATTAAATAATTAATATCTTATTTTGCTCCCTTTTTAAACAACCCCAACATATACAGACATTCTTCTCTTTCCATCATAAGCTTGTCAGCATGACTTATCTTTCCTAATTCATTATAGTAATGCATCCATTTATTTATTTATTTATTTCTAATTTATCATCTCTAAACATCTGTGTATAACACAAAGTTATTAAGTCAACTCAGAATCATTGTATACACTACTTTATATTTCCTCTGACTTCTTTTTTAGTTTAATCTTGCTTTTGAGACCAGAAATAGATTTTTTTTTTTTTTCAGTTTAGATCAGATGAGCTAAAACTGAGGTCATTGCTGAATTTGTCCCACACCCTCAATCCAATCTCATACTCAAACCATGCTTCTTTATTTGTGTCTTGGGTAACTGGAAGCATATACATATATACCATTCAGCCACTCTCAAACAATTTGAGTTATTTGATGAGTTTAGATTATTTTTAACCATGGATCTTTGATGGAGTTGAGGCACCAGCTAAAAAAAGGTAACTGTTCTTTCAGCAGCGAATTGCCAAGTCTTTAAATCCACATGATTGATGTTTTTTGGGGGTTTTCTTACCCAAAATAATAATAATTATATATATATATATATATATAATTGTTCAACAAACACAAAGTAATGCTTTCTAGATTTTTTTTTATTATCTGATGTAAGTACGTTTAAAGGGGGGAAAGGGATTATAGTTCAATAATGCAAGGGTCGTTTTTAAAAATAAATACAATATTCAGACTACACTAGTATTGATTTACTGGTTTGCACATAGTCTCGGCTCTTCCTCTATGCTAAATGACTGTTAGTGTGTCTTACAAAGTTAAGCCTCTCCTGGTCCCACAGAGAGCCGATGATGAAAGCCACCAGCCGTCCCTCCTCGAACCAGCCAAGCGACAGCTCAGGACACAAGGTTAGGAAGTGACGCACCTCGTCCAGGTGAAGAGGACACTCACCGGATACTGAGATGAAGGCTGCGTAGGAAGGATGAAGAGGAGAGATACAGGTCATTCAAGTTCAACGAACTGAAAGAGATTGCAAAATTAAAATGTATAAAGGCTAAGGCTACCCTTTTATACCTATTATTTTATTTTTTACGAGAGCAAAAATGCGTCACCTGTGCGTAATTGCGCAGCGAATGTATGTCCTTCAAATTGAACCAAATTCGGGATATATGGCTTTAAATACAATTTCCCTAAACAATAAAATATTACTTTACCTTCTCTTTCGATCTCAAACACACTGATGGCATCCTCTGGGCTGAGCACGCGGAACTCGCTGGCCGGCAGCGTGTGTCTGCGGCCCTGTGGCACCGGGGAGCGCATGTGGAGCGGCTTCATGAACGGAACTGCGCTGACTACGGACATATTTTAGTCTCTTTGACGAAGCTTAGTAATGTGTTTTCCTGGCAGTCTGCTGGTGTCTCTTAAATGAACAGAATCCTTGCGTATGAGGTGCGGAGGTCCGAGCGTAAATTGGACGGGCGCCCTGCGCTACTTATACCTGCGTAAAGGAGGAGTTTGTTTCTAATCCTGCGAGAGCCAACCCTTCCCTTGGAACGAGCAATAAACATGTTTACACCGTGCCGTGTGCCGAGAATACCCAGCATCACTCCTCCACTTGAGACAGATTATGGGATGAAGCGTAACAGCAGCAGGTTTCCTGTCAGGAATAAGTTTAAAGAGTGAGAGCTTCAGCCGCTTGGAAGCACTGGAGCTGATAGACTTGTCAACGTCAGTGTCAATTATCACAGCTAACCCGTGATCTTTCCATGATGCTTACCAGGATTCAACTTAAGGACTCAATATAAGGACTCTTCTTGTCCACACTAAAGACTTTGCCTGTCCCTCTCCTCTCCCTTTGAAGCAAAGTTCACATTTTCCACACTCCATTTCTCTAGCAGGGTTCAGCAACCTTCGGCTCTGGAGCCTTATGTGGCTCTTTGACTATTTTGCAATGGCTCCCTATAGCTGAAAAAAAAAAAATGTTTTAATAAAAAAAAAAAAAAAGATGTATTTTCTTACAGAGGGTATTGATGATTAATGACATTGACACCAAATAAAATCATGATTGAACAATTTGTCAACCTAAAAATAAATCACATTGTGCAATAACTGCCATCGTCCTACTTCACGTCTTATCAACTTTCCTTGCACCCGTGGCCAGGGTTGGGGGTCAATTATAATTGTAATCATGTAATTGATAATTAGATACAATTATGGCATACTTATAATCATAATTGTCATTTTAAAAATCTGTTGCTGTAGTAATCATAATTAAATTGTAATTGAGTTTTGATCATTGACTTTGTTATTGTAAATTCTATATAAATCGTCAATTACAATTCAACGCAAAATTGGGGAAACATATTACACTTCTATGTACATTTCTACATATATGTATTTAGCATCTATTAAAACATGTTTCATATCAAGCTTTCTCACATTTTATAAACACATCTATATTTTCATTGATTAATTGATAGGAAAGAAATTAGATGATAGATATTTGTTTTTAGTGTATTTTACAGCTAATTTAGGACCTGTTATCATAAGCAATGCTAACAGAAAGCTAACACAAGACGAAGGCTAACTTTTATTAGATTATTTATTTCAGGCTCAGTAATTGTGATTCAGACTATCTGGAAGAAAATAGAGATTTTAATTGTGGTGGGACAATTTTATTTTAACTGTACATGTGCCAGTTTAAAATGCATGCTTGATATGTGGTGAGAGATTAGCAATTAGCATGATCATGTGTTATCAAATTAAAGTTATTATTTGTAGGCCTACAAATATATTAACTAAAAACATATATAATTCAATATAATCTATAACTATCTATATAATTTAATACACTGTATTGTCCTCATTGAGAAAGTATTTTTTACGGCTCCGGAAGGACTTTAATCCACGTGAGATGAGGCAAAATGGCTCCTTTGAGAGTAAAGGTTGCAGAGTGCTGATTTAGAGGATTACAGAATATACTATGGAGGTAGAGTTGTGTCTTTAATATTCATTGAAAAAAAACAACTTTTCAATCAAAATAAAAAACGTGTTCAAACGCAAAAAAAATATTTGAGATCTAAATAAATGCATTTGAAAACTTTTTCTTTGATTGTAAATATTTTTTTTTTGATTGAAAAGTTTTTTTGTTTTTTTTTAATTTAAGCGATTTATTTTTTGATTGAGTAATGAAAACACAAATGTACTACCCATAATTTGGCCCAAATTCAAAAAAGATTTCAATTAAAATAAATAAATAAAAAAAAAACCTAGCAATTATTTGGGTCTCAAATTTTTTTTTTTTGATTGAATATATATATATATATATATATAAGAATTGTTTTTTTATTTATTGAATAATAAAGACCCAAATCTACCTCCATACCCAGCGTGATTTGAACCCTGTCATGGTTTGTGGCTTCGAGTGGCTCGTAGCGGTTACAGAGGGTAATGCGTGATGACGTAGTCGCATTGCGAGTGTGACGCAGCCGTTCGTAACTACGTAACCACGTGCTTCCAGGAACTACTGGGCTCTTCTGCTTCTCCCGTCGTCCTCGCGCTCCTGCGTCACTCACTGACAGCAGCGATGGCGGAGCCCGGAGCGTCGGATGCGGCGCAAGCATCACCCACACCGGGCCTCTCTCCAGCAACTAGCCCGGTCTCAGAGCCTCCTTCCACGGCGGACGGCTCCCAGAGGCTCCTGTTCTCCCACGACCTCGTCTCCGGACGCTACCGAGGCTCAGTCCGATTTGGCCTGGTGCGGATGATCCACGGCGAGGAGGAATTTAACTCGGACTCAGACCTCGACGACGATGGTGGTGGGAGCGGCAGAGATGGAGGAGGTGTTGATGGAGGTGCAGGTCGAGTCCCGTGTGGCTCGGACACTGATAGTGCCGCGGACTCCCCGAGTAGGGCTCTCGGTCGCGGTTTTGTCCGCGTCCAGTGGTACCCAGAGGGAGGGAAGCAGGACATCAGGGAGACAAAGGTACGAGTCCGCCGCATGCTGACCACATTTTTATCCGTCCGCGGAGGCCCTCGGTGGGCTCGTTAGCCCGTCAGGACTCCGCCTCACCCACCATCACCTAACACCTCCATCAGGACACATAAACAAACCAGTCCATTGACTATAACCTGACTTTCATAATCGATTCTGAGCTGAAGTACAGCAGCTTTCACTACTCTGTTTTAGTCTATATATGAAGAGTGGTTATGTTTAGTTATGATTTACATAAGATAAAGAAACTGGACTCAACTTCTGTCTGACGGCATCGATTAAGAAACTATAAATGATAAACTAAATTGACACTAAACAATTAATAATAATAATAATAATAATGCATTGGATTTTATATAGCACTTTATCATAAACACTCAAAGCGCTTTACAGAATTATGGCATTATTCTTTCATGCCACACTTAGTGGTGGTAAGCTACTATTGTAGCCACAGCTGCCCTGGGGCAGACTGACAGAAGTGAGGCTACCATAGTGCGCCATCGGCCCCTCCGACCATCACCAACACTCACTCACACACTACATTCATACTAGGCAATGTGGGTGAAGTGTCTTGCCCAAGGACACAATGACAGATACCTCTGGGGTGACTGCCACCCCAGTGTGGCACCTGGAATTCTCAGTGGTCTCCCATCCAACTACCAACCAGCTTCCGAGATCTAACTAGATCAGGCAATGACAGGCTGTTATGGCCATGAATTAGGCCAATGATGCTGATATTACCAGTGTCCACCTCTTTACATCAGGTTTCCACTTTAATTTATGTGACACAGTGTATTAATCATATATGATCCAAGCTCCTCTTGCTTCTCTTTAACAGACCCTACAGAGTTTGTCCCTTCGACATATTTCATAGTGTGGGGTCTGTTTTGAGTTGAAGTTGTCTCTTATAGATAAGTTAGTCCGGGATTCGATATTGGGTCTGTACTGATTGTGGTGCTCTTTTGGAGGTTATTAATAACATACTTTGTATCAAGCGAGTCTAATCTCTTCAAGTGTTTTAGCAAAGAGTTTGGCTGAAACATGTTCTTCAAACCCCCAGCTTGCTGTCATGTTCACATGCCAGTTACTTAGTGATGTAGCTTAACTAGTACACAAACAGGTGTAAATGCTGAAAAACTGGTAGCATTACTGGCATCTACGTTGTATCAAATCAATTAAACGGATCCTAAGAGCTTTTTAGTGTCACAATCAATACACCCATCGACAACACATGACCATCTTCTACATTGAGTAGACCTGTTTTTCTGCTGCTGAAACTTCTAGTGGAGCATTGACTCCACTAGAAGTACTTTGTTTGGGACCACCATGTTTATGGTTGTAGACATTAAATTCTGGAAAGGATTCAGATCAGTACACTGATTCTGGATCAGTTTGAAAAATAAAACAATTCATATCTCTCATTACCAAAATTTTAAGAATTAATATCTGTAATACATATGAATTCATATCTATCATAATTTGACTCAGTAATGTTGGTTAGTTCTTTCATTCCCCCACCAAGTTTTATCCGGATCAGATCAGGACTCGTCGTGATTATTCAAAAATAAGGGTGCCCATCCATTTGGACCTATACTGTATTGTTATTAATGGGGATAGAATGTCTTACATGCTTTTAAAGTGTAAATGGTTATGGTATTATAATCAGGATCACTGATCCAGATAACTGCCAATATCTGGCAAAGAGAATATTTCATGCCTGGCAGAGGTTTGCCTTCTGAGTGCTCTGTTTCAAATAATTTTATGCTCAATAGCATCCATCTTCTTCTAAATCTACTCATGCTGTTCAGTTTTCTCAGTGACTGGAACATATGCCTGCTTGCTTTGAGAGGAATGGAGGGTACATATAAGACTGCTCACCACCAGTATGTCATCAAATACACTCAGGGATCTGTAATTGTTATTTTCTACCCCTCCCCTTTTCTCTAGATTTTTCCTTTTCCTTTATGGAAATAGCTCACAGGGTTCAATCCAAAACCTGTTTGTTTTGCAGCCCAGTGTTGGCTTTGCTTTGTGTTTTGAGTAAAATGCACAAAGTTCTGGTCAGACCGTCATTCAAACCTCCTACAGAACAAAAGCAGAAAGCTTCACCCCTCTAACAATGACACTGTTCGGTCACCTCGTGATGTATCTGGTGTTTCTGAGTGATCTCCACACTTTGCCGTGCATGTGTTTTTCATTGTGTAGTTCTATTTTTGTCTTCTCATTTGCTTATCTGCTATACCACACGCACTGCCCTGACACCCACCTTATCATTTCTCTGTATCTCCTGAGAGTCTGTTACGAGACAGATCAATAATTCATAAATACTTCCTGCAGTGTGTGAGGCTGCACTTTTTTGTTTTTGGATGTTTGCACAAATATTTTACATGTATTTGGTGATGTAAATGAATAAATACATGCCGTAGTTACCTCCTTGGTGCAGGTAAATGGCATGTTCTGGAGCAGTTGTGTAACACACCCAGGTGAGGCCACTATTATTACTTTTGACTAAACTAAATCTGAAGACATGTAACTAACTGGCTGATAAACATGCCTATAGACCCATGTCATATGATCTCACAGGTCACGTGATGTACGGCCCTCCGCCATCTATACTATATTTCAAGGATGGTGATGGTGATGGTGTGTGCGCGAAAACTTGGTCGACGGGTTCCAAATACCCCGAGTGTGTGTATCTGTTATTTTGGAGTAATTTGGTCATTTCAAAATGTTTATTTTAATTTTATTTCACTTCTGGATAGCCCCGAAATGAAACCTATTGAGCTTTTGACCTCAGGGTGTGAGGGGGCGCCCGGACGTTATTGACGGCAATGGTGTGCGTGTGTGTGTAACGGACCACCATTTAGTCCGGTTACAGTGTGTGTGTGTGTAACAACACCTGTCCATTGGGTGGTAGTGACTGTAGTGTTGAGTCAGATCAGTAAACGGTGCTATATAGTGAAGCCTGCTTGATGATTACTGCAGCTTCACTCACGACACACCTGCCACTACACCTAACTATTGAAAATAGATAAGTTTAGTGAAAGTTAGGAAGGCACACACACACTAAAAAACAAAAATATGAAAATGACTCAAAATACATAAAACTTAATATTTATACAAAAGACAACAGAAATGCAAAAAACGACACTAAAAAGATACAAAATGACTCCAGAATCACACGACTTAAGGCAACAAAAAATAATTATACAAAAAATGCACAAATGACGTAAAACAAAAAACTAAACATTTATACAGGAAGTACACAAAACGACAACAGAAATGCAGAAAAATATACAAAAAGGCTCCAAAAACACACAAAATGACTCCATAAAACATATATTACAGAAAAATACACCAAACGACAACAAAAACATGAAAATGACTCAAAATACACTAAACTAAATATTTATAATAATCCCACATGAATGCATACTTCCGACGGGCACTGTACATTACAGAAAAATACACCAAACGAAAAAACTATAAAAATGAAAAAAAAAAAAAAAAAACCCAACACATTAATCATGCGCATGTCTCGTAGAATTAAACCAGGGAAATTGCACACGCTATTTTACTTTGCACCTGCAAATATACCCCTTTATAATGCTACAGAGTATGTTATTATGCCCATAATTGACAACTCTTCTTAAGCTCCCACTATATGAATACATACTTCCAACGGGCACTATACTCAACTTCAAAAAAACATACATTTACAGAAAAATACAACAAAAATATGAAAATGGCTCAAAATACACACAACTAAATATTTGTACAAAAATACACAAAATTACTCCTGAATCACACTACAATAGCAACAAAAACAATAATTATACAAAAATACATGACTCCAAAAAACATATATTACAAAAAAAATTGAAATAAAAAAACGGCAAACATTTATGCACAAAAAGACAACAGAAAGATACACAAATACATATGACTCCAAAAAAACATACATTACAGAAAATACACCATACAAAAAAATATAAAAGTGATGATGAAGTCATGCACATGTACCATAGAATTAAACCAGCAAAATTGCACCCACATTTTGCACCCGCAAATATACCCCTTATGCTCCCACATGAACACATATTTCCGACGGGCACTGTACTAGTAATGGAAGAACAAGCCACCGCAGGAAACGTTTTGAAACCATAGATTGTATATAGCGACGCAGAGAGCCCACAGCGATGGTAAACTTTTGCGCTGTGTTTGGGTGTTTTAACACGGCTGGATTATATAAAGTTGTTCATTGTAGCCATGTTGTTTGTTACCCTGATGAAGGTCCTTTGACCAAAAGCTTGGATAATGAAATTGTTTTATTTGCATTGATACAAGTTTGCAGATCTATTTTTCACACAAATTTAGGTCATCAATAAAATAGCTCAGATTATGAAAAACCAGCATTGCACACTCGTATTACAGATGAATTATGAAAAATGAGCCTACTTACCCTGGATTTAACCACATAGAGTCCATTATGAATAAAAGCAGCTACTTCACAAATCCAGCTGCAAACAAACTGGTTGTAAGCTTTCAGTTCCTTGAAACTTTTCATGTGGTTCATTGTGTATGAGCTAGATGTAAAGACAATGTAGTTCACAATGTCAGGATAAGTCACTCCCGGGAAATAAGAGACATCTTCATTCCATTTCTCAACAGGAACGTTGGGGGGGTCATTCCCGCCGATTAGACCCAGTTTCTCCTTGTACCAACTTCTCTCAGCTTCTGGTAGAGTGTCAACATAATTCGTGGCCTCCAACATATTGAGGCCAAATGGAGACAACCTTTGACAATTGTTTAGCCCATGGGTTGCTTTCAATAAGTAAAAAAATAACACTATTATTCAAGTAAACACACTCATGCAGGTGCATCCGCATAGAGCCGTCATCTTCCAAGATGGAGCTGGGTCAATGTGCCGTGACATCAGTCACAAGGTCTATTTGCATCTTCCTGGTTTCTAAGACATATTCAGCAAACAACCACTACACAGGATGCATTCTTTCTGTAGTGTGGCAGTTTCTGCAGAAGTGGGATATTTCTTTATCTTGGAGCTTTATCGTAAACCAGGAGAACAGTTCTTTGTTTGATGTTATGATCTATACCTGTGCTGGCTTCCTCAGCAGTCCAACAACAAATACCTACAGTATATCAGTGTTCCCACCGATTGTATGAGGGGGGTGTGCCCTGTGAAGGTCACGGTAAATTATTTTAATTTAAATTCTAATGTGGCCACCAGATGAAAAAGGTCTTATGAGGTTACCTTTCTTATTGCACTTTTTTAATTTTAAACAGTATGGCCTCATGTTATTCAAATGAATCTTCATGACTGCATGCTATTGTTTTTCTACGTCTTCCTTTATTATTCTACTGTGGTCTCTTTATCGGACCTGGTAGACACACACATTTCCATAGTCTGACACGATATGATGAGGTAACACCAGGAGAAGCACACAAGATATCTCCCCTTTTAGAAATGCTTCTGAAGTGTTGGATTTTACTATTAATTCTATTAATGCTTAATGCCTTTCCCTGGAACAGGTTATAGAGCCTCAGGCCTTGTCCACATGCAACTGGGTAGTTTTATAAACGTATATCCACCCTTTGTTTAAAAAAAAAGTTACGTCCACACATCTTTAAAAAAAAAAAATCCATTCATACCAAACAGCATAAATGTGCTATCTGTTGTTGGCAGCTTCGTGTATTGGGGTCCCAAGTGCTCCATCATAGCTTTGCACACCTGCCTAACAGTATCTGGGACCCTGTCCATGTAGGAGGCCTGTCTATAGCTGGCCACTGTAGAAGGTAGAGAGCAGACTGCACACCAAGCAGCACTGCAGGAAACACATCCCGAACCATACCGGCCCCACGGAGCACGGCGGCACCCCCCACTCCACAGGCACAGTGGGGCAATAGCCCCAGCGGTCCAGGGGGGCGGGACACCCCTGCCGCATGCCGGCAACGAGCGGCCTGCTTTTCTGCAACAGGGAGCAACTGCGCAGCAGAGAAACCAGCTCTCGCACCAGGACCAGCACAGGCCCACACGGCGCCACAATACAACACGGCCCACAGGGAGGTGGCTCCGGCCCCCCGATGAGAGAGGACGCCAACAACCGCCCAAGCAGGGCCACCCCGCCAGCCACAGGCCAACAAGCGGGCATACCCAAGCACCCCAAACCGGCCACTGCTGCCCCACACCAATGTCACCCGCACAGTACCCCTGACGTTTGGAAACTTAAAACTCTGGTTATCAGTGTCCACACTAAACCAGAGTTTTGAATCTACACTTTGGTCGGAGTTTTCCAAAAGCCCTGTTTTTAATGACCTTATCCTGCATTTTCGTTTGGACGACAGGCCAAACCTTACTAAAATATTTGTTTTAGCAGATATCCAGCTGCGTGTGGATGGGGTCTCATTCGACTTCTGCGCACAGGTACAAATGAGGACACCTCAGTTATTGTCGGCTGCCCCTCTTTAACACTCCGGTAGTGAGGCAGTCAGAAACATAGCTGATTTGTTTTCTTGCCTGCAAGGCTTTAAAGGCGTTATGAGCCTGGAAGAGCAAAGTGATTTCTTTCAACGTTATTGGTGTAATGAGTGAACGCTGTATCTACTGTCTTACATACATGCAGCATCCTGGGATGTGTGGGTAATCATGCATCCAAAAGGCCTGGAGTACGCAGCTATGATGGAACTAGTATCATTTCTCAACATAGGCAGTCTATCTCACGTCTATTTTAAAATGTGACTGGATCTGTAGTTGTTGTTGGTGACTGGGAAACTAATTTTGGTTGTCTTAGTGGGCAAGGGAAGTTTATTTGTTTAGTGAATTTCCTACACAAGGCAACTCAATATGTTTGCATGATTTTAAAAGTGCAATATTTTGACAGTTTTAAAATTAAAAAACTGTAGTTATAGGGCTGTGCAGTTAATCGAAATTCGATTACAGTTTTTTAATTATTACACCCAACGATTATGAAATAACATAATTGAGAGAATCATTATTATTAATTTTTTTTTTTAGATTTTGTTTCAATTTTACATATGTTTTATTTGCTAAATAGTTTTATGATGAAGACCTAGAGCAGGGGTCTGCAACCTGCGGCTCTGGAGCCTCATGTGGCCATTTGACTCTTTTGCAATGGCTCCCTATAGCTTTAAAAAAAACCTATTGAAATAAAGAGTTGTTATTTTCCAACAGAGGCTATTATTGATTAATGACAAATAAAAAAAACATACAACAATTTGTTAACCTAAAAATAAATCACATTGTGCAATGACTCAGCACCTTCCTACTTCACTTCCTGCAACATCTACAGACCATCAACTTTCCTGCACCTGTGGCTAACCTTAAGTTTTAAATCCCTGGTAAATAACTAAACCAACAAAAACACTATTCTGGAAGAAAATAGAGATTTTAATTGTGTGGGAACAGATTCATTTAACCACCAATGTGCAGGTTCAATATGCATGTTTTATGTGTGGCAAGAAATGAGTGTTGATCACATGATCATGTGTTATCAAACTTCAAGTTACTTTTTGTGGCCCTTTAAATACATTAACTAAAAATAATCTTCTTTATATAACATTGTGTTCATGTAAACTGAGATGTGTAAGAATTTGAAGATGCAAGATACTGTTTAGTTGTTATTTCTTGATGTTAATTTATTTCATTTTATTTTAATCTGTTTTTAAGTTGCCATTTACATGATCAATATAAATCAAATCATGAAATCAAACATTATTCTATGTCATTTTAACTGTATAGAATTTCATTCACTGTATTGTCTTCATTGAGAAGGTTTTTCTGGCTCCAGAAGGACTTTAATCCAGTTGAGATGAGGCAAAATGGCTCCTTTGAGAGTAAAGGTTGCAGATCCCTGACCTAGAGCAAAGACACATCACAGGCATCAGGTGTTTTGTTTTGTGCAAAAGTGAACATACTTAATTTTAGTGTTTGAAGGATTTTATTCATGTTTAAATAATATATTTTCCATTGTTTTGTACAAAAAATAAATAAAGTTTTGGTTGACAAATAGTAATTTGAATAATTGTGATTTAAATTATGAGTAAAATGATCATGATTATTTTTTCTATAATCAAGCAGCCCATGTAGTGGTATTAAATAACATCTGTCTAGAGCTGTGTGAGGGTGGGGCAGGTGGAGGGAGTTGCTGCTAATGTTGACAGATTGCTGACATTGCTAATGACAAAGATGTAAGGAAACGAGTAGAAAGCAAATGGTAAAGTAGGAAAAGCCCATCTTTTCTCAAAATTGACTTTATTGTTTTTTATTTTTGCAGGACAAATATTTGCTCAAAACAGCAAAATCTGTTGAGAAGAAAAGGCTTACATTTAAACTTGCATCTGTCTGAGATTAGCTTTGTATTGCCATGATCACAAGGCATATATTGTTGTTGTACAGCTCTTCTAATCATGGCATTAAAGGTAGTTTTATTTTTCTATTTCGTTATTCCTATTGTTGCTGCTGCTTTGTGAACATTTGAGTAAAAAAAATTCACTTCTGTAGGACTGCTTCTCCGCTTTTTAACATTGACCTCAAGTTAGTGGCATTTACATCTGGGAGCATGGTTTGTCCTGAATACAAATCTAACATGATTGTGATCATTTCTACCTGGCTGCTCAGACTGTTCATGTCATTCAGTTACTCATTAGAAAAATATGAACATTTTTCAAATGTTTCATTTTAAAGCCAAAACACAGAATCATGGACTGTAGCATTCATGTATATTAAAGGTTTAATGAATATGTAAAGTTCATCTGATTGTTTCCTTAGACTTGTTGCACTGTTTTCTCTGAGTTGTTTGTGTGGCTTGGGATTACTGGAATATTTGTTTTAATTAAAAAAAAGTAAATATTGAATGATTAGAGATGTGAAAACAAAATTGTGCTCAGTTTCAATATTTAGCATAGCAGGGTGTTGTGGCACACTTCAAGCGTAATCACTTATCAGCAAAGTGCAGATGACTCTTTTTTTTTTTTTTATATATTTTTTTTATAAACAGACTTTTATTTAAAGGAAAATGACTGGCTGCAAGACATCAGCCCAGCAGGTAGTGCAGGCACAAATCTCTGTGTGAAATAGCCGTTTTTAGACATCAAGTTTTTTAAATCGCTGAACTTTAGAAAGAATATCATAGTTGGAGCAGTTTTCCTCCTGTTACCATAGTTATAACATTATTTAATTTGGCTGGTTATGTGAAAAGACAAAAAGGCCAAAAATAACTTTTTTCTGACACTGACTGGAAGAAAATTTAAAAAAAATTCAATTAAAGAGGTGTTTGTTCTTAAAGTGGATAAATCCAATCGGCTGCAGTAATCTATAAGGTCCTTGTTTGGGGAGCAAAGGGTAAACCATTGGAATTAAACACACACGTGTACAGTAGTAGTGACTTCTGACTTGCAGTGACTCGCCATCCTTTGTTGATAATGTTCAACAGTGAAGCCGTGGGAATGCATTTCAACTAAATTATCTTTTTATTAAAGGGAACATATGGTTTTAAATCCTTCCTTTTTAGATATAAATCATACAGTTGTGGTCTATATAAAGCAGAACTGCACTGCTTGGGTCTGAATTCCTCATTATTATAGCTCCCCAGACCCCTTTTCTACCCCTTTTCTGATGTGCTTCTAAGAGCAACTCGTTTTGGTGCGGTCTCTTTAAATGCAAATGAGACACTTCATACCCCGCCCCCTCTCCAGGTTCAACTCCACCCTGCTCGGCCATTTTTGTAGTTTGATAGAAGAGATATGGCTATGTAGCGGCGCAGAAAAAGTTTATTCACACGATATTTACACAATGTCAACAACGGAATACTTGTCCATCCATTCTTACATGTTCGAGCCAGAGTCGGACCCGGCGGAGCGAGATGAAAATGAAGATGATGAACCTGCAGAACCCTAACAAGTGAGCTAACACAAGCACCGAGCTAACGCTAGCGCCAAGCTAACGTCACGAAATGCATTTTAATACAGTCTTTTCAGAGACAAAAACGGCAAAATGAAATGACTAATGAAAACTTTAGACTTAAATTAAATCACGTAGGCCATATCATCAAGGATCTAAAACGAGCACACAGCGCTAACATATGAAGACGGTGCAACTGCTAATGCTAACAAAACAATGACAGGGACGTCTTATCACACTTTTTAGCGTTATTTACAGCTTACCAAAGTGCTCTGTTTGTCGTCTCCAAAGATAGAAGGAATTGAACCCTCAATCAGACAAAGTCTTTCGCCAAATCCTTCTTTATACTTGCGGAGGTTGCTGAAGCAGTCATCCTTGAAGTGCTTCGCGCACACAAAAATGACCTTACCCACAGATGTGGGTACATTTCCGTGGAAAATAAAACTCAACCAGGCACTTTGAAAAGGTTCTGATGCTGGGAGACGGTGTAATGAAGCGTGTGGGTTACTACATCCAACAACCAAACATTTTGATTTCTCCTCTCGTAACTTCTGCATCCTGGAGCTTGGACTACAAAATAAAAGCGAGAAATAAAAATGGCGGATTGCTCGAAGTGTTGGGCCTGGAGTCGATGTACTAATTTGGCAGTTCCGCTGACGTTATTGTTCAAAAAACGTAATAGAGAATCGAAAAATCGAAACAGATTGAAAAATATAACCAAAACAGAATATAAAGATATCAACGGAGCACCTGAAGAGATTAATTTGAACTTTTCTGTGCTTCTAAACAATCTAAATATACATCAAAATGCATTTAAGGGCTAAAAAAAGTGGATTTAGCATGATATGTCCCCTTTAATTAACTTTTAATAGCTTTGTTTCATCTTTACAAACGGCATTTGACAAGTTATATATACCATATAAGAACCTGAACTGGGCCGCCTACAATCTGCTGACGTTTTTGTTTAGTTTGTGTTAACTATCTCCCCACTCACTGCTTTGCTCCATCCCAATGATGACCTTACTGGTCTTCCATGATGCTGGACCCTTTGCTTTCCATAGAGAGACCATTTGGTCCCAGTTGTCCTGTTACCAGTTCATGTCAGAGTGGCCCTGCTTGTAAAGCAGTGTATCTTTGTTACTCCAGCTTGAATTTTAACATGAGAGGCTTTTATAAGAGCTCCATTTACAGATTTAGAGCTGTGGTGCTTGATGAGAACAACTACTGCATTTTAACCTGCAGTGACTAAAGCTCACAAATATCACTGCATGATGTCATCATTTCAGTATTAACAAAATCCCAGGTTGGATTTCTGTACTTTGTTAAATCAATAATGCAGAAAGTTGAAGCAGATAGAAACAAATAAACAAATCTCAACAGAAATCTCTATCAATTTAAATTTTCTACACATTTGATTTGTTCGACAAGGGATAGGAAGAAGTCTAGGCTTGTGAAGTCCTACCCCCATTCTTTACCAATAACAACTGCAAAATCCATTAAAATAAACTAAATAGACAATACAAATAAATACTCCAATTGAGCTTATAAGACAAACAGAACAAAAACAAAATGCTCAGGCACCATCAACATCTTTGAGATTTTTCTTTTCTGTACTTTTCAATATCTTTTGTAAAACATTTTTAAACTGCATTATAATCATACTTTGTTAAATCGTTTAATCAAGATCGCTCCATAAAATCACCCCACAATTGGAAATACTCATACTTTTTAAATTAGTCCGAGCATACTGTTGTTTCAACTTTAGTTTTTCTCTAAAGTTACAGTCTAAGCCCCCTGTCTGTCTGTGAACCGTTTTTGTATGTTGGCAGGTAGCAGTTTATTTTTTTGCTTTATACATTATCTGTGCAGTCTTAAATTGTACCAGATCCCCAAACCTTAAGGTATGTGATTTTTAAAAACAGTATATTGGTGTGTTTTACATGCCGAGGTTGTGGCGTCTTTAAAACATTAGCATAGCATAGAGGATTTTTATTGCAACATTTCTGTAGCCTTCTTTTCAAAATTCACAGCGCTGCTTCACAGAGCATTCCTCTCCTTTTTCTCTGTGGAGCTGCATAGACCCTTTAGTATTGATTGGTTGTCAATTGCTTTGTACCCAATCAGTGGGGGCTGTAGGCGGAACATTGTTATACAGCCAAGAGTGTTGACTTCAAGCAGAAAGAGATGTCTGTATAAGAGCCAAAGGAGCGCATTTAAAATAAACTTAAAATTTATTGGCTACAGGTGGAAAAAACGGCTGATAGGATAATTATATAAATGCTGAATTTCGACCGATTATTGCTCGAGCTTTACTGCTGACATGATTAGCTCCCACAACCCTTTAGTGAACAATTGGGTATGAAGAATAAATGGAAGATCCATTTCTTTCCTAGTAGATAATGATTGCCAACTATGTTATTAATGAGCTGTGGATACCCACTCGTATAGCAACGCTACTCATTCCATGCTGTTTCTTAGCCGCACAACATAACGCTTATTTCATAATAACATCTTTAAATTCAACGACTCTTAATTTAATGATATTTCTGTTGCACACTTGTTGTTTTGGTCAGTTTAACTGGAGGACAATTCTCACTTTATTGCAAACCAAATTGGTATCAGCACATGCAAATTTCTTGTTTACTAAGTTGATATTATTTACTTATTTTTTTAATGTTTTCCTCTCCATAATATTCCATTCCATAATGCTGACCTCACCCTCCCCTCACCTTGTTCCCTGCTTGTTCCTCTGACTTTTATCTTCTCATCTTTACTAGCCACTCGCATGTCAGTCCCAAGGAGAGTCTTCTTCCTCTCTTTCACATTTTTCTATTCGACTCTGTTTGATGTGCTCCCATCTATTTCTGGTCCTTCCCTCTCTCGTTTCATCCTTCTCCAGAGACCTGCCTCAATCTCACGCTGCCGTCTCTGCACTGTCACCGTTCACTGCTCATCTTATTTCTTTATTCTCTTTCTGTCACACATGTAATCCCTTTTTGTCATTAGGCAAGGCAAATGTATTTGTATAGCGCATTTCATACACAAGGCAACTCAATGTGCTTAACATGATCAAAAAGTGCAACAGAAAACATTCAACAGCATAAAATCATTAAGAACATTAAAATCGGCAACACATTTTTTTTGAAATCATCAACACATTACATCAACAACAACATGACCAAAAATCTCCCTTTCAATCATACACAGTAGAGAAAAAAAGTGCTTTTAACTTTGATTATAAAATGTTCACATTAGATGCTGACTTCAGCTCTGCTGGCAGTTTGTTCCACTTCTTTGCAGCATAACAACTAAAAGCAGCATCACCATGTTTACTGTGAACTCTGGGCTCCACTATCTGACCTGTGTCCATATTTCTGAGAGACCTGCTGGGTTCATACCTGACTAACATCTCACTGATGTATTCTGAACCAAACCCATTCACAGATTTATACACCAGCAGCAGAACTTTAAAGTCTATTCTGAGGCTGACTGAGAGCCAGTGTAAAGACTTTAAAACTGGAGTAATGTGCTCTGACCTCTTATTTTATTATTATTTGTTTAGCATGAATAAATGTTACCTTTGTCCTAAGTTTGCCTTTGTGTGATTACATCATTGGAATCAGTTTATTTAAAATTATGTTATACAAACCGTATTATTTTGATGTCATAATTTGCCTTAACACACTATGCATTGTATCAATTTTTGAATCGAGAATTTGTTAAAACAAGAATCAATTTATGATCAAATTGTGACCCTAAGAATCGGAATGGAATCGAATCGTGAGACACCCAGAGCTTCACATCCCTATTAGATATAATTGTGTGTCATCTGCGTAGCTCTGATAATCAACCTTCCAGTTTAATAAAACTTTTGTCCTAAAGGAAGCATTTAAAGGCTAAACAGAAAGGGTCCAATAACAGAGCCCCGAGGAACCCAACAGGACATTGGTAATCTGTCAGATTCAAAATTTCCAGTGCTTACAAAATAACTTCGTTCCTCCAAGTAGGACTTAAACCATTGCATTATTTTTCAATTTAGTTCAACCCACGTTTGCAATCCGTGCAACAAAATTGTATGGTCTACACTATGAAATGCAGCACTGAGAGCCAATAGAATGAGAACAGATACTTTTCCTGAATCAGTGTTCAACCTGATTTATTACCATCTTCTCATATTACCTTTTCCCATCAGTTCCCCATTATTAAAATCTTGTTCATCTCCCCCATCCTTCTCATTTTATACTGTCAACCAATGTGACTTCCTATCTTCCCCTACTATATATTTTTTCTTACCTTACACTGATCTCCTAATTTAAATATACTGTATTTTAATTCAGCCGTTTGCATATCCCTATGTCCTTTCATATTTCCATCTTGCTTTTCACTTCACTTATGTTGGATTGCACAGGATGGAGGTTCCTATAGGATGTATGTCCTGTACTGTACTCACTTAGTATATATTTATCTTCTACCATCACTGCTGTTCTGTTTCTGCTGTCCCTTTCATAGAGCTGTGCTCCCTTCCTGCATGTCCAAATCAACAAGATGTAGAGCAGCACCAGCTCTAAATATATACAATACACATGTGTTAGTTAGTATCCTTATACGCAATGATACTACTAATTTGCATTATATTTTTCCTTTGGTGTTTCGGTTTTCGGCTTTGGTTCACTCATTTTCAAGAATTTTAATTTTGGGGCAACTTAAACAGAATATTTACTTAAAACAGGTATTTACTTTATTTAAAAACACTGCTTTTTCTATCACTCTGTGATTTTGCATTGCTTAGCACTAGTGCCCAATTTGTAAATCATGAGGTCCCGGAACAAACGGCGGGAAGTGCCTTTTGCTTACTTTCGTGGCCATATCAGCCTGTCATTGCTTGTTAGATCTTGGAAGCTAATCAGGTCTGGGCCTGGTTAGTAGTTTGATGGGAGACCACTGAGAATTCCAGGTGCCACAGTGGGGGACATTCGCTCCAGTGGTATCTGTCATTGTGTCCTTGGGCAAGACACTTGGTGGTGGTCGGAGGGGCCGAAGGCGCACACTGGGAGCTTCGCTTCCATCATTCTGCCCCAGGGCAGCTGTGGCTACAATAGTAGCTTACCACCACTAAGTGTGGAGTGAAAGAATAATGCCTCAATTCTTTAAAGCACTTTGAGTGTCTATGATAAAGCGCTATATAAAATCCAATGCATTATTATTATTATTATTATTATTATTATTAATAACAAAATGGGCCAAAAATATAACGTAAACAACCAATTAACCTAAATGTTTAATAAAAGAATAATGAATCAGCCTTAAAGAAGCACAGCCAATCGCCCGTTACAGAGTGCACCCATCTCTCAATCTGAGTGACAGCTGTCAAATCTGCCATGTTTCAGCACTAAGGACAGCGCAAAATCACTGTTAATTTAGCCATAGAGGTCACTAAACTTTCAGAACACAAAAAGCCACAAATACAAAATATTTACAAACTTTTACACCATAACTCTTATGAATCAGCAGCACAGCAGAAAATGAAAATAAAATAAGTGATTACCTTTTATTTGTTTAAACAGTCATGAAGAACTTCCTCGCAACTTTTTTTTTTTTTTTTTTTTACATATTTCACAGCTGATGCCTTCCTTGTCTTTCATAAGCCAAGAGTAGCAGCTCTTCTTGTTTTTGAACTGAGTCTCAATGTCCATATCAGAACTTTCACTGTTGTCACTTTCTTTTCTTTGTCCCTGATTCCTCATCATGTCCCCTGGATAGTTTTCCTCTTGTGTCCTGTCTGTTGGAACTTGGAGGCAGGTTCTCTTGCATTAGCATCATCGCCACAGGTGCTACTCACTACGCTAACTGCTGCTGTGCTGCTGCTCTCCTCTGCTATTTCCACAGAAAAACCTTTACCTGAGGCTAAGCTTCACTTATTGGATTAAAAAAGCTTTTTTAGCCATTTTCTACTGTCTTCCTAGGTGACAGGAAACTATTTTTGTGCAAAATCACGCTTGAGACGTAGCGTGGGCGTAGCTTGACTAAGTTCTCTCTCACTCATGCTCAGTTTTTACATTAAATTTTGTGTGTACAATGAAATTTCCAGTGATTTCAACTCAATAAAAGACAGCTGTCCAAATATAATACTTCAAAATGTAATCAAAACACCTAAAAGCAAATGAGGTGCTGTAAAATTCAAATAATTAAAAATGAGGTGCTGGATCCAAATAAATAAAGTGCCGGTCAAAATCTGGGAGATGCTCTACTTAGCACTTCACCATCTGCTCCTGGTTGTTTTTATTCTAGCATGTTTTCTCTGTATCTAGCTTCATTTGATTTGATACGGGCGTGGTCATGGAAGTGATTAGAACTTGAGTTTGAAATGTGTAGGTTTATTCAATGATCACATTACTGCTGGATTCCTGTGAAAATGGGTTGACTACATTTACTACAATAGTCATTGGAATTACCAGCAGCCTTCTGGTCCCTAATACAGTGATATTGTTCTATATGTGTACACTTGGAGACCCCCTATCCCAGAGTCTCGCTGAACCTGACCACACAAAACATAAATGTTGATGCCATTAATCTCAACTCTCAGCATTGCTTTTTCCTTTCTTTTTTTAAATTTTGGTTCCTTGTTTATTTGCATTGAAATTCCTTACATCTGCCCTACTATCTTTGGCTGACACTGTCACAACAACAACTGGTGCAGGGCTTTTGGTCAGGAGCAGTGCTGGCTTTGCTCCAGAAATCTACAAAAATTGGATGGACTTTGGTATAACATATGGAAGTGGATGAGAGGAAAAAAAACTCGCTTAAAATTTTACACATTCAAACATTTTTAATAAAATATCTATATCAAAATCCTTTTTGTGATGCACATTTACAAATATTTCTTGTTTTTTATTATTATACTTAAAAAAAAAAAAATATATATATATATATATATTTATATATATATAAATTATGAAGCCCTTGTGAATTGAATCAGTTGTACCAAAATGTCATAAACAATGTTTTCTATTCAGCTGGTTAAAGCTGCTACGGACGATAATTTTGATCAGATAAGTCCATAGTGTAGCCCTCATAGATCAATAAATCGAATATAATTTGCTCAAAACTCCAATGTAAAAGGTTGAAATTGCCACCTGAAAGTTTGTTTTCATCTATTCTGTAAACACTCTAATCGTCCGAAAAACATTTTTGTTTTTGTATTTTGGGATGTGGCGTGCCGTAGACGGATGCATAAAAGCGTTTTTTACTTCCTTCTTATTGTGATTACTTGTTTGCCCACCCAAAACGCTGCCAAAGTGACTTCCCCACCTATTTCTGGTGCTTTCACAGACTAAAAGGGGTGGCAGGTGTTTATTTTGGGGCTTACAAAAGATCTGAATCCAGCTGAAATTGAATGTGTTGCGGAGTGAAGGGACATCACGAGGAATACTGAAAACAAACTACAACAAAAATGATCCAAAATGAATCACTTTCCTTCTTGTCTTGCAAAGAAATGCAATAAATCTATTTATTATTATGGAAAAGTGGATGCTTTTATTTCATACATGGTGGTAATTAAGTGATGGAATTGGTAAAAATGATAAACAGTGTGGAGCCATTATAAAATGCTGAACACAGCTAAGCTTGGACCTGCGTTTGCTTTACAACTTTGTTTTGGGTTATTTTTAAGAGACAAAACTTCCCTGATATAATAAACATTATTAGCCTGAGGCTGAAGGTGGAGGTGGAGGATGTAGTGCTGTGTAATGCTGCGTCTCCATTACTGAGCAATGAGCATTGATTTTTTTACCAGCACCACTGGGTGGAATTTCACCCATTAACACATTATATAGGAGAACAGTGAGACACACGAGTAAGAAATGCAGTGTGTGGACCTGTTACTACTGAAGTCATCAGCCACTGTTTCCATTGCTTGTATCAGATGTTTACAGAGACATGAGTGTGGACAAGAACTGTTGGAAACTGTCTGTCAGAGCAGAGAGCAGGCGTGGCCCAGGGCTGCAGCTCACTGCAGTGTCTCTTTCTCTTCCTCTTCCGCTCTCTCTGTATCAAATGATGTTAGCTGGGTTCGGGGCGGGAAGTCCAGGCAAATCCAGTTCTCCATTGATTCAGATTCTTCTGCTCTGTCAGCCTGAATGGAGATGCAGCAAAAAGCTGTGCATTTTGTTGTTGTTGAAGTCTGAGCTGATCACCACCACCTCTAAAATCACTGCCACCTCCATGCTCATCACTATAGAACCCATAGCAACAGTCTTTTCCTTTGTTGTAACCTGGCAGGGCAGTTTACTAATCATTTCAGAGCTTTGTTTTGCTTGTGCTGCTGCAGTGAAAGTTCATCTTTAATTAATACATAAATTAGCTATCCAACAGTAGAGCAGAGACCAAGCTTTGTTTTCAAGGCACATGATGGCATGCTTGTCATCTGAATATTAAGCTGAATCCCCCATGTGCCAGTAGTCCTGTGCCTGGCCCGTGTCCTGTTATCTATTTTTTTGTTTTATTAAAAACATTTAGATCTAGCAGTACAAAATCAATAGTGTGCAAAGTGTGGTAATCAAACTATTGCAATGTTAGTTCACTAACACTGATATAATTAGCATAATGCTCAAGCTGCAATAGTTCAGAAACAATTTGAGGAACACAATCATTTTAGGTGTGACTCATTCTTCAAATCTTTATTGACTTTAGCAGCTGAAAGACAAAAGTATTCAGGTCACATTCCTTGAGGCTCACTTTGCATTAGTAGAAATAAATTACCTAGATTTATACACTCATGGTAAATATCTTGAGTGTATAAATGTTTTTAGGATTAAAAGTTACCTTCTTCTTTACCTCACCTGTCACTGTGCCTTATCCAAATGTTTATGGTTGCTTTTGAGCATCTTAAATAACTAACCCAAACTAAAAGATGACAGCCATGTTCTCAGATCAAACGTTAGCGGTAGACAACATTGTTTATATCAGTTTTATTTAATGGTTTGCAGGCAATACTGTGAAAACGATGGTTATTATTACATTGTTGATGTAACTCAATAGAAATATTTAGGGGAGTCAGAGCAGGTTTACCAAAGTTTTAAAACGTTAGAGGTTCATCATTGCCATGTGTCCTCAGATACTCCAACCAGTGTCGTGTGTAAATGTGAATTTCTTAATGAACTTGGTGTAGGTTGAAAGAAAAGTAAAAGCAAAATGGCAGCCCTAGTTCAGCTGTGGCCACAGATATAGCTCACCTCCACCATTATGTACAACTCTCTCACTAAATTTTGTTACATTGTCACAAAATTGAATCCATTGTTTTGTGTTTTCCAACACTATATTGACATATTTTTTGTGCTGCAAAACACAATGTGTGAAGATAAAACAGAGATTCGAACCCAGTACGCCCACGTGCACAAACCCGGCTGACACATAGCAAACGTTATTGGTAGGATTAAGGTAAGGGCATCAGTTTGAATTTACTTAAAAGTAGCACAAAAACTATTTGTGCATTTCACCACGACAAAAATTGTCTTGCAGCACGACAATCCTGCCGAAAACTTGCTGCCATACACAAAACAATATATTTTTTTTCATTTTTGTGCCACGTTTTCCTCTAAGTTTGGGTTGTTATGTATTTGGTGTGGATAACAATCTCTTTCTGTGCTTTGGCTTTTAGCTCAGGAAAAATAGCCATTGTTGTTTAAGAAAAAACTTCGGTGCTGACACAGTGTGCTGTAACTATTATGTTCATAAGTGCACCGGGAAGCAGGGCTTGGTGATATATCACTATCCATTTTTCAGGCATAAGTGTTTCTTATCAGTCGCTATTGATAATTTTTTTTTTTTTTAACCTATTCAAAGTAAGGATCTGCAGAAAAAAGGCCAAATTTTAATACTTTTATTTTATACATAATCTTTAACATTTAAAAAGAGGTCAACAAAACTATGGAGAAAAAAACTAAAAAACCTCAATTAAAAAAAAAACTGTTCAATGTACATAATATAGACATTAAATAATCGCTTAATTAAACAAAATGTGCAACACATTTTGTAAATAATAAATGAGTGCACACCTGAGGTTGAACTAACATCTCTGACATGAAACGAACAGCAGGGTATGAAATTAAGAATATATTATGGGGGAAATTTTGGCATTTGTTTCCTTATTTATAATAAAATTATGCAAAGCACAAAAAACTCCAATAGTGTTTTTACTGTTTAATATATTGCTGCTGAATTTTGTTTATTTTATTTCCATTTATTTTTTTTTTCTAACGGAGTTTTGTAAAATTATCAAACATTCTATTGCACACATTTTCTATTGATATTGATCACATTTCTATCACAATATATATCATTATCGTTTTATCGCCCAGGTCTACCACGAAGTAAAATGGGGCGACCGTGGCTCAGTGGTAGGGTGGGTTGTCCAATAACTGAAGGGTTATTGGGTTGTGTCCTTGGGCAAGGCACTTCACCCACATTGCCTAGTATGAATGTGGTGTGTGTGAGTTAGTGTTGGTGGACGGAGGGGCTGATGGCGCACTATGGCAGCCTCGCTTCTGTCAGTGTGCCCCAGGGCAGCTGTGGCTACAAAAGTAGCTTACCACCACTGTGTATGGAGCGAAAGAATAACGCACATCATTGTAAAGTGCTTTGAGTGTCTACGATAAAGCGCTATATCAAATCCAATGCTTTATTATTGTTTCTTATTAAAATCATTGACGAGAATAGTCAGTGCAACACAGAGAGATTGAGATTCAAACATCGGTGCTGCTCTGTGAATGTCACAACTTGACAGTTTGTAGCAGCATCAATATCCTAATGCTTCACTGGTCGGAAGATACATGTGACTTTTGAAGGTGCTTTTTAAAATGGTGTTGAAATGGTTTACTACTTTGGTGCAGAGCAGCATGATGCAGTAAAAGAATATTAATAAAGAATGTGCACGCATGTGTGTACACGTGCATGTGAGTTTGAGTGCACTTAACTTAGAGCCGCAGAGATAAGAGCAGACAAGCTGCAGTTCAATAGATTACAGGGAAACACGGCGACCCATTGATTGAAACCCTTTCTCACACTCTCACTCAGTGTTTCTTCCTCTCCCAGAATTCAGTGGAGTAAGGTTACACCGGATGTCACTGTGTGCGTGCTCTGAGAAGGCAGCATATGACTTTTGTTTGAAATCATTCACAACATTTCTGTGGCTTTCACTGGGCGAGCTCAGCTCATACTGTAGTGTTTCCTCATGCTTCAGGTTTATTGTTTATTAGGATTCCCATTAACTTTGGCACACGGCCTTAACTATATTTCCTGAGGTTCAAAACACGAGTTCACATACAAATATTACATACAATATTAAATGAAATCAAACATACATACACATACATTACTATGTCCCCACTCCTACACAAGACAGCAAATAACACATAAGTAGATACTAGAGGTGGGCGATATGGGGAAAAAAAATGATCACGATTTTTTCTTTGTATAATCACGATCACGATTTTATTGCAATTTTTTTTCACTCAGATCATTTAGACTTTTAAAAAAATATTTACCAATAAAAACAAACCAATTCATATACTTAGAATCTTCACCCTAAATGGAAAAAAGATAATTTAAGTCAGTGTCATTTTCAAACAATTTAAATTTAATTATGTAAGCATTTTATCAAACTGGTTCCAAGTACAATTAACATCAAACAAAAAGGCTGACGAGTTATTTTAGTCACAGTCTTTTTACTTTAAAGTGGTGTAGTATTAGCAACTATTGATGTGGACCAATATTCATATCTCAATCATTTTCCTCAAATAGGCAATAAGCGATATAAACTTTTATTTTATTTTCAATAAAAAAACAAGAATGTGTCAAAATCAGGGGAGAAAAAGGCCACAAAGACCCTTTTATTAATCACGAGCAGCTCATTATCAACATTTTGTGCCACGTTTGACTTTTTCCTTCATTAAGACTGAAATGTGTGATTAAATTCTGTAGTGTTGCTTCTTTCAGGGCAGCTCTGAGTGGCTGAAAGTAGTTTTATAGTAAATTACATTTAGGACGTGGTCCTATTTAAATTAAAGTTGCAGAAGTAACCACCATTGAAGAGTAAATGCAATGACCCATAGCTGATTACAACCCTATGGTCAAACTGCAGAAGTTATAGTTAATTTATATTAACATTTCCTCAACCTGCTGCATTCTCATGTCTGATACAGATGTTATTGTGACCTACACACTGACAGGTCATGCTCCTCTGCATTAACTTGGAACCCTTTTATCAGACACTCAAACCATATCTGTCATAATCTATTTTTTAAAGTTTTGCCTCCATTTTCTCAGCCTGCCTTTTTTTTTACAGCTGAAACTTGAAGATCGCTCCATTCTCATCAGAGACATTGTGCGACGGAACAATTCAAACGTAAGTGTAGTCCTCCCTCCTTTTACTCTTACCTCCACCAGTTGTCATTGTGGGGCGTTCCGTTTCTTTTGCGGTGTCAGACATGACTGGAATATTATCACAGCCCGGCACTTGCAGAGAGTTTCAATGATGTTTTTTTTTCTTTTGTAGTGCAAAAACGTGCAAGCTGAATTTATATTCAGTACAGAGATTGTCTGTTAGTTAAAATCCACCAGGCATTGTCATTCTCTGCACATATTTCACTGCAAAGGTTGTGTTTATGAAGCCTAAATGTTCCTCTGGTCTGCAGGTGTTCTGCAACTGTCATGATGGGTGTATGTGTGCTGTGTTGCAGGACAACCAGTGTGGTATTGTAACCAACATTGACATTGAGTGTGCGGTGAAACTCGTGGGAACAAACTGTGTACTATATCCAGTCAATAGCAAAGATCTACAGCACATCTGGGTAAGACACAGCATTACAATCCACAACTGTAGGGTGTGTGTTACAGTATTATCACATTTTAGAATCACAAATTTTGTCCATTATTTTAATATGGTAAATGGACTTGATTTTATATAGCGCTTTATCACCACACTGAAGCAGTCTCAAAGCGCTTTACATATCAGCTCATTCACCCATTCACTCTCACATTCACACACCAGTGGGACAGGACTGCCATGCAAGGCGCTAGTCGACCACTGGGAGCAACTTAGGGTTCAGTGTCTTGCCCAAGGACACTTCGACACATAGTCAGGTACTGGGATCGAACCCCCAACCTCTCGATCAGAAGACGACCCACTACCACCTGAGCCACGGTCGCCCTGTAATATAAAAAGTATACTAGTATTAAGAGCCTTGAGAGTAAGGGAGACAGACATAGACGCTTCTCATTTCACTTTGAAATGAATAAACATCTCCTTTCATGAAGGTTTGTTTTCACAGTTTTCTTTTTAAAATAAGATGTATTTAGTAGAGCTTTTTGTTTTTCACTAGTCCTTTATGTACGGCGACTACATTGCCTATGACTTCTGGCTGGGAAAAGTGTATGACCTGACCAATCACATCATCCTCAAGCTTTCCAATGGTTCCAGGTAAGTTTATAAGTGGTGTATTTAGTATTGGACTGTGAACATCCTCCAGTGAGAGTAAGATTCCTTGTTTCTGTACCTCTTTCAGGTGCTCCATGAGCGTAGAAGACGGAGCCAAGCTTTACGACGTCTGTCCGCATGTCAGTGATTCGGTACGTAGTCTTCAGTTTCTGACTGTCACAGTTGCTTTGATGTTGTACTAAAAGGAAAGCCCACACAGGAGTTAAAATAATTTCCTCCCCCATGAGATCATAGTTATTTTACACCTCCTTTTTATATTAAAAACAAATGAGAAGCCTAACGCTGCATTGTTCTATTTCATCCCTGCTGACCACCCGAGGCGGTGCTTTAAGCACTGAATATTCCCCTTCGCGCAAGCGCAGTGCGAGTATGTATACCAACAATGTCACCCGTGACCCCTGGATGACACGGAGGAAGTTTATATCTTCAGGTATCACTCCAGGGTACTTTCCTTTTTTTCTTCTCGCGTGCAGTTGCTGGAATATTGTGCATACAAACTGCCGCCGCTAGTAGCTCCGTGACCGTGCTAGGTTGGAGCAGCGTGCATTCGCCCTCCAGGAGCTGTGAGCTAGCAACCTCTGTTGACACAGGCCGCGTTAGCGCCGCCTCCCCCCAGCTTATGGTTTGTGTTTGGTCCTGACGACACACGCTGACAAGGTAAGTAGCCACTTATTTAGGCAGATCAATGGTTGTCTTTACAAAATAAGAATGAAAGAGATTGTCGGTGATGGCTGCGTTTGAGCAGCCTACTCCCGAAATTTAAGTTAGCCGACTATTTATTTGCTGGTGAGTCGTGTGCGCACGCCCGGAGCCCAGCATGGATTCGTTTACATTAGCTTTACCGGCTGAGCTAGTGTCGTCTTCTGTTAAAGAGCCCAGTTCAGGTGAGGACCACAGTTTTTTTTTTTTAAAGTATATTTGGGCCTCGACTGTGCAGGCAGCGTGTGTGCTCCCTTCCCCAGTATACGGTCCCTATACTCGCCCAATCTATGGCATCCGTGCTCTGGCTAAGCTGAGGAGTGCACGGTGATACCGGACAGGCGGCGTACGCGCCCCCTCCCTTTGTTCAGCTAGAATAACTGTGTTGAAATCAGTGACTTCTCAGTGCAGCTACGATGGATGGCTCTCATATCTGCACATCATGTGGGGTTTCTTTACAGCCAGAGGATGGCCACGACCTATGCCCCGCATGCCTTCGTCCTGAGCACCTGCGGGAGGCGCTGTCAGGCAATCCCTGTATGACCTGCAGCTACTTTCCTCGGGCGGCCAGGGTTGGCGGGGGTGGAAGGCTCAGTAGCCATAGTCGACCTCCCCCCACGCCAGCCACCTCCAACCCGTCAGACATGCTCCAAGAGGTGGGCAGAGGCTATGGCAGCTGCCCCTTCCAGGAAGAGAACGAAGTCTGACCATAGTGGGTTATCATCTAAGGTCGAGCAGCTGTCTGCTGAATTGGCTCAGATGTGATCCCTGCTGGCCGACAGCCAGCCGGTTATTCCTCTGGTGGCTGATGCGGCACTCTCCCCCCCCAATGCCAACGCTGCTGCCCGATTAGGATACACTCTCTTTGGCTGCTTCGGCTAGTCATTTCTGTGATTTTGGGGAGAATTTGGATGTCGGATCCCAGGTGTCTGAGCAGGGCTCCCACTCCTCGGATCAAAGTTCAGGGGCCGAGGTGGAAGACAACGCCATACGTGCTGTCATGCGCCTGGCTCTACAGCGGCTGCACACAGCTGTCCCACAGCAGGCAGAGGCAGCATCTGCAAGCGCCTTCTTCAGGCGCAGGCCTGCCTCCACAGCTTTCGCTATTCCACATTCAGAGGATTATCTGAAGGAGTTACAGTCCTGTTGGAGGGACGGTAAGGCTTGCGCCCGTCTCTCTGCAGATGGGCGGACCCTGGCAGCCATGCATGATGCAGCGAGGGCTGGCCTGGATCGCACTCCACCCATCAAGCCTGCTATCGCCTCTCTTATTGTGTCCCCAGATGAAGCACTTCGAAGGGATGTTAGGTGTCCACGACCCCAGTGTCGAATTACCGATGACCTTCTCACGAGGGCTTATGATGCTGGAGTTCGTGCTGGTCGCATGGGAAACTCCCTATCACACCTCATGTTGGCCCTCTCAGCCTCACTGCAGGAAGGCGGTGTCCATGCCGATGCTGTTAGCTTCTGTGATGCCTCATTGGAGGCTTTTAGGCTTATGTCTAGAGAGCTTGGGCGAATAATGTCCAAGCTCGTTGTCAGGTTTTTCTGTCCCAGTCGAACTTAACGGAGGCAGCCAGGAGAATGCTGTGCAGCCTCCCGGTCGAACCGGGGTAGATATTTGGTTCAGCAGCCCAGGAAGCGCTGGAACGAACCATCCAGGCCGGGCAAACCAGGCAGCAGCTTGCCGGGCTTAGCCGGATGCCTCCTCCTGATAGACCCCCGGCTGTTGTTTGCACCCACGTGCCGCCGACAACTCACTCCACTGGTTGTCGTGATGCCCAGCGTCCTATACGGAGACCAGTCCAGGATTTTCGGGGCTCTGCTCGCCTGCCCCCCAGACGTCCAGCCGGGTCAGAATAACATCCATCAGCGACCCGGCAAAGGCTCTCGCATTAGACCAGGAGCTGTCCGCCCTCCTGGCCAAGGGCGCCATCGAGCCTGTAGGCCCTCGGTCAGGTCACAGAGGGTTCTACTCAACATACTTTTAAGTGGCAAAAAAGACAGGCGGATTCCGCCCAATCCTAGACCTCAGAGGGTTGAAAAAATTTCTGAAGGTCATACCTTTTCACATGCTGACCACAGCAGATGTCCTCAGAACGGTGGCTCATGGGGACTGGTTCACATCGATAGGTTGCGTACTTTCACGTCCCAATTGCTCAGCAACACAGGCAGTTTCTGCGCTTCGCATACCGTTGCCGCAGGGCAGTTCAGGGCACTGCCCTTTGGCCTCTCTCTCTCCCCAAGGGTCTTCACAAGGTGTCTGCGGCCCTAGCACCTCTACAGTCTTGAAGGTTCTCCCATACCTGGACGACTGGCTGATCTGTGCTCCATCCCGCGTCCAGGCATCACAAGACACAGAGCGTCTCCTGTCCCATGTGGCTCGACTTGGACTCAAGGTAAATGTGGAAAAAAGTTGCCTGGTGCCATCCCGGGACACAATTTTCATTAAGGTTTTACTGAACAGTGTAACTATGAAAGCGAGGGCCGCTGGCTGACCTATGTCTCTTTCCTCTATCTTTTGGGCAAGCTAACGTCAGTCTCGGGGGTAGTTCCTCTGGGCTTGCTGACGCTGCGCCCGCTGCAGAGGTGGCTGAACAGCTTTCACTTGGATGCCAATCAGCACAGGAGCAGGATGCTCAAGGTCTCACAGCAGTGTCTTTGCGCCCTGGCTCCGTGGAGGGACAGGGCTTACTTGCTCAGAGGCATCCCCATAGGCTCCTTACATCTCGCAGGGAGACCGTTACCACAGATGCATGCCCCTCAGGATGGGGTGCGGTGTGGCAGAGCAGGACGGCCCAGGGGTGTTGGCCTGTGGAAGACCAAGGTGCACACACCTCTTCGCTTCGGAGCAGTCGACCCACTGCCCTCTGTGGTTCTCCTTGGCCGAGACAACCAGTCCTCTTGGCCAGGACGCATTGGCTCATCCTTGGCCGGATGGCCTGTTGTATGCCTTCCCTCCGTTTCCTCTGATTCAGCTGGTACTCCACAGGGTCCTTCAGTGAGGAAGGAGCTGGTTCCCACTGCTGCACAGCCTTTGTCACGGCGCACCATGGTGCCTTCCCGACAGGAGGGATCTCCTGTCCCAAATGGCCGGGCGGACAATCTGCAACTCCTTCAACTGTGTGTTTGGCCACTGGGGGGCCCGAGACGCTCCTGAGCGTCAGTGCCGACCCAGTTAGATATACTATAATGAATGCAAGAGCGCCGTCTACTCGCCTCCAGTATGAGAACAGATGGAAACTGTTTTCCGACTGGTGTACAAGGCGGGAGGTGGACCCTGTGCAGTGCCCTGTGCCAACTATCCTGGACTTCCTCCAGTCCCCTCTGGACAAAGGGCTTTCTCATTCAATGCTGAGAGTCTATGTCGCAGCAATATCTTGCCGACATGTAATGGTCAACAATGGCACGATTGGTTGCCACAAGTTGGTGTCCCTTTTCTTGAGAGGAGCTTGGAGGTTACATCCTCCGAGAGCCACAAGGACTCCAGCATGGGATCTTCCCCTGGTGCTGGAGGCATTGCGCCTTCCATTGTTTGAGCCCTTGGCTCATGCAGCGCTGAAGTGGGTTACCCTTAAGACTGCGTTCCTTCTGGCCATTTCCTCCGCAAAGCATGTCAGTGAGCTGCATGCCCTGTCAATCAGCGACACATGTCTGAAGTGGCATTCGGACAGCTCGGGAGTCACTCTGTGGCCGAACACAGCTTTTCTCCCTAAAGTGCTGTCCCGTGCTCCCCTCAACCAGCCCATTCGGCTGGCACGGTTCAACCCTTCTTCCGTGGAGCCAGAGGTCCAGTCTGGCCTGTTGTGCCCAGTGCGCGCCCTGGAAGCCTACATTGCAGCTATTGTAGGTTTTCGAGGGTCTGATCAGCTCTTTCTCTGTTATGGTGGCCCTAACAGGGGTGGTACTGTCTCAAAGCAGCGCCTGTCCAACTGGATTGTTGATGTGATTGCCCATGCATATCGGGCATGTAACCGTTTCATCCCATTTGGTGTGCGGTGCCACTCTACCAGGAGTGTTGCTACGTCATGGGCTGCCCTGAGGGGAGTGCCCCTGGAGGACATCTGTGCTGCGGCCTCATGGGCATCGCCGGGCACTTTCTCCAGATTTTACAGGGTGAATGTAGCCGCACCCCATCCATTGGCTGTGGTCCTTCGGCCAGAGTCCTACTCACTGAAGGGTGGTAAGCAGGATTCTTTGTGACTTTCCTGGTATAAGTCATTCAGTGCTTAAAGCACCACTTCTGGCGGTCAGCAGGGATGAAATAGAACGAAGAGTTACGGATGTAACTATGGTTCTATGAATCCCGAATGACCGCCAGAGCGCTTTGTCACTCAGAACCCTCGTGTGCTCGCGAGAAGATTCTGTAGAAAAGTACCCTGGAGTGATACCTGAAGATATAAACTTCCTCTGGGTCATCCAGGGGTCATGGGTGACATTGTTGGTATACATACTCGCACTGCGCATGCGCGAAGGGGAACATTCAGTGCTTATTCGGGATTCAGTGCTCATTCGGGATTCATAGAACCATAGTTACATTCGTACCTCTTTGGTTTAATTGCTGTGTTTTTTATTCATTGTGTTGTGAGCGCTTATCTTTTTAGTTTTAGGCCTCACAGCCACTCTGGTACATTTCTCTGATTGAAGTTTACATCTTAATTTATTTTAACTCTAAATGGGTTCTGAGGAAAGGGCTTCATGTTTGATTTTTAAAATTTCAAATTAATAGAATAACAAAAAAGGAAGTATCCTTTTATTAACTTAATTATGGTTTCATAAACCATGTGTATATATATTTTTTTTTACAGGATGAGTTCCACATGGGGTTTCTGTCCATTTCCAGTGTCTGATGATACTTTGCCTGTGTTTTAGGGGCTGTTCTTTGATGAGGCTTATGGCTTCTACCCAGGACAGGTTCTAATTGGACCAGCCAAAGTCTTCTCCAATGTACAGTGGCTGTCAGGGGTCAAACCTGTGCTCGGCCGGAAGTGCAAGTTTAGAGTTGTGGTTGAAGAGGTAAGGCAGCAATTTACCTCCTGTTTGGTATTTGTTGCAGCATCATCTTTTGTATGATTTTAACAATGATTTGTGAAGAATTAATGGATAACATTAATTTAATTAGTTTCAAATAATATCCATAATATAATTTGAGTTAAACTTATACATTTCAGAGAATATAAGGTCTTTATGTGAAAATGTATCTGTCATTTTCCATGTGCTGTGTTGGAATGCACACTCGAATGTCTTTGTGGTGTCTTCAGGTGAAAGTGGTGGAGCTTAAAGTCACATGGATCACAAAGAGCTACTCCCCTAAAGGCTCAGACAGCGTCTATCCTCCTCCTCCCACCATCACACAGGAAAACCTCTGCAGGTTCGTCCAGGCTTTCTATGTTCCCTCTTCAATGGGTTCTGGTTTCTAACAGTAAAGCCTAAGAAAAGATTTTAAGTTTGAATATACTTTGAAAGTAAATAAGGCTAATAACCTAATGGGGCCTTAATGTTTTAATATTAGTCACATTTAGCAGAATGTAAACAATGTTAACACAATGTTCTTCATTCATCCTTAAATTTGGAGTATAAACAGTATATAACAGACCGAATAATTTGCTTGCAAAACACGAGAAAATGTCACTAGATTTGTCGCTAGTTGCTTTTGAGAAAAGTGAGTAAGAGTTGGAAAGTCACCAGATTTAGCAACAAACTCACTGCAAATAATTCCACAATTGTGCGTGTTCACAAGGATGTTGGTGGATTCGAAGCAGGGAGGGGAGGGGGTTGTTTCCATTCCAGTCTCACAGATTCTACATACTGCAGCTTTAAAAAGCAGTTTGCTGCCACAATGTAATGCTCAGGAAGCATTTAAAGGTGAAGGGCTTTGCTCATGGGCCCACCACTGTAGGCCCAGGAACCTGCAACCCTACTCTTACTAGTCCACCTCTTTGACCCTAAGACAATCTTCCTCAACTTTCATTAATCTTCATTAACACTCGGCCAACTTTAGGGTGAGACGTCTGGGCTACTACGACCACACTCAGAGGCAGCTGGGAGAAAGGGCGCTCTACGTCTTCCCTGCCAAAGGTGATGCCACACTCATCACGTGTGAAGGGCCCGAGGGGGCCCCTGTTCTTCCAGAAGACCCCGTTGTCAGAAAGGTAATTACACATTATAGCTCAAGTTGCATGGATTCTCTGCTGTGTTCTACTTGTTCTTTAAAGTTTGTTAGGAAATGCAATATTGTATGTTTGTTGTTATTTTGTGTTGTGGCTTTATTTAAATGTCTGGTCTTTGGTCTTTCAGCTTAAACGAATGTTTAAAAAGGACTCTGGGAAGAAGACCGACAATGCTGACGTACAAGGTGAGACATTACGCTCGCACACAAACACACTAAACAGAAGATATATGTTAAATTACTTATTTCTTATCTGAAGTAATATAATAATATATAATTTGTATGCAATAGTAATTGATTCTTAGTTATTTAATAGCTTTAACATGTGTGCTGACCAACACAGTAGCTAAATGCTTCTTATGTCAGTAGCACAAGTAACACATATGGCTACTATGTAAAACTTGTGTAACTTTGGGTGTATTCACAGCTGTGGTTTGTTTCGATTCACAAGCTAAATGACAATAGTTTGTTCACATGGTAACAGTTCACAGAGCAGCTGTTCTCTCATTGGACAGAAATCCTGAAAGAAAAAGCTTGGGCTAAAACAATAATTCAGCATTTACCAGAGTAGGACGACGGAAAACCAATGAAGTAGTTCTATATGTCCGGATACTGACTCGAGAGACATAAAAAGCGTTCATTGTAGCTGCTGCTTCTACTGCCAACATGGCGGTATAAACAAATCTAGTAACAGGACATCCGGAGCTCCATGGAGCAGCAACAGCAAGTGTGGCTAGGTGTTTTTGTTCATTTCAATGGTTCATCTACCAGTGTTGCATAAATAAAGAAAATGTCCAGTTCTATTGTGAATCGACTGCACATGGAAATATTAACCTACTCCCTCTAATAAAAACACGACATGTTACTTCAAGTAATCACAGATGCTGACAGGTTGTGATGGGAGACTTTCTGCGCATCACGCATTCACACACACTACAGACAGTCATCAGGTGAGTTTATCTGTAAGCTGCTCACCTGCCCGGTTTTCAATGAGGCGTCTGACCTTCTACGATTTCTAAAGTTTTGGTTGACGCTTGCAGCCGGGTGTATCACTGAGCCTCTTTATTGGTGGATGAACCACAGTAGTGAGTCAGTTGTCAGTTTCTATGTGGGTTATGTTTTCACTGCAAACTATCTGCTACAGGTGTAGAATGGAAGCGAGCCGAGATCGCTTGTCTTATACCGCTACAGAGAGCGATTGTTATGTTCACACGTGTCCAAACGAATCGATCTTTGGAGAAAACGTTTTCTGTGTCGGAACAAACAGGCAGGTGTGAATACGTGAAGTCGTGCACTAAAATACACAAATTGTGCCTTGGTTGATTAAAAAGTTAGATCCTGAACATTTTAATTTTAGTGACACAATTTTAGACATGCATGTACCAGTACTCCACTGAAATCCTTTGTCTCTTTCCACATATTTTCTAGCCGAGCACAAATCAGAACAATCAGATTTGTCTCATTCAAACAACGGCCCAGTAGCACCAGTGCAGAACCCACCAGCTCCACTGAACACCAATGACTCCCCAGCTGAACACGGGGAGCAGGACGCCGATGATGAGGCTGCAGAGGACACGGATGACACAAGGTCTAGTATAAGATTACCACTGCCTAGTTGGTAGTGGGAGGGAGCGTCTTCTAATGAAAGGGATGGCACGTCTTTCATTTAAGATTTGTTGTGGCAAATTAAATGGTGGAGGTCTTTGCTGATTCAATTTCAGTAAGATGCATGTCTTTGTTATAAAGAATATTTGTTGATCCTTTTGTATGGCATCCAGTGTTTTATCCAATTCCGTACCAAAGAGTTACCATGTTGGTGGATTGTGGAGTTTCAACAACCTTGAGACTCGGATCATGCACCCTCTTCCAGAAATGGTGTCATTTTTTGCATAAAAAACATGCATTAGGTCAATGTTTAAGATGGAGCTACAGCGAGTACTTGAGAAAGAGAGAGAGAGAGTGGGAAATTAACAAATTAAATCATTAAAAATATGGGATTTTATAATGTTTATTTTCAGTTAAAAATGATGATGAAAATGATCTTAATTAGAAAATACAAGGTCCCACACCAGGCAGAAGATGACTAAAATGATACAAATGATAGAGATAAATCTATTAAAGAGACGCTAAATACTGTCATTCCACCTATTTACAAAATTATATTCTTCAAAATGGGTTATCACTCATTCATTCCATCATTGTGCTCAATAGTTGTTTTGTCATAGTATTCTGAGCAAAACATTTTAGTCGAACAAAGGGGGTTCTTGAATTTACTTAGCCAAGCAGGGTAAGGTACATCCCATGCATGAAATTTGTTCAGTTATTTTATCACAAGAAAGTGAGGAAAAGACATGATGACATTTAGTATCTATCGCCCTGATCCTCATCAAAATCACCTCCCACATCTTTATAGTGAGGTGCACCAAAGCACGATAAATGACGAAGACTTAAGGGTTTTTAGTTTTTGGGTTTGTGCATCCACAGATGGTTTTTTTTACATTGTTTGCTGTTCAATGACGTTTAACACAAAAGAAGTAAATGTAAACATCAGGGGACATTACTGTATTGGACTGTTCCTTGTCTGCAGCTCTCTGACGTCATCCGCGAGCTCCACAGCCTCTTCTCACAGTGGAGGTCTGGGCACCAGTCGCAAGAAGAGCATCCCACTGTCCATCAGGAACCTAAAGAGGAAGCACAAGAAGAAGAGGACCAAGTTCTCCAGAGAGTTTAAGCCAGGAGACCGGTGAGTTAATGTCACTGGTCTTGTTCTTTCAACCTCCCAGTTCCCCACCATCAAAGGTCTTAATAGTCCCACCCTGCAGTCAGAAATTGGACCTTTACCATGAATAGGCCTGATGTTACTGGTGGGATCATGTTTTATCTCACACTTCACTGTGATAAAATTATTAATATTTATTCTGTGGAGTTAATTTCTTTAGTTATTTTAATGTAAACCAATGAAACTAGAAAACAAATTGTCATACGAAAGACACAAAAATGTCAGTGTGTTTGTGTTTTCTTTATATTCAGCACTGAAGTTTAAACCAAGAACTGAATTCTTAGTGTGTTTGTCAAGTTAACCTTTTTTGGTGCTGCTTACAATTGAGTTTTAAGCTCTTCTCTAAAAAGCTCTGCAGCCATGTTTTTTTTCTATGGTAGTTTTTGTTTGACTCTAAAATTTTTATGTGGCTTAACTAAAGATCTACTGCTACCCACAGACCTACAGAGTAGACACAAATGTTAGTTTTGTTGACTGACTATTTTGGTCCTAGTTTTCCTTAACTGTACTTTCAGACTTAAACTGAAACAAACTCAGTGTTGCAGTGCTGATCAAGAACAGTTTTTACCAGATGCTTGGCTTTCATTTCCAGGGTGGCCGTGGAGGTCTTATCCACAAAGACCACAGCTGATGTGATGTGGAAGGATGGGCGGGTGGAGAGAGGGATTCGATCAAATGACCTCATACCCATTCAGCACCTGGACAGTCATGAGTTTTGCCCCGGGGACTTTGTTGTTGATAAACGATGTAAGAAATGATTTGGGATCCTCCTCTTCCTGTTAATTTGATACTTTTCCTTTTTTTAAACTGTGCAACGTGTCTGTTCTTTGGTAACATTTTTATGTTTGTGGGACAGTTTACTTCCCTCTGTGTGTGGGTAATGGTTTTAAACTGGGCCATGCTGGTGTGTAAATATGTGGCCGATTCCAAGTGTTGAGGTTAAACCTAAAGCCCAGTTAGTTTTCCTGCTTGTTGTACGTTGCTTGTTTTACTTCACTGGTGTGCTTACCTTGTTTCAGCTCAAGCCCTGCAGGATCCCAACGTGTACGGTGTGATCCAGTCTGGTGATCACAAAGGCAGAACATGCGTTGTGAAGTGGATCAAGCTAAACTCCACCAGTGACGACGTCGAGGTCAGAGGATCGCCATGATTAATGATTAGGCACAGTGCCAACAAAACACAGCTGAATAACGACATGGATGTTTTGTCTCAATGAAGGTTATTGGTGTGGAGGAGGATGTCAGCGTGTACGATATTGCTGATCACCCAGATTTTCACTTCCGTACAACTGACATCGTCATCAGAATCTGGAACTCAGAGAACGGACAGAACGAGTGTGAAAACGAGGTAACGATTAACCATTTGTTCCTTTGTTTACACTTGGTGCCAAATAGTTCCATTGACTGAACATTTCAGTCACGCTCTGTGGTTGTAGGCGGCACCTTCAAAATAAAAGCAAGTTCTGTGACGGTTTCCTGTCCTACCTGTATTACCTGCGTCCTCACTCGCATTTTCTTCAGCAAAGACAAATGATTTAGTTTACAAATGATTTACATACAGATCCATTGATAATGGTAAATATGCCTCAGTACAAAGAGTTAAGGCAGTGGTTCCCAACCTTTTTTGGGTCATGACTCTGTTTTGATGTTGGATTTTTAGTGACCACAGAGACTAGTAGAATACATTTTTAAAAGTAATAAGTTTTTTACGAGGATTAGTACGCAAAGTGACAACATAAACTAGCTCACATATTTTTATACTGCTTTTTATTTTACTAGATTTATATTTGAGAAAACCAAACGATAGATTACAGTTGTTTACGATTGTTTGTAGTGTTATAATTTGAGAAAGATTAATAATTAAACATTTTAAATGTAATTTTTTTATTATCAATTAGTAGACATTTCAGGTGACCTAATTTCAATTCTAGGCGATGTCACATGGGGTCACGACCCCAAGGTTGAAAACCCTACCTGAAGTCACCCTCTCATTTGAAATTAAAATTATTATTTAAAGCATAATCTCTGTGAATAGGACAGTTATTTAGCCTCAGCAGACTCCACCCAGTGTTAGACTGCACCAATTTAACCTAAAGAACCCAAAGTCGATTGCACATTTCCTTTCAGGCATTGAATATTGACAAATTAATTTCAGGATGAATTTTACCAATCCTATATAAAATTGTCTTTTTAGAGTAGCACTGAGGAGTCCTTCACAGGTTGTATAAACACGCCCTGGATCTACGCTTTTTGTTCATCGTTGTAGTTTTTTGCCTCTCAGACGTCGGTGGGTCAGGTGTTCAGGGTGGATGTGAGCAGCAAGGTGGAGGTAGTGTGGGCAGACAACTCCACGACTATCGTCTTACCGCAGGTAAACATGTGCCTTTTAGTGAGATTGAACACATTTGAACATGAGAATCTGCTGACAGTCCGACCTTCCATCCAACAGCACCTTTACAACGTGGAGTCAGAGATTGAAGAGACCGACTATGACTCTGCAGAAGAAACAAGCAGTGTCCTGTCCACTGAGGAATGGGAGGACGAGAGCGACAGCTGGGAGACGGACAATGGGCTGACCACAGAGGATAACAGCCTAGTCAGCGTTGGCGTGGCCACCCCAACCCCGACTCCCACAAGTTGCTCCACCTTCATCATTCCTCCACAGGAAGGCAGCAATCCAGCAGTGACCAGTCCCACCAAAGGAGGCGCTGGAGAAGAGGGAGAGGCTTCAGCAGCTGTGAGCAGTCCTGCTTCAGGAGGAGGTGAGGAGCTCAGTGACTATCTTTCCAGAGGTCTAAAGAGTACTGATATATCTTTCTCAAGTAGAAGTACTCAAGTACAAATAAGAAGTAGCTCAATTAAATAGTACTCAAAGTAAAAATTACGAGTTACTTTTAACCCCCTCGTTTATTTTTGGTAATAAATCTTGCCATGGTTCCCTTGTATACATTTCATTTGTTGTAGTTTCACAACGTCGGTTGATCATTTTAAAACAATAAATAAACAATTTACTCACTAACAGTTGGGTGTAGAACTTTAAGGAATTACTTTACTGATTTTAAAATGTATTAAGCACAAGTAAAATTACTGATTTATCCATACCTCAATTACAAATTACAGTACCATGAATACTTGTAATTCATTACTTTCACCTCTGAATCTTTCAATTATCATTCCCCTTAACATGTCTGTTAGAATAGATCAACATTAACATTGACAAACAAAATATGACTATTTGCTCCTGAACATTGTTAAACTTTGGAAAATAATAGTCAGTGTTTTAATCAATCATATGTTAAGTGTCATCATTAACTAGTGAATAATCTTTATTGTGTGGTTGTTTCATTTCAAAGTAATACTTTTTTTGAAGCTGATATTTGGCTGGGCAAAGCTGAGGATGACTATGAATTAAACTGAAACATCATTCTTTAATAAAGCAAGGCATAACAATGTAGTCAAAGAAGCTGTACACATTATTTTTCATGCCACCTCCTTTAAACTAAATAGAAACAATATGTTAAGGTTTCATTTATGTAGACACCTTTTTCAGCAAATTTACTTTGATCTCCTAACATGATCCTGATCTGCTGATTTCTTTGATGTGTCCTTAAACATTTTTAGTGTCCTACACCTGGGAATCTCTTCTCCAGAGACCATCAGGTGACAGGGGGCGTGGCCAGCCTGACAGAACTAAGTTGGCCATGCCCAAAAAGAACTCATTAGGACAAATCAAAATGATTAGCAAACACCTCTAAGGAAGACTGATGGCAGTGAAAACATGTCAGGGCATCAAAGTGAAAAAAATTGTCTGAATAAATGAAACCTTAACATATTCAAATGTCCCGTCAGGAGCGACTCCAGGAGCAGCAGTGAATGGTGCAGAGAAGCCCTTGAAGGACGGCGCCTCGCGGGGTATCAGGGAGTTGAAAGAGGCCTTGAAGATCCTGGAGAGCCTGAAGAACATGACGGTGGAGCAACTGTGGACCGGTGGCTCTCCCACGTCCCCGACCTCAACAGAACCCACCTCTGCAGCTAATGTTGCCAGTTTAGTGTTGCCAACAGCGACTGAGAAACCAACCAAGGAGAAACGTTTCCTAGATGACATCAAAAAGCTGCACGACAACCTGAGGAAGACACTGGACAACGTAGCCATTGTGGAGGAAGAGAAGATGGAGGCTGTGGTGGAATCGGCCGGGGGTGGCGGAGCAGGGATAGAAGTAAGTGTCCAATAACATCTGTGCTGTAATCATGCACTTCCTGTCCTACCTACTTATGTTTTCCTGTTCAGGCAGAGAGAGCAGCTGCTGAGGAGAAGCTCCAGCAGGAACCACACACTCCAGTAGGAGGACCTGACTGGCCCAGTGAGCTCCTCAGTGACAAACCAGTCCTCTGTCAGCAAAGCGGAGGCAAGCCAGGCGTGACCTTTACCAGTGCCAAGGGGGAGGTGTTCTCTGTGCTGGAGAGTTCACCAGGTGAGACAAAGGCATGAAACTCCTCGCTGCCTTTTTCTGTTCATCAGTCTGATTATGAACTGAAAAAAAGCTGTTTCAGTCATCTTTTTTATTCTAGTGTAGGGCCTCCATTTCAGCGTTTACTCATTTTCACTTTTCCATTAGGTTTTCATTTAATCATCTTTCCCAATTTAGCTGACTTTACTGGCTATTAAACTTCTCCAACTCATACCAAACGTACTAAACAGAGTTAATAGTCAACTACTGTTAATGATTTAATATGTATACAGTATGCTTCAGATGATTTTCCAAAAACACAAAGGTTACCCAGAAGTCACGCAAGATTTACATTGCAAGAGTTTAACATGATGGTCAGCCACACTGCTAGACCCTCAGCCACACGTATATTGGGAGAAATACCATGGCAACCCATGGCATGGTCCCCAAGCATTACTTGTGAAACCTTTAATTACCAACAACCAGGGTTGGGGTCAATTACATTTTTCAGAGACAATTACATTTTCCGGCGTTTGAATTACAGTTCTTTTTTATCCTCAGAAAGTCAATTACGTTCTCACATACTAAATTTCAATTACAGTTCATCACAATTACTAAGCCTCAAATAAATCACTTAATAAAAGTTAACCTTCCTCTTGTTAACTTTCTGTTAGCATCTCAGGTCCTAAATCAGCTGTAAAATACACTAAGCAAATATGTCATCTAATTTCTGTCCTATCGTCTTGATTACCTTGTTAAGCTTCCTAATCAATTCAAATATAGCTTTTATTATTTTTAGTGTGGGCATCTGAGCCATTTTTGTTTCAGTATAACCCTCAATTTTTTTTTAAATAGTAAAATGTGGGAAAGCTTGATATGAAACATATTTAAATAATTAACAATTGACAATTTTTACACAATTTTCATGGCAATTACAATTACAAAGTCAATTATTTAAACTCAATTACAATTTAATTAAGATTACTACAACAACTGATTTTAAAAATAAGAATTATAACTACGCCATAATTGTAATGATCAATAACTGGATTACAATTAGAATTGACCCCAACCCTGCCGACAACTGGCAAAAAACCCTCATGTTTTTTATACACCTAACAGCTAAACCTGTCTTTGAACCAGAGCCTTTTCAGCTTTGAATGCAGTTGTAATAATTGGATTCCGTTGCTCTGCATTCATTTAAGTCAATGGATAACATGATCACTAGTTGAACTGGAACACCTAGTGCGAGATGTTGAACAAAATGATGGGCAGAATTGGACGTATTTGTCCGTTTGTCACACTTTTGAATTAAAAAAGTGTAAATGCATGATACTTTCCCAAAACATGTGTGTGTCATTTCTGTGTCCTGTTGGGTCCTAGCTTTATAAAAAGAGAGAAAAGAAGAAAAAAAAATGGGTCAGATTGCATTTTCCGTTTCAGAACATGAAATACATTTTTCCGTCCAACTTTCTTAATCACGGAAAGTGAAAGGCCCTACTAGTGTTGTATCAAATTTTGTTTGTTTGATACAAACTGATAAGTTATAAACAACGTTGCATTGTGGTTTGTAGTGATAACATTCCTTCTCCTTCCACGTGTCTCACAGAAACCCACTCCTTTAAAAAGATGGAGTTCCAAGCTGCCGAGGCCAAGAAGTTCTTCAGTACTGTGAGGAAGGAAATGGCTCTTCTGGCCACGTCGCTGCCAGAGGGCATCATGGTCAAAACCTTTGAAGACCGCATGGTGAGTGTCCTTACAGTGACAGACGGTACCACACTGACTGCTACTGACACACACACACACACAGGCTGAATGCTCATCACTGATAATAGTCAGACAAACAGTTCCCTCAAACATGAAGTATTTTTCTTACTTAAGGCTTCAGATTAACAAACAGTCAGAGGACAGGCAGTGTGTGATCAATCAAAAATACACACATTACATTCCACAATGGTAATTTAAACTTGTGTGTATATATATATATATATTAAACCATCATGTGAGCAGGAGGCGCGTTAAGCTCACAGATAAATAACTCAGTGAACCAGTCGTGCTTTCAAACTTTTTTTTTGACAAACGTCCTCCTTCCTCCTCTGATACAGGACCTGTTCTCAGCTCTGATTAAAGGACCAACTCGTACTCCCTACGAGGACGGCCTCTTCCTGTTCGACATCCAACTGCCTAACATTTACCCAGTTGTGCCGCCTCTGTTTCGCTACCTGTCCCAGTGCAGTGGACGCCTCAACCCCAACCTGTACGACAACGGCAAGGTGTGCGTCAGCCTGCTGGGCACCTGGATTGGAAAGGTGAGCACCTGCACTAAGGCTTTGTCCTGTTTAGAGGTTTGGATTTTTAAACGAAGCACTCCTGATGGACTGTGGGACATACATAGGATGAACAGGCTACGTTAACACTGCAAGCCTTTTTTTTTGCTCAGATCTGATTTTTTGTTTGTCTGTTGTTCACATTAACATTTAAAATGTGACCTGTATCAGGCTCCAGCGTGAACAGTTTGCGGCTCCAATCTGACCCGCATGCACATTGATGCGTTTGTCTCAAAGTTTTTGTGCAGTGGAGCCAGAGAATTAATGAGCAGGTGGAGGAGGACGAGTAGAAAGAAAAAGGTGCCGATTTGCTTTTAAACACAGACCATTTATGATATGAACCTTATTCAATTGACCCAAACTCGACAGAGCAAAACTGAAACCAACAGGTCCGACAGACATTCATTATTTATATCAGAGCCCGACCCTAAACCGACAATTAAAACCTATTTTTTGCTCATACAAATGACATATTGATGAGCCTGCTTTTATTAACAGACAACTGTTAATGTCCACATCAGATCAGCGCACGTCAAACATGCAATGTAAAATTGTGTTGTCCCTTTTGAAATATAATTCTATTATATCCTAACTCTAACCCACTAACCCTTCTGACCCTTACTGCCTGTATGGGTGTAAAGATCCACTGATGGGTAATGGGAAAACTTGATATAAAACATATTTATAATTAACTACATATATGTAAAACATATATCGTAACTGTTGTGTTCAATTAAATTGTATTTGTAATTACAATGGAAATTCTATAAAAATTGTCCTTCACAAAGTCAACTATCTGAACTCAATTACTTTGAAATTACCGTTGCGACGGCAACCGATTATTTAAATTTCAATTACAATTGTAATTATGCCATAATTGTAATTATTCATCAATAACTGGATTACAATTATAATTGACCCCAACCCTGAATTGAACACATAGGTGGCCTCTCACTGCTCTGTAGCTCCCCCCAGAGGCCAGCAGCTGTAAATGATGAAAGAGATCCCAGCTCTGCTGTGACCCTGGACCTGTAGATGACTTCAGTGGAAGTGATGCCTTAATGATGCTATTCTGGCAGAGCTTCACCCTCTGGAGCCACTATTACCTCCAGTCTCACTGATTTGGTCCCGATTGTTCAGGGTTCAAATCCTCCCCCAGTGTTTAAGCCTGCGACCATCACATCTGTCTGTAGCTGGGTTTCCATTACAGATTTTTGCAAAATAAACACAATATTTCAAAATGTTAAAAGTATAATTGCACTTTGAATGTGTTTCCATTAAATGTTGTTTTGGGCAGGAGCCTTGTAAGTCCCGTGAAATCTCATCCCGCGAGACTTTGCTGCAGAAAGACTGACGCTCATAACCTCCTTATAACACTCCCTAATCCTTTGTTGTTTCACATCTATTGTGGCAGTAATAATGTTTAAGTGTAATGCTAAGAACTGTCCCATCTCCTCTTCTGTTTACACGTACTGCGTCATGTTTTCTCAGAGAGAAGTGGTCATGTGACCAGGTACATCACGTTCTGTGATGTGTATTTGTGGAAAAAGTGTTTCCATAGCACTTTTGCAACATGTATCAATATTGAAATGTCTGAAACTCTCCCTCATGAAATCATCAAAACCTTTTAGCGATATTTGACAGTTTTTACTAGATTCAGGTGTTTCCATTACAAGTTTTTATTGTGCTATTTAGATTTTGCACATTTCCAAGGGTGATGGAAACCTCGCTAGTGTCAGTGGTTTTACTGTTTGTGTGATTCACAGGGCACTGAGAGATGGACCAGCAAGTCCAGCCTGCTGCAGGTCCTCATCTCTATACAAGGTCACACACACACACACACACACACACACACACACACGCACACATATAGCTCATCTCTTTAAAATGCATTATTATTACAGTCAGAGCATCTGCTTCTCATTTTCCTAGATAAATAGTTGGTGAAATAATGGAATGTTGTGCTACTGTTGCTCTACAGGTCTCATCCTGGTCAATGAGCCGTACTATAACGAGGCGGGCTTCGACAGTGACCGTGGTCTGCAAGAGGGCTACGAAAACAGTCGCTGCTACAACGAGATGGCTCTGATCAAGATGGTGCAGTCCATGACGCAGCTCCTGCAGAACCCTGTGGAGGTCTTCAGGCAGGAGATCCAGGAGCACTTTGAGTCCAGTGGCTGGAGGCTGGTCCACCGTCTGGAGACGTGGCTGGAGCTGCACGAGGCCTCAGAGAGGTATCACAGGTCGCAGCACTGCAGGGACCGAGCCCCGTCCGTGGAGCCCGTGGACGAGCAGCTGCCTTTGGGGGCGGGGCCTGTGGCGCTGTCCCACAGCAGTCCCGGCAAGGTCAGAGAAGATGGGGTCACAGCAGTGGGCAGTATTATAGAGGAGGAGCTGGAGGACTCGGGGCTCAGTCCCTCCACTACTGCAGCCGCTCTTAATGAGCTTAGCCACAGCTTGGACTGTGACGGCCCCCTGGGACCCTCCACACTGTCGGGGTCTATCGTTCGTAGTGGTACGTCGGAGTCTGGGTCTGTTGCTGCAGGAGGGGGAGGAGGGGTGGGCACTTCAGGAAACCAGCCAGTGGTGCGACCAAAGAAAAGGAGGAGGAGCTACAGGAGTTTTCTCCCTGAGGGTAGCGGATACCCGGACATTGGCTTCCCTCTGTTCCCGCTCTCTAAAGGTTTTGTGAAGAGCGTTAAAGGCGTGCTGCTGCACTACAGAGCTGCACTGACTGCTGCCAACATCCCACAACACACAGAGGACAAGTAAGTGCCTACACACCTGTGCACTATCCCCTCCCCCGCCCACATTTTTACTCTTTACCTCCATTTCTTAGACTTTCTTTTGCTCCGTGACACCAAACCCAAACATGTCCCCATGAAAGGAGAGCAGAGAACAGTCAGTGCTCTGCCTCTGTGTCCCTGCAGATGACTGTGAAGAGACACACACTCTCCTGGCTTCACAACTGCGTGGATGAGATTAAGATGAAACAACACTCCATCCATTATCACACCAGGGGACCTGCTGGGACTCGTTAGCAGCTTCCTGTAGCACTGCATCGCCCCCCCCCCCCCCCCCCCCCCTTAGCCCCCTATGCTCTGTGGAGGATCCACCAATGAACTGTGACCTGCAGTTGACTGGTTGGACGTCGTCTGCCACTAACAGACTGAATGTCTGTGAAACTGCCACTTCCTTCCACTTCCACGGACTCGCCAACCACACAGCGAGCACTGAGTGACTGCGTTTACACACAGGTCCCCTCCACAGGTTGGACTGCTGCAGTGCGGCAGCACACACACCTGAATCTACACAAAACCAACCGTCATCACTTCCTGTGGAGGAGTTTGTTGGCGCCAGTCCGTTGCGGAGATATTTTTCTCAGCGTGTGCTTGGAGTTTTCTGATGATGATTCTGATGAGGTGTTTTTATTTTCTGCACTGCAGGTGTCTTAGAGACTAACCAACATCAAAGTAAATTAACACAACAAGCTCACACAGTATCCATTTCATTCCTTCAACTCATGTCATAATGTTGCCTTACTAATGAATTTCGCCACTGATCTGTCACGTACGGCTTCTTTTTCCTCTGACACAAAGGTTTTTATTTTGCTTGACTCAGTCCTGCTTCCCAGGACATGAACCATCTTTGTTTACACAGATGAAAAACTGCAGCCCTCGTGTTATGATGTTGGATTTTTCTTATTTACATCTTTGTATGCTAACTGTAATTATGACAGGTCAGATGGAGGAGCCTTGTGCTTGCTGTGATGTGAAAGTGAAAGTTGAAGGCTGTCTCTGGTATTTTACTTGAACCTTTGAAGTGTTTGTGGCTGAGGGCACGCAGTGCCATTGTGAACCTGTGAGAGGATGAAAACCACGGCCAAAAACTGCTGCCTCTGCTTTTTTATTTTGAAAAAAGAGACTTCATAATCAAGAAAAGTAAGAAGGGTGTTCTGCTTTGCATCGTCTTCCATGTCCCCTCCTTTTCCGACCTCCTGTGTCTGAGTCACGGTGTGTTTCATCATCAGCTCGCTGCCTTTAACGCTGCAGGACGTGCGCGGCTGTTGCATGTGTCCTCGTTTGCTTTTATGTCTTTTGTTTTGACCTGCTTGCTGCTGATGGACCTTCTCCTTCTATCTCACTTTGTTCTTTTGTTTTTCTTGACCCGACAAGAACCAGAGAGGTAACATTACTGCTTCATCCTCTTCCTCATTCATCCACAGAAAATGTGAAGCTTTTCATGCTGAACCTCAAAGTGAAAGTCCATCTGGATAGAAAACCCATGATGTACAACTTCCAGTGAATGTGTGTAAATTCCTCTGATTCAAACCATTATTGTTCTAATTATTATTATTATTATTGCGACTGCGATAAGTTTGTTTTTTCCAGCCAAAGCATGTAACATGTTGCTTTAAGCCTTCTGAGTGGGCTACACACAAGACTTGACTGTATGATGTCTACATTCCCACAGTGGCCTGTTGTTGATAAACATTGACAAAAAATAATTAATAAAGTTATAATTTGTAGCCTGACTCCTGTACCGACATATTGACTTTACTACACACAATGTGTTGGTTTTTAACACAAACCTGAGATGGACCAAGCCATGATGACTGTAAAACAGTGTGTGTGTGTGTTTGGTTTGTAATACCTAAAGAACAATGGGTCAGGATCTAATAAAGTCTGACATCACTCTTTACATTTTTATTTCTTTTATGTTATATCTGTTCAGGTCTAAATTAGAACCAATTAAATTTCCCTTCAAAATATTTGCTCTTTCAGGTTAAATCGTCTCAATGTCTTACCTGCCACTCAAATTAGGCAATATTTTGTCAAGAATGTTCACCTGCTTGTAAAAAAATGTTTGAATACATTTTAACAGCTTCTTAATGTGTGAATAAAATTATTAATATTTAATCTGTTTAATGGTGATCTGATTTAGGTCTTTTTTTTTTTAGAGATGTCCTGATAAACTTTTTCATTTCCGATATACCAATATTGCAGCCTTGCGTATCGGCCGATACCGATATTGATCCGATATCAGCATGAATCATACATACTTTTTTTTTTCTTTGATTAAAAAAAATTTTGTAGTGTGGAATGTTAGAAAAGGCTTAATCAAGTGATGTTAGTCAAACAGAGAACAATTGTCAGCAACAGTCGGTATGAGAAACACTGACACATTTATTATTAACCAATTGGTTACATACATTTTAACCATCAACATATTATCTACAGTATTCTACAATTGCCCTATTTTAATCATTTTTGTTTGCATCAGTGAAATAAGCGAGGCTGTCATATAACAGAAGATTGGTTTTATTCCCTTTCGGAAAAATGAAAACTAAACTGTTTCTGTATACGTCATAAATGATTTAATATGACCAAGATTTAATGATCTGTCCTGTTTCCTTTGTATGTATGAGAGCGTTCAGGCATTCCACAAATTAGAATTAAATCTTTTGATATTTAGTATATTATGAATAGCGTGCATACTTATATGAAAAATAGTTTACAGTGGAAAAGTAACAAAAAGTCATAACTTTAATGCCTGACTTGCTCACATGAGATTGAATCCAGTATCTAATGGAAAAAAGTGTGTTAACCACTGGATCATCAAACTGGTTTATTCAGTGCTATTGTAACAACAGGCTACTGACCTTTATTACTTTTCTGTCTTAAGGCTTGTTAAACTGTTATTTTAGGCAACTCACACTTTCCTTGAAGATGAATGTGATTATAGCCCCTCCAAGCTAACTGGTAGCTGCTTTTATTCATAATGGACTCCATGTGGTTAAATCCAGGGTAAGAAGGCTAATTTCTCATAATTGGCTGGTTTTTCAGAATCTGAGGTGTTTTATTGATGACAAAATTGTGTGAAAAACAGACCTGTACACTTATATCAATGCAAATAAAACAAATTAGTTCGTTTAATTTAATTTCCTGGAGAAATACTTGTGTACTCTAGTTCCAGCCATGTTAGAACACTCAAGCGCTAAAGTTTACCATCTCTGTGGGCTCTCTGCTGAGCTAAAACGTTTCCTGCGGTGGCTTGTTCTTCCATCATGGCGGAGGGCCGTATATATCACGTGACCTGTGAGGTCATGTGGCACGAGTCCAGACAAATGCAAGAAAGTGCCAACACATAAATCTCATTAAAAAATCTGAAAATAAAAAGGCTCAGAAAACCATTTACATCTGTGCAATTTTTAAAATATTTGTATGTGAACCCCCTGGCACTCTTTTCTTGTATTGTGTATGTCCTTGTATTCTATTTGTATACTGTTTGTTTGCCAAATTAAAAAAAAAAAAAAAACAAGAAAGCGCCGACTTCGCTCAGCCAATAAGATTAGACTTCCGGGAGCGGGCCACTGTCAATCAAAGTGAAAGCGCGTGCACCTTCACAACAGGAAACACCGGTGTCGCTGAGCAGCACAGCGTCATGGAGGAGCGCTCCGAAACTCTGAGTTACCAGTTCCACGATTGCCAACGTACAAAGCTTCTACTAAAACAGAAAAGCTTGTGGATAAACGTCTTTGTCACCGCTACAGGATTTATCTCGGAGCTGCTTTTCAAAGATGGAGGAACTTGCTGCTGTTAAAGGGATTCCGAACGGACCAGGATTTGGCGACATTTCTCATGGACAGGTAATAAACATGTTTTAATCAAAAGTTATGGCACTTTAACAATAAATGTGTCGTTTTTTGTAGTTCTGACTTTATGTTTTGCAATGCGCGTGCACAAACGTAGAGGCGTGGCTTCTGGTAGATTGGCAGAGGTGGGGAGGAACTACAGCTTTTCTGTCATTCATGTAATGTGAGGCTAGATAATGAGTTTAGAAGTAGAACTAATTACTTATTAACTGAAAAACAAACAGCCAGTAGGAATTATTCTTTTATTTAAATCCAGCAGAATGATTGATTTGGTCGTACAAAACTTAGACATGTGTCAAACATAAAAAAAAAAAAAATACATTTAATAATTATCCATTCAAAGAAAAATATATGAACCCTTTCCCTTCACCAGACATGAACAGATTGAAAAGATGATGACCAATGACTCAGCAGTTTCATGAGGAGGGTTTGTGGATTCATTCCTGCAGCCAACTCATGATTTCATGTTTTCACTGGTGACACATTGTTTAAAATACTATTTCAGAAAATCAGACTTGAGATTTACATGATGAATAAATAGCTTCACAATTAACGTTTGGATGCAGAAGAAGTCAGTGCCACAAATTACTGCTCATTGTTTTGTAAAGAAAAAAAGTCTTAGTCTTATTTTTCATCAAGATTCAGAGAAAGCTGAAAATGACAATGAATCATTTCTTTTTTTTTTAGTAGAACCCAATCAGCCAGTGGCTAATGATGGACTGTGATAATTAACCAGCAGGGGGCAGCACAGTAACATGAATAGGCTGTTTAATTTTCATGAAACGAAACAGTTATGAAAATTAAAACTTCATTTAAAAAAATTCTACATATTTAAAAATCAGTTTTCTCTTAAAACAAACATTTATTTATTCATTTAAAAAAAAAAAAAAAACTTTTTTGTTGCTTAAGTAAAATTAAACAAAATTCTCTTTCGAGGGGAAAAAGGCATTTGCAGCTTTTTAAATTAGCTGATTTGCTCTCTATAAGCTTTATTCATTTATATACATATATTTATTGTAGATCACAAGTTGCACTAAAAAAACACCAAACAGAAACAAACTAGTTTTCAGATTCTGCTTTTATTTTGTGTGCTTGATGCTCTCATATCTGCACGTTTATTTTCAAATGTGATGCTTTTGAGCTGAAATTGAGCCAAAATGACACAGAACGACCTTGAAATCCCACTAAAGCTTTAGGCATCAGTTGGCATAAACAAACCTGTGGCAAAACAACATTTCTTTTAGCAAATTATTTTTGATCTGTTGACGTTCAGAATTTACAAAAAACAGTGAGGACATCTGCAAGTAGGAAGGAATAAAACACTGCTGGCCTCATGCAGCATTTAACAAGTCAATACCCCTCCTCCCCGTCCACACCCTGCACTCCATCCAAGCTGTATCACCCAGCAGTAAAACCCCCTCCTCATTTGTCTGACCTGTTCACAGTAAACAAACAGTCTGAACCGCTTTGGTTGCTCTAAACACAGCAAAACATCCTACCCAGACTGTGTATTTGCTTTTAAAGCTAAAAGTTAAAGACACCTCGGTGATGGTATAAACATGCTACACAGACAGACTTGTGCACATCAAAGGCAGCACTGCAGGCCTTCAGAGGCACAGGGAGACAGAAAAGTGAAAAAGAAGCAGATTAGCAGGACAGAGCAGGGACATCAAGAGCTTCTGAGCAAGATTTAGTTTTTTATGGATTGAAAACTAGAGTGAAGAGAAAAGAAAAAAAAAAAACTAGAAGAACCATCTGCAAGCAAGGATCAGCATTTGGCTTATGCTATGCTAAAGCATGCAAAAGCAGCTCCACAGTCACTTTGAATCCATCCAAGGTGCACAAACTGCTTTGAGATGTGGGAGCTTTAAGGCATCACATTTGAATGGGAGGAGGAGACCTCTGAGCCTGCAGCAAAACAACAGCAGATCTGCAGAGACCTAGCAGCGCGTAAACACTACAGTGCACGTGCTCTACTGTGTTATTCACTCTGAAGCTCAGCAGCTTTTTCATCACTCTTACCAACTCCGCATCATGAATCTAGGTTGAAACTTTGTGCTGCTGCTCATTCACACACACACACACACACACACACACACACACACACACACACACACACACACACACACACACACACACACACACACACACACACACACACACACACACACACACACACACACACACAGGAAGGCAAACACAGTGGTTGCATAAGATGCTCTCTGTAAGGAACGATGCAGATGAGATGAGCATCCAGCAGAGGAACAGCTGTATTTTACAGCGTGCTCAATCAGTTAAGAGTTCATGATCAATCAGACACCTCAGTTCTACATTTTAATTTGCTTTCATCAAGTCCGTCCCCTTTGGTTCTTTTTTCCCACAGTTTAGAAACCGTGAAATACAGTGAGACCACCGAATGTTGACATCTTCTAGACAGAATCTTAGGATAACTGTTCAAGTTCTTCTAAAGGTCATGTTAAAACTCATAATGCTGAGCACTGTCACTTCCATCATTGCTGCATCTTTTTTTGTGGTGGCTGATGGGAGGGGCTTGCAGACAGGCGCCCATCACTTTGCTCCTGAAGTTGAGGACCTTTGATCAGAAAAAGTTGGTTGTGTTGTTAGTGTCAGCCACTGATCAGTCTGGACAGGCCTCTGTGTACCTCCGCCTGCACAGGGCCGTACTTTACCACCTCTCCGTCTACCGTCAGTATCCCTTGAGGCGAGAGCGGCTCTAGACGAAGCGCCCGCACCTTCGTATACACCAGATGTTGGCAGTTAGTGGCCAGATGTGCCCCCTTCTCCATGGCGAGAAACAGTCTCAGCAGAGCAAAGCGAGAGATTCCTGCTCGGACATAGAAGAGGTGGATGACGCCATCATCTAAGGTGGCATCCGGTGCTGCCAGCAGGTCCTCCGCCAGGTGGGACTGATACATGGCCAGCACTAGGACAAAGTCCTTCTCCGGCACCTCCACCCAGTGCGCAGGTGGCTGCTGGTCCAGGGGGACCAGCAGGGAGTCAGGAGGACCATGGAGAGATCTTGAGTTCTGGGAAGGAATATTTCCAAGTTGCTGCACATTGATGGATTCTGTGGACACCATGGGGTTCCTGTAGGGTTCTCCCCTTTGACTCCAACTGTCCTTGTTTTTCTGCTCCCTACTGACAGGCAGGTAGGACAGCTTACCCTTGTAAATGCGGAGAGAAGCGAGTCTCACCAGCGTCCCTACAGTGAAACGGGCGGCGCCTAAGTGCCGATACTTCTCACTCTCGATGTCGACGTCTGCCACAAAACCCCAAGCCAACGACAGAAAGGAGAAGAGACGAGTGCTGGAGGACAGGTGGATGGAGACCAGGTCCATCCGGGACACCGGTCCTCTACAGAGCAGGAAACCACAGCTGACCAGGAGCTCCACGTTGGACACCGAAGATGCTCTGAGGGAGGAGAGAAGAGTTAAAGCTCTCTGATAGAAACACTGACCCCATCATCAAGATCAATTCGGTCGTTTTTGAATAGATCCTTTCGGATTCATTCCTTTTATAGCAGTTTGTGGACTATTTCGGTGATTCTCATGAAATCTTGGTTTCATTGAGTTATAACATGAAATTTAACAAGGTCTTAAGTGTTTGTGGACATCACTTTTAAAATATTTACTGACAATTTTGCAATTTTTGGAACATTTTCTAAAACAAGTTAAAAAAAAGTACCGCAATGGTTTCAAAATGTCAACATCATTACAAAAAATAATACATTTTCAAAATTTTTAAGTTTGATTACTGACAGTCATGCACAGTTACTTGAAATTCTGTCATGACATATATATTTAAATGAACACGTGATTTAGACTGATTTCTCTCATTACCGCAACACCTTCCACAATCTGCAACCTAAAAGTTTTGTTATTTTGATGAAACCAATAGGTAGTTTCAACATGATTTGACAAACCTGAAAGGCATAAAGTATATATTATACACACACATTTTAAAGATTTCTAATCATTAAATTGACACCTGTTGCGGTAATGATACATGGGTTTCGGAAATTAGGTTGAAAATTTCGGTAATGATAAATAAATATACTATATATAGTAAATACTAAGACTGATGTATGGTTAAATATTGTATAGTTAAACAGATACAGGTATAATCAATTACATGACATACAGTACATGGATAGAATACATTACACACAAAAATACAGCATTAGAACATATGCAAAAAACACATTTTTTTAAGTCACTGATAAATGGCTGCCCATTGTACCTAAAGATTCTCAACAACATATTACTAACTAAAAACATATTTCTTTACTTCCTGTTATATTCTATTATACAACATCTAATTCAACTCTTTTACATATGTTTTTTGTGTACTTTGCCGAGATCTCAGGCAACACACAAGTGACGAGCTGAGGAGGTGCAGGTTGTGGCTCTGGGATGATAGCTTTAATGTAATCAAAGTAATACCAGTCCTTGATTAGCAGAAATTAATTAGCAATAATGTAGCATTAACGTAGCAATAGCATTAACGTAGCAATAACCTCGCATTAGCCTGGTTAACTCATTCAGTGGCAGCCATTTTCAGAATTTCTACCCCCCTCAGTGCCAGTCGTTTTAGAGCATTTTGACAGATTTTTAAAGACCCACAGAATATTTTGTACTATGACAAACTGAAATCTGACACCGGATTCTGAAAGATTAAAGTCTCTACTTTCATCAGAAAAAAAATGCATATACACTAATAGCTAGTCTCATGATGTAGAACTGACTATAAAATGCAGACATTGTTGATATTTTTTTTCCCCTGACCACAAATGTAATAAGTAAATTCCATGATTTATTGACTTTGCCTTTTTTCATATGAACTAATAAAATGACCTTCAGTCTAAACAAGAACAAGCTCAGCATGAACCCTGCTACTGAACTCAGCATCAGACAAGCTCCAACCAGCAGTTTGTAGGAGGAGGTGGAGCCACGGTGGGACTGCATAAGCATTAAGCTGGGGCATTCAGGTCATCATACATGATCTATTCTAGAAGCCAAGGCTTTTGGTGACTAGATGTAAAAAAAACATCTTTTAAAGAAGCTGTTTCTGCAGCATCTCTGCTCTGCCAGAGGAGGGAGACTCTCACCTGAGACAAACCTCAGGCTTTCTGCCCCACAGATGATGTAAAAACTCAAGAGTCATCTGCACACAAATACATTAAAACCCTTAACCGGCAAAGCTGTGTGCAGTTCACTGTGTTGCATAACCCAAATACGCTCGGGCTCTCCGTGGTTCCACTGCGCAGCCTCAGTGAACCTGAGAGTCAGCTGGGAATAACGCCAACAATCTGGACAGAGCAGGACAGGCTGCAGCAGGCGGAGGGAGGGAGGGGGGAGATTTTCTGGATAGCCCGGGAGAAAACAATACAGAGTCTGGTCCCTTCCTCCTCATTGTTGCTGCCATTCTGGCTGGATATCCATTGTTTGGTGGGAAGATGACTGGCAATGAGATTAATGACTGGCTTTTCAATGAAGAAAAAGCCAAATTCTTGATTTCTTTTCAAAGATCAATCTGAAAATAAACCTAACAAGCAGCACACACACTCTTGCATATTAAAGTTTGTACGACCTGCCAAAGTGCTCCAGAAAGAATGAAAAGGAAAAATAACTAGAATATTTGCATTTCCTGAAGAAAATGCAAGTAAGGATGTAGATGCAGGTCCTCATCATTGAACACTGCATTAGCATTAGCCTAGCATTACTATTACTCTAGTTTTAGTTAGCATTAACATATGCAATAGCTAGCATTAGCATTAAACTAGCATTAGCCTTAGTGTCAGTGCCCAATCCTATTCACGGGCCTGATTGTTTCAGATTCTTTCGACGAATGCGCGTAGACTTCGTCACTTCCTTCACTCGCAAGCTTTACGACAGGGCTGCTGGTACATGATGTTTGAACGTAAACCTACCATACGAAGTTCGTTAAATATTTTGATAATACACGTAAATATGTGACTTTTTTTGTGGTGACAATCAAAAACCAAACAGAAAATAAAATCTAAATCTAAATAAATCGGAATTCACTCAAAAAAGAAATTTTTAATTCTTTTTAAATAGCAGGGTTTCAACCTTTTAAATAGTAATGAATGAATGACTAAACACTTTGACCTATAGAAGAGTACCTTCTTTTTACTGTAACTGCATCAAAAGTTTGCCATCTTTTTGTTCTTCATTCAATCACACTCGCAGAACAAAAAACGGTCACGTTCACAGCATGATCAAAATCCCAAGGAAGTCAAAGCAGAACATTTTATCGAGGCAGATGTCAGAGAGAGTCTTCACACTTGAGACACTGAGAAATACAAATGAGTTTCTCACTCTCCATCACTGACATGGAGAGAGAAATGTACTTCATTTGATCTTTAATCTTTTTCCTGACTGATTGAACGCCAAACAAACACTCAAATGATTGATTCACATGAGAAGACAGCTTTTACACCAAGCGCATGTGTGCGTGTTAAGAATATTAACACAAGAACTCAGAGCTAAAAGGGCTTTGTTTAACAATCTGTAGTTGGACATTTGGAGGATTATTGAGTACAACACACAAACTGGACATTTGAGAGCTCAACAATAAACATCTTTGTAATCCTCGCTGACATGTTAACCAAATTACTTCTTTTAGCTGTAATTGTTTTCAGTTAGTGGTGCAACGGATCAAAGAACTCACGGTTCGGATCGTGTCACGGATCAGATCATTTTCCGGATCAGCAGAAAAAAAAAAAAAAAAAAGACATAACTTTGCTCTCCATTTAATTTGTAAAACACTTAGTGCAACATTTTTCTGCTCATTAAATACAAACAACATTTAACTTGAGGTGTCAATCCAATGCTTAAATAAAATTTTTAATCATACAAAAACAAATTAAAGTGCAATATAAGGGATGACACCTTCATCCTATAAACAGGCAAATATATGGGAAAAAAAATTAAGGCATGACACCTTTTTTTAAACATGGAGAGTGAATTAAAAACTAGCCTATGCCCACATCATCAAAAAAGCAGATCTGAGTTTATAATTTCAAATTCTTACAATAGTCAAGGTGGCCATCCGGACTAGAGCCGATATTTATTTAAGAACACACTTAAAAGACATGGATGGACGTAGGCATAATAAACATGGCGACATTCACATAGACGCACACACAGAGCTGTTCCTTTCTTTCTCCCTCCCTCCGAGTGTGTTTCTTTTCAACTCTCACGCAATCACACACATACACAACCAGGAGCGCAAACCACACATGCGCAGGTATGCATGTGCGTGCACACACACATGGACATCGCAAACGGAACAGGCTTCATCGAGGCATGACTAATGATGCGCGGATCATTACGTGCCTGCCGAAATGTGGAGAGAGATCCGTGCAGATCACGATCAATGATGATCTGTTGCACCACTATTTTCAATGTGCCAATGTGGTATCTGAAGAATGTTAAAGCGCGGCTCCTCAAACGATGACGTACACAGTGGTATGAAAACCAGCAGGTTAAACTGGATCCTGCTGATATGGTATGTCATTATGGGTTATCATGGGAGAAATTGTTGTCTCTCATCTGATCACAAAATCCCATCACACCTGAGTGATACAAACTTTTACTGACAAATCTCAAGTTGCTTTTGCTTACACCACCTACACAGCAAATACTCCAGTAGAGCCCGACTGAATGGCAAACATTTAGTTTAAGGTTGTTTTATCAGTGACTTAATCCTTTTTAAATGAAACTCATTCGTTGTCTTTTTCAGTTTTTTTCACGTCTGTGAATGAGGCTCACCCAGTGTAGTAATGTGTTGATGCAGCCAAGGCATTTCCTGATCCCCCAGGAAGGATTCCCAGTGGTGTCCGAATGGCTGACTCCCAGTCTGGTCTCTCCAGTAGCCCGTTTATCACCTGTTGCACAGATAACACCGATTAGAGGGACAGAGGGACAGAGGACAGAGGGATGGAAACTTCTAGAACAGGTCGAGGGAATAACAATAATTCATCTTTCAGCAAGAGAACATTTTGCCCTGAAAGTCAACGTGTTTGAAACAGAATAAATTGAAAAGCTGAAAAGTGCTATGGACCATCATTTTTAAATCAGATAAATCCGCAGTGTAGGCCTCATAGATCAATAAATCGAAGATCATTTGCAACAAGAAAAAAGGTTGAAATTGCCGCTCGAAGGTTTATTTCCATCTGCACCGTAAACACTCTCTTAAAGGGGACATATCATGCTAAATCCACTTTTTTTAGCCCTTAAATGCATGTTGTTGTATATTTAGACTGTTTAGAAGTACAGAAAAGTTCAAATTAGTCTCCTCAGGTGCTCCGTTGATATCTTTATATTCTATTTTGGTGATATTTTTCAATCTGTTTCGATTTTTCGATTCTCTATTAAGTTTTTTGAACAATAACGTTAGAGTATTTGCAGCAGAACTGCCAAATTAGGACATCGACTCCAGGCCCAACACTTCGAGCAATCCGCCATTTTTATTTCTCGCTTTTATTTTGTAGTCAAGCTCAAGGATGCCGAAGTTACGAGAGGATAAGACAAAATGTTCGGTTGTTGGACGTAGTCTCCAGCATCAGAACCTTTTCAAAGTGCCTGGTTGAGTTTTATTTTTCATGAAAATATACCCACATTTGTGGGTAAGATCATTTTTGTGTGCGCGAAGCACTTCAAGGATGACTGCTTCAGCAACCTCCGCCAGTATAAAGAAGGATTTGCCGAAAGTCTTTGTCTGATTGAGGGTTCAATTCCTTCTATCTTTGGAGACGACGAACAGAGCACTTCGGTAAGCTGTAAATAACGCTAAAAAGTGTGAAGATAAGACGTCCCTGTCATTGTTTTGTTAGCATTAGCAGTTGCACCGTCTTCATATGTTAGCGCTGTGTGCTCGTTTTAGATCCTTGATGATATGGCCTACGTGATTTAATTTAAGTCTAAAGTTTTTATTAGTCATTTCATTTTGCCGTTTTTGTCTCCGAAAAGACTGTATTAAAATGCATTTCGTAACGTTAGCTTGGCGCTAGCGTTAACTCGGTGCTTGTGTTAGCTCACTTATTAGGGTTCTGCAGGTTCATCATCATTTTCATCTCGCTCCGCTGGGTCCGACTCTGGCTCGAACATGTAAGGCTGGATGGACAAGTCTTCTGTTGTTGACATTTTGTAAATAACGTGTGAATAAACATTTTCTGCGCCGCTACATAGCCGTATCTCTTCTATCAAACTACAAAAATGGCCGAACAGGGTGGAGTTGAACCGAGTGTCACTTCTGCAACCTGGAGAGGGGGCGGGGTATGAAGTGTCTCATTTGCATTTAAAGAGACCGCACCAAAACGAGTTGCTCTCAGAAGCACATCAGAAAAGGGGTAGAAAAGGGGCCTGTGGAGCTATAATAATGAGGAATTCAGACCCAAGCATTGCAGTTCCACTTTATATAGACCACAACTATATGATTTATATGTAAAAAGGAAGGATTTAAAAGCATGATATGTCTCCTTTAATGACATTGTTGGAACAGTTCCACACATTGCATCGTGGGATGTGATTTCCTGTAAAATGATACAAAGACGTGTTTTTACATTAATTCTTATTGAGATTTCCAGTTTTTGCCCCAAAAACTCTGCCAAAGTGACTTTGCAACACATTTCTGGTGCTTTGAAGGACTGAAATATGTGGGAAAACAATCTTGAGTTTGTTCTGGGGTATATTTTTATTTATATATGTATTTTTTCTGTGACAAGGGACAAGCCACATTAATGGACATGAACATGTAAACGTGCCAGATTGTAGCCACAGACTAGTTTCCATTCGTTGTCCCCAGCAGGTAGATGTGTGCAACAGAAATTACATTTAAAAACAACAGAAAAAAACAGACAATTCCAAAATCAGACAGCATGGACAGTACAATAAATACAGATGTAAATATAACGACATTTAGCTGAGGACAGACCAGAAATAAAGTGACCTTTGCAGCTTAAGTCCCTAAGGCAGATGATAAAGTGCAAATGTGCTGATATTTTGTCTTTAATAAAAAATTGCACCTCACCCATAGCCTGGTAGATTGTTAGCTAAAGTGCTAATATTATTGCACATAACCCTATTGCACATGGTTAGTATTAATAGATGTGTTTATATTTTAAGTGCTAATATTATTGCACATAGCTCTATTGCACATAGTTAGTATTAATAGATGTGTTTATGCATGATATTATTGCACAGAGAGAGAGAATGCATATGCATATGTATATTTAGATGGTTTAGTTACACTGAACAATCCAAATCTAGCTGGTATTAAATGTACTGTGGTAAGAATGAAAAAGACTCTTCTATGCATCTGTTAATGATACTCCACAGCCCACAATGCGTGAAACTTGAAAAGTATTGTTTTTCAGTCGGTAGTGGATTAATAAATAAAAAAAAATCAGCCTTGTGTGCGTGTGAAAGACTACAGTGTGAATGTGTGGAGAAAAAAAATAGAAAGTGATTGTGAGCCTCATCACCTCGTACAGAAGGCCATCCCCTGACATGATGACTAAAGCGTCCCACTGCGACAGGTCGGTGTCCCTCACCATCTCACGGGCGTGATTCTGCCTCTCTGCCGAAAAACAGACGCATACACAAGCACTTGAATAATGTGTTGTTGTACATGTTAATCAGAACTAAAATAATTCCTTCTTTCTTAAATCACTGTGTTAGGCTCTCTGTTTTTAGGTCACAAGAAAGCCTTTTATGTTTCCTATGGGGCATAAATATCCTCAAATCATTAGAAAAACTTCAAGTCCTTTGCCGAATGGAATGGAACTCCCATCTGAGACACTCGGGGAGCAGTAGGTGGAGATATGCAAATATTCATGTTGGTTGCAACATGCCAATAACCAAGAAAGAATGAAAAAAAACCTTTGCTTTTTGTTGGCATACGAAATGGTAAAAATATGCAAACATTTACACATGTTTTAGAGTAGATTGTAGACATCAGCTTTCTGTGATCTGTGACCAATTTGGTCGTCATCTGATTGAGACATTCTACCATTCATTTCCAGTTTGTAGAAGCAAAGAAATGTAAAGTTCCTGAGACTCATTTACCCTCAAATGCTATTCAGCATAGAAAATCTATTCACCTAATACAAAAGCATAGAGCTGCCACAAGGGAGAATATATTTTGGATCACTATATTGTATGAACCATATAATTATATTGTACAAACAGGATTGTACAAACAATATAGTATATTGTAAAACATGATATTATATTGTACGAACATGACATTATATTGTACAAACAATGTACTTATAGTGTACGAACAATATAGTATATTGTACAAACAATATAGTTGTACAAATGTAATTTTATTTTGTTTGTGCATTATAACTATATTGTACAAACAATATAAGTACATCGTTCGAAAGTGTCATCTAACCTATGGATTTTGATAAGAACGATGGCTGTGCAGGATTTGATCAAATTCTACTTCATGCTTGGGCTGAGGCATGGAGAAATCCTCATGATGCTTCGTTCGGTGGATGATATTATTAATAGTATGAGCACACTGAGGAGAAAGCTTAAAAGTATGGGGCTTTTCAGGGTGTACCCCCGCACAGCCTGGAACCCGATGACAGCTGTAGATAGTCACCAGCAGACCCCCGCGACCCATATAAGATCAAGCTGTTCCAAAAATGGATTGATGATGACCTGCGAAGTAGAATACAGTGCACACTCGCACTTTACGAGGTCCTAATGCGCGCACACCCACCCCCTTCCCTCGCTGCCCTAAAACACGTGCTGCTCTGGCCCATGGAAAAATAATGTTTGTCCTTCATGTGGGAAAGCCTCTCCTCAGACACCTGGATTGCACAGAAACCGCAATAGTGGAGAATCCATGTTTTGACATTCATCTATCACTGCATGTGCATGTGTACGTCAACTTTCTTGCTCCTTTTACTCTTACTCCTGGCTTAAATCCACCATCTCCAAAATCTGGTCATTATTATATCACGTTTGTACAATATACTATATTGTTTATACAATATAATATTACATTTGTACAATATAATTATATTGTTCAAACAATATATTGATGCAAAATATTTTCACCTGTGGCAGCTCTATGCTTCCGTAACCTAACAATTCAATACAATCTTTCTCTGCAGCCTCCATTTGAAGATGCAGTTTTGGTTCGATTATTTCTAAGACTCTTGCCTGGTAAACATGTATTGAACGATAAAAATCATCACACTTACTTTGATCCAGCTGTTACATTGTCATTAAAAGGAAAACTAAAGCTGTCAGTCACTTTCATTCAAGCTTTTATTGGAATGAAACTTTAGCACACCTGTCTGATTTCTGTGCCTGAGCCTAAAGGGGCAGAAAGAAAAAATAAAGCTCACGGTTGCAAAGATACCCAGCTTTTCTTCCTCTAGCCAAAGCATAGATAAGTAATCTTTCTTGAAAATATCTGGTGCAATACAGTTAAACTTTGCTTTTAGAACAAAGTGAACTTCTAACAGTTTTTTGCACCACAACATTTGATTCCCAAACAGAATTCAAACTTCAGACGAAGTTTAGCAGAAAAGTGACAACCTCAGGTTGTGCTTCATTCACAGCCCAGTGCAGCTCTGGTACGGCATTATGGAGATTATCTTATGAAAAACAAAGTTTCTGTATTATGATTTTTAGAACAACTTACAGGGAGACGTTGACTTTACAAACAGAAGTTTAACTGTAGTTCTTTCTGACCCAATATGTGGTGAGAGTTTGAAAGATTTGCTGTGTAAAACATTACGATTTTATTCTGTTTGGTTCCATCATACTATATAACATATTAATGGACATCAATTCCTTCAGTGCATGCAGTGAAGGTTATTAAATATTTTTATTTCTGTGCCTATTTAATATCTTTAAGGAACCCATTCATTAACCTGCTATACCAGCATAGCAGGCAGCTGGACCCTATCCAAAGCGCAAGGAAATTCACACAAACACAGTAACATGTGATTGATTTATAAGGGATGTAATAGATTATCTTTTTCGCTGCAGTGTATACCCTGCAGTTGTATTTCCCTGACATGTAGAAAATGGGAAAAGCAGTTCAAACTGTAGATGCATTTAGAGAAAAAAAGAGTCAACTTTGGCAAGTTTGATACTGTTGGGGGGCAAACGTGATGTTTCTCAAATTTTCACACATCAAATCTTTTTGTCCGAAGCATTAAAAGTCTAACATCATAAGAACACAAACCAACAAACTGACTATGGCTAAGACATTCAAAAAAAGCTGTGGTCTGCTGCCCTACAGCTTTTCTAATTATTTATCATGTTCATCCCTCACATTCTACTTTTGTACCACTAATGAATACACACATGCATACAAGGATTCCTTGGAAATAAATCCGTACCTAAGGGTGTGCGATATGACGATATTAGATCGTTAAGGATTTCAACATGATGACCATCTCCCAAATCACGGAGATCGTAGAACAGTCTGTAGTTCACATTTTAACCCTTGCAGTGCCGTGTCTGCGTCATATGTCTGTGGTCCATACACAGAACATCCAATGTTTTTCTCTGCCAAATCACACTATTTGCTAATCAGCATGTCAGCATTACAGACATTAAAGATTATTAAGCGCTTAAATGGGGCAATTGCTTATATACAATTAAAAAAAAAAATAATAAAAAAAAGATAATTACCATGTCCTAAATTATCTTTTATTCCTTTTTTCCATTTAGGGCGATGATTTTAAGAAGGTGATTTGGTTTGTTTTATTGGTAAATAACTTTAAAATAGTCTAAATGATTTGAATGAAAAAAATCGTGATAAAATCGTGATTGTGATTTCACAAAGGAAAAATCGTGATATGATATATTTCCCGTATCGCCCAATGCTATCTGTACCCCCTTCCTAAAATCTGCCTAATAGAGCAATAATTCCTCCTAATCAGTCCAGTCACATCTTATTTCTTAATGTCAACAGAGGCTGAGGAATAAAATACTAATGACTGTTACAATGAGACAAAAAGCTGAAGAGCAGTTACTCTGCAGCAGAGACAGCTTTGGTATGCAGCGGTACTCCAACAGTTACACCGACAGAGCGAAGAGATCTCTCATCATGGTTTGAGTGTGTGTGAGGTAACAGGAGACCAACCTTGTGTCACAGCTCATGATGAATCTCCAATGTGACACACACACGCACACGCACACGCACACACACACACAGTTCTGCAGTGCCCATTCACCAACACCACAGCAGGTCGTGGATTCAGTGCAAGGCTGTTGCTATGGCAGAAAACACGGCAAACAATGGTGCTGCTTTTATTTTCATTTTCCGAAAATGACAGAAAGTTTAGGCACCAGCGAAGATTTATTGATGGATGCACACGCACAAAACTCAAAGTCTCATTGCTGACCATAAATAGAAGAAACTGTAAAGATTATGAGAATACGCTGGTCACACAATTACACGGGCCGAGTTTCCCTCGGCCTGAGTGTGTATTACACCAGCAAACTGGTGGAGGGACTGCAGCCTCTAACCCTTCGATATCGTCCGCAGCACCCATGGTGGGGCTGCGATTGCTGCCCATTTCCCCCTCTTTAGGGCTTGTTCATTCTTGGAGGGCAGACTGCCAGTGGACGGAGAAACCAGTTGTGGCGTGATGTAGGGATCGACCGATATGGGTTTGTTAGGGCCGATGCCGATACCGATTTTTTTTCCATCCGCCTTAGCCAATGACCGATACAGACTGCCAATTTTCTTGAGTCGATACTACAAATCACTCCCTCAATTTACATCATAAAAATTACACAAAGATGATAACAAATGGTACAAGTCTCAATTTAAAAAAAGGAACATTTGTTGAAACTAACAAAGGTGAGGTAGAACAACACAAAGTAAAACTGAAGATATATTCCATTAAGCAGCCGCTCTGTTTATAAAGTGGATCAGCGAACGTAGCAGCGCGCATCGGCCGATGCCAATACACGTAAAAACCCGCAAAAATCGGCCAATTCAATTGGCCGGCCGATGAATTGGTCGATCACTTGCGTGGTGGTGCTATCTTGAGGCAACAGGCCGCACACCACCGGAGGACCTAACCGCAAGGCTGTGGAACCCTCTGTCAGCGGCAGCCTGCCCAACAGCAGAGGACCTAACCGTGTCATAGTGGAGCCCTCTGCCGGTGGAGCAGAGCCATACCCCCAGGGACGAGCGTGCAGTACCGGTCATTACCGGGGACAGCTTGACAACGGGAGCTCCGCAGTATCCAACCTGGAGGGGGTCGAGGCCTCCTGCCGAATGGAGACAGCAGGTTGCTTATAGTGGAAGATTTTGCTTTCACATGTTGCGCCACTGGCCTTTAGCCGGAGTGCTTGGGCGATGTACACATCACTTTTATTTGAACGTGTGTGGGTGCGTGCATGTTGACAGGAAGAGGGGGGCAATAGGTGAACTTCTATGAAACATGTCCTTCTTGGTGGTGGGGAGGACCCCATGGATGCATGCGTGACAGGTGGAGCTGGTGAACGAGGAACATCCAGCTGCATCAACTGGGGGAGCAAGCGGACAGACCGTCTTTTATTTCCTCCTCGTCTGTGTATGCTGAGCAGGCTGTGCTGGCGCAGCAGCGGCTGAGGCTGGGGGCTTTCCGGGCCCTGAGGGGGCAGTTTGAGACCGTCTCTTCTGTGCGGACAGAGATGGGGCCGGGGGCTTTAGTGAAAGACACAGGCTTCACCTTCTTCTTTTTTTCCTTGCAGCAAGGCTGCATAAAAGCCAGCGCTGGGCCTAATATCTGGTCAGGGACCACTGACGCATTAAGGATGTGGCTCTTTTCTGCATCAGAAAGACTAGCGAGGTCGAGCCAATGCACTCATTCCTGAAGCACCATGTTGCCCATGACGTTATCCATGGCCTACACGGAGCAGCACTGGGTGCGGAGACACACACCTGCTATGGTTGAAAATTTCTTCCATTGTCGCTGGGTCCTGAGACTGAGCAAAATCCTCACGTAGTTCAGCTTGGTAAGCTGTGAGGAGGGAGAGGACATTCAGACCTCTCACTGAGAGCGCATCTGCAGCATCCGACTGAAGAATGAGCAGTCCGAGGCTCTTCATAGTCTCACAGTCAAGGGTGGAGGCACTTATCACATGAGATTTTCTACTGAAAGGGCTGTCCTTCCATGGATGCACCACCAGCTCCGGGAAAACGGGGAGAACTTGTCTCGGCGTGGCCTTGGAGGTGGGAAGCTTCTTGCCCTTATAGCCGGATCTGGTTGCCTCCGTCACGATGTTGAACAATGGGATGGCGAGGCGCACCGCAGCGCGTCTGCACAGCTCCGCAGTGTCCAGGCTTGGGAGACGCAAGATGTGCATGAGTGAGAAAAGGTGTTTGAATGAGGAACTGCACATCTGCCCTCCATCTTATAGAGTGTGGGAGTGTCCCTGGCGGATGGACAGTTCTTCCAGCCAAATCAGGGCTTGGCGGATTGAAAAAAGTGCCTCTGAGGGCTGTAGGGAGTGTGCATCCCATAGTGAGACATGTCACAAAATATTATGAAATAGAACCATGTTAGACAAATTTAAAGTTTGGGACTTATTAAACTTGTATCAACTTTCCTAATATTGCCACCAACAAAAAGAAAAAGAAAGACCAAAGCTTGAACAAAGGCTCTCTGATAAAAGTGTGAACTCAACCTTATGTTTACTCTGACAACAGTAAACACTGTTTTTTCTCTCCGGCACTATCTGCAAAAAAGCATAGGAGAAAAAAAAAAATGAGAAAAAAGGCTTAGAGTCACTCCGGTTTCTAATCATCTGAAAGAGGATAGACCCAAACTTCAGTGTCGTAGTGTGGATACTAGTATTATTAAGCCACAGGAACCTCAAGCAACATGCAGTGAATTAGTGTAGACTGTACCACAGGCTAGACTCCTACTCTTTGTAGAATTTGACTCCTGCTGTTTGAATACCTCTGATGGTTTATTTACAAAGCCTATTCTGGATTGAACGTTGCACAAGCACTGGGAAAAGCCTGAGATAAAACAAAGCCTCAAGCAGTATTTTAGTTTAAATAAAGAAAAGTGTGTTTCCTCTGTGACGTCTGCATGCATCTTAAAATATGCCTGTGGACTATTTTTATTGCTCTATGATAACTCCAGCCCCTTTGAGAGATATTATGAAAAAGTATGTGTTTTAGTAGTTGATCAGTTTAAGGGATTGTGTACCACTGTAGCATCTTCATTGTCTTGTCAGGTAGAGCTCCTGTTGCTGCATATATGTACAGTAAGGTTGGGGATTAATTAATTCCTGTGTTAAGGATTATTTTGTTTTTTCCTAAAAAAAAAATAAAATTGTGTAATACAACATTGGTTTGGTAAATCCTAGGATGGTACCATACAGAATAATGTCAGTTTCTGTTCTCTTACTCTGCTTTTCTTGGTCTCTCTCCCACTGTGATGAAGGCCATATTTGTCAGTTAACCACATTGCACACACTGTAAGAGGGTAAATGTGGAAAACTGGATAGAATAGAAAAACTAGGCAGGAGCGGAGCAGCTGAACACCGGACTTCTTCCCCAGTCTACTGGCTCTACAGCGTCAGCTGTTTGTGTGCGCGCGCTTGTTTTGTTTATTCAGCCCAAGCATATGCATATAAGCACTGTGCTCCCGTTTACTTTCGCTTTCATACCGGACACTTCTGTCAGTTTCAGGGTGATGGTGGACACAGGAGTGCGCACGTGTGTGCGCCCCACTCCGCTGTGCACCTGTGAATATGGACTATAGGCAACAATGGGTTTTGCGATGCCACAGTCAGGAAATATGTCTTTACTCCGCTAATGCTGATGGAAGCTTCACAAAGTTCCAGTGTGGTCTGCCTCCACAGCTTCATCTCCAACTCTCTTGTAGTTGGCACAACTGCTATTCAGGGACTTAATTAAATGGTTTTCATGTGCTGGAGTGAAGCTCACATTTACATCTACCATGTTTTTTTGCATTGCATTTTAAAAAGCAGAGCCATGACGCTCTTGTGCGTGCAATGTTATGTTCAGGTCCTGCATGGAAATAGCCAACTCTTCCACTCCCTCACAGTCACAAGGCTGCGTTTAGTTCCCGAAACATAGTACCGTTTGATTTACCGTGAATCTGCATCACATAAGACAGAAGAAATTCAGTAAGTACCTAAAAAAAAAAAAAATAAAAAAAAAAATAAAAAAACTTGAATTCATATGATTGGATCGGTGATTGATTTTTTTTAAACTCACTGATCGGTGATCGGCCCAAAAATCCTGACCGTGTAAAGCCTAAGAAAAACCCTCATCCACAATGTTTTGGTGAACAAAGCACATCAACTGGCCATCTGCTGATGATCATGATACTGTATGAGATGATTGTTTCTATTAATCCCCTTTATAATCATGTAGAAGTTGCTATAAATACACCAGTGTTCATATGTTTGACGTAGTAGTTTAGATGCAAACAAATTAATGCAAAAGGAGATTTACTCAGCATGTGTGTGTGTTAATGCACGATCTTATCCATATGTGTATCTGACCGTGTGTACTCAAACTTTATGTAACAGCTCAACATGCATATGGGTCAGTGTCAGTTGATCATAATAATGATGGTGACCGCATTAAAACAGAAGGATTTAAGGCAACGAGAAGCAATAGCATGAAGCAGTTGATGTTGATGCCTTTATTAAGCAGAGCGTACGTGTGTGATCATTGTCAAAGGCACACAAACACAGCTGAGTAAATAATAGTGTGCAAGGGGGGGTCATGTTCAAGCTAATCTAAAGTTTTATTTAAGTATCAATAAGAGTTCTTTGTGGTGATTCGTTTTTCCAGTTATTGTACACTATTTTGCTTTTAAAGGTATACTATCCAACTGATGTTTTCTTCATCTATCTAAAAAGCAAGCTGTGTGCGTGTGTGTCTCTGTATGGAGCAAATATCTCCCCGACGCGGTGCGAGTTCGACCTGAAACTTAGTCAACGGGTCCCAGATACCCCAAGTGTGTGTATCTGTTATTTTGGAGTAATTTGGTCATTTCAAAATGTTTATTTTAATTTTATTTCACTTCTGGACGGCCCCGAAATGAAACCTATTCAACGTTTGACCTCAGGGTGTGAGGGGGCGCTAGCGCACCATCTATATCTATTTCACTGCACAGCTCCTCACCCGAGCAAGAGTCACGCGTGCGGCCAGAGCCAATCGCTGCGCACACAGCCAAGCAGACATGTACTGTAAACACACGAGCGATAGAGAAGAAGATAGTTTAGACCGAAACACGGGAGCTCTCTGAATAGATCATTTGAAACCGTCAGCCACTGGTGAGTCTTTTGCAGACAACTTTCCCAACCCGTTCAATACTCCATCTGGAAAACTGCGGATTCTCTGTGGTGCCGTGCATGGAAGCTAAGCTCTGACCACTTTGTTCAAAGGTAAAAAACTATTATTATTTTTTTTTTTTAAAAAAGACAGCCGAATTGTACATAATACTTTAACTTACTTACTCTCTCATGTAGTTTGGAGCTATACATTTTGTTTTGCGCAGTTTTGTTACTTTTCTGATTGGCGCTACAAAGTCTATGGAGTTTGGTTATCAGCGTCTCAAACATTTCACGGGAACACACACATAAAATATTTATTTATTTATAATAAAAATATACTAAATGAGTAAAATAAAACACAAAGAATGCACAAAAAGACAACTGAAAGATAAAAAAAATACACGACTCCAAAAAATATACATTACAGAAAAATACAACAAAAATATGAAAATGACTCAAATAAAAATATACTAAATGAGTAAAATAAAACAAAAAAAAACTAAACAATATTTATACAAAAAGTACATAAAATGACTTCAGAATCACTCTATAATGGCAACCAAAAACAGTTATACAAAAAATGCACAAAAAGACAACTGAAAGATTAAAAAAAACACACAATGACTCCAAAAAACATACATTACAGAAAAATACACCAAACAAAAAAATATAAAAGTGAGTAAAAAAAAAACAACAAACACATTTATCATGTTCATGTCTCAGAATTAAACCAGGGAAATCACACACACTATTTTACTTTGCATCCGCAAAAAAACCCCTTCATAACACTACAGAGTACAGAGTATGTACACCTCTTTGTACATCCAACCTTCAAACACATACTCATTTGGCCATAATTGACAACTCTACTTAAGCTTCCACATGAATACATGTTTCCAACAGGCACTGTACTAGTAATGAAGAAAAACCAAAACACAACAATCCCAGGATGCAATTACAGTTTTAGTGCACTCAGATTGTCATAGTAATAACTTAAACCAGCTGAAATGTATACAATATATATCAAGTTGTTTTAATTAAGTAGTCTAATAAACTACAATGCTTAATGCTCCTTTTTCTGTGGGGACAAGCAATGTTACTAAACTTACTTTGAGCTATCTAGTATCTGTAAGAAGGCCGTTGTTCAAAGACTTGTTTAGGAGAATTACATGGAAAAACTAAAGTTGGATTTGTATCGATAAAAAACAACAAACAAAAAACAACTCACCAGTAACAAAAAGAGTGTGAATGATGCCAGCTTCATTGAGCATCCGTTGGATGTGGTTGTTATAGAGAGTGTAAGACTGTCCTTTTCCACTGAGTGGGTTCACCAGCACCATCATCCGGCATGGACGAGGCAACTCTTGCATCAGCACACCTACAAAAAAGAAAAAGGTTTAGTTAATCAGCCACAATACAGACTATATTCACAAATCTAACATTTAGAGCGGATTCAATTTTTTTTTTTTACAGAATTTTTTTGGGGACAGTATATTTGTAGAAAAGTTTATCAAAAACCTGAATCTGCAGGTGATGTATACATGTTTATCAACATTTAAAAATACAGTTAATACAGTACCAGAGATGAATTGACAATTTCGAACATAACTCTTGAAGCCTTTAGTCAACAACAAGGCAGAAAAAATACAAGAATGAAGGAAGTACTGTCGTAGACTATTCTAAAACTGAATAAACAAGAGAAGGCAAAGTAGAAAAACCAACAAACTCTTAATTTGTAGAAGCCATCTACATTTTAACTAATTTCTCACAATATCCCTTTATACAATACATAAAACCATTAAAAGTCATATTTTACACATAAATGACTAGATAAAGATATAAGCATCAATTAAAGTCATTGGTCAGTTAGTTGCCCCCTGCCATGCCCACAGTGAAATAAAACACTAATACAACTTGTATCTTGAGATTAATACACAGAATAAATCACTCCTAAATATCCAAGGAACACAGCTATACAAATTATTGTTGGTAAGATTATTTCAGAGAGTCATTCAGGGTTAAACAAACGCTGTAAGGGTCAACATCAGCTTAAAAACAGGAGAAACTGTAGTTGGTATATTTGACCCATTACAGGATTAATTCCTATGTGAGCATGTCCTTACTCCTTAAAGGTCCCATGTCATGCTATTTTTCACCCATCTCCATTTGTTCTAAGAACCCCAAAAACATAGTATTTGAGGTTTATTTTCCAAAACTTGTCTGTTTTTTAGCCTCTGAAAAGTCACTTTCTAAGCAACTCTACACAAATGGGCTGATTTGCAACCTACTTATGCATATTCATCAGTGTCTATAGACAGGACACTGACTTCCTCCTCCCCGCACGGTGACGTAGGGCCAGAGGACGGCCCTCCCTCCTCCCGCCCACTCCGTAGCTGAGCTCATGCTGCTTTATAAACATGAGACAGCGCGTGGGGGCGGGGCGTTCGCCGGTACATACATAGACTGTAGAAAATACATACAGTACATAGCACTGCACGAAGGACGCTGAAATGCTCACTTTTGTGGGCGTGTCTGTTTACATGTCAATCACGGCAGAGAGCTTCCTGGAGGCACGGCTTCCCCAGCTCAGTGCCGCGTCAAATTCGTCAAAAAAGTGGGAACGCGTCATCAAATTTGAGCGAGGTGTTTGTGCTCACCCTGCAGTAAGAACGGAGCAAATCACCCTCTAACTAACGATTGAGGGAATCAATGAAAAAAACACTTTGGGCATGTGTATGAAGTCCAAATAGCACTTTTATCATGTTTAAAGCACAGAAAAGTTGATTTAGCGTAACATGGGCCCTTTAACTTAAAATACTGTTTCATATTAAAAACAAATGTGAGTGTAAAAACTAAATTAGTGTTTTGCGCATGGTTAAGTTTTAGTCAAAAGATACGATGAAATGTGTCACTGGGCACTGGGTCTATCACAAAAGGTTTAGAGTCTAATTTGTTAGTTGTGAATGAGGTCATTGCCTCTGTGTAGTCGTCTCTGTTTAGTTCATAGAAAAGTTTTGGACTTTTTTATAACACAAAACTAAAGTCAAAGTTATAAGCTTCTAATAAAACTGCCACCACAACAACTCAACTTTTGCTGATTATAAGATTAACTTATGGTGATAAGTTATTATTTTGAGACAATATTTACAAAAATCCATCATCCATGTTGGACACTGCAGCTCTGTGTTGGTTCTAAAACTACAGGTACATTTTTTTTCTGCTAGCACAAATAAAACTGGTTTCTGTGTCAACACACGCATACATTGAACAAATTCCAGGAACACAGGCACAAACCACGCAGATTTTCTAACAGTTTTCCTACAGCTGATGAATGCCAAACTAAGGGCGGGGACAGTTAAACATTACAGGCTCTAGTTTAGGAAACTGGTTCAAGTGTTTTCTATTTTGATGTACACTATAGGAATGCAGTGACACAAGTTAGTAAAATGTTTCCACATTGAGAACCCTTACCTTTCGATCACCTGTGGTTTGAACTTAAATAACCTCGACTTGCCTTTTGTGCTTTGGCAATCCAAAATGTAAAGGGAAGCAAACACCCTATACAATACAGCTGCAGTTTATCAGGGACAATTTAGCACAATCCAATCCAACACTGTCAACAGTAACAATATAATTTTAAATAAGATCTTATAATTGAAATATTATACTGAAGGAATTTAGGATGTTACTCTGGTTTTTCTTTACGACTGTTTAATGAAACGGTTATACCTAAGATGAATGCCTAACCCTAATCTAGCCAGCCTGACTGTGGCACAGTAGGACAACAAAAAATAAATAATCATTGCTCTTTTATCTCCGAGCATTTATTCTATTCTAATCTGTTCTGCTACCCATTTGTTCAAGTGTGGAATCCATCTAAATGTAATTCCTCAATATTTAACGTATCTCTGTTTAGTCTGATTATACAAAAATAAAAATGCTGATGCCTGAACATAAGAAAGAAAGCGCCCCTTCTAAACACACAGACGTGTACGTGTCTGTGTCTGTATGACCTCACTTGCTAAATTCAAACTCAAACCACTTCCTCTGTGACAACCCACCCCTTCTTCAAACATTCCTGAGGACACCGTCTACTTTTCTACCAGTCTACTCTGCCTTCCCCCTCCATCATTACTAGTGCTTTACCAACATTGTGGCGCCCTGCCAATGCTGGATATACAACATCTTCTGACCGAAAACACCAAACCTCGTGGGGACAGAGGCCCAAGTTAAAACTTTTTAGAGGGAATTATGCTTTTTATTTTGGGGTTTTGTAGAAAGACTACAATTGAATTAGTAAAGAGCTTCTTCTAACATCATTACAAAGAGTGCTGCACCAGAAACAGTCTTGGCTGAGGAATAAAGTGAATAGCTTTTCTTTAAAACAACGTTTACTTGATCTGCGATTACAGGCGTCTAGTCTCTTCAAACCAATGGCATGGGAACTATCCCAGATTTTAATGAAATAATCACCACTGAGCAATCCACCCCAGGAAATAGCTGCTTAAATGAAAGGGGGAAAACTCCGAAGCGGCAAAAAAAAAAAAAAAAAACTCACACATATTCCGGAAAAGGCTCCTTATAATAGCATTCTGTATCCGATTACACATGACGTCTAAGAATCAACGGGTTTTATTTTTACACAACAGTATAAGGCTTCAGCAAGCACTGTCAGGTTTTATCCACACAGGGAACAAAATATGTTCAAATTCAAACTCCTTTTCTTTGTCTTATGGTTTTCCATTTCCGTGATACAAAATATATACCAAAGAGTTCAATTGCTGGGCAATAAAGATCTTCCGCTAAAGCACATTGCCAGAAACACAAAAAAAGAAAAATAACGATTACATGAAAGGAATTTTTCTTTCAATAAAACACTATATTAGTTGACAACAATCTTCAGCTCAAGGCACAATTACTTTTTTAAAACTTGAATGTATACATAGTGTTTTGCCACACAACACGTTTTATTAAGACTAATTGAATTTGTCTTCTTACGAGTATGTTGGTCTGTCAGAATTTGTCCATTTCATATTTTCAGTGAATGCTGGAGTCCTTTATAGAAAGAGAAAATGTTGAATTTCTTCCTCTCAGCATGAATCAAAACAATTTCATCTTGAAGCTCCGCGATCCAAAGAAAAGTTCAGATTTTACCTCATTTACAACATCCCACTAATATAGAAATCACAACAGGTGTCTGGTTGTACATGATAAATAGATAGAACAATGTAAACAGATACAATAAGAGAAAGGAAGTAGGCAACTCAAAAATCCTGTCTTCATGCCAGATGAAAACTCACAACATTGTCATGGAGTAAGTGGTAAAATTGGTCAGTAAATGCACACTGCTTTGTAATCAGAGGGTCACTGGTTCAATTCCAACCTGGGCCATCAATGCGGGTTGTTTAGCAAGTCCCTTAACACGTAATGCTTTTGTTGTACGTCGCATTGGATAAAAGCATCTGCTAACTGAATTTTTAGCCTATTAATATATGCAATGGATGCGTGGTCAAAAAAGCTTCAGTGATTTAATAATATTAACAGTACAATAGGAGAGAATGATGTTGGGCCTCTGATTTTCTGCGATTATGAAAAACGGAGAGAAATCACAGAATTGCTTTACTGAAATGGAAATAGTTGCATGACAAGAAATATACCCTTCGCAACCTGTTTCAGGAAAATATCCCCCATTTTCACCATATTATTGTATCAAACGGGTGGTTAACAAGACAAACAAACTGAAAATGTTGCACTACGAACTCTTGCACGACGACTCAGATGGTCATGATCCCGCGTATTGTTTAGAATTCTGAAGCATTGAAAAATATGATTATTTACATTTAATGTAATTAATCAAGTCTTTTAGGACATTTTGTGTATTCATAATTAAGTCAAATTAAGTAAAGCAGAGGAAATGGAACAAAACAGATTTGGGAAAATTTGAAAGACAAAATCCAAGGCCCTGAAAGCTTGTTACATCAGTGGTGGGAGCTGTAGCAGAAGGGCTAAAGAGCCAAAAGTTACATACTCCTGCCAGGGGGTTCAGCTTCAAGAATACTTTTTTCTCATTATAAAATCAATATTTAGGAAGCACTCATTATAAATAAGCGGGTTGAAGCAGAGAAACATCAAACACATGAGAGAAAATAGCCATGAAGTTTAGCAGCACAACATCTAAATATGCAGAAAAGGTAAGAACACAGACGATTACTTATCTTAGCCAAAACGTTTTACATTATTTAAACTGTGCTTGTATATTTCTCCATTACTCTGCACTGATTTGATTCACATCCTTGACAAACACCCATTAGGAGGAAATCCAGTTTCCAATTTAAAGGATTAAGGGATTATCATGTGATTTGGTATTTAAACCTTCTCCACCAAGAGTATCCAGACAAATATTTCAAATTACAATCCACTAATAAGTTATCTTGTTCACTAAAGATTAAAGTCTGATGTGTGAAGGAATTTCTGGGTTAGATAGGTTCAGTTCTTTCTGCTCTTTCTATTCCTTTTATTTTGAAAATAATTCTCATACTCAGATTTCATGGACTTGCATTAAACTACAAAATCAGAAAAAAATATGCAAATACAAAAACAAATGATAAAAACAAACAATTGTTTGTTTGGAACAAACATTCAATATTCTAACTTACAAAATGTTGGCCCAGCAGACCAAATTTACATTGAAATGTTTTTTAAAGACCAAAACAATAAGGAATACTGGAAAAAACTTAGCCATAGCAGATAGTAAGCATTGATGAAATGTAGGTCACTGTGCTTTGGTTAAATTAAATATCAAAGTTGCTAAAACAAGTAAGAAAAGTTTTGCTGAGCTAGAACCACAAAGGGCGTGGAAGCTGAAGTAGCTGGCAGTGGTTAGCCTTCTGTAGATCTATATTAAGGAGAGGCCGAGGGCGTACAGCATTGGGGTTTAAATCCAAGTCATCTAGTGCTGTATGTACAGCGACCTGAAGTGATGTTTAGGTTGTGACGGTGATGGGGATCGCAGAGAAAATGCAGCCACTTTCTGTCTCTGTCCCAGGGGTGACATTAGTGCAATGTGTTTCAAAAGATAACACTAAACAAATAAATGCCAGCTGGTAGGTAAAAGTCGCGACAGAAAAAAAAAATAGTTTCGATGAGCTACCTTGAAGTTCATTGCATCAAATGTTCATGGCGTGCAATGTTGTTTGCGTTTACTGTTGGCAAAAGGAAAAGGGTGTATGCTACTATAGAGACACAAAGCTGTGAACCCTCAGAGCCACAGGGAGCAATACAGACAGAGAGCGCAAGAAGTCGCTTCAAAGCCTTTGGCCGCACATCAAACTCTTCCACAGTGTATGTGTGATGAGGAGCATCCTCCGGGGGGAGCACTGCTGACACCGCTGCTGTCTGAATGCTCAGTAATGCCATTCATACCAAAGAGAGCACTCATTGAACCTGTCAAATGATCATTGTAGCCTGAATCGGACATCCTCTCATTATACTTAAAAGGTGCGATTATGCATCAGAGAGCCTTGATACACCGGTATAGCAGCAGATTATAAAGCTGATTAGTCATACCAGGTGTGGCCTCTCACAAGCAGATGTATCACTTATCTTTGGCATGGTGTTATGAATAGAACAATCAGAATGTGAAGTGAGACAACTTCTACTCATCATTCCAATACTTATAATACTTAAACTGCTGTACTTTACTTCCATGACAATGAGAAACCAATATATTAGTTTGTTGCATGTGGGTGCTTTGATAGCAGCTGCAAACACACAATTTGATTGGTAGTAGTGTTATTTAAATTAATTTAAAATGGTTGCAATATTTTGCAATGTATACAGTGTACTGCACAAAGATTGAAAGTAGGTGTAAAAAGTTGGGCAGGCTTTTGAATCTATAAATATTAATGTTTTTGGCAAACAACTGCCAATGGGGAAATAAAGAACTGGAAAAAATATAAATGAGATTGGGTGTGTCTGAGTCCAACACAACATTAAGTAGTTCAGTGATCAGCAAGTGCATCAGCCAGGTCCCTCTCAGAGAAACGTTTAAAGAAACATTTCAATGCCACTTCAATTTTAAAATGTGCCAAGTTTGTCAGGACAGCTCCATTAGCCAATGACAGCTCTTGGTTGTCCATAATTGATTAAAGCCATGCCATGTCAAATACAAAAAAGGCAGGGTACATTTTTTCTTTTTTTATTTACACAAGAACACAAACTATTTTAGCTTTATACTTCATGGAAACTTCTGAATTCTTAAAAACTACAAGGTGAGTGCCATCTTCTCAACCTTCACCGTCTCTCAGCCAAAGCTGAAGATTAAGTGAAAGCCTTGACTGGCTGTAGGAGGCTTGGGTTTTCCTTTTAAAAGAAGCCTCTTGAGAACATTTAACAAGGTTAATTTTCCATTATTCTGTTTTTTATAGTTTCACACTTGTTTCTTTGGCATTTTCATAATGGCCAAATGCGTTCACTTGCTTCTTCTGAATATGCAGAGCAATCCGTCTGTATTATACTGTTCCTGACATATGGACAGCCAGTCTATCTCAGTGCAAAGACAGACAATCTTACGACACACACACTTCACAAAGTCTACAAAAAGCCACCTTTTACCCTTCCCTTCCCTTTCTTTTAAAGAAAGAAAAATATATTTCTGAAAAGATAACAAGTAAAATAAAAAAGGAAGACAGCACCTCTGAGGGAAAACATTATTTTAAAGCCCCACTTTGGTCTGCAATTATAAATTGAGAGATTAAGAGCCCAGTTTTTATGCAGAAATGTAGCAACATCTACATGGTTTTAACAACCCAAAATGGATCAGCAGAAAACAAATGCTTTCTGTTCAATGGGCCAGGCCAGTAACACAAATATCAATCCTAATCTAGAGGTGAGGTCTCCAACAATATTGAGGCTGATGGTTGAATGGATGCCAAGCAAATGATCTATTACACTTCTCAAGGACCTCGCTGTAATGAGTAACTAACTGTACAGCACATTGTAGAATGAAGCCATATTACCACATTCCAAAGACAACTTTACTTTAGCATTACAGAGCTGTGAAGGTCACACCACAGTGATGCCTTCCCCATTGAACAGACTTTCTCAACACTTCTGGTTTCTATGTGCTGGTTCTTTCCCACAGTGACATCTAAATAATTGAATCAGTCATCCACCTCAGGTGTCCTGTACATCTAAAATTCTAAGACATATGCCAGCATGTACGAAGTAAAGTACAACTGGGATAAGCCCAGTGTGTCACCACAATAAAGTGTATGTAAGATTGATAAATAAATTCACATATAAACATTTCTCTTGAGTAAAACATTTTAAGGTCAGCTATTAATTATTTGGTCTTTGAAATACTATGGTTACATAGCAAAATATAATTTAAACTGAAGTCCCCAATTTAAAAGATGCAGTAGGTTTACCTAAATTTCTGTAAAAACACAACTATGTACAAGTCTCAGAATAATAATTTCATTATTTTTGTTTACATAGCACTTGCCATCCCTAATATGCAGATTAAAAGCAAAGTGAAAAGGAGAGCATCAAAACAAAACTAACAATCAAATGACACATTTTTCTTGTGGTGGTAACTACTTTTAATCATATGTTAGAGTTCTTGGTAAGCCCTGATAGAAATCTGCCAGTAATTATCAACAAAATAAAGGACAGGAAGTTTGCTTTTTAAATTACTCTGTGTTAACAAAGAACGACAGATTTGAAATTATTATTCAGAATTGGGGATAATTGTTTGTGGATCAGACTGCATTCATTTTATATTATACATTATATAATACATTCCAATAAAATAAAAAGAAACTCTATTAAAAAAAATAAAGCTTCAGTCTGCGGTGTTGATAGAGCTTGATCACATGACTCCAGAGCAGGTGAAGCAACAAAGACATTTGTGTTTGAGTCCGAGTCTCTTGGCAGCAAACTTGTGCAGACATCGTCTTATGTTGCGCTCCAAACAGTCGAGTCACGACACATTTCCAATCAAACAATGCTGTGGGGGGTCACTGAAAGTTGGCCTACCTTCTCCAAAATGACAGGCGGTGCAGAAAGATAGCATATTTTGTTTCATTAAAAATATATTTGCGCAAATGGGTGGAAGCTAACTAGGTCACAGTGTGGCAGCTCTACAATGTTAAATGCCAGTAGTAACATTAGTTATTGTGCTATTAAATGATACTTTTACCATTAGAACAATTAGACATCTTGGCACCATGGGAACTAAAAGGGGTAACATCTCGTGTTTCTGCACTCTTTTATCTTGACTATGCTCGTTTGCAGACTAGAGTTACTGAAATATGACTCTGTGCAACACCAGAGCTACTCTTTTATTCATGTAGGAAGCAAATTAAACGGGTCCTCTCTGGATTTTCAGCTATTAAAATTTACTGAGTTACTGAAAAACAACTCAGCCTCAGATTTGCCTTCTTGTTTTATTAACCTATGAAGTAGGTTAAAGACACAAAAACAGAAACTTGTGCAGATAAGAGAGAACTGTTATCAATTTATGGCAAATACAATCAATAAACGGACTCAACAATAGCTCCACTAATTTGATTTGCCCGAGGAGTTGATGTACAGGTCATTTGTTATAATTTTACTTTTATAACTGCTTTATCATGTTTAGGGTCTTGATGCCTAGAAGAGCTGACTTTAAGTGTAAGGATGAGCACACTCTGAACAGGGCACAAGGCTAAGAGAGACAAGACAAATGATTTACCCATACACACCTAAGGCCAATTTAGAAATTCCAATCATGCAAACATACAAGTTTTGGGGCTGTAAGAGAAAACTGAAGCACCAGGACAAAACCAATGCAGGCGCAGGAAGAATGGAGGTTTTTTACCATAAGGGTATGGTAGTTGCACATTTAAAGCTGCTGGGAAGATATCGATAACTAACATTTTTCACTATACCATTGATAAAAACATAGTGTAGGCCTCAGATTAATAAATCAAAGGTATTGTTTCCGAAAAACAAGAGAATTGAAAGAGAACAAGAGGATTCAAAAGACTGTGCTGAAGCTAAAAAGTTAAAAACTGGAAATGTCCTTTTGGCAGATTTTTGGGGGCACACTGGCAATCATTAGTAGAGAACAACTTTAGTAGAGTTTAACAAATTTTATTTATCGTCTCCAGCTGCTTTAGATGTCTATGAATCTCACGAGAACTATTACATGGAAGTGAACTGAAACTTCAAAGGAACCATCAAAGGCGATCAGCAGAACTCCTCTGACGAAGACTGACAGTTGACAGTCCAAACATATCGGGAGATAAAAAAAATTCCTGAAAAACTGTCTGAACAAACAAAACCTAAACTTAACATAGTGTTCAAAAAGAAAACAATTTTTTCTCGGTTATCTAATATCTAATACCCAACCGTGTGTGTCCTGTTCACAAAATACCAGTAATATGTTATACATTTGCAGCAGTAAAATGTTCTATTTCCATATTTTTTTTGTTTATAGGGTTAATATACCAGTAATATGCGTTTATATCCATATTTATTATACCCTCGAAAATACCTCGGAATTTTAGGTTTTACCATTACCCGAACTGGATGTCCCAAAGGGCCGGATTTGGCCCCCGGGTGATGAGTTTGACACGCGTGATCTCGCAGTTCAGTGTTTCACCGATCTGTTTAGTCTGCTGTACCCCATCAATGATGATGAATATGGTGATGGGCCATTGTTTAATGACTACCATCCTACTTGTTCAGTGGCATTCTTGAGTCTTTATGTCAACGTGAAAGTTGAAAAAAAAAAAAAAAAAAACAGAATCAAACTTTTCCCTCGACATGTCAGCAGCTCTCAGTGGAAACAGACCGTGATGTTCGGGACCCGTTGCTAACCAACACTTACCGTCCCCATGGTGCCTTTGCCGGGAGGACCATTCACGAACAGCGCGAGCCCATCTCTCAGCCTCTTCCAGGTTCGCTCGCCACTCCTGCAGCGCCGCAAATCGAAAGCAGTGCTCGACCCTCTGCCGCGAGATCCCGGTCCTCATCCAGCGGCCCCGGAGCGGGTAAAAGTACACCGACAAGTAAGCAGCAGAGTCCCCGGTGTCGTTCCCCCGGTACGCCCGGCAGCCCAGGCAGTCCTTCAGGCTGTGCACCCTCCTGCTCCATCCGACAGGTGCAGGCGTGAGTCTCTTCACGATGAATTCCTGCTCGGTGAGTTTCACGGAGCAGCGGACTTTTCGGTTTGTAGAGAGAGTGAATTCTCCGAACAGCGGTACCGTGCTGAGGCCCTGGTTCTCAGCCATCCTCCGAGCGGACACCGGACTGTGCAGACCGGGACGCTTAGGAGGGAGTCAGCGATAAGTTCAGGAACACATCACCCCCAGCAGGGTGCGCGCAGAGTGTGGAGCATCAGTGTAGGCAGAGAGTGTCATCAGGCTGCACGGACCTACGTCACATGTACTGCACGGACCTACGTCACATGTACTACACGTCCTCATCCGGCAGGATTTTTCAAAACAAAAGCACGACTCCCAATTTTGTTTTTTTTAATTTTTTTTATTTATTTGGAGAGGACAGTGCACATTGCTGAACACCAGTGCAATACTTTGTGTAAATGTGGGAGATTTGGCAATGAGTTAGTTTCCATTCGTAGTCCTCACATTTAAGAGCAAACCATGGAGAGATTTATAGATGAGGCAGGCATGTTTAAAAATTATTAAGTTGTTAAAACTCAAAAAATGACATTTCTCTAAAATTAGGCAAAATGTGGCCAAATTTGCAAATAATAAAAAGTCAATTGAGTTTAAGTAAGTAAAAAAATACAAATGAATACAAATTATTTTTTTGAATTTACAATTTAAATAATTTACTGGTTTCTACGCCAATGACGCAATGTGTTATTCCTCAGTCCGCTTTTTTTTTTTTTTTTGAGGAGAATCAAAGTACATACCCAGTAATCGTAATTCAAACACGCCAGTCACTCACATCAGTCATACCTGTGGTGGTAAGCTACATTGTAGCCACAGCTGCCCTGGGACATACTGACAAAAGTGTGGTTGCCATTTCGTGCCTACGGCCCCTCTGACCACCACCAACATTCATGCACAATCCACACCCATACATTGTGCCTTGCCCAAGGACACAAGGACACTGACTTAGATAGAGCAGGATTTAAAACTTACTTGCTACTTACAAAACAAAGTTTTACACTTACAAAGTAATACACTTGTTTGTATTGAACATGTCACTTTAAAGGTTTTTCAGGTTGTATGTTATGAAAATTAGTAAAATATGCACAAACGTGTATAAACATTGAACCTGCATGCAAACTGGGGCGGGGATCACAATACTGCTTTTTAAAAATGTGTTATTGCGCTTGTATTATTCTGATTATTCTATTTTGAAGGTCAGTCGGTGTATCTCTATGGTTAGCTGTGTCCCATGCTCACTTGACTTTACGTTCATTAGGCGCTAGTAAACTGTCAAAAATAGATGTTCTGCTGCCATCTAGTGGTAGAAAGTGTAAAATACCATTTTGACAAGAAAGCCCTACTTATACTGCAAAACCACAAAGGATGTAGAAATGCAAAGTAGCTGCTAGAAACATTAGCATTTGCAAGAGAGAAATAGTTGTGATTAAAAGACAGCAGCATTAAAAATGAAAATACAGCAGTTTTTTTCTTCCTCTTTTTACAGCCTTGCTTCCAGACTGCTCATTCAATGGATGTTTCTAGATTTTCTGAAAACAGAATAAAAGGCAGAGAGCACAGCTAAAGGTTCGCTACCTATGGAACCAGCTCACAGTTTCAATACACAGGCTAGAACACTCTACTTTAAAGATTGCCCTTATCTGTTTGAGAAAGTGTATAGTTCAAGCTGGCTAAGGTAATCCTGAGGTGTTTTTTTTTTTTTTCTTAGTTGTGCGGCTATAGATTTAGGCTGCTATGATGGAGACTTCTCTCTGTATGGCCCTTTCATTTAAATGTGTCATTTTTTATGTCTCGCTCTTTTGCAGTCTGTGCTCTATTCCTTCTCTTCTCGACTTCTTTTTCTCATTCTTTCAGTAGGTATCCCATCCTGCATCTGTATCTAATAGTTCCTGAGCTGTGGTTTGCAGTTCTACCAGCTGGTGAATTTCCAAAGTTATCTCTCCATCCTGTTCTGTTTTCCTCTTCTTGCCCAGTGTAAATTAACCCCAACCAGTGGAGACCGATGTTGTCCACATCTGACCAATGGCAAAGAGGCATAACTTGTGTGTCGATGACGTTTCGTTAAAGAGTTATTGATGCTGGATGTCCAAATCTGTGAATATCGTGCCAACTTTACCGAACAGTGTTGCGGTCCGAATAGTATCCAAATAAACGGGTGACTGACTATTGACTGTGAGGCTGGTGTGAGGAACAATGTATTAGAACTTCTACTATTTGACACTTTTGCAAAAACAATTACAGCTTTTTTTCAGGGCAGTAAAAACTATATTTTTTGCACTTAATAATACGCGCGTTATCTCCATTTTTTTGTGGTTTTCAGATTTTTGTCAATTTCTGTACTTTAGTACAGTCTACCCCTATTTCATTGCCGTGGCGTTATCTTCACTGGTATTTAGGGTCCTTCCAGATCCAGAAAAAAAGAATTCAATTTTATTTCCCTTTTTTTACCATACCGCGCCTGAACCGTGACGCTTACATTACAGGCAGTAAACACAGAATCTGTTGCCTGCAGCCTAATATCTTTGTTGACTTGTTGCTACTGCCATCATTCCATTCATCTGTCTGTTGTCATTGTTCTTGTTACTGGTTTCATCATTCTTGTTCACCCTCTTCAATAACTATATGTGATATGTCAAACAACTTCCACTGTGCAGGGAAAGGCCTACCAATTTGTTTGTTAGCCAGCTAACTCACCACCATATTGCCTGCAGCACTTTTCAGGAATTTTTTGTTATTGAGTTCATTGATTTTAAATTAGGTTTGGTTTGTCTGAGGGAGAGGTACCAGCTAGAGGCTGCCTATAAAGGAGGCCCAGCCTCAGGAGCATCCACCATGGTCGCTACCAGCTCCTGAGGATGATATATCCTTGCGTGGAACAAATAATTATGATAAAGGAGATCGTGGACAGCTTGCAATGAGATATATATCAATTATTTTTATGCTTATGTGCAAATCTTTATGGATGGTTCGAAGGATCCAGAGTCAGGAAAAGTGGGCGTAGCATATGTGATCCCAGAGTTTGATATAAAGTTTTCTGCAAGAGTGACTGATCGTTAATCAGTGTTTTCAGCGGAGCTGTTAGCAGTTATGATGACATTGCAATGGGTGGAGCAGATTAAGCCGCTGAGAGTGATAATGTGTACAGAATAACTGTCAGCTTTAGAAAATTTTAAATTGGGTAATGTAAGTGAAAGGTATGATCTTGTATGTGAAATAATGATTCTTCTTCAGCCTATTCAAGATATGGGGTCTCATGTTAGATTTGTCTGGGTGGGAATGAAATGGCAAATAAGTTTGCGACACAGGCTTTAAGGGCAAGCATTGTATCTACTCACTGTAAAATTGCTTAATCAGAGGCTGTCGTTAATTTAGAAATATATATATTAAAAAAAAAACTATGGCAGTATAGATGGGATGGGGGAGCCGAGGGGAGGGATTTTTATCGTGTGAGTCCCCAGGTTGGGTTGGGATGTCAAGGAGGAAGATGCAGGAAAGAAGAAGCAAATACTCACAAGATTACGAATAGGTCATGCAGGATTAAACAAAACATTGCAGTTGATGGGACAGCATGAATCTGGGTATTAGAGCACATTCTGATTAGATGCATGGCCTTTGATAGAGAAAGACATATTTTAAGAAGCAGGGTGGAGGGCATGCAGGAGACTTTTTGTTTGCAAGATATCTTAAATAAGCTGTCTTATCATAGAGTTGTTAAATATTTATTTGAGTATCTTAGGATTTATTAATACAATTTAGTAGTAGTTTTTTTTTCTTTTCCGTAGCTTGCATGCTACACTTCTTACTAGACTTGTGAGCTATACAGTTGATCTTTCACATACACGAAGTATCAGGAGGGTGGCGATAGTGCGCTGTAATTGTCTGCATCCGGCCTTAAAATATGCATTAAACAAGCAAAGAAAAAGAAGAAGAAGAAGAAGGTGCATTAAAGCAATGTCTAGTATGCATAGAAGAACCATAAACTGTAAAAAGAACGCTGGGTGAGTAGAACCGATTAAGCTGACAGCAAAACAAGCAGAGGGTAAATTGTAAATTGTAGCCTGGCTTTTTTCTTGTGTTTGCTCAGTTTTTGGTTTACTGCTTTGAGGATTCACTATCTATATATATATATATATATATATATATGTAAAATTCTGCTTTTAAGTGTGTCTTTTCCCTCCGCTGCTTGTCATCCTTACCATAGTGCCTGACCTTTACATTTTTGTGCTTTTCAGAGTTTTGTCAATTTCTGTACTTTGCTTCAGTCTATCCTTGTTTAATTACCATTTTTGTATTAGCATTTAGGGTCCTTCTAAACCCCTAAATCCAGAAACATTATTTTTACAATTTTTTCACTTTTTGGCCATACAACGCCATACCTCCAAATTTGTGTTCTTTTTAGATTTTTGTCCATTTCTGTACTTTACTTTAGTCTATCCCCATTTTTTTGCACTAGTATTTAGGGTCCTTCCAAAGCCTTGAATCCAGAATAGACAAATTCAAAATGTTTTCACTTATTTGCCATACGCCGCTAGCCACGAACGGCAGCCGTCAACACACACCGAAGTTGATCATAAGAAGCGAGGAGCACCAGTCACATATTATGTGCAAATTTATGTAACATCCATTTTTTTGGTTTTGATTTATTTATGCATTATGTGAGCTTAAAACATGAAGCTCTCATCCATAGTTTCCCTTAAATATCCAAATATCACATAAACAAAAGATTTAGTTTTAAAACAGAAAAACTATGCTTGTGTGTTTTTTAAAAATTTTTTTTTATCTCTTTCTGTTAATAATAAATATAACTATATTATATATAAATATAACTATAAATAATAAATAACCACACTATTCATTTGTTATATTGATTTGGTTTTAAAACAGAATAACCAAGGATTGAAGATTGTCGCTCAACTTTCAATGTTCTTCTTTTTCATCAGTAAATAACCTGAATTTGTACAGACTGCCAACAGATGACAGTGTTGGACTTTCATTCACATTTTATTTGCTGTCACGCTATTTGAATAGTATTACGTTGTAAGTTTTTATATGCACAGAATGTGTCAACGTAATTCTGTAAATCACTTTGTGACTTGCTGCACCTTCTAGTTGAATTAAAGCTTTAAAAAGATTTTAAGACACAGTAGAGATGACTGAAGATGACCAACGCTTATTGCTGCAATAGGTTTTATAGGGGAAAAAAAGCTTCACCTGACAAAAAACACAAACATTACAGAAAACAATAACTTCAAAAAAATATATGGATAATGCATACAGTGCTGCAGCTAACCCTAACCCTACATGGATTTGCACAATCATCCTTTAACATTGCTGACTCTTTAGGTCTTTTTCATTGCCACGGTAAAGTGTCTATAAAGATAATGACATAGTTGTCTGACTTCTTTGATGAATCAAGGTCATTCCTGCATCATTGGTTTGCTTCAGGCAAACCAACAATATCCAGCAAAAGGAAGAGGGAGGTAAGGGAGACGTAAGCAGATGGGAATTAGTGGTCCCAGTAAACACCTGGAGCCTGAGGGGAAATTAGATGATCTAAAACACATGCAAGCTTACTGCACCTTATTCATTATTTTCACTTGAGTTAGCTAAGCTTCACCTTAACTAATGCTTTTTTGTGAAATATGATTTTTTGTAATTCCCAAAGACATTCAGATGTTCACTTTGAACCTGAACATCTTATGTAATTTGCTGCAATAGGTAGAAAAAACATCTTTTGATGGAAAAAGTCTGGTTCTGCAGCACAAGACCATCATATGTGCTTTACAACAAAAGAGGCTTTTCATTCCAAACTGCAGGGTGGATACTGATTTTCTAAAAGCTATTGATTGAAAAAGGCACAGCTGAGGAGCACGAGATGAGCTATGAATGAATGGAGACAGCACAGTCTCACTTCCAACCGTCTTCCAGCTGCTGAAGCTCTATTGCTCCCTGGAGTCGATTGAGGGGGCTGGATAAGGAGCATCAATGCATAAGTTATATCTCACAGGATTAAAAGAAAAGTGCAGTCACTTCGATAAGAGCTACAGCATATTGGCTTTTAGATATGTTGGTTGATTAACTTACATGTGCTCCAGTCCCTGGAGGATTTACACTGCCGACCGGAGCTGAAAACCTGCTCGGTTCTTTAATGCATGAGGATGACTTACACTTACAGGTAAAAGCCAGTGAATTAGAATATTTAGAAAAACTTGATTTATTTCAGTAATTGCATTCAAAAGGTGTAACTTGTACATTATATTTATTCATTGCACACAGACTGATGCATTCAAATGTTTATTTCATTTAATTTTGATGATTTGAAGTGGCAACAAATGAAAATCCAAAATTCCGTGTGTCACAAAATTAGAATATTACTTAAGGCTGATACAAAAAAGGGATTTTTAGAAATGTTGGCCAACTGAAAAGTATGAAAATGAAAAAAATGAGCATGTACAATACTCAATACTTGGTTGGAGCTCCTTTTGCCTCAATTACTGCGTTAATGCGGCGTGGCATGGAGTCCATGAGTTTCTGGCACTGCTCGGGTGTTATGAGAGCCCAGGTTGCCCTGATAGTGGCCTTCAACTCCTCTGCGTTTTTGGGTCTGGCATTCTGCATCTTCCTTTTCACAATACCCCACAGATTTTCTATGGGGCTAAGGTCAGGGGAGTTGGCTGGCCAATTTAGAACAGAAATACCATGGTCCGTAAACCAGGCACGGGTAGATTTTGCGCTGTGTGCAGGCGCCAAGTCCTGTTGGAACTTGAAATCTCCATCTCCATAGAGCAGGTCAGCAGCAGGAAGCATGAAGTGCTCTAAAACTTGCTGGTATACGGCTGCGTTGACCCTGGATCTCAGGAAACAGAGTGGATCGACACCAGCAGATGACATGGCACCCCAAACCATCACTGATGGTGGAAACTTTACACTAGACTTCAGGCAACGTGGATCCTGTGCCTCTCCTGTCCTCCTCCAGACTCTGGGACCTCGATTTCCAAAGGAAATGCAAAATTTGCTTTCGTCAGAAAACATGACTTTGGACCACTCAGCAGCAGTCCAGCTCTTTTTTTCCTTAGCCCAGGTGAGACGCTTTTCGCGCTGTTTCTTGGTCAACAGTGGCTTGACACGAGGTATGCGGCAGTTGAAACCCATGTCTTTCAAGCGTCTCTTGGTGGTGGATCTTGAAGCACTGACTCCAGCAGCTGTCCACTCCTTGTGAATCTCCCCCACATTCTTGAATGGGTTTTTTTTCACAATCCTGACCAGGGCGCGGTGATCCCTATTGCTTGTACACTTTTTCTGACCACAGTTGTTCCTTCCCTTTGCCTCTCCATTAATGTGTTTGGACACAGAGCTCTGAGAACAGCCAGCCTCTTCAGCAATAACCTTTTGTGTCTTTCCCTCCTTGTGCAATGTGTCGATGGTCGCCTTTTGGACAGCTGAGTATTGTACATGCTCATATTTTTCATTTTCATACTTTTCAGTTGGCCAACATTTCTAAAAATCCCTTTTTTGTATCAGCCTTAAGTAATATTCTAATTTTGTGACACACGGAATTTTGGATTTTCATTTGTTGCCACTTCAAATCATCAAAATTAAATGAAATAAACATTTGAATGCATCAGTCTGTGTGCAATGAATAAATATAATGTACAAGTTACACCTTTTGAATGCAATTACTGAAATAAATCAAGTTTTTCTAAATATTCTAATTCACTGGCTTTTACCTGTATACTCTTACACTTATAATGAAACTGAAGTCAAGGAATAGAGTTGACACTATTTAATACAGACTAGAGGTTGACCATATATCGGCCTGATATATGGAGTTTTTTCAAGATCGGCCATTGTGATTTTTTTTTTTTTAACCCATCACCTGCCCTCCGTAAGTAAGAAACGCTTTATTATAGAGAGGATATAAAAAGAGAGGGCAGTGTTACACCTAAGTGAGGGGGAAGGGAACAGGGAGGAGAGACTCAAGGTAGGAAATGGAAAGGGTGGGGAAGAGTTGATTATTTTCATTACTTGCACATTGTATATTGTTATCGTGCTTTACTGCTACGTACCCGTCCTGTACTTTTTGTTTTACTTGGTTGTGTACAGTTATATTTAAAGTTCAATAAATGTTAAAAGTTCTATTGGTGTATTTAATTTAACGTCTAACATATACATTTATATCATATGAGTGTTTCAATTGTCTTTCATAATCAATGTGCTTTAAAAAAAGTATATCGGCTTCGAATATTGGCTTTAGATATCGGCCATTAGCTGAATTTTTTTTTTTTAAATTGGTATCGGCGTCGTCCTTTGAAAATCCTATATTGGTCGGCCTCTAATACAGACACGTTTTACAAGTGAGAACAGGACTATTCAGCGCTGGCTCTGTGAGATACGGAAGTCAGAGAGGAAGAATGCTGCCTTCCCCCGGCTTTATCTTCTTTGCTCCTCCTCTTCCGCCGGGCCCCCCGCCCCTCTGACCTGTTATCAGTAGCAATGTGTGTGTACCGGATGTGCAACGTGGAGTGACTTTATGTGCTGTTAAGTGTAATGTGCAAATAATGTCTCTAAATATCCTTCAGATGAAAGTGATTATATCTATTTTTAATATGCCCTGGTTTGCTGTAATTGACATCACAAACAACACGTGGTTTCATCTCCCAGACATGAGAACATTGATACACATAGTAACTCATATATGTATGCAGCCATTATCTGACGTTGGAGCAGCTCAGTGCAGATGTCAACTCAATGCATATCAATATGGCTGACATATGGTCCTTGTTGTTGCTTATATAATGAAAATCATTTTCTCTCTCTCCCCACATACACACTGACTGAGTAGGAGGGAGGAGCTTTCACTTACCATTGGCATCCAACATGACAGTGTCCATTTCTGAACACTTGCTGAAGTGTCCCTCCTCAAACTCCTTTTATTCTACTCTATTTCTCCAGATGTCCAACTGTCAAGCAGTAGCCTTCTAACATACTGAAAGACTTCCGTCAATGTGTTTCTTACATGTAAACATGAAAAGGTTAAATACAACCCTGACATTCCAGATACTTCTTCAAAGTGTAACGAAGAAAAGGTATACCAAATATACCGTACCAAATGTGAACAGTTGCTTATTGACATGGGTGTACTACAAGCCAAATGTCTGCACTGAACTGGAAAAGCTGTAGAGCTCCCAAGTTTGGACAATAAGCTAAATAGATGTTGACATTTCTACCACTGGAACAAATTAGGTGTGAACAAGTAGGAGGGGTGGAAGGTAGGAGTGTGACGATACCTCGATACGGCGATATATCACGATATTTTCCCGCACTATCGATTATCGATATGCTCCCGCTAAGTATCGATTTTTTTTTTCAAAACCTTCTCTGCTTTTCCACTAAAATGTGCAGGTACGTCTTCACAGAAATGTTGTCACTGTTTGTTGAAGGAACCAATATATTGTTTACTGGAATATTGCACTATAATGTGTCACTGGTAAGAAAGACTCTAGTTTTTGTTTACATAAAGCACTATTGGAGATACTTATTAGTTTACATTGGTATGTTGACACTTATTTACAGAAATGTTGCACTAAAATAGTGTCACTGTTCATAGGGCACTTTTTCAATTTATTGTCTTTCAGAGATATAAAATAAAAATTGTAATTTTCACTTAATCTTTTTTTTTCTTGTTATGTCATAGATTATCGTAGATTGATTTCTGACCAATATATCAATAATTACAAATCATGAGATAATCGTTATCGTGAGCTTTGTATCGTGTATCGTATTGTGAGGTACCCAGAGGTTCCCACCCCTAGTGGAAGGTAAAAATGATCAATTGATAAAAGTTATTCAAGTAAGCATGGTTATTGAGAGGTATTATTTGGCACTTCAGTAGCCTTTAAATATGAAGTACACTGTATGTTGGGAATGACTTGGTTATTTACCTGATTTTTGTGGGAAATACTTGGAGCTACCTGTGCTGATGGAGCTGTATAGTTTGACTCCTGCTAATAGGAGTCTATTCAAGCAGTTCGTCTGTGACTGTTGGGGAAGATGGACGTCAGTGTAGCTGTGTACACTTGATGGCAAACAATGGTTAACACTAGACCACATGCTAGATACATTGCATGTGAAACCTGGAGTCGCCATTTATTACCTATTTGGAACATTTGAATCTCTCCGAGAATTTATTTACCTTTTTGTTTCTTTTTTCTTGGAATTATACTGCACACTTTTGTAACTTGTCATTCTTTGTGAAGAAACAAAAGCATGGATATGTGTCTGAGAGGTTGTGTCGTTGTTGTGTGTGTTGTAAAAGCTAAAAAAAAAACATGAAAAGGTTCGGTCAGAATTGGATATGATAACCAGGATAGATTTAGTGCAGTGATAACTTTTCGGCTCAGGCTGCCCTTCCTTGTAAAAATGTAGAAAAGTTTCAATCCCACAGCCTATGACCACAGTGTAGCTATGATCTGACATTTGCTTCCAGCAGGATAATGTACCAAGTTGCAGACCTCATATCGTCTTGTTTTTCTGCAAATGAAAAACAAGTTAGCAGCACTAAAATGGCCTCCACATTCACTATTCAGTGCAGCATTTTTGTGGTGCGATAGGATCACACTATGGATGTGCCATTACTGAGGAAGGAATGGGGCATTTCTGAAGGCAAGAGAGGCTCAAACAGGCACTAGCATGGTTTTCTTAACAAAAGGTATCGTGAGAATTTATTTATTTTTTTCATCACACTTAATATACTGCATTCTCCGTTTGTATGTCATTGCACTCCAATTTCCCCAAAATAAAATAAAAAGTCAAAAGTTACCAAAAAAATGTAAAAGTTCCTCTGGGATTCTGGTAACTCAGTAGGATTTGAAATTGCATTGCCCCAGAGCGTCAGACTGTGACTGAGGTGAAAAAGAAATGGTCAGACATGAAAGCGGAGGAGAAAATGTGTGGAGCTTACCCTCACAGACAAAAAGCTGGAGAATCATTGGGGAATCCTTTGGTGTTATAACGGAGGCTGAGGGGGACACAGATGCACTAAATGCACCAGAAACATGGGATTAAATTGTATGAACAAGTAGTAAAACACCGTTGGTACCATACGTAATTCACAATATTTAATTTCAAGTAAAACCATAATCTTCATCAGTCCCAGGGTGTTTACTGGTCGGTGGTGAGTGAAGCCGGGGGCACCGCAGCCTCGTCCGTCCTCTCGCAGCACCTCGTCCTCATGGGGCATTCCTGCCAATAGGTCTCGCTGGTCTCTAAAGATCCACTCCCTTCCTTTTTATAACAGCTACAGGTGTTGCAGCCAAGTGATCAGCAGTTTTGGACAATGATCATTTGATTTTAATTCTAATTATTATTAATATAAAACTGTATTTGTAGGCGCGCGCACATCACTCACTTCCTGGGGCGTCAGTATAATTTTTTCCTCCTTTGTTTTTTGCAAATAAATCCTTCATATATGATATGTATTGTGAAATGTGCAATGTTCGATTATTTCACACAGATGTATCAATTTCACAGTGGTGTAATTTCATCCTTCTCCTGTTGGGGTCGGAGTTAACCGTTTCTCATGATTTTGTGCTTACGGCAGGGTCAGAGCCGCCATAAAGGTGTGCACATTATTTCGCCAAGTTTGTTTTTTATAAGTCCCAAACGTTGCTTATAAGTGGTGTACGCTTTCTTTTGTACGTACGCAGTGTTTATAAATGAGGCCCCAGGAATGAGAGTTTCAATCTTGTTTGTGTACCATTCTATTTCAGATCTGTTTTATTCTGTTCTGGAAGGCCTGCTCTACAAGTGTCAGATTCTGACAGATAATGACTCAGAAGCAGAGAGAGTCCACAAGGTGTTTATTTTAAAACAAAAAATACAGGTTGGCTCAGTAAAAAAAAAAAATGGTAAGATTTGAAAGTGCTGTGGAAAACAGGCTGCAGGTATGGCTTGCAGACTGCAGGATATGTGAGGATAAGGAGCTGCTGCTGTCCGAGCAGGGCGTTTAAGTTGGAGAACCTGCCACAAAGAATAGAGAAAGGGACGAGAGTGAGAATGGGCAAAGGTATTCTAGGACTTACAGACTTAAAACTAAAAGGGCAGAAAATAGATTAAACAACAAACTCACCCTGACAGGAAATGTATACACACTGTGAGCTCGATGAATTCATTGGATTCACTTGTGCTATAGGCCGGAAATTGGACTGAGGAAAGGAAACACATGGAAACCAGGAGGTACAATAAGTCAAGAAATTGACAGGACATGACACTCATCTACAAGATGACAAAGTGACTCCTGATATACCTGATATACTCTTTAAACAGGGGAATAACTTTTCAGAATTCATTATATTTGAGCTGCATTTATGATCAATCAGTCCCTTATTTAGAATTTCTCTGTTCTTTATATTTTTAAGGCAATGAGTTTAACCAGTATTTCTCAAATGATGGTACATGTACCCTTAGGAGTACGCTATGGCTTATTATTAAAAATAAAGGGATTTATGACGTGAATTTTTCGTTATAAATGATCATCATAATGATGATGATGATGAAAATGTATCTTGATTAGAGCATTACCTAAAAATACAAGCCGAAATTATAATTGTAAAAACTGTACAAATAAATCTATGAAGGAGTGTTTCATTCAACTTATTTACAAAATGAGAATCTTTAAATTGTGTATTATCACTCATTCATTCCATCATTATGCTCTATAGTTGTTTATTCAAAGTATTATGAGCAAAATGTTGTGGCCGTACAAAGGTTGATTCAGAAATAAGAGAAAAGGGTACTTGAGCCAAAAAAGGTTTGGGAACCACTGAGTTAAACAATGAGTTAAAACAGTAACACTCCGTGTTTGATTCCCTACATATTTAAATTTTTTCTACGTGAACTCAACAGAGGCCTTCTATTGGACATATTCGTCTTAAAAGTTTCTCAGACCTGTAATACAACCTGCAACAAATTCTCTTAGGCTTGGTCTCAGCTGGAGTGGAGCTGCCACAAGGCATCCAGAGGTAAGTCATTGGCTGAACTGAAGTTCTGTCAAGAGGAGCAGACAGGGGGGAAAGCCCTGGCCTTGCTCCCCATGCAGCAGGGGGATTCACTCATTATTTGTGGACATAGTTTATTGGGTCACTTCCATTCCTGTGCTCGTCTGCTCACTGGAGCTCGATTGTATGGGTCTTTGAACGGAGGCAGCCTGATTAACTTGATGTTGTGTGCACCGATATGCGTCACTGGACGAGAGATACACAATCTTGCAAAATGACTGAACCCACTTGCCTGACTTCAATAGGGGGCACCAATGCAACTCGTTAAAGGCAACAAATAGGTCAATGGGAATCAGTGTAATGTCCCGGAGGTCATCAATATTTGTGCTTTATATGCTGGATGGTATAGCAAACGGGAGTGAAATCTTTCAAATGAAGCATACAAGCTGAAATCTTTGACTCATTATGATTGCATGTTGACGTTTAAACATCACTTCTACTCTAAATATTCAACAGATCTTAAGAGAACAAGGATCTTTTTCCAGTGACTCATAAAATCTCTTGGCTGGGTCTGAAGAGAGTTCACAGCTTGGGTTACAATAACTAGGTCACTTACATAAGGATGCTTTGTGACTTGGTTTAAAACATCTGGTACAATAATTTAATACCAATAACTTACAAAATTTTAGTTTTTGCAAACAACCAAATATTTCATGACCACCATTGATGAAATCTGTTTGTTTAAGCTTTCTCTTCTTTTTTTACCACTCAAGGTACGCTACAGATTAGAGCATGTAACAAGCTAACATAGCAGGCTTACGTGATGTAGCTTTGTGGATAAACAGCACAGTGGGAACACTTTTTTATTAAGGGTAAAAAAAAAAAAATGAGATCAATATTGACTCAAGTATGTCAGTATACTCTAACGAGGAAAGAAAAATGGGTTCTGGCCAGTTTTGTTAAAAGTGTTTTTTACAGGTTGTGGAAACAATTGGTGTAATGTACTTTTAATGTAAACATTTTTGTATCTTTCTTTTAGTTAACCTTGGGATACAATGGCAAGAGTATAGGCTGCCTTATACCCCCAGTAGGATGTGTTTAAGGTGCAGTTCACATCTTTCAGATCCCTCTCTCCCCTCCCTCCCCGCTGCTCTCTTGCCCTGCCTCCAAAAGTTTCCAAAGTCCCTCCCTTAGAGGAGCTAACAAGCTAACGTTAGCCAGACAGCAACATCACAGTAATATATGAATTCTCTGTTAAAAGCATATTACTTCTCTCTCTCTATGTGCACACTCCTCAGCAGCAGCAGCAACAACTCAGTGTCTCTTACAGTAGCCACACGGAGGCTGCTGCGCGCACATGAATACATACAATACAGAGTTCTAGAGTAACAATTACAAATCAAACATAATGTAAATCAAGCAGCAGTAATTACCTTTCAAGCGGAAAAGTCACCATTTCTATCTTCTACTCCTCCAGACCATACACTGTGAAAAAGACGGCGCTCTAGCTCCAGGAAAGGGGGGGGCTTGTGAGCAACAGCTGTCAGACAGTCCATCAAACACAACCCTGGCTCTGATTGGTTCTTTTTGCTCGGTCGCGGTGCATTCTGGCAATCTGCCAAAGGCTGCAGGAGCAGCAGGGGGACTCAATGAGTCTGTTCACACAAACTACTAGTTTGATGTAAAGCTGTCTTTACATAGTGACAGCTTTAGCAAATGTCACGGGCCCCTGTTATGGGGCCATTTTTGTAACAAAAATGTTTTTGTGTGTGCTTATACAATCTGTGTGACTGTACCTTGATCCGTGTGTTTCAATCTGTGTGTGTAGAATTGCAATGTGTAAAACCATTTGTGTGTGCACTGAGGAACGCTTCCCATCACGTTGATGCCGCAGGGACGCACAGCTCTGTTTCCTGACGCGCGCCTCTTACCTACACGTCAGATTCATTTTTAATTAATTTAGAAGCATCATGATTTCAGCTTTAGTATGATAGTAAATATGTTCCTGGAGGCGGTGGGCTTTGCAGCTCGAGCCAGGGTGACAAAGATGTCGTTCTAAACTTCGTCCTCTGAGATGAGGATTTCAGAGGTCACGTCATTATCGTGCCCACAGTCCAAATCCAGAATATCCTCTCCGGGCGGGGGGACAAAAGCGATGTTGTACTGGGAGCCGGCGGAGGCTCTTCATGGTGAAGGCGGCGCAGTGGTGGCAGAACCCTGGGAGCCTTCAGGGCCTGTTGGGCATGTTCCAGCCCGAGGCACCAGGAGCAGATTTAAAACCAGAAACAGAAAAACAGAAAAACCAAAAACCAAACAAGCAGCATTTTTCTGTTTTAAAATTAAATCTGGTTCCGTTTGTGTGATATTTGGATATTTAAGGTAAACTAGGATGAGCGCTTCGTGTTTTAATCTCACCACACAGAGGACACACAGACAGACTTTTATTCTGCTGCGTTTGATAAAATGATCTTTTATCATGTTTTCCACCTCACACTGATGGCAGAGGCGCATGAGTCACATTACTGGTGAATTAAAACGTTATTAATACATTAATAAATCAAAACCAAAAAATGGATGTTACGTAAAATATGCACGTGTGGAACCAGAGGAGGTGTAATGAATGGTCGACTGGTGCCCCTCGTTTTGTTATGATCAACTTCCGTGTGTGTTGACGGCTGCTGTTAGCAGTATTTACTGTATAACGTACAAAATTTTTTTTTTTTTACTACCCTAAAAAAGCTTTTTTATGCAAAAGTGTCAAATGGTAGAAATTCTATCCTAACATCTATTGTTCCTCTCACCAGCCTCACAGTTGATAGCCAGTCACCAGTTTATTTTGATAATCTTTGGACCGTAACACCGTGAAACAAAACTACAGCGTGAGCAGCTTTTTACAAGCTAAGACATTCACATACTGAATGAAAACATGAGCAGAAAACTGCTGAAATAAATCCTAAACAGTCCTATTGTGTGAGGAGACCTGGTCCAGGAACTGTGGAGGGAAACCAGGTGCAGCGGACTTCAGTTCTCGCTCTTATTTCTCTATAAATATCACACAAACAGAACAAGTTTTTAAAAAAAATAAATTAATATATAAACAGAAAAAAGTTGCTTATCTGGTTTTTGATTTTTCTGTATTTTTGTTTTGTTTTAAATCAGAAAAACAAAATAACCACACTATTTGTTATTTTGATGGAATAACCAAAGAACGAAGGGTACACGGAGTCCTAATACTATATAAACACAGCCACAAAAACAAAGTTAGCTCACTAGCATACCTCTGATGAAGTGGTCTCTACAGACACAGGCATCAGCAGACTCTGCTCCTTCTGACCGCAGACAAAGGTTCAAAATCCACGACTGGGGCAGTCGTAAACTCCACAAAACATGGGCATTTTGATGATTTCAGACTACAAATTCTCTAGTTTCCTGCCCTCCATCAGAATTTAGCACTTTCGCTTTGTCACGTGAATCAACAGAGCAGGCCATAGACATACACATTGCAACAGCTCTAGGGTATGTTCAATAGCACAAATGTAAAACAATTACACCACAATATATTATATCTATGCAGCAGACTCCCGTCCGCTGTCAGTGAATGGACACAGTCAGTTGCAATAATCAATCAGATATCTTTGATTAATAAAAAGAGAAGAGTGGCGAGGCACAGTAGGTCAGCTGGGGGACACTGTCCGCAAATGCTCCCCCATGATGCCGGCACTGTCCCACAGTGAGACATTGAAACAAATGTTATGAAAGAGAAAATTCACTTTATATTAAATTTAATTAAGGTAACTAAAATTTGGGTAATTCAACATTTTAAAATTATTTACTAGAGTGTTAAAATCTGGTGCAAAGATAATTTGTTTTTTGGTTTGATGCAAAAAACGCTCCATTATACCTTTAATCCTTACATGTTTGTCTAGAATTTATGCAGAGCCTAAAATCCCATTTTACTTTAATATCAACTTGTTCAAATGTACCATTATGTCTAAAGCAGGTCAGGTCACCGTGTGAGTGTGAGTCATGACGGACAGAAAGACTGGAGCACAGATCAAGTTGGGGGTCAAGTAGGTGAAGGGAGCAGGTGACTCAGTTCCTGTTCAGTGGAGCACATAGTTTTAAAGCCAAGACTTCAATACAGCACAGGACAGCATAACACACCAATGCCACACTTAATATAGAATGGACGAATTGGGGATGACGGACATTGGAAGGACTGAGAGAAACAAAGGGAAATAACACCAGAGAAGTTGTAAGGACAGCATTCATATGAAAAATGTAACACATAACTACTAGACCCGATGATGACCTGATACTAAGATACTGGGAAGTGAAGGACCTGATATTAGATCTTCACTTCCCAGCCCTCCCCCGTCACTTCTGGTGTTCCTCAGGGCTCCGTCCTGGGCCCCCTTTTCTTTACTGGTACCAAATCTATCCTCCCCAAAACCGTGTCCCCCTCCCCTCAGATCAAGTCTGTGTGTGATCCTTGACAGCTCCCTATCATTTCGCTCCCAAATCAGTAACATAACCTGGTCTGCAAACTTCCACCTACGCAACGTCAACTGTCTCTGTCACCTATCACTCCTCATTCCACTGCCATCCTGGTTCACAGCCTCGTCACTTCCCGGATCAATTTTTGTAACTTACTCCTTTTCGGTGTTCCTCACAAATACCTCCATAAACTCCAACTGGTCCAGAACTCTGCAGCCCGTATCATCACCAGAAACCCCTACTCTGACCACATCTTCCCTGTCCTCCAGCAGCTCCACTGGCTCCCCATCAAATTCAGAATACATTTCAAAATCCTCTTTTACACTTTCAAGGCCATCCACAACCTTGCTCCCCCTTCCTATCTGTCTGAAGTCCTTCATATTGTCACTCCCTCTTGCTCCCTCAGGTTTTCATCCTCCATTCGCCTCACTGTACCCACTGCCTGCCTCAGTACCATGGGGAGCAGAGCGGCTGAAAGCTCTGCTCCTAAACTCTGGAACTCCCTCCCCGGACATCAGAAATATCAACTTCTTACCCCTCTTCAAATCCAGACTCAAAATCTATTTCACCTACATTGCTTTTCTTTTGTCTTCTTTGTACTATACTGTTTTTAAGTATTGCACTGTTTTTATTATGCTGTTTTTACTGTAAAGTGTCCTTGGGTGACCTGAAAGGCACTTTTAAATAATAATAATAATTATTAATATTATTATTAATAAACAAAGACACAATCGCTAGCAAAACATTACATTCACCCTTAAGGTTTAATAGACCTAAACTTCCCCTATTATGAGTCAGCATAATTGTTTTTGGAATTAGAGGAAACCAGAACAACTGGAGAAACAAGACACACATTAGCACTGGAGTAATTTGTGTAGTGAAGTGTATTACTTTACTGATGTTTTCTAAAACTGTATAAAACACAAACATGCACACAAAAAGAAAGAGAACAGACAGAAAAATCAGAAAATCCATTCTGGCAAAAACAAGGACTGCTAGATCATAGAAGTTTATAATAAGCAGTGGTGGGTAGAGTAAACAACAATGGTACCCAAGTTAAAGTACTGTTACTTCATAATATATATACTCAAGTAGAATTAAAAGTACTCGTAAAAATAAGTACTTGAGTAAGAGTAAAAAAGTACCTTGTAAAAAAAAAGTACTGAAATAGTGAGTAACTTCAGATGCAATTTATTACTTCCAAAAGGATTCCAAAGGCTTGGATACATTCAGTAAAAAAACATAGCCTGCATAAAAGAAAAAACAGAATCAAAACAATAAAGTGTGTATATCAGTGGTTCTCAAACTTTTTCAGTCATGAAGTGAACAAATACGAAATGAAACATATAATGGAAACAATTTTTATTGTATCATTTTGGTTGACAAAATAAGAGCTAGAATAATCGCTTGGTTTTACACTGCGTCAATTTACCAGAGGAAACCATATGTATCAAGTGTGACGTGAACTGTTTAGTAATCAAATCATACAGTAGATTTTTGTGGACGCCAAAACTGATTGTAACTTTGATGGCATTCATAGGTTTACAGGAACACAACGGTTGAAGTCACTCTTCATTTAAAATGTATAGTGACTCATCCTTTTCAGAAACTGCACAATTAAACACAAAAGTCATTTTATTTTGACACATAATCTGAAACAAACAACAGTCCACACAAAGAAAAAAGTGTTTCATAATCAGCACCAGTTTAAGACATGGAGTTCCTGCAGCTAGAGCTGAAGTGGGATCAGATGTCAATCAAAAGCAATTATCGCTCACTTGCAAGAATAATATCCCTGCAAACATTAATCACCCCACTTCCCAGATTAAAAAAAAAAAACTCTAGAAGCTAGCATTTCCTCCCTGCTTTTCCGTGGGTTTGCTTCTTTCAAGGGGGCTGTGAGTGGATTGAATAGGTTATAAGAATAATGATTTCTGCTCTAAAGCTGAACCACTTGTTTTCAAGGGCAGCAGTGTTACATAGATTATGTCATTTTGATTTTAATTGGAGATTACATTACAAATGTACAAATCGTCACATACTGTAGGTGATAATAAATTATACAAATTGGCTTCAATCTGCGCTTTACCAGCTATAACCTTTTAATCACCATTTCTAATATGGTTATGAATGTCTTTATTTAAAATAGGTTAACTTATTGGCATTTCCACAGCAGCTAAAAAAAAACACCCCAGGCTTTCAGAGTAAAGCAGAATTCAGCACTATTGGTTTTCTTGCTCAATGCTGCATAAATGCTACTTTGATGAAAAACATACCTAAGTTTAAACATGTCATAGTATTAACTTTACCATCAAATGTTCTGCATCTGTCTACTGGAGCATGGTAATAATGAGGTTCTCAGGAGTCAAAACATGGCCATTACTTTACTTCCTCACAGGGATTTTTCCCCAAGTCAGAAAGGCTTTCACACATAGGCGACTCTATCTAAACTGTACTGTGTTTATCGCTCTACAGCCATTAGAAGCTGTTTCTGTGTGCCCCATCATTAGATTAACTCCCATGGTCTGTCATTGTGTGCATGAGGGCCATACTCATTATCTGCGCCGCTCAACAAAATCCCTTGCTTTCACCTAGTAATTTTAGTCAGGCTGCCTTATCAAGGCAGGAGACAACAGTGAGATGTGGAAGTGCTGCTGCCACTTTCTGCTGGTATTTGTGCCCTGTACAGCCTTGATTACACAAGCGGACATAGAGTGCAGGTTTGGCACAGGGACCGTTCCTGGAGCCAGATTAGGTTCATTAGTTTCTCTGGCTCCTGCCAGGAGAGCACTATGACTGGAGGGACTCAGTCCACAATCATATCAATTATTAGCACTGATTTGTCCTGTAACAAACATATCCTGAGAGAGTGGAGGCATAAAAGTGCCATATTTGTTGTCAATGTGAGTTTAGTCCTTTTTTTTTAAAAAAAAAAATAGGGGTCCCTCATTATTGGTAGAGAAGCAATTAACTGCACACTAGTTAAACCCCTTTTCTACCAATAAGGATACGTTCATTTATGTAATCAGAAAAAAAAATGATTTAATTTTGTGGCGAGTGAAATAATCCAACTAGTCATGAAAAGGAAATGCAGTATTAATTGCTTGAATCATGTACAAATGGAACTGCCTTCTAGTCTATATGCCTTAAAGAAGCTCTTAAATATTTGCCACTTGAGTGTATCAGCTGCCTGCACATGCAATGAAAATCCGCTTCCATGGATGACACTCTAAAGTGACTTTTGTCATTATTCTGCTAGCAGGCAAAAACATGAGTTTTCATGTGTACAACCCTGCTGTATCTTCCGTTGTGCTCAGCATGTGGAATCTGACACCTACAATTTTCCTCAGCATGTGGAATCCCAGGCCTGTGAGATAATGACTTTACAAGAAGAGGTTGTTGCTGCAGACAGGAAAGCAAAATCAACTACTATGTTGGACTCCGGTGTCATGTCTTATCATTTTTGATTACTTGAGCTATTTTTCCGGAACAGTAAAAATATCCCTACCGGAAGAAAATTAACAAGTGCTTCAAGTTTAGTATCATATACTATTTTAGTATCCCATTTAGTGATGTCAGCTCCTGAATAGGATACCTTATTTCCATAATGTGTCTTCTGGACACATTATGGTGTATTGTATAGAATTGTAAACTCAGTGTATTGTCCCACCCATAGTTTTAATAGATGGGTTTGTCCTTTTTGGACAAAAAACAAGTAAATAAAAAATCCCTATCAAACTCACTGTTAACATGACTGCTTCAGTTAGTGCTACGCTTGTTTAGTGCTGTTTTATTTTATTTTGTAATCTCTGTTTGAATGTTGAATTTTTAATCATGCAATCTCACAAACTTTTAACATTCATGCATAGTTCTGGAAAAGTTTTAGGCGCTTCAGATTTATAGTTAAAAAGTTTCATATGGCCTAGACATTTTTTAAAATATTTTAAATAAAATGATGCTGAATTACAACATAATGCAAACCACAGGCAATCACTACAAAATGATGTTCCACCAAATAATTATAGAGACGTGACGAATGGATTTAGTTTTGCTGCTGAATAATATAGATTTACTCTCTTACCTCTATCAGTAATGAGGCACCAGCAGAAAATATCAGACAATATGCATGCAGCAGCAATCCTCACACATGATATGCAGTTTCCAGATAACGTAGGACTGGCGTTGATTGATCTCCTGGACAATACCCGGAGGCTTTGTATACATAATACATAATGAACTGTCTAAATGACTTAGTATTGACTGCACAGGAAACAATACACAGCCACAGTTTATGCAGTTCATGGAAGAAAAAATAAATAACAAAACCTGTTTGGGGAAACAATCTCACTCTGTGGCTGCGTCCCCCCCCAGTGCTGAGGCAAAGAGGCAGTAGGTGCCTAGCTGTCTCCTGTTTGAGCCATGATGTCCCTTCCATGCACTGCTGGGCTGCGTTAAAACCTTCCCCACCAACCCTATCACGCATCTGAACAGCAAACAGTTTCCCTGATATGCGGCTCAGCTCAAAAACTGATCCTTTTCTACACAAAAGCAAGCCATGAGTGGTGCAGAAACCTCCCCTGATGTAAGATTTAAGGCAGCGATGTAGATAACGTTGCCATGCGACAATCCCATAATCAGCTCAGAAGCACAACATACACAACTTTAAATCCCAGATTAGCTTTCACAGCAGTGTTTGTGGTTATGGAAACAGATTTCAGCTGCCACTTGGTTTTGAGAATCCGAGGGTAACTAACTGCAGATGTGGCGTGTTACAATTTTGAGCTGTGAAACACTGTGTTTTATTTTGAAATCTTTGATATGTACTGTTGAAGGCTGTCTTAAATCTTGCAGGGGAAACATCTTGACATCAAAATGAAACTCCATCTGTTTTGACAGAAGAAAAATCAAATTGTCATACTTGCAAGCGACCTTAGTTACCAGATATTAGAAAATACCTGAAATGGCTCCTGCTCACTCACAGAGTCTCACTTTATTGGATCCTGGCTTTTCTCCGATGGCTTTGTCTCTTCCCATGTGTCTTTTGGAGAGCTGAGAAGTGAACAAATACTCATGAAAGTGAGATAATCTATGATAACAATTTAGTGATCTAAATATTTTACCAATAAATACAGCTTTCACATGTCAAAGGTTGTAGATCACCAGAAGGAATGTACACACAAACAGCCAACGGCCAAAATAACATTTAGGGTCATTCATTGGTCAGTTTTGGAGTTTAACATTGTTATCAACAGTGTAAAAGTTCAGCTCCACTATTGGTATAATTTGCTGTCTGTATAGGCTGTGATAGGCTCAGGCATCCTTTGACCTGAAATAGGCACAGCAGGAGGAGGAAGGATGGAGGTTTTCCTGTTTGGCAGGTGTTTAATTACCTTTGCCTCCTGTTTCCCAGTGTTGTTGTGCTGTATGGTAATTATCACACTTCTTGCCGTGATTTTACCGATGCAGTGTGTGTCTTGTTAAACTTATGCTCCCCATGTGCTCTCTGTTTATAGCCTTGTCTCAATATAACAATTCAGAACAACACTTGGCAGCATTCTGGCTTTGAGCAGCTAAAGACTGTCTCGTTTATTTTTTAAATGATGTAATATTACCATTTTTGTGTGTGTTAGTGAAATTGTTTTGGGTTTAAAATGCAAACATGCCTTTTTGCTGTTTGGAAAATCATGCTTTTAGGTCCTGATTCCTGCCACTCTGCACTCAAACCTTCCATCATTCTTGGTTAAACATCGAAACAGAAATCGGTCAATTACTTTCTTGGGATAAGAAAACAGTTTATATTCATTGCATTTCTTAGAACTATTCTTTCATACTGTGAATATCCCCCTATAAATCTATGGTATGTGAAATTTTAAATAGTGTCACTTGTGCACTTCTTATCTCCACATGAACATTTTTAGGCTGTTGGCTGTTGCAGGGAGATGGCACTTTTAGCCAGGACTCCTCCCATCCTCAGCTTGCCTGACGAAAGAAATAAATTCAGAGCTTTTCAGAAAAAACCACATTGTGTTTCTCAGCATAGAGTCATCCTAGAATGACTTCAGCCCTAAATATGGATAGGATAGAAAGATCCAGGGGCGCAGGCATTTGACTGTGACTCTGGGTAAATAGATCATGTGGTGGGGTCTAGTTTGTCATGCTCTGGCATTAAACACAAGAGTTTAACAGAGAGAAAAACCAGTACCTTTATGCAGTATCCTTAAATGTGGCTATTTGTGCACAAATGAGTTCCTGATATTTATTATTTATTTATCAGCTTTTAATAAGCTAACACAATTTCAAACTATAAGTTAGTCCTTATTAAAGAATAAAAGCAAACAGAAAGTAACCAACAGTTTGAATAATAAAATGGAGAAAAGGTTATGTTGAGGTTTTGTTAATTCAGACAAGGTTTTTTTAATCTCCTGACATGTTTCCTCAAACCTGAACTTAACATACTGTTAAAAAAAGAGAAGAAAAAAATGAATCTTGCTGGAACTATTACATGAAAGTCAAGTGAAACGTCAAAGGAACCATCAAAGGTGATCAGCAGAACTCCTTGTCTAAATAAACAAAAACTCAACTTAACAAACTGTTAAAAAAGAAGACAAAATGAATCTCGCTGAAACTATTACGTGGAGAAAATGTTTCTGGTTTGGACTTATTTTTCCGACACAAAATTTGAGTAAAGTTATCGGTCACATATTGAGCCTCAGTTGCCACAACTACAATTCTGAACCTGGGCTATTCTCTGACATGAGTACAGGACCTGTGTGGCTCAATTAGTCCAGATTCACAAACAGATGAAGGAAATGTAACTTTCTGTTGTGGTGATGAACAAAAAGTCCAACTTCAATTACAAAAATCAGTTTTTGGCTTTTAAAAATGCACTTTAAAACTGGGATATGTAAAAAGAAGCGTTGATGAATTACAAATGACATCAAAGAACTGAAACACTAAAAAAACACAGATCAATCGAGATGATAACTTCTGAATCAATAAAACATAACTAAATAACCCACCACTTACATTTTCATTTGACTGCCAAAACGCTTGCGCAGAAAAAAAGCTAGCGTAGAGAGAACCATCATGGTGGTGCACATGGTCAAGGCACACCTAGCACCGGTCCACACACCAACAACACTAACTGCTGTGCAGCAGGGTCCTCACTGAGAGCCTCGACTGTTGCTGTTGCTTATCTTCCTTTCTGGGTCAAGAACAATAAGGGATTAGTGCATCTCCGATTAGAGAAACTGACCTGCTGCATTACCAAAGCTCTGCGCCGTACAACACACCTTCAATGACAATATGTTTTCAGACTTGATTTCAAATTCAGCCTCTGCACCCACTCTTCACAACATTTACTGCTATAATATTTCATGTCATTTAGAGCCCAGTTCCCTTTCACATGATCATCAGCAGCAGCCTCCACACCTGCCGCTCATTACTTTAATAAAACCAACCTCACAGGACCCGCAGAGACTGTAGACTCAGACTTTGTGTCATCTCATTTTCAGTCTGATTATTTGTCTCTCTTTAGGGATCTAATAACTATCAGAGATGAAAAAAGTAGCCATGACCACCAAGCATCAAGGTTCTGTGACTAAGTGTCTGAAATATATTTGGCATCATTTGTCTTTTGGACTCAGACTGGTCAACTTCAGTGGCCTTAGCATTAATTGGATGTTGTGGCATGACCTATAGAAAGCAACTGACACCAGACAAATCGCTGGACTGAAACAGTTTTGAAAAGAGGAATTGTGAAAAACTATATAACCAAACTACAAAAACTGTTTGATTGATGGGTCAACCAGTTATTCAATCCAAAGGTTCAAGTAATTTTTCCAGCCTGCACTGTGAATGTTTACATGTTGTGATCAATAATAATACAAAAAGATATTACCTCTGTCAACGAGGTAATATTTTCAACAGCGTTTATATATTTGTTTGTTTGTTAGCAGGATTATGTCAAAAGTACTTTACAGATTTCAACACAATTTTAACCAAAGATAGACATTGTTCAATAAAATTTTGGAGAGGATTGATTTAATATACTGAATCTGTATCAGTTTAAACATTCAAAATGTCCCTATTTCTATTTAGTTGGAAAAATTTCCATATTTCATATGTATGTTGGTTCATAATTGACTGATCTTTATTCAATTTGACTCAAGTTATGTCGGGTTGGTTGGTTCATCAGTTACCTAACCAAGTTTCATCCTGATCAACTGGACCAACTGTGTTGTTATTAATGGTAGACTTTTTTTTTTCTTGGCCTTTAATGTGTGAATGATCATGGTACAATGATCAAGATCACTGATCCAGATAACTGGGAGTATCTATATATGCCACACCCTGTTTGTTAATGACCTGTAAGTGCATCATCTTTTAGTTTAACAACTAGAGTTCAGTAAGTATATATTACCAAATATATTATATGTATTGGCTAAACGTTTATGAGAAATGTTTAAATTGAGTTTTAACTTTAAAAATTTAATCAGCTGTTATTGTGAAAGCACCAGATAAAATATGAATAAAGCAGCAGTGATGAAGCTCAGAGCAGACTGGTATCATTGCAGGTGAGTGAAAACATATCGGTATGTTTTTGCCCAGAAGAAGCAAAGTGTGTTTCAGAATAAACTCTATTTCAGGGGTAAAAAGATGGAGTAGTTAAAAGGCTGCCACAGAAAGTCTTGGTGTAGCAGCAGGTGTGAAGGTAATGGACTGAGCTCTGAGACCTGCATAGAAAAAAAAAACTCAGTTAAGCATTTTCAGGCAGAGCTTCAGCCTATAACAGTGTTTGTTACAGCTCGACTTTAACAAACACCACACACAGGCTCACTAAAGCCATTTTACTTCCACATCACATGTGATATCTGATAATAACCCATTTTTATACTGTGGGTGTATGCATTGATCATTACCTCCTCAAGGTAATATTTCTTTGGGGTGTTTTTTATTTGTTTGCCTGTTATCAGGATTACATCAAATGTACCTAATCCAATTCAATTCAATTCACCTTTATTTGTATAGCGCAAATTACAACAAAGTCATCTCAATGCGCTTATCAAAATATAAAATACATAATAGGAAATAAAAAACCCAACAAGATCCACATGAACAAGCATTTAGCGACAGTGGGAAGAAACAACTCCCTTTTAACAGGAAGAAATCTTTAGCAGAACCAGGTTCAGAGGTGGCAGCCATCTGCTGTGACTGGTTGGGGTTAGTGGACAGAAGGACCAACATAACAGGATAGAGAGATAGAACATCAGAGTGTCTCAGACTAGTTGAGCCATGAACTACAGATCAGGAACTGTCATCATCAGCTTCACGACACCTGAAATAAAGAGGAGGAGAGAAGGGCGAGGAGAAGGCACTGACTGCAGAAAAACATCACAGTATTATCAAGTCAGCCTGCCTTGGCTTTGGGCCTCACTCCCAGTGGCCTAGTCAATACTTATGGTAAAGGTGACGAACATCCGCCGGTTAATTGGTAAGCTAACAGCAACTACAAGGTCTGTAAATGCAACTGTTCACAGACGAGCCCATGTCCCCTCTAGCGGTTAGATTCTGTTATGATTCAGTCCTGAAAATAGATACAAATATAGATTACCCAATGGAAAATTCCATTAAATTTTAGAGCAGATTAGGATTAATTAAAGTTTCGAAAAATCACTATTTCTCATTATTCGTGAAGTTCAATAATTTATATCTCGGTTCGTAATTGACATAACAATGTGAAAATAAATTTGGCTCTGTTATGTCTGGTTGGTTCCTCAACTACCTCACTGAGTTTCATCAGGATCTGATTCAGATTGTGCATTTCATTGCAATTTTTCGAAGAAAAAAAATGTGGGTGCTTGTACATTCCAACCTACTGTAGTGTTATTAATGTGGATAGACATTTATTCTATGCCTTTAATACGTGAATGATCATGGTGCAATGATCAGGATCACTGATCCAGATAACTGTTTGCGCTCCCTGAGTGCTCTTGTTTTAATTCAAAAGGATTGCAAAACTATTTTACAGACATAATGACATATTCGCTATTAATCATAAAAACATATTTCAATAGCACCATTTTGGATTATGAAAAATCGGGATGAAAGTAACTGTAGAAAACTACTCCACAGTGGCTAGTCATGGTAACAAGTAATGCCATGCCCTGTTACTGACCTGTAAGTGCATTATATTTTTGTTTAACAAACATTAAACAGCAAATTTATCGCAATTTCTACAAGACATTACCTGTCACGCCATTAACAGCTAATATTTGTCTATTTATCTGATCTGTTTTTGAAGCATTTACATAAATTGGATTTGCCTTGAAAAAGTAATCGAACTATTGATTACTCATTTAAATAGTGACTTAGTTGCTTCACTGATTACTTGACTCTAAAAGTAAATTAGTTAGATTAGAATGTACTACTCACTTTAATGGAAGTGCATTTTTAACAGCAAACTAGTACCTAAAAGAAATACATGTTTTTATATTAAAAATAATAATAATAAAATGACAGTTTTTCTTGACTTCACTTAACAAATACTTTTTTAAATCAAATGTAAAATAAAGACAGTATTTTTTGTGCTGACATATTTTGTCTGTATATCTCTTACCTGTCATATTTTTTTCTGAGCATGTAACTGGAGGGTTGACCTCATGCTGAAAACATGACTTGTCTCATCCGTGAGGATAATGATATAATTTGTAACTCACAGCGATTTATAGATAAGTAACTTTAATCTGATGACTGTTTGGAAATAATAACGTGTGTTAGATAACTCGGTATGGAAAATGGATGATCATATTAGAGTAACGCATAAGTAAGTTACAGGCATCTATGCTCTCTGAGTGCCCTTTTTGTTTGTAAGGTATTCGTTTGTTTGTCTATTTGTGTGATGAAATCAGATATTTTATGACCAATGTTTGCAGAAATTCAGGTAGGTCTAAAGCACTTGCATATATTAATGTTTATTGTGCATTATATTTATCTTTGACTGCTATATACAGTCTATAGTACATGAAAACACCAAAATCATAAAGCTGTAATCCATTTTATGATGCTAATTTAGTTTCTTTAGTGAGCAGCAGATATTCTCGAGCCAGTCTCAGTCAACCATCTGTGGCCTCTGTGCCTCTGCTGTCACTGCTGTGTCGAGAAACCTCTGGTGCGTGGACGGCACACAGATACGAGTCCCCCACAAGTGGCTGTCAGGAATGTTAAGTTGCAGAGATGTGGCTGTGCATCTCATCTACAGCTTCCAGACGAGCTTGAGTTTCCTAATTGGAAAATTCTTCAGGCCTCCTCCTGAGCTACACAGGCTTGGTGATGCCTGATAATCAGTAATTTAGGTGGCCCAGGACCCGCTGTTTGTGTTGACGTGTTCAGCTTGGCCTCTTTAAGTAATGTAGATAATGGATTGTAGGATTGACATTGCAGCTCTTTGGAAGGACGTTTTCATTTATTAATTAGGTGCCAATAGAAATCAAGATGAAACCCAAGCAGCAGTATGTATTAAACTTTAACAAGCTCTGTATGTTTAGAGTGGGAAATCTGTTTTGTTATACAAAAGTGAGAAAATTACTGTATTTCATATTTTTTATTTTTTCATACCAATCATGTGATTTAACTATCTTCTTTATTTACAGTGAAGTAAGATTATTAGTTTTGCGTTAAAATGAAGAGACTACTTATTTTCTATCTTTTCTTTCTCCGATGTTACATTTTTACAAGTAGCTGATATTTGACTTTTATTTGCTTTTTGGCTTTAACCCTGCCATGCCTTATAAATGTGCATTCTCATTCCTCTTTAGGTCATTGATAATATCCAGTGACATGCCGTCAGGGTAGGCAAGGTAGGCAGTGCCTACCCAATGGTGAATTGATATTTTGATTATTTGTTTTAATTATAATATAATTATAAATGATTTATGTTTCCATTTCCAATAGCCTACAGTACCTATAAGTTTGAAAGTGTCCGCATTGTGTGAGTTTCATAGCCCAAATTACTAAACAGTGCTATTTCCTGGAACAGCTGCACAGTCTCACTCTGCTGTAAGGCAGAGGGAGGCCACGCCCCCTCCCAAAGGCACGTTGCTCCTCTGCCTCCGTTCCCATTGCGTGTTTTTATGTGTTTGCGCATGTGCAGTCAGGTCCCCAAGATGACAACATCTACGTCCAAAGGCAGCGTAGAGAGCTGCCTTTGGACGTAACCGCGCTATGCTAGATGCTATACGTAAGTTCACAGTGCATTGATGAATTGATGCCATGTGACCGCTGCTGCTACGTTCTCTAGCTAGTGGGCGGGATAACACTACAGGCAGGATGACAGCGCTAGAGATGATAGACAAACTTTTTTTTGAGGAAAAACGACAGCTTTTAAAAGATGGGAGACCAACACCTGAGATACCAGAGCTTCAGCAAAGGTAAGGTCAGAAAATGTTTCATACTTTTCACAGTGAATGGTACAAAAGGAAGGATTGGCTTTGTGGATGCTCCTCACTGAGGCTGTTCTAAGTTGTTGTTGTTGTCATTTTCTCCATGTTTCTGTGTTTCCAACACAAACAACAGATGTGCTGTCGTGTCATGAGATATATCTTGTTGGGAGAGTATGGAGGCTATATTAAAAAATTGTTTATGTTTCTTTAATGGTGTTTTACTATGTTGATTTTGTTATGGCTAAATACTTGTTCATGTGGATCTTGTTGGGTTTTTTCTTTCTTATTATGAATTTTATATTTTGATAAGCGCATTGAGATGACTTTGTGGAAAATTGCTTTATACAAATAAAATTGATTTGAATTTAATTAACACTTGCCAGCAGAAACATATGAAATTGTCATTGGTGGTCTCGATTTGCAATGTGCCTACCCAGCCCTAGTGGTCACGGCACGTCACTGATAATATCCATGGCAGACAGTCAGCACAAAAACATTGTTGTGGGCTTTTTTGTGACACAGGTGCACGCAGGGTTTATTGTTACCGAAACAGTCTAACAGCTGTGATTAGGGTTTCACTACAAATCTGCTGGTCTACTGTATTCATCAAAACACTCACACGTCTAATAAATAATTTGATACTAATTTTATGATGTTGAAACCACAAGAAAATGATTTCTTGTGTCCGTCCTTTATTTACTCTCTCTGCTAGTAACAAAACAACATAAAAGCACACCTATCCTAAACAGTGTGAGCACAGTTTGATGTAATGGAAAAGGTCTGCATGATCCGAGAGGGTTATGGGAAACCACCAGAGTGTAAAGCCGCTGATAACAGCATTTACTTCAAATATTATTTACTTCTGCTTACACACCCATGTTTGTCTGTCAGCTGTGGATTTTTGATCACCTCACTGGAGCATTACAGGATCCACATACAGCACCAGTTTGTAAGATTTTTCCTGCTTTGTATTCAGATCACTGACAACATAACTCTGAGAACTCATCACCTGCTGACAGGCTCTTCATTGCATCAGTGTGTATTCATCCAATATTCCCCATTGAGAATAAAATATCACAATTTTAAGATGAACGCACATTGGGTTGTGTTTAGGTCTTTTACCTTTTATTGAAGCAAATATATTGCTGTGCTCTCTGAGTTGAATAAATACAGACATTAAAGTGTCTTTGAGTCCCTATAAAACCAGACCAATATGTGTGATATATTCTCATTAGTTTTTCCCATTCCTCTTAGGGTTTTGAATCTGATATCTGAATATTGCAATTTATTGTTGTTATTTGAACTGATTTTAAAAAAAATTAAGACTTCACCAGGAAATGTCAGTGGTGTCATGCATGGTGAAGAAGGAATAATTGACAGCATGAAGAGCCTGCTGGTGTCTTAGAGCTCTCTTATGTTGAACTCCTTCAGCTGCAGTAGGGTATACACCCCCTGCATCGCTTTTATGATGAGGAATCTGATGTTCAGTTTCTGATAAAGGTCCTGGGAGCGCTCTGATAATGACAGTGTGCAGCAGTGGAATCTGTCGCCATGGTGACAAGATGAGTTCCTGTGAACCAAACTGTGCAAACTAATGGAGGAATGGTATCTTTTTTGGACTCTTACCTGTTCATGATGTTAAAGCCAGGCATGAAATTTGACTTTTTTATAGGTCGTAATGGTTATTTCCTCTACCAAGAAGGTCATATTTTCACCAGCGTTTATTTATTTGTTTGACTTTTAGTAGGATTACATCGAAAGTAAGTGGAAGATTCCATTGAACTTTGGTGGGGATCAGGATCAATATAATGATCTCGGGTTGTAATTGATCAATCTTTATGAAATGTTACACACTTCGGGTTAGTTCCTCATTTAACCAACTGAGTTTCATTTCATCACAATTTTTTATAAAAATGGGGGCGCTCATACATTTGGACCTACTGTGTCATTATTAATGAGGATAGAAATTGCTATAAATTTCTTTAAAATCTGTTAAAGATTAAATAATAATCGTAATAGGATCACTGATCTAGACAATTGTGAATATCTGGCAAAGAGGAGATTTGGAGCTTTGCAGAGGTTTGTGCTCTCTGAGTGCTCTTGTATAAAGATCTTGTGTCGTATTTACGGAAACTGTGAAATATCATCCACTATATGGGTCTGTTGTTAGGAATGCTGCATTAGTGCATTATAGTTAGAAGTTGCATGTTCCTCCTATGTTATGTTACGTTACATCTATGTTAGCTTCATTTGAGTCTCAATGGTAAGAGTAGATGTTTGTTTGCCTTTAATTGTACGAGTTAGATTGGCAACGTGTATAGTAGGAACCCTGCTTTGTGTTCTAAGTAAGCAAGTGTATGCACATACATGCTGTGACCCGTATTCTATCCCAGGATGGATGGACGGATGGCTATACTTCTGTATATAAAATGTATAAAATTTATAAATGTATATAAATGTACCTCCCTCACAAATAGGATGTACACTGTATGGTATATAATTCTGGGAAATGATCTTCCTCTCTGTACGAACCTCCCACTGGAGCTTTAGAGTGAGTGTTGCCTAGAGCGTGAAGCAGGGAACATCACCATTAATCATTGAGTAAGAACATTTTTACATCTCATTCAATTTAATTATCCCTTGTTCTTTCAACAGTGGGGTTGCCACAGGCACAGAAGCTTTCATTGGCGACTACCTGCAGGCAGGAGATATGTGCTGTGCTGGGTTATGTGGGTCATGTTTGCCTTTCAATGGGGAGAAATTTCCCATTTGAACGACGCTTTTGCTACGTTAGAATGAAAAAAACTGAGGGAAAATATGGTGATTTGTTAAAGTCATTCTGACTTGTACCTTCTGCTGGGAACTGGCAAACACATGAAAGTGGAACAAATTATGACACTGCACTGATCTTAGCATGATGCCAAGAATTGATTATTGCTGGGTTTTTCATTATAAAGCCTTGAATAATTCAAGGCAGGATTACGATTCAGTGCAGTTTTGAGATTAAAGCTCTTAACCACCCATGGAGAAAGTGTTTTCCTTTTTATCAGTATTAAAGTGTAAGTAACACATTACAGTATCACAATTCATTTAGGCTGTAATTAATAGCAGACAAGTGGGGAGAGTTTCTTCAACTCCCCACTCGACAATTTGTAAGTTTTTTAATTTTAGTTTGGGCTGAAGATTTTGGGTAGTGTTGTTTTCGTGTTTCTGTAGATTTAGTGTTTTGTACTTTTTGTAGTTTAGAGGGTGGATGCTGGGTGTGTTGGCCCTGTATAGGGTTGGCCCTGTGTCCTCCCTACTTTTGTTAGGGTCTCCAGTCCCTTTTGTTTTGTCGAGTTACAGTATTTTTGATTATGTTGCTACTTTTAAGAACTTTTGTGGTAATAAATAATAACAGCCGTTTATCCTGTTTGGCGCCATTTATGCTGCGGCCCCTCAAGCCTTTTACACAACATCCTTCGAGGGGGCGGTACACTCTTACTTTAAAATCATGTCGGCTACCTCAGTTATTGCTACTGTATGGGGCGTTACTTTGATTAATAAATTAATTTTTGGCCAGCTGTGTTGTAGTTCTATGTCTTATTTGTCTTTTTTGATTCACACACTGATGCACAATGTGGGCGTTCTTGTTAACTCTGGACGAAACACACCCTCTAAGACGGGTTCAATTCAACTTCCTTCATTTGGAGATATTCTCACAATTTCTCATTCGTTGAGGACAAAGACAAGGATGTTGTAGTTAAATGTAAGCTGTGTCTGGGCTCAAAGTTCCTATCTGTTGCCAGAAACAGTTTTTCAAATTTGTGGAAGAATGACTAAACTAGAAGCTAAAGGAGACCCAATGGACACATGCAAAGTGATTCAAGCCACTGATCCATCAAAGCAACATCGACTTGATTTTAATCAAGGGACCGTTAACCAGGAACAGCTTGACAGAACTGCACAGTATGTGGTAGAATTCACTAACTAGCATGGTACTGTGTCGCAGCACACAGTAGACCGGAAATAGTAATAATAATAATTACGATGTGATGTGAATGCAAATGAAGAAAATTTGTCAAATTGTTCAACAGTGTGTATTAATGGCCAGACAGTTTTAGTACAAAAATAATTTAAGGGCATTATTTAAAGCATATGTCAAACTCAAGGCCCGGTGGCCAAATCTGGCCCTTTGGAGGATCCAATTCGGTCCAAAAAATGACAGAGAAAACATAAATAATTGTGTAAATGAAACTCAACAATATTTGTAGGGGCTTGCGGTTTTCTTGGTGCTTATATCGCATGATTGCAGTCATTTTTAATGTTAAATGGTTGAAAAAAATCAATTTTCAACTCAAATTATGACATAATATTTCCCATAATTAAGTAGAAATTGGTCATAAAATCTAGGAAATTTAAAGAGAAGACCCTGTTGGGACTCATATCTATTAGTTATTGCTTGGATATGGTTGGTTTATTACATATTTTGTATTTTATGTATACTTAGAAGTCAGTGACGTGCAGTCAGGGTAGGCAAGGTAGGCAGTGCTTACCCAAGGGTGATTTGATATTTTGATTATTTGTTTTAATTATAATCTAATTGTAAATTATTTATTTTTCAATTTCCGATAGCCCACAGTACCTATAAGTTTGAAAGTGTCAGCATTTTGTGCTTTTCATAGCCCAAATCGCTAAACATCGCTATTTCCTAAACGCTGTAAGGCAGGAGGAGGCCACACCCCTTCTCAAAAGCACACGGCTGCTCTGCCTCTGTTCCCATAGCGTGTTTTTATGTGTTTGCACATGCGCAGTCAGTTCCCCAGATGACAACCATTTACATCCAAAGGCAGCGTAGAGAGCTGCCTTTGGACGTAACCGCGCTATGCTAAATGCTATACGTAAGTTCACAGTGCATCAGTGAATTGATAGTACGTAGCCGCTGCTGCTACGTTCTCTAGCTAGTGGGCGGGATAACACTGCAGGCAGAATGACAGCGCTAGAGATGATAAAGAAACTTTTTTTTGAGGATAAACAACAGTTTTTAAAAGATGGGAGACCAACACCTGAGTTACCAGACCTTCAGCAAAGGTAAGGTCAGAACATTGTTTGTATTTTCTACAGTGAATGGAACAAAAGGAATGATTGACTTTGTGGATGCTCCTCACTGAGGTTGTTCTGAGTTGTTGTTGTTGCATTTTCTCTGTGTTTCTGTTTCCAACATAAACAATGGATGTGCTGCCATGTCACTAGATATATCTTGTATGGAGGCTATATTGAATAATTGTTTATGTTTCTTTAATGGTGTTTTACAACATTGATTTTGTTAGATGGCTAAATGCTTGTTCATGTGGATCTTGTTGGGTTTTTTCTTTCTTATTATGAATTTTATATTTTGATAAGAGCATTGAGATGACTTTGTTGTAAATTGCGCTATAGAAATAAAGTTGAAATTAACTGAATTGAATCAACACTTGCCAGCAGAAACATATGAAATTGTCATTGGTGTTGACATTGGTGGTCTCGATTTGGAACGCGCTGCCTACCCAACCCTAGTGCTCACGGCACGTCACTGGTAGAAGTGCAAACTAGGACACAATAATGTTGAAGTAACTCGTTTTCCCACATAAAATCTGTTGCTCACTTGAGTTCAAACTTCTCCCTATTTGGCCCCTGAACTAAAATGAGTTTGACACCTCTGAATTAGAGCATCTTAACATTATTTTTTTTATGTTACTGCTACTTTACAAAGTAAGGCATTACATTTTGACTAATCGGTATTTTTTAAATGAAGTAACTTGTAGCAACGTAACTATAGTTAAAATCTTTGGTGGTATGTCTCATTGTGGGGTTATTATTCATTTATTTATTTTCCTCATCAATTGTTCATATAAATATAAAAGTTTTGATTAAATATAACCAAAGACAGACCATAAAACAAATATATTTATTGATAGACATGAGTTATTTCTACTTGGTTTGCAAAGGTACATATCTGTGCAAACATGCTCAAAACACTACAAAGCCACTGCATCCGCTCACACAAACAGGGCAGTATACAATGATAACGGCACATGTACAGAATTTGAAAATGCAGAATCCCTCTGAGTAATCTCATATGTAGAAAAATATAAAGCCCCTACTTCCAAACTGAGAGACAGAAACATTTCACAGGTTGATCTGTGCTGTGACACTTTTACGAGCTGAATTATAGTGAGCGTGGTCAAGAATTAAACGGGCAAAATAAAGTTTGCTCCCTAGAAATGGTTGAAAACATGCTGTTGTGGAGCTTGGCATGCAAAGACATGCTCAAGCGCACAAAGGTGTGAGAAAAAATAATAAATAAACTAAGTGTTATAATTGGGAATGTGTCTCCACATAATTGTTTGTGTGACAGGACACTGCATACAGACAACCAGGGTTGTGTGTTCTGCATTCTTGTGACTGACGCATTTCAGTGTGTGTGTGTAAGTCTCACACTAAAAGTGTTGTGATCGACTGAATGGTAGGTAACATTTTGTCTCATAAAAAATGCTCTTGAACTGCAAATAAAAGAAAAATTATTTTGAAAAATGACCACGGAGAAACATCAGGCATGGTAATGGTCAGTGATAAAACAGCTATACTGCCTTCAGAGTCATTTACGTAAAGTTACGTAGTGATAAACATTTGATTTAATGGTAATTTTTATTGAGAAACTAGCATTAGCATGGGTTAGTATGGGTTAAATGCATTGAACAAATTTCATGTCACAATAAAGTGTATATTCTATTCTATATTCTATTCAAACAGCCTGTTTTTGCAGCTGTTGTTGAACCAGGTTAAAGTATAATGACATTTCTGTAAAGAAAAATCATGAAATTTACTAACCAAATTTATTCTGTGAAACTTTCCCACACCCTACAGACAGATAAAACTTATAAATAAGTATTAAATATGTAGTCATCTGTTGATAAACTTAAATGCTAGAAATGGCAGAAAAGAGTGAGCGTCCAGTAATGAAATTATATAAAAAAAATAAAAGTTGAAGTTTAATGATTGAAAAATGTGAAATAGGTTTGAAAACCTGATTGACCAAATGTACTTCATAAGTTTAAGTTGGGAAAGCTTTGACAAAGCAAACAAAGAGATGTCTGTGCAGGATTGCAGTGAATGGTATGGCGTTATTTGGACCCATCTGTCTGGTCGTTATTGTTTTTTTTTCTCCGTGACACATTCCCTGCCAAGGCAACGGGAAGTTACAGTAGATGAATGACCAAATGACGAGGAGAGGAGACTCATTACCTCCTCATTAATGCCAGATGCTGATGCAGGCGTGGGTCAGATGGGAGATACAGGACGTCACGGGGGAGCAGATGCAAACTGAAGATTGGATCAAACGTCCATCCTAAATAGATTTGCAGTGCATGTTTGGGAACTGAATGGAGTGATGCAGCCAGATGGGGTCTGTGAGCAGGAGAGCATGCAGTGCTGTCAATGACAAGGTTATGTGGGGTAAAGAGGCTTAACGCTCAAGTCCTCAAAGTTTAGGCGCCTCCTACTTCAACATGGGAGATGAAAGAATATCTAATTTTGTCATAGTAAATATTGTAATTCCAGATTTGGAATATGCACACAGTTGATAGGTTTTTTTTTGGTTGGATATACAGAAACAGAACAAAAATACTTGTGGAGAGGACATACTGTACTTCTTCCTTTGGACCTCCGGAGTCGCTGTCTAAAGCCCTTAATGGAGCCTTTAAAGCAGCGCCTCGTTCTGATGGGGTATTGAAGGGGTAAACAACATGACGGTCTTGTAAATATTAGCACAGCTAATGTCTAACACTGTGTGTGTGCGCGTGTGTTCGTGCTGATATTTTCTGAAAAGTTTAGTTTTCATGTGTTAGTGTTGCAAAAATTGATGCTTGATTTTAGCAAAGCAGAAGGTTCCCGTTTCTCTGTGTCAACAGAAGAGTGCGTTTTAAAGGAAAGCAGAACATGACACGTTTCCTCACTGCACACAGATACAAACAACATCTCAGCAAAGTTAAACAAGACATTGAATAGAGAAAGAAAGGAGCACATGTCCCCTTAACATGAGATATACTGTAATAGTACACTAAGAGAATATATGTTAACAGTCAGCAGCTCCATGGTCCCAATGTTGGGGGTTCATCAACTAAGTGCCCCTTAAAAGCCTTTCTTCTTTTAAATACATTTTCTTAACATGTTCTGAGTTGTATTCACATATGTATGAGTGAAAAAAACCTCTTCTCTTCAGGTTTCCACAAACATGAACTCTGTAAAGTGTACGATTCACAACAATTTAATATATAAATATATTTCTTTGACTGGGCAAAGCTCCATTAGTACCTGACCTTGCACAGTTGGATGAGCCTGCAGGCCTGTCAAGCTTTTGGGCAGCTGCATATGTGCAGAAATCAGTAAACAGACATGGTGCCAATTTTTTTTTTTTTTTTTTACTACAATCACTTCTTCAGAGAGGCAGTAAAAATGATAGTGCTCTATTTATACGTGTGATCATTACGAATTAGACCCAATATCACAACAAGGTCAGGTTTGTTCTTTTAAGAAAACTTATTTTGGGGAAAATAAACCTTCCATAAGCAATAATTCAAAACACAACCTAGACAGGCTTCCTTCTGTCAGCAAAATGTCTTCTTTATAATAGTTTCTAATTTGAATAATAGCATGTTCCTTAAATAATTACCAGTACAGTTTTCTTCCCATGTTTTCAGTTTAAGATATGGATGATCTCAGCTTACAGTATGGTGAATGCTTTGCAGCGTTTTAATATTTATTTAAGATTATCATTGGCAAATTTTGAAGCAAAGCAAGTGTGTTGGACTACGTGACATCCTATTGTTATAGGTGCATTTTGTTTTACACTAAACAAAACTTAGTCAACAGCATAACAAAAAGAACAATATCGTACTGCTGCTTCAGTACAACAATTGACTGATCTGATCACAACCCTATTGAACTATTTGGACTATTTGTGTATTATGGCAAGCATTCACTCTGTGATCCTCTGTCTTTAAAAAGCAACAAGCCTTAAGACCACTTTTTTCTGCTGAAAACAAATGCATTTAGATATGTAGTATTGTAGTTAATTTTAGTCAAAGTATTCCAATTTGGCATTTTTTATTGTAAGCATGTAAGAGTGACTGCCCTCTATGGGTTGAAATCCAGCTATTACAATTGAAATTTGCTATTGGCTGAGATAGAGGGTGGTGACCTTTTGGTGGCTTCTTACATCACAAACCACCACTGTTGGCCCCGCCCCTCCTATAAAAACTACAGATTGCTGCGTGGACAGATGCTGTCCACGCAGCAATCTGGAGCGAGTAGGTTGGATTGAGACAATTGGAAATAGAGAACTATAGTGACTAATGAGTTGGTAGTTAGCATAGCATAAATATGCTGTTAAAGAGTGGTTGGGCGTGTTTTAAGTGCTCCAGAAGCCCCACCCATAATCAAGGCATTTTTTTTTGTATTTCCAGCTCACATGCATGTCAGTCAAAACCTCAGAGTTTAGTTTCTCTACCTGATCTAAAACACTTCCAATGTGCTATCACATGACTCTACCTAAGGCCTGATAGGAAGCCACTCAGTATGGCAGAGCTGTGATAAAGTAGTGAGACATCACAGTCGTGCAGGACAGAGTCCTCCCAGAACTGAGGTTTGACAGACTAATCAGATATGTATTTAAAATAAAGTAGAGAATCTGGAGCAGTTAGACCCCAATTTATATGAATTAAATTCATTTAATACTGTGACTAAATGCATGAAAAAAGACAGAAATGTAGGAACATTTAATAACTTGTTCATCTATTTTTTGATATGAAACGTTTATATTGTTCAACAGCCTCTTTGATGGATGATATTTTACCTAAAAATCTAAAATGTATCCATTTATTTCTGGTGTCCTTGGGTGCAATTGGAAAGCTTGACAGGCCTTCTGACGAGGCTGAGAAAGAAAAAACTTAAATCTAAACACTTGGCAATTTTTGTTACATGCTACATTGACAGTGATGTGTTAGCTGGACAGTTAGCTGTGACAGCCACTTTTGCTAAAAACACACAGAAGCATCACTGACATTAGAATAACAGCGAAAGAGTTTGGTGCTCAGCTGACCTTTTGGAAAGTGTAGCCGTGAACCTTAGCACCAAACTATGATCAAAATAAAAAAATAAAAAAAAATTGTTCAGATGACTATAATAATCAGACCTGTGAATGATTATAATTCAACCAGCAAAGAACTCCTCTAAATTCTTCATCTGCTTGACACTAACACATCATTTTCCCATTTCACTGAGTCCTCTGCAACCCTTTACTCCATCCTACTCCTGACCATTCACACGGCTGAGCTGGAGACTTGAAGCCAGCCCACCTCTGTGTAGGCCCCCGTCACGTGCCAGTACAACGCCCCCATCAGTTTGGTCCAGATCATCTGCACCTCTGTAGTGAAGAATTCTGGGAAATCCTCTGACAAGACCTCCAGTATTACTCCAGTCAGGATCTGAGAAGGAGGGTGAAAAAGAAACTTTTTTTACTTGGGTAACTAGGCGTGCAGTTGTTACTTTTTTTCATCAGAAAATGCTTTTAGGAAGATGCAAAAGACTAGCCTTGTAACCAACACTTATTTCTTTGAAACAGACCTCTGCCCTGCCACTCTGTGAGGATAACTCAGTATTACTTTGTTTCTTAGGACTGAACTATGTCTCTCTCACATACAAAAAAACTAAACAAACACACACACTGTTTGGGGAACCTGAACCAACACATTAACGGTGAGAAACTTCAGGTGTTCCACGCAAACCAGGGACAAGAAAGTTAGAGTGAAGCTGAAGGACAACCAAGACAGTGAGTTCAGAGTTCAGCATCAAACCTGCATTTTATTATTACATGAGAGAAAGAAAAACAAATCCCTTAAAAAAAAAAACCTTTGTACTTAAGCTGTCTTCATGCTTGTTTGGAAAACATTCCCAAGGACCATTGGGCAGCCACAGGGCAGCACTATAGAGTTAGGCGCACTGGTGGTATTAAGGATGGAGGCAGATGATGCCTTTCTCCTTTTTTGATTCACCTGCCTTGCCTTGTCATGAGTTTTAAACTGGCAACCCTTCACAAACTGGTCTGGACTGCCCTGAAAACAGGATAAATGGTAACGTTAGGATTGGCTTTTGACCTCCAGCTAAAAGCGTGAAAACGGTTGCAAATTTGAGTGCACATTTGGTTGCACAACAGGACTCACGTGTGATTTATGGAGACAATTCTTTATATTTAGGTCAAGAAAAAGTGGTCGATTCAGGTTCGTTTGATTATTATTTTCAAACTCAGCCAGGTTTTTTCTGTGCTGCACTGCAAATCCACACAGTCACATTTGCGTACACTACCTCAAATCGGACGTGAAATCTGTTCGTAGCTTACCTCCAGGTTAAAATTGATAAATATCGAAGCTTGCGTGAATATGGTCACATGTCCGTTCTACGCTTAGATATAAATGTACGAATGATGGATAAATTAGACCATGTGTGTTTCAGCTAATCTGTCAACAAGAACAGCATGGACGAACAAATGATCAAAGCACAAGAAAAAGAGAAAAAAAGAAGACAAAAGGGGAGGTCAGCTGTGGCCATTGATATAATGATAGGGGGAGTGTTGCTCTGAAAAAGTAGTTAAATGACAAAGTGAAAAGAAAGCTCGGGAAAAACGAAAACCCATTACAGTGTCTCAGAAAATTGGGTCAGAAAGGTGAAAAATGAATATGGAAACGATTGAACATGAAAGCAGTGGGCGGACCAGAGACTCAATAGAAATGGAAATCACAAAAGAAGACTGAGCGAAACAGACAACAGAGGAGTAGAAGGTCAGCTGATATGAAGCGACAGCAAAGAGAGAACGTTTACTTAAATGAAAGCTTATCACAACGCCGAAAATGCATTTATCTATAGTAATGCACTGATTCCTGATGTGAAGAGTTACTATAGTCTTACTTGTAAAGACTATAGTAAAAAAAGCGATGTGAGAACTGTACACGTATGTGCACAGCGGTCAAGCTACAGGTGTGTTTGATAGAAAATGTGATAGATGTGATGGAGGATTCTGGGTGTGCATAAAGCCATGTGAACACAGACAGATGATGTAGATGACGACAGACAAAGTGGTGGTGATGAAGATTATTTTGAGATGTACTTGGATCGATGCTTGACGAGTACTCATCTCAGTACTAGTTTTTGTTCTTGAAGGTATCCCTACAACCCATCAGCAAAGAAAAAAAATCATTTCAGGCCATTTTAAAACAAATTCGATACAGTATTTTAAGGACTTAAGAAACTGGACACTATTGTTTTTAAACATGTATTTTGTATTAAAGTGTATTTACAGTGGGCAGTATAAGGCTGTTCTGTTGAGTGGATGTATGTATTTGTGTTTGCTCTGTAAAGGACTGGTGCCCTGTCCTGTGTGTACCCCTGCCTGTTGAAAGCTGGAGACAGGCACCAGCGAACTCACAACTCTGAACAGGAAGTGTGTCAGAAGATAGAATAATCAATGTATTTACAGTTTAATATAGTCCCATTCTTCTTTTCCAAAACATATGAATAAGCTGTTTTATGTCCAAAAGTTAATAATGCATTAACACTGAAGCTGTCCTACTAACTATTATGTTGTGTGTGAAATTCACTCGATATTAACCCTCGGGGCATCGGGTACCAAACATGTACCTTCTGCTTATTCAGTGTTTTAAACTTAATATCGCATTCAGTTTAAAGCCTATATTGTATGAACTTTGGACAGGAGTTTTCTTTTATTTTCATGTTCATAATTACATGATCACTTTTATTGCAACGTGTATAGAACAGGAGATATAAAATGTACCGACACTCTTTGAGTTCGGGACCGATTTGGTCTCATTGACTCCCATTATAATCACATATTTTGGATATATTGTTATCTGACATGTGAAAGTGGTTTTCCCAAAAATACCTAATAAATCTAAGCCTCTACCTTCAAAGTACAGGAAAAATGGGTTTTAGGTGGGATGACCGGTTTGAAGTTCTGACGTGAGAAAAGAGTGAAAAATATTTATATATGACATTTCTATTACACTTTTATTAAGTTTTAACAGTGTATGTTTTTTCAAAAAATTAATGTTCCTATACTGACCTACTCAAGTCTGTAATAACTTCATACCACATATTTCATTTTGCACCTTGATTTTGGGGGAAAAAAATTTTATTGAGAAAAATTGTGTTTTATGACAAAAAGGGCATAAAAAAAAATTAAAATGTATAAAAATATAATGAAAAACTTTATATTTAGGTTTAGGTCTGAAGTTATTGAAAAGATCTGATGTGAAAAAAGTGGGCAAAACTATTTATATATGACATTTTGAAGACACTTTTATGAAGGGTACTGTTTTGGTATACGCTCAAATTGTGGAGGTTTTTTCAAAAAATGCTCATAGCTCTAAAAGTAATAATGCATATTTTGTGTTTTTCTCATTGAAATTGATTTTTTTTAAATGACAGAATAGGGCATAAAACATAAAAAATAAAGAAATATAATGAAAAATTTATATCTATGGTTAGGTCTGAACTGGAATTGTTGTAAAGATCTGATGAGAAAAAAGTGGGAAAAAATATTTTTATACAACATTTTTACGACACTTTTATGAAGGGTACAGTTTTGGTACCTAAGCTTGAAGAGTGCAACTGTTTTTTTAAAGGTGCCCCGAGGGGGGCTGATACAGGTCATAGCACTGTGATGGAAAAGTGAAATAGAGAGAATACAGCCAGTCCAGTCTGACATCATTTATTAAATGTAACCATAAAACCCTTAACTACCAAGATTGTCTGTCATGTATTACATATTTTTGATGCATCATTGTTACCTAACCTTACATTCAATGAATAACACCTCTGATATTACCCTGCTTATAAACAAGCCCGAAATTTGACTTTCTGAAAATCTTAAAGACTAACCACCTCAACCCTTGGAGGAAAAGCTCAGCACAGCTGTTTATCTCACAAGAGGAGATTAACAAAGTATCACTCATATGTTAAAGGCAATCGGAAATGCTGATGTTTTTCCTCCATAGTTTTATTTATGAACCAACTGCAGACGGCATTCAAACGGTTTGAAGAGGGAAGCTGTACACTTCCCACTTCAATTAGATTAAGAGAGGAAAACGCTGAAACTCAAGTTACGTAAGCGTCTATATTCAACACTGGGACCTTTTCTGCCGTCACATGTGGTGAGGAAAGAAGCTCTGATGATCACCTTATAGTTAGTCTGAAAAACACTCAGTATGCATTTTGATTTCTGAATACATGGAAGTCCTTCATTTGACTAAATCAATCTGTGTGTCTGATTCTCTGTTCCTGTGTGTGTTAGCCCTATAATAAGGATTAATGATTCGGTTTTGCATTGAGAATTGTTTAAAGGGGACATATCATGGTTTTAAATCCTTCCTTTTTACATATAAATCATACAGTTGTGGTCTATATAAAGTGGAACAGCAACGCTTGGTTCTGAATTCCTCATTATTATAGCTCCACAGGCCCCTTTTCTGATGTGCTTCTGAGAGCAACTCATTTTGGTGCGGTCTCTTTAAATGCAAATGAGACACTTCATACCCCGCCCCCTCTCCAGGTTGCAGAAGTGACACTCGGTTCAACTCCACCCTGTTCGGCCATTTTTGTAGTTTGATAGAAGAGATACGATTATGTAGCGGCACAGAAAATGTTCATTCACACGTTATTTACAAAATGTCAACAATGGAAGACTTGTCCATCCAGCCTTACATGTTCGAGCCAGAGTCTGACCCAGCGGAGCGAGATGAAAATGAAGATGATGAACCTGCAGAACCCTAACAAGTGAGCTAACACAAGCACCGAGCTAACACAAGCACCGAGCTAACGTCATGAAATGCATTTTAATACAGTCTTTTCAAAGACAAAAACGGCAAAATGAAATGACTAATGAAAACTTTAGACTTAAATTAAATCACGTAGGCCATATCATCAAGGATCTAAAACGAGCACACAGCGCTAACATATGAAGACGGTGCAACTGCTAATGCTAACAAAACAATGACAGGGACGTCTTATCACACTTTTTAGCGTTATTTACAGCTTACCGAAGTGCTCTGTTAGTCGTCTCCAAAGATAGAAGGAATTGAACCCTCAATCAGACAAAGACTTTCGGCAAATCCTTCTTTAAACTGGTGGAGGTTGCAGAACGTCATCCTTGAAGTGCTTCGCGCACACAAAAATGACCTTACCCACAGATGTGGGTACATTTCCGTGAAAAATAAAACTCAACCAGGCACTTTGAAAAGGTTCTGATGCTGGGAGACGGTGTAATGAAGCGTGTGGGTTACTACATCCAACAACCAAACATTTTGACTTATCCTCTCGTAACTTCTGCATCCTGGAGCTTGACTACAAAATAAAAGCGAGAAATAAAAATGGCGGATTGCTCGAAGTGTTGGACCTGGAGTTGATGTACTAATTTGGCAGTTCCGCTGCAAATACTGTGATGTAATAGTTCAAAAAACGTAATAGAGAATAGAAAAATCGAAACAGATTGAAAAATATGAGCAAAACAGAATATAAAGATATCAACGGAGCACCTGAAGAGACTAATTTGATTTTTTCTGTACTTCTAAGCACTCTAAATATACAACAAAATGCATTTAAGGGCTAAAAAGGTGGATTTAGCATGATATGTCCCCTTTAATAGTTACTTCTGTACCTAACTGAGTAATATAGGTACGGTTTTTGTATTTACAGTCCGCGATGCAGTCTACACTACTTTGCTATATATATATATATTAAAAAAAAGATAAATCTTCAAGTTTAAGCTTTTGACCATTCAGAATCAGAATCAGAATCAGAATCATTCTTTACAATATCTCATAATTATTTGATACTGATGCTGTGCCATTGTACAATCTCTGACTGTTATATTACCGTGTTAGAAGTGAAGAAGACTTTACTTGGTGTTACTTATTGAACAAATTCAGAGTCAGAGGAGGAATCAAATTTTTTGTCTCACCGAAGATACTGATATGTTTGTTTAAGATTAGTTATCAGAAATAATAAAACCTTACCACATTGAGCCAGACTTTGGCTTGATCAGTTAATGTTGTGAATTATAGAGAAAGTGCACCTAAAACATTAAACAGATTAAAAAGCAACACCGAAATGTGTGGTTTGGTTTTTGGCCAGGGACACTGAACATCTGAAAGTGTAATTTCCTCTGTGATATCTCTGATAATTAGAAAATTTCATGGGTACTTTGGGAATTAAATGTGTTGCTGAAGTCAATTTTGCTGCTGCGTAGACTGGAGCACTTGACAATTATCATTCAGGATTCATTAAACCACTCAGGGGTTTAATGAGGATTAGGGTCAAAAGACCCAAACTAGATAAATACACCAGACAGAAAAAACAGCAATCTGTGTTTTTAAACTCATAAAAAAAGCCAAACTGCGGAAAGTACACACTCCCTCTGAGTTACCTTAAAGTACATTGGTTCCACTTTGTGCTTGATAGCATGGGCTTTTCCCACTAGAGCCAGCACCGAAGACACCTTCTCTGGGTCATGGAGGTTTTCCACTACGGTGTTAAGGGCGTTCATAAACCGACGAGCATGATGACGAAGTTGACTGCTTCGCTCCATCTCCTCGGGATCTTCCATGTCCTGAAACTGACTGAAGTACTGTTTGGCCGACGGGAAGTTGACAAAGAACCTTTGGAAGTAGAAACAAAATCAAACTGGTTTACATCATTTTTAATGCCATTATTGTGGCGAAGGTCAGGATGTACTGACAATAAAAGAAACGTTAATCGAGCACAGGAGATCTATTCCTTATTATTTCTTCTTCACCTATTATTAATAAAGTAAGTCAAATTAAGGTTCAAATTAGGGTGGCTGATCAATAAATTGAGAAGCAGATATAATGTATCGGTCCATACAGGTGTGAATTTAGGAAATAATATATTTTTAGTGGTATGTTGGGGAAGAAAATAAGACCAATTTTATGTGAATTCTCTTGAGTAGGCTTTTGTACAGGACGTAAATATAGAATATGATTCAACAATAAAAATACGGCAGTGGTTTTTTCATCAAGTTTCAAGCTAACCTTTGAGAATCAGTTTTGACAAGAGGTGATACTGACAGGAAGCTGGAGCATCACAACTGACATCCTGAACAGGTCAAACCCTCAAGATGACAAAAGCCTTCATTTCAGGATGACAGTAATAATTCATTTGAGGGTAAACAAAGCCTTAATATGTCTCGTTTCCTCTGTCTGGAGCCCTTTGGCATAGACAAATATTGATTTTTGCAATCTCATGAATTTTAATTCAGCTTTAGCATCACATTTTCCGGTGAGACGGAAATATTGAGCATTGTTGGTTTTCTACTGCCATTCAAGAGAAATAAAGACTAACAGAACATTCCATTTATTTCATTGTGATTATTCATTTTAAGCTGTTTTTCCTAACTCAAGAAAACATCACTCTGATTACGTGTACTCATTTATTATCAGGGTCAGAGAGCTCTTCTTCTGTCTCTCCAGAGATACATATAGTCCGACATATAGGGACAATCACACACGAGATAATCATTCACTCGACAGGACATTTTTGATACTCAAATTAATATAACATACAGGTTGTGGACCTTGAAGCATAGCATGCAAGTAGTGCTAACCACTGCAACAGCAATTAGTGCTTTAGCACTTTTGTCATTAGCAAGATTGTCTTGAATTTACAGAAACACAGTCACATATACTCCAACTAACACACTGAAGTCAGTTTGGAAATTTCCAAATGACCAATTATCTTTTTTTAATATTTATTATGGGTAGCTTTAAGCACCTCATAATTTGATTCAACTATGACTATGAGGACTGCAGTTCCATTAAGAATCTATCAATGCATCTTCTAGATACAACTTGAATCGATACATCTAGATTAAGCTTGTGGAGATTAATCAATACGAATCTGTATCTAAATACAAACGTGCGCGATGCAAGTGTATCGATTCATTCAGTGTGCATCGGTACAATTTACGGGTGAAATCGAGATGCATCGGTCACTGTGTGTCCTGCATCGGTAAAATTAATGGTTGCATCGATTTTTTCATCCATCCATCATCCATCCATTTTTTGACCCTGTTTTCAAGATCGAGGGCGATTTTTACATGTTGTGTTTCATTCTATCCTGCTTTTCCGAGAAACATTGAATGCACTGTCACTGCTGCGCATTTTATTTGGCAGTGGCTATTTGTACAGTAGACGTATCGATACACCGACATTCTATCCGTACGCAGCGCCCATCATTGCCAGTTTAGGTCATGTGATAGGTCAGTCATTGGCCAGTTTAGGTCACATGACTAAGACTAAACCTAACCCTAACCCTTAAAATTGTTGCAATATAGTGTTATAACCTAACCCTTATCCTAACCCTAACCTCAAGACTCTGCGTACGTGTACTTCGGTGAACTTACCAATAGCACCAGGGGTTGTCGGTACGGCTACCGTACGAATAGACACTTTCTTGTTTTGAACACGGACTGAAGCCGGTAAGCACATTTCTGCCGCAACAAAGTTACAAAACACGGAGGTCCGCGAGAGTAGCAGTAGCAGCTATAGATGAGATTTATGAAGCACCAAAAAACAGGTGTAGAGAGACGGTAAACTTGACCAGATGCAGGTGGTCTGTAAAGTATGTCGTGCTGCTAAACCTTGCACAAACTGAGGGGTTCACTCGTATCGATACGGCCACTGCTGCTCCCCCTAACTCGAATTCATCTGAGGCAGATTGTAAACAAAGCTCCAGCAAAACTGGTGAGAAAAGTACCTCTAATTATTTTGTCCAAGGCACTACTCTGGCAGCTCCCTCTACCCGTGATAAAGACATAACTGACGCTAGATCTGTTTTCAAAAGTGTGTTTTATTTTGTTTTATTTTATTCTTTGCCTTATGGACATTAAATATGACTCAGTGTCGGTCTGTTTACAGCAGCAGTGACTGTTAAATAATAGTTTTCATCTTTCTTTGCACAAGTAGTTGTAAAAGACCTAATAGTGAAAGGTTATTATTATTATTATTATTGTAAATGTTAATGCTATGAGCCTAATACCTGCTGAACAGTTCATATTAGCATTTGTGTTGGAAGACCAGAATATGGACATTGGACTATTGAAAGTGTCACTTAAAGTCACTCATTGTGAGTGATGTTGTCTAAATGTTTACTGTTTAAGTTGTGACAATGTGATAAACAGGTTCAAAATGTGAGGAACCCATTCCTGTTCCTTATGTTGAATCTGGTTCCAAATCCCAACCCTACTGGTGAAAATGTCTGTGTTTTTGTTGTGTATTTTAAGAGGCTAAAAAGAAGATGCATAAAGTGATGCAAAGTTCTAGTAGAGATTATAAGCAAAATGTGCATTTCTTGTTAAATTTGCTGCTTATAAGGAATCCAATAAATGATCTGCCTCTAGTACCATATTGAATCGCAGCTACTTATTTACTATTTAAATATTTCAAATCAATATCAAACAGGGGCGAATCGTATCACCAGGGGATTCAATGTGTCGCAAATGTATCGTATCGCTGGTAGTGTATCGAGATGTGTATCTAATCGTTGTCAGTGAAGGAGATTCACATGCTTAATCTAGATGCATATTTTTACAGCATTTACGTGTCTCATCATTACCACTGATGAACTGCTGTTTTGAAAAAACGTAGCATTTGCATTCAGACACAGGAGACTTATTCAGCTATTTTTAATTTTAAACCAGCAGAGGATAACGTTTCAGTTAGAACAGTAATGCAAAGTGCCAAAGCAGCAGCATTCTTGCTTGTAACATATGGAATACACTAAACAAAAACTAAACAAAAAAGGCTTAAAATATCCGATAACATTCCTTCTTGAGTATTTTGTGTAACTTACCTTTTAATTAAATGATTAATGGAGATGTATCGATTACTATGTAAGAATGACATTGCATCGATTATGTCTCCCCCCACCCCCCCACACCCACCTAGATTATTAGGTAACTATGTTAATGTATGTGTCCACTCACACTTATTCATGTATAGGACAACATCGACAACATCAAGAAAGATTATGTTAAAACCGTGACTTGCAGGTGGATGGATGGTCACAGAAACTTATATCTACATCACAGGTCTGTCCCTTTGTTTCTCTTCTCTTCTTTCACTCAGTTTGAAAAGAGTGATGGACAGAAATGTGTTTGTGCAAATGAAATTGTTCCTGCTGAGGAATGTCATCAAAGATGGAAGAAGTGAGAAACAGTTTAAAATTCACAGAGAGCGACGCAGGAAGAGAGGACGCCTGCAAGACCTCCAAAAAACATTTGCACGCGCACTGTTGTAACTGTTTTAAATTGCTGCTGGCTATTAAACAAACAAGATTAAATTGTTGATTTCCACAAACCCTAAATGGGAAACCTCTCATTAGAATTCAGAGATGAAGCCATAAAAAAAACTGCTGATGCATGTGCTCAAACTCAGTCTCAGCATAAGAAAAAGTTCCTGAAACTTTCAGAAATCCCATTAAATTGATCAATCTCATGGCTCCTCCTGACAGGGTAGGTTTTAGCTGAGATGCAGCCTACTGACTTGTATCTTCTCAGGTCTGTGGAGTGTGTAATTCGCTCCTGCACCATCAGTGTGCCAGAAAGTTTTCAGCAGAAAACTTCGGAGAGCTGGAGAGCTGATGAAACCCTGCCGTCAGGTTTGATCAAAGTCTTTTAGTGTAATTGGATGCAGGTGGGCAGAAAAGTGGAGTTTAATTCCAATACCACTCAAGTGCATCCTCCGAATGACACCAACCAAGGGAGACTTTGGGCTGACATATTTAAACCTCCACAATGTTGTCTGAAGATGTAGCTAGCGACATAAACAAAAATACTTATATTATAAACTATCTTATAATGAACAGACCAAAGTTTTCTCTCGGTATTTCCACAGGTAATAATGCGCCAAAACCTTTCCATGAACTGCATCATTAATTAGACTGATGCCATTATGATAATGATTATACCTGGTGTCCTAAAAAGGATTTCTGCTGTTAATTACAAAACTGTTCTGACTATATATTTTTCTATATGCTTCACCAAACACCTGAGTATTCTAAATTAAAATACATATTCATATGAAATAGAGTGACAGCCTGTGCTGTTCTTGGATCTAATATGTTAGCTGACAGGGGAATATGTAAGATATCACCCCTTCTAATAATTTATGAATTCACCGATTGGTTGCTTACCTTCAGCGAATTAAAAATCTATTATAAACCCATTAAATATGTCCGTTTAATTTGATTTTCTATCAGCTGAGCTTTGAACACAGAGGTATAGAACATATTTTGACTGCATGATAATAATGTTATTTATGGAAAAAATCCAAACTGCAACTGACAATAGTAGTTCATGTACATCCACACTTAGTGGTATGTGACTAAATGTATACAACATATAAACATATAATATAGCCTAACTTCCCAAATAGTAACTTAGTTGTGCACTATTTCCCTAGTAGATTTGTTCAAAACATTAGGACATCGTGGATAAATGTGAAAATATCAAATTAAACACATGAAAAGCAAGGATATCAATCAGAAAAGAGGTGTCTTGCATTACAACAAAAGATCAAGACATCAGCAACTGACCTTTTAGTTCATATATTTTACAAAGCAATGCTTTCACTGATTGTCTGAAGCCATCCTTAAATAGGGAGACATATGACTAAAACCTATTGGAAGCCTTTTTGCTGCAGATATTGGAATTTTATTTTTTGTAGTATGGAAAACAGTACATATGTGGTGAAAGTACATTTTTTTAATTCTAACAAAATATTTAGCCTAATTACCAGTATGTTTCATTGCTGTTCAGACAGGATATAAAAAGAGAGGGCCGCATTACGCCTGAGTGAGAGAGGAAAAATGAAACAGAGGGAGTGAGTGTGTGCTTACATGGTGACAGAGCTAGTTGTTGGAAACAAACATTTTTGGGTTATGTCACAATGTAAGATATCCTGAAGCCCCGACATTCCTATGCATTCGCAACAGATGTGCGTCTAAGCTGCTTTTGGATGCCATTGTGCAGCCCCGGAGCTATGAGCGGCCACCAAGCGGACCCAAGAAATCCTAACCCTAACCCTAACCACCCCACCAAGACCACACTGCCCCTCGAGACGCCCCGCAGACCCTGGGCCATCCAGAGGCATTAGGTATTTGCAATGAACTTTTAATTCCTTTAGTCAGTCTATTTATCAGTAAATCTAAAGACTCCCAATGTCTCTGAAGATTTAGGTCTAGAAAGATTATACCTTGATCGAAGACTAAGAGGCATTTCTTGCTTGTGACATACGGTAATTGTAACATCTAAACATTCTTTCACATCCTCGAGATATTTGAGTGTTTAAGGAAATGAATGCCAAATGTCACTCAAAAACATATTCCAAAGTGTGCCAAATGGAGCAAAAATAATTCTACCCGATGTTTCTGGTCTTTGAGGTCGTGCCAGCACATGTAACCAGAGCTATTTTAGGTGCAGAGGTAGTAAATGCGGCTCTTAAACCACCCGGAATGTAAGCTCGGAGATAAACAAAGTCAGAGTAAATCATTTTGTGTGATTCTTGTTACGTGAGTTTGTTTTGATTTGGAGTTTGACAGTTTTCATCACAGTTGTCTACAGGCTCGCAGCCGGTCACAGCGATGAGGGCGACAGGAGGGAATAATAGAAGCTACAACAGTTTCCATGAGATAAGCTGCAGAGAAATTCTCCCAAAGCTTTGGAAACTATCGAACAATGACTGAAAAATGTTTATTTGAATGCATAGACCCAAACTCTTGAGCCCTGACCTACTTTAAACCTTTTTAGTGCTCCAAAATATTTACCCTACAATGATGTTAGAAAGTTTCTATTTGTATGCTAGAGGTTCTTCACATCATTTCCATAATAAATACTCCGGTTGCTTTAGCATATCTTGTCACTGCATGCACCACATGCTCCTTTTCTCAGTGACTGGAATCATTTCTTGTTCTGCGTTGAAAAACATGGAAGTTGAACTGCAGCATTTAAAAAAGGATGCTCTTTTTGTGTCAGTTTGTGTCAGATATACTGTAGGTTCATTCCTCCTGGAGCTTAGACATTGCTTTAAAGGGCATGAAAAGAAAACATGACAGGAGGAGAGAGTAAGACAGTCAATGGCCAATCACAATGTCACCTATCTGTAGGTTTTATTCTGGTCTCCAAAGAAAAAAAAAAATGACAAAGTTTTGGTGCATTACCACCAGTGAATCCTGGTTTGCGGTAACCAATCTAGGATTTGTTTCACCTGAAAGTTCACTTCATTTTGACATGAGTGAACCCGCATCTGAGGTGGAGAGCATTTTAAAGAAGTGATGAAACGGGTAGTATCAGAGTGCAAGTGAACTGGGCTCATTTCAGACTTTGCACTTAGAGCTAACTGACAGACAGCAGCACTGCAGTGCAACAAAAGTAGAAACACTCTATGGACAGATGTGAAGCATTGAGGAGGGGCATGCGTCTGTGGATAATTGTAGAAAGTCCCAATAATAACCAGGTTTTAATATGTTTAGTGGGCAGAAGACCTATGGTTTTACCAGCAGAGGGAACGCACCAATGTACATAGGACTCGAGCCAGGAAGTAACTGACCTGCCCCAGCTTTGCTTGTTTACTCTACTGCTTTCTGCTACTGAAAATGATATCGACATTCGATTTGAGTTACAGAACATCAAAAACAAGCAGCTCTTGGGACTGAGGTGCTTTTCCTTTCAGTTTGGAGCGGTTCCAAAAGCTCATTGTGAAAGCAAACTGAGAAAAATCCAAATTTTATCAAAATTATCAGCGATTGTCCGCGCAATAGAGTCTGACCCGAGTCTGAGACAATCCTATACAAGTAGCCTGAGTTTGGAGCATTTGAATGATAATATCAATAATTTGTTTCAAATTGTCTACATTAACGACTAATTGGACATGTTTTTGAGTTGGGGTGTGGTGGTAGACCGGTAGGCATATTTACCCACTTATAGGTAATGTGAGTCTATTTAGATATACAGGTTATTTTTTACACCATAGTTGATGAGGTGTTACAATAGCTATTTTGCCACAACACATGATTCTGAAGCTGACGAATGTGGCTGATAATGAAAAGCTCTTGTAATACTTTGTAAATACTTAATCATCATTGGATGAATATTACTTGACAGCTGTATGTGACACAGTTTAAGTCTACAGAAAAAAAACAATAAATAGTAGCCTACTTTAGTAAATGGGAAAGCGTCAGTATTTAGAAACTCATTCAGATTACTGAACATTTTACGAATAGTAATTTTTGTGCCTATTGTACATTCAAGCCTAGCCAAGCTCAACTTAAGTTTCAAAGTCAAATCTTTTACTGAGCTAGATGTAGAGTATGTTTTATGGTGTTTATTTAAAAACCCAAGGTTAATGCGTGGGCTGATTCATCTTATTTCTTGACAACCTGAAAGACTTTCCAGTTCGCACTGGTAGGTGTAGTTTAGCTAAATGTGGGTGCACAATGCCCTTAACCTTCTTTTTTAGATTGTTGGATTATGCCATGCCCATTTTCTGGCAATACTCCCTAGCACAAGGCAAAGGCTCTAAATATCCAACAAGTTTCCCTGACGGTGAGTTATGTGATTAAATAACAAGTATATGTTTGAGAAGAGTAATACTGTGTAACTATGCTGGTAATGTCAGACAACATGTTGCCCCTGTGTCTTTGAGAAAATGGCATGAAGTGCTTTAAAGAGCTCTGGACACTCATACTTGCCTGCATTTAAATCAAATCATTAAATATAAGCACCAGTATTTATGCGGCTTGTTAATTGCACTTTGATTACACTACAAGGGTAATGTAGTTATTGTGAATAATAACCACGGACATCTTTCAGCCATATCGGTACAACTTCAAGGTTGGCTCTTTCACAAGGTAATCATTCTGCTTAATCAATTGGTTTTTAATTTTACCCTATAAACATAATCAAGAAGTCTATTAGCATTCTATACAAGGACAATACCTGTGAGCCATGTTTTAGGGTGTTTAAAAATGGGTATACTGTATATATCACCATAGAATGTACATGGAAACAATGACATTTTTGTGGGCAGGATCTGTTGGGCTGGAGCCAAAGTTTCACTGATGTTACTGCTTAACTTTTGTTTTTGTTATTTAGGGCACCTCTACTGATCCGCAGACATGACATCATTTTTAAAATGTAATTTGTGTAATTGTGGCCACGAATTAGTGGTAAAGCAACCTTGTTCTCAATTATCTGAATTATCATAGCTGAATTGTTCTTTGTTTTTTTTGGTTTTTTTTTTTTACAATGTCATTTCTGGGGCTGGAGCACAACACCTCACGTATGAGTGAATGTGTTGCTATATCTGCCTATCTGTGCTGGGTGTATATAGCAACTCTACTTTCTGTATAGTTAATATATTTGTATTTTATATTTTATAGCATGCCACTGTTAGTTATTATAGTTATTATAGTTCTTATACCTTTTGATTTTATTATTTTATTACGTAGGCATTCACTGGCGGTCGGTAAAGTAAGAATTTCATTGTACAGGGAAACGTGTTTCTAACTGCACATATGACAATAAACACTTTGAATCTTGAATCTCTGGGTGCTCCTGCTTTGTGTTTTGAGCGAACTGGAATAGGCTCCAGTGTCACAAAGTTCTGATCAGTGTTTACTAATATATAATAAAAGGATCCATGTTCTACTGAGCTAAAAAGAAAAAAGTTGAATCTTTTTCTTTACAATTAAGAGACTAATTGATAACAACAAATGCAAATGAGTTGTCACTTTGGGGACTTTAAATGGGTTACTATTGGGATAATAGTCTTTTTTTCTCTGCATGTGAATAGTTTTTTTATGCCATGAAATCTGTTAGTAAATGATGATGTTTTACTTTGTTCCCAGAAAGACACTGCTTAAAATGTGGAGTTGAGAAAACAACACAAATAATTAAGTGAAATAATCAGCGTTGTTGTGAACACAGTATGAAGAAAAAAATATCTAATCAAGTGTAATTGTTCCTAAATTCTTTCAATGGCTTCAATAGACTTGTACTGCATCCATCAATGTCTCAAAGTATGAAGGGTTTGATTGGACTCACAAAGCTGCCATATGATGAGCTCTGCTGATGCCTGGGGTACTCTCACTATTTGGTGCAATTGCATTTGTACGCACTGGCGAAATCAGCTGAGGCTTTTGTTGCTTCTGTCTTTTTCAACGCAAACAGGAAGATGGGTGAATAAATGTCTGCTCACATGAACATTTCGTGTTGCATGCTTGATAAAAAAGATTCAAACTGCACCGGAGTGTAACCCGAGTCAGCCTCAGGTTACAAACTACATACTGACTGTTGACAATTATTTGTGCATCCAGCAGAGTTGACATGAAAAAAAAAACAGTGAGGGAAGTGCTGAAACAATCGAGGCATATCTGATATGGGTAACATGTTCATGTGGTTTATTTGGTGCTGGTTAATAAGTTCCTCTGTAGTTGATTAATTCTATGTAATGGTAATTTTGATGGGTGCTTGTTATTGGGTTTTGATTGGCCTTTGTTTTTAACTGGCTGTTGATTTCAATTAGTTGTATTAAAGGTCCCATGTCATGCTATTTTTCACAGAACCACAAAAACATAATATTTGAGGTTTATTTTCCCAATCTCACCTGTTTTCCAGAGTTTTAGCCTCTGAAAAGTCACTTTCTGAGCAACTCTACACGAACGGGCAGATTTGTGGCCTACTTATGCATATTCATGAGTGGGCGTGTCTATAGACGGGACACTGACTTCCTCTTCCCCGCACGGTGACGTAGGGCCAGAGGACGGCCCGCCCTCCTCCCACCCACTCTGTAACCGAGCTCATGCTGCTTTATAAACATGAGACAGAGCGTGGGGGCGGGGCGTTCGCCGGTACATACATATACTGTAGAAATTACATACATAGCACTGCACGATGGACACTGACATGCTCACTTTCATGGGTGTGTCTGTTTGCATGTCAAATACGGCAGAGAGTTTCCTGGAGGCGTGGCTTCTCCAGCTCAGTGCCGTGTCAAATTCGTCATCAAAGTGGGAACGTATCATCAAATTGGAGCGAGGTGTTTGTTCTCACCCTGCAGGAAGAATGGAGCAAATCACCCTCTAACTAACCATTGAAGGAATCAATGAAAAAAATACGTTGGGCATGTGTATGAAGTCCAAATAGCACTTTTATCATGTTTAAAGCACAGAAAAGTTGATTTAGTGTACTATGGGCCCTTCAAGTCTCTGGCAATTCTCTTTTTGACTCATCAGACCTAATTCTTCCATTTTTCTAAATCATCTGAAATGTTAAATACATTTTAATAATCAATTTTCTATCTATTTATATTAATTCACTTATTTAACCCTGTGTGTCCTCTTTTGGATATACTGATTTAAAAATCCGTCAAGCATAGACCTAATCTATTTTTTACTCACAATGTGTGAGACTGACATTTAAGTTGATTGCATGCATCCACACCCATTGCTAAATTTAATGCCCTTTAGGTGTAATAAGCTTGCTTTTCATGGGTTGCTCTGACATGATTGTTGTTTAATAGCCATTGTGACATTATAAAAAAGAAAGATGTTTCCTTTTGAGTCCAGGAGAAGAAATAAACGTCAAGGAGGACATGAGAAAATGAAAATAGCAACAGAGCGATGGTTGTACAGGGGCTTGGAGGGAGGCATACGAGTGCCAAAGCCTGTTGCTGTTGTCCAAAGATAAGAGCAAAGAAACACACAAGCACACACACACACACGCACACACACACACACACACACACACAAACAAAAACCCTCCTGCTTCACTGAGTTTCTCTTTCCAACCTTTTCCATTTCTTTATGTGATATTTGAACACTTGCAATTGGCCACATTAAAACTATTTCCTTTTTTCATACCAGAGATTTATAACAAAAAGAATGAACACACAATCCACCATATATGGTACTACTCACTGCTCAGCATCACTCACATGAATGACTTCATCAATTTTCATCATGTTTTATTTAACACTTTTTTATACCTGAATAAACTTAGACTAAGACTAAATGCAAACACAGCCAGGATCCCTCTATGGGAAGGACTTATATTTGGTGGATGTCCCCGAGTGGCAAGAGAGTATTTTTCATCCTTCTGGCCCTTCAGTTATATTTAAATCAAATAAATAAAAAAAAGCACTCACTCATATATTGTGTGGAAGCACTGGGATTCATCTTCAGTGACGTATGCTGGGGTCATTGGGTGTTTCAGTTCTTTTTGAACATCATGCACCCTTACCCATGTGACCCAGCCAGGAGCGATCAACCTCAACTAGAATCTCAGGAGCACTATGGTAAAATCACAAGTTCTTTTTGGTTTGTTTTGCCACATCTTAAAGGCCGGTCCTTGAAAATATTGTCTGACATTAAACTGGTCCCTGAGGCAAAAAAGGTTGAGAACCGCTGCATTAGACCATTGATTCTCTCTCTTAAGCCGGTGCCACCTAGTGGCTTTTTCAGCGATAGACTTTACAGCCCCCTTTTTGCCAAGACTACCCCAAAGCCCAGACATCCGCCATTGATAGGCTCGCATCTGGTAATCCAGTGCTACTTCTTGCACTCTTTTGATAACTCCTGTTATTTGATTTCTTCCAAGGCTACAGCGAGATCAACCATCAAATTTGACCATGTCTGGATGCCGCTGCCTTGTTGCAGTGATATGTTGTGACAAACACAGGTGTTAGTTGAGATCTCCTTTTAGCTGACAGTCGGATGCTGAGTTGAGGAGGCTCAGAGCTGATCTTGGTCGTGTGGTTCGTCTTTCTCCAACCTGAGCAGAGTGGGGGGTTTTTGGATTCCATTGTTTGAGGACATAACCTAAGCTCAGAAGCTCAGCCACATACCCCACCAACTCTATTTTGCCTCAGACGAGACATCGCAATTTATCTTGCCCAATTTCTACTTCCTGCCTATCTTGACCTACTACCTTGGGGTTTCTTGAGTCCCTATACTTGAGAGCTTCCCTTGTTTGTGAACTTCTTTTTCAAACCGCTGAAAGGGAGTTTATATATCTTTTTTGGTTGGTTGAACTCTCATTATGGCCCATCCCACGAGTCTAGGGCTTGGCCTTGTCTGACACTGGATTATGCCTTTGGACGTCTGCATGCCACCTCTGCTGACTTGGCAATCATATTCAGGCAGTTCAGTAATCCTCGATGAGGGTGTCCAAGGCACATCATGTTTGTGAAGGGTGATTTTGTCCAACTTATCTGGAATGGACCTGTGGGCATTTGTCAGGACCAACAACAAGGTTTCCCTTTGGCTCCCGGCTTCTAAAAGGAGCTGGGTGAGGACATGTGTTACAAGCAGCCCCTTACCCCACAAACCCCCTTTTTAGGTGGACACGTCTTCTGTGATTAGGACTAAAAATATACATTTTTTAAAATGTGTTTTATATTTCCTAACATTTCTCTCACCTCAGCAGCGGGGAAATACCATTGACAATTTGTTTCCTGTCAGATTGTGAGAATAAGTGTGTTCCTTTGTGTTTAGTAAAGGGGGGACAATGTGAGGTTCAGTACTTCACTTAATTACTGTATGATGTTAGTTTAGTGATTCCAATACAATGATATTCCACACCAAACATGTCTGTCTGATCTGTGATTATTTGCATATACTGTAAAAGATGTTGGGTCTGTCTGATAGCCTCTTGTCTGTTACCTGGGTATCGGTTCAATTCCATCCAATCCATATTCAAGCCCAAAATTCATCAGTTATTTTATATATATATATATATATATATATATATATATATATATATATATATATATATATATATATATATATATATCTAAGAGCAATAGGACAATAAGTAACTGATATCCTGTTTTGCAACCAAACATCCTGTATTAACCCATTGAACAGGTCTGCCTTGTTATTCAGATCTAAATGTGTCATTGAAAGTGATATAAAAACAAAGCTATACCCTCGGCTTATTGTTGCTACAACTGAGTTGTCTATTAACCGTCCTTATACAGCAAAGTTTGCCAATGGCGTTTTAATAGATCGTCTGAAATGGTATGTTTGAAAAAGTGTTTAGCCTTTTTTGTCATTTTTACACAAAACTATAAAAACTTTAACACAGTCTCTGAGTTATTTAAACAGTAAGTTTTGACAAAAAAAACTTAATAGCTGATTGTACTCTATATGCCTTTTTCAGTGTAACACGTTTATTATAATTTACACCAACATTGTCACAGTTTAGTAAGTGTTTGCTGAGTGGTAAAACACCACCTTATTCCGTGTTTTACTTTAAAACTGGAATATTAACATAGCGTTAATGATGATGATCATGATGCCGTTGTAGATGCAAAATTTGTCAAAATTTGTAGGGAAACGTCAACGAAACCTGAAATACCACAGTTACACAGCTAAAACAAACATTTAGCCTATCTTCATGAAAAGCCTTGACTTTTACCTCTCAAACTCACCTGATGAGCACAGACACTCCCACGTCCTCACAGTTCTTGTAGACTTGTCCCCATGTGTCTTGGATGATCTCCCTCTCACAGTCGGACAGTGGCTCAGCCCGCTCTGGACGATCCTCGTCCTCCACATCTCCTCTCAGCTCTGGAGGTGGTGAGGGAGGCGGTGGAGACTCCCTGTGAGACATCCTCCCTCTGCGCAGCAGCCCTGAGGCTCCCAGCAGGGCCCGGGGGAGGTAGGGGGTGAGGGAAGGGGGGAGGGTGACAGAGAGCTGAGACCCCACGGCGGGAGTTGGGAGGACAGTTGGCCAAGAGAAGATGAGCTCAGACAAGAAGAAAGAAAAAGAGAAGAAGGAGGAGGAGGAGAGAAGATAAGACAGGCAGCACTCACAGCCAAAGTGGGAAAAATGGGGGAAATGAAGCTGCTTCCCAGCAGGCTCTGTCAGTCCAAACTCTCCCTGGTGTCTCCTCTCTCCAACCAAAAACTTATTCTCTCATAATTTTGATCTCTCTCTCTTTCTCCTCCCCTCTGCCTCCCTCTCTCCCCTGCTGAGGGAGATGCTTGTCAGTGGTGCTGATGCTGCGCTCCCGTCACTCTCCCTCTCTCTGATGCTCAGACTGGTGGAGAAGACGAAGCACTCTGGTGCCGTGGTGTGGCTATGTAGTGAGGACCTGATGGAATGAGAGCAGGCTGGGGAGGAAAACAGACAGGGAGACAGAGGGGAGGAGGAATGTAAGATGAAAAGGATCAGGAGGAAGAAGAGGAGAGAGAGGGAAAGCTTCACTGGTCTCTGGCAGCAAATCCCTGCTTAAGCACTATTGACACAGCCAATAGTTGTTTTTTTCCTAATCCATTTATTATATTGCGTAATTGTGACCATCAACAGGGAATAAGTTAAACTTTAGTATTAGGAAAGATGTAAATAAGAGAAGGTGATGTTATACCTTGAGAGGGGGAATTATGAGACGTAAATAGTTTAGGATGGAAAAGACAAAAGGAAAGAGAGAAATATCTCTTTGGTTGAACTGTGTGTTGTGCTACTATTGTGCTGTAGAGTGGAATCTGTGATATTTTGTGTGTGGAAGGAATATTTATGGAAAACCCAATGCTCAGATCCTATAAAGACAAGAGTAAACATAGGGACTAGATGTGTGCCTCCAAGTGTGACAGAGCAATTTGTCAGTAAAATTGTTTCACAAACTAACTCCCCCACCCCTAGTTTAATCTGTCTATTCCCTGTATAGAAGCTGTATTAGGTATAACAACATATAATGCATTTTAAATGCAGGTAACTTGTTATTAGCTTGTACTTAACACAACTTGCCCTGAACCTGAAACGGGCGGTCGATAGTGGCACCTTTCTTATAGATCTCATAGCTTTAACTTTATGCTCACAAGAATGAATCTATCCTGATGAGACTGATGAAAAAGAATACCAGCTGTTGAGTTTGTGATGCTGAGGACAAAACTGCATTGATGAGCGAACCCAGCTGCTTTTACCAAAACAAACAAAAAGACACAAAAAAACTTAACACAGCTGCTGAGAATGTTAAAACATTAAACTTATACTGTAGTAAGTGGTGTTTAAATCACATATTGGTGGAGACTATAAACACAGCTGCAAAAGAGAAATACTGAGCAATTTTTCAAGGTCATAGCTCGGTAAAAATGTTCAAGTCTGATGCTGCTCTTTATCATCAAGTCTTTGTCATGAAAATACAGAATTATAATTAGCAATTCCATTCATGTATGAATGATTTGTATAGTGCTTTTATGCCTACACTGAAGTAATCCCAAAACTCTTAACAATATCAACTCATTCACCCATTCACACGCCAATGGGACTGAGCTGCCATGCAAGGCACTGGTCAACCACTGGGAGCAACATGGAGTTCAGTGTCTTGCTCAAGGACACTTCGACGCATATCCAGGTATAGACTGGGATTGAACCCCCAACCTTTCCATCAGAAGACAATGATAAATTGTTGGATAAAGGGATAACATTTTTCAGGAAACATCTGCTGCTGAGTCTTTCTATGACAACATTTGGAAACACTTTATTTGAAGTTTTATACATAAGGCTGACATTACAGTGTTATTATTATGACATGATACTTGTCATTAGCATGAATAAGGTGTCATGAAGGCTGTCAATAAGTGTCGTTCGCTACCCTAACCCTAACCTTAACCCTGCCTAACCTTAACCCAATTTTTTCAAAAAATTGCAATGAAATGCACAATAATCATCTGGATCCGCTATAAAATTGAATTGGAGTTTCCGTGGCGTAAGGTCAATATTTGGTTAAAATCTTGTCAAAATCCGTTAAAAGGTCCCATGTCATGCTATTTTTCACCCATCTCCATTTGTTCTAAGAACCCCAAAAACATAGTATTTGAGGTTTATTTTCCCAAACTCGCCTGTTTTCCAGAGTTTTAGCCTCTGAAAAGTCACTTTCTGAGCAACTCTACACAAACGGGCTGATTTGCATCCTACTTATGCACATTCATGAGTGGGCGTGTCTATAGACGGGACACTGACTTCTTCCTCCCCGCAAGGTGACGTAGGGTCAGAGGACGGCCCACCCTCCTCCCACCCACTCCGTAGCCGAGTTCATGCTGCTTTATAAACATGAGACAGAGCGTGGGGGCGGGGCATTCGCCGGTACATACATAGAGTGTAGAAAATACATACATAGCACTGCACGAATAATGCTGAAATGCTCACCTTCGTGGGCGTGTCTGTTTACATGTAAATCACGACAGAGAGCTTCCTGGAGGCGGGGCTTCTCCAGCTCAGTGGGAACGCATCATCAAATTGGAGTGAGGTGTTTGTGCTCACCCTGCAGTAAGAAAGGAGCAAATCACCCTCTAACTAACGATTGAGGGAATCAATGAAAAAAACACTGGGCATGTGTATGAAGCCCAAATAGCACTTTTATCATGTTTAAACCACAGAAAAGTTGATTTAGCGTAACAAGGGCCTTTTAAGTACTTTTGATGCGATCCTTCTAACAGACCAACAAAAAAAATAAGCACAAATAAAAATATCACCCTTATGGAGGTAATGCATACACCACCAATATAAAAATATATGAAGACCCTGGCCTATGGGTTGTTATTATTAGATGTCCCGTGTGATTTGGAAGTAAAATGGCTTTAGTGAGCCTGTGTGTGTGTGTGTGTGTGTGTGTGTGTGTGTGTGTGTGTGTGTGTGTGTGTGTGTGTGTGTTTGGTGTTGCTTAAAGACGTCCTCTAGTAACAAACACTGTTACAGGCTGAAGCTCTGCCTGAAAATGTTTAACTGAGTTTTTTTTCCAGCTAATCCCAGAGCTTAGTCCAGTCCATTACCTGCACACCTGCTGCTATACCAAGACTTTCTGTGACATTCTTATAGCTACTGCATCTTTCTCCCTCCACATGGCTGCAGATCTCACTTGCTCCTTCCTTAAAGGGACTTTTATTCTTTGTTAATATTTGTCATCTTCTATCCATTTGTTTGCAGTGTTGCACAATCACTTAGAAAAATGTATTGCACTGTGTGGAAATGATTTAGTCCTTCCTGGGCGTGTGTTGGTTTTGTCTGATAGTCATTTTTTTAATTCAGTGTGCCGTGATTTCAGTTTCATCTTTAAAAAATAATAATAAATGCAACCTTTGGATGAATGATAATCATTAGGAAAACAAAAACACATCAACCTAAAACTGAAAGACAGTAAAATGCTTTGCACAGAGTCAACCAGTTCATTTGTACAATAATACCATTAGAACTTAATATGCTTAAGCTTTGATGTGATTATGTTCTACAGGATGAATTCACGTGGTTTTAATTGACTGCTGTGAACCATTATTAATGTCATGAAACTAACTATTATTGTTTAGAAATACTACATTTTCAGGTCCAAAGATTAGGCAGTCATTAGCTCTAGCTTCTACACTCCTTGTTGTGTTATGTTACTAAAATATCTTCTGAGGAAAACTTGAACTGTAACAGTTTTTTCTTTTTTGGGGGGCAAAAAACATATCGATACATTTACACTCACCTGCACAGATTGAATTTACCATCTGCTCTGAGCTTCATCATCACTGCTGATTTTTTTTTCATCTGGTGCTGCTTTCACAATGACACAGCAGGTTAACCCTCCCAATCTGAGAAATGTAATAACCACAGGTGTTGATGAAACCTTGTTGAAAAATTGCCATCTTTTACTTCTGCTCCTGCAGTGAGACATGGAGCCTACATACAGTATACTTCAACTGTTCCAACCACTGATTTAATGTAGTAGAAGCCTCAGACCAGAGATAATATGCAATCATCTTTTTGTTGGATAGACATGCAATACTAACGACTAAAGACTAAAATACCCAACTAAGATCTTGGATAATGTTTTACACCAGTGTTTCTCAAATGTGGGTACGTGTACCCCTAGGGGTACGCGATGGCGCTAAATGGTAAATGGTAAATGGACTTGATTTTATATAGCGCTCTATCCCCACACTGAAGCAGTCTCAAAGCGCTTTACATAACAGCTCATTCACCCAATCACTCTCACATTCACACACCAGTGGGACAGGACTGCCATGCAAGGCGCTAGTCGACCACTGGGAGCAACTTTGGGTTCAGTGTCTTGCCCAAGGACACTTCGACACATAGTCAGGTACTGGGATCGAACCCCCAACCTCAGAAGACAACCCTCTACCACCTGAGCCACGGTCACTACAGGGGGTACTTTAGAGAGAGAGCGAGAGAGAAAGAGAGAGAGAGGAAAATTAACAAAAAGCATTAAAAATATGAGGTTTTATAATGGTTATTTTTTAGTTAAAAATGCTAATCACTGAATATTACCAGCAACTCACAAAAACAACAATGAAAACACACAAAATAAAAGAAAAATATACTGTATAAAAAAGAACAAACAACAACAAAATACACAAAACAACAGCAAAGACACACTAAATGAGAGAAAAATACACAAAATTATGATATAGATTATCTTGATTAGAACATGAACTGAAAATACAAAGGTCAGTGTTGGTCCAACATCAGGAGGGAGATGACTGGAAATGATAAAAACTATAGGAATAAATCTATTTAGGAGGCACTAAATACTGTTTCATTACACTTATTTACAAAATGAGATTCTTTATAATGTGTGTTATCATGCATTCATTCCATCAATATGCTCTATAGTTGTTGTTGTTTTTTGTACAAAATTCTGAGCAAAATGTAGTAGTCGGACATAAGGGGGTACTAAGATATGGGGTATTTGAACAAAAATGAACCACTGTTTTACACTGTCTTCATAATGTATAAATTGCTGTTTTGACTTGAAAATATTTTAACATGAACTTGTTGAGAACAATTTAAAAATGTTTGTATTGACTCACATCAAACAGAAAATTAAAAAGTTGCAACATTTATCTCATCTTAATCCAGTGAGGTGGTGTTGAAGGGTCCATGTTTACCATTTCTTATCAAAGCATGGAGGGAAAAGTGATTTTCTATCAAATGATGTCTAGACAAAAGCAGAGAAGCGGTGGAGATCCGAGCTGATAGCACTTCTATTGTACCACAGAAGCAAAGTGATGATGGAGAAATGAGTCTGTCACAGTTTGAAAGAATAATCACATTTTTGCCCCACGCCAGGATTGGGGAGGGGGTTACTCTGTCACCTGTTGAGATAGAAATAAGTCACTCAGACACCATGCAGAGGCTCCATGAGACAGCTTCAAGTATGAGGTGAAACTCTGGCTCAACAAATTGTTAAAAAAATAAGCTTTTGTGATTATGAGAGACAGCATGCATTGAAATGTAACTGTTTAAGTGCAATACAAAAACAATATCTATCCCTTTTTCTTTTTTTTTTAAATAGTGCGTCTGTGTAAGCGTGTGTTCAAGGCTTGTTGTTGAGCGCACATTCTTTACTGTGGACTTGTGATCCTATTTGCACTGTGTATATACTGTATATATTGTGACCCACAGTTTGAGAATCACTGGGTTAAGATCAGAGCTGGTGAAAATGGTAATGCTTCAGGGTTAGTTATGGTGTTAGGGTTATGGTTTGGGAAATAACCAGATTGAAATGCATCTGTTGGAAATCCATTACAAGCACGAAAAAAAAAAAAATGTAAATTGTGTTGGAACGTACCAAACAATATTTGGATTAATTTACGTGACAGTTTCCCAATCCTCAAAAGAATGGGCTGATGTGTGACATGAGTATAATCGACAAAAAAAGGCATGTATTTCAAACACTAAAATGCTAAATGTTTCAAACTATTTTAATAATTTGTTGCCAATGCATATCAGAAATTTACAGTAAATGAAAAAGTTAATGATTATGATAAATACTTCATACCTGCTGTGTGGTAATCAAAATATGTAGATTACAATTATGAAAAAGTAGTAGAATTTAACGTTCTCTCACAGCAAGAGTTAGTTTCCAAATAATCCCATAGCCTCAGTTCTCCAGGAACATCAGTGTTCTCCTACAGCTAGGAAGGCAGTTAAGATCCATGACTGATAACATTAAATTAGAAATACATTTTCTCATTTCTTTAGGAACATTAAAGCACATGGCCTAATAAGGGCATTAGTTAAGGCTGTGCAAATGGGAGAAATGTATCAGCAGGACAGAGATGTTTTTGCCACAATGGATCTGAGCCCATTTCTGAGTAAACGTATCAATCTGTACTCTAAAGTACTTGTAGTTACAGAGATATTAATGCAATGCTATGACATTAGTTCCCACTATCCTCACCACTGGTTTTACATAAGTCATTGCCTGCCCTCTAGTGGTCAGTTGTGATAGTGCAAGTCCAAAGGTCCAAACCCTGATTAACTGATTGATTGACGATTAAACCAAACAATTGATCGAACATAAAGAGTTATCTTCACAATGATACTACCACCTTTATAAAGAATCCAAGTGTTTTTGTTTTTTTTTAAATAATTAAAATATTTATCATCCTGCATATGTACATACTTAAATTTTGTTAATGTTTACCATTTAATTTGTAAGTTAAGTTTTCCTGTGTATTACAAATGTCCTGTGTAAATGGAAAACATTATAAATATAGGACAATATAACTATGAACTGTTACCATCTTCAATTTTAACTTACGTTATTGTGGAAGTATGTCTTTTGCCCGGAAAAGCCTTATACCAACTATATTTATATATTTATTTATACTCCCCTGTAGTCTTCCTCTTCTTTGCAACAATTTCAATTGTATTACCCCTCTCTGCACATTTCCAAACCTTTTTTATTAATCTGAGATCTGACCTGATTTCCCACCTGCTCCATCACAGTAGTGCCTGAAATATGCTGACATAATCCAACACCAACATAAACCAGTTTAAAAAGCTTTTTAAATCGTATATCGTTAATAAGTATAAGAAATAAGAGCAACAATTTTACCTAGGACAGCAATAATACTTAATATGTATATCATGGTATAGAATATATTGATACTTAAACATAATAAAAGGTTTTTACGAATTTATATATTGCCACTCTAAATTTAACTGATGAAATGTGTGTCGTAAATATGAAATAGTATAATATTAATATTATGTACATGTCATATACATTCATGTGTATGTATGTATATGTGTGTACGTATATATGTTTGATGTGAATGCATAAACTGTATATATGAAACTTGTGCAGAATATATATTGAATGTATATTGTGAAAATAGTCATAAAAGTTAAGTATTTTTTTGTGTGTGTGATATTATGTAGAGAACCTTGTTTTGTTTTGTTGTGATGAGGTAGGTACTGTATATAATAGCTTTGCTTCAACCTGCACCCTTTCGGCTGAAGAATTGGACAATTGAGTGTTTGTTCTGTACTTTTTTTTGTTTGTGAAGACTGCCAAAAAAAATAAAAAAATTTAAAAAAAACATCTTTACCTATCAAACATTATGGTAGCTCTCACATCGCCTATTGAACTTCATTTTTAGTCTATTTGATATACAGTCATGGAAAGTAACAAAGTATATTTACTTAAGTATTGTACTTAAGAATAGTTTTTGTGTATCTGCACATTACTTGATATTGTTTAAGGGGGATACTTCTTTCTTTTACTCCACTACCTGTACATCTAAAAGACATGGATACTATGGATACTCGTTACTAAGTACTTTTTCTTTCCTCTCTGCTCAGGTTTTATTTTCATTGTTTCAGTTCTGATACTAAAAAGTTTTTGTACATGATAGGTTGTCCTTATTCTAGCTTTAATGCTCGTCATTACCAGAGCAATGCACAGAGGCAGGTCACATCATCTAATAGTTGTTGGTTGGACATTCACTTTGGCAAAGGTTGAGCTTGAGAAAGACATTGTCATGACTATATTTTAGGTTTTTAAAACCAAAAGCTGCACTTTAATGCTGGCAATAGAAAGTCTAATTAGCTCCACAAAAGAAGCACTGAACTTTGCATTTTATTAGTTCTTTAGTATTTGTCGGAAATGTTCCTTGTAATAATACAATTGTTTGTTAGATTTGTTTTTGGAAATAAAACAGCTGTATTGATGGCTGCAGCTTCATTAGTGAACTCAGATTTCTTATCTTTATTTGTGTGTTGTTGAGCTCACTGAACAGCTCTATGTTTGATGTGGTTTTATTAAACACAAACCTAAATGTGATGGTAGTTAATGAAACACAACAGTGTAATTCAGCTGTACTACAGTACTATAAACATGTAACAGATTGTGCATCAGTGTTTTTTTTATTTGAGTTTTTTTTTTTTTTTTTTAACTTTCAATACTCAAGTGACTTTTAAACGCAAATACTTCAGTACTTTCACTTAAGTCATACTTTGACTGAGCTACTTTTACTTACAGTATATTGGAGTAGTTTTTGACAAGCTGTATCAGTATTTTTATTCACATTGAAGTGATAAAGGTGAATACTCTGGCCACCTCTAATATATGCCTTTGTCAGACGCATCTTATAGTTTTTATCTTTTCTTCCTTTTTTTTTTGCTTCATACCATGATGCAGGACTGCACGCCTCTAGAACAGTGGTTTTCTCACTTTTTTGGTTCAAGTACCCTCTTTTTTTAAATTTCTGAATCCAAGTACCCTACACCCTTTGTCCAACTACATTTTCTCTCAGAATACCAGTAAAAGTGATAACATTTTAAAATAATATCATTTTGTAAACAAGTGGAATTGAACAGTGCTTAGCACAGTGGTTCCCAAGCTTTTTTGGAACGTGACCCTATTTGATATCAAACATTTCAGGCGACCCCAAAGATACTTTTTTTTTTCCTTCTGGAATACATTTTTGATCATGTTTGTTTTACTGCGTTACAAATACAGAGCGGCCAGGATTAGTGCCAAGTTGTGCCAGCTCAGATATATTTGTAGTGAGTTTTATTTTAAATAGATTTTCATTTGAGGAAGTGAAAGTATAGAATACCGTTAAGATTGTGTGTTGCTTTAAATTTAAATAATATATTTTTAATCCGTTTGTGGGTTTTTTTTCACGCGACCCCATTTAAATTCCAGACAACCAAACATGGATCACGACCCCAAGGTTGAAAAACACTGATTTCGTGCCTCCAGAATAGATTTATTTCCCTCATGCAATGTGAGACCAAGACTGACCTTTGTATTTTCCTTTCATGTTCTAATCAAGATTGTTTCCATCAAAATTATTATGATTATCATTTTTAACTAAAACAACATCTCTCTCTCAATAACCCCCTGTAGTTGCATCGCGTACCCCCATTTGAGAAACACTGCTCTAGAACACCCCTGATCCAAAGTCCACTATAGAGACTATACAAACCTTCATATTTTCGCATATTCAAAAAGTAAAGGTTTATCTTAAACAAGAGATTGTGTGTGCGCGCGCGCGCGCTCAGAAGCCCACCATTCGTTCGGTGATGATATCTGTGTCTGCAGTGTGGTTAGAGTTTCAGGCTGGGAAATTAGTTTTCCACCAATCACAGCGAGGTGTCCGACTGCTCTAGCCAATTGGAAATCTGCGTCTATGAAGTGGGCGTCGCCGCAGAGGAGAGCGTCGCGTTGGTGCATCCTGGCGGGCCGGGAGGGTTTGGTTGAGAGGCTGTTGGATGGTGGGAGTACCACTGATGAGAGAGCGTTTTAACGATCTACGGAGGAATATTGAAGCTGCTTGTTGGATCCTGAGATTCACCGGAGCTCTTGTTCTCCTGCTGTGTGCGGTGAGTCCTGCACTAAGCCGTGCTGCTGCTGGATTTCACTGAGGATGTCGCGGATAGCGGCCGTTACCGTTAGCTAGCGGATTATTCTGCCATGACTTTTTAATGATGGAGGACCGTCAGCTCTGCTAATGTTAGCCGGTGCGGCATGGCCTCTCTGTTGTTTAGAATCACTTTCAGACGGTGTTGAAGTAATATATAGACTTGTTTAGATGTCTTTGGTAATGCGTTAGTAGGTGGTGCTGTGGAGGAGTAGTGTGGTCATTGTCCGCCAGCTTTTATCCCACCCAGACGGAGCCTCCCACACCCATGATGGGAGGCTGCACACTTCATCTCTTAGACTCCCGTCTCTGCACAAAATGTGCTCTATTAGTGAACCCATGTTTATCTTATCATCAATTATAAATCCTAGGTGCTCCTGTAGATTAATTCCCGCTATGTTTAATCTAATAATCTGTGCTGTAGAAGTCCTAACACGTATAATTGGGGTGTAAAGCTCAGCACGCCAACTTTGAGCTAACGTTAGCAGGCTAACATAACCTAGCTGCTGCTGCTGCTGCTGCTGCTGGACTTAGACACTGTGAGTTGCTCTTTGACCTGAACAGCAAGACTCAAGCATCATTTAGACAAGCCACAGCAGCCACTGCAGAGCTGAATAAACCTATATAAACCAGAGAAGCATCAATTGGTCAGCCCTCTTAAGGACCTAAAAATACCTCATACACATGGACAAGAATGTATTTATATGCTTTTTTTTAAGTATTGGACTATTTCTGATTCATGTTTTAACTTTACATAGTTTGAAAGTCAGTAAGAAAACAATGTAGCTCATGCAACAAGAAAATAAACCCTGTTGTTACGAATTGTTTGAATGAGTACGGGAAGCATAGAGCTACCACAGGGGAAAACATATTTTGGATCACTATATTTTATAAACAATATAATTATATTTCAAACATGATATTATATTGTACGGACAATATACTTATATTGAACAAACAATATAGTATATTGTACAAACATGATATTATATTGTACGACTACGAACAATATACTTATATCAAACGAACATTATATTATATCATACAAACAATATAATTATATTGCACAAACATATTATATTGTACAAACAATATACCTTATTGTTCATACAATATAGTGATCCAAAATATATTCACCCCTGTAGCAGCTCTACGCTTTCATACATGAGTGATTAAATAATACTAATCTACATTATATTAAAAAGGAATTTATGAGCATACCATAAAAAACAAACAAAAAAACAATGGATGTAAACAAAGCTGTTACCGTATGAATTCACTAAGATATCCTGATGACTTTCAAATTTCTTCTGCTGTTTTCCACACACATTTTTTACTAATTTTCAGTGAGGACTGTGGCAAGATGGAAAATGTCCTGCAGTGTGGTTTGGCCGATAAGCAATGGATTTTGGCATTAGTGTTATTAACTATATTCAGATTGAACAATGTGATCTGGTGACTTGTAAGATAAGCTATTTAGTTGTCAATGTGCAATTTCAAAAACGTTAAAAATTATAAACAGCTGAGAAAAATTTAAATCATACTTAAATCACTGCACGAAGGGGCTTTTTCATCCACTTTAGGCAAGTTTTAGGTATTAAAAATCAATATATAATATATACATATATATAACTGTACTATTAATCTTATTTAAAAGTACATTTTTGTTATAAAAATGTTGTGTTTTTAAATGCTTTGATACTTGTTTTAATGCCTATAGTTTCTGAATTAACCATTTAAACAATATGAACATGAAAAACTACTGGATTTTAGGTGTAGATTATATAAATTGCATACTGGTTGTAAGTAAACATGTTTCTGTATATAAGTAGGTCAACACGAAGTAAAGCCAGATGCGTCATGGTTTCTTTTAAAAACCTTGGTGTGGGAGGCAGCATGAAGCATCAGATGGTCCAGGCTGCACTGCAGAATTCTGATCGCCTCTTAATATCAGGCAATATTGAACTGAATAATGTAATGTTGCGGTCAATTTAAATTTCAGTTCATTTGTCATTATTTTTCAGCAGTGGCTATCCGTACGGTTGCCGTATCAATAAACCGCCATTCTATCCGTACACAGCGCCCCTATTTGGCCAGTTTAGGTCACGTGATAGGTCAGTCATTAGCCAATGTAGGTCGCGTGACTAAGACTAAACCTTACCCTAAACCTATCTCTAACCCTAAAAATTGTTGCAATATTGGGTTATAACCTAACCCTAAGACGCTACATACTGGTACTTTGGTAACCGTACCAATAGCACAGGGGTTGTCCGTACGAAAACTAGGGATGTCCCTATACAACTTTTTGATTTCCGATATTGCAGCCTAACGTATCGGCTGATACCAATATTGATCTAATATCAGCATGAATCATACATTAAAAAAATAAAATCTGTTGTCTTTTTTTTTATCTCTCTTTTCTTTAATAAAAAAATAATAATTACTTATTTTGTAGTGAGGAATGTTAGAAAAGGCTTGATCAAGTAATGTTACTCAAACAAAGAACAATAGTCAGCAACAGTAGGTATGAGGAAAAACTGACCAATTTATTATTAACCAATTGGTTACATAATTTTTAACCTTCAACGTAATATCTACAGTATTCTACAATTGAATTTAAAAATTTTTTTTTAAGAAAATCCGGAAATTTTAATCCGATATTCGTTTTCAGGCTAATATCTTACCGATAATGATATCGTATCAGGACACCTCTAACGGCAACCGTACAAATAGACACTTTCTTATTTTTGCTTCTCTTGCTTTCCTTTTCGTTTATTTGAGTACTTGTTTTGATTGATATAATTACCAGGAAGATCTAATTTTCTGTGTCTACAGAAAACAAACGGCAATCAATTAATTAACTTCCTGAAACAGAATTGGCAATATGACACGGAATCTACCCTTGCCTCACCTAAATGATTTGGGAGAATTTCATGCATTTTCACTATATTTTCTGTTACATGGGTGGTTAATTTGTGTTTCGAAAAAATTAACACACAGACTTAAAATCCGCAATGTGTAAAAAGGAATCTGATAAACCTACATTCTGAGTTTACATCAGTTTAATATGTTTAGTATTACCTGACTGCTATGTACTGAGATGTACCCGTGCTGGAATTGCCATGCGCAATGTCATACAGAGAGTCCTGTACTGATTAAAAAAAATGCTTAAAACATTACATCAGTCGACCATCGATTAAAAAAAAATCGACCAATGATAGAAAAAAAAAAATATGATTGTCATGATCAGATTGCAATGTATATTATAATCATGTTTTTTTTTGGAGAATAAACTATTCCTATTCATACTTTACTCAAGTTGTTAACTGAGATTGTCACTGACTCAGCACGGCGGAAGTAGCAAAAATCACAGCGGAACTAGCAAAAATGCATTTGCTGGTAGTGCGCATGCTCATAATCGATCTCAGTACGAGGTAAACTCAGTCTGTGACATTGTTATTTCAGACAAGATTTCTTTGTGGTATCCATAAGATGAATGAAGGAAGACTGGGAGCAGCTACAGGGCAGCTACACACTGATCCCCCAGATTGCATGTCCTGATCCGGATTAATATTTAAATAGCGCCTGGTGTGCATGGCACTAGATTGTCAGTTCAGTATCCTAGATGAGGTTGTCCCAGATTAATAAAATGTAAGATGGACTTTTCCTGGCATCAGTTGTTAAGGTCATGGAGTAGTAATTACATTTTATTTTAACTGGTGTTTATGGCACAGATAGACGCCCTGTCCCTTTTCTACTTACACTTGTTTAAATAAAACAAAGTTGATGTTTTATCAACTGATTTGACTTTCTGTAACCAAAATTAGAACCTAATGTGTTTGTAACGTTGCAGCCTTTTTGTGTCAAGAACTTATATACTATAGACATACAGTATTTTACCCTTTTTTCCCCAAGTTATGCTTATAACAATTGTGTACAGAAAAGTTAAGTGAGTTAATAACTCATAAATAGAATATATTAATGCAAATTTCTGGAATATATTAATGCAAGTTTCTGGTTAGAAACTAAAGTTAAACCTTTTTACTCAGCACTCTATGTTTTCTACTTGTTAAACTGTCGTTTAATATTTATCGTGAAAAAGTAATAACTTTCCAATTTTTTTTTCATTACAAGTAACCAACGGTGTTTTGCTACTGGTTTCCAGCAGCAATGTCGCAGAGGTCTGGGCAGGAGGACCCAGAGCGGTACCTCTTTGTGGACCGCGCTGTGGTTTATAACCCAGCCGCACAGGCCGACTGGACTGCCAAGAGGCTGGTATGGATCCCATCCGAACGCCACGGCTTTGAGGCTGCAAGCATTCGCGAAGAGCGCGGAGAAGAGGTGGTTTTGGAGCTAGCGGAGAATGGGAAGAAGGCTGTGGTGAACAAGGACGATATCCAAAAGATGAACCCACCCAAGTTCAGTAAGGTGGAGGACATGGCTGAGCTCACCTGCCTGAATGAAGCGTCTGTGCTTCACAACCTCAAAGACCGATACTACTCTGGCCTGATCTATGTAAGTGTTAAATTGCAATGACATTTTTACTGTGATAAGTGTCTTTTGTTGTTGGGATCGACCAATAATCGGCACAGCCGATAATATCACCCTAAATTCTGGATTTTTGTAATAATCGGTATCGGCCGTTTTTTCCATGATAGCCGATTAAATACGTTTATTTAAAAACTCGCTCTTTTGGCACTTATACAGTCTTCTCTATAAATATTGGTTTCCTTAATTACTAACAATCAGTATTGGCCCTAAAAAAACATGTCAACCCTTTCTATATCTGACTCTTTCTTCTTGTTTCTAACCCTCAGAGAATATAGATCACAGCAGAATGTAATTCACTTTTTTCTTTTCTCATCAACTGTTTACTGTATTATGTACTTTGCAAAGAAATAATCAAAGGTATTTTTTAAGACAATAAAGGTGCTTGGACTGAAATAAATTTATTCACACTTTTGAAATCCACAGGGCTCTCCAGTGTAGTTAAATGTTCTCAAGGCACACGGTCAGAGGTTTGACTGCGAATGTAGTAGATGTACAAATGTAGAATGTAATATTTTACAGTCCTGTGATCAAGGTTGATAAACAGCCAATACAATCTAAACACAACCACAATACATTAATATGTAAAAAAAAAAAAAAGTTCAACAAAAGAGACATAATTGGCTGTTAAATGTCATCCTTTAGGTCAAAACATACGAGACAATACTACTCGGTACACAAACATGAAAACAGTTAATGTGATTGAAGGAATAGTTTGCTTGCATCTCTAGTTGTATTGCACATCATTTAGAAAACAAACATTCTAGAGTATGTAATCAGTGGCCTGCCTCTCCAGTATGTACAAAAAAGAAGACTCGTGGGACACCACGCAGCGCTCACTAACTCCTGCACAGCAGTGCACAACTAGTGGAATATCAAAGGTCAGCCAACGAGATGATATAAGCTACAACATCTGGTGGCTAATTTTGATATCTTGACTCTGAATGGAAGTACTGGAAAGTAAAGTTATGGTCTCTGGTAAAAAGTAATAATGAAGATACAAAAAAACATTTGAGAAGAGACAGATGTGTGTATCTTTGCTCTTTTTGGAGTTTCTTTGACAAGTAAGGTGATATTCTGCCTGGTCTAAAAATGTGTTACTTGTACAGAACCGTGTGAGTCATTTTCAATATCATTTTTAAAAATGTTATTTGTCAGTCATATCTATACAGCTATGGTCATGGCTTTGGGGGGAAAAACTAAACAAAAAAACCCTCTCCCTATTTAAAACTTTATTTTATCCACTTTTTAGATTAGTCACATCTGGGTTTTCTTGCTTTATGAGCTAGTTATGACATACCTTCTTCTATATCCCATGTAGAATCATGCTCTGATTTCTACAAATCTGGAAAGCTGTCTTAAATGAAAGTGTTATTCCACGCCAATGTTGCATTCTTTAAAATTTGTTTTGTCATGTTACTTGTCAACAGTTTGAATGTGGGTTAGCTCCGTCTCTTAAGTAGGCGAAAGCCACCAGTAATGACAGGTTTACAGTTTTAATCAAGTTCTGCTGAGTGAGATTAGGAGCACCTCAAGATTTAGACCAAGTAAAAATTTAGAGGAATCTTCAGACTATTTGCGCACAAATAAAAATATAAAGGATGGGCAATGTTTGAGGAAATGGCCGAAGACAAAAAATAGAAATTAATAAAAGTTGCAATATTAAACCTCAGTTTGTCTAAACACTAAATAGAGAAGAGCTGCCCTCAGTCATGAGGTCTGAGTGCCTATAAATGTAATCCCAGTGATTGAGACCCTGTTTCTCTAAGCACTGCTTGATTTAGAGAATCTTGTTCCATCCAAAGGGTAAAAAAATCTTTTAAACTTGTCAATTTCATCCTCTTGTAATGAGCTCAGAGTGTCAGGAATTTTATACAAGCCCAGTGTGTTGTTCTATCTGCTAACAGCTAGAAGCAGCCATCCATTACCAACAAACCCACCTAATCCCACAAATAACCCCCCTGACACCCTCCATTAAGGACATCCAGCTGAGTCATCCCTCTCCCCTCTGCCTGTGGTCTTCACTGGGTCAGGATGTCTGGGCTGACTGCTTGCCGCTGTGCCCACCATAGGGGGTCAGCGGAGGGGTTACCACTGGGGGTGTGCAGCATTTGCTCTAAATTTTTGTTGACATTTTCACTCAGTGACTGAATATTTAAGTCAAACTAATTTTTAGTTCATTTATAAAAAAAAAAATCGAACATTTTTAAATTATAGTGGATTATTGGCCATTTAGTGACTTGTCCCTTTTTCACACACATTGTTTATAGCGCCATCTTTTATCTATAAATGATAAGAATATGTATTTTAAGTAGGATGGCAGGTACATATTATATTATTAATAGTTATGATCAGATTATGGCTTTTTAACAGTCTTTTATAATTTATAATATTAACAGTATTTGTTATAATGTCATAATTATATTATATCATGTATCTCACAGACTACTCTGCCAGCACTTGTCTCTGGCCAAGTGCTCATGCGTTATTGCAGTGCTATTTTAAGCCCTGTGATATCAGACTCTTGTATGGATGCTTGTTGTGCGATTAGTCCACTCAGCAGTTAAAGCTTTCTTTGGATATTTCACAGGGCCCCATGAAGTCCACTAGAAACCCACTCCCTGAAAGATGACAGAGTAAAGAAAATAAAGGAAAATCCTCTTAAAAAAAAAAAAAAAAACTTGCTTATGAAATTCACAACTTAATCATTTGTTATAATCACTTACCACAAAATTATCAACATACGTACCATATACAGTTTTTTTTATTCCAATAATGTTTATCTTTTTTGTAAGTATGCTAACCCTGTTGCGTTTTCTTTTGCAGACGTACTCTGGTCTCTTCTGTGTGGTCATAAATCCGTACAAACACCTGCCTATCTACTCAGATAACATCATTGAGATGTACAGGGGCAAGAAGAGGCATGAAATGCCCCCTCATATATACGCCATTTCAGAGTCTGCATACAGATGCATGCTGCAAGGTGAGTTTTTGCTTTTAGCGACAAGTTTACAGGTTTGTTTTGTGACTAAGTCACTAACCATATTTCATGCATTCAAATGTCTCATCTGAATCAGAATTTTGATTTAATTTGAAATTGTATCAATTATTTGGTTTTACACAAATAATTCAATTTGTTTATTAAATACAAGAACCATATTTGATTTTTTTCATTTAAATGTTTTAATAATCATTCACACCGTCTTTCTGTAATTGTTTTATCAATGGCCTACATATCTATAATTTGTATTTAGGTGTAAAAAATTGCTATTTCATGATATGTAGAATTCTGGCACCTAGGCTGCTTTATTTAAACATGTTGAGCAATGTCTGCAAACATCCTTTCCTGCTAGTGGCCATGCTTCCAGCCTCTGCAGTGACTTAACTGTGTTCTGAGTCTGACCAGTGAGAAGAGTGAGGGTGACCCCGTTGTGCTGGACAATACGTCCTTTGTGAGACTGTGACGGCTGACCAGTGGGGGTGGTGACAAACTGGACAGTTCAGTCACTCCTCTTAAGCTCTTCATTTCTCATTTGTTGGTCTCACAGAAGAAGGTTTAGGAAACGTGGCTTAGTTATATCATTATTATTGTGTATTAGATTGTTCCGATACATTGCATCTGTTTACTCTTTGTTTAATCATGTCTTTGCCTGAATGTACTATCTTTGTTGGTTTTTTCTACAAATGCATTCGGCAAATCGGCAAATCCTATGTATAGTGATGCTTTGATTTCAGCCTACTTCTCATGTTTATTTCTTGAGCAAAAGAAAAAGACGGTGACCTCGACCCTGAGGCACTTCAAAAGGCTGCAAGGCTCCACAGTATTCTCTAAGCATAGAGACCTGACCTGTAATTTTTTATACTACTCCTCCAACCCATTTGTGGTCCTATTAGAACAAAGAGGGTTGTGGGTATAAAGGAGGTTTGTAGGTTGGAGATTAGTGAAGGCCAGCTGCTGCTCCGCTCTGACCCGGAACATTTCAGCAGCCTTGTTAATAAATGAGAATATCCAGCTGTGTAGATTAGCATTTTTACTTGTTCTGTCTAAAAAAAAAAGAAAACTTGTTTTACCCTTACATTTCTAATTAGTAAGTAAGTAAGTAATTAATTTATTTTTTTATAAAGCACTTTTCACAGATAAAATTACAATGTGCTCCACAGAGCTGTGGAGAAATTATTACAACTGCAACATCATGATAGCACAATAAAACATGGGTGCATGTACATCATAGGAGCAGCATTCAGAAAAGGATAATAACAATTTTAAATCCAGTTAAATAAAAGCTTTTCTGAAAAGTGAAGTCTTCAACAGTTTCTTCAAAGTGTCCACACAGTTGAGCTCCTACAGAGTGTGTACCAAATTTAAAAAAAAGGGTAAGAATAAATGCAAGCCTTCAGTATATCATACAATAAACTTAACAACAAAATAACATAAACAAGACTGTTGCAGTAAGGGAGTAAATATCAGAAATGGGAAAGGAAGTTACATTCAATGAAAATCAAACTAGAAACAGTACCAAAAGTTGAATAAACATGCTTATCAACCATATGACATTGAAATATAATACTTGTTTAAAAATGAAAGGGTTACCGTATTGTGGACATCGTGTCCATATATGTTAGAAAGCCACCCTAGATTTTTTGAAACTCTCCAGGTTTACCCTTCAAATTGTACATAATGTTTTCACTTGGTATGCATGATGCTACTTCAATCGTCCGTCTGGCAAATGTAGGGGGTAATGCATCTTCCCAATGTATAGCTATACATTTGTTGGCTGTGGTGAGGGCTATTCTAATGAATTTGAGTTGGTTTTTATTGACTTTCATCATAGATATGTCGCACAGGAGGACTACAAAACATGTGCACCAACATTCCTATTCCCGATTTGCATCTTGGGCAAAACTGGGAGTATTGAAGCATTATTTTATGTAACCTGTCAGGGGTATAGTATGTTCTATGAATAAGATTGTATTGTGTAATTTTATGTCTAGAATGAAAAGAAAAACACTGACTACTAGTACACAATGATTCCCACTTCCCTTTTTCAAAATTACACTCCAGGTCTTCTTCCCATTTACATTTCACTTTTAGCTCTTCCCAACCTATAATCTGAGAAATTCCTGCATAAGAGTAGGATATAAATCCCTTCACTCGCTGTTTACAATGCACAAGTTTATCTAAAGGTTGTTCTTTTAATGGTTGAAGATGGCTCCCCTGTTCGGAGATAACAAAGTGCCAAACCTGGAGGTATTTTACTAAATGGGTGTGTGGTAGCCCACGAGAGCTCTTCAAAAGTCTGAAGGGCAAGGTTTTACATTTTTAAAAGTAATACATTTTAATCTGTGAATTGTGTTTAAAATTGTTGAATCGCTGGATAAATGTAGTATTTCCCCAATGATAAATGTATTGTATTGTATTAATTAATTAATTAATTAATTAATTTATGCAGCATTCACATTTTTTCTACCGATTTTTCTTATTTTTTCCAACAGATCGAGAGGACCAATCCATTCTTTGCACGTAAGTGTACTGACTAAGAAGTCAGCAGCATAACTAGCAGTACATAGTTGTTCTTTACACATTAATACTCTGAGGACGGAGAACTTGCTAGCATACAGTTAAAATACAGTTTTATGAAGTTTTGCTGAAGAATTAAAATCTAAGCTTTATGAGTTACACAGAAGCCAACATATTATTGCAATCACTGCATAAAAAGTTTTTTATTCACTGTACCGTTGAATGTTAAGTCAAACCAAGCAGATTTTATTAGTTAATGACAAAATATTGTAGTTCTCATAAATCATCTGAAAGCAAGATGTGCAAAGTGTGCCTTATCTGTTTTTGTGCCTTGCAGAGGGGAGTCGGGAGCTGGTAAGACAGAGAACACAAAAAAGGTCATTCAGTACCTGGCACATGTTGCCTCGTCACATAAAGGAAGGAAAGACCACAACATCCCTGTGAGTATTCTGCAAGGTGTCATAACTTTGTAAAAGCACTTTCAGCTGCATTCTTTGTATGAAGAGCACTTTTTTATAAATAAAGATTGATTTTTCAATTAGGCAGCAGACATCAGATGATAAATGTAAACATAAACTCCCAAGCCAGTGATTTTCATCTGCTCTAGTGTGACAGAGGGATTCAGATGGAAAATCACATTTTATAGACGTCCTTTTAAATTTCATTTTTCTTTGCATTAAAATGGTACTTTTAATCAGTTATTAGTACAACACTGCAGGCCTGATAGAAGAGACACTAACTTTGCTGAGATATTTGGATGGGATTGTTTAGGCTTCTTCATGGGTGCTTTACCAGGTGCTGTTGCTGCTCCTGCAGTGGCTTTGTGCACCTGAACTGTGCACATATCATCTAACAATTGACATGTTTTTATCCGTAACAGCCCGAGTCGCCTAAACAAGTGAGACCACAGGCAAGTTTTAAAAAGTGTTTTCTTACCTGCTGTATTTATGTGAAAGTTGAAATAGCATTTGTCCTGATATATATATATTTTTTGGCAATATTGACATGCCCTTTAAAAACTTGTTAATAGTATCATCAGTACTTCACAGTGAATGTACATTTAGCAAACAATTGTTCCCTATCTTTGTCAGGCACAAAATGCAGTTGTAAGTAAATTTATAGAGCTTTTGCTTTTCTCATGTTTGTACTGAGGTGTTGTTTAATTGTCTTATATATGCTTGCATTATTTGTGAAATTATACAGTGAAAAGAAACCATGTGCATGCCGGAAATCGTTACTGTTAGAACTTAGCTGTCATCGTGTGTTGTTTTTCTATTTGTGCCAAAAGTCTGTGCAGATTGTATTCAGTTGTCTGTAAAAAGACAGCAATAATTTCACATTTGTCATATTGGCAGGAAAGATTGAGTTAGTAGCCACACTATTAAAGTTTAAAGCATTGCACATAGCAGTTATCCTCTTCACTGACTTATTAGCGGTACAAGATGTGTGTAGGGTTAAGATAATTGAGTGTTTCAGATACTACAGTACCCTGGGTGTCCAGGACCAGAATAAACTGTTTTTAACAACATCTGTATTACATTTTTAAGTTAGTGTTTTTAAAATTTAAACTTTTAACTATCCTGTATCCTTGACAATAATGCAGTTTTTCCCTTATACCCATTATTCATTTAACATTTGAATCTCCCCATATCCAACAGAGTGGAACCCTTTTTTATGTGAGTAGAGTCTCACCTTTTTCACCTCACTGACAAAATCAAATGGGTTCTTTTCCCACTCTGCTGCCTTTTTCTATTACCTAATAATTACTCTCTAATAATTGTTGCTGTCATTGACTGTTGTTGCTTTTCATATTTCATAAACCGACTGCTCTAGGTTGATTTTTGACTTTTACACTGCATGCTGTGCACGTTTTGTGCTTACTAATTTATTTATTTCAAGTTCTGCACCAAAAACAACAGTGGTTAAAAGGGGTTGTATGACAGTCAATAGACTATGGCCGCGTATTCAATATATATTATATATACACTAGCCAACCAATTTCATTTATAATGAAGGTAACCCCTCAAACAAACCCACAATCTTCATTGATGACAATCTCTAACTGGGGTTGTTGTAACTGAAACTGACCTGAACATTAATCCAGCCATCTGTACCACATTTTGAGTTTACATGTAAAAATATTTGAATGAGATGTGTTAAGATTAAAAAAATACATAAAAAAAGCAGTAAACAAGACTGGTGTTGTCTATATTTGTCCAGCTTTACTACAGTTTACCATCTCATGTGGAGAAGCAGATCTGTTGGCTCTCAGATGTCTGACGTGCCGACCCTTAATGTGGCTATTAGACCTCTACTGGTGGCTCTAATCTGCTTTTTGTCTGTAAACACTCAGTGGGCTACATAGGAGTAAAGGAGGCCAATGAACAAATTAAACTACCATGTTGCACCACAAGCCTGTGTTTATATAGAAACAAAGGCTGGTGGTCTCAACTCTCCGCTGCCAATACTTAGAGCCAGAACTTTTCTCTCACTGAATCCTAAACACTTTGTCCTATCATTAAATTACTAGTCTTTAGTCTGCAAGAGTTGTTTGTATTTCCTAAACATTTACACTGTAATGAGGACATGTGCAGAAAAACATGTGACTGAAATGTTTTTGAAATTTTGAAAGCATTAAACTAAAAAAAGTTAAAACTGTAACATGTGTTTAAATTGGTTTGGTAAAGTAAATAAATTGAAAAAAGTTAATTCTAAAAACAGACTGTAACATTTTTGACATTTTAAAATTAGGATAATAATTGTGTTCTAGGTTTAAAAATAATTCACTCACAGGTTGTTGGGTTTTTGAACTGGTTCCAATGGTGTGTCTATATTGACTATTATATGAAAAACAATTTTGTGATAAAGATTGCAAAAATCACTGCAGAAGCTCATCAAATAATTTGAAAATGACAAAAAGTGACACCAAATTAGCAGGGAGAAATATTAATCTTAAAGTCAAACTGATTTGTGTAGCAACACCTCACAGCTACTAGAGCATTTATTTATTTATTTTATTATTTGTAAGAAGTTTTTCAAAAATTTTCAATAAGGTTTTTCCACCCTTTTTTGATAGGGACTGATTACATTTCATTAAAAAAATTAAGAATTTGTCTTTGTATGCAGTACCATAAAAAAGCATTGATTTAATGACATTTTGTGCCATTACACCACACTTAAATGAGTCCAGCTTCCTTTTAATTTATTATCTGTTAGCTTTACCTACCTGTGAAAACCTATTTAAACACCATTACTTTTGTCTGCTGTGTATGTCTGCATGTCAGTCTTTTGAACTTACATTTGTCAGTGAAACTCACAATTTCCTGTTATTTTGTGGTTATTTTAATCTTAACTTAACAAAGAAAGCTTGCTGCACTCCACTTTTTCTTCTTCTTCTTCACGCATTGCTTTTTATTTTTTAATTTTTTAGGGAGAACTGGAACGTCAGCTTTTACAAGCCAACCCCATCCTTGAATCATTTGGGAATGCAAAGACTGTAAAAAATGACAACTCGTCACGTTTTGTGAGTAAAAATATCCGCTAATCATGAAAATGAAATAAAATCTTGTTGTGACAAGTTCACTAAAGCTTTAGTTCTGACAACCCTCACAGTTACAGCACCAACAGTGTTTATCCTCACATAAAACATGAGTAGATTCAGTATTTGGTAACATCTGTTTGTGTCTTTGTTTCACTGTAAGTGCTGGGGCAGGCCCTAAAGCCTAAATCTGGTGCATGCTTATCATTAATAGAGCCTTTGATATATTGGATTTGCTGAAATTGGAGTCAACTAAATCTGTTAGGGATGAAAGGCAAGATGAACACGAGTAAACGTGTAATTCCAATACAGTATTCCTGGTTTCATCATCAAATGGTGTAAATATTTGTTGTGTGGGTAAAATGTTATGAAGTAATTTAGAACTCCTTTAGAGTTTTAATGTGTGTTATTACTTTAATGCTTTTTTTCAAGGACTTTTGTTCTCTGTTGATTTCTGCAGGGGAAGTTTATACGAATAAACTTTGATGTCACCGGATACATTGTTGGAGCCAACATAGAAACATGTATCCTTCAAAAACAAACCTAACTAAGTAATTCAAGCTTTGTGGGCGAGATCCACAAATTACACCATGTGTGTCTCACTGATTTTTCCTAAGTTTTCCTGACCTTCCTTTGTCAGACTTACTGGAGAAATCCAGAGCTATTCGTCAAGCCAAAGATGAGCGAACCTTCCATATTTTTTACCAGCTGCTCGCTGGAGCTGGAGAACACCTGAAATGTAAGTAGCTTAACACTCTCACTATGCAATACCGTCTGTAGTCGATCTGAAATGAAATATGTTAAACATTGGATCATTTGATAATATTGGTGTTCTAAGTCTGAATGTCTGACATCCCTCTATCATACGTTCTCCCTCTCCTTTAACTTTAACTTAAAATATTTTTACCACTTGTCTATTCCCAGCTGATCTGCTTTTGGAAGGATTTAACAACTATCGTTTCCTGTCCAACGGTAACGTTCCCATCCCTGGTCAGCAAGACAAAGACAACTTCCAAGAGACCATGGAGGCTATGCACATCATGAGCTTCGGCCACGAGGAAATTCTTGGTATATTTTCTGCAAACAACACTCAACAGATGCACAGAACATAGCTGCCGATCTGGTGGTGGTATATTTTTGTTTTGTTATAAATTAACACAAGTGGAACATAATTTGATGTGCAATGCCAGTATGTAGTGTACTAATGTTAGGATGCAGTGTGACGCAGTGTAAGGCAGCAGCTTTTAGATTTTAAAATAGAGAAGTCAAAACATTTTTTCCAGCCTGGCTCAGGTCCTCTCTATTTTAATGACAAAATCATCTTTTTTTAAATCTATCAATCTATTGCCTTGTGATTGAAATGATATGATAATGTAGTGAGCAATGCTCAAGGAAGTGAAAGCAATAACTAGAATAATCTACATATTTATTATGTATTATAGTTGTGTAATTTATCTTTTTAAATGTAAATGAAATTGTCTTTGATTAAAAATTGTAGTATATTCGTGCTGAGTATGGAATGCAGGCTAACTGTTTCTCTATCTCTGTTTCTTTAATGTTTGTAGCTATGTTAAGAGTGGTGTCGTCAGTGCTTCAGTTTGGTAACATAATCTTTAAGAAGGAGAGGAACACTGACCAGGCCTCCATGCCTGATAATACTGGTAGGTACCACCAGCTGCAAACGCACAAACAGCAGATGGTTCACATCTCATTTCAAAACCTAAAAACTTTCTCCCAGCTCATCTACTCCTCCTTCCCTTATTACTTTACCATTTGTGTTCCAGCTCATTTGCTCCCCTATGACTTCTCACTCTGCACACATAGCACAGATGGGTGTCATCTATGATCCTCCCCATGTCTTTGTATCATATCAGCATTTCAATAAACCTCCATTTTAAGTAGATTTTATTTCTAAAGGAAATATTGTCCAGCCATCCAGTTCTTTCACAAGTATCACTGCATACTGAAAAGGGAGATAATTGAGAAGATGTGGGATGCCATTAATACGACCCAGCCTCATAGTTTCAAAGAAATTAGAAAGAAACGTTTTCAGAATCAAGAAATAGGTAATGATTATAAGCCAGATTTTCTTTTTCTTTCCATTTTTTCAAATGCCTTTCACATCAAAACTATAGGTTATTTACATAACCACAGTTCTGTGAGTAATATGAGTGAGTGTCTCACTATGGGATTTACGTTATTCCTCAGAAACCCAATCTCATTACGCCAATCCCGATTCGCTGGTGAAATGTATTCATTTGCCGCATCCAAAACAAATGTTATGAAAGAGAACCCTTTTTTTCTGGTAAATTTCAATGGAAAGTTGTGCTATGTTGTGAGACTGCAGTGATAAGTAAAATACTAACTAATTATGTCTACTACAGTGGGTCCCAACCTTTTTTAGGTTGTGACCCCATGTTGATATCACTGTTAATATCTCTTGGTAACCCAAGAGATATTAATTTCTTTCTAGACTTAGTTTTTGATCAAGTTTGTGATATTGTGTTACGTGTAGCCTGGATTAGAGCACAAAGTGACAGGATTCAGATATTTTTGTCCTATTTTTTATTTTATCTAAATATATTGTTTAGTTGTTTGAGATTGTGTGTGGTGCTTTGATAACTTTGATAACTTTAAATTGGTAATTTTAATCAGTATTTTTTTCATAAATTACTTGAAATTTCAGGTGACCCCATTAGAATTTCAGGCCACCACACATGGGGTCACGACCCCAAGGTTGTAAAACACTGGTCTACCGTCTTTTTTTTCAAGAAACAAAGCAGACTTATTTCCTTTCAAAAGGCAAACTGTGGCCCCTAATTTTTTTCCTTTTCAGCTACACAGAAGCTATGTCATCTGCTGGGAATGAACGTAATGGAGTTTACCCGAGCAATCCTTTCACCAAGGATCAAAGTGGGAAGAGACTATGTCCAGAAAGCCCAAACTAAAGAGCAGGTCAGTTTTTTTTCTGAACTCTTTTAATTGTGGCAGCAGAAGCTTGGCTGAAATCTGTAAAGTCCACATACCTGGGATTTGTTTGACACATTGTGGTGATGGAATAGTTAAAGTTTAGGCTTTTGCCATTTTTCTTAAGAGATAATTTTGTTTTATTTTTTTAAATCCTTTGTAAAGCCCACCCTTTAAGAACACTCAAAGTATAGTGTTTTTCTCAGTAAAATAGTTGTGATTTATTGCCAATAGCTTTAGGTATTTAATTGCATTTTTATGATTGTTTTGCTCTTAGATTCTCATTACTCGTTTCTGTATTACAATTAAACGTCCCTTCAGGAGTGAATAGAAGAGATTATATAACTTATACTTTGGCCATTTATTTGTTTTGAAATTGATTTGCTATCCAGTCTGTTTATCACTAGTTGGTTCATTCTTTTTCTGTGAGACTCCAGAACATTTGTTGCCAGTTAGTGAATCCTTCATGGCCTTTTTAGAGAACAATGTAAATTTGTAATCTCTGCACTAAATGCAGTTCTTTTTTAGTTTTTTGTTCCTACACTTTATAAACAATACTGCTCTCAGAAGACTCAATGATTGGATGCTGCTATAACTCTGTCTGTGTGTGTGTCATACTTATAGAATGTCAAATAATAAATATTATGCTTTGTTGAAAATAAGTACGGTAATAGTTTCTTCTGTTGGAACAACATGACAATATACTTTTTTGATTTGCTCTTAAATTGGTCTTCTCATGTCTTTGCCTTTTGTCTCATGATAATTATGGCTAATTTCAATATGTTTTTCTTCCTCTCTCACCTATGCTTCACTCCAGGCTGACTTTGCTGTTGAGGCCTTGGCTAAAGCAACGTATGAGCGTCTCTTCCGTTGGTTGGTACATCGCATCAATAAAGCACTGGACAGAACCAAACGGCAGGGTGCCTCCTTCATTGGGATCCTGGATATTGCTGGTTTTGAGATTTTCCTGGTTTGTATTTTAGGTTTGTTTTGTTTTCAGAATGTTTTCTGCTTTTGAGCTTTTATCATGTAATGTTTTCCTTTTCCCTCTTGCAGCTAAACTCATTTGAGCAGATGTGCATCAACTACACCAATGAGAAGCTGCAGCAGCTTTTCAACCACACTATGTTCATCCTGGAGCAGGAGGAGTATCAGAGGGAAGGCATCGAGTGGAGCTTTATCGACTTTGGCCTTGACTTGCAGCCCTGCATTGACCTCATTGAAAGGCCGGTAAGTGACCTCACTGAGAGAAGATAGAGAATCCATGCTTCGCTTTTTGTTTTTGAGACAGAAAAAAAAATGACCTTGTATGGATATAGTTACTCTGATTAAAACAAATGTGCTGTGGTGTTCTCTTTGCTTCAGGCAAATCCTCCAGGAGTTTTAGCCCTGCTGGATGAGGAGTGCTGGTTCCCTAAGGCCACAGATAAGACCTTTGTAGACAAGCTGATACAGGAGCAGGGCACACACACTAAGTTTCAGAAGCCTCGGCAGCTCAAAGACAAAGCTGATTTCTGCATCATCCACTATGCTGGAAAGGTACATTTGTTTGGCCACAGTGTGTAATTCATTATAATGTGGAATTAATATATTCATTTATTTAATTGCAATAACAAAACGTGCATTGCTGTAGTAAAAAGATTGCACTTCATGTAGTGTTTACCTTCGACAGCATGTGCAGACAAAGTAGAACATAACATTGTGGGCGCCGCAAATGGCTGCTCCGGTGTGTTGATGTGTCTTCTTTCACTGCAACTACCAAGTCATATTCCTTGTATTGTTCTAAACTGTACCTGGTCAATAAAGATCTTCTGATTCTGATAAAATATATAATAATTAGAAAATATTTTAAAAATAGATAATAATGTGGACTCACTGAAAAACTTTAATGATTTAAGGTCAAAATAAGAAATGTTCACAGTCCAAGTATGATTGTAATGTAATGTCATAATTTTAATAACAGGAGGTTTTGCCCTGGGATCTACATACTGTCAAGCACATACAAAATGTATTATAAGATAAATAGTCTGCAATTATAAAATGTCCTTTTGATGTCCTTTTGCAGCTCTAATAGAAGGTGAATTATGTGACTAATAACAAAATTAAGTGTATATTTGTGGAATATTCTAGGCTTAAGAATACCTCAGTATGAAATCTTTATGTATGCATATATGATTTGAGTTTAAAATATTTAGAAAACTGTCAAATTCCATGATTAAGTTAAGATTACATAAAAAAAAAAAAATGAATTCAGGGGTTCTTATTTACATTATACATTTCTGACTGTTATTTTAAACTAGATCGATGCTAAATTGAATTATTTTCTCTCTCAAAATTGTGTTTTTAAAGAAAGTTTGATATTATTGTGATTAAAACAAAAATCATAGTTTTTTCCCCTTCTAAATATTAGAGATCATTTATGAGTGGAGGATTCTGTGGTAGGATTTTATCTTGATTCAATAAATAGGTCTGCATCATTCTTCCAGGTGGACTATAAGGCAGATGAGTGGCTGATGAAAAACATGGACCCTCTGAATGACAACGTGGCCACACTTCTGCATCAGTCTACTGATAAATTTGTGGCAGAAATCTGGAAAGATGGTAAGGCACTTTTTTAAAATAAATTAATAACTGCCCAGAGAACAAAAGCCTTGTAACTGAGCTTTCTTCATTGAATGTAGTCTAACAAGCGCAACATGTGTGTTTGTCAAGTTAACTAACACAAGCTTTCTGCCTCCTCAAACCAGGCATTCATGTTCCCAAAGCTAAACTCAACAAAGCTCTTTCCTCCCTGTTTTTTCTCTGTGTTGTAGAGATTCAGACCATTCAAAAGGCCTCATTCTATGACAAAGTCACTAGTCTGGATGAGCCAGCAGGTGAATGACTAGGCCATGCTGTAGCAGGTCTGGGCTAAAAAAAAACATACTCTATATTACCTACCTCTAGGTGCTGAGGTGCTAAAACTACTGTTTGTTTGAGCCATTTAAAGTCTGGAGTTACATTTTGGCCCAGATCTGTGTGTGTGTGTTTGTCAAGCTTCAGCTGACGCTGTCTTTGTCATAGCTACCAGGCACTCATTTGCTTCCAGGCTGCATGGCTCCCTTGTCTCAGCCCAAAAGCAGGAGTGTCTTTTTTTTTTTTTTTTTTTTAAATCACCAGAAGTAGAAGCTAGTCATCTGCTGTTCTTAGTAAAGTCGGTGTGTATCAATTTGTTTCAGCAGTTTAGTGTGCTGATGCTGGCCTTGTGATCTGTCTTTGAGCCAAATATTCATAGAATAAAGGGGCTGTTTAATGAGGAGATCTGTCATGAATCCTGTAAAGCAGTTTTGTTACTAATCATTAATCTCATGCTCAATAAAAGTCATAAATAAGTTTATTCTATGTATATGCAGGCTTCCAAACGTTACCTTGTTAAAGAAAAACATTTACTTATTAGCATGTTTTCCGTGGTATAGAGTGTACACTGCTGTATTGTCCACTTTCCAAGAAATGTACAATACTCCAGGAAAAATCCACAAATAAGCCACTGTCACATAGGCAGCATTCTATTGGCTGATGAGGGTGTCCTTCAAACAACACAGCAAATTAGAACATGCAGGTAGGAGATTTCACAGTCCTTTTCAATCCAGAATCTTCCATTTACTAACAGTATTTGCTTTCTATCTATGCAAACAACTTATTTTAGGCATAGATAATAAAAACAAATATATACCAGATATTTAAACTTTTGCATTCACTCTCTAGCATACAATTTTTTCCCACTCGGACACCATTCTGCATATGTGGCATGTTTAATCCGTCCTGTGAGCACGACTCATTTTTAACGTTCAGTTCACAGAAATGTAGGGCCTACAGTGACTGTACCTGTCATTTCGCTGCAGGGATGATGGTCAGTACTACTGTTCTGTGTCCCAACAGCCACTTTCACTGAACAAATGTGTGCCTATTAGCTGAAAAATCCACATATTGGTTACGTGCTCAACATTAAATGAAAATAATAGTGGCCTATAGGTTGGAAATAATGGTATTTATATTGATACAGGTTTTTTTTTCACAAGCAAAGCAGCAAAATGGTCAAAGACAAAACATTTCTTTGTCATCATTTTAAGGATTCGTTGTGTTTAAGGCTGCTGACTTCCATGTTTTGCACAGTGTCCCTGGGATGTGCAATGAGGAACCTTTGTGCTCCATTTCTGTCTGAATACAGAAGTAGTTTGAATGCTCTCTCATTAGACTGCTGGTGTTCCAGAGTATTGTCCAATGTTATTATCATCCATCTGCACTCTGTCTTGTTTATTCATTATATTGTTACTGCATTGGTCCTCTGCTGCTGAGGAAGTCTTGTCCTAACCACCTCTTTTGGTCTTCCCGCCAGTTGATCGCATTGTGGGCCTGGACCAGGTGGCAGGAATGAACGAGACAGCGTTTGGTGCCACTTACAAGACCAAAAAAGGCATGTTCCGTACTGTGGGACAGCTCTACAAAGAATCCCTCACCAAGCTCATGGCCACACTGCGGAACACCAACCCTAACTTTGTCCGCTGCATCATCCCCAACCATGAGAAAAGAGTAAATACACAGTGGCTACACAAAGAACATTATAATGAAAAAGCTTCTGGTCGGGGTTAGTAACCAGGTCTTTGGTTTCCCTCTCAGGCTGGAAAACTGGAGCCTCACCTGGTCCTGGACCAGCTCAGGTGTAATGGAGTATTGGAGGGGATTCGCATCTGTAGACAGGGCTTCCCAAATCGAATCGTGTTTCAGGAGTTCAGACAGAGGTAAAATCTTTTTTAATTCTTCAGTGAAAACCTGAGCTTCGACTCTATTTCATTGTTGTGTGTCCCCACAGATATGAGATCCTGACCCCCAATGCTATTCCCAAAGGATTTATGGATGGAAAACAAGCCTGTGAGCGAATGGTAATGCTGTTGTCATTTCTATCTCCCAACTGCTCCTTTAAAAAGTATTTTATTAAAATGTTTTAAAATGAAATATAGTTCATATAGGTTGTCCAATAACCGAAGGGTTGGGGGTTCGAATCCTGTTCTAGCCAAGTCAATGCTGATGTCTCCTTGGGCAAGGCACTACCCACATTGCCTAGTGTAAATGTGGTGTGAGTGAGTGTTGGTGGTGGTCGGCGGGACCGATGGCACACTATGGCAGCCTCGCTTCTGTCAATCTGCCCCAGGGCAGCTGTGGCTATAATAGTAGCTTACCACCACTGTGTGTGGAGTGAAAGAATAATGCACATCAATGTAAAGCACTTTGAGTGTCTATGATAAAGCACGATATAAAATCCAATGCATTATTATTATGTTAACAATATTTTTTTTAAATTTTTAATTATAATTTTTTTGAAGCAATATTTTGTTAGGCAAACCTTGAATACACATTCTTAACAGTGGAACCAATAGAGCAACACAAAGATCAGCAAATTGACAAGTTCAACAGTTAATGAGACTCGAACGAAAATGTTAATAAATGCAAAACGAGGTAGGAAGGCAAAAGTCAAACAATATAAATGTTAAGTTACTTGTTAATTGTACCAGTCCATTTAAAGAAGGTAGCGTTATGGTCTGCTTAAAACCAGTCTGGAATCAACACAGCATCTAGGCATTCCTAAATAATCTGCTCATCAATCGCCACGGATTGTTTAGATAGTTAAAACTTTGAATCTGTCCAACTGATGGTAGCGTGTGCGCTGCTTCCATACCTTTAGTTGGCATTGATGTAAGTTAACATTATGGATTTTATGTAAAAAAAAAAAGACATTCAACATCTGAAAAGGGGTGTTACACTACATAACATTACTACACCATAACATTTGGAGTTCAGTTTATTTCCAACATGGTTACATTCACTTTTTTTTTTTTTTTTTGTACATGCCGAAAAAGGAGACGAGAGAAGCAGTTTGCTTATACTAACCCTGTTAGTATAATTATCTTCCTGATAAGTAGCAGCTGGAGATAAAAGAAAGAACAGATCAGTTCTTGCCCCAGGCTTTTTATTCATTCTTCTTTTAATGCTTTGTGACAGACTGTATTCTGTTCCTGTAATTAGATCCAGGCCCTGGAGTTGGACCCCAACTTGTTCCGCATTGGTCAAAGTAAGATCTTCTTCAGGACAGGAGTTCTGGCACATCTGGAAGAAGAGAGAGACCTGAAAATTACAGATGTCATCATCTACTTTCAGTCTGTGTGTCGAGGATATTTGGCACGCAAGTGAGTGTCAGAGTGTGAGGAAACGCACCCACAGCACAGTGACCCGTTTTTTGATTTAGCTTGTCTCTGTTGCTAGTGTCTCTGCTCTTTCCGTATGCCTCCTGGTTTTTTATTCTTTATTTATAGCACAACAAACAGTCTCAGTCTCTGGACTTTACATTTTCCATTCAGTTTGTATCAGTCCTGTGTATTTATATCATGTTTTTAAACACTCATGGTAAACCTCAGTTTTGGTCTGTCATGTTTAGCTTTCTGAGCTCTTTGTTTAATTGCTTGGATTAGTTGATTCTCTTTAAAAACTCTGGCTTGTAATGCATTCTCCTCTTTTAGAGCTTTTGCAAAGAAGCAGCAGCAGCTGAGTGCCCTGAAGGTTCTCCAAAGGAACTGTGCTGCATATTTGAAGCTACGACACTGGCAGTGGTGGAGGCTCTTTACAAAGGTGACATTGACTGCACTGACAGACACTGTTTTAACCTTAGACTGTAAAAAAAATGAATGGGACAAGCTCCCCAGTGAAGTGAAGCTTTTATTTTTAGAGCTCCCCTTGCTCACTGGCTGCAGTATAGTTCATAAACCCCGCCTCCTCAATGATAAGAAATGAGATGTGGGTCAAACTGTAAAGTTAAAATGCTCATTCCATAATTTTTTCCAAACCTAAATTCTGCTTTTATCAGTAGTTATCACCCTACATTGTGTTCAAGTGCTTTTTTTTCTGTGAAGTTTGTTTTAAGTTTATTGAGGTTGAAAAACAGGATTTTACGTCATATATGACGATGATTGACAGCCGTGGGTTTTGCGTAGCTCTCTTTGTGTATAGCAGGTATGTCATGGAGAAGTGTGATTTTCTTCATTTTTAAATAGAGTACATTTAGATATTTGCGTTAAAATATATCCTGGTTTTGTACTAACCGCTATGATCTGAACAAGCCGTTGGTCGAATTTCCAGTGGGAAAGATACTATGTTCTTGGTGTAGCTGGGCTACGTACAGTAAGTCATCAGGGCAGTATGCTAAATGGGCGGGGCGTCTTACCAGGGCTCCTCCCGCCGGACCCTATTGTGCAGACTCTGGCTCCAAAATTGCAAGATGGAAGTGCCCCTAAGCGTCATATTTTGGCTTCAAGAACGTTGAGTGGGAATAGCTACAGTGCACGCACTGGTTTTAACTAGTGCCTGTTTATACATTTTATCACATTTTTAATGTCGTTTAGATTTTCCCTCTGTTGACATTCATTATTATCGCCTGCCACAAAGTGTGAAGGGGGATATAGGTTTAAGCTCCGTCCGTCCGTGCGTGTTATAACCAAATTTGGTGTGTGGCTTCAGGGTATCAATACCTTGATGGAGTTAAAAAATGACAAGTGTGCAATTATTTTTTCTGAAGTTATTGCCCTTGTTCTGTTTCTCTTTACACTGTTCAAGGTATCTTTAAGGTGGACAGCTTTTCTCAAAAACCGTTTAAGATAGGATCACCAAATCCGGTGTGTGGTTTCAGGATATTAATACCTTGATGGAGTTTAAAAATCAGAGGTGCACAAATATTTTTTCAGGAGTTATTGCCTTGTGCCGTTTTTTTTTACTCTGTTAGAGGTATCTTCAAAGGGGACAGCTTTTCTTAGAAATCTTTTAAGATAGTAATTTTATATTCTGATGTAATAATATTTATGTATACATCTAAGTTCTTAGATTTAGGACATTTAGGTAAAGGTTGTGAGTTATAATGACAACCAATCTGGCGGGGGATGTTGATGACTGTGTCTTCTTGTTTGAATTAGAAGCAGTGATATTAATATACACGACAGTTCTATAGGAATTGATGTTTTGATTATTTTACTGTGATCTTTTATCACAGCAGTTAGGACATTTGTAGACCTCATGCTGTTTGATAAAATTGATAAAGGTAGATATTTTTGTCTCTCCCATAGGTGAAGCCACTGCTGCAGGTCACTAGGCAGGAAGAGGAGCTGCAAGCCAAAGATGAAGAGCTGGTAAAAGTAAAGGAGCGTCAGCTGAAGGTGGAGAATGAGCTCGTGGAGATGGAGAGGAAGCACCAGCAGGTAACAGTGGTATCAGGTAGACAACATTTATTTAAGTTTCATCTGTTAAAGTTTACTTTGTTTGATTTTTCTCCCAGATCATTGAAGAGAAGAACATTCTAGCAGAGCAACTCCATGCAGAGACAGAGCTGTTTGCCGAGGCCGAAGAGATGAGGGTTCGTCTTCTTTCCCGGAAACAGGAGCTGGAGGAGATCCTTCATGATTTGGAGTCTAGAGTGGAGGAAGAAGAGGAGAGGAACCAGAGTCTGCAGAATGAGAAGAAGAAGATGCAGTCTCACATACAGGTTCCAGTCCCTTCCTTCCATTTTAAATATGTTGAAGGAATAAAATTTAAAATACTAATATATAGTGGAAGGTCATTTTTTAATTTCATCTATGGGAAAAATGTACTTGATTTAAAAAAAAAAAATGAAAATGTGGCAGGAAATATACTGTATGTAGAATAGATTTATTTTAAGTTAATTAAATTAATTATTGAAAAGAATTCACCACTTATTGATGTAATAAGAACAATTTTGCTTTACCAGTGCTTTAAAATCACAAAGGTCTGTTGGGAGAGCAAAGTCCATTTAAAACTAAACTTTGATATCTGAGTACATTTTTTTTACTGTGTAGTAAACATTCATCTAATTCATTTTTTCAAAGATGTCCACAGTGTGTAACCAGAAAACAAGCCCCAGTGTGTTCTGCTGTTGTACTCTTAGGTTTATGTTTTGTTATTTGAGCTAATATCAGTTTGCCTTGTGCACTGTGAATTCTCATGTCATTAATACATATACAGTATATAATAAATAATTATGTGTTATTATCTCTTGAAAGGATCTGGAGGAGCAGCTGGATGAGGAGGAAGCAGCGAGACAGAAGCTCCAGTTGGATAAAGTGACTGCTGAGGCAAAGATAAAGAAAATGGAGGAAGACATTCTCCTGCTAGAAGACCAAAATTCAAAGTTCCTCAAGGTGGGGCTGAGACACACACACACATAGGTCCTCTACCAAATTGGCAATTATAGGATTTAACAGACCACACGACTTAGATAAATGTATTATCCCACTAAAATGAGGTAAAAAAAAAAAAAAAGTAAGATTATGACCGTTTCAGGTTCAGATTTAGGTTACTTAATTTGTACCCGTAGGTAGAGTTTCTTTGCAGTAAGGTGACAGTCCGTTTCACACACAAAACACAACAATGTAACAAGCAAACGAGACATTGATTAGAATAGATAATAGAGGATTAAAAGATAAAAAGACAAAGATGAAAATACAGAAAATGTAAATAAGAGCTGGTTATGCAGGAAGTTTAAGGAATCAGCTCCTGTTCATTTGTGTTTCTCCTGAAAATAATTTTAAAGCTTACTCAAGTTGCAGTTGTAAATTTATAGTGATGTTTTCTTCTAATCTAAATATTACTACTTCCTCTCATACACACAATGCTAGTTATATGAAGTAACTCATAAATCTTTAAGTCAGCTGTAATATATATATTTGTTCACCAACAGGAGAAAAAGCTGCTGGAAGACAGGATTGTTGAGATGACTTCCCAGCTCACAGAGGAGGAGGAGAAAGCAAAAAATCTCAGCAAAGTTAAGAACAAGCAGGAGATGGTGATGGTTGATCTGGAGGGTAAGTATCTCCCAGTAAGCTGCTAATACTAAACCCCTGCACAGCTTCAGCCTTTAAAGTTTTTAAATTCATCCTCAATTGAAAAGGAAAGAGCATTTACATTTGTTTGTTGGGGTTTGGTTTTTAAACCCCCTTTATTAAAGTGAGGTCTGCAAACCTTTGGTGTTCAATGAGGATTTTTTTTTTACATTTTGCCTAGTGTGCTGTTTACAATATGAAATTATCCAATACTTTAGTAATGTCCTCAAAGGAAACCAAGGTGTTTACAGACACTGATATTAGTAAACCTCTTATTTAGAGTTGTATTTATTGTTTTGGAGGATATTTTGCATTATGTGTTGTGTGAGTGATTGTTGTCATGGTTCAGTCTTAGGCAGGTAGAGAAACACTGGTCTGAAATAACAAACATGTGAACCAACGGTCATAGTTAAACTGTAAAGACACTTAACGACTGTACAATGAGGTGGGAAGCCACAAATCAGTGCTAATTGTTTAATGGATCATGCTGTCTGCGACTCTAAATAACTTTACTGTGATCGCTGACCTTTTAAAACTGTAAGAACATTCTTTGTAGTCACTCATTATTGGCTGTTTTTACCATTTGTTCATGATGCCTGTGTTTGTGGGCTTTCCTCAGAGCGACTTAAGAAAGAGGAGAAAACACGGCAGGAGCTCGAAAAGGCCAAACGCAAGTTGGATGCTGAAACCACTGACCTGCAGGACCAGATTGCTGAGCTCCAGGCTCAGATTGAGGAGCTGAAGCTCCAGCTGGCCAAAAAGGAGGAGGAGCTGCAGACGGTGCTGGCCAGGTCAGTCTGTTACTAGAAAATCACTATAGTTGAAACAAGTGTCAAACTACAGCTTCAGATTCAGACAGCTTCTGGATTAAAGTGTATAAAACACTGAATACACTTTCACTACACACTAAATGAACCCCAAAATCTGTAAGCCAAAAAACCACATAAACCCATACACATACCCAGGTAACAGATGCATGTTAATGAGGGAAACAGCTGTGGAGGTTGTTCCCCTGAAGGTCAGACTTTCAGTGACTTTTTTCCTTTCATCAGAGCAGCAATCTAAGCGTCTGCCTGAGAGATTTCACACACAGAAATCAACCGCCCCGAAACAGCCACGGATAATTAAGCTTTCATTAAAACAGATAGGCCTCATAAATTTAGCATTTACTTTGAGAACAATGGCAGCGCCTTTGTTTAGAATAAGCAGCGTTGCATTGTAATGAGTCATTAGTGCCTTTAATCAAAGCTGTGTATGCATGTTCATTGTGTAACTGACTGAATGACATTCAAAGCATTTATTCAGTAGAAAAGTTCTTTGACTTTTGAGGATAACAGGAGGTTTACTCAGCCTCGTGTACAGCTGTAATCACATCCACAGATTGATTCAGTGTTTCCTGGACTGATGAATTTCCTCACATACTCACTTTCTCACATTTATGGCAACAGATTTAACAAACAGTCCACCGCATTAGCATCCTGTATGCACAGCTAGATCAGTTATTGTCCAATACCTGATTGTCATTTTGAATTACCGTAATTTCCGGGCTATAAAGCGCACTGTTTTATCGGCCGCATTACAATAATGTTCTGATTATTATAGTTACGTTTTATAGTTTTGTTGGTAAAAGTGGTACTGCAGGCTAAACCATGCAATGGAGGGTGGTGCCCTTTGGCGGTATAACCAAGGTTAACAAGTTTTGGCCTATAACTCCCACACCGTATGTCGCACTTTCAAAAAATTCATATCCACAGATTCCCTGAATAGCATTGAATCACCTGAGCAAGGCCACGCCCCTTTTGTTGAAGTAAAATTGCGAAAACTGGAAAGCCTACTTTTTCGAACTCCTCCCAGGGGTTTTGCCCAATCTGCATGGACCTGATCTAAAGTTCAGCGAATAATTTTGTTCGGGAAAAATATGCGCAAATTATTAACCAGTAAATGTTTCTAGCTAGCTATAAAAACGCAAACTGGTGCATATCTCGGTCAAAATAAATGCTAACAACACCAAATCTGAGATCCTTGGTTGGCATGTGACTGTGAGGGTACGCACCAAATTTGAATAATGTAGGCTACTAGTGGGTGCTGCAAAAATTGGATATTTATATCTCTTAAATTGCAAGACTGATTTTTACCAAATTTGGTGGGTATGACCTTGGGTCGCTCCTGAGGCCATATCTCAAAGTTAATCGCGATTAGTCAAAGTAGGCGTGGCTTATTACAATATAACATTGAAAAAAAAACAAACATGTATTTCAGCTGAATTATTATGTTGAGGGCTGTGAAATTTCCACGGTAGATATAGAAACCCACACAGACCACCCATACCAAAAATTGCGCCACTAGGTGGCGCTATAATTGCAAACACATTTTAGCCTCTAACTTTCACATTTTATTTCACATCTTCATGAACTTCATATCCAGCTGATTTAAGACATGGGTCAAGACAGACCTGTTATTATAAGACATGGTAACAGAAAGCTAACACAAGAGGAAGGTTAGTTTTTTGGGGGTTATTTATTAAAGGCTAGGGATGTAACGATTAATCGTAAGGCAGTTAAAAATCGATTCATAAATATCACGATTCACATCGATACTGTGAAAATTTAATCGCAGTACTTTTTTAACCAGCAGAGGGCGCTATCCAGAAGTGTTGGCGGCAGGCGGAATCTGCTAATACTTTCTTTCTGGCAGCCTTCTACTTTTAAACATGTTCATAAATGATTCCTTACCCCTTTAGCACCAAAATATCTGTAATATTATGTGAATATCTGTAAAAGTCACGTTTTTCTATTAGCTCTGTCTGATAGCATAGCATCTCTTCTTCACTGCAAGATATCTGCATGCCAACCGACCACTGGGATACCAGCGCCCTCTGCTGGTCCAAACAAATATCTGACCTAAATACAGTGAAATTACTTCTTTTTTTTTTTTAAGTCCAATTGTTAAGGCACAAAATACATTTTCAGTTGCACTTTTAAAAAGAACTATTATGCAGTTTTGCATTGTTTACTATAGAACCAGAATTTAAATCAATAGGCTTCTTCTTCATTTGTATTATTCCTTTTTTTATTTCATTCAAGATTTATTTTTAGTTAAATTACATTGTTTTGAATAGTTTTTAAAGGGATTCTTTTGATAATGAAAAATAAAAGGAAAACAGTATAGTTTTTTTCCCCCAAAAAATAAAGGGATATTTTTCAGTCATTTTTCTACAGTCCCATTTTGTAAAATAAATCGTATCATGAACCCAGTATCGTGAATCGAATCGTATCGGGAGTTGAATCGTTACATCTCTAATAAACTCTAATTGAACATGAATAATTGAAGACGTTATTGTAATTAAAAATGGAATTAAACCCAACCCTGACACAGGGATACAATTTGTTTGTTCATCTCAGAAGTAACATAGATCAGATAATAAAAGGATAATGAATAATACATATATTATTCATTCTCTCTGACCGCGATATGTAGAGATGGATATAAAAGCTGCCAGTGATCAGATTGTTGAGATTTTTTTTCAATGTTAATGAAATACTTCATGTTTAAAGAGATTTAATTTCCTCACGACTGTGATCCTGCTGTGTGTCTCAGGAGTGATGAGGAGTCCATCCAGAAAAACAATGCCTTGAAGCAGGTTCGGGAGCTTCAGGCCCAGCTGGCTGAGCTACAGGAGGACCTGGAGTCTGAAAAATTGTGTCGAAGCAAAGCTGAAAAACTCAAGAGGGACTTGAGTGAAGAGCTGGAGGCACTGAAGACAGAGCTGGAGGACACGCTGGACACCACAGCTGCTCAGCAAGAGCTCAGGTGCTGCCTGAATGGGATCATCGATTGCTTTTAGTCAAAATGTGACTGATTCTGGAACATTAGTGTCTGAGCTGCAACGAGCATGAAAATCCTCACTCTGTGTCTAACAAACTCTTGGAAGTCGTGATGCAATGACGGAAGCTTCACAAATTTACATTTAGATTGTTGTCATTATAAACATCCCAGTTTAACTCCAGTTTTTTTGTTTTTCTATTGTTTGGTACCTCCACGTCTCAGAAATGAATTTCTATGTACGCATTTTTTTAAATCATCTTTTTTACATCTTATCTTAACACTCTCCTTTTGGTTTGAACAACAGGACAAAGCGAGAGCAAGAAGTGGCCGAGCTGAAGAAGGCCATTGATGAGGAGACCAAAAACCATGAGGCTCAGATCCAAGACATGAGACAGCGACACGCCACAGCCCTGGAAGAGCTCGCTGAGCAGCTGGAGCAGGCCAAGAGGGTAGGAGAGCTGTTTCTTGTTGTGCTGTCTTAAACAGATAAATAAATATCTATGGTTAAACATTTCTGCTGTACCAATCATCTTGGGGAGGCTTGGACAGAGTTCCACTGTTAAAAAAGTTATAAATTCCTGTTCAATCAATTCTAGATACAGAGTAATCCAATTTAAAGTCATCCATAGGTTGCATTATTCTTAAGTAAAGTTGTCTAAAATATCTGAATCAATCATATCTAGGACTTTATGGAAGAGGGGCTGTTTTCCTTTCATATTTGCATGGGAGCTTTAATTCCTCTTTAATTTAGAATAAAACTTTAAACTGACCTTGTAAACACTTAATTCCTAATGCAAATTTAATTCTTTATTAAACACACACACACACACACTTCACCCAAAGAGAGCAAAAAGTGAAGCGGAGTGTTGGCGTTCTGCCAGCCAGGACACCACGGAGTGGCCGTGAAGCACCGTTCTGCCGCCCTGTCTCAGCTCTGCTACCCCGACACAGAGCCTCTGCCCGGCCCGCTACGTCCCATCACTGAGCAGCTACACTACAATCTTCTCTGTGCTGCTAGTCACACATACACACACGGCCGTGTACGTTATAGTAGTAGTAATATAGTATTAGTGTGCGTGCAGCTCAGACGCCCCTCCCCCCTCTCATGTCCCGTACGGCCTAACCGTCGTTGATTTAAAAATAAAATGAAAATAAACGTTTTGAAAAGTAATCACCAAAAAAGTCAAAAATAATGGATGCACACCCTCGGGCCATGTGAAAGCTGTGCACCACATTTCAGGTTGATCAGAGACTGTGTCAGGGAGATATGCGCTCCACACACACACACACACACATACACACACACACACACACACACACACACATACACACAGACCTTCCTTGTCTATCTATGAATACAACACTCTTAGAGTCCTGAAACTCCATCAGGTCCTCTTGTATTTGTGCTTGTCTTTTTGTTTATAGGTCTATGACGTATAAGGATTTTCAACAAGCCAGTTTAAAAAAAGAAAAAAGAAAAAAATATCTGATGCAATTTTTCAAACATTAACAATGTATTCTACCCTCAAATTCAAATGAATTCTTGGAATTAAGGGATTTTAGTGTTTTTTCATCTTGATAAAATAGCTGTGGCCTCTAAAAATGCCATGTGGTGCAACTGTAATTTATCTCAAAATTAATTTATTTTGTCTGTCCCGAAATGACTCAGAAGGACACATGAAAGCCATCAGAAAATGCTGTGATGCTTTCCTTATGCTCTGATGTATCCACTACAAGTTATTCTGAGGAAGACTGGCAGTTGACAGTCGAAACATGTCAAACCTTAACATAGAACTCACATTTTGTTCTGTAATGCCAAAACACTCCACTTAAATGTAGTTCACAGAATATATTTTTCTGTAAATTGCGTAAAAGTGGTAAAAATATTGTAAGAACACTATTCACCCAAACATAATGTATCAGAGATTAATATTTCTGCTACAAAATTAGATAATTTATTTTGAATTAATTACAGGTATTGCTATTATTGGTCGCACTACATGATGAGCGATCACTCCAAATGACAACACATACTGAAAACATTCTATTTATATAAAAATGCTTCTGCAACTAAAAATATCCTCCCTTAATGTATTAATTATGCTGCGACCAGTTCAAGGTGAACCTGGAGAAGAACAAACTGTGTCTAGAGAGTGACAACAAGGAGCTGCTTTGTGAGGTGAAGAGTCTGCAGCAGGCAAAGGTGGATTCAGAGCATCGACGTAAGAAACTGGAAGCTCAGCTACAGGAGTTTATGGCCAGAGCTACTGAGGTGGAGCGTACCAAAGGAGAGCTGGCTGAACGCTCCCACAGGCTGCAGGTAAAACACAAAGGACACACTGTAGCTTTGAGGTTGTAATAATAGTTCCATAATAGATTATGATAACACTTTTTGTTATTCTTTGGTAGTCGGAGCTGGACAATGCATCAGTTTTGCTGGAGGAGGCAGAGAAGAAGAGCGTCAAACTGGCAAAGGAGGTTGACAACCTGAACAGCAAACTGCAGGACTCAGAGGTGAAGTGGAAACTTGGTGTTTATTTATCATCTGATGAATAATCGGACGTTGATCAGGAACATTGCAAGGAAGAGGAGATTAATTATCTCCAACTGTCCAGGGATTTTATTCACTTTCAACTTTCTTGTGTTGTAGGAGTTGCGACAGGAGGAGACTCGTCAGAAGCTCAACCTGAGTGGGCAAATCCGACAGCTGGAGGTTGAAAAGAGCTCTTTGCTGGAGCAGCAGGAGGAGGACGAGGAGGCACGACGTGGCCTGGAGAAGCAGCTGCAGGCTGTGCAGACCCAGGTGACGTTCACACACTGGGAACACCAGGGAGTGCAGTTTGTCCAGCAGTCAAATAACATCATAGAGCAAACACAGTGTCACGGACAGGATGATCTAGATAATTACATGTTTGCTCCTAATGATACTGGATGATTTATTGGCTTTCTTTTTTTTTTTTTTTGGTGTGGTTTAACCCTTTTTTCTTTTCTTTTTTTAAGAGCTGCAGTCAGGGTTTGGGTCAATTATAAGTGTAATTGATAATTATTTACACTTGTGGCGTGATTATAATTGTATTTGTAATTTGAAAAATCTGTTGCTGTCGTAATTGTAATGGTCTTCTCACTCTCTCCTGCAGTTGTTTGTTTAACCACTGTATATATTTTGTCTTATTTGTGCAAATAAAATAAAATAATAATTGAGTTTAGATAATTGACTTTGTAATTGTAATTGCCATGAAAATTCTATAAAAATTGTTAATTATAGATTAACGCAAAACTTGGGAAACGTTACAGTTTTATGTACATTTCTACACATATGTAGTTAACATTTATTATTAAAATGTTTCATATCAAGCTTTTCCACATTTTAACATAAAAAATACTGACAAAAAAAATTCAGGTGTCCAGACCAAAAATATGAAAACCTATATATTCATTAATTATGAAGCCTAACAATGTAACCAACAGATAGGAAAGAAATTAGATGATAGATATTTGTTTTTAGTGGATTTTGCCACTGATTTAGGACCCGTTAGCATTAGAGATGCTAACAGAAATCTAATTCAAGAGGAAGGTTAATTTTAATTTGGTTATTTATTTTAGGCACAGTGATTAATTGTAATTTAGTAATTGAAAATGTAATTTCATTGACTTTTTTAATTGGAAAAAATGCTGGTATCTGTAATCGTAATTTTGACTGAAAAATTTAATTGACCCCAACTGTGGCTGCAGTAAGCAAAAATTGCACATTTTGCTGTTAAGTACGGTAATACTACTCTATGAAACTGAAAGATTCATGTAAACATATTCAACCCGACAAACTCTGTCAGTCAGTCCTATTTGAGTTTTGTTCTGTATTCTGAGACGAGAACATTCCTCTGTGCTTCCCGCAGCTTTTTGAGGCAAAGAAGAGGCTGGAGGACGATGTGGGAGCCATGGAGGGCCTGGAGGAGATGAGGAGGAAGCTACTGAAGGACATGGAGCTCACCAGCCAGCGTTTGGAGGAAAAGACAATGGCCTTGGACAAGATGGAAAAGACCAAAAACCGTCTGCAGCAGGAGTTAGACGACCTGACGGTGGACCTGGACCATCAGAGACAAATCGTCTCCAACCTGGAAAAGAAGCAAAAGAAATTTGACCAGGTGCTGAGACGTCTGTTTTCCCTACATATGTTTTAAAATTTGCCCTGTCAATAGATTAAAAATATTGTGCGATTAATTCATCTAATTAATCTCTTTTTTAATCTCACCTACAAATTGTGAGAAAGAGCCCTCAACTTGAGGTATTTTCATTTAAATTACATTATTGTGGCAAATCAAAAGATTGATATATAACAAAGTAGCTTTATGAAGTCATTTATTGTTTTTAACATATTTCCATTCCTCTATATGTGAGACTAGACCCAAGGGCTGCTGACACCTTTAATTTAGACCATCTAGGGAAATATTGATGATGCGTATTTTAGTCAATCTACAAATAATAGAAAATACAAATGAATTAATACATCAGGTTCATATGCAGTAATAAGTTAACACATCATAAACAGTAAGAACACTTTTCTGATCAATACAACTATTGAACACCAAACCTGTTGTTTTTTCGCTCCTTCAGATAATATATAATAAATAAAACGGACCCATCAATCACAGTTCTGTAAATTAGCACATCAAAAATAACATTGTTCATCACAATAAAGTGCTGGAAAAAGTTATGTTGGGTCAGAAGATGTATCTGTAGCAGTGCTTCTAGCCCCGCCCACATCCTCTACCACTGAGAGTGGTTGACTGTCCACTACAATCATTTATCCACTGACTTTGTTCATTTATCACTCGTGGATTTATTCATTTTGGCTCTGAAACCTGTCATTGTCCAGTGTGGACTGGCCACTCAGTCTATAGCTGTCTGTGCTAGCTGCTACATAGCTAGCATTATGGAGGAAGAGGTCCGCTGATTCACAAACTCTTTCTTGCTGGGGCTGGGCTTTAGTTCTCTATCCAGTGTTTTTTTAACTAAAATTAACACGCACAACGACTTCTCCTCATGTTCAACCATTGTAGCCAGTGCCTCAGTATTATGGGTATACGAGGGAACGCGTGCAATGGGAAAGGTTACGCGCTGTTTGGGGTGCAAAAAAAAGAAGCAATTAACGGGGTAAAATTTTTTTAGTGCGTTATTTTTACCTGTAATTAATTAATCGCAATTATCGCATTAAAGTGACAGACATTAAAATTGTTCAAATCAACAAGGTTTGGTTCTTCCTCAGTGGTGCTGGAGTTGATAAAGTGTGGACACCTCTGCTCTGAACTTTCACATTGTGTTCTGTATGTGTTTCTAAGACTTTTTGTTCCTTTGCGCTAGATGCTAGCAGAGGAGAAAACCATCTCGGCTCGCTACGCTGAGGAGCGTGACCGAGCTGAGGCTGAGGCCAGAGAGAAGGACACCAAAGCTCTGGCTATGGCTCGAGAACTGGAGGAGGCGCTGGAGGCCAAAGAGGAGCTGGAAAGGTTCAACAAGCAGCTCCGAGCTGAGATGGAGGACTTGATGAGCTCTAAGGATGATGTCGGCAAAAACGTGAGTTAGCTTTGACTCAGCAGGATGAAGCCATCTGTTAGTTAGAACAGGCTTTTAACTTCTCTTTGTTAACAAGCTGCATGTGTCCTGTAACCCAAGCCCGACTCACTGATCATTCAAATGTCATCATTTTGTCTGTAAATCACCCACTCATTCACACTCTAAATCATGCCGCACAGGTGCATGAACTGGAGAAGTCCAAGCGTACGTTGGAGCAGCAGGTGGAGGAGATGAGAACCCAGCTGGAGGAGCTGGAGGATGAGCTGCAGGCCACCGAGGATGCCAAACTGCGTCTGGAGGTCAACATGCAGGCTATGAAGGCCCAGTTCGACAGAGACCTGCAGACCAGAGACGAGCAGGGAGAGGAGAAGAAGAGAGCACTGGTCAAACAGGTGCTGTGGAGACAACACCCAGAGATTATGAAGTAGTTTTCATTCACAGTGATTACAGTCAGAGATTCCTCCTCGTTTCGGTCTTACAGGTACGAGAAATGGAGGCTGAGCTGGAGGACGAGAGGAAGCAGAGGAGTGGAGCAGTCGCTGCCAAGAAGAAGCTGGAGATGGATCTGAGTGAGGTGGAGGGTCACATCGAAGCTGCCAATAAAGGCAGAGATGAGGCCATCAAACAACTTAGAAAACTACAGGTAAACACAAACTTAACGCTGTTACGAGTCAAAATATTATGTTCATGGTCCACATGGTCATGAAATTCCTGGAAAAGTTATAGAATTTGAAAAAAATATTTTCCAGTCTTGAAAAGTCATGAAATATTTGAATTGTTTTGGCAGCATGGTATGGTATGGTAGCACTCAGATGTTGTTTAATGTTACATTCAATAGCTGATGCAACGTTATTTAAAAAATATTGCAAAATGGGTGTCAAAGGCAATTGCTCTATTGTACGATGCTATATGATACATAAGTGATGGACACAACTTGCATTCCCTGTGCCACATTTTGCTGCTAATCATAGCACACTGTCAGACCTCTGTTACACTAGTACACTGGAAAGTCCCACTCATGTTTGTGCTCTAATGTTCTTTAATAGATCTTATCAGTTCAAAACTAAGGAATAGAAATTTGGTAAAATATTTTGGAAAAGTTTTGAAAAATTATTGTGAAAAAAGTGTGGGAACCCTGTATATTTGGTGTCAGGTAACTTGTCTTCATTGGTGTAATCATATCAAAAATCTAAATTACCCTTGCGTGCAGATGAATATGAAACAATTTTGACTAGGGGTGTAACGATACACAACAATCACGGTTCGATACGTACCTCGGTTTTGAGGTCACGGTTCGGTTCATTTTCAGTATGGAACAAAATGCAAAACATAAATTTGCTTGTTGTTTATTCGAAACTTTAGTAAACCAACAATGTATTTAACGTTATACAGAATTTGAAAATAAAGTTTAAAAAAAAATACTATACTGATGTGAAGTGCTGCCTGGTAATAATATTATTCTCAAACTAAAAATACATAAGATATTATTTAAATAAATAAGCTCCTCACAGCTTAACTTTAATCTGCTGGTAAAAAGACTCTGATGGCAGTTGTTATAGTTTTGTCCAGATCTGACTTGCTAGGCAGAGGCTGATTGAATAAAAAATTCAGCTGCGTTTGCACTGAGGACGTTTTCTTTCTTGTCACAGTGATATTCGCACTCGGGTGGTGCCGTTTTAAGTCAGTTAGTATGTTCGTTGTGTTCAAGGAACATACGTGATCTCAGCTGAACACCATCGGCACACTGCCCTCGATTTATCCACTGGTTTTTCTCCGTTGCAGTATTTCACCCGGAAGCCAAAGTGTTCCCAAGCAGGGAACAGGGGATGGTCCTCCAGCTCTGGTTTCTTGCTAGCGTTAGCCGTGACGGATAGCACATGTAGCTACAGGCGGAAGTAAATACACGCAACTTCCGTTCCGTTCCGGGAACTCACCCGTGCTTAACCCTGTACCCAAATCGAACGTCCTGTACCGAAAAGGTTCAATACAAATACATGTATTGTTAGACCCTTAATTTTGACCAATGAGAATGCTCTTAGCATTTCACTTCACAAATTTGGCATGGTTGTATTTCGGCATTGTTTTTCATCGTAATAATGAGGTTTTCATCAAACGACCAGCAGTCTTTACTGCTTAAAATTGAGATGGGTTTTAAAAACAACATTTTGATTGGACGGGCTCGACACAGACAAAGTCACAGTAAAGGTAAAAAAATGGGACAAAATACAAGGAGAACTGAAGCACTTGAACAAAGCTTTTTGTGTACTGCTATGAGCTGATTATGATCATACATCTAAAGTTAGACGCAATCATCAACACTTTCCAAAGCCTCATCTCACTGGGGAACTTTAGCAGAACCGATAGCACTGAACAACAGTTTGATTTGACGTCCCCTCACACCTTTTACCGATGGAGACGTACACTAGGAGTTATTTATCGTTTTTGTGTCGATTTGAATTGTTTAAGAGCAGGAGTGTCAAACTCATTTTCATTCAGGGGCCAAAAACGGAGCCATTTGAACTACAGATTATCAGTAAGAAAATGATTAAGTTCATCATTATTGTGCCGTAATTGTCACTTCCACGTATAAATGTTATGTAAAGTACAGGCACTGACATTATCCAAGAAATTAGTGACACTTAAATTTTCTTGGTTTCTCAAACAATTTTTTGTAATTTTTAATACATTTAGTGGAATAATTTAAGGAAAATTGCAGGATTTCTAAAAATGTTGTTATTTTGACAATTTCACATTAAAAATGACTGCCATCATGTAATATAAGCAGATAATATCACGCACACACATTTGGACTGCACACACATTTCAGCTGAAAATAGATATTGCTGTTGCCATCCCTTGATTATAGACTTTTGTGCAGGCTCAGATGAAAGACTACCAGAGAGAGTTGGAAGAAGCCAGAGCTTCCAGGGACGAGATCTTCTCCCAGTCCAAGGAGAACGAGAAGAAACTGAAGAGCTTGGAAGCTGAAATCCTGCAGCTTCAGGAGGTTGGCCTTCAGATTCTTTAATTAACATCTACTGTGTTCTTAGTGAGCAGTTGTGTGAAAGATAAAGACTAAGTGTGTGTGTGTGTGTGTGTGTGTCTAGGACCATGCAGCTTCAGAAAGAGCACGGCGACATGCTGAGCAGGAGAGAGACGAGCTGGCTGATGAGATCTCTAACAGCGCCTCTGGGAAGTCAGTGTTAACACAGAGTTATCACTTCATCACTGAGCCAAACACACAGCTGCTGCTGCTGATGTTGATTGCTAGCAGCTAGAGGTTGGGGTAGGTCCTGTAATAGAGTGTGAGTGTGTGTGTGTGTGTGTGTGTGTGTGTGTGTGTGCGTGTGTGTGTGTGTCAGGTCTTCAATGCTGGAGGAGAAGCGGAGGTTGGAGGCTCGTATAGCACAGCTGGAGGAGGAGCTAGAAGAAGAGCAGGGTAACATGGAACTGCTCAATGACCGCTTCAGAAAGAGCTCTATCCAGGTAGAGGCACGGCCATTAAAGAGTAACTAAACCCCAAAACCACTTTTTCTGCTGAATACAAATGTATTTGTGTATGAAGAGGTGTTATTGATTGATTGTTATTGATTTTGCATATTTAGTTGTAAAATGTCAGTGACTGCCCTCTATGGGTTGAAACCCAGCTATTACAATTGATTTTTGCTATTGGCTGAAAACAAGATCATGTGATGATTTGGGACCATCTTGCGTCACAAAGAAGCACTGTTAGCCCCGCCCCTTTTATAAAAACTAGCACCTGTGGGCTCTACAATCTGTGGTGAGTAGGTTGGACTGAGAAGAGTGAATAGAGGTTTAATGATTAATGAGTAGCTAGTTAACATAGCATAGATTGTTCATTGGAGACTTCATAGTATAGAATGGGCGGGGCTTAACTCCTCCAGGAGCCCCGCCCATAATCAAGGCATTTTTTTAATTTCCCTCCTAGTGGCAGATCAGGAGAAAACAGGGGTTTAATTACTCTTTAACGTATTAGATCCAATAGAAAACAAATGAACACAAACAACATTCATTCAGACACTTTGACATATTATTGCTTTGTGATGGAAACGGTTCAAACTCTCTCTGTGTCATGGTTGCTCCTCCCCTCTCAGGTTGACACCCTGAACACAGAGCTGGCTGGAGAGCGCAGCGCAGCTCAGAAGAGCGAGAATGCACGGCAGCACATGGAGCGACAGAACAAGGTGTGGTCCACATTCTTTAAGAACTTCAGAGAAGAACCAGTCTTAGATCTCCATCCATTATTCACATGTACAGCTTCCTGCTCTCCATCTGTGAGTGAATGAAAGCATGTGATGTCATCACGTTGTGTAATTAATGCAGGAATTAAAAGCCAAGTTGGCCGAACTGGAAGGAGCCGTCAAGTCTAAGTTTAAGGCTTCCATCACGGCCTTGGAGGGCAAGATCCTGCAGCTGGAGGAACAGCTGGAGCAGGAGGCCAAGTATGAGCATCAGGAAACATCTGTACTTAGTTCAGGAAGAGCTTCCTGTCTCACCTCAGCTTCTGCTTTGACTTCAGGGAAAGAGCCGCTGCAAACAAGATAGTGAGACGTACTGAGAAGAAACTGAAGGAGGTGCTGATGCAGGTGGAAGACGAGCGTCGCCACGCCGACCAGTACAAAGAGCAGGTAGGGCTCATAGAGCACAGCACACACGCGGCTGGACACGCCTCTTTTTTTAAATTTCAATTTTATGTCACAGTCTTCAGAAAAACAGAACAAACAACTCAATTGTCCAACTAATCGACCTAAAGGCTGAAGGTTGAAGCAAAGCTTATTCACACGTACCATCACACAAAACAATATAAAATATTATAATAATTAGGAAAATAATGTTACTAGTTTTACATTAAACATTCAATATCTATTCTATATATATATATATATACGTTCACACATTTACACACATGCATACATACATATATACATACACATGCATGTACATAATATTAATAATATACTACTTAATATTTACTACACAAATTTCATCAATTAAATTTTAACTATAAAATAGTGTGGCAATATTTAAATTAATATTCTCTATCACAATATATACCTTTTATTATGTTTATTAAGTATTAATATATTTACTGTAATATCATTATATAATATTGCTGTCAGAGGTCAAACTGTTGCTCTTCTTTCTTATACTTACCAATAATATATGATTTAAAAAGCTTTTTAAACTGGTTTATGTTGCTGCTTTGTTTCATTTCTCCCATATTTTAACTCTTGCTATTGTTCTACTTTTCTGTGTTGTTCTGACATGTTGCATGTTGAAATGTAGTTTTCCTCTTAAATTATTTTCCCCTTCTCGATCAAAATTAATTACATTAGCAGAAATTGTACGTTAGAAAAGAAAAACTTCTCCCTAAAATGTTCAGAAACAAATGAATGAAAAGCTGAGACTTAAAAGGAACTTTTAGTCACTACAACAAAAAAGCTTTTGTGTCACTTAATGGTTCCAGGTTTGTGTGATGAAATAAAAAAATGTCTTTATGTTTAAATTGCTTTAAATTCATACATCAAGGTGTGTGGACAGATGAATGTATAGTGGATTACATGAATTGTATAATTATATAGATATATATCAATGAATTATGTGTGTATAAATATGTATATTGGATAGTTTAAAGGTGTATATTATATTATTGTATATAAGAATATTATATGTATAGTACTAAATATTCCTCCTACTCCTTTTCCAACATGTACAGGCTTCACGAGCAGGATTTTTTTATTTATTTTTTTAATTATAATTATCATTATTTTTCCATTGTGATAGATACACTGCTGTTGTGTTCATATTTGAAATAAAATCTTTTCTGCAACCCTTTTGGAAGTGCACCTTTGCTTGCTTAATAAAGTGGACGATGTTTTCTACAACCTCTCACTGTTCGTCTGCCTTCAGATGGAAAAAGCCAACTCACGTCTGAAGCAGCTGAAGCGTCAACTGGAGGAGGCGGAGGAAGAAGCAACGAGAAGCAACGCCTCCCGCAGGAAGCTGCAGAGGGAGCTGGACGACGCTACGGAAGCCAGCGAGGGACTCACCCGGGAGGTGAACTCCCTAAAGAACCGGCTCAGGTAGGAGGAGTTAAAAACTAGAATAAACAATAGGAACAGCAGAAAATACTAAAAAATATTAATCATCTAATTTGTTTCCTTGTCAGACTTCCTAATCAATGAAAATATTGTTTTTTATATTTTTGGTGTGGGTGTCTGAGCCTTTTTTCTGTCCGTAAAGCCCTAGATTTACTTATTTTTTTAAATGGTAAAATGATCCTGAAGATAAGTGACAGTTAGTGGTAAAAGTTGATATGAAATATATTTTAATAATATTTAATATGTATGTGTATGCCATAGAACTGTAACATGGTTTCACAGGTTTGCGTTTAATTAAATTGTAATTGACAGTTTCTATAGAATTTCCCTGAAATTCCATAGAATTACAATTATAAAGTAAATTATCTGAACTCTATTGCATTTCAATTATGATTATAAGAGAAAAAGATTACAATTTCAATTATAATTACGCCAAAATTGTCAATATATTTACAATTAAAATTGACCCCAAACCCTGGTTTTTAAGCTTTTAAGCTATGAACAAAACTGTTGAAAAGTTGAATTACGATATAAATGTAATTGAGTTTGTTTGTCAGACATTACAGAGAATATTAATCCTTACATTATTGTACGTGTGGATGAATAGGACAGAATAATAGTTTACTGTGTGAGCCGACTATGAGTTCTACAGTTGTGGAGCAGAGTGACTAAACATCTGCTTCTGGTGTTTGTTTTGTTTTGCTTAAGATTTATGTTGTAAATTGTAATTTGTTGTTTGAAGCTCAGTTATTAAATGAGTAGTGAAAGTTCAAAGATGGCTGAACCTTTACCAAAAGCTTTCACTGCTTTAAGCCTCGAAGCTCAAAACGTCTTTTTCTCAGTTCCAGATAGATTCATTTAGTCTTCTTTTTGAATAATATGTTAAGGTGAGAATTTGTTTATTATTATTTTATCTCTTGACATATTTCGACTGTAAGTCAAGTGAAACTTCAAAGGAATAATCAAAGGCGATCAGCAGACTCCTCTGACGAAGACTGGCAGTTGTCCAAACATGTCAGGAGATAAAACATTTCTTGAAAAACCTTGTCTGATAAATAAAACCTCTACTTAACATGTCTTTCTTTTCTTTCTTTTCTCCCGGGCAGACGTGGCGGTGCTGTCAGCGGCTACTCCTCTAGTCGTTCCGGCCGCCGCAACCTGAACCTGGACGGCGCCTCTGTGGACATGTCTGATGACGACGCCGACAGCAGAGCCAGCGACTTCAACGAGACGCAGGCCTCCAACATGGAGTAATAAACACTGGCCACCTTTAGCTCCTCCCACCTCGTGTCCAAAGACCACACGGCCCTCTGTTCTTTATGTCTTTATTGGTCAGAATAATGGAGGGAGCAAAGAGCTAACGATGCTACTCAGTTAGCGGTGAGGGGAGCAGAATACGAAACAGGAAGTTACTCTGCTGTCCTCACACACGCTCAGAAACTCCATCAGGACAAGGTGCTTTAAATGAAAGACCTGGGGGGAGGGGCACACACACACACACACACACACGTGTTGAGCAGAAACAGAGACTCTGAATCAATGATGCATTCTGTGAAATGAAGGACTACATATTCCCAACATCATCAGATGGGTTTGAACTGGAGCTCACAGTGGGAGTGGCTGTGGATCTCTCTGGACCGCTGGTTTTAAACTGGAAGCACTGGCAAACATCAGCGTGATGTGACATTTGATGTTTATTGAAACATTAGAGACAGTTTGAAAATAGTCACGCTCTCACTGAGTTTTAGTGTTTTTGTCATTTCTTCTCCAATAAAGAACAAGTATCTGAGCTGTGGAACGCAGACTTAACGTCACTGATGCTTGTCAAACACTTCCACCATCAGAAGGAAGAAACAGGACACATGAAACATGTGACAGACTTCAGGTCACATGTCTGTTATCAGCTGATGGAGAAGATCCAACTGGTTCTTTGCTCTGATGGTTGAACTGTTAGCGGTTAGCGTTAGCAGCATTCTGCTTCGTGTCTTTGTGACTGGAATGTAACCTGTGCCATGATTTGATCACTTTGAATCCCTGATAGCACTTAGCACTGAAGGGACACCGCCTGCGTCTTTTTACCCCCTTTAGTTTCCACTTTAAAAAAAACCATCACACCCACTCTGTGACTCGGGGTTAATGGTTTTCCTCAGACTGTAACACTGATCAGCATGTTCCTTTAAAAGTGCCTTAGACACTAAATAAGAACATAAGTGGGCGAGGACTTCCCTGCAGGTGTGAAAACACAGTGGATAAAACTTTACGTTGTATTTTGTATCGTATTCACTGTGTACCTCTGTTTATTAGAGCAACATTCAGTATTATTAGGAATAACCAACATGAGCCGAGTCAGCGTTTCTGTAAAGGGTTTCTTCTGGTTGGAAGCTTTAACAGTGACTTGTTTTGGGTTTTTTTTTCTGTGATTATTATTATGGGCTGCTGACGACCAGGTACAGATTCTCTCCTCGTGTTATTTACTATAGAGCACCTGTATTTACAGACAGTGAGCTTTTCTGTTTCTTTTGGAAATAAAGCATATTCATTGTAAACTTCCACACTGCTGCTGATAACGTTTGGAAAGCATCGTCTCTACTTTAGCAGTCATGAGAAAATTTACTTTATAAATACATTTACTCCTTCAGGTATTAAAAATTACGATGGCGTATTACCGCCGCCACATTAAAATAAAAACAAATCTGGGCACTTCAAGATTAAAGTCGTAATATTTTGATATATATAGTCTGAAGGGCCACCAGTTAGAAAAGCACTAAAATACTAAGGTTTTACTGTAATTAGAGGCTAAGATCATAATGAAGGCTAGCAGTAACTTAACTATTGTAGGAAATGTTTAAGCTTCAACATGAAGCATTTTATTTCTCTTAATTTATGCAATTGTTTCATTTTCATTAAATTTCATAGATGTTTTTCTATTTTACTCAACACTAAAACAACTTTTAACTTATGTTAAATGTAACAATTGTGTCATTTTACAAAAATCCACCTCCTGTTTTTGAAAATATATCATATATAACAACTGATTATGCACCAAATCTCTGCAACACTTAAAAATATTTGTCAAAATGTTTCAGTGAAAATAAACATTTAAAGACGATTCATTTACAATAAAAACTTTGTTAGCAGTATTTAACTCCACTAAGTACTAATTACATCTTTGTGAGTTTGAATCCTGGAAAGTAAATCAGATTTTAGATGGAGCTCGTGAGGGCCCCTCACATGGGCCATGCTGGTCTATCTGTGGCCCGCGGACACCGTGTTGGTGACCCCTGGTTAAGTAAATATTTGTAACTTCACAACGTCTTTATTTACTGACGTCCTAATCAGGTGAACCATTATCCTTTATTTTAAACCCATTGTAATATTTAGAGCAGGGAAAATCACATCTATCACTGAGTGGTGTTTGATTATTGCAGAGGTTCCCAAACAGGGGTACGTGTACCCCTGAGGGTACAGGAGCACATTGCAGGGGATACTTGGACAGATACGTTAAAAATAATCAGGAAATGTTCCTTGTTCCTTTTCAGGTTGTTTTTTTTTAAATATATATATATATAAATTCACAACAAAATATTTCTTAATAAAATACAATATTTTCTTGTAATTTATTGAAACAGGATTATTTATCAACATTTTATTTTACAAAGGAGATTATTTACTTACTATTGAATTAATGACAAAAGTTGCATGGTAATTTAAAAAAAAAAAAAAAGACTTTAAATTACACTCATTTGTAGATTAAGCCTCATATGGAACCAATGTTCTAGACTATTGTTTCCCAAACGTCATTGCCCCGTGCACCTTTTAGCCTTCATTTTCTATCACAAGTACCCCTTAGTTCACGTTATACAATATTTATTTGTGTCTGCTAAGCTCTTCCCTGTGTCTCGTCTAACATTAACCTTGAATTTAGGTCTTTTTATTCATTCATATTTTGGATGTTTTGATCGTTTTAAAATTTGAACTTCACCTTTTTGTGTATTTTAAAGAGTAGTTCCTCAAATTATTAGTGATGGATGAGAAAAAAAGTATGTCTATGTAAAAAAAGCAATAATGTTAAAGAATAAACTGACAAATGTTTCTGTGTACGCCCTGAGAGGTGTTCAAGTACCCCTAGGGGTACACATACCTCAGTTTGGGAACTAATGATGTAGACACAGTTATGGGTTTAGGAGAGAAAAATAAAAAAGCCTATGAAATGATGGTGAGGTTACTTATAATATGAAGTATGATATGAAGGGGGTACACAAAAAGCTGAGGGGTACAGGGGACATTATTGAATAATACCCAGTCACATGATGGTGTTTGAAGAAGAAACAGTCTTAAAGGAATCTTTAGTGAAAACAACTTTCTTTAATCTCATTATCAATGACACACAAAAATAAACTACAAATTAACAAATTAGACGACCAGATTACCACCAGGTCTCCGTTCCACCCTCAGCCAGAAGCTCATTAGGAGTCACACACACACACACACACACTGCTCTGGTCACATGACCACAACACCATGTGTTGATGTTAAGAGAGAGGAGGGGATGAAACCACCACAGACACTCACTGACCAGCAGCGTCCCATCACTGAGCAGATACACTGCAATCTTTGGCGTTCTCTGCGCTGCTGGTCACACGCACACACACACACACACACACAGGAAGAACAGTTTGTTAAAGGAGCTTTTCAGCTGAGGGAAGATCTACGACGGTGTTCAGACACAGCAAAGCCAGCTTCGGTTACCTAGCAACAGACTGTTTACGAGGCTTAAAACCTGCATCAGTGGAAGGATGGATTTCAGGTTCTAGAAAAGCGTGTCATTAAAGAGAAGCTGATCACATTTCTGCACCACGTGAAGAACCCAGACCTGCTTTTTTTTTTCTCTACGCAACAAAAACCAGAGGCTGAAATAAACTGGAAGAATCAATAACTGGATGAAAGACACGATGCATGTCTGATCAATCGCTGAGTCACACTAACAGGTGTTTACCTTGAATGCATCGCCCGCTTTCCTCACGACTGAAATGTAAGACTTTTCAATCAGATTAAATATTTTCTGCTTTAAAGTTACATTAGACCAGTTTTATAATAATGGAAAGTATAAAGGTTTACTTCATAGGGATTGACCCACTTCTTTACACGGACACAAATGTATCCTGCTCCATTTGTAATCTGATTACTTTTCAGTCTCGCTGTGTGTGTGTGTGCGTTCTAGAGGAAAAACTAAATATTGCCAAAATAAATACAAACATTTGAATAAAACTATTATCAACTCCCCTCACATTCAGAATCAAGTGTCATATATAAACTGAAATGTGTTAATATTTCAAGTTTAACAATTGGAAAAAAAAATAAAAACAGAAGAAACAATAGATCTATTTGAAAAGTAATATCTTAGTGAGGACAGCGTCAAACTGGTTATTGTTAAACTGAGGTAAAAATGTTGAACAAAGTGGATTTGACCTGTTTGCTGCATGTCTGAACACCTGACAGGGAACTCCAGTGAGAGAACAGCAAAAACATTCAGAAATGCTCGGAACGAGTCGAGAACTAAAGTCAAAGCGAGCAGAGACGTTTCCACGTTTTGCATTGAGCGTTCACAGTCCTGCATAGATCTGTTTCACACACTGTCAGTACAAACTAAGGCCTGTTATATTAGATTGGTTTGAGTCATTAAGCATATAAAGTAAATTTCTTAAAAGTCATAACTTTGAAAAAAAAAACAAAAAAAAAAAATCAAACAAAAAATTCAAGTAAGCTACAATCATGTCCAGCTCCCACACACACACACACACACACACACACGAGCAGCTCCTTCTGTTTGGTTTCCAGAAAAGGTCCAGTGTGACTAAACAGCACCAAAAACCCACTGAGCGAGAGGAGGAATCCACACACACACACACACTTAAACTTAACAGTATATTTTCTTTTATGTACACACACATTCAAATCAACCTCACACACAAAATGTGTTTTTGTCCCTGTGTAGATAACAAATAACTTAATATTAATTTAAGCTGCTACTTAACAGTCGTCTGTGGGAGCAGAGCTAACCGACGATAAACTTCTACACACACAAATAATCAGAACTCTCTTTTGTTTTTACTTTCCTTTTTCTACACTTTTAACTCCACAGGAAGTTAAATACAAAGCACACACTGCTGCTCTCACCTGTACCACACACTCTTATTCCACAGTGATCAAGGTCGGTCTGTATGTAAACATGTTGACAAAATAAAAACAAACTAAAGTTATATATATATATATATATATGTATATATATATATATAGTTAGGTGTTCTCGTCATTCACTCCGTCTTGTTCGCGTACCCGTTCATTAAAAAAAAACAGTTGAATGTATTCATCATTGCCACTAGAAGTAGGAGAACAACCTCCTTTAGGTCCATTTATAGAGAGATGGGGAAGCCCCGCCTTTTTCTACCACCTCAGCCAGGCGTTCCTATTGGTGGAGGAGACGTGGAGGCTGTGATGTCACCTCTTGGTCAGTGAGTTTTCCTCTTCATGTCTCCAGCCTGACTTTGGGTCAAATCTGAAAGGAGAGATCAGATGTTTTCACTGGTGGACTGGGACAAAAAAAATGTATCCCTGACATTGTGTGTCCAGACCAGTTCACTACATTATCATCTACACCACGTTACGTAGAAGCCGTTATTAAGTCACTTGTTTCCCCAGAAAACCTTCAAAAGAGGAAACTTTTTAACCTCTTATTTATTTTTCTTTGGCCAATTTGCCAATGTTTTGTCCAGTTTTCAAACGCTGTTTTTGACACTTTTATCCAACTTTTGTTCTTTAAATGTTTTGACCACTTTCTATCCAAATCAGCCAACCTTTGCCCCAGAAATGCCACTTGTTCTCTTTTAAACTATTGTTTGCCCGTTTAAGTTATCCTTTGCCATTACATACCATCTGGTTCGTATTTATTTGCCCATTTCAATGACTTTTCACTCTTTTCGTGCCAAGTTTTTGCTACTTTTGGACCATTGTTGACCATGCTATCATGTCTTCCTCCTCTCACTCGGCAAACAAACTAAAACATAGCGGACTGAACCAAAGGGACAATGGCAGATGGCCAGTCCACCCCTGGATGTTTAACAGCTGGCAGATTAGGTGCACATGACTTCCTGTAACGGAGAGCCTGGAAGCACCTGCTCATCATGCTGACGTCAACAAGAAATACAACCATGTGGTTGGAGCTCGTTTCCTTTTATTTGCGGTTTTTAAACTTTTATCACCACTGCCCTCATACATTACACAATGTGGCCACAAGAGGGCAACACTGAGTAATTAATGGTGGCAAACAGGGTTGAGTTCAATTCAATTTTTCAGTTATAATTACATTTTTAATTACCCATTTTCAATTATGATTACAGTGACCTGCAATTAAATCAAAATATTTTTTATCATCAGAAAGTTGATTACAATTACATATTCAATTACTAAAGTTCAATTACAATTAATCACAATCACAAATAACCTAATAAAAGTGAACTCTTATGATGTTGTTGAGGACATCTGAGCCTTTTTTGTGTCAGTTTACCCCTCCATTAATTCATTATTATATTTAAATGGTAAAATGTGAGAAAGCTTGATATAATACATATTCTAATAATTGATAACTACCATGTGTGTAGAAATGACTATAGAACTGTAACATGGTTCCCCAGTTTTGCGTAAAATTATAATTGACAATTTTTATGGAATTTTCATGGCAATTACAATTACAAAGTAAATTAAACTCAATTACAATTGAATTACCATTACGACAACAACAGATTTTTAAAATGACAATTACATTATAATTATGATGTAATTGTGGTTAAAATTGTAATTGACTCTAACCCTGGTGGCAGAGCATTAAGAAGTGATTAGAGACAAAACATAATAAAAGACACTCGTCATGTTGAGTTGGTGCTTAATGAGAAACTAGTGGCTGCTTTTCTGCAAAACAACGTTCTGAGTTTAAGTCTGTGACTCTGGGTTCAGACGAGCAGGAGTTCCTTAAACTGCTGACACAGCGGATCACTAAAGTAGGGATGCAAAGCGGCAGGAAATACAACAATCATCACAGGAATGTAGTTTGAGAAACAAATCGCCATTGGATGTTTGCTCTGACATCAAAGAACAATCTGGAACACAAACACCTGGACCTGCAGTCAGGCCTCTAGAGGTGAACAACAGCAACAACCACAGAGGTCCAGACCATGGCATGCCAACAACAAGAGAGAAGCGAGCAGAAAGCACGACACACACACTGATGGAGGACGAGGAGGAGGAGGAGGACGGCGGAGACGAGGAGGAAGATTACCTGTGAAAGCAAGCTGCAAGTGAGGAGGTAGTGCAGCCTGCTGCCCTGACTGCAGACTCTTATACAGATCTGAGGAGAGATGGAGGGCAGGGAGCACACATGAGAGGAAGGAAAGCAACAAAAACCACGACTGGGACAAACGCTGATGATGATGATGATGGAGGAGGAGGAACATGACGGCAGAGGACAGAAGGCTGCGTGTGTGAAGAAGTGAAAGACGTGGAGCTGGTGCTGCTGCTGTGAACGTGAACAGGATGAACCTTCAGAATAAAAGCCACAAACTGTGCGAGAAATCAATAAACAATTTAAACTTTCAATTCTTCTTCAACCTGAAGGCAGAGTCGGTCACAGTTTAGTAAAATGTCAAAGAACAGCCGCAGAACCTTCAGAAGAACATGACAACAGCAACTTAAGCCAAGGTTTAATGTGAAATACCTTCAGACATCATTTGGTTCGTCCTCACAACACCACCAAAACCATGGAAGAAACACCACCTGTCTAATACTGCTGAGTGTTCATTTTCTATTTCAAATTAGCTGCTTATCCTTCTGCAAAAAGGTCCAACAAATGTAAATATTAATATTATTATTATAAGTGTAGGGGTGCACAATACTTCAAAATTTAATTGTGACCGCGATTTTTGTTGAAACAATTAAATAAATCTGATCAAAAGCAATATTTACATTAAAAATACGGGCTCTGCACTCTGTAATAATGTATTTATTTCATTAGCCTTTGGTTCATTTTAAATTATTGGGTTCATTTTAAAAAAACCTTTTTTTTTAGTATAATTCTTATTTAAAGCTTCCATTTGCACTGTAAACTGTACACATTGATTGTTTATAAGTAGTGTAATAAAAACACATTTTTTTCCTAACATGATAAATAATTGTGATTATAATCATGATTACAATATTGATTAAAATAATCGTCATTTTGGCCTTAAGTGTAATATATTGTAAACCAGTGGTGTCAAACTCAAGGCCCATGGGCCAAATCAGGCCCACCAGAGCTTTCTATTCGGCCCGCGGGAGGATTTTGTTCAAAACATAAATGACAAAGAAAACGTATCATTATCACTAGATGGGTCAGTTGCAGATATCTCAGTTCCTCTGAAACTACAAATTAAATGATTTAATCTGACATATGTGGAAGCCTCCAATATTTCTATGCTAATTAATACAGGAGTTCTTCAGAAATTGTTTGATATAACTACATTTTTCCCTAAAAGTTACTGTTTCTCACAAATGGTCATGTAGAAATCCCTACAAATAAATATATATATTTCATAAAAGATACAAATTCAACAATCATTAAAGTCAGATACTGCACATTGTCTACACAGTGAAGAGAGAATTAGGGCACAATAATCATGTGATTGCATGAATCTGTATTTTTCTGGTTCAGCCCACCTAAGATCAAACTGGGCTCTGATTGAAAGTGGGTTTGCACCCCTGCAGTAGATAGTAGTAAAATGCCAATAGTAACAAAAGCCTAAATAAACAGGCTTTTGTGTCCTGTAGTGTGACATAAATAATAAGGTTTTAATGCTCAGAGCTGAACAATGGCTGAAGATAAGAAGGTTAAGTTTCCCTAACCTTCTTCCACTAAATGCATATTTACTTTTGATGGTCTTCCCCATGTGTGTGTGTGTGTGTGTGTGTGTGTGTGTGTGTGTGTGTGTGTGTTCACCTATTAGGTCGCTCTGTGTTAGCGGGTATCCTGAGTTGGCGCTCGGGGCGGAGCCCATGCCAGCTACTGCTGGAGCTCCAGGAGAAAAATTAATCAGCGGTGGGAACGGGAAGGGCAGCGAGACGGGCACCAGTCCGCCCAGCATCCCAAACCCCAGGGACAAAGGTGGGGGGGTGCCGAGCAGCGCCGAGCTCGCCGTGGATACCTGAAGAGGAAGTGTGATTCGTTATTGAATAGTTTGGACGTCAGCACGTGTTTCATAACAAACCTGTGGAAGATGTGACGTTGTGGAGGACGTGACCAAAGTTCCTGATGGAGCCCACCCGTTTCCTGCCTTTAGGCCCTGGTTGGCCCCTCCCACCACTCGCTGCCTCTGCCCGTGATTGGCTGCGACTGAGGCAGACTGAGGCGTGCTGAGGGCCTTGCTGTTGGAGGGGGCGGTGCTACTGTTGCTCTGAGGTTTCTGTGACACAGTAAAAGTACAACTTCCTGCTGGGGGCTTCACCTGCCCCCCCCCACCTGCCACGCTCAGGGAAGGCCGGAAGCTTTTACTGGTTTTGGTGGAAAACTGGTGCTGCTGAGGTTGGCCTGGCACCATCTGATGGGGGAGCGCATGTGACGGGGAAGAAGACGGGGAGGGGGAGGAGGAGGGAGGAGGTGTGGGTGCCGGAGGCCGAGGGGTGAGTTTGATTATGGGGGAGGAGTTGCTGCTGTGGGACGACTTGGTGAGCGTGGCCTGCATGGGGGTGATGAAGTTAGACTGGTGGTGATGGTGTGTGTGGGCTTTACCTTGGGATGACAGGGAGGTGTGTGTGCTGTGGGGGGAGGGAGAGGCCGATGAGGCAGCAGGGGACGGGGGGCAGAAAGTCTGCAGTCCAAGGTGGGAAGTGGGGCGTACCTGAGGGGAGGGAGTTGAGCGTGCCTGAGGAGAGGGGGTGGAGGACGCGGGACGTGCCTGAGGTGAGGGGGTGGGGCGTGTCTGAGGGGAGGGGGTGGAGGAAGCGGGGCGTGCCTGAGGGGAGGGCGTGGGGCGTGTCTGAGGGGAGGGAGTGGAGGAGGTGGGGCGTGCCTGAGGGGAGGACGTGGGGCGTGTTTGATGGGAGGGGGTGGAGGAGGCGGTGCGTGCCTGAGGGGAGGGGGAGGTGGAGGAGGTGGGGGCGTTGCCGTTGGGCTTTGTGCTGTTCTTAGTGAGTCCTCCAGATGCTCCCATTGCTCCCAGCATTGCTGCTGGACTGGCGAAGCCTTTCTGGTTCGGGGGCAGCAAGGGGGATGCTGTGGGGGGAGGTCTCTGCTTTGGAGGTGAAGAAGAAGGTGGGTACATCTTACCCATCACCAAGCTAGGCCTTGGACTGGGAGAGGACATGGTAACTAGTCTCTGAGTCTGGGTTTGGCTGATGGCCCCCGACGCTTTGATGAGGCCGTAGTGAGCGTCTACAGTCCTGGGGGCCGGCGATAGACTGGCCGTCTGCACACGACTCATGGAGGAAACAGTCGGAGCAGAAGTGGAGGTAGAGGAGGTCGGTAACGTTATTGTTGTGGTCACATTCCTGACCGTCGTGGCTGTCAGTGGTGAGTTCTCCAACTTCAACACTGACTGTTGATGGCGCGTGGAGGCAACAGAGACGGCCAGCTGTGAGGCTGAGGGGTAGTGAGGAGTAATAGGAGGGGGGGAGGATGTGGGGATCTGCGTCGGAGGAGAAAGCGGGCTGTCTGAGGAACAAATCCCTTTGGTGGCGTTGCTGAGAAGAGCCAGAGCATGGGAGATAGAGTCCAAAGAGGGAGCCGTCAGATCCTCATCAAGAGAGTCCGACAGACAAATGGGCTCAGACAGTGAGGAGGAGGGAAGCAGGCGACTGGAGGTCAGAGCCGAGGTACAGGTGGGCAGGGAGGAGGGGGAGGTCACACTGAGCTGCTGCTTTGGGATCCACAGACCCTCCTGAAGACCAGAAGAGAACACATTAGGAACATTGACCAGACCAGCACCAACAGGAGGTCCCACATTACACCTGTTGTGAAATCTCTTCACTGGCTCCCAGTTGTGTATCATGTGCAGTTCAGAACTTTGGTGGTGACCTTTCGAGCCCTACATGGTCAGGTTCCTCTCTACATCTCTGACCTAATCAAGCCCTACAGCTCAGCTCAACATCTGAGCTCATCACTTTCCACACATTATCCGAAGTCCGTTTATGAACGTTCAGTTCACCGTGATGTTTAATGGCTGTTACAGTTCATAATCCTACACAAAAAAGGACTGTTCAGAACAACCTAAGAATGTTTGACCAGAGAGACATGTAAACCCATGTAAATTTTTGATGTAAAAAACAGGGGACGGGACCTAAATAAGCAAACTGCTTCTCTCGTCTCCTTTTTCGGCATGTAAAAAAAAAAAAAAAAAAAAAAAAAATGTAAAAAAAGTGAATGTAACCATGTCGGAAATAAACTGAATAAATAAATAATAAATAATTTATTCCGCTGACTGTCGGTAATATTCTGCCTCCCAACACCTGCTTTCACTGGACACGTGTGCGACTGACTAAAAAATTCACACAAAGTGCACCGTCACATTGGCAGCACCCTCAACTTTAAATGAAAAAAATAAGTGTTTTATACGCCGGAAAATACGGTATTTGTTTCAGTAAACATGCTAGTCCAACCTGACCTAGCGTTTGTGTTTTGTTATACTTTATACCATTTACTTGATTAAATGCTCTTATACTTGTTTATTTTAGTTATCTTACTACTGTGAAGTACTTTGTGACTACTGTCTGTGAGAAGCGCTATACAAATACATTTGACTTACATTCAGTTTGAACCTTTTACATCTTTTTTTGAGCAAATGTTTTTTGGTTTATTGATCAATAATGCCTATACTATGGAATTATCTGATTAAAAAATAATTGCATCTAACAGGTCACATGTTCAGTGTTATTTATTTAACATGCAAACAAATTCCAACATAAATACCTCAAACTAAAGTGAATAAGATTGGTGGTCAATGTTGAGCAACGCGGTCCTAAAGTTGACTTTCAGAACAGTTTTATCAATTATTGATTAGGTTTTCTTTCCATACAGGTAGCAAAGAACCAACCTTTCTATGGGAAAACATTTAATCTAGAATAGTGAAGCATTTTATAGGAAAAGCAAGCAAGACAGTTTTCTTTGGAGATTTTGAAAATGAGACCTTGTGTCTGAGCAGTCACTCACCTTGGGTTTGGCCTTGGGTGCAGGGACCATTCTACGCTTCACTCTGAATGAACAAACACCAACAAACATTTATCTCCTCTTGTATCCAGTGTGTGGCGTTACATGAAGAAGCTGCAGTAAGACGAATACTCACAAGTTTCCAGTAAGATGATTGTGCACGATGAGACTCTCTTTGAACAAAATCCTGACAATTGACAAACGCAAAGAGTCAAAAAAAAAATAAGAAAACAGCACAAACAAAAAAAAACAGTTTTGTTTGTGATTCATTGATGCTTCGTGCATGGTTTGCTCGTGGTTCATGTCTCACTTGTGTTTTATTTATGCTTTGTTAATGGTTCATGTTTCGTTCGTGCTTCATTTATGCTCCGTATGTGCATCAGTTATGCTTCCTTTGTGCTTCATTTATGCTTAGTGTATTGTTTGTGCTTCATTCATGCTTCCTTCATGTTTCTTTATGCATCATTCATGGTTCATTTTTGTTTCATTTATGCTTCGTTCATGGTTCGCGTTTCGTTCGTGCTTTGTTTATGCTTCATTAATGGTCAATGTTCTGTTTGTGCTTCAGTTAAGCGTCACTCTTGGTTAAGGATTCATTCTTACTTCATTTATGCTTCATTTGTCATTTAGAATACGGACGTGATATTTTTTTCCATTGAATATTATTAGCATGTTTACATTTTGAATATTCCACAAAATCCAGAGCTCAAGTTCCCAATGAAATTAACTTGAAATGGTCCGCCCTTTTGCAGCCCTAGGTAGGAGTGAATGGGAGTGTTAGTGGTTGTCTGTCTGTCTGTCCGTCTATATTTGCTCTGTGATGGACTGGCGAACTGTCCAGGTTGTACCCCCACATCTAGCCCTTTAAAAGCTTGGCCCCAGGAGACCCCCACAACCCTGAACAGTAAGACTTATTTCTTCTTAAATGAAGTTTTTCTTTGGTTGTGACACATGCACTTCAGTAGTTTGTTCACTAAGATAGAAGAATGACAGCCACAGACCTGGTTTGCATCCAACCCTTAGGCCACAGGGGTTTAACCTCATTCTCTAGAAAGGCCTTGAGGTAGTCCTCCACAGACAGAGAGCACTGGTTCTCCATCTCATAGCAGCTCAGCTTCACTCGCACCAGACTGCACAACAGGTTCCTGTACACGGCACACACACACACATCAATGTAGAGCATACACATTATCAGTATAGAGTGATTTGACACAACATGCGTGTGTTATAAAGTGCTATACAAGTGAAGACCATTTACACACACACAGATCAGTCAGCACTACAGGAATCAGTCAAAAAGTATATTTTATATGACAAAGTTATTACGAACATGCTCAGATATTTTTCTTGTATCTTTAATGATCAGATGAATGCTCTGTGACTTAAAAACCATAGTTCTACGTATTACCAGTCATTGATTATAGTCAAATTTATATCCATCAATAAATCTCAGTTACTACTCGTTTTTCTTATTAGCAACAGTCTAAAAAGCAATTTAAAGCATAGGACTTGGTGTAAAAACTGGTACATTGAACAATGCATTAATATCTGACACATTGTGTTTCTGCTCATTCTGCCCATCTAGTGGTTAAGAGGAGAAATGCTCTATATCAACCTCAACACGTGACAGAGAGACTGTGGAGCCTTTTCCTTTCATTCACACACTGTTTCCTACTGAGAATATAAGTGAAAATCAACACTAAACAGGAAAAGGAAAAACACGAGACTCTGTAACTTGATCCAGTTTTGGTGACGACTCTAAACCAGCAGCGTCACAAACACACATCATAAAATCATCCATCACCTGAGTTTGTCATCCCAGACAAACTTCTTCCTTGGGCCCATCACTCTTTTACCAGGCTTCTCCTCATCCTCTTCCTCTGAGCCGTTTCTATCACCATCCTCTGATTGCTGCCTGCAGGACACACCAAACATTTCAATCGCTCTCAATCCATCAAAAGCAGTCAATTGGAGATGTTTATTCACTCATTATTGGAAGCTCAAAGACAAAAGAACAACTTAAAAACTTTTTAAGCACTTTAATGTCAGAGAAAGACAGCGTGTCAGTAAAGACTTCATAATAAGTAAACTATTTAATCACTTATTTACATACACAAAGTAGAATAATTGTAATAATAATAATAATACATTTATAGTTAGGTATCACAATATAAATGCATTTACACGTAAACTAACAAGATACATTAAACATAACTATGTCTGTGGAACAATGTCTAATTTTCACTGAATAAATAACAGAGTAACATAAATAATAGGAAGGTAAACAATTAAAGATAAAGTCTGCTTAAAAATAAGACATTGCTAATGTGCAGTCTATAAACAGCTGAAAGAAGAGATGGATGATAATATTGGCTGATATTTTTTATAAAATGTAATATTTGTTGACATCAGTATAGTTTGTTCCACCGATATTCTTTTAAATGTTACAGATACATACATAGAGTAAATAAAGTATCAGTCAATATCTCAAATTAAGTTCTGGACAATATCAGGTATCGGCAAAAAGCTAATATCGAAGATTTGTAGCCAAAAGCAGCAGTTTTAGTAAATGTATGCTCTTCAACCAGAGACTTACTTTGCCACCTTAGCCATGCAGTCCATGTTGTATTTGGCTATCTGCTCTGGCATCACACTGCACACAGCCAGCTTCAGCTCCAACAGCGGCGCCCGCAGTCGGTCGTCCTGAAACAGAGGAGGGCGGAGTCAGATTAGAGTTCGAGGTTGCAGGCGTGGAAGAATGAAAATGCTGTTCTAATGTATATGTGTAAACATCTCCAAAGTGCTGGAATGAAAACCACACTGGATGAAAAGAAATTCAACAACTTCATCACATACAAATATTTCATCTCAAAGTGATCGGTACTGCCTCTGCATCTCTGCGTTTACAGCAGCTGAGTAATAGAAAGTAAATGTCACAGTAAAGTACATTACTTCAGTCAGGTCGAGGCATGACCTCACCATTTTATTTTGGTACAGCAGCATCTTTGATGTGCTGGCACAGTTTCTCATTTACAGGCTCAAAACAACACTAGAATTTCAATTGACAATTAAAGTCAAATACAAGACTTCTTAAGAATTTTTATTGCCATTTGAAAGCAAATTTAAGACCAACTTCACAGTAAACACAATCGGGGGAAAATGTCACATCAATTACATATGTTTAGGGTTTTTTTTTTTCTAGTGTCTAGTGCAGACGTGCAACTGGCGGCCCCTAAAGTAAACACACAAAATTGACAGTAAAATACACAAAAACAGACCAAATTAATCCAAATCACTCCAAAAACTCAAGACGACTACAGAAATAGCCAGAAATTTATAAAAGAAAAATACAAAAAAATAAAATTAAGAAAACTCTTTGTTGGACAGACAATTATCATTAAATTTACATTTTCCCATGTTGTTTATAAATTTTTTTGAAATGTGAGAACAATTACAATCACAAAATCATACTTATGTGTTAAAATTTAAGACTTTTGAAAGATTGATTTAAGACATTTTAAGGACAATTAAGGCCTTATTTTTAGACTCATGAATTTAATGCCTTTTTAAAAAATTTTAAGGATCTGCGGGAAACCTGTAATAGCCTAAACGGAGCACTATTAAAAGGATGCACTGGATTTAATCATTTACATGTGTTCCTTTTTTACTGCTTTGAACCTTCTATAAAAACTTTGTGTATCCTCGATAGTAGATATAGTATTTGTATTAATCCTTTTGGTAAACTTTATTCATGAGACAAATTAGTTGTTAACCTGCATGTTGTTGTTTTCTTACAACCCTATAACCCCTCCCTGAATGATCCAAGGACACAAGGTTTTTCAACAGTAACAATTCTGGTTCACACTTACCACAGATAGACTTGAACCGTTTTCCTCCACAGATAAACTTTGACGCACCTGGATGTTGAGGCTCAGCTTCTTCAGGCGTTTGAGCAGCGCCTCTTTGTTGCACGGCACAAATGCCTCCATGTGCGAGTAGATGTCTGTGCGCACCTTTGGAGGCTGCTCCTGGACTTGCAGCTCGATACTGCAAAAAGTGGAAGAGTTGAGATGGTTAGAAAACCATAGAAGCAAAAGGAGGAGGAAGACAAAGCTGAGCGGTGGGAGGACTGAAGAACAACCAACAAAAGGAAATAACAAGCATGTTGTTAGCTGCTGCATAGACAAGAAGTGACACAGAAAATAAAGCCCTTAAAGACAAAAGAGCAGGCCAGGACAATCTGGGATGAGGAACGTTAGAAGATGGAGGAGGAGGAAGAGTGAAGGTTGGATTTGGTCATCAGGGATTTAAAAGCTGTCCTACTCACTCTAGCAGAATGTTATTCATGTCCAGGGTGAAAAATTTCTTCCTGCCTTCCTGATCAAACTGCCGCGAGGCCTGTGGGCGGAAAAGGTTGAGTCAGCATGCAGCACCTCTTTGTACAACATAAATATTATACCCAAGGACAGGCTCTCCTCCACCTGTCACACACAGGGCTCCAGCTGATTCTGGTCTAAACCATAAACTTCAAATAATTCTGGTTTCACTGCAGTTTGTAGAGGAGTCAAAACTGTTGCAAAATGACCAAAACACAGAGTGCGCTTCTCACTTTCATATACAGACGTCCTGTTATTAGAGAACTGAAGGAACCATTTCTACACAGTGCTGAAGTTACATCTAAAGCTGCATCCATTCAAACATTTGATAAAACCTAAAGTTAAATTAATAACAACATCAGAGAAACTACTATGTTTCCTTATCTACACATTTATCTGCACTAAGGCATTTCTACATTATTCTAAAAAACAACAAGACACAGTAACATTCATTTATTCTGCTCCCAGCATACAGTACTTTTTTCCCCACCTGATCAGCAGGGTTGGGGTCAATTATAATTGTAATAATTAATTACATGTATGGTGTAATTTTATTTGTATTTGTAATTTTAAAAATCTGTTGCTGTTTTAATCATAATTAAATTGTAATTGAGTTCAGATAATTCCCTTTGTAATTGTAATTGGCAGTGGAATTCTATAAAAACTATCAATTACAATTTAATTAAGAGTAAACCTGGGGAACAATGTTACACTTCTATGGTTTACACACATGCAGTTAATAATAATAATTAAAATATGTTTCATGTCAACTTTTCCCACTACGCGTCAGTTCTCTTGAGGATAATTTTACCATTTAAAAAAATTAACTGAGGGCTATACTGACAGCAAAAAGGCTCAGACGCCCATATCCAGAAAATACCAATATTTTCATTGATTAGCCTAACAAGGTAACCAAGAAATAACAAATTAGATGGTACACAATATTTTTAGTGTATTTTACAGTTGATTTAAGACATGGGTCAAAACTAACCCCTATTATAAGAGATGCTAACAGAAAGCTAACAAGAAGAAAGTCACATTTTATGGGCTTATTCATTAAATGCTCAATAATTGTGATTAATTGTAATTACACTTTAGTAATTGAAAATGTAATAAGTACCAAAATTGACTTTCAGGGGGAAAAATAATAATTATAATTGGGGTAAAATGCTGAGCATTGTAATTGGAATTGAGTGTAATTGAACATAGATAATTGAAGACGCAATTGTCATTGAAAAATGTAATTAACCCCAACCTTGTCTGTCACACTGTTGAATCCCTCTCTCCTAAATGCTTTCCCACTATCAAAAAGTAAAAAATAAAAATAAAAATAACTCCAGCTCTGGGATATTTATGCAGGAAAGCACAGGAGCCTTCAGCTTTCATTACATGAAAGCCCTCTAGGCTTTGATTTGAGGACATTGACAGAGGAGTTTATTTTCAGTGTGTACGACACTAAAACAAACGCCTTCTGCCACTTCCTGTGCCTCAGGGTGTCTAACCAGTGAAGGTGCAGCAGGTAATTGCAGCCTCCCACTGGCAGACCACAGGTGACTCACCGCCCGCAAGTCCTCGATGCGTTTCATGAGCGGAGCAGGCAGTCCTTCGGGCAGCGGGGGCGAAGACAACAGGCCCCGCCCCTGTCCGCTGCCGCCTACTACTGCTGCTGCTGCTTTAGGAGCGAGAACGCCAACTCCCAGAATCCCATTCTCTCTTGCTGACACCATGGCATGTTGCTGGTCAGTGTCCAACATGGGGAAGTCCAGGTCGCCCAGGAGGTCCTGTAGCTCCTTCTCATTAGCCGAGCCTAGCAGTGACATCACAGCGGGGTCTGAGGTGAGATCCGCCAGTGATAGGTCATTTCCACCCACGTTGCTCTGTGGGTGAGCGGAGTTGGAGGCCAGCAGGTGGTTGGCTGTGTTTCCAGAGTGAGTTTTGTTAGCCGTGACTCCTGCCAGGCTGGGCTGAGCCGTGCTGGGGTTCGTCTTCCTCATCTCTTCCTTCTCCCGGGTGAACCTGCGGAGCATGGCTGCCAGGTACAGAGAGTCCTTCATCAGCTTTTTCCTCTTCTTCTTCTCTGGTCGGTGGGGGTGAAGAGGTATCACTCTGGTGGTGCAAAACACAACGACTTATCAATGAGGTGCAAAGCACGAGAGACGCAGTTTTAAGTTTGGTGTCTTTTGTTTTATCCATTAGTAAAAGCTTTCAGTTAAAAGACAAATAGAAATGTGTCAACCTAAAGGTAAGAGTAAACTAAAATTAGATGCGTATGTGCAGCATACACACAAAGACACAAGGATAATAATCCCTGTCAGTAAACAAAGCACTGCACTTATGTATTTGAAATATTGCATCGTCCTGTGAGCAACAACAAACCCATTACAGGTGATGAATGTGAAATTTGAAAACAAAAAGCTCACTTCACTGGAAACGAAACAATCAAGGTTTGCAATTCTCATAAATCACGGACGTCATTTTCAGAGGCAAATTGAGACATTCACCAGCATTGACAAGGAAGGTTCAAAAATACTGATACTCCTGTTGAACTCCGAGCATTCATTCACACAAGGTTTAACACAGAAGCACACACACATTATCTGCCTCAGCGAGGCACAATGGCAGTGGCTGCTTCTATTTATAGAGGGTGGTTTCAGGATAGCAGCATGGTGGAGTATTCAACATATCTGAGCGCAGATAATAGAGCCGTTTCTAGAAGGTGGCTAATTTATCATAACAGTGTCTCAGTCAGCATCCCCTGCCTCATGGAGGGTGCAAGAGAGCCACAGCCACAGTACATGTAGTTTACAGTCACACTGTACTCAGTTAGCAGAGGACCAATGCATCATCATCAGTGCTGCTCTCAGATCTTAAAGTGTCAAAAGGTTTCACAGAAAGGTTGACAATGGAATAAACCGTGACCTGACATTAAATTTGTATTTGTCAAAGAAATCAGATTAACTCAGTTATTAAAACTCCAGGCCAGTCTTAAAAACATCACATCCTGGATGAGTCGTAACTTTCTCCTTCTTAACCAGGATAAAACCAAAGTGATTTTATTTGGTCCAAAACAACTCAGATAGAAATTACCAGAGCAAATAGCGTCTCTGGGTGGCATTACTCTATCACCCATCACCACAGGAAAAAACTTAGCGTTATCTTCGATACCAATTTATCCTTTAACTCTCATATTAAACAGATCTCAAGGACAGCCTTCTTCCACCTCCGTAATATCTCCAAAATCAGGAATATCTTGGCCCAGATTAATGCTGAAAATAGCATTTTTTACATCTAGATTAAATTATTGTAACTCTTTACTCTAAGGATGTCCTAGTAACTCACTGAAACGTCTCCAGGTAATTCAGAATGCTGCAGCTAGAATACTAACAGGTGCAAACAGGACAGAGCATATTTCTCCAGTATTGGCTTCCCTTCATTGGCTTCCTGTAAAATCTAGAATAGAGTTTAAAATCCTCCTGTTAGCATACAAAGCTCTACATGAACAAGCCCCTGTATATCTTAGAGACCTGTTAGTGCCCTATCGTCTGGGCAAAACATGCCGTTCCCAGTTTGCTGGTCTACTGAAAGTTCCAAACATGTCTAAAAGTAGAACAGGAGGCAGAACACTCAACTACCAGCCTCCTCGCCTTTGGAACCAGTTTACAGTTTTTGTAGGGGAGGCTGCTACCCTCTCCACCTTTAAAACTAAACTCAAATCCTACTTATTTGCTAAAGCGTATACCGTATAATAGCGTTAACCTAATTACTAAGAACAAAACCCTGAACATAAAAATATGAACTAAAAACTAAGATTATATAGTAGAACACCAACATTACATTTGAACACAATCCTCTATCGACACATAGTCCTCTATGGGTGATATCCAGTCAACCCCCCACTTCTGATCCTTGTTGTATAGCCACCACACTGCTCACACACCATACTCATTCTCAATCCACTCACACATAGTTTAGCACCAGGTGTTTCCATGCAGGCTGACTTGATAATAATGTATGATGTTTTTCTGCAGTCTGTGCCTTCTCCTCGCCCTTCTCTCTCTTCTGTTTTAGGTGTCATGGAGCTGGAGATGGCAGTTCCTAATCTGTGGTTCACAGCTCAACTAGTCTGGGACACTCTGATGTTCTATCTCTCTGTCCTGTCCTGTTCTGTTCTCCTCTTTATATCCACTAACCCCAATCAGCTGAGGGACATGGCTGCCACCTCTGAACCTGAGTTTATTCTCCCCACTGTCACTGATGCTTGTTCACGTGGATTTGTTTTTTTTTCTCTTAAAAATTTTATATTTTGATAGCGCTTTGAGATGACTATTGTTGTAATTTGTGCTACATAAATACAGTTGAATTGAAATGAATAATCATCATTCTTATTTTTCCATCCATCTGTTGTGACCTGATCAGATATCTGAAACCTCACATTAGACTAGCAACATTACCTTTCAGCCTTAGGATAAAATTAACTGATGTTTTACCAGTTTAGTTAATATTCTTTGAACAAAAAAATATTATAATTATTATCTTTTAGAAGATTATCAAAAACATGAGTTGTACAAAGAAACTACTGTCAGGAAACCTTTCTGGGAGTTAACAGAAGGTTCTGACTGATGATAGGTAAACATCATAATATTGTCAATAATGAGATGTGTCTCTGTGTCACTCAGGATACTGGCTGAACTCTCACCCTTGTTTTGCTATGCTGTTGTTCGTCTGGTTTTTCTCCTCCATATTGTTGTCCTCCTTCTTCTTTCTCTTCTTAACAACCATCTCTTTGCCATCAGCCTGCTAATACAATCAGAAAAAAATGCAATTTCAATTAAAAACAGGCCAATAAACATTTCATCACATAAACCAAAAAAGTATATGCCAACATTATTTCATTTCTAGTCAAACTAAACTAACACAAATTATTGAATTTTTAGTTTGCTTGTTTTTCATTTTGTTTTTTAAAAACCAAGAGTGTCGAGCATATTTTTTCTAATTGAACTTGAACCAATTCTGGGTCATCACTGTCGTGAGTAATCCAAATAGAATTATAATAATATTTATTAATAAAAAAAAAATCAATAGGAAAAAAGGGTTAAATTTAAATAAATTTAGAAAATAAAAATAGTAACTTTGTTTATATACACTTTATGTTTCCTGTGATATGTGAATATAAAATTGTAACTTATTAGGATAATATGAATAAAAAAGTAGGCAAATTGAATGATTATCACTGTCAGTGCCCAATCCTTTTACAGGCCTAATCCTTTTCGGATCCATGAGCAAAACGCATCTACATCCGGTCGGCCTATTTTACTGCAGTTTGTGTACTATTTAAAAGGTTAAAACCCTGCTATTTGAGAAGAATTAGAAATGTATTTTTTTTTTTAATAGGACGTTGCATAAACGGTCCGCACTATTAATGTATATTTGATGTGATTATACATATATACATTATTATGTCAGCTGTATTTTGTAGATGCTATTCAAAACATAAGAAACATTTTTTTAAAAAGAAATGTATGTTTTGAGTGAATTCCGATTTATTTTCGTTTTTATTTTATTTTCTGTTTGGTTTTTCATTGTCAATGTTGTATATCATGTTTTGATTAGTTTTTGTATATATCGTCTTGCAGTGGTTTTTCCTTTTTGTTTTTTAATTAAAAGTAGAGAGGATGATTTTCTCAAAGTTTAGAAAAGAAACGCCCACTGCGCATGCGCAACACTACCTGCTTCCAAGAGGGAACGCCTAGATGTGCGAGAGATCGTGCACAAGCCCAGTTTTCCTTGTGCACAGCTCTGTTTACAAGTTGGAGTCGGCATCGCTCATTCAAGCTGCTGGTTCAGCTTACCTTGCACTTTTCCCACTATGTCAGACTCGCCAACGGTAAGTGAAAATCCATTTTCAAAGGACCGGTTGCGCACCGGGCACGAGCATGTACGACGGCCTTACGAAAACATATCGTCAGAATGATTGACAATTAGGAGGACCAATAATTAAGATGATCCACCCGCACCTTAAAGCCAAAATAACATTGCCCACAATACCATTAACAATTCAAAACACCACAACGCAGTCACATATTTACATGTGTACTATTTACATTCAAATATCACATAACAGGAGCTCTGTTGTAAAGATTGCGAGTGAAGGAAGTGACGTAGTCCTCGCGCATGGGTTAAAAGGATCCAAAAGGATCAGGCACTGACAATCACCATGCAGGCCTTTTTCATAATTCAAGTAAATTCAACAAAATAAATATTTGTAAACACTAAGGAACTTTATGTGTTTGACACATTTGTACATTTTAGGCGGCTCACCTTGTCCGCCTCTCCCTCTGAGTCAGATGCAGCTCTGAACTGCAGCGTGCCTGTATTGATGTAAAACCCTCCTAGCTTTGTGGTCAGAGAGGCCGGCACCAGTTCATCGTACTGAGGAAGTAACAAAACAGATTTTCAAGGATTAGAGAACTAAACCTTATTTAGACAGCAGAAGGCAAATGTTTACCATATCAGTTTGGTTTAATGAAGAGACACTTGACAAACTTTGGATGCATCCCATACTAAAGGTACTATTTGTAAATATCAAGCCAGGAAAAGCAGATGTAAACATTTGACGCATCACATCTACGCTCAAACAGCAAGAGAGAAACGGAATCACCCAGGAATGTAAGGACAACATGAATTTCAACATGAACGTAACAAAATACAACATTATAGAGAAGACTAAATCAGATGCTGAATTATAAACTAGAGGAAAAGATACTCACAGCTTCAGAGTTGTCTATAAATGGATCCGTTTCATCATAGCCAAAGCCGATATCTACCAAATCCTGCATCCTGTCCTTTTTCTTTCCAGTGTTACCCTAAAAAAATAAAACATCAATTACCACAAAATAAGAGTTTCTCCAAATATTTCATGTTCAAACATCATACTAAAATCTGAAAAAAAATCTTCTAGCCAAAACAACTAAGAAAACAAAAGGATATTCCTTATATATATATATATATATATATATATATATATATATATATACACAGTAGCAAGAGAAAGAATTTTATGGATTTTTTTGTATTTGACAAACAATAACAGTATGCATTGAATAAATAAGTATTCAGAAAAACTGGGGGAAAAAAGGGTATTACAAAAAAAAGATGAAATTTCAATGTGCTTCAGTAAGTGTATTTGTACTACTATATGTAATAAAACTGCTAAGCGTAAAGCTCAGGAAAATGAATATTGAAGAATTTACATGCGAGTTCCTACAACCTTTCCACCTCTGTGATTTAATGCCTGACATGTTTGAATGTCTGTGGAAGGTAAAGAATTCACAGTAACAGCTGATGTCAGAAGGACATCCTTAAATGTCATTAGGCCCTTTGACACATGGACATTTAAAACAACTTTGCCAATAAACTACACTAATGTCAGCCTCAGGATGTCAAACTGGAAACCATTTCCTTTTTTTTCCTTCTTTTTTTAAGTACAAACTTACATATTTATTCTCAAACTTTTTTGCCAGTGCTTCAACCTTTAGCCGCTCCTTCTCTTCGTCATTGAATGGGTCACAGGGATCGTGTGCTGCAGTCAAACTTGGAAGATTGTTCTTTGCCTGAAGGGAAAATAAGAGACGAAGGCCTGTGAGTAGCAGTAATCTGATGTAAGAGCTGTAGGTAAACGATTGCAACTCCCTTCATCATGTCAAGCAGCCAGCATCAGTGTCTGCCGTCAACAGCAACAAAAGAAAACATGATCAAAGCAGTGAAACTTCACAAATTATGTACAAAAATGTACATCACACAGATCTGGGGAGGAGTGCTGATATTAAACACACTTAAACTATTTTTTTTGTCACATCACTCAGCCAACAGGTAAAATAAAATAAATGCAATAACCACAAGTGAGTGATTTTAAATAGTCACTAAATGCACCAAATGTGTTGGTTACATCACTGGTTAATGGTTAATTAGAAGCTTTCTGTGGTCAGTTGCTGTTACTTTGTAATTACAATGGGTCTGTTGTTGTTGTTTTTTATCTGAATGTGGTTACTACACACATTACTTTCTGGGATACGTTTTGTGTTTTGCCATTTTTTAATCAATATTTGCAAATGTATGTTTTTCTTTGATTGTTTAATCTAATTTCTGGTGTGTTAGTTTAATTCTGTGCATATTATTTTTCAATTTTACATATCTTGGTTTCAACATATTGTAGGTACAGACTGTCTGATAGTTTGAAATTATTTGCATGTGGTCCCTTTTGTCTCATCTTTTAACCAGAGTTGAACAAACAAAACAATGCTGATTTAGTGTTTCTTTTGGGTCATTTAAGGTCACATTGTGAGGGTTATTTTGACCCCCAAATAGGCATTGGATGTCATTGTATCGATGTCATTTGTAAAACACTGGCTGATCCTCATCTCACTAAACATTGATCATAACGTTCAATCAAATTTCATCAATTCATTCACATAAAATTGAATTCACTGTTAAACATCTAATATGAATGTAAATGTATGTAAATTGTCAACAGCCTTATTTTCTAGTTGCAACACAAACTCTAAATATGTGTTCTTGTGATTTTCATTTGTCTGTGTTGTAATTTTTGTTGTTATTTAGTCATTTTGTTTACTCATTTGTGTTTTTTTCATTTATTAAATAACAAAAGTCCTTTTCATGCCTTTCTGAGGGTTGCGTAACTAAATTTGCATTAATTTTTTACTTTTTTAGGCCAATCAATAATGTTTTGTAAGATGCTTTTCAACATCATTATACCCTGATTTAAACACTTCTAAGTAGGCCTGGGTGATATATCGAGATTTCAAATATAGAAATTAATAATACCACCTATAATGATATATTTAAATTTTCTACCTTATTTTTGATCAAAATACTTGTTTTAGGAGTCGCTCTTTCACTAAAGCAGTGTTAGATGGATTGCTGAGTGTCTTATAACCCAAACCTTCCCAAAAACAAGCCACACTACAGTACTTACTCACACATGCTGTCCCTTATAGGAGGAACGGCTAAAGTGGCACATTGTGTAGCTATTTGTTGATAAATGTGCCATTTTAAATCTGCAAATGTAACCCTGATTTGTCTTTCTGGTAAGACTTTATTAAGTTTATTGACTTAATAAATATTTATATTGTATACAAGATGTGAGTTCTGATCCATATTGCCCTGCTCTACATTCAAGTATAAATATAAGATGTAGATGAATCATTTAAATATTTTTGGAACAGCACTATATGATGATTTACCATATAAGTTAATACTTTTGAACAGAATCAATATGATCTCCCTGTGGACTGGATTTGGCCCAAGAGCATTGATGTTGTCACAAGCATTATATTTATTAAGGTATTTACTTTGTAAGTAATTTGTGGCTATTTTATACAGTATGTTGTGACAATACCAAGATTTAAATAAAAAAAATAAAAACTATTACTACTGCAAAAAAACATCTGACATAAGAGATGTATGGGTCAACCATGGTGCTGTTGGCACAACTACAAGTTGATCAAATAGTTTATAAAATGGTTTTAAAGTTTACAAAGTTTTTTGAGAACAGTATATGGCTTTTATAATACAACACACTTGAGCAGCACATGCAGTAGGTGAATGTAGACATATGTTTGAGCTCACAGCTGCTGTCATTGTTTGTGCTACATCCATCCTCTATCTATCCATCTACCAGCCACAGGGCCAAAAACTGCATGTGGCATTTCTAAGTAGTGTAACATGGCTGTGTGACCGAGCTGTTGCTGGGCAAGTCAGGAGGACACAGACAGATAGAGCTGAGAGAGCAGAGGAGGTGTTCGGATACAGACAGAAGTGAGAGCAGCTGAAGTTGCTCTGCTGACTGTGCTGAGTGGATAAATGAAGTCCTGCTGTCTTTTGTGTTGAGGCCACTTTGAGCCACGCTGGTCAACAGAAGGACAGAGTACAAAGGTACACTTCCCCCTCCTGATTCAGCAATGACAAGTCCACCAAACACTTCAAGGAGCCGGAATATAAGTCCATGTCCTGTCTCAGTGAGTCACAGCAGCTCCTACCTGCAGGCTCTGGATCAGCTCTCCGTAGTTGTACTCGGAGGATGAGCGGTCGTCAGGCTCGGACAGGCTGAGGCTGAGCCGCACGGTGGCCCTGCTCTCGGCAGCAGCCTGCTCCCTGCCTCCGGCTCCTCCTGCCCCGGGCTCTGCCTCCTCCTCCGCGGCTCCCACCAAGTTGAACTCGGCCTCGTCCTCCAACCGCCGTTTCCTGGAGTCAGTGGCCGCCCCAGCAGCAAAGGCCGAGAGGGTGACAAACTGCACTTTTCTCGGTTCGGCCATTTGGACGAGCCTCCGCTGTGCTCTGTCGCTCTGCCTGAACCTCTACCCGGACAGACTTAGCCAAACTACTCCAAATCTGCGGGCTGAAGGCGGTTTCGCGCAGCTCCGACGGCTGCTCGGTGTTTAGGCAGACGCTAGAGCCTCCCCCGCGGCATACGGATTAAAGTGTCGGGGACACGACGGTCGAGGGAAAGTTGTTTTTCCAGCAGCTACTCGCATCCTCTACTCGCTATGGGACCGAGACGTTCACAGGAGCCATCTTGGATTTCGGGAGTAAATAAAATATCAGTGAGACTGGAGGTCACTGCACATGCGCGTACACCAGGGACGGAAGCCTCGTGTCACATGGAGGGTCATTACATCCAATCCCCGCGTGCCCCGACCCTAGACCCGCCCCATCACAACACACGGTAATCATAACATATCACAGGCGTAATGACCCTTTAAACATGGATGAACGTGAACATAACTTCACCCTTTAACCCCCGTCACATGACATGATAATCACAACATATTAATTTAAATGAACCTTCTTTAGTCTTAGTAACTGGTGATGATCACATTATATCATAACAATAATTAGCCTTTACAAATATGACTTCTAAGTAATCCACCACTTCTTAACTACAATGACTTTTAAAACCACTATAATGACATTTAATGACCACGCATTGTGACATCCACGACCCTTTAGCCATCATATGATTACAACAATATGTCACAATAGCATGTAGCTCCTAAAATATACCATTCAATCACAGGTGATGAGAATCCCAGCACATCATTGCTTTAATCAGACCAATATGACTGATGATGATGATGATGATGACAAAATCACGAGTTTTGACTGTAAAAACCCAACTGACTTCCATTATATCGTCATCAAAAGACGCATATTAGAGCACAAAGTTTGATTTGAATACATGGGGGAAACTAAAGTGTGCAGCTGTGAGAGATAGAGAGAGACAGAAAGTGGAAGCTGTCCACAAAGCATGTTTGAGTGTAGATTTTGTTGCCTTTTACCAGCAGCACAGATTACTGGGGCTTATTGGTTCATTTAAATTGGAAAAGGGAGAGGGAGGTAGAGTGTGTGCTATGCGTACGTACACTTGTTTAGTGACAGGCCAATCAGTGTCCGAGCTCCACAGCTCCCACTGGATGTCTCTTATCCCCATCTATTCAGGAAAATGCTGAATTGTGCCTCTCTTTTTTTGCAGCAGTGCACACTAAAAAACCAAAGCTGGGCTGCTTCAATCTACTGGCCTCAGTAGAGTTTTAGTCACAGCCACCAATGGTCACCTGTTGACTAAGGTCATAATTATTGGGAATAAATGTAACTTCAACATAAAGTAGCATTTATGTTCTTTTGTCATGGACATATTTCTTTATAATGCATGAGGTCACAGGCTCCATAGTCCCTCAGAGATCCTGTCACAATGTTTTGCGAGTCAGAGCACATTTAATACATTTTGAATATATAAACAAATGCAATAAAAAAAACACAGCTGCTTTAGGATCAAACATGGGTCTAGATTGAGGTATCACACTAATCTAATGTGAACAGTAGATTGAACATTTTGATTAAAAAAAAGAGTCAGACTCAAAAAAATCAAAACATTTTAATAAAAGATATACTTTAACAATATAGTGTGATATTTTATGTAAAGACATATTACTATGTCCAAAAGCATCTGGAATTGAACTGTATGAAGATTAGGATCGTGACGCTGCCATCATAGTGTTATAAGGTCTTCAGCACACTCTAAGATAGATAAATAGAGAGAAATTCAGTCTAATTATGAGTGGTTTTGACAATTCTTGTATATTATCCTAAAATGTCAACATATAAAAAGTGATGCAATACATTGAATGTACATGACTAAGGATGTTCATTGAAAATGAAAAGACACATTTCTTGAAAACCTTATTGTTTGAAAATTATAACACGAGTATTATCACCTGTGGACTAACAGTCTACACTTCTTCTTAAGACTCTAGTCTCATTGTCCAGGTTCTCAAGCAGCATTTGCCAGCTTAACAAGTTCTGATGAACTACGGCTTGGCCCGCGGAACGTCTCTGCGATGAATAGCATGTACCACATTGCTGAGAATTCAGCAAAATGACTTGGTTCCACCGAGTAAAACAAATTAAATTGTGCGACGTAAAATCATAATCTACGTTGAATTGCCTTTGAAACGATATATCACAACTATGTTCCGATAAATTAAAAAATTACCGGAAAGGGGATGGGCCCCCTCCCCGACATATAATGTCCATGTCAAATTACAGCCCAATTCAACAAGCATTAACAGAGTAGTCTTTTGAAAATTGGACCTCCTGGCGCCCCCGTGGCACATACGGAATAATCTGCCCCATTCATATTTTGGTATGTATCAATGATTCAGTACCACCAACTGTCGCAATATTTGACTCACAAATAAATGAGAAAAACAACTTTAATGAAAAAACGAAGGTCCGCACCACTGCATGGTTTGCTCCCAAATTCAGTTTTTAATAAAACACCAAAAGACGTGACGTTTCGGGCTGACCGCCCTTCATCAGACATGAATCATGATGAAGGGCGGTCAGCCCGAAACGTCACGTCTTTTGGTGTTTTATTAAAAACTGAATTTGGGAGCAAACTATGCAGTGGTGCGGACCTTCGTTTCTTCATAGCTACTTTGGACCTTTTTTGATCCAGCACACTGCTTCAAGTAAAGGGAAGTGCGTGTTTTTTTGATTGTAAAACAACTTTAATGGAATTGCCTAAAAAGGGGGGTGGGCCCCTCTGGCCCCTAATCAAATTGTACGAGGCATTATCGTAATCTATGTTGAATTACCTTTGAAACAATATTTCACATGAATACGTTCCCATAAATTTGGAAATTACCGGAAATGGGGGGTGGGCCCCTAGACCCCTACCCTATTTAAAAAAAAGGGCTCCGAGCGTCTCATCATGTTCATTCATACCAAACATTCCGATCTAACGAGAACTAACGGCGGAGTAGTCATTTAAAAAATGGGGCCCCAGGGGTCGCCCTGGCGCCCCCGTGACACATACAAGGTAATGGGCCCCATTTATATATTGGTATGTGCCAATGATTCGGTACCACCAACTGTCGTAATATTTGACTCGCAAATAAATGAGAAATCGAATTGGTTTTAATTGTCTTTTGGGGCCCCTTGTATTATACCTACCAAATTTCAGCCCGATCCATTCACCAATAACAGAGGAGTAGCGATTTTAACTAGTTTACACAAGAAGAAGAAGAAGAACAAAGTGAGTGGCGTTTTGAGTCCTGTAGCCCAGCCTAAAAAGTAACTAAACCCCTAAACCGCTTTTATCTGCTGAAAACAAATGTCTTTGAGTAGCTCGTTAGCATAGCATAGATTGGTCTTGTGAGATTTTATAGTATATACTGGGTGTGTCTTAGGGCTCAAGGAGCTCCGCCCATAATAAAGCTTGCACAAACTTACAAAACAAATGGTGTTTTCAAGGAATATGTATGCAAGTGTCCTCATCAGCCTGCAGTGAGCTAAGGTTCAGTGAAAGGCATCATGAGAGCAGGACTCGGTTGTCTTTGGCCCACTTCCTCATAACTCGGATGATGTACTCAACTTGGGGGTTCCCAGAATTCCGCAGGATGACGAGAACATCTTTAAGCCTCTCCCTTAAAAACGACAGAGGAAGAGTGAGGCAACAATTATACAAATGAAAAACAAAATTCATATGAATAAATAGTTTTGCATTCCTGTACCACGAGACAGAAATGTGTGGTAAAACTACATCCAACACTTCCGCACAGGAAGAGGGAAACATACTTAGGCTCCTTGTTTGCCAGAATGAGCTGGAAGCTGCCGACACATGCCCCTCTCTTTCCCTCCCAATAGTTGGTGCCTGGGTCCAGCTTCTCCAGGGCATCGAAGGCTTTGGCTGCATAGTAAAACTGACCCATCTGAAAGAAGCAGGTCAGGTCTGTGGGAACTGGTATGAAATGGATACTCTGGTACAGATAAAACCATAGAAATGTATCCATGTGATTACTTGAAAATTAAGTATGATAGGAATGCTTTGTCTATCAGCATACAAAGAATTACAGCTTCTTGTTACCAAATCGAATAAAAACCAAACCCAATGAGTCATGATTGCCCGAACACTTTGTGTCGGGTCACGGCTTTGCCTCCTTGGGCCACTTTTGCAAGACAACTGCAGAGCAAAAACTCCTCAAAAGAGCAGCAGCTTATCAAAACGCTGTCACAGTTTAGACATTATAAAACAAACTTAAATCTTTGTGCCTTCCCATAATAACACAATATCTACTTAACATCATCCCGCATAAACTGTTGTCATGGAAAAAAATCCAATAGGTTTTATTCTACTCACAAAACACTAATAAAAAGGTCAAACTTACAGTCAGGTGAATATCTACATTTTGTTCTCATTTGAAATGGCTACCACAGATAGTACAACACTTGCAGTTTGAAAAGAAGGAAGTTGTCACCTTGTAGCAATCGTTGGCGATGAGCTGGAGCAAACTGAAGGAGTCCGAGGACGTGCCCATCTTCAGATAGAGCTCCCAGGCAAGCTGCCCTTTCTTGTTCATTATATCTGATAAAAACAAAACCAACAGGGAGAGATATGTTGACCTTTGGCAAGTTATTGTGAAATTTAAATTTCAGAAAATATTAAATCTTCCGAGTGGATCAGTGTATGATCTGTTGACGTGGATTAAGCCTAAAAAGGAAGAAAAAATCTTGGAACTGCTTGAGTCAAACGGTAGCTCAGAAAAGATCTGCACCGGCCTGAGGCCAGAAATGTGGCAGCCAAGTCTAATTCAGCTCTCAGCTTTAGTGCAGCACAGATACGTCAACGTGCATTCATCATGCAGCATTTTCTGTGCTGTTGTATCATCAGGTGGAATCTATAATATAAGAACTCTGCTCCACACTGCAGCTAAAGGTGCACATTTTAGTGATTTCACACGAACTTGTAAAATGTTGAGGATTTTGTCACACAAATAGCTTTAAAATATCTTGGAAGCATGTTGCATCTGAGGCTGCTTTTCAGATTTCATCAATAGTTTAATATTGAGTTTAAAGACACACTTTTGTACATGCACACACTCACCAAGTCAAATTATAGCCAATACACATATTTCTTTTTGGATCGTTGATAAAGGTAAAAAAACTAAAGCTTGCACAGGGAGAACAAACAAAAGCCAGTTTGTAAGTCCATGATCTCCTAGCTTTGAAGCATTATTGTTCTCACATTTGTTGTGTTATTACATAATGTTCTTCTTGTAGTCTCTAAATTATGATGGCCAAAAAAAACTTTTATTTTTGGTTCATCTTCCTCATCCGTCATGAGCAAACTTATCTGGTCTTGTAAGGATATTTAACACATTGCAATAATGTTAATTATAGTATGAAAATACGTACAGCATCTGGCCAACCAGCTCAGGTAAACATAGTCATTCTTGATTTTTTCATTCCGAATGTTCAGGAAAAGCTGCAAACGGAAATAGAAAATTAGCACATAAGTCATTGGTTGTCCTCCTGACGAGTAAAGGACTGTTGTTAGTGCAGTGAGGGCACCTCTTCTGCTTCTTTGTAGTTTCCAACTGCTGCTTTAGCTTGTGCATAATTAAAGTTGAATGTGTCGTCGTTGTAAAAATAACTCTGAAAATAAAGCACACAGTAGCTATTATTTGTCCCAAAACATCTTTGACCAACGGTCAGCTCAGATAAATTAAAACACACATTAGGCAAAAACTTCTTATAAATCAGGTGACGTTTTTTTGTAAAAAATAAAATTATTTCGCTTTGAAAACAACTATGATTGTTCTCTGCTGTGAAGCAAACAGAATGAAACATGTACAGACCAACACTGACCTTGACTGAGTTGAGATAAATGAGAACATCTTCAAACTGTCTCAATAGGAAGAAGCAGGAGGCCATGCATTGTCTGCCAGGAATAGTATCTGAGAGAGAAAACATTGAATGTTGCACATAACTGCTTCACATGTAGTCGACAGCATTGCTTTCCATACTGTGTAGTGCGTACCGCATTCACTCGCTGAGCCTCCGACCAGCTGAAAGAACTGCTGAGCAATTTTAAGGTGTTCCTTCTAAAAAAACAAAAAATCAAAGTGCAGTCACAAACTAAAGCTCTTTCTTTATATGACACTTAAAAGACTGAGATACCCACAGATCCAATGTCCTGTCCCAGTGCAGCGTTTACTACTCCTTTCAAAATATACTCCTGGAAAAAAATAGGAAATGATCAGATTCAGTTTTTTATCTTGTTCCATCACAGCCAAAAATCTTATTAAGATTCATTTCAACAAGAACTAAATACATTTCTTTAAAAAATCATTAAACGACAAACACCCAACTAGTGTCACTTGTTTTAAGATCTAGTAAACATTCAAATTATAAGAACAATACCAAGTTTTTTTGTGCAGAACCACCTACAAAATACTTAATGTTCATCCCTATAGATGTTACAAGGCAATATCTTATATATTTATAATTTTCACAGACAATTTGAAGCTCTCTTCAGTTGCCCGTCTTCACACAACAAATATGAGGTCATTTTATATTGTATTAATCCTTGTAAAAAATGTGAGAATTACAATCTCTTTATATATATTTTTAACCGCCAATTAAAGTCTAAAGTTTTTTTACTTTGTTCACCAACATCTACACAGTAGTAACAACTCTGTTATTAATATTGTTCACATGACTTTTCAGTTTTTTGTATGTGATGAATAAGCTATATAAATATGAAACATCATCTGGTATTCTTATAAAATTGCACACCCGTTCTCTGATGTGTTATTGGTTAGCCAATCAAAACAGACAACTGCTTTATTTAGTCTGCCACTGACTGGTTAAAATTTGTGTGTGTTTTTTTTTTTTTATAAACAAACAACAGAAAAAAGATGTTTAAAAAACATTCATTAAATTACTGTCACCTGAGGTGTGGTAGGAACCAAATCTTGAATGAGGTTGTAAGCTTCCTGGACATCATCTGAAGGCATGAAAACAAGAGGGAGTGAATTCCTTAAAGCACCCCACATACATTTTCCAAAAATATTGAGTAATGGTGTAAAAATCAAACATACACAAGGACTTCTTTCCATCTTACACTTTTGGCACCTTCAGAAAACTTCTTCAAAGGAGGATGGAATGTACAACCACACACTGACATTACACATTTTGTTTGGTCCAGGAAATAAACCAGCTACAGAGTCACACACCTTGTCGGAGATAGTAGATCACCAGGTTGAGTCTGGCCTCTGGGATCACATCGATCAGAGGAGGCAGCACCTGTAACGCCCCTTCGCCTCCACGAAAGACCACCTACAGCAGAAAGAAGGGTGTTACAATCACACCACAAACTCAGACACACGTGTACAGTGCACAGAAACATGATTAGAGATTACAAAGTGCTCACCAGGTTGTGTCGGATAAGTTCCTGAGCAAACTCAAAAGAACAGGAGGAGATGTCGATTAGGTTCTTCAACTCGGCCTAACACAAAGACACACACAGTCAAACTTATCACCAGATAAAAACATTCTTTTTTTTTACTAAAAACACACCACTTTATCGTCTAAAATAATATTTTTAAAATGAGCCACTGAGTGATGATGACAGCAAATGCAGCAGTACCTCAGCAGCCTTGCCGTTGTACAGACGGAAGTGGTTACAGGCCTTTAGGTTGAGAGCAATGGTGGAGTCAGGGATGCTCTTCAGGTAAACATCCAGTACCTCCTGGGACACATCGTAATAGTCGAGCTTGTAGTAACACAGTGCCACGTATACCTTCACAGCCAAATGATCCCTAAAAAAACAGGATCAGAGGATGAGAACAGATTTTAGACTCATTCATTATCAATCCTGTGAAAAACATCCTGGCTCTGCCAAACAAAAGGCAGCACTTTGTCTTTCAGCTTCTGCATGCATTGATCTAACAACACTGATGGTTATTATGTGGACAACGAATGGTAAGATTGAAAAGGCGAATATTTCTAATACGATATTCAATGGAGTGCAAGTAATTAGGCCACCAGCAGTTGATTGCACATTAAGAATCATGACAGACTACGTTTTTCACACATGGAACCCATTGGTCCAGGCGTATCAGGTGAAATGTTTCCAGTGAGGTTCTTTTTGAATAATATGCTAAGGTTTCATTTATTCAGACAACTGTTCCTCAGGAAACTCAGTTTGATCTCCTGACATGTTTCGACTGACAACTGCCAGTCTTCTTCAAGTGTCTGCTGATCACTTTGATGTTTCCTTGACTCTTGCGTAATAATCAAAGTAAACCTTAACATATTATTCAAATAGAAGACAAAAAGAACTTTGCTGGAATTATGAAGCGGAAGTCAAGGAAACATCAACGTGATCAGCAGATGCCTCTGAAGAAGACTGGCATTTGTCAGTCGAAAAATTTCAGGAGAACAAAGAGGATTTCCTGAGGAACAGTTGTCGAAAGAAATGGAACCTTAACATATTCCAGGAGAAATGTTCTTACCAAGCATGACTAAAAGCCCAATCTGTATAACACACTAAGAGTGCAGAGCTTTTCTCCTTCCATCCAAACTGTAAAACATATTCATTTAATTCATTTTAATGATTTAATTTTAAATATATGTGAGAATAGGTAGCAACTAAAACCAGTGAATGCAAAAACAGAGAATGCATCTTCCAATCATGAAACAGCTCTGAGCAGCTTTTCTTTTTCATCACAAAAACTCCAGCTCTTGGAGATGGTGTTAAACCCTCAGTTTATGCCAGGTCGGCTATACTTTACATATACTTTATTCATTAATCTTTTCCATTGTACAAGGTGTGAATGAGATGAAAAGCAGGTACGTCACTGAAGCGACATCTAAAACCTGATGGTGTGCAAGAACACACAATGTAGCACAGCAGCAATATGAAGACTTTCTCTGAGTGGATGTGAAGGACGCACTAATACCGGTTCTGCAGAAGAAGGCGCTTATAGATGTCTATGGCCTCTTGATAGTGGGAACGCATGTAGTGGATGGAGGCCAGACTGAGCTGGTCCTCCGTTACATCCTCCAGGTTCTGATGAAAACCCATCAGGCTTTTCTCATCATTGAACTGAAACACAACAGGAGAGCAGCAGATCATTTGGTGCTAAAGGAATAAGAAGAGATGACTTGGGTTTCAAAATGCATTTTAAAGTCAACATTTTCCAACCTTGTGCGCCAAGTGAAAGAGTAATCTGTTTTGGAGAGGAGACGTCGGAGCTAACAAAAAAAAGAAGCAAAGATCGAAAGATTAATCCCACCATCAGGTGGGTAGATAAAATGACCTACACAATAAAATGTTTTGGTTCAAGAAAATCCAAATACAATGTAACTTTTAGTATTTAATACAAATAATAATAAATTGTTATTGACATATATCAATGATCCCTAAGGGATAAATTCAGGAGTGACTGTATTATTTATGAAAACCATCAGAGCATTGGGTAATTTCAATTCCAGGCAGATGCTGACCTTTAGACGCAGCATCCTGAGCCTCTTTATAGAGCCCCAGAAAAAACAAAGTGCAGGCGAGATAGACCCACACCTCTGCAGGACAGTCAGGCTTCACCGTCAGAGCTTTGTACTCCTGTCAGAAAAAAACTAATTACCATTACAAATGTGGTCAAATGCACTTTTTTTATCCTTCAAATCAAATTACGTTGCTCGGTGAATAAGTCATATGCTTTTTGAAATCATTTGTGTATCGAGGTATTTACTATTTACAGACATAAATGGTACCTCCATGGCTCTCTTGTAATCACCCAAGTGAAAGGCGCAATAGCTGATCCACAAGTCTGCATGCTCCTGGTTCTCTCCAATACTTCTCTGAAACTGAAAGGGACAGTGTAGCACATCAGCACCGTGGTCATATAGAGAGGAATTCAAGCAGAGATGACCATCATTGATCTCAACATTAGTTAAGCTGCACTACTGCTCAAAGTTGAAATACAGCCAGATACTCAATTTTGGTTTAATATTGTGTGAGTAGAAGACTTTACTAGTGAAGCAAAAAGTATCACTAGTAATATGGAGCGGGGAAAAGCTAATTCAGACTTGCCATTGATTTTCAAAAATATTAGAACCAATCAGGGAGCAGGATGTGGTTATAATCTCTCCTACTGCATCACCCCAACTAGTACTACTAGTGAATCTTTTGGCTTTAATAGAATTACGAGAAGACTGAAAACAGTCTACAAGACCTACAAGTTATATATGATATTATAATATGTGGTACTAATTAAAGCAGAACTAAGTAACTTGCGCTTAGCGCTCCCCCTAAAGGTCTCTTTTGGTTATGTCACTGTCGTAAAAACTCCGCACCCCCCCCCACCCGTCTGCCCCACCCCACAGCTACATGCATACCTTTGTTCTCCCAAGACGGTAGCAACCATCACTGAAAAATCCTAATACAACAGTGACACTAAGGGTGCTTTGACACATATAGCCCCATGTGACTACGTAAACATTATGAGGAAGAGAGACAAGTAAAATAAATGAAAGATGTGGGAGTAATATGGGAGGGAGTGTGGAAATGTGTGTGATGTGTTTGTTTGTGTGCTGACAAAGCGGCTCTGAAAATGGATGGATGGATGGGTGGGTAGATGGATGGATGGATGAATGGATGGATGGATATTTGTGTGTGTGTGCTGCCAGATGGAGCGCTGGGTTGTGAGTGTGTGCGCGTGCCACTGCATGGAGTAGCTCCGTTCCGCGGACAAAGGTCTTCTCTGCCTTATTTTGCTGGGTCCGCTATGATATAAGTTTGAGAAAAGTGAATTTGTAGACAACCGTGTGATCATAATCTAGCATTAGTTTGTATTGCGCTGCAGTAAAGCAGTACGTCTTGCCACCATGTCAGAGACAGGAAAGTTGCAAGTGCTGTTTTCTGACCTGAGACAGCAGGGAGGGTAAAATACCCCCCAATTCCCCCATAAACACTTGTATTACCCTCACATGGCCTACGAGAAGGATTTATTAAGGTGAAAAAGTTACTTAGTTCTGCTTTAACAACATTTTACTCATGTGTGAGTATACTTTAGAAGTAAAGCAAAATTCTTTACAAGTAGCCAATTTTGTGTTACTATTAGTACTAGTAGACTTAAAATATGTCACTAGTAAAAACTCAAAACTTTATTAGTGCTACTAGTAACAAAGCAAGAAATGTAGTAGGAGGGGTTATAGCCAAATCCAGTTCCCTGATTGGTTCTAATAATTTCCAAAGCCAATGTCAAGCCTGAATATGCTTTTACCCACCCTTTTATTAGCATATAAGGCTTACTAATGACACTTTTTGCTAAAGTGTAACTAATCGTGCACTAGTAAACAAAAATTGAGTACATGTACTCAAATGTGTGTACTAGTAGAGCTTTACTGATATCAAATGAATGCTCAAACGGCTTTCCGTGCTAGTGTACCTCCAACAGAGTTAAAGCACCAAGGTAGTCCCTCTGCTGCAGATACTCCTCCAGACTGGGAATCTTGGTTTTGTTCTTCTTTTTCTTCTCGCTGACGCTCACCAGCGACTCTCTCCCCACAGCAGGCTTTAAGCGGGAGAGGATCTGTCAGGAGTGGGGGAAAAAGACTTGTATCAACTTGATATTTACGTGTTTGACTTTATAATCTCCATTTGATCGGTGGAACGTGTCTCTATAATATTGCAGATGATCAACAAGTACATAAGTTTTTATTATCACAAATTTCTGGCAACCCCTAATACATTTTTCTTTTCTAGAATTACTTTTGCTTGTTTACCGCTTGTTATACTGTGTTACAAATACAGAGTAGCCAGAATTAGTGGCCAACGTTCAAAGATGTGCCAGCTCATACATTTTCAGACTTTCAGATTTAATTTGAACTAAGTTTATACTTAAAAGTTACTGAATAAAATACACTTGTTTAAGATTGTGTGTGGCGTTTTAATATGAAAAAGATTAATCTACATTTACAATCAGTTTTTCTTTTTTTTTTTTTAATCAATTCCTCGACATTACAGCCGACCCCATTTGAATCCCAGGCGACCCAACATGGAGTCACGACCGCAAGGTTGAAAAACTCAAACACAAGCAGGTTAATTTGTCAGCCAAATGCAGAATTTTGTGAGACAAATCCATGTAAAAAGCACTGACCATTTTCAGAGTCCTTTCCTGATGTGCAGCTAGCAGTGAGCTCACACTTTATCACGTCAACAGTCGATGTTCTCCTCTATCTAAACACCGATGCTAGCATAGTTCTCGTCGCTATTCACGCCGTGTGTTGTAGTTATATTGATTCCCTTCTCGTAGTACTTGTTAAAAAATATATTAAAAGTAGGAATATATTATCTCGTCAAATGGCTAACGTTATTTGCCGCTAAAGGAGAAAAACAATAAGTTTAGAAGCGTGGCGGCCGACCAAGTCAAACAGAGCTTTAATGGCTAGTTAGGAAGCAACAAAGCTAACGGTAATATGCATGTTTCCTTTTCATCCCAGAACTTCAGAATAAAATTACAAAAAGACAAACAATGACAGTGTTCTAAGAAAGGTGCTGACATACGTATCCCATAATTGCCTTCTAAGTGAAAAATATTTAAAAAATAATTTAATTATTGTCAGAAACTTGCTAACATTAAGTATAATTTAAAAACGTTGCAGATGATTGGACATTTATTTTGAAGACTAAAAATCTGTGCCTTTAAATCGGAAATAGATTGATATGACCACAAGTAGCTTGATTTGTCAGTTGCCTAGCAACTGGAAATGCTTATACAAAGCTAATGTATACACTCGGGGATTGTGGCTTCGAGTCCAATCGGGGGTGGTTTATTTTCGTGCCATTATATAACTTACGTCCTGTACTTAGATAGCTTTATAACTTGTGTAATCTATTGTTTCCCCCCCCTTTTAATAATATTTTTATATCGCTTAAGGGTTGAATATCTGGACCAGATGATGGAGATGTTGGAGCTCGATTGGTAAAAAAAAATAAATAAATATTGGCAGTCATTTCACGATTCTTTTATTTTGATTTTATTTCAACTGGTATAAAACTATGGAAGCCCACTCCTACCAGTAAAAAAAAGAAGAAAAAAAAAAACTAGGAAAAGTAAAATAATAAAACAATCTTAAGTCATAATTATGAGATGCTAAGTCATAATTCTAAGATACTATCTTGTAATTATGAGATTTTATCTCAATACTAGATTTCTAAAAAATATTTTACTTTTCCTAGTTTTTTTTTTTTTTATAATTGGCAGTAATGAGCATCCATAAAAAAATAAAATTAAACAAAATTTAAAAAAACGACTTTAGTTTTCATTTAATTTTTAAAAAATCCACAACAGAATATGCAAGTATCTTTTGAGAACATAAAGAAACTTTATTACCAAAAATTCAAACAGGCAGGCACACTGTCTGTCAAACCACACACATGTACACAAATATTTACACTACATTTTTGCAGCACAGCAACAAACAAGGTCAAATGAGGACAATAATGATCAACAGGTCAGACCTTCCAGGTGAGCATTATGGCACATCATAACATTAAAGATACACAGTGACATTTTCACAATTCTCATCTGCTACTATTAGTTAGTGAAGGTAAACGCCTCATCTTGTGTTGTAACTTTAAATATGCAAAAAACAGCTTCAGCAAAAACACTTCAGTGGAATAACACTTCAGTCATATAAAATGATTTCTTCTCTTGGATCACAAAATGAAAAAACTGAACATCAACGACTTCTCTGTGACAAATTTTACCTCAAGTTTATTTTTTAGGAGCAAAACAATTGACTCAGTCGTCCATTACAAACTATTCACGACTGACACTAATCAATTAGTCCTAATGTCTTTTTTCTTTTCATTTTTTTAAAATAAATATTACTGACATGAATAAATAACAGCAACAGAAAGAGACACATTTAATAATGCACAGTGAACAAATTGGCCTTTTTTGTTAGCAGCCACATTTTCTCAGATATTCATTTACAAACTGACTAAAAAATGACAAAAATCCAGCCTTCAGTAGAAGGTTGTCTTATAAACTTCTATAAAATGATTAAGCAATGCTTCACCTGCAAGCTCATCCTGCAATTTCAAACTACCTGACAATGCTCGTTCTCAAATGGAGGATAAGCAAAAACAAACTGTTCAAAGTGCTTTTGTTAATGGATAAAAGTGCTTTTTGGAGTCATTTCTGAGCGCACACATTTCATAATAGTTTTTTTGTCTTCCCACAGATGATCAACAGAAAACAGTGAATCCCATCCCTCCAGTGTGAACACAACAACAAGTAAAACACCCCACCATGGTGCATTTATTAAATTCATAACACATTAATCAGAAACTCCACTAGGCACTTTATAAAAGCCACAAAATATTTGAGCAATAATACTGACTAATAAAACTTAAAGGAAGGGATTTGTGCCTCATTTTGATGACCATAAGCTTCATAAATGTACCATGGTTGATCAAAGTGTAACAAAGCCATATGTTTGAGGGCTATTGAAACAGAAAGTCTATGACCAACTCCTTTTATCCCCCCTAAATTAAAGGGTCAATTCAAAAGTTTGTTGCTTGGATAAATGCGACATAGCTGGAAATATTAACCAAACTCTTCATTTTCTGCTGATTGTCGAAGTCTGTAGAAAAGTTTCCACACAGTTGATCACTTGTAATGTTTGATTTGTGAAAGGTTAACCTTTTATAAATGCAGAGCTGTTTTTCCCCATCAGGGTTTCAACACAAACAGGAAGTGTCACTATTGTCCAAAACCTACACGGGACTGAGTCAAGTGTAACAGCACCCACGGCCACAAACAGGCACATGTTCACAGACATTTAAACAAATGCATTTTTTTTTTTTTAGACACATGGTTTCCATGACCAGCATCTTATAGTGCAGGTTAATACGCTCACTGAGCTCTTTTTTTCTTTCAGTGGAAAAATAAATCTTCTCTTGAGTTATCAGTATCTCTCTCTCTCTCGTATAACTTCTGCTTTTTGGCATTTCAGGATTTCAGACCCATTCGAGCCATCAGCTGTTCATAGACAGTCCAAGCCATAGCAGCCATCAGAGTGCGTCGGAGAGACCTGGGAACAGCTCCACGGAAGAATCCGCTCACACCATGCTCCTGAGGGAAAGACAGAGCAGCTTACACTTACACAACAATTAATTAAATCCTTCAAAGTTGTGGAAACTATTATTATTAAAGAGTAACTAAACCCCTGTTTTCTCCTGACCTGCCACTAGGAGGGAAATAAAAAAATGCCTTGATTATGGGCGGGGCTCCAGGAGCAGTTAAGCTACGCCCAGTCTATACTATAAAATCTCCAATGAATAATCCATGCTATGATAACTAGCAACTCATTACTCAATATACCTCTATTCACTCTTCTCTTATATTATTTTGTAAATATCTGAATATCTGAATCATATTGGTATATATTTGTATATTATCATTATCATTATTATCATTATTATTATTATTATCTATCCTACATTTTTCTACTACTGTAATGTGTGTGTTTCTGACCCCTATTTTTAACAGTCTTTACTTAATTATATACTTATTTACTGTTTATTCTTCTTTGTTCATGTTTTTATTCTTTATTTGTGATGTGTTCTGTGGCTGTAACAAAAGCAATTTCCCCCTGGGATCAATAAAGGAATTCTGATTCTGATTCTCTCAGTCCAACCTACTCACCACAGACTGTAGAGCCCACAGGTGTCAGTTTTTATAAAAGAGGAGGGGCTAACAGTGCTTGTTTGTGACACAAAATGGTCCAAAAACATCACATGATCCTGTTCTCAGCCAATAGCAAAAATAAATTATAATAGCCGAGTTTCAACTAGGACTGAACAATTATTTGCATTTGCGATATTATCGCAATAACATAAAACGTGATTTTTTAATTACAAAGGCTGCAATTTTTTTGTCTTCTCCTGTCTTGTGCTGTCCTGTTAAGTTCAGAGAGTGTTAAAAAAATTCAGTCCACATGTCTCATGAAACGTGAAGTTAGTTAAATATGTTGAAGAGGTAAAGCCACAGATTTGTTTGTTTTATTGTTATAGTCTGTGCTTTAAATGTTGTGTTTTATATTTATTTAAAGTTTAAATAAATCTGAAATTGTTTATTATGAAACAGATTGATTTATTGCTTGTGTTCATTGAAAAATACATGACAAGAGGCCCTTAAAAAATAACCGCATATTAAATCGCAATCGCAATATTGAGGAAAAAAAAAAAAAATCGCAAATACATTATTTTCCAAAATAATTAAGCCCTAGTTTCAACCCATAGAGGGCAATCACTCTGACATTTTACTCCTAAATATGTCAAATTGAAATATTTTGACTAAAATGTTGAGAGTTGGATCAGGATCAAACAACAGCACTACTTCATACCAAAATACAGTATAGTATACAGCAGAGAAAGTGATTTTGGGGTTTAGTTACTCTTTAAAGTCTCAAGATAAAAATAATTATTTATTCTGCTCTGAAATAAATGTTACTAATTATTAGTTACTGTTTCTAGAAATATAAAAAAATAACACAAAATGTTTCTGTCAAATTGTATAAAAAAGACAATAAGAAAGGACATGTAATTAATTATTTTAAATCCTTACTGATTTTAAAACAGAATATAATGAGATCTGTTTACATTGTAGAAAAACGTTGAAAGCCAGCATTTTCCTAGTATTATGTTATGTGGGAATGTGAAGACATCATTAAGTGAGATTATTCCACTCTTGGAGTTGGGTGAGGTACACACACAAAGACACAAACACACTGACCGTGTAGATGCAGCGAATAGCCTCTGAGGTGCTGCAGTGTGACAGCCTGACTTGGATGTAAGTCTTCACCACATCAGCTGGCTGTGTAGCCAACGATGCCATTACACCTGCAACCACACCACAGCCGAAGTTCACCAGTGGAGCGTACGGCGCAGAGGTCACCGCTGAAAGGAAAGGAAACCGAGATTTGTTATTACTGTACAAGTATCAGGTCAAAGGAAGGAAAAGTTACAAATGACCAGCTGCTACTTCAGTTAAGTATTGAATAATAGGGGTGTGCATTGCACACGATTTTCATGTCACGATATGAAATATACTGATATATCGCAATACTAAACAATACAGATTCTGATAAGTTAATAAATTCTTAAAAAAAGAAACCCGTTGAATCTATATATGTGCCCTGTATGATTTTTGTTTGTTTTTTTTACAAACAACTTCCAAGCTAAAATGCATTGAGGAATGAGGTAGTTTAAAAAGGTCTGATGTGGTTCACTGACACCTATTGACCTGACGTTTACATGCTACGTATGTTAGCGCAATTTAAAAAAATTTGTTAAAAAACCTGATAGAAAAATAGATTTGGACATTTTTTGGATCAATATGATAATCGCGCTGTGAACTGTCCGATACATCGCCAAATTGATTTTTTCTTACACCCTTACTGAATAATAACAACAGATTACTGGTCTGCTGATGGCGGGGGGCTCTTACTGTGAGGCAGCGCTTTCTTGGCCTGGCTGTAAAACATGACATAGATGCCAGAGAATGGAGCATCTCGGAGTAACGTGGCCGTCAGCCCAGAAAACAGAGCCCTGAAGCCCTCCGTCTCATACATGCTCCTCAGCGCTCCAGCCACACTCACGTAGTTAAAAGAGCCACTCTGAAACAACAGGAACACAGAGTTAAATGACCAAACAGGTTCATTGGCTTTCTAGTCACAAAACATCATCCACCTCCAGCTACATTTAGGTGCAAACAGAGAGCCGTGAAACTGCTTTTACATGATGTTTGTCAATTAAGACTGCAACACTAGTGGAAAGGTACAGGATAAAAGTGTGTTGAGGAAAATGTTTTGCGTCACCAAAGTAGACAACAAATGTGAATAATAATGAGCAAAATCTGCTGGACCAAAAGAAAAGGAATTATTCGGTAACACTTCTCTTGAAGTTTTATACATTACGCTGTCAATATCTGTCATTAGCATGAATAAGGTGTCATGAAGTCATTAACTCATTCAGTGCCAGCCATTTTCAGATTTTCTACCCCCCTCAGTGCCAGCAGTTTTTTGAGCATTTTGACTGATTTTAAAGACCTACAGAATATTTTCTACTATGACTATCTGAACTCTGACACCAGATTCTAAAAGATTGAAGCCTCTACCTCCATAAGAAAATTTTTTTTTTGAACGATCTTCAGTTTCAGAGCAAAAAGCTGAGAAAAAAAGCCTTTTTGTAAAAAAAACCCTGTCAGTGACTTTAAAGCTATTTTTTTGCTTTAGTGACAACTCTAACATCTGAACATTAGGGTAATAAACAACACTTAATGACAGCCTTAATGACACCTTATTCATGCTGACGACAGTGTAGTGTCAGCCTTGTGTATAAAACTTCCAAGTAAAGTGCTGCCGTTTTTTCTTTACCTAATAGTTGTTATTTGCTCTCGTTTGTAAAACATTAAAATCTAATCAATTTTTATCCCTCCAGATAAAATAAAAGTGCTTATTTTAGTCCACAGTAACTACTAGTAAAACTGTTTTGTTGGTTCTTAAACTGTATAATTTTCCTGTTTAGAAGTCTCTAGTCCATCAACATTCAAACTCAGTTAAAGCTACATTTGAATTGTTGATCCATCCCAGAATTAAACCCAGATACTAACTTAATTTTGCTATATTTCACTCCAAAATAATGTCTATTGTTGTCAGATAAGACTGGCAGGTTTTGTGATTTGTTGATTGTTGTTGCGTTTTACCTCGAAGCGTGTCTTAATGACAGTGAAGGGCAGCATGCAGACCCCGGCCACAGTTCGGGCCCCTGCTCCAAGGAGGACCGCCTCACCAGCATTGGGTGCTCGGTCCAGGAAGAAGTGCTGCTTCAGGGAGTAGAATGTACTGAAGTAGATTCCCACCCCGGGGATACAGCGCACAAATGACTGTCCAGGAAGAGGGAAAAAAAAGTTTTAAAAACTGCTCATAAATGTTTGAGTCACTGTGAGTTTATCTAAGGCGGTAAAAAAGCATTAGTCATGTGTGTGACATTCACATCAGTGCCTTAAAGCCAACAAGATAATCCATCCTAGGCGTTTTTGAACAATCACTCAAAAGTGTTTGTTTTCAGAAAGAGAGTGAAAGGCATTCAGTGTTGGAAGATTGTTGACTCCAACTGGCCTTTGTCATAAGAAGGCAGGCAGATGCTCAGGTTGTTGGGGCGCATGTAAAAGTGATGCATAATCACACCAGCTAAAATCAGGCCAAGGCTTCTTAATTGATTATTACTGCAACTACGGCCTTCGTGCAAACAGGCACCAAGGAGTATTTGTAGGAGCAGGGCACATGAGTGAATCATTGGTAGGGACGTGTCATGAGATCTTGCAAGATTAAACTCAGAGATTTCTTGTTGCGTTAAAAATCTGTCTTGCAAGATTTTTTTTTGTTTGAGCTATCCAAACTTTTATGTGTGACCTGTGGGGGCAGTAATGCAGCTTTGCTATGTCTAGCCCAGGGGTCTGCAACCTGCGGCTCTGGAGTCTCATGTGGCTCTTTGAATTTTTAACAATGGCTCCCCGTAGCTTTAAAAAAAATGTAAATAATGAATTGTTATTTCTTACAGAGGGTATCGATGATTAAAATTATGATAAAGCAGTTTGTTAACCTAAAAATAAATCACATTGTGCAATAACGCCACCTTCCAACTTTAGCTCCTGCAACCTCTACAGACCATTAACTTTCCTTGCATCTGCAAGGAAACCTTAAGTTTTAAATCCCTTGTAAGATAACTAAACTAACAAAAACACTATTCTGGAAGAAAATAGAGATTGTATTTGTGTAGGTAAAGATTAATTTAACTGCCAACATGCCACCTTTGTATGCATGCTTGATATGTTGCAAGAAATTAGCAATTAGCATGTGTCGCCGACATGATCGCGTTATCAACCTCAAGTTATTTTTTGTAGCCCTTCCAATCATAAAATTATTCAATATTATAATTTTATACACTGTATTGTCTTCATCGAGAAGGTATTTTTTCAGCTCCAGAAGGACTTTAATCCAGGCGAAATTAGGCAAAATGGCTCCTTTGAGAGTAAAGGTTGCAGACCCCTGGTCTAGCCTGCCAGAAACTAAAGCAGGAGAAGGAAAAGAAGAAGAGGAGGAGTATATTTTAGTTCTAGTTTCGATTTGTAGAAGAAGAAGTTTATTAACAGTTAAAAGAACGTGGCTGTGTAGTTGCAGCATGTTGTTAATGACATACTTGGTCAGGCTCTGTTTGTATTCTGTAATGACTGAGTAGAACTTTGATTTGGTTTTGCACATAATATTGATTGCACTTGAAAAAAAGAAATATATCATTTTATTTTAACTTTTATAAATTTTAGCTTTAGTTTCAATTTGTGAAAGAAGAAGTGTATTAAAAGCTCATGCTTACATCATGCATGTAAAAAGTTATCATAAAACATTTCAAAATGCATGTTTAACTCGGTTAAGTAAAAGTCTGTTGGTCGTATATTTTGTCATTGTAATTTTCTTAAAATCTCGTCTCGTCTCGTTCTCGTGAACCCAATATTGTGTCTTGTCTCGTCTCGTGAGCTGAGTGTATCGTAACACCCCTACTCACTGGTGAAACTCCTTTCCACAGACTGAAGAATTTCTCTGTCCTGATGACGTTGATGAAGACGGTGAACATCCCCACCTTGGGTGCACTGCAACACAAAAAAAAGCAGCGTTGTTACCTAAAGGCGTGTAACAAAACACTATAAATTACATCAAATGGTTGTCACTAGGAGACAAAATAGTCAGGAACAGCACACAGAAATATTCCCCAGCAGCTATGGCAAAGCTCACATATGTAAAAAGGATCAAATAAAACCCTGCATTTTGACTGTGACTTTTCTTTTTCAGCTCCCTCGCGGTGTAAATTACGACTCAGCAGCCTGACAGTGTGATTACACTGTGCTGGTGTGATTAGCCTGATACAGACCAGAAACACTGCATGCTAAGTTTGTCCTGCTCTGCTCCCAGTGTGTGTTATTTAAGACAGATTACACCAGAGGACGGCTCATCGACAGCATTCTGAGACACATCAGAGACATTTTAAAGCCTTAGCAACAATAGCTGAGCCTGTCAACAACAGGGAAAATGGTTAGTTATTTAACATTTAAAACCTAAGTGCTACGAAACAGCTAAGAAACAATATAATGTCAAAAATATGTCTACCTTTCCTCTGAGTTTAATTATTAGCTCATTCCTTATTCATAGGTTTAAATGTGAAGTAGATTCAGCCTCTACAGCAACAACTGCTTCAGCTTTCTGAGTGGATTTCCAGGAGTTATTCACTCTTTAAATAAATGAAAACTATATGAAATAATTGCTGCATAATAGTCAGGTGATTCTACAACATAAATAAAAGCAACATGTCATTGATGAGCACAGCTCAGTCAGCATGATGGTCCTCTTCTAGAAAACTACCCACACTAAAAGAAGTGGGTCGCTAGTTCATCTATAACACCAGAACCTTTTTTGTGACTCAAATAGGGTTCATATGGATATGGCTGAATGGATCCTTTAAGTGGAATGTTTATCTGCAACTCAGATTCACTTGCATCGGAGCATGAAAGGTAAACATTTTTTATGTGTACTACTCCACTAGTTCTCTCTGTTGAGAGCGTCTCACCATTGTGGTGTCATGGGCTCGGCGCTGGGACTTCAGCAAACCAGAAACAAGATGTTGGTCAGCAGCAAAAATGAGGTTATTTAATTAAATATTTAATTAATTAACGATTGGCCCTTTTATTACCTGACAATAGCATGCTCGTTTCCATAGAATACAATAGAGTTAAAAACAAAAGGCTTTAAGCTTTTGCACTTTAAAAGGAAAAGGCTTATTTAATTTATATTTTATTTTCAGTGTGAAACTTCAAAAGCTCATACAGAGTTCAAAGTCAAACACATTTTAATTCAACAAATATGATAATACCGGTAATAATAAATAAACAATTTCTTGTCTTTTTTTTCTTTTTCAAAAAACATTGTGTCGTATCGATCCGTGAACACAATAGGAAGTGTGAACTTTCTGGAAAAGCCCAACAGCCAACAGTATTTTTGTAACTCCTCTCACTGTCAGAAGAGGGAGACAAAAAGCTCAACAGATCTAAAGTGTATGCACTGACATGTTGATCCTTTACATACAGTATGTGTGCTCACATACCCTGGTTTGGCATTGTTCTGTAGGGTCTGCAGTCGGGTTTTGACCAGATCCAAAGGCTGGAAGAGCAGCGTGGAGCATGTGCCACTGAGGGAGCCGCACATGAAGGCTTTGAGAGCTGGGTGAGCCTGAGGATGCAGAGGGTTGGCCAAACAGGAGTGAAGGAGAAAATCCACACCACCGAAATGGCGCAGAGAGGAAAAAAGAGAGGAAAAAAAAAGGTTGTTTAGACAAAGAGGAAAATAAAGTGGATGACATAAAGGTTCAGAAACAGTGAAACAATCCTGAGACAATTAATGTGGGATTTAAAATCTTCTCTGACCATTGGTCACCTCGTGTCGAATGCAAGTGGAAGATCACATTGACATTGAGTCCGTGAATAAAAACCTTTACATTAACAAATATAAGAGAGTGCACAGAGACAGGACAATGACCTCAATATGCCAGTGTAACATTTGCATAGGTCAGGTTCCTGCCAGCAAAAATGATGGAAATGTGTAGAGACAGTGCACACACACACGCGCACACACACACACACACACACGCCACAGAACATTATCTGTGTCTCATAAACAGATTAAATCTAAGTCAGGCTTCAAACCAAATGCATTAAATTGATAATAATAAATGATAAAAGGTAACTAAACAACAAACCTGTATAGTGTGTGGTTCAGACACATGTGCCACTTTATCACTTTAAACACAAAGACACAGCTCCTACCTTCCCCAGGCTACCAAAGATTCTGCCTTGAGAGTCCGGTTTCTCTTGCATTTTGCCCTATTTTACCTCTCTCCTTCTGTGGGAAGCTGCTGTGCAAAATAACATGTTTCTAAATGCACCTCCATCTCTCACACAAAGCTTCACCCTCCAACAATGTCTCTCTCTCTTGCTTCTCAGCGTCCCTCCACCCCCACTTAGTTTCACAGTGCGAGCAAAGCTTAATCCAGCCGCCGTTTTCTATCTTTATCTTTCAGACACACATGCACACATCTGTATTTCGCTCTCTTCTCCACTGTGAAGCTTACTGTTAAATTGCATCTTTGTCAAGCAACATGAGTCATGAAGAGGGGCGTGTGTGTGTGTGTGCGTTTTGGGGGGTGGGGGACTTTAAATACAGGCAAGTCATTGGATATATATATACTGTATAAGAGACTGATATGGTTTTTTTCAGGGCCAATACCAATTATTAGTACTTAAGGTGGCTGATAACTGATATTTGGAACGCACGCGCGCACGCACACAAAATAGTCACAATTAAGGCAAAGAATAAACATAGTATTAATTAATTCTTCTTCTTCTATTTCCAGGAACAAAACATAAATACAACAGACAACATATGCAAACATGGTAGTAAAAAAAAAAAGGAACTGAGATCCTGAACCATTCTTGCATAAACCTAAAACACAATCAGTGACACATACAAGATCATACTGTATTTATTTCAATAACATATCCTTTAAAGCTTGATCCAAAAGTAAAAGTGTAACTAATTTCTGCACTGACTTGCTGTTTTTTCTTTAATGACTCAGCCTGGAAGTGTTTCAATAACCTAGCTGTCACTGAGTCCTCTGTGTGAGGACAAAGACAGACTGTAACAGGACTCACCGCTGCCAGCTCCATCTTTGAGTGCGACACTGAGTCAGACGAGTCCAGTTTCACCCTGGGTGTTACAGCCGACTGTATGCTGCTTCAGTTTAACCAATGTACACTAAAAACAGATTTTAACAACAGAAAGAACTAAAATCAGAAGACAATTAATGAATGACACAAAGTCACAATGCAAAACAAAAGAATTGCTGCCAGTAGCAGGTATGACTGTGAAGTGGAAATCTGCAGATGCCAAATTTATGTGAATTCTGAAACAATCAGTCATTGTATTTCTTAACTCAGGTCTGGACAGTTTTAGCTTTGTAGCAGGGCACATTATCTTCATGAAAGAAGAATCAAGAAACACATTTTTAAAGAAACATTTAGTAATAAGTAAAGAATTTAGTCTACATATCTCAGTTCGTAGTAGGGCTGCTCAATTAATCAAAATTTGATTATGATTTTGATTATTAATTACACCCAACAATTACAAAAATAACTAAATCGAGAAAAAACGATTATTTAAAGAAAATTAAAAAAAAAAAAAGATTTTGCTAAATAAAACAAACCTACTATTTTGAACATCTACAAATAATAAAGCTTGTCACACACATTATTAATTATTGTTTAGTCCACACACATGTAAGCTCCTCCCATCCACCCCGCCCCTCTCAAAGCCAAAGCTAGCCTGCAGGCCAACACAAGGAACGTTGTTGCTAGTGGTCTTGAAACATGGCAGGAGAAACGCAGCTAAAACGCTTGGTAAACAAGTTGCATAAGTAATAACACACACAAAGCATCATAAAGCACTTAACTCACAAGCAAACACTCATATAATGCAAATATAATGACCATGGGTGGCAATAATCAACATAAACAATTAGCAAGAGAAATTATAACGTAAATCAGAAGATGCACTGTCATGAGTTATAACATCAATCAGCCACGACTTACATTACTCATGTACACACATCTTCCATGGAACAGGAGAGAAACACACACATGCAGCTCTGCAGCTGGTCAACATGCAATTACTCTGCTCAAGCATGCAGCAGGAAGAACTCTGCTAAAATACGTTCCTCAAAGGGCTAGTCACAACATAACTGAAAGTGAAACTAAACCCTTATATAACAGGGCTTTCCTACAGTGGTTGTTTATTTGAAATATGGTGTATTAGAGTCTACCCTAATATTATTGATAATATGAGCTAGTAGGCCAAAGGAAATAGGTAAAAGGGGGTTCAAATGTTTCCAACTTTTAAGGTTTTCAAGGAGAATAATAATAAAAATGAAAGAAAAAAACCACATGTTGAGCATCACTTACTTTGCGTGTCATTTCTTCAATCCTCAATATTGAACTGTAATATCACCAGTTGTCTGTGATTTAAAATTCATACACTTACATATCTATGTTGAGTATAGCAAAGTTCACATTATTACTGAACTCGTTTTAAAACGTCACTGTTATTTATTTTGTTATTGTCCTGAATGTTCATTATAATCTATGTTTTAGTAAATCAATAATGCCCTTAGGTTAGAAAATCACATTTTTGTGGCCGAATTAAAGTTGTCCCCCTCTGTTATTTAGTTATCATTACATACATTACTACTATCACATAAACATAAAGGAGACAAAGCATACACAGAGCAAGCAGGGAGAAATAGAAGCTATTTAGTAGGGCTGGGTCGTGGACCAAAACTCATATCTTAATATTTTCTCTCAAAATGGCAATATATTGATAAGATATAAATCTCAATATTTTTTATTGAAATCAAGTCTGACCAGAAAGACAATTCATTTATTAACAAACAGCTGCACAATATGTGCCACCTTTGGCTTTTTCACCAATCAGGGACAGCACGTGTGAGTGAGTTCTGTAGTGTGGCTTGTTTAGGGGGAGGTCTGTGTTAGGACGAACTCAACAATCCATTTAACTGAGCTTTTCATGATGTTCTGAGAAGTAGTGAAAGCAGTGACTCCTAACATGAGTAGTTAAATACAAAATAGGCTATAAAAAAAAAATATATATATATATATATATATACACACGAGTCATTTTAAATATAGCCAAAATAGAAAATACACCTCAATTCTCAATATATTGCCCAGCCCTACTATTTAGTTTGATTTGCATGGGTTAAAAGCAGGGTTAATGTTAATTATTTTTTTATATTACAATTATGCCTTTGATGATCCATGTTCAATTACAACTCAATTATAATTATGGTGACCATCATTCTTTCCAATTACAATTAGAATTGATATTTTCCCCTGAAAACCAATTACTATTTTCCATGAAAATATTGTGATTAATAATTTTGATGTAGGCGTTCGAGCCTTTTTTCAGTTCGTATACATCTTGGTTGCAATTATTTAAAAAAAAATGGTAAAATGATTTTCGAGAGAACGAACAGATGGAGAAAAACTTGATATTAAACACATGTTAACTACGTATTAGGGCTGGGCAAAAAATCGATTGACCGAATTTGTAGATAAAAATGATTTTTATTTTGCAAATTCGAGTTAAAAAAAATAAATATATATATATATATATATATATATATATATATATATATATATATATTACTTTATTTTTTCCCAACACAGTTTTTCTGGACTTTTTCGCATTCCGATGTGAGCCAGCCCCCTTTTTGTTTACCCTTTGAGTAGGCTATATGTGTGCCACAGGCATATTCAATTTTTTATTGCACTATGCTGAGATACTAAAGGAAGAGTCTGTAATGTTATGTTATAAAATATGTAGTTACCTGATTTCTTAATCAGAACATTTAAGCTACTGTGAAGTTGCTGTTGCACTTTTGCTTAAACCTGGTTTAAAGCTTGAAATTGTTGAATGACAGAGCCTCATTTACTTTTTATTTAGGGATTGTTCTATGCATTTTAACTCTTCAGGACAAACACAAAAATAAAGTTGCACGTTTAACAATATATCTGATGTCTGCAGTCATTAAATGCAATTTAAAAAAAAAATCGAATCGAATTTTTCTTTTTTAAAAATCGGAATTTATTTAGTTTTTTTTAGGCAAAATCGCCCAGCCCTACTACGTATGTGTAAGCCATATATCTGTAAGTTATAGCAGTTTAGCGTGTATTTAAATTGTTATGGATACGTTTTTATCGAATTTTCATGCCAATTACAATTACAAAGTAATTTATCTGAACTCAATTACAATTCAGTTATGATTACAACAGCAACAGATGTTTTCATTTACCGTTAAAGTTATAATTACTCCATTATTGTAATTATCAAAAGTGTTTTCTTTCGTCTTCGCTAAGGTGAACCTGAGGCTAGCTTCAGTTAGCCTGTTAGCTATCGACATGAGATGAGGTGAGGTTGCGTCAGCCGCCGACATGAAGAAGCCGAAAGAATCCATTCACGGACTTTAAAGGACTGACAACAACGACCGACCCTCAAAGAGCTGAACTGTGTCAGCCATGACCCCGGGCTAACAGCTATTCAGAGGCTTCTCTTACCCAGGATCGGGTCTGTCAGGAGCGGATAGCTCTCACCAAGACTGGCTGCTTCTCACACACCATGTTGTTTTGGTCTCCGTGGTTTTCTAAGACAGGTTTGAACAAGTCCCGCTATGTTTAATAAAAAAAATTTTTAAAAAAAAGGCGTAAAACTCACGTACCAGTGCACATTGGACACTGGTGAGAATGTTAAACTTTAATTCTCTAACATCAGTCATACGTCACATCCTGACCGCATCCTCGGCTACGGTGGCCTCTGAGGGCCAGTTGTGACCGGCCTTAGTTACTGGTTTTAGGAACGTCCTCTCCACTGTGTTTGTGGTCCACTCACCACACAAACACTTTATAGCATATGTTGACTCACAGATTATGTAAAACAAGTAGTGCTTTTAATATTGCATTTTTAATCATTCAGAATTTTACTTATACTGAAGAAACTCTGTGATTAGTTAAAGTGACAGTGGAAAAGCAGTTATTAACCCCTGGTCTAAAATCATACAAGCTTTAAATACAACTATGGAGGGGATCAGTGACGTGCCGTGACCACTAGGGTTGGGTAGGCACTGCCTACCTTGCCTACCCTGACGGCACGTCACTGGAGGGGATCAGGGTATAAGCTTCACCGTCTAAATTCACTTGTGTGGAGCTCAGGGTGAGTAGATAAAGCTTGTTGCTTACAAAGTGGTCTTCTACAATGGAATCTGCTCTTCCCGTTAGTGGAGCAGATAACAAAAAAAAATGTTCATTTTATGATACAAGCATGACATTTGGCAGACTGATTTATTTTGTATTAGACTAGGACAAAACAATGCAAGCCACTTGAAATTCCAATATGGCGGCCATGTTGACTATGCGGTCAATGGTTATTTTTATATAACCAAAAAATGCTCAGATCGGGCCAAACAAGGTCCCAGCGGAAAGGTCTGGTCCGCCCGAGTCCGAATATGTGCATCCCCCCGGGTAGAGTCAGGACTGCGCCCGCTAGAGGCGAAACACTCAATCGCCTCAAAGAACTTGGGAAAAATCCAAAAATGCTCGGATCTGGTCAAACGAGGTGTCAGCAGAAAGGTCTGGTCCTCCCGAGGCCACGGAAGTTTGGTGTTTTCCTGCACCAGGGGTAACCTCGGAGAAGTATGGGAGCAACTTTGATCCGAGTCCGAATATGTGCATCCCTCCTGGGCAGAGTTAGAACTGTCCCCGCTAGAGGCAAAACACTCAATCGCGGGGCAAAAAATTGCTATTGCTATTTTGTAAAAAAAATGTGGCACCAGCAGACGTGTTTTATTCCCCTGAGTCTAAATATGTGGTTTGTTTTTGGCTAGAGGCTGAATTGGAGGAAGTTTGGCGTTTTCCTGCACTAGGGTTAGGGTTAGGGTCAATGGGGGAAAGCAGTATCAACATTTTTGATGGCTAGCACTTTTTTTCTCATAACATGACCTACAAAGCACACACACGTCAAATTGCAAGCTTGTATCATCAACTGAAAGATCCTGGCCCAAAATGTGGGATGTCCAATGACAGCAGGTGCTGTTGCCTTCAGGTAAATGTGGTGCAAGTTTATCCAATAATGAAAGTACAAGTTGCAATAAACTATGAATAGCACTGATCAGGGTACAGTTTATAAAGGTATAGATATAGGATTGTTTTGCTCTATTATAGTAAGTCCCGTGATGATTATATCTGTATATTTCTATCCTAACATGTTCAAATAAGGCAAATATCCAATTCTGGATTAATTTAAGGTGTACAGCTCTACTTCAGAGGAATCTAATCCTAAACCTACAGAATTATTTTAATCCTCTCGTCATTACACTCGACTTCAATCACGGAACTCTGCAAGTCTTAAAACGAATGCTCCTGGTGCCTCTAGGTATTCTTTTTATGTGCATAGACTGATTATAGAGGACGAGGGGAGTCAAATTATGAATACAATTCTAGAACCAATACTTGCTTTAAGGAGAAATCACTTGGGTTATCTTGAGTGTTTTTATTTTGTCTTTTTTTTAATGCCTTAACTATGTCACTCTTTTGAGGGTGTCCTGGATTTTGTTCCAGATCTGTAGTTTGAACATAATTATGGGTGGAACTGCCTCAACTAGATTTGCATTTCCTAAAGAGAATGAAAAAAGGAAATCACCTATAATAAGTGTTTTATTATATGTTTTATAATTCTTACTATTATTGTATTAGTAATAAACACTAAAAAATATGGTAAAATTACTATTGCTTGAATGATCTTTTGTTTTTGTCTCGTGTATTTGGATTGTGTGCTGGAGTTTTCGTGGGAAAGTAATAATTTATTAACCTTGCCAACTCAAGTTAAATGGAGGGCTACACATCAATCTAGCTCTTGCCAGGTTAATAATTTATCTGTAAAAATAAAATGTAAGCTTGCTTACGTTTATGTCACTTAACGCAGCAGCAGAAAGTGGTAGATGGGCTAATGAAACTCTGCAAACGCAATGAAAATATTCAAAATGTCATTAAAATGCATGGGGGAAAAAAAGGATAGCAAGAATTGAAAAGAAATACATGAGCAAATACAGAAGAATAAAGGGCACAGAAATGGATACATTATCTGAAAAAACAGGACAGCAGTGCATAGAAAGATAATGGTGAGTTAGATGGACCATGTAAAGCCAAATAGATGAGCAAAGCCAAAGAAAAGCATTATGATGAGTAAAGGAGTCATCAACTTGAGGCTGAGAAAGAAGACGTGCAAATAGATGGAAGAGAAGGACAAAGTCTATTAAAAGGTGAAAAGGAGTTTCCAATTGGACATCAAGAATCTGAGTGAGGAATTCAAGCGATACAAGTCAACAGCTGCCAACCAACAGCCTGCCCAGGAATTAGACAAACTGTATTAAGAACCTGGAGTCTAATTTTCAGAGGACTGTCATTTATGAGGAGGGACTGAAGTGCATAGTTAGGTTAAGGTGTGTTTGAGGAAGGAGCAGCACACAGATCTGGATTGTCTTGGGTTTTCTTTAGGAATGCTGGAATTTTCCTCAATCCAACTAAAACTAGACTATAACTGAAATAGTCCTGATGACTAAATTTTGACTAAAACTAAATTTAATTTTAGTCAAGACTATGACAAACTAAATCAAAATTAGTACCATCACTTTCAAATCAACATTGAAATTTTTGTCACCTCTTGCTTTGGTTAGTTTAACTTATTTAAATTCACACTGTTGGTGACAAAGGAAGGAACCACATTTTACAATACAGCAAAATAACATTAATGTGACTTAAGTTGGTAAATATAAATAAGCGTTGCAGGGTAGCTAAAGCTTTTGTAATATAAATGGATGCATGATAATGAGCGCATTTTCATTATATTGAAATTGATGCAATACTATTTGAATGCATTCATTTTCAGTGCCATGAGATCACGGTTGTATTCGGTGCTTTAGTAAAACATTCTTAAATTAGTTAATTTTAATATTAGTCATTTATCAAGATTTAAATTAAAACATTATATATGGTTCACACAAAGATTTCGGGTTGAAATATATGTACTTCTGATACCAACCTCATGAGGGCACTATAATCCAGTCGCAACCAGAGTTGAGCTGCCACTTAAAACGTTGTTGTTGGCAGTTAAATGAAGTTTTGTTTTAATGCTTTACTTGATTTAAAAAACTAAAAAAAAAAAAACTAGGTAAAGACAAATTACTTCAAAAGCCAGACAGGCAAGTTCCTTGACAAATCTCTACAACTGACATAAATATGGTAAAAATAGAAAAATGTAGACAACTGGAGAAGATTGACGAACTAAAGCAGTAGTGATTTATACAAAAAGTGCTTTTAACATGTCTTTATTGAGTAATGCTTTTTATAAAATACAGAAATCCTGGAGATGACACTGTTGACAATGACGAGTAGTTCTTTAATAGAGAAGAAATATTCTAAAAAAGGGTGGATTTATTGAGATTAATGTGATTAGCAGACCATTTATAATGTGCTGCACAGAAAAACACTGAGCAATTACCGTACATGACCCACCACCCACACAGTGTGAAATAAGTGATACTTAACCCTTAATGAATATACATTCATACCAATACTTTGACCCCATGGTGAAGTATGTCATCTAGAAAAAGAACAGGAAAATACAAAGTGCACATTTTGGATATGTTGGCATTGTGAATATTCAGCTGAGGTAATGAGAGTGAGCGAAAACATTTATACAACTTTACACCAACACCAGAAAAGGGTGAAAACTGTTTAACTGCAATAAAATGTTGAGATGAAAAAATGCTGCATGCAAAAATTGTGTGAAATTACGGTTTTGTTTCTGGCATAAGTGCACAGCGTCAAAACAAAGCATCTGATACAAGATGTAATCATGTAGAAAAATAGACCAAGACAACACTGCTCCTTGTATGTGTGATTTGGCCTGAATAGAGACATGCTGCAGGAAAGCAAAGATCAAAATACAAGTAATTGACCTTTCGCATGGCTAAAGCACTAAATGTTTACATGTTGATCATCTAAAATAATTGCCCCTCTGCTCTTCCTTTCACTCAGCTGCAGGCTCCGGCTCTGTGTCAACCGACACATCAGCGTCATCCTCACTCTCAAGGCCGCTGCGGTTTAGGCTGCGTTTGAAGGTATAAGGCATGTTTCCAGTCCTGAAACAAAAAGGTGTTTCAGCCGAAGAAAAGTTCAGAGGATTCCCACATTTGGTTCCTTTTATGCTGATTGTGTGCACAAAGAATATCCACAGGGTTGGGGTAAATTAAAATTTTCAGTTACAATTAGTTTTTCCAATTACAATTATTTATCTTCAGAAAGTTAATCACAATTAAGTTTTCAATTACTGAGCCTGAAATATGACAACATTCCTAAATCAGCTGTAAAATACACTAAAAACACATATCGTATTTATTTCCTAAATATTGTTTACCTTGTTAAGGCTTCCTAATCCATTAAAATATAGGTTTTATTATTTGTGGTATGGACATCTGAGCCTTCTTGTGTCAGTATACCCAAAGATTTATTTATTTATTTATTTTTATTTTTTAATGGTAAAATGTGGGAAATCTTGATTAAAACATTTGAATAATGTTAACTATACATGTGTAGAACTATACATAGAACTGTAACATGGTTCAACAGTTTTTAGAGAATTTTCATGGCAATTACAAAGTCAATGTTCTAAACTCAATTACGACAGCAACAGATTTTTAAAATGACAATTATAATTACGCCATAATTGCAACAAATTATGAATTACAATTATAATTGACCCCAACCCTGGTTATTCAACTGCCTCATACACCAACACATTACACTGGTGATTCAAATGAGTGTTCTACCTGAGCCTGCTCTTCAGTGTGCTGACTTCACGGTTCATGGCGTCTGCAGACTCGCTAGCATCATCCAGCTCCCTCTGCAGCTTCCTGCGGTAGGCATTGGCTCTAGTCAGCTCCTCCTCAGTCTCCTCCAGCTGACGCTTCAGCTGACGCATCCGGCTATTGGTTTTGTCCGCCTGCAGAGATGTTTAAACATGAGAACACATGGCCAAGCATCACTGTAGGGCTCAGTAATGAATGAAACCCAAGTGCAAAGGTGCACCTGATCCTTGTACTGCTCAGTGTTTCTTCTCTCATCTTCAACTTGAAGCATCACTTCTTTCAGCTTCTTCTCGGTACGTCTGGCCAGCCTGGAGGCCTGCTGACGTTCCCTGAAACCATGAACAATAGAAATAATGGAATCATAAATGTATCATTTTCTGAAAATGAAAAGAAATGATACATGTTTAGGCAAGGTTTGTAAAACTACTAGAAAAATCACAATGAGCCACACAAAATCTAAAAAGGCTTAGGATAACGTTTCACATGTCCATTCACATCTAATGAAAAGTATTCAATCAGCTCACTTGGACTCAATGTCAAGCTGCTCCTCCAGCTGAGCGATCTTAGCCTCCAGGGTGGTGATGGCGGACTTGCATTTTGACTTGATGGTTCCCTCAAGCTCCATCTGTTTTAACTTCAGCTCCTTGTTCTGGCGTTCTAGTTGTGAACGAGTTCCATCAAGTTGCTGTGAGTTGTTGCGCTCTATGGATAGCTCTGAGGCCAGCTGCTCAGTCTAATGCCACACAAAACAACTTAGTTCATGGCTGAATGAAATGAATCAGTTTGTTTTTTTTTCCTGATCAACTTGGTAAAGCTTGACTAAACTAGCTTCTTTTTTTAAAAGAGGAAACATCTCCAAGAAAACTAAATAGCTATTGTTTCCCTTACCTGTAGTGTGGTCCTCTTCAAACGATCATTAACCATCTCAGTGTTGAGCTGCTCCTCTTCCAGCTCCTCCTCCAGTTGGGTGATACGAGCCTCCAGCCTCCTCTTCTCATCTGTCAGCTGAGTGCTGCAAACAAGGCGACACGAGGGAGAACAGAGTACAGACACTTAGCAAAAATTATTGTAGCGAAGAAAATTCTGTGTGCTTTGGTTTTTTACTTCTTGACGTTGCTGCTGTTGAGCTCATCCTGCAATTCGTCCCTCTCGGTCTGAACTTGTCTCTTGAGTCTCTCTGCACTGGCCAAATCCTAAGGTGGGGGTGAAATGATTAGGCTTTTTCCAAAAAGGCTGATTAGTTTTAAAGATTAGGCCATGTACAATGCATTCTCCTCGTGCATTGTAGAACATTTCAGGGGATTTTAAAGTTACGTTACAGCTTCAAATTCTACAATTAAGACATTATTCAGAGCATACGTGTAATAAAAAATACTCAGCACATGACTTACCACAGACCTGTGATTGAGCAAATATAACTAATGTCAATATTTACCATTTATTTTAAGCTATTAGTTTCATGTTTATTCAATAGGCTACATTTGCTCACTTCCAATAGAAGAGTGTTCAAACAGAGGTTAAGACCATGCAGCTTGTTTTAAATGTTATTGAAGATATTCTCTAGACGATGGATTCCTTGAAAATAACTGCTGACCACGTTGGTTGGTTGGTGTTTTTACAGTTTTCCTTCACCTCCTAACTATTAGCCATGCTGGTGGACGTTTCTCTGTTACCTCCTGGTGGTGTAGGATATCAGCTTCCAAAGCTTTGAGCTTCCTCTCCGTCTCTTTGGCTCCATTAACTGCTTCATCTCTGGACAGACGGAGCTCATCCAGCTCTCTCATTTGCTCCTTCATCTGGGCCTACAGCACAAACATGCATACATCAGTGCTGGAGTTAGGACACCCAATTTCCTCCATGCTCGGTACTGATTTAGGGTATCAGTTTAATACTGCACCAATATACGCGTGCTCATTTAAGTTCACCGATACCCATTGCATCCAACGGCTTTGAATGGTGGCATTGGCCGTGAGGGGTCAGTTCTGTAGTCAAAAAATTATTATTTTTTTTTTAAATTTAATATATATAATAAAATCAGTCTTCAAATTTATTGCATGTTTCTCTATAGTTTTTTGTGTTTGTGGTGCAAGTATCAGTAGCCAGAATTGGCAAGTACACACCCAAGTAATGCTATTGTATCGGTTTGGAAAAAAGTACCATAACAAACTAAAGGATTAAAAACCATTTGTGGCACTAAAGAGTGTTGTGCATTCTGTAACATTATAGTTCCAACAGTTAAAGCATGTCACTTACTACCAATTCATTTTCACTGATAGAATGTTTACAAATTGTGTAAATGACGTCCCATTACAGCCTCTTCAGCTTCATTATTCTTCTTTCATATCCAATAATGTGCTCACAAGTATTAGTGCTAAAAATTTGTTATGACAAACTTTTCAGGTGAAGAATAGAATAGTGTAAAGAGTCATGCATTTCACCTGAAGTTTCTTCAGCTGTTTTAGAGCCTCATCCCGCCCCTTGTTAGCTGCATCGATTTGAGCTTCGAGCTCTCCCAGGTCCATCTCCAGTTTCTTCTTGGAGGAAAGGGCTCCACTGCGTTGTCTGCGTTCTTCCTCCAGCTCGACCTCCATCTCACGCACCTGATTGGAGTGAAATGTCACCCATTTAGCTTTGCGGAGAAAAAAATAATGCTTTTTTTAAGAAGTGATCCCATACCTGCTTGACAAGTTGTTTTCTCCTCTCCTCTCCCTGCTCGTCTCTGGCCTGTAGGTCTCGGTCAAACTGGGCCTTCATGGCCTGCATGTTGACTTCCAGACGCAGTTTGGCATCCTCGGTGGCCTGTAGCTCATCTTCCAGCTCTTCCAGCTGAACTCTCATCTCTTCTAGCTGTTGATCCATAGCACGTTTTGACCTCTCCAGCTCATGAACCTGCAGATCGGGATTTACAGAGTGAATCCTGTGCTGAGCGATCATCTGTGCCGATCAAGCCCTTTAAAAGTGGTTTTCTCACGCTTTTGCCAACATCGTCCTTTGAGGACACCAAGTCCTCCATTTCAGCTTTCAGCATTTTGTTGGTTCGGTCCAACTCGTCCTTCAGGTCTATCATGGTCTCCAGTTCACGAGCCAGTGTGAGAGCTCTAGTGTCCTTCTCCCTGGCATCAGCCTCAGCTTTGTCACGCTCCTCAGCGTACTGAGTGGAGATGCTTTTCTCCTCTGCAAGCATCTGATAAGAAAGGAATCTAGTTTTACATTTTTCATTAACAAAACAAGACATTAGAATAAAAGGTTTACAATCTAACCCTCCTAAAAATGTCAGTACAAGTTGAAATTCAATAAAAATAAAACAGTTTGAAATATGTATTTTTGCTTCAGCTGTAATCAGTTCCAATTTAATTTGCTTTGGAACAAATATATCACATGACAAATTAAACATTCTTCAGCCAAATAACTCAGAATGTATCCATACAGTCCACCAACCTGATCAAACTTCTTCTGTTTTCTCTCCAGGTTTGAGACGATCTGTCTCAGGTGGTCCTGATCTACCAACATATCATCCAGCTCCTGCTGCAGGCGAGTCTTTGTCTTGTCCAGTTTGTCGTAGGCTGACGCCTTCTCCTCCAACTGCTGAGTGAAGTTGTCCAATTCCCTCTGGAGTTTTTTGCGGCTTTCCTCTGTCTCTTCCCGTGATAAGCACTCCTGGTCCACCATCTTCTTCTGCTCTGCTAGCTGGAGAGTGGAAGGTGAAGTTGCGGGAACAACATGTTACACAAATTATAGGGGGGGGGGGGGTCATATGTAAAGTGCTTGAAGAGTTAAATTGCAATTTTCACAGCAAGTTATGTAAAGAAGTGGTAAGCAACTGACCTGCATCTGCAGGGTGGAAAACTGCTTCTCCACATTCCTCTTGCCCTCTTCCTCGTCCTCCAGCATCTCCCGCAGGTTGTTCTGCTCGTCCTCCAACTGCCTCAGACGGCTGGACAGTGCTAGCTTCTGACGTGTCTCCTCTTGGAGCAGCTCCTGTAATTACAAATACATTTCGTGTTCAGGAAAGATGCATTACTAAACACAACTTTCAAATGAGAGAATATCACCAAATATAATATTAAACCTGTATAGAAAATTTCCAGACAATTTAATGGCTTTTAACCCTTTGATCAAAGATTAAATAAACTTATCAGTGGTTTTAGAAATCAAAGGTATGCTTTATGATTTAAATCTATAATGCGTAAAAAAGAAAGAATAGAAAATCAAACACTTTTTATGAAAGGGTAATGGAGAAAAGTAGTTGGATGTGTTGATCAAGTATCGTTACCTGTATATCCTGAAGCTGAGACTCAGCAGAAGAAAGGTCTTTGCTGGATTTGATGTTTTTTCCTTCTGCTTCACTCAGGAGGCTGTTGGCATTTTCTAACTCTTTCTATAAACAAGAGAAAGACCAACATTAACAGATTATAAACAACGGTCTTTGTGTCTTACTTCATACCTGCATCTTTGTGGTTTTCCCATCAAGTTCCTGTCTCTGTCGCTCACTTTCTTCAAGTTTAATCAACAGCTCTTGAAGCTGGGATTCAGCCTTCTTACGCCGGTGCTCAGAGTCAGACTTGCCTTTGGTCAGAGTATCCAGCTCAATCTGCAGCTCACTCAGCTGGCTCTCCAGAGCCTGCTTGGTTTTCTCCACTGACGCTTTATTCTGCAGGAATGATACAAGACAAAACATTCATATATATTTTTATTGTTCCCTTTAATATTGAAGATTCCTTCATTTCTTTACCCTTTTAGCCAGTTCTAGTTGTTCATTCATCTCATCAAAGGCCTGCTTGTGTTTTTGCTTCATGTCATCCACCTGCTCCTCATGAAAAATTGCCTCATCTTCAAGTGCCTTCTTTAGGTGTGCCACCTCAGTCTCACGCTTGGACCTGTATGGAGAAATAGTCTTATATCCATTGCGATGTCAGAAATCTTTAAATTGTCCCTTGCCTCGTGCGTGAGACAGTAGAGTTCCCTTTGGTACACTAGGGCTAATGTAGTCCCTTAAGTAACTGCAAGCAGCTGCTGTGGTCATTGTTGAACCCCAGTCTCCACAGACTGCTGTTACCTGAGCTCCTGCTGTGCTGCAGTTGAATCCAAAGTATCTTCCAACTCAGTCTTTAGGGCCTCTAGCTCCTCACCCAGATCCCTGCGATGTTTTTCAGCCTTGGAGCGAGCTTGCCTTTCAAGCTCCAAGTCCTCCTGAAGTTCAGAGATCTGAGCTTCCAGCTCCCGAATCTTCTTCTGGGCTGTGTTCTTAGCTGAGGACTCTTCCTCAATCCTGAAGTCAATGACCAAAGATGAAACCACAAGTTACTGTGAGAAGTTTATGGAGCAGTCCAGCACTTAAAGTAAAGTAAAACCTTTAGTATCGTGTAATAGTGGTCTAACTTTGTTCATGGAGAACCACAATCCCACATCCTTAGCTACACATCACATTTAGGTGTGGGTGAAGCAGAGCTAGCGCCAAACAAGCATGACCGTAGATTTGGAATTTGAGTAGGAAATATGGGGGTAAGATATTGAGCGCCATCCTTCCTCTAACCTGGCCAATGCAGCGAGGAGTTCCTCCTCCTTCTTGGCCAACTGTGCTCTTAATTCAGCGATCTGAGCCTGCAGGTCTGCTATCTGGTCATTCAGATCAGTTGAGTCACCATCAAGTTTACGGCGGATCTTCTCCAACTCCTGACGCAGTTTCTCCTCTTTTCTCAGGCGCTCTGGACACAAAGCATCCTGATTAGTAACTTCATAATGGATCATACAGACTTAGCAGGAGACAATTACCCTCCAAATCAGTTATCATGGCTTCATGTTTGTTCTTGAGTTTCTGCAAGCTTTTAGACTTCTCTTCCTCCTCAGTCAGGTTGGTGGTGAACTCGGAGATCCTCTCCTCCAGTTGTTTTTTCTCCTGAAGAGTTGTAAAAATATGATTTGGTTCAGTTTTATTAACTTCTCTGGGATACAGAACGTTCTCTCCTCTCAATAACGCCTTGTAAATAAAATGTCTTGAAACCTTGTTAAGCTTGGTGTTATGGTCGTCAAGCACCATAACATCCTCCTCTAGTTTCTTCAGCTTTGAGTCTGTGGTGACCTTCTCCATCTGAAGCTTTTGTCTGGCTGCCTCTTCTTCATCTAGCTGCTGCTCAAGCTCCTGCATTAAAACAAACAATTTAGAATAGTAACAGTCAGCAGTCAAACTGTTGATACTACGTGCTGTAATGGAGACTCAACTGACATTGATGTTCAGCTGCATCTTTTTTCTTTCCGTTAGCATCTGAGTGACACGGTCCTCCTCTTCTTCTAGGCGAGACTCCATGTCATGCAGGATCTCCTCCAGCTCCTGCTTTCTGGCTGCAATACGGGATCGCATCTCTTCAGCCTCAGCACACAGCTCTGCCTCGGCCTGGAGCTGCTCCTGAAGGGCCAACTTCTCAGAGGCCAGCTATTAGAAAGAAGCAAGTACTTTCAGGTTGATTTACAAAACTCAACTTATAAATTAGCTTTGCAATCTAGCTTAAGAGAGTATCCATTTTAAATTATGGTAGCAAGACTGACTTTAATAATCTGTTTAGCTGTGACTGACAATACAATGTTAATAACTTCAAATGTCCATTTAGAGGCCAGGCAGCATAAGATGCCAGAGCCTATTGTCTTATTCCAAGGAAATCATACTTCCCATGCACAAAATATAGTCACATTTTGCAAAAATCACAATAAAACAGGTGCTAAAGGTTTGTAACTGTCACCAAAATACAGCCTCAACACTGATGAAACTTATTGCAAAATCTTAAGTCCATTACTCAGGTTTTATAAGTTTTGGGGAAAATTTTACTCATTTAACACCAAACATGCACATCTTCAGACGTCATACACAAACTATTCACAGATTTTTGATTTATTAACTTTAGCCTGCAGTGCAAAATGTTTTACTGTAGATAGTATTGTAAACATACTTGCTAAATCAATTTTAAACATTTTTTCTCAAAAACACAGTACGTACTGTATTCTTTTTTCCATCTTGTCACACACTATTACCTGAGCCAAGGGCGACCGTGGCTCAGTTGGTTAAGGGGTCGCCTTCTGATTGAGAGGTTGTAGGTTCCAATCCTAAGGCTATACCTGTGTGTTCGAAGTGTCCATGAGTCAAACACTGAACTCTTAATTAAGTTGTTCCAAATGGTTGACTATAGCACCTTGCATGGGAGCTCAGTCTCATTGATGTGAGAATGAGTTGGTATTGTAAAGTGGTTTGGAACTACTGTACATAGCATTATTGAAATCAAATCTATTTACTCAGAATTTTAGTTTTTGCTTAAAATTTCCTGGCCTCAACCACAGTAGCTTTAATTAACATATTTCCCATTATAAAACAGTGCCTAAAAGCAGTGTTATGTTTAGGTAAAAAAAAAAAAAGAAAAAAAAAAGGAATGCCACAGTCATACACAGCAGTTTTGCTGCTGCTTCAATTTCATTTTAATGGAGATGAATTCAGTGCTAAAAAAAAAACTAGCTGAGGAAGAACTTTTTTGAAACCAGAAAGATTTTCACAGTTCTGAGCTTAAAACTGTTGGCCATTTTACAACGTAAAAAACTGTGTGGCTCAAAGCCAAGGTGGGGGTCTAGCTCCTCCTGTGTCGTACCTGCTGCTGCTTGGACTCGTACTCCTTTAGCTGCTGCTCAGTGTGAAGCTGTCTCTCCTTCACCTTAACTAGTTCTTCTTCCTTTGCCAGCATTTCCTCCTCCTGACGGGACACCTGCAACAACGGCTTCACCTTTGGAAGGAAAAACAAAACAAAATAATCTCACAGTTGAACTAACAAGGTCTAAGTTTCTTAGGTAATCTCTTAAATTTGTTAAGTCATTGAGTTTAGGAAAGAAAATTAAAAAAAATCCACAAATGGCGAAGAAACTTGGAGACCTCTTCGAAAAGAGAAAACATTTGTGTCCAAGTTCAGAGAAATATTTTGTTGTAAATTTTCATTTTCCAGCTAGACGGTATTAGGTTGAGCCCAGTAAGTGAAGTGGCTCCATCACAAAATCTCAGGAGTTACCTTTGTGAAAAGCCTCCACCATTGCCAGTTCCTGAGTTTGAGGTAAGCTGCACAGTTTCTCTGGATGACTTTCATTGCGGTCAGCTGCTGTTGTCTCTTGGCAAATGCTCTGATGTAGGAAATCAAACATCCTTGATTTTACTGAAGGATGGTCTCTGAGAGAAAACCACTTACATCTGAGGTCAGACTCAATATTGTGTAACCAATTGTTCATACTTGCGAGCAACGTATCCTCTGCACCATGCCTGGAAGCTGATGATCACATCAGTGATCTTCATGTCCCGTTCCTCCTCCAGGTGTGCCAGGACTCCAGCTCGGAAAAACACTTTACTTTGACCAATGCGATACAGGTTTGGATCCAGCTCCAGGGCGTTGATCTGGCACAGAACATGGTTTTAGAAAAGACTCCAGAACTAGTTTAATGAGTCCAACACCTTAACCTGAGTGTTCTCACCATGAGCACACAGGCCTGTTTTCCATCCATGAATCCCTTGGGAATTGCATTTGGAGTGAGGATTTCATATCTGATAAAGAGAAACGGAAATAGATCACTGGGAAACTGTCGATAAAAACATGCAGTAGGAGTAAACTTATTCGATTTGCACATATTTTACTGTGTGTTTCATTTCAGTCACTCATTGATGGGTATGTAAAGTAACAAATCTTAGTTTAGTGATGCCAGAGGAGAGGGAGTGTGACCACATTTACTCTTCAGGTAAAAATATTAAGTTAGAAATATCAAATCGGTCACCTCTGTCTGAACTCCTGGAAGACGATACGGTTGGGAAAACCTTGTCTGCAGATGCGAATTCCCTCCAACACTCCATTACATCTGAGCTGGTCCAAAACCAGGTGAGACTCTAGTTTACCAGCCTGGGGGAGGGAAACTAATTTAAAATATATATAATTTACCAAACCTTTGGGCAAGTTAGATACTCCTTTTGAAGGCAAATAGACCTAAGACACATGCCATGTATTGAATATGGCCTCATTGCTTCCTTCCAGACTGCACTATACTCATTACTCACAATCAATTTGATACATTTAGCTAATAACAGATTTCTGCCGGTTACCAGAAAAAACAAGTGCATAACAATGTTTCTTCAACATTTGTAATATAAAAGCTCACCAGGTTCAAATTTATCTACAGTAGAGGAATTGTCTGTATTGTACCTTTTTCTCGTGGTTGGGAATGATGCAGCGCACAAAGTTAGGGTTTGTGTTCCTAAGCGTGGCCATGAGGTTTCCCAGCTGCTCCTTGTACAGCTGTCCAACAGTGCGGAACATTCCTTTACGGGTTTTGAATGCACCGTGCATCGAGTCAGACATTCCTGCAACTTTGTCCAGGCCAACAATACGGTCCACTGCAGAGACATAACATTAACATTTCTCTATATCCAAATCAATTATCAGTTCACTAGTAACTAAACGTAATGCCTGCAAGTGTGTTTTCAGCACTTACTGTCCCTCCAAAGGTCAGCAGTGAACTTGTCAGTGGACTGATTGAGCAGAGAAGCCACACACTCATTCAGAGGATCCATATTCTTCAACAACCATTCATCAGCCTTGTAGTCCACCTGCAGAAAACGGGAAACTTAAATTGGGTTGCAGTCCTTATAGGTCCATCGCTTTAGAACAATTCTACTCAGCGGCTTTAGTTTAACTATCCTAAAGGTCATCCTATCTTGAATAAAATGAAAATCTGGTGCATTTGTAAAGGCTCTTCACCCACAGAAGAAACCCAAATGACCATGTGTTGCTCCAGATTCATTTTGTGCTTAATTTTCCATGCTGTGAGCAAAGGATGAAGTACATTCATCATTCTTTTATTAAACATTTAGGTTAATTGGTTGTGTTCACATGACATTACTGGCCCATTTAGTTGGCAAAAGGCGCTTTCAAAATGTTTTATCCTATGACTTTTTTTTGTCTCTCTTAATGCCGGAACAACACGCGGCTGGTGTTCCGGGACCTGATGATTTACAAATTAAGCACTGGTATACACACAGGTATATAGAGTATGTATTTTATATATTGCACTATTATTTGTTGCTTTCTTCTGTGTGTTATTGTTTGTCTAAAATGTTGCAATACTAGACTTTCTCTCTTGGGGATCGAAGTACATCTTTCTATCAGCTCTGACCTTGCCAGCATAGTGCATGATGCAGAAGTCTGCTTCATCCTTGAAGCTCTTAGGTTTCTGGAACTTGGGATGAGTTCCCTGCTCCTGAACCACTTTCTCTACAAAGCTCTTGTCCGTAGCTTTGGGGAACCAGCACTCTTCATCCAACAGAGCCAGGACTCCCGGAGGCCCCGCCTGTAAGTAAGCAAACAAGCCGTCAGCATGTGTCAGTTTGAGGCAGTCACGAGTTTGAGGCTTTATCTACACCATTCAACTTGTTCTGCAGCTTCTTCATGTTAAGAAAACAAGCCGTAACTTTTGCAAAAACACAAACAAGACAAATCAAATGCAGGATCACTGAATGAGGCCTGAATGGCAGAAACAAGGACATCTTACAGGCTTTTCAATGAGGTCGATGCAGGGCTGCAGGTCAAGGCCAAAATCAATGAAGCTCCACTCGATGCCTTCCCTCTGGTACTCTTCCTGCTCCAGGATGAACATGGTGTGGTTGAAGAGCTGCTGCAGCTTTTCGTTGGTGTAGTTTATGCACAGCTGCTCAAATGAGTTCAGCTAAGGAAGAAAAATTACATTTTTGATTATTCCAAAAATGATGTCCACTGACAAATCCTACAAAAACCAACCTACTCAAGCCTTTTAAACTGTAAAAGTGGTGCCATCTGTTCCATTTGCAACTGAAAGAGGTCACAAAGCTCTTTAAAGGAATAAATGAAATGAATAAAAAAATATCTGAGCAGAAAGACCAAGTCTATACATGGTGGCTGACATGACAAATGTATAAAAAACTTGAGTTTGAGTAGATTGTAGCAGTTCTTTGCTTGGTTTTACCAGGTAAGACTAAAACTAGGTAACCTGGTTTTATCAAATAAGAGGGCTGTTTTTTTGTAAAACAAGTGGAAAATTTGCCATGTCAATTCATTTCATTTGATGTGTATTTAAATATTTCTCTGCCAACACTGCAAATGAAATATTTTTGCAGAATAGTTATTACAAAAAGCATGCAAGCAGGCTAAGCTGATACTACAGTCAAAAGGAAAACAGTAGCAAACTTGATAAGAGCCACAAGAGTTGCTTGGGCAAATCCCATGGCCTTTAGCTTTAAAAGCTTAATGTTGTTTGTTACCAGTCCAAAATTTATCTGTAGCATCTCCTAATAATGTTAACTTCAACACCATTTATTGGCAAGATTCTCTTACCTACAGAGGAACCATTAGTTCACTATACATTTCATTCTATATTTCATGGTTTTAAAGCTAAATGCCTCACCTCAAAGATTTCAAAACCAGCTATGTCCAAGATGCCAATGAAGGAGGCGCCTTGTCTCTTTGTCTTGTCCAAAGCTTTATTTATTCTCATGACAAGCCAGCGAAACATCCTTTCGTAAGATGCTTTGGCCAAAGCCTCAACAGCAAACTCGGCCTGCTCCTGCGTCTGTGCCTTCTGGACATAGTCTCTGCCGACCTGTAAAACACACCAAGCAACAATGAAAAACTGCTCGTTTCCACAAAGAATCAAAAAATAAGGTGCGTGGAGGACTTCATCATTAATCCCGAACAATGCTACATGCATGATATGCACACCTTGATTCTTGGAGAGAGGATGGCTCGTGTGAAGTCGGTCACATTGACACTCAGCAGGTGACAGACTTTCTGAGCAGCTAAAGGTCAATATGAAAAGGTTGATAAATGCCATGAAGGAGGCACAAACAGTATAAGATGAGAAACATGTGATGGTGCACTGCTTACCAGTGTTGTCAGGCATGGAAGCCTGGTCAGAGTGTCGCTCCTTCTTGAAAGTCATGTTTCCCAACTGCAGCACTGCAGACACTACTTTCAATAAACCTGGGAAAGAGACATATACCATTACTGTATAGCAAACATTTATTCACACCAACACTACTTTAGAAAAAGTTAAGAAAAAAAAAGTCACATTTATGTTTAGTTCCCCTTTAAAATGATTGCACATCTGTATTAAACACTAGAAAAGTACAATTCCTTAATGTGAATTAATACCTATGTACATTTAGTTTTAAGATGGATAGATTCAAAGTAAACACCACTGAGTTTATTAGAAAGTTATCCTTAAAAAATGACAAACAATAACTAAACATTAATAAACCACTGAAATGTTAATTACCAATCCTCTCCTCATCTGGGATGCTCATGATCTTGAAGGCCTCCACAGTTTCAGTAAACATGTCTTTATCCTGCTGCCCAGGGATCGTCACATTTCCATTAGAGAGGAAACGGTATTTGCTATAATCCTCCAGACACAACTCAGCTGCAAAGGAAGGAGAAATTACATCATTTTCCAAATGCTTATTCTGTAAATAGTTTAATCAACAAATATAAAAACATGGCAGTAATGTGAGAAGTTTGCAATAAGACTATAGGCCAAGATAAAGAGTTGATTAGTCTTCAAACTGAAAGTATTGTGATCAACAAGCACGCTATCACACACTGCTTTCATTTAGAAGCTATTAGTGTCGTCTTAGTGTCGAGTTGGTTTGAGTGCTCACTCCGCAGCTTGTCTCCTGCTCCAGTCAGCATGTAGTAGAAAATGTGGAAACTCCTCTCCTCTTTGGCTTGTCTGACAGCTCGAGATTTCTCCAACAGATCTGGTATATTCTCATTAAAGATTTATTTATTTTTATTTTTTTTTTTAAATTGTCTTGATTAATGCATTTTACTTAACTAATATGATCTTGTGCATTAGAATAGAAAGCATACTTGTCCAAGAGGCCCTCTAAGGTCAGAAAATGCAGAAAAGCATTTCTTTAGCTTGTGTTCACTCAGGGACTGGATAGGAGGAGAGAACAATTCTCCATCTTAAAGTGTAAAGCTTATCATTTTGAAAAGGATACAAGTTTCGATGTTTGCTCCAACAATGTACCCATTCACATCAAAGTTGATCCTTATGAATTTTCCCTGGTGGAAAAAAAAAAAAAGGAAATAAACAAGCTGCATATAATCATAAAGACATGGTTCCTATCCTCTTTTTCTAAAAAAAAAAAAAAATAAATAAAAAAAAATCAGGGATATGACCTGAACAGAGGTTGGCTGCACCCCTGCATGTCCCAAATACCTCCCTGCTTCAAAAAAAAATCAAGCTGAAACTAGCAGCTCGTAACTTTTTCTGCAGGGAGACATAATCACATGTTATTGTGTTGGGGGATATTTAAAACATGCAAGTCTACAGCACAGATAGTTATCAACCATAGATCTAAACAATATGTTACAGAGCAAGACCAAACTAGTACAAGAGCATAGATTCATACTTTGCAACAAATTAAGCATAATCAATGCATAAAAGATACACCGATTAGAACAAACGCCTACCATAACTATCAGGGATTAAGGTGTATTTTGTGGCTTTTTATAGTCAACTGAAAAGCTACAGAAGGGCCAGTAAAAGGAAAAAAAAAGCGTAAACAACAAGTAAACTGCAGTTTGTTTTTGTGAACCTCTGAAAATAAACTTTTCCCTCATTCAGCATCTGATTACAGAAAAAAGTTACTAAAAGTAACACACTAAACCTCATTTGTGCCATTCATGTTTATCCAGTACATGGCAGAACTCACAAAGAAGTCATTGTGCATAGGAAGTTAAAGTCCAAAGGATTGTGTGTGAAACACAGGGGCTGTGAATGAATATGGGGATATCAGTGTAAAAGCCATCTACTGCTGACCTGCAGCTTTTACAATAAAAATTAAAAGAAAAAAGCTGCACCAAGATTTCTTACAAATCTTGATGAATTGTCGTTCTTGACAGTTTTTGCATTGCCAAAGGCCTCGAGGATGGGGTTTGCTTGTAGCAGCTGTTTCTCCAGCTCCCCCTGATAGAGAGAGGGAAAAGTGTCAAACGAGCATTTTAATGTAACAATAAGACGTTTCAAACAGGTGAAGCGAGATATCATGCACTTCTTCCCAGCGGCATAATTATTTATCCCATAATGGTTAGATCAGGCTTTTGTCGTCCAAAGGACAACCTCAGGAACTGTTACCACAGACACACTGATCATCAATCTTGACACATTCCACTGTACATTCCCGCAGAATTGCAAGCCCGCTCAAGCACAGCGGCAAAGCCGTCCCAGTTCATGCAGGCACATACAAGAGCAGGAAACCACAAGCAGGTTAGCCAATGAGCCCCTAAGGGAAAGGAGCAGTGCAATGTAACACATCCACAGCACTATGTAGACTACAATCTACAAACAGCTGTTGTGTGGAGTGAGATACTGTCACCTGATGCAGCCAAAAACAGTCATTGACTACCGTAAGTAAAAACTATAATAGGTAGAAGCATGTCTAACATCTTAAAGTATATGGGTGAACATAAAGTGATAAATGCCTCTAAATGAATTGATGAAACCCTTCTAAATAAACTCATACAATAATGCATTGTCACCCACTAATGTACATCAGTTACTTTAAAATGCTTATGGATGGTTGTGTACAAGTTTCCTACAATGCTCCGATAGACCAACATTTTATGTTAGTTAGGTATGAATAATACAGTCAGAGACACACTCACATGTGACAACACGACACTGCCCTGTGAGGAGAGGTGAAGGAAACAAATCAGTAAACAAACAGTGAAAACCTGGTGTCACTGATTAAAGACAGGATTCATGTTGTAACTTGTACAATAGCTTACATTTAATAAACACACAAACCCACACTGAGCTAAAAATTTCAAGTAAAGACTGGAGTGAGACACGTCAAGGCTTGAGACAGAACGCTCAGTGGACGCTACACCATGTACAGTAACATTACAGAAGAGTTCCTTAAACTGTAATAAGACAGAGTTTAATAGTCTGTTGATACGTTTCTCACAGTTTACTAACCTGGTCTTTCTTGGACTTGAAGGATGAGGCGACATGTGCAAGGTACTGAATGACTTTCTTTGTATTTTCAGTTTTTCCTGCTCCAGACTCTCCACTGCACACAGACCAGGAGAAGATTCAGAAACACTTTAAATGTTCTTACACAGTATGAGCAGCAAGGCTGCAATCCTTCTTTGTAAATGCCAACATTTTACTTCTTGAAATTATAATTACAGACTTTGACTTTTAATGTGAAGTGCAACAGTAGTATTTTTGCATTCAGCAACTCCTACATCAAATGCTTTCCAACGCCTGAAACAAGTGCAAACAGTTTCCGGGCCTTTTAATAAGACCAATCAAAAGGGAAAAAACAAAAACATGGAGACGTACGTGCAAAGGATAGACTGGTCCTCACGATCTGAGAAATAAAAGAAACAAAGTTCAGTAACATGCAGACAATGATATGAAACGTGAACAAACAAATAGCCTTCTCTAATGTACATTATAAGCTTTTACAGGCCCTGAAAACTCATGTGCAAGTGTTTGTGTGCTCAGAAAAACTAAACAGTACAGTCCTAGTTTTTGGGGAACAATTTCCTTCATATTTGAGATCTGTGCTCAAACAGCTGAATATAATGAATGTTTATCCTGCTTTGAAGAAGACACGCCTTAGTCAGGTGAGTGTGGAGCAGGAGCATGCAGCACCACCATTGTTGAATTATCTACAATCTTTTTTTTTACCGTACCCTGCATCATGCTCCTGTATGCCGTGTCGGTGATGGCGTAGATATGAGGGGGCATCTCATGTCTCTTCTTGCCCTTGTACATGTTGACGATCTCCTCAGTGTAGATAGGCAGGTATTTGTACGGGTTGATCACCACACAGAAAAGGCCAGAGTACGTCTGTGTGAGACATGAGCACACAAACAATAAGTTATCTATGAAATGAAAGTGAATATGGTCACTTAGCATGAGGACAAAATTAACAACAACATGGTCAGATAGACTCACATAGATGAGCCCAGAGTAGTATCTCTCCTTGAGGTTGTGGAGCACTGAAGCCTCGTTCAGGCAGGTGAGCTCAGCCATGTCCTCCACCTTATTGAATTTGGGTGGATTCATCTTCTGAATGTCATCCTTATTCACCTTCACCTGAAGGTTACAGACAATGGGCATACCAAGGTGGTTTACACATGCTTTAAAATATTTGTTTATGAAGTCAACAATAAACCAATCCCTGCAACTTTAAAACTACACTTTAGTAGTAAACTAAGCATTTAAAAAGAAAAGAATAAATGATTGAAACAGTAAATGTCTGACTGACTCTTACCTTTTTTCCAGAGTCCGTCAGTTCCACCACACACTCCTCTCCCTGCTCCTCCTTGATGGAGCCGGCCTCAAAGCCCATCTTCTCACTGGGAATCCATACCAGCTTCTTGGTAGCCCAGTCAGCCTGAGCCAGAGGGTTGTTTGAGCTGCGGTCCCCATACAGGAACTTGTCTGCATCAGTCATGGTTGCTTTGGGACAAAAATGACAACGGTATTAGGAGAGTATTTAAATGTTGAGTTTTAAACTGGATTATCAAACCTCCATCCAACATGTGGCTGTATCATTACAATCAGGCTCCCAACACACCTGAACCTAATAAATCTAATATCAGCTGTGAAGAAGTCTGAGCTTCTAATGATCAGGTGTGTTGAAACAAAGGGACAAACACGTGGTTTGATTCAGCATAGAATTAAACCACACGAGACTGGGCCTAAGCATTATCATCCAGCATATTATTGCCTCGACATCACAATATTAACACTTTTCAAAAGCAAACTTCTTGATGCAGATGCTTGTGCAGTAAAGCTTTGGCGGCCAGAATTCTAGGCCCAGCCATCATTTATTCAAAAGGTACAAATACACGTTTTTCTGAATAGAGTCTGGTGACTTGCAAATACCGACAATGCAACCAGCATTTTTGATGGTTCAAGTCTACCCTCAAATGCTGCATCTACAATAATATTTATCTTCTGATAACCTAAAGAGATTAAAATGTCACATACTTTACATTGAGGTTCAATAAACTAATAAATATTGATTTGAATCTAAGGTGAGGCAAAAGTGCCAAGACCACCATTTTCATTTGAATACATTATAAAAAGGTCTAACGGTCCTTTCTGTATTTTCACCAACATAAGCTTTAAATACAACTAATCACCCAAACATACAGTAAGTTCGGAAAGTTAAACTGCCTTATAAATATTACCCTAAAGACCAAAGTGAATCACTAACTTTTCATCTGAGTTTGATCAAAAACTTCACCTCCTCATCTGCCCATTTAGCCTGGAATCCATCCTCTCCTCGTATTATTCAATGTTTAATACAAGTGATTACAGGACACATGACGTTCTTTCTGTACGGCTGTGTTTTTTTGAACCGGGGAAGTGAGCAGAAACGGTGACATTACTACTACTATACCCACTTTCTTACAAAAAGTAAGGAAGTGGGTGTGGCTTATCACCAGGCTACCCATCTAGGTTTGCTGGCCCACATTCCTTCAACACCAACTCATTAAACAGAATTCCACAAATCCTTCTCATTACATACAGAACTGTCCAATAGAATCCCCCGATTTCCTCCAGATGCAACGTTACAGGGGAGCCGTTACACGCTGCATTGTCCAATTCAGACTAGCTGAAGCCTTGGGTGTTTAAATCTGTCCTGATGTAGATCTGTAGCTACAGAGGTGAAGGAATGTGGGAGCAAGTCTGGGCAGAGGGGTAGAAATGTCATTATCTCATGACCACACCCCAGACTAAACCTAAAAAATAAATGCCTGAAGATAGAAAAAATAAATTTAATTAATCATTCTGTTCTTGACGGCTGCTTCACATACAACGTCTGGACATGCTGGAATTGTGTTGATTGATGAGTCATCACTAATGGCTGTATAAATAAAAACAGAATATAATCTGAATTCAAATTCATATTGATGCATCAAAAGGTTACGTGGGCAGCTAAGTTAGCAGGTTCCCTCCCAAACCATTGTCCATCTAATGATATGACTGATTTAGGAACAATGGTGGCAGTCATCTCTTCTGCCAGATAGGAAGTTGCTGACAGTGCGGACCAAGTCCCCTCTTCACTTCTAATGTCAGCTTAAACACAGAACAATGGAAGCGTTTTTATAGGTTACATCATTGGTAATGGAATCATATAGAATGGGAAATACTGCGTCTACGTTGTTACATGATCACCTGAAACACAAATCAGGGTATGATCCACGCACGAGGAAGCACTTTGTTTTGCAGAGGCTTACGTCATAAAACTAAATCCAATTTAAAAAAAAATAAAAAATTAAAAAAATTTAAAAAAAAAAAAAAAAACACAGAAACCAGCAGAACAGAATCCGTTTCTTAATGCAGTGTTGATTGGTTTATTGGCCGTCAGTCACACCAACAGCACAAACACTGTCTGACATGCAGGTACAGGGACCTGAAGGTGAGTCATGTCATTTGACTGACACCAGTTCACCTTAGAGGGAAGGAAAAGGCTGGCTACAAATATAGAATTCAATAAAAATTAAAGAACTAACTAAAGTATGAAGCACTTTCCCACATTCAAATCACAGCCTTAAGGGCGCAAAACAGGATCTAATAGTGAAAAGTAGATTATTGGGTTATCACAGTGTAGCATTTCCAGTTTAGTGTATAAGCATTAATGGTATCTACTTGTCCTTGGCTTTTAGCAGAGTTTGTTTTAAAACTCAAACAAACCACAAACCCAAATTGATACGTTTAAAAAAAACATGCAAACTCTGCAAAAACTATCCATGAAAATACACAATCCTTACACAACAAAGTCTTTTACAGAATTACGTACATTTTCTCTTTATTTAGCGTTTACTCTTTTCACTTTTAATATTTCTCAAGCGTCTGTGACATAAGTAATTTCACCCTGGGATTAAAAAAAAAAAAAAAAGAAACTTCTGATTTTGAATACAAAACAAATTATTGTCACCATAAAATGTGGTTGATTACAAATCTACAATTTCATTTAGCAGACGCTTTTATCCAAATTGACATACAATGCAAGCAGTTACTGTTAAAGGATTTGCTCGACATCCCACAGTGACGACTCAGGTCGATTAGAATCCACTTCCTTTATGTTCAAGATGATTTATTGTTTAAGAGCATGTCATGTCCAAGCGAGGGATAAAGGGATCAGTGCACAAGGTGTCTCATGTGTTCCTCTTAAGTTCATTATGAGCTCAAGACGATGGAGGACATTTCTCCAGGCAGCTCAGAGGGTTCACCATGAGTGTACAAAACAACTTCAACAGACAGAAATATTGAACCTAACTGGTGACCTTCATGTGCGTGTGTCTTTGCTGTGTGATCCACTGGCATAACTTCCTCAGGAAGTTGCACAAATTCTGCGGCAGCACATTTCAACATTCGATCAGCACCTCTTACGGTTGACACTAAATTCAAAAGCATCGCCAGCCTTAGAAAACTGTTCAAATCCCGTCAGATCAACTTTCAATGTCTGCACAGACATGTCCAATCTTTGTCTCCTGCCTCCTCCGACACATTCCAACGCTCGGCTGCTTCGATCTCAGACAGATGAGGGAGAGACATGAGGTTACGCCAACATGTTTGGATCCTCTGTAGGTTTTAGGGTGGGGCAGGTCCAGATCATAAAAGTGTTTTCAACTGAACAAATACATAAAATGTAAAACAAAAGTTAGAAGAAAACTAATAGCCTACGGGCTTAAAAAAAATCTGCTTGAGTGAGGAGACAACACGGGTCATGTTAATACTGCTTAACAGATAAGATCTGTACAAACCCAAGGCTTTCTGGGTGTACTCAGGTCTATTCTGTAGCCTGGGGCTGAATGTGGCAGCAGGGTGTGTGCGTGCAGCCAGTCCATCAAATCAGGTAAAAAAAAAAAAAAAAAAGAAACCACAATCTCACAAAGAGCACCAGTGAAGGGAGCTGGGTTACAGATCTCAGATAAAGACTTAAAGGTTTGAAGGACAAGCTCGTTTTTCCAGTTTTCTCTGTGTGTGTTACACAGCTGATCAGTTTACATGTTAAACCCTCACAAACTTTATTAACACTGACTTTACGTCAATGTAAAACCTTGATTTCTTTGAGCTCCTCTTTACCTTGATAGAGTCAAACTTTCTACATTATAAAGTTGCTGCTGTGACTCTGGAGGATGAGTTTTAACGCTGACTGACCAGGTGTTCCTAGTTTACAGCCCAACTCTTTAATTAAAGCCTGCACTTTAAAGCTCACCACCAAGTCTTTATATTCACAACACACCTGTTTATCAGCTGCAGGCAGTGTCGGTGAGCTCAGCCTGTCCGGGTTTGCACCAGCAGCTCCTGCCTGGAGACCTTTGAGCCACAAAGCAGAAGCAGTAGAAGAATGAAAGTCGCAGCTCTTCCTCCTGTGCGCTGTCTCCTCAGCTGCCGCTCGCGCGCAATGCACAGCGCGCACCTCAGACACGCCCACCTTTAATTTTCTCAGGTGAGTCTCGGGCCACGCCCCCAATAATGCTGACCCCGTCCCCATTTACTGCTGCATTCAAGTGCATCACGTAAATCCCAGACTTCGACATTGATTGAAGCCAATAGGTGATCCATATGGAAGTGCCAATCTCATTTAAAATCCCACAACAACATTATTTACCATTTATAAACAAAGTACAGCATTATTTTATTTCAATGTAAAATACATATTTAGAAGGCTGAGGAACAGGGGAGTCAAACTCATTTAAATTCATGATCCACCAACATTTTAGATAGATATCAATTAGGTTTGACCAGTAAAACCTTTTCATATTAACTAACAAATAATGACAATTTGACTGTTTTCCCTTTGTTTGTGTGCAAGATTTATTAAATGTATATGAATTTATCCATTTAATTCAATTTAATTTATGTAGAGTATGGAGGTAGATTTGTGTCTTTATTATTTAATAAAACAAATATTTTACTTCAATTAAAAAAATATTTTCAATCAAAGAAAAAAAAAAAGTGTTCAAATGCAAAAACTATTTGAGACCCAAATAATTGCATTTGAACACTTTTTTTTTAATTTTTTTGATTGAATTCGTCTTTTTTGTATTTGGGCCATATTGTGGATAGTACAAAAAAACTAATCAGTCTTAAAGAATCAAGCAGCGGTCCAGCCCACTAGCTTTGATTCTGCTGGAAAATTACACTATGAAATAAAAAGGCCATTGTGGAAAAGGACATTATGAAATAAAAATTGACTTTGTAAATGTTTTCTTATTTTATAAAATCTTGGAAAACAAATAAAAAGTCATTATTTTAAAAACCACGACATTGTTAAAATAATCATTATGACGTAATTATAATAAGATAATAATCATTATTATATATTAAATAATAATAAAACATATTCCATAATAATATTACCTTATTTTACAATTTAATGGCCATATTATATATTTGTCTATTATTGATCAAAATTGTATCTATTTCAAAATGTTGTTTTTATTTATTTAATTCTGACTCTTTTGGGCTTCCATAGTACATTTGTGTCTTCATTATTCAATCAAAAAATAAAACATTTCAATCAAAATAAAATTTCAATCAAAAAAAGTTTGATTTAATACAAAAAAACAAACAAAAACATTTTCAATCAAAGAAAAAAAAGTGTTAAAAATGCAATTATTTGGGTCTGAAAATATTTATTTTTGATTTTAGTAAACATTTTTTTTTTATTGAATGATAAAAACACAGATCTACCTCCATAGCCAAGTAGACTATAATTATTTTGGAAAATCATCTTACTTTTTTGTTTTTTGTTTTTTCCTTTCTGCGACGTGATTGATTGTGAAGTTTCTGAAGTAAAAACAAACAAACAATCTGCATCAACATCCATGGATCCCAGCGGCTCTAAAAAGAAGCACAATATTAAATTTGTGTCTGGTATATTAAATAATGTAGTTTTCACCTTAACGACTAAAGACAAGTTGTCAAGGCCTAGAAACTCATTTACTTTTGTAGACTACATCATTTAAAGGTGACTGAACACACCATACTGTACACACCAAAGATGGAGTTATAAAGGAACAATATGAGTTATCATTCTGATTTATTAATATAACACATTTAGAAATAAAAATACAAAAATAAATAAATAAATGCAGTGCTTTAGTGCAGGCCAGGCACACCAAAGAAAGAGGATTTTCTGTCATCTGCAGTTCAGCTCTAGGCTTTGATTTTGTTCTTACTTTAACTAAAACAATTTGACCCCTAATGTAGTATTTACTTTTATATATAATTAACCAGAATGTGTTTTCTATAATCTGTAAACCCCCAAACTAAACACACACAAAAAAACGTTCAAAATGACAAAATGATGACCAAAAAAATCCAAAAGTCACCTAAAATAATCACAAGATGACTACAAAAAGAAAAGAAAAATATACAAAAAGAAAAGAAAAATATACAAAAAGAAAAGAAAAATATACAAAAAGAAAAGAAAAATATTCAAAAAGAAAAGAAAAATATACAAAAAGAAAAGAAAAATACACAAAAAGAAAAGAAAAATATACAAAAAGAAAAGAAAAATATTCAAAAAGAAAAGAAAAATATACAAAAAGAAAAGAAAAATACACAAAAAGAAAAGAAAAATATACAAAAAGAAAAGAAAAATATACAAAAAACAAACATGAACACAAAATGAAAACAGAAACACACAAAATGATGATCAATCACCCAAAACATCAGAAATACACAATATGAGAAATAATAGCAAAAAAATATATATTTTTGTGGCCCCCACTGTGATAAAAGTTGCCCATTTCTGCTTTAGGCTTTTAATATAAACATGGGAATGATTTGTTGTTTAATAGATAAGATCAACTTTATTAATTAATTAGGGGGAAATTCACATCACAGCAGCGGTACAGGAAACAAACAGTAAAGATAACAGTAATAAATCAATATATAAAAAAATAAAAATACACTATTAACACAAAAAAATAGTATTAATAATACATTTTATTTATAAAGCACTTTACATTTGTAACAACAGTTCTCGCATGAGGTCAAAGGTCAAGAGGGATAAACTTGCCATAGCTGAAGGTGTAAACAGTGAGTCTGACTGAGATTTAGAATATTTTTTGGAACATTGATTCTTTGAAAAAAATATTGCAGAAACGTGGTATCGGTCTCCGAGGTAGAAATGCTGAGTTAGCTGCTAAAGCTAATGCTGCACACGAGCTAAAAATTCAGGTTTTTCCTTCCTTTTCAACAGTGATCAGTCAGTAAACCAGTGGTGTTTCACTTATCATCCTGTCCATCTTATGCAAATTTGTAAACTGAATAAAACTGATAACTGGTTAATAAAATGAATCATGGACCTGGTTAGTGAATGGTGGACCTCGTAAATGTACCTTTTCAAAGTGAGAACTCGTATATGTCCTTTTCACACTGGGAAATCTCACTTGTCCCATCAATAATAATAATAATACATTTGATTTATAAGCACTAAAAACTCAATAAAGGTAAATACATGATGTCCAACATTGTCTGTTAGGAGGTTTTGATTAGTTTCACTATGCAGATGAAACTATAAAACACATTTATTCGATTTTATTTTAAACTAAAATGAACCAAAAAAAGTACTTTTTTTGCATTGTTTTATAGTGACAGCCATCGCACTTCACGGATGCCCCATGGTGGTCCTTGAACCCCAGTTTGAGATGAATACTGTTGTGCTGAAGGAGCAGATTCTGGTCTGAACCTGCAGCAGGACCAGAGGTGTGGCACCTCTGATGGGTGTGAGGATGAACTATGATCCAACATGTATAGAACACATCAATGTAGTTTACAGTGGGATCATGGTTTTAGACTATTAAGCTGAGACACAGCACATGGGATGCACAGTGATATAAACTGTGTTGAAATGAGTTTATTTGTCAGTAAACAAGGTAAGGCCTATCTATGCCTTACCTCCCATCCACCAATGAGCTGTAGCCTGAACTTCCTGCCTTATATGGTCAGAGAGAGCAGAAATACTCAGAGGAAGAGGGGACGCAGAGGAGGCGGGGCTCTTTTGTTCTTGTGGCGTAGGGTTTCTTCTCCAGCCCAGACATTATCCTCAGCTCTGCCGTTGTTTCACATGTGTCACACATCAAAGATGAGCAGATAGACGTGCAAGCAAAAGTTCATGTCACGGCATGAATGAAACCCACACAGCCTGCACTGTGAGGCTTCCAATGACTGCGTTCCACTGCAGCTTGTCAAAGAAACATTCAGCTTTAATTGTTTTAACACACAGAAAATCTGACATTCATGCTCAAAGATAGACAGCAGCCGTTAAAAACATGTTGAACTAGCAAGATTGTGTTCATTTATAGAAAAATAAAAACAAATATGTTTGGTTTTGGGGGTTTAGTTTGAGTTAAATTAGCTCAGGAGTTTTTTATAAGATAGGATGACACAATGTGAGTCCCATAATGGGAAAATATAGGAAGAAAAGTTCACAAAAACTAGGATTAGAGTTTGTTTGTTTTTGTTCATATTTTTCATGAGCTGAACTCAAAGATCTAAAACATTTTCTATTTACACAAAATACCTATTTCTCTCAAATATTGTTCACAAATGTGTCTGAATCTGTGTTAGTGAGCACTTCTTTGTAGAGTTAATCCATCCCACCTCACAGCTGTGGCATATCAAGGTACTGATTAGACAGCATGATTATTGCACAGGTTTCCCTTAGGCTGGCCACAATAAAAGGCCACTCTTGTTCAGTTTAATCACACAGCACAATGTCACAGATGTTGCAACTTCTGAGGGAGCGTGCAGTTAGCATGCTGACAGCAGGAATGTCCACCACAGCTGTTGCCCTCGAATTGAACGTTCATTTCTCCACCATAAGTCGTCTCCAAAGGCGTTTCAGAGAATTTGGCAGTACATCCAACCGGCCTCACAACCGCAGACCACGTGTGTTCACACCAGCCCATGACCTCCACATCCAACCTGTTCACCTCCATGATCGTCTGAGACCAGCCACCCAGACAGCTGCTGCAACAATTTGTTGGCATAACCAAAGAATTTGCACACAAACAGTCAGAAACCGTCTAAGGGAAGCTCATCTGCAGGCTCGTCGTCGTCGTCTCGGGGTCTCGACCTGACTGCAGTTCATCGTTGTAACCGACTCGAGTGGCCAAATGCTCACATTTGATGGTGTTTTCTGACAGTTAACATTGGTATCGGCTTTTCCAGCGATAATGAAAAAACCAATGTGCTGTTGCTTAAGAAAAATAAATACAGCAATTATTCTATAGCTGAAGTTGAAAAATAATTCTTGTTTTTTTCTGCACAGATGTTTATTTATGGAATACATCCAGTGGGACAGCATATTAAAATTAGGCTTTTGTTTTAAATGAGATATATATTATCCATCCATTTTTCGACCCACTTGCGGGGGAGATATATTTAATGTGACCTAAAATCATGATGGTGGGGAAGGGGTCTGTGTATATATTGATTAATATCGTAGGTTGGATATTATATTAAAATTATTGGATCTGTGCCATATTTATTTATCTCACCAGCAGGTGTGTTTTTCATTTGTATATTGCTTGTTATGTTAATGTAAATAGTGTACTGAGTATTATATATTTATTTCTTTCTCCAATATTTTATTTAAGTATGTCATTCCTCATTCTTGCGAGAGCACCGTCATTTTGTTGTATGTGTTGTACAATGACAATAAAGCTTCTATCTATTGGCAAAAAGCTAATATCAAACGTCCCTAATGTTAGGTTACATATAATCAATAAATGGCTTGTGGGAGTGAATAAATGTATGATTGTGATAGTCTGTCTTTATGTGTTGTCTCCACTGTGACAGAACGAACAGGGTATTATTAGTTATTGATAAACACCGGCCACACCCCTTTTAACCTGAATAGAAAGACAGAGATTTAGAAGATCAAAGGACAAACCACATCAGATAATGTAGGAAAGAAACAGTGTGTGTAAGTCTCTTTACTCAGTCCTGTTGGTTCATTTTTACTGCCACAGGGCGGGCACACACACACACACACACACACGCACACACACACACACACACACACACACACACACACACACACACACACACACACACTCAAACAAATCAGCTTCCTGCACCTCACCATCGGAGGGAAATTTATGATAAAACTTGTTGAAAACAATCACACCCTGTTTTTCCCCCTGCACCACACACACAGCTGCTGTCTCTCTTTGGTTGTAGTTGCATAAGTGATGAGATGAAGCAGCAGAATCAAGTTGTGTCATGTCAGACACTGGATGTGTTGGGTTTTACTAAGAGGGAAAGTATGGAGAGAACATGCATGTACTGCACTAAAGCACAATTTCTCCATTAACAAAGGTTTAAACAGTCTTATAGCAGTAAAGGACCATATGATCCGTGGACACTGATCAGCAGAGGGATAGCACTGTATCTATCTATACATCTATACTGAGTATCATGTATCTATTGTAGTTTTGAAAGCCCTACTCTTTGGTAATAGTGATATTGTGAAAGTTGTGTTAGCTTTACAGGATTTTGATTTAAATCTTTCCTCATTTGAGGATTAAGAAATGTAATGTCACAACTCCAACCAATGTTTTGACATTACCTTCAATGACTGATCAGAATAAACCTAAGGTCAACTTCACTCTCACATTGTGTCAGAAAAGTGTTATTTTGAATTTATTTGGCATTATTCAGTTTGGGCAGCATCAGCATGGTGTTATAGTGCTGAACGCTTCTGATTGCTATGGTTTGATGCTCGAGGAGACATTTGAGTTTGCATGTTTCAGATTGATTACAAAGGTAACTGCCCTAATCCAGGAGTCTGTAACCTTCACTCTCAAAGGAACCATTTAACATCATCTCACCTGGATTAAAGTCCTCCTGGAGCCAAAAAAAATACCATCTCAATGAAAACAATACAGTGAATTAAATTCTATACAGTTAAAATGATATTGAATAATGTTTGATTTAATTAGATTTGTATTGATCATGTAAATGGCAACTTAAAAACAGTTTAAAATAAAATAAAATATATTGACATCAAGAAATAAAACAGTGTCTTGCAGTTTACATGAACACAATGTTATATAAAGAAGATTTTTTTAGTTAATGTATTTGAAAGGCTACAAAAAGTAACGTGAAGTTTGATAATGTATGATCAAACATGCTAATTGCTCATTTCTTGCCACACATAAATCATGCATATTTAACCTGCACATTGGTGGTTAAATGAATCTGTTCCCACAAAATTAAAATATCTATTTTCTTCCAAAATAGTGTTTTTGCTGGTTTAGTTATTTACCAGGGATTTAAAACTTAAGGTTAGTCACAGGTGTAAGGAAAGTTGATGGTCTGTAGATGTTGCAGGTGGTGAAGTAGGAAGGTGCTGAGTCATTGATTTATTTTAGTTAACAAATTGTTTTATCTTGATTTTATTTGTCATTAATCATTAATAGCTTCTGTCAAAAAATAACTATTTATTTCAATAGGTTTTTTTAAGCTATACGGAGCCGTTGCTAAAAAAGTCAAAGAGCCACATTAGGGTCCAGAGCCGCAGGTTGCAGACCCCTGCTCTAATCCATCTGAGAATCAAACATAAAAACCACAATGCTCTTTACCCAAATTATAATCTTAGGCAACTTTTTATCTATGTTTAGGACAAGTGCATTATGACAACATGTACGGTGTTAGTCACCGCTGACTAACACAAAAATACAGCGTTGGTCTAGATTAGGGATGTTAATCTCATTTTAGTTCAGGAGCCAAATATGTAGCAGTTTGAGTTTAAAAAGACCACAGATTTTAGGTGGGAAACAGAGTTAATTCAACATTAATGAGCTCTGGTTTGCACTTCTATGTATAGATGATATATAATTGGTAACGTATATCAGTCCCTGCATAATAACTCTTAAATTTCCCTGATTTTGGGAATTTGGAGAAATTTCATTGAATAGTTTCAGGGAAATTTGCCAGATTTTAAATTTCTTTTGAGTTCTTTCAACAATTTGAGTTTAAAAATGGCTGCCATCATGTGATATGAGAACTGGAAAACTGAGTTCTGAGAATGTTGTGGATTTTAATTGAATTTTTGTATTAGGAGGGGCTGAGATATCTACAACTGAATTAGTTGGTCATTTACAAAATGTTTTTTTATATATATAATCTTTACTTTCTAGAGCAGGCCGGATTTGGTCCCTGGGTCTCGAGTTTGACACGTACTCTAGATAATCTAGACCTAGTTTATGGGTGTCCACACGTGGGTCACTTTAAAACCAGTTTAAAATGTAAAGTTCAAAGTTGATTGTAAGCTTTGATCGGCTTCAGCATCCTGTGGACACAAAACAAACAAATTCTTATTTAAACCGCTTTCCATACCTTTCTACTCTTTACACTGTGAGAAGTCAAGCTGCAAGAACCGAGAATTTAAACGATGAAAAAATCCAACAAGACAACGTAACATTTTTTACGAGTTTTTATTTGTTTTTAGGTGTTTTGTTATTGTTTTCTCCAAAAGAATCCTGAGGTATTCACAAAATAATGGCATTTATTCTGTTTGAAATGAGACTGTGGAGGAGAAGACGGGGAGAAATATAGCCAGAAAACTAGGAAAGAAAACAAAATAAAGCTGTGTCGATTAATGCATACGGTTACTCTCACTGTGTCGTACATAAAGGAAGCTGATACATTAAAGTCAGTCCTCCCCGGACCTTCTGCCTGGGAATTGGAGTAGAAGTCTTGCACGCTGGTTCAATAACTATTTCCAAAAGACCGAATAAAAGGTGTATGAAAGCAGGCGAGGTCCTGCTCATTTCTAAATGAAAGACACAAAGTCTGCAATCATAACAGGTATCACTCAAACCTAACATCAACCAATGTCACTGGTGTCATTCAGCACTCAGCTAGAAAATTCAGGAAAGTCTCAAACAACAAAAAACATAATCTGATCCCCGAGCACCACATTTAACGTAGTTTGTGGCTTATCAGACAGTAAACACTAAATAAAAAAAAACAGAAGAACAAGGGGGGGAAAAACCAAATCAAGTCAAAGCAAGAAAACGGTGTTTTACTGTGGTGCTGGTTTCTGTTCAACCAATGAACTCATTAAAGATGATAACTATTAGTGTGACAATTAAATACATACAGACCAAAAGTTGAAACAGCTCCTCTAGCTTGAGTCCTGTTTGCCCTCTATAAAAAGGCAACACACACACACACAAAAATAAAAATACAATAAATAAATATCAGTGAGAACAATACACTGTTGAATTATTTTCCTGTTCTGTGTCACAGATTTACATGATTCATAACTGCTGTGACTTAAGAAATGAACAAAAACACCCGATATTCTCCCTGCTCTGCACAACAGCACTAAAAACAAACCCATCACAAGTGCAACACCAGCCGGAACAGTCTCAGCATAAAAAAATAAAAACAAAATAAAAGCTCTGGTGTTCGACCATCAGCTTAGCAATACAGCATCATAACACCAGAGAGAATAAAAGATATAAAACAGGAAATCAAGTCAAATAAAATCAAAAATAAAAATCTAACAGCCAAGAGAAAATAAAACAGCACACAAAATATGGCCCAAACTGGGGTAACAAAACTAGGTTGATCATATCTGATCAAAGAGATAAACAATACATCAAAAATAATAATAAATTTAAAAAATACTATTAGACTTTGAGCTCAGAGGTCATCTTTAAGTGGCGTTCTGAATGAGATGGAGAGACTGCTCCACCTCATCAGCTAAAGAAAACCTTCTAAAGACATAAACCACCAGTTTCTTTGTTCAATTTGGTGTCAACATTGCCCTGAATTATAATAATATTATTAACGGCAACAAAACCAATGACAGTAAGCATAACAACAACAACCATCATAAAAGAAACATAGTAAAATGACAAAAAAAAACAAAACAAAGGCTAATATTGATAATCGTCAATAGACTTTTGGTAAACAAACTTCACACACTCTCTGCACGCGCACACAGCTAACTAAATAAGATACACAGCACATGGGCGAGGTCTCAACAAACACTGTCAGCTAACAAAGGTACAGCTCCTCCTCTTCGTCAACAACTAGTGAAGTGTCTGAGATGAAAACATATTGCAAAGTCGACAAAGAAATAACGAAAAAGTTGGGGAAAAAAAACAACCTTTTCTTAAATTCATTTAAAAAAAAAAAACAGACTATAATGTGTAAAAATTATAAATAAGGATAAAGTTTTGTGCAGCCCCCCCCCCCCCCCCCCCCCCCAAAAAAAAAAAAAAAAAAAAAAAAATGACCAAAAAACCCAAACAAAAAACATTGTCTTTGAAGAGAAAACATAAAACAAAACAATGGCAGTTAACATGACGGTAACATGCGATTCATATACTTTACAGCATAAATCTCCCCCAAAAGACTACAAACCACAGTCTAAGCCCCTCCCTCCCCAAACCCAATACAATCCTTTAATATTTGTCAGCTCATTCTAAACATGTCTCATGCTTTGATGTTTCTCTGTGGACAGGGGACAAAGTCTCAACGTGTCATTTCCCTGTCCAAAGCACGTGGACATGGTTTGAATGACTGCATAGCGAAAATGATATTTGGTTCATTTACAGATGGAACTGCAAAACACACACACACGCGCATGTTTGCTCTGTGCAAAGGCGCAGGGGTGTGATGAGATTAGGGGTTTCAAATTGCTGATCTTGCAGCTGATGAACTCATATACACATAAAGCCACTGTTAGTTGGGGTCAGCTGCTGCTGTGTACCTTTGTTATTTTGATCTGTGTGTGTGTGTCGACGCTGTATGAAGATGGACAGTGTCGCTCGATCGTCCCCCATTGGCTAGTCTTTGATTATTTCTGTAACCTGCTACCTTTCCGACGTGTAATGTAAACAAAACATAAATAGAAATATCAACAGCAAAGGTTTAGGATTTACGCCGTGGGAACATAAGCACCAGTGACAGGTGGCGTGAACCTACAGAGAGTGAGTTAGGATAATAACCGTTTACTCACCCTATTCCTAGCCCCCTATCATTCCTTTGATCAGATACAGTGTGTGACTTGTCAGGCATCATGAAAATATGATGCATTTTTCAGGATTTCCTGAAGCGATTAGTCGGGAAAACTTTATCCTGGAAGCATCAGATTGGGTGAAAATTGTTGTGTAATCATTTTAAAAGAAGTGCTCATTGCTACGTCTACTAGCATGTCTTCACTATAAGTGGACCAAGTGTCACATCTATTTGGAAAATAAATCGGGAACAAAATATACAGCAAAAGAAAAAAAAAATCTATTTTCTAAGCAAAATAAGTTTTGATATCTGATCCTTAAACTTTTTTTTAACTCTAAAATATTAAGTCATGCATTTGCTCTAATACAGTGGTTCCCAATCTATTTTTGTCCCGTGTACCCCAAATCATGTAAACCCCTTCTTCATATCATAAGTAGGGTCTCCATAATTTCATATGCTTTTTCATGTGGAACAGGGGGCTCACATAAACCCATAAATGTGTCTCAAACATTGGTTTCCTAAGACTTAATCTACAAATTCAAAACAATGTGTTTAGGTTAAAGTGTAAATTATTTTTAAAAAAATATCATGCAACTCATATGTGATTACTTCAATAGTAAATAAATATGGTCTCCTTTGTGAAATGGAGCTACTTATTGTCTCCTATTGTCAGAAGTGTGATAAAATGGCCATGACAGCATAAAATAACCCTGTTTCAATAAATTACAAGAAAATGAAGGACGGTAATTTAATGACCAATAGTACTGTTAGTTTGTGGAGACCTCACTCCCCCCCCCCAAAAAAGCCTAAAAAGGAACTAGGAACATTTCACGATTAGTTTTGAATTATTTGTTAAATCTGTCAGAATGCCCCCTGCAATGTGCTCCTGTAGGGTACACGTACCCCAGTTTACCACTACTCTAATAAACTGTCACATGTATATAGTTTTTTATCACTTCTACAAATGGAGGCAGTGCTTGGTAGTTGTTTTAAGCTTCCCTTTACATCATGAGGGCACTGAGACGTGTTTCCATCTTCATACAAAGTCAGAGGACGATGTGACGAATGAGAAGAGGACGTAAACACCAGACTGACTGGTGTAGTGAGGCACCATCACTCACAGATGTTTTAATGGACACGCATGGATCAGCACATTATTTGGAGGCAGTGTGTGTGTGTGTGCTAGTGAAACACACACACGAGTAATAAAAGAGAACGTAGACAGTAGATAGTGGTTGATCGTCACTGAAACTGCTCCTGTAGTGACGTCAAGCACAACATCCAAGTGTGAGTGTTTTAGTTCTACAGTCTGCCATCAGTGGAGCACACTATGGGCTATGGGTAGCGAGTCATTCCCAGGTCACAAACAGAGCAGCTGAGCTTTAACAGAGCTAATCCAACCACACCACATCACATCTGCTCAGTGGCCTGCATGGTGGACATCAAACTCTGCAGTGGGAATCACTGTGAATGAAAAAAACTTGTCTAACAAACTTAAGTCAAACACAAAAACGATTTTTTTTTTTCCTAATGAAGGAGTTTCAACTGGTTCATAGACTTAACTGACATTTAGCTTATGTTCTAAACTGTTAGCATGACTAACTGAGCAGAAGGATGAGCGTGTTGGTTCAGTATATAACACACCCACACGCTCCAACTAACCCCATATATATATATATATATATATATATATATATATATATATATATATACTGTATATTACAGTAATCAGTTATAATGTTTTTAACAACAGTCGTCACAATAACAACAGTTTGTGTATTCGTTGAGTCGTGGTCACCTTTGGTGTGAACAGTAAAGGTTGTCAAGCTTGCAGGCGAACTGTGGACAGATGGAGGGATGGATAGACAGACAGATGTGACTGACAGCATCTGGACGGACGGACAGACAGCCCCTCTAACTGACAAAGCCGTGAATAGCTGTAGTGTTGCTAGATACAAACAGGAATCCACTCGCATTAGCCGTGGAGATGCATTTGAGCCATTAGTGATTTAAAGAGTTAGTATTTTAGTCAAGCCGAGCTCCTCACCCCTCTGACCTTCTCTCACTTACTTCTGCTCACTACAGACCCGGGCCACGCCCCAGTATTTGGTAACATGTGAAGACATTGCATTATTTCACTTATTTGGCTTAAAAGAAGAAGAAGAAGAAGAAAGTATTTGTCCTTTGGGGAAAAGAAGTGACAGCAGCGTCTAAAGCAAAAAACAAAACAAAAACAAAAGTAGCAGCAGCAATGTAAATAAATAACACAATTTAAACATGATCAACACAACACACTAACAGGTACAGATTGGTATAACACTGTAAAAGCTTTCTACAAGTACAAGCTAGCCTCAGAGCTCAGCTGATGAAGTCACATCTCATTTCCTCTCTTCTTCTTCTTCACACTCCTACTTCCTGTCAACACTCCTACTTCCTATTCCATCTGTCTCTCAGGTTTTTTTTTCACCTGTCAAACTTCCTTTAAACTCTCCAACTTCATGTTCACCTCACTTCCTGTTTCTCCCCCTCTCCTCCTTTTCCACTGGTTTGCTAAACCATCTCAAAAACATCCACGTATCCCGGTTCCTCTCTGATACTTCCTGATTTCTTCTCTCCATTATTTCTCCTCCTCTGTTCTCTGTGTCTAGCAGTGATTTGATTTGTACAACAGAGTGTGGGAGGGTACAGTCTGTAATCCTGGAAGAGGGGAGGCCAATGCTCTCATTAAGTTGAAATATCTTTATTTGTTAATAGTTGACATCCTCAAGTCCGTTTAGACTGAGTTTAGGATAGTGATCTTAACTCCAAAGGTCTCAGGGGCCGCTGATCACACCATCAGGGATCTTACAGGCATTAAAGCATGTTTAGCAGCTTGTGCAGGATTTTCAGGGCCGTAATCAGAAATTCTCAGCCTGTGATATCGCCTCTATCCTGTTATTTCATATCCTTACTTTGTATTTAACTTAAAATAATTTAAGCAGCTCATGTGCAACTATATCTTTATTCTATTAATTTGCAATGTGAAAAGATTTTATCAAATACGTGAAATAACCATTATTATAAACATTATACTGCGACTAATTCCTAAAACCTCAAACATTTTGAAATAAATACATTATGTTTTTCTGACCACTAAATCCAAAGGAATCGTTATACAAAAACTCCTTAAAACCAGTTTTAAAAAAATGGTTTAAAAGACTTGCAGTGTAGTATAAAGCAATATTCTCTGTTAAATGAGGAATACAGTGAGAATCGTTCAAACGTAATAAAACCACTAAAGTTTTTCAGGAGCCAAATTATCACTTTTCATGGTCTGAGGTCACGGTAAGGCATTTTGAACAGTTTACAATAAAAAAAAAAGGAAAGGACTCTATAAAAACACAAATTTATGATATAAGCTATGAGTTATATAACTGTTAAACTTAACGTCCTAATAATTAATTGCTGAAACAAACTAAACTAAAGAAAGTCAATTTGAAACAGCATCTTATTGAAGGACTCTGCAAATATCTACATGTGGAATTGATAGTAATCTCCATATGTCCTTATCAATGTTGTTTAATTACATTTAAATTACAAATTATTATGGATGGATTTGTAAACTCTTTATAGGGGATTAGGATAAAAAGTTAAACTTGGGTGAGTAAACAATTTTTTACATTATACTTTGTCTTCCAGAATATATGTATGAGTTTAATATTTTTATCTTTAAAAGAAACAACAGTTTATGTATTGGTGTTTAAATCGATGTCCCTCATAAATAGTGTTGCACTTCTTGGGGTGTCCCATTGAAAATATTACATTGAACGTTTTTCACCTGTGATGTAGAATTATTATTAAAAATTAAACTGATAGGGAGGCTTTAACTGATTTTATTGACTATATCATAAAAATATGACCAAGAACCTTCAAAGATTATTAATATATATATAGATTTTTTTTTTTAAATCTTACTTTTATTTGGAGTCATGCGACATGATCTTTTAAAAAAATCCTGTTTTTAAAGTGATGAGTGAATCTTGCGGACCCCAGGAATGACTTTTCAAATCTTGAGCGTTTGGCTGATTAAGCCTCCAGGTCAGTGTGTAAACACTGGTCCAAACCTCTCAAACTCCACAAACTAACAACAACCTAAACTGAGCCTTTGGTACACATGTGGAGCACTGCATCACACTAACGAGTGAAAGCAGCTAAAGAGGTGGAAAATGAGACAGAGGTAGGGAAACTGAAAGCAAAATAAAGAAAAATGCTCCACTTTTAACATCTACCTACAACATATTCTCTATCAACTCCTGCTTTCAGTGAGCATTTTTTAAACATGTGTGATTATCAGTGAGCACATAACTCCCCTCTTCTTTCTCTGCATTCACTAAGCTTTCCTACCTCACCTTTTCTCTTCCTTCCTGAACATTCTCCCTCATAAACAACTCCCTCGTTTCTTTGCTACAAAGCAACACTAATTTTTTTGGTGGTTATTTTGATTTTTTTTCTAATGTGTATCTGCTAAATAAAAAGATAGGTGTGCCTACACAATTAGCACATTTGTCAATATGTGTTAGAGCTATAGCGAATGTGAATAACGACTAAAAATTCAATGTTGCAAACACAATCCGCCTCTAAACATCTCCATAGAGAATACACGCCTATGGAAATTCTCACTCACACACATACCTACGCAGCCTGAGGATGTGTGATGATAGAAACACCTGAAGATGAAAACTGCACCACTGAGTCATATGTACTGTGTATGTGCAAAGTGATGTGTGGAGATACTTTGATCCAGTGTGCAAAGACTACTCTGTTAAACAAACCACAGTATGGAGCAAAGCTGAGCGCATTAAGGTCAACCATTACTAATAATGTAGATGCACACGCACACACACACATTAGCATGTGAGGCTGTTACACTCCCTGTGGTGTTACACATTAATGTATAAATGAATGACGTTAAACTACAGTGTGGTGTAATCCCTTCCCTGTGTCTGTCAGTCCAGAATCAACACACTAATATACACAAGTTCTGCTGTCAGCTTCACAACTGTGTGCCAGTCCATCTCTCCGCCCATCAAACCACCCGTCCAATCAAAGTTCTTCACTGAGTCTCCCTCGTCTGCAGGCTCTTCTCCGGTGGACAGGCAGAATGGATGTAGCACTGGGATTAGCAGCTAACCGCTAGACTAAAAGACTGAGTCTCAGCTTTTCAAGGCTAAAGATAGGCTAGTCTAGCGTATGGCTAAGCTAACGCCAGGCTAATCAAGGCTAGGCTACCTACTGAAGAGTGAATGAAGCTGGTGCTGATGGCTGTAACACTGGCTGCTGCGTGGTGACTCAGTGCGATCCATCACAGTCTGAAACCAACCAGCCACGTCCACATCCAGCACCTCGTAACGTCGGATGAAACTGTGCTCCTGTAGGTTCGAGCATAGATGGTGAAAACAGGTTAGCTTTGATTGGTTGTTCTACTTCTGTCGCTCCACACAAGAACAACATAGAAACCTCATCAATCCCAGTAAATACTGAACATTTTAAGTTGCTGTGAAATATGCAAAGAACGAGTGTGACTGAAGTGAAAAAAAAAAAACAGCTGATGACATCCAGATTGTTTGCAAAGATAAGTCTTAAATTTTAAAGCCTTTAAGATCATGTATAAACTATATTAGACTCTTTGTATTGTAAAATAAACTAATACTTATTTACAGTAATGTGGGGCAAAGGGTTTACTGAAGTTAATTCTGAAGCATCTTTATCAATCAATACAAAAAGTGACTTACGAGAAGCTGGTGGTATTTTGGCCTTTTTCTGTGATCCTTTGTGAGGCTGAAAGTAAAACAAACACAGTTAAGCAAAAACATTTTTTATTTGAAAAACTCAAGTTTAAATTAAGTAGCACTGGACTTTCTAAAATACACCAATGATCAAACAGGCTCTCAGAATAACACACTTTTTTCTACGAGAGCAAACAAGCCTCTGAGCATGGAACAAGGGAACTACTTCAGTATGGAACAAATCTTTAGGCGGCTCTGTGAGAACTGCAGCCTATGATTTACAGAGAGACACTAACTCACCAGTCTTTAACGAAGGACTGGAAGTCGAGAGAGAAACCCATGCTGAGGGGCAGGAGAGGAGGATCCTCTTGCAGCACTTTGGTCAAAACCTCAAAGTCTGTCTTACAGTTCTTGTAGGGAAACTGTCCTGTAGCCAGCTCCACCTGCAACGACAGCATCCCACTCAGCATATGACAACAACCATATCTAGGTATTTCTTAAAGAGTAACTAAACCCAAAACCTTTTTTTCTGCTGAATACATATTTATTTGGGTATTAATTAGTGCTGTTGTTTGATCCTAGTCCAACTTCTATCATTTTATTAAAAGTATTTTAATTTTGCCAGCTATTACAATTGAATTTTGCTATTGGCTGGGACAGATTATTGTGACATCGCGCATCATCAACTTTCACTGTTGGTCCCGTCCCTCCTATAAAAGCTGAGAGGAGGGAGGAGGGTTTCCTCCAATCACAGCTCAACAATGCTCTCTCAGCAGCTAAACAGCGAGATCCAATGCTCCATGCTCCGCTGTGGTGATGTCTGTGACTCTGTACTTCTATAAAAAGCAGATTCTGCGCTAATCAGAGGGTTCATCAAGCTATGCGCAAATGTGAAGACACATTGTGCTTGTAGTTCTTGTCGCATGTGCGTCTTCCTGTGTGTGTAAGCGCCGTTCCAGCTCCTGCTCAGCCATGAACTGAGGCTGGAACGCCTGTAATAATGTCTGTAGTGCTGTGTGTGCTGCTCCACATGGGGATTGTGTATGGGATTGAAATAGTTAATCACAAATGTCAGGGCAGCGTTGTGACTGGGCGTGTCTTACTGCTTCAGAAGTAACGCCCATAATCAAGGCAGTATTTGAATTTCCCCCTAGTGGTAGGTCAGGAGAAAGCAGGGGTTTAGTGACACATGAAAGTACACAAAAGCCTTCTGGTCATCTCTGCGTCTTACCAGAGATATGCCGAGACTCCACACGTCTGCTCGTATATCATAGTCAGGTTTGGTGGGATCAGGAGGGTCTATCCTTTCAGGCTGTAAAAACACAAACAACAGAGTCTATAGTGAAAATGATTGTTTCTCTCAGAGTCAGAAATAGTGATGGAACGTTCATGACATTAAAACGAGAGTTAGGAATTTAACTACGGTTCTATGCATCCTAAATGATCGCCAGAGGCGGTGCTTAAAGCACTAAATGTTCCCTTCGCGCATGCACAGTTTGAGTATGCATACCAACAATGTCACCTGTGACCCCTGGGTGACCCAAGAAAGGTTAGTTTCTTAAAGGATCTTCACATGGGCACATGAGGATTCGGAGTGACATAACACTCTGACGGTTCTATTTCATCCCTGCTGACCGCCAGAGGCGGTGGTTAAAGCACTGAACGACTTATACCAGCGTAGTCACAAGGATTCCAAGACACCAACCTTACTGAGAAGCCTCCGAAGAATAAAATTGAAGGACCATGCCCAGTGGATGAAGAGTAGCAACATCCACATTGCAGAATCTGGAGAATGTGCATGGCGCCATACATAAGGCAGCAGCACATATTTCCTCCAGGGGCACTCCCTTAAAAACAGCCCAAGATGTAGACACACTCCTGGTAGAATGACAACACACACCCGATTATATATATATAGGGCAGCTTGACACCTGATACGAATGATGAATAGTATCTATGATCAAGTGAGAAAAGCACTGCTTGGAGAGAGCAGAGCCTTTGTTGGGACCCAAATAAAAAACAAAAAGTTGTGCAGACGTATGAGTTGCTGCAGTGCTTTCAATATAAAATCTCAGAGCCCTGATACATATTGTGCAAGCCTCATAGGCTGATTAGAATGTGAATTGAACAGCACCTTGGGAATAAAAGCGAGTTTCGGCCATAACGTGACACCTGTACCATCTCGTTGCCACTTCAGACATGATGGGCTGACCGATAACGCATGCAACTCACCGACACATTTTGTCAAGATGGAGGTGAGAAAAAACGCAGTTTTACAAGACACCCACTGTGGCTCCACCCTTGCCAGGGGCTCAACGGGAGGCTGACACAAGCCATTCAGCACTAAATGCAGGACCCATGCAGGGGCTCGTGGAGCTCTCTGTGGGTGAAGTCCCCAAGCCCCCTTGAGAAACAACGCCACAAGGTTGTGGCTCCCCACTGTGCCATTGTCAATCCTAGCATGTTGGTCTGATATTGCAGCCACATAGACTTTTAAGGTGGAAGGAGCCCGACACTTATCCAGGAGAGACGGCAGGAACTTCAGAACTGTGGGGACCAAGCAAAGCACCGGGTCCTCCCCATTGCTTTCAAACCACTTTCTCTTTGGGTGAGGGAATGAAATATTACAAATGAATTTGTTTGCTTTAACTCTATTATCTTATCTTTGTCTCTTTAATTTCCTGCAGGGATATAAACTTTCTTTTAATCCACCAGGTAAGGCAGGCATAGATTGTAACTGTATACACAGCGGTATTCTTGGCACCGGAGAAGAAAAAGGAAACAAACCTCGGGTGACACCGGAACTTATTACCTTTCTTGGGTCACCCAGGGGTCACAGCTGACATTGTTGGTATTTATACTAGAACTGCGCATGCGCAAAGGGAAGATTCAGTGCTTTAAGCACCGCCTCTGGCGGTCAGCAGGGATGAAATAGAACTCAATTATGTTGAGGAAACTCCTGCTTAAAATATTTTAAAAGTTTAAAATTGGAGTTATGCATGTAAAAAAAAAATTGCATTGTACTTTATTGGACATTAATCTAATAGCATAAACAAAAACTGAGCAAGTTTGAAAGATAAAAGCTTTTTCGTTGTACTCACAGCCATGTAGGCGGCACAGCCAGCGCTGCGAGTCTTGGCCTTGGAGTCCACGAGGCGTCCACTGATGCCGAAGTCACACAGTTTAATCTGACCTTTGTCATCCAGGAGGATGTTGGAGGGCTTCACGTCCCGGTGGATGACGCCATGCTTCTCTTTCAGGTATAACAAAGCTTTCACTATCTACATCAGAAACACACACACAGTTAAAGTGCTTCAATAGTAGTTATAGTGACTGAAAGCTGCCAGTTGTTACAAGACTTACTGCCACCGTCATCTTCCCAAGAATTCGCTCTGGGATGGGACCCTGGATTCTCTTCTTCAGCTTCTCAGCACACGTTCCCATCAGCTCCATGGCAATGAATACATCCGTCTGTAAAGAAAAACACTTAACTTTTACCAAACAACTTACGGATGATTCATTTACACTTGATATTAACAAAAGAAAAGATAATTGTGTTTTTTTGTCACACACATTGGTCACTATGGCTCCGTAGCACTGGATTATATAGGGGCAGTCGTGACTCTTCAACACAACGTCCAGGTCCATCAGTATCCTCTTGTTTTCATCCTTGTTGCCTGTACGACGCATTTGCTGGTGACACACGTGGAAGAAAAAAGAAAAAACAGACAATGTTGTGAGCGTAAGAACAAAAACAAGTCGTTAAACCTCCCACCGTGAGGTAGCTGACTGAAATTGTTGAATGTTTAACTGGCTACAACAAAGCAATCTCTGAAATTGAAAGACTGCAATTTGTGCTTATTACAGAGAAACTGGTTGCGCACATTCTATAATAATAAAAGGTTAAAAAAAAGAAAACCCAGGATGATGCCGCTGAAGCTAAAGTGAGACTGACGGTGTCTGAAAAACTTCTTTACAAGCAGAAATTGAGCCATTAGCATTAACAGGCTGTGAACAGTGTCATTGTACACATATTCCTCAATTGTAAAAGCAGATTGTGAATGATTTGTTGTTAAGTGGCAAAGATGACAATTTTGGAGTTACATGTGTTCAAATTACTCAACATATTTAGAGTCCTGAGCCACAAGTTATGAACCTCTACTGTACAGGATAAGGGAAATAAGCACAGTGGAGGTCAAACTGCAGTACATATGACATGAACAGACTGTTGTGGGTGCAGTAGGGTCTTACTTTGACAGCGATGACGTGGCCTGTCTTCTTGAATCGTACTTTAAAGACTTGTCCACAAGTTCCACTACCGATCTCGCCTTCACTGATCAGGTCTGTGACCTCTGCTGGATACCGCTGCAGATGCATGATGGGACCCAAAAAGTTCAAAACTGTTTGGATGTGTCATTAACCTTCTCCAACAATAGCCATGTCTGAGACTCATAATCTCCCTGCTTTGTCATTTGTGAGTAAGAAGCAAAGAATCATTAAGCTCATTATGTGCCAACTCTCCGGACTAATGACGAGAGGAAGGTTAAACAAACCAAATTATCTGAAGAGCAGCAATGAGTCACAATTTTCTCAAGCTTCAATCGAGCAGTGCTGTGTAGTAACTGCTCAACGAGGCCAGTCTTTATCCTCTGGACAACACACAAACCAGCCAGTTAAAGTTATCAGTGAAATTAGTAAAGACAAATTGGCCTTTTGGGAGTTTTACTTGAAGCAAAATAAAGAGCCAATTCCACATGACAACTCAGCATTTCACCAAGATCTGAACATACATTTGAAGACAGTGGAGTCCTGATTTTATCCAAAACAAACAAAAAACGATTTCAGGGATTACAATGGGTGATTAAAATGTTTTTTTTTGTCTGGTTAGAATTGACATTTGTGCTGGAGATTGATTTCTGTTAATTGTTGGAAAATGGAGGCATGTCAGGCCAAGGACGCATCAGCAATTGTGAATGTTTCCCAAAAGCATAAATTTCCTAAACCAGCTTTACTATCTTCCTTTCCAACCATACTGACATGTTCACTGTATTTCTATTTTCTATACTATGGTAACCAATACAATTAATTACGGAAGAGGCAAATTAACGATGGCTTAATCTGTATTTCCCTTTCTGTCAATGTTGCTTTTATAAGGGCCAGAGGAAGATGACATATCTACTGTATTAGTGCTGGGAAAGTAAATGGATCAAAAAACAATGTGTCATGTTGTCTTACAGTACTTTGATACCTAGAGTATGAATCTTGGTTCCTTTCTCTAGGTGTGTTTTGACTTTGTTCTTGTACTCCAGTTTTAAGTATGTTAGGGTGCATTTAAACTGCCCTACTTTGTCTGCTTTAAATAAAACAAAATGTTGTTTACTCGATTAGTCTGCTTTACTTAGTAAGGTCTGAACGCATCCTCAAAATCAACAGTGGACTAAAGAGGTAGACATCAGTCCACCTGGAACTAGGGGGTCTTCAATTGAGCCACAGTTTGTGTTAAGTCTGACAAAAATCAAAAACTCAAAAGAACAATATTAGCAAGTGGTTTTCATTTTTGGTTTAGGCCAATCATTGAACAAGAATTCCTTCCTCTTCTTCTTCAGGCTGTTTTCCTTCATAACAAATCATTGATTAGAGCAACACCACCTAGTGGCCTGAATGAGCAGCTGTTGTACATGGCAGTGTGCTGCACTTTTAAAAGGGCAGTGTGAAAACCAACCAAAACCAGGTGTTTCTGCTTCCCTTACCCAGTCTAATCCTTTGACCTATCTAGCAGTGAAAACAAACTTGAGTTCAATGGAGTCTTAAAATGGACCCTGTAATAGATTGGTCAGTGGCCTGCTGTGGGTTTACCCAGCATTAAACCTTCATCTGATGTGCTGATCATTTTTAATGTCAAAACCGCAGAGCAATAGACATGTTAAAGGTAAAACCATAAATAAATGTAATGTGTAACAGACAGCTTTGCAACACAACACTGGTTTGTTTTTATTCATAAAGAATACACCAATCCACAATTATCAACTGCTTTTGTGAAAACTTGTCAAGGTTTCAACACTAATTGTTCACTGATGGCAACTGAATAATAAAAACAGACCAGATGTTTAGTGTCAAATTAAAAAGGCCTGGTTGATTTAGTCTCAGGGATTTCAAAATGGTCAGGACAAATGCAGTAAAACAAAAGCGTTTTAAACAAAGCAAAAGACTTACGTGCGTGTCCATATGTTTGTTTTGAAGAAATAAGATTTTATTTTTCCAATTACAATGGGTATGGTAAATGCACTGATGAAACTAGCTGGTTTCAGTTCCCCCAACAATGTCAATAATCACTACCTTAGTGTATCGCTCAAGCCAACACATACAATATGTGCACACTCAACTTTTCCATTTTTGCAGACATTAAGAGAAAAGCTACTTTCATTTACAATGAGATCTTGAGAGCACATCTTACCTGACCGTCGATTTTTAAATAACCAGTCTGTTTCATGATCTCCTGCAACTTCTGGTCAATCTCTGCACTGTAAGTGAGGAAAAACAACAACACACTGTGTTAAACCAACAGCCCAATATGGCAGAAACTACAGGAAATGGGTTTCAGTGTGAAAACACCAGATAAGCTTCTCCACTCTCCAGCCTGTGGGTCCATTATATTGCAGCATACACTCCATTTTCTGCACCACTAAGCTGTTGTATGAGTAAATAACGTGGCCAATTACTGAGACTTTTTCTCAGTCTGTATTTACACCTTCACACCTCCTCTGTACTCGTGAGTCTGTCCTCTTATGTAGGCTGGTGTAAAATCGGCTTTAAAATCAAACCCCAGTGCACAACTCATCACTGAAAAGCTGATCTCTGAGGATGTTTTCACTTTTGACAAAAAGTGTCTAGAAAAAATATTCTGTAGATAATGTAGTAAATGAGAAATGCCTGCGTGATTATGTCTCGGATGTGTGGTTGAGTCTACGTACTTTTCTAGACTCCGCTGTAGGCCGTATGGAGGCGTGGGCAGGGTGAGCATGTGCCGTGGACGGCTGGGGTAGGGATGGTGCTGAGGCGAGCTCTCTGAAGATGATGACCGGCTTCCTCCATCATTAGCCAGGGGCAGCTGGAGGGCTAGGATGGAGGGAGGGACACGACTCATTAGACACAGATTAAAGAGTCAGAGGTGTTTTTAAGACATGAGAATTGCTACTGAAATATTTATTGATAGTTTGTAGATTATTGTAGTGTTTAAGAACTTGAACTGGCTGAGATCACAAGCGTTCCTCCTTTAAAGCTGAATTTAACCATGACGTTTAAAGAAGAATTGGTATAGAAAAACAGTACAACAAGTATATTTCTGACTAACTCAAATTATTTTCGTCATACTTTATTTTCATGATGTCTTGCCATTTGTTCTTCTATTTGTTGTGCAAATGAGCATTAAAATAGGTCAAATCAGATATAGTAACGGTCTACATGAAGACAGAACATGCAATGATATGTTAATCATGACCCAGCAGCTCTGTAACAACAGAAGAAATGTTTGCAGAGAAATACAAGAAATTTTCAGGAGAACAACTTAAAACGTTGTTAGTATGTGTCATGCAAACCAGCGATGAGACAGAAAGTCAAAGGCTTTGATGACTTCCTGAAGCATGAACGTTGTCATTGAGGGCTTGACTACTGTTATGTTTTAAAGCATTTAAAAGACTATGCAGATGTTACTTGACTATCACTAAAGCTGATGTTATTTCTGTAGTGTGAAGGCAGCTCCTCTGGAAGTGCTGGTGGTTGTTTGGATCCATGAGTCACCTGGAAAGACCTGCAATGGGGGAATCAGTAAGATGGGGAAAGGTGGGGGTTAGTGAGAGAGGACGGAAGACTCGCGCAGCCATTGGCACAGATGGCCCATCTATAGTTGGACAGGTTACAGAAGGATGGATAAAGAGTTAGACAAAGCAAGGAGAAGAAAAAAAAACAAGAGGTATATACACAAATCCTGAGACCTGCAGGTCCTGCTTCACCACGTCCTGCATACACACACACAAACACTGTGCTGCTGCAAAACTGATAGAATTGTCCACGGACACTTAAAACATCAAAGAGCCTGAAGTGGGAGAGACCGACAGAATGTGAAAAATGTGGCTAAAACTGCAGCGCAGAGATGAAACTGGATGTCAGACATACAGTCAGACTCACACAGTAAGGCAGGTTTTCAGTCAGTGCACAAAGAATAAAAAGACAGCGGCCAGTAAGGTCAGAGCATCCTGCAGGATGACCAGTGGGGATGCTGGATTAGAGACCGTGTCAAGGAAACGCCAACCCCAAACATCATGCTGTGCAGAAAAGCCTCATGCACTGAGAATCTCTGACTCCAGTAAAACAAATGTTAATCAGCCGACGTATGTCAACACACACTGTGAACCTCGACACATACCAACACTGCCCTGCCACTGGCACACACACACAGACAGACAGACAGGGGAGACGGGATGGAAAGATAGAGGGACGGTGTGAATTTAGAGGGAGATGGTGTAAGGTGGGATAAAATATCAGCAGAAGACAAATAACCACTGATGCTCTCCTATTAGTGGAGAAAACTTGAGTTTGAAATGATAGGAGTTTAGGTATACTGTATTCGTTGTTTTATGGCGTTATTTTTCTTCTACTTCATGCTGTATAGCCTCCACTGTCCTCAGTATTCTAAGGCTTTATAACCAATGAAATCATTTAAACAGAAAACGTAAATATTATATAATAATCTAAATTAGTAAAAGTATTCAGACTACATATAATCCACAAGATTCATTTTGTTTCTTCACAAAAAAATGTACGAGTCGGTCGGTGGAGTCATGTTTATCTCACAGTGATTGGAGCATTGTGTTTTTGATTCACAGAATACCTTTACACGCTTCTTATTAATTTAACAATATCCAAACAGTCTGTGAATCAAAATTAAGAACAAAAAAACCCTAAAATAAACTGTTTAAAGAGTTTCACCCTTAATGTTAAGGAAACTTGATAGGTCTCGAGTCTGGTTGACCTTTAGCACATTTAATTTTTCATCGGTTGTGATTTTTGTCCAATTCCTTCTGTCAATTTAAAGTCTAACTATTACATAAGGTACTTGTTATGTCAAACAATGCTTAGTACATAATTTAAAGTATTTTTAGTAGCCTTAATGTGTCCCACATCCATTTGTTAAGTTGAATCCATTTGTCAATTTTAGTCCTTAACCAAGCCTGACACATTATCAGCTCTAACATACATTATAAGTAAGATGAAAATGAAGGTACATGTAAGAAACTAAGGGCTCTATTCTCCCATGCATGCAAGTCCAAAAAGCCACGCAGTGGCGCTGTTTTTGGCTGAGCGCTATCCTCTCCCTGTACTTAAGTCAGTCGCTGCGCGCCTTCATCCCAGTTACGCACTGTGGGTGGAGCTGCCTTAAAATGTAGGTGTTCCCATTCAAATCTGGCTTTACGCACATTCTCCGGTGTGCGTAAGTCCTTTTCCTCTTACGCGCTTCTAACCCTGGAATAAGTGCAGCGCCCTGATGAACTGGAACATTATATTACACTAGAAATATAGACATAGTTACATGTGAAGCCACACTGACTTGTGTGTCACGCAGCAGCAGCAGCAGCTGTGATCACTCAGCTGCTGCTGCGCGATTAATTAAAACTCTGACAAACACAGACTTCTGTCCACGTTGGTCTTTGTGATTCAACTATTTTCATACTATGTCCAACGTAAAGTCACAGTTTGATCCAGTACAGAGTGAAACAAGCTGTCATATGTGGATGAGGATGGACGAGAAACTGTTCCCACACATATTTTAATGAGGCTCAGCTCAGGTTGCTTTAAACTATTTATATTTAAAACTGCGTATTATGGAAGGAAATAGCTCTGTTTTACTGCAAACATCACTATGTATTAAAGCAGTTATTTCCTCATATCTCTAGCGCATCTAACTGCTGCTCAGGTTTTCCTCTGACAGAGTTAACCAATATATATCATAATCTTTTCATAATGGAAGATGAAGCATGTGGAGGGTGGGGTTGTTAGGTGGGAGAGAGGTTGGGGAGGGTTCAGTGGCAGAGTGATGGATTGAATGATACCTGCACGCTGGGAAGGAGCTGGAGCAGGACTGAGCTGGATCACGATGACTAGACGGAGGAAAGAATACAGACACACTCGCATTATTGCACCGCTTCACACTCGCACTACATTAAAGCAAAAAATGAACACAAAATTGATTTTACGCTTTCAGAAAACAATTCTTCTTCTTACACTTTGTGAAAAGGCACAAGACCGAGGTCTGCTGGGAAATTACAAAGCTGCCATTATATTTATTTCTTATTACATCCAATTAGAACTACATCAGCTGTGCAGCACACTGCATCTAGACACTAATAATCCTCGGTGCTCTTGCTCCACGCCCATTCAGCCCTAAAGAAATAAAAAGGTCAACTAATTTCTGACAACACTCAGCAGGGCGGATTTTAACAAGCGTTACAGGAGTAAACATTCCTCTGGGACAGAATTCAGCGGCAGATGGGCAAACATCTGGTGCTTTAATGAGAACGGTAAGAAAGAGTCTACACAGTGTAGCAGATACATCCACATGAGGTGCGATTAAAAGGATCATTCTTTGATTAAATTCCTTTTTATTAATAAATCAAATCTGAGACAATACCTGCAACAAAATAGATTAATAACATAATAACAGTATGTAAAAAAAAAACAAAAAGTACATCATAGAGCGAGACCCCGGCCCGGGGGGCCTGTGTTTGTTTAATGAGTCGAAACTTGATTTGGGTTGGCTCAAGAAATGGTCAATCATTTCAGAAAAAAAATTACTTAGTTAATTAATATTCAAGAGAACAGTTATTCTGGAAGACAAGAAAGAACACAGTTCATCATGAGGATAAAATACCTGAATGAAAGAGCTGCAGGGACCTAAAACCTGTGTGTGTGTGTGTGTGTGTGTGTGTGTGTGTATATATATGTATATATAAATAAATGAAGGATCTGTGGTAAAAGTGGAGTATCAGTTTTAGGAGTTCACCACAAGTAACGATTAGAGTTGCAGACTAAAAGTAACTCTTTAATTCAAATTAAATGTTACAAGTGGAACTCAACCAATGCAAAAACACAAAGCTGACAACACCCACTGGGCACCTTCCCTTTCCAGCACTAAAACACTCTGGTGCAGAACCCTGACTGAAGATTACAAGGACCAGTCATGTTGTTCTGAAGTAAGGACATCCTATATCCCCTCTCTGCCATCCTACTTACTTTATCGTTCACAACAACAATGCACATTATTATTGGACAACTTAGTGTAAAGCTTTAAACTTCTCTAAAATATTAAAGCAGTCTCAGAATTTCCATAAAACATGCTCAACCTTCAAACAGAAACAAGCCACAAGCCATGGTGGTTAACAGAAATGACTAGGGGCTTCATGTACAAAAGGTACGTAAGCCCAAAATTGTGTACACATCAAAATCCGGATTTATCAAAACTGGAGTGAGCGTGGAAATGTGCTGATGTCCCGAGGTGGCGTACACACGTTTCTACAGCTATTGATGCTTTAAATTCTAAGGATTTATGAGGCACACGACCCAAATCATATAATACATTCACACGTGAACCTTTTGAGCTGCTGTTAACCTGCATCATTTACACCTTTGTTGTGAGTTAATGTTTATTTTAGAATTGTTTTCTACAATTATTTGAGTCTTGATTAATTGACCCAATGAAAACCTTATTTTCACCCTGAAGTCTAGATTATTAATACCTACTCGTGGTGTGTATTGCTTGGTATCTGGCGATACGATTTGTATCCCGATACATAGGTCACAATACGATACGATATATCCCGATATTGAAGTATAAATCACCTTATACTTATATATCGTATCGTATTGTGACCTGTGTGTGTGTGTGTGTGTATATATATATATATATATATATATATATATATATAAATAAAGGTAAAAAAAGTCGATATGGATGCATTTCAAATCGTTCATCCTTTGCCTTTAACTATGTAAAGTGATTTCATGTCTTTTTTTTAATAGTTCTTAGTTTTAAATAATCAGAAACCTCCACGTAACAAGGAGCCAGATTACACCCTGAGATCTAATTGCGGGAAACTTTGCAATGTTCTGAAAAAATTGGATTTATATGGCACCTTTCATAGACACATTGCATTATTCTTTCACTCCACACACACAGTGATGGTAAGCTACTATTGTAGCCACAGCTGCTCTGGGGTAGACTGACTGAAGCAAGGCTGCCATACTACGCCATCGGCCCAACACTCACTCACACACTACATTCATACTATGCAATGTAGGTGAAATGTCTTTCTTAGCTTCTGAGATCTGACAAGATTAGGCAATGACAGGCTGGTTTGGCCACTTTAACAAGGGGCAAAACTCTCAGAAAGGCAAACTCAGCAAAATCTATCAAGTCACTTCTTAAAACTTTGTTTGACCATAAGTCACGACTGACTGCTTTTTATCTCTTCGTCAGATCGTTTTACACTAAACTTGTAAATCAATCCAAGTGTTTTATAACGATACTTAATAAAGACAACATTTTGTTGTCAGCATTCAGTATTTTAACATCATCCACTTTTTAAGTGTATGGCGTAACAGTTAAAGAAGTGGGCTTGTAATGGGAGGGTCACTGGTTTTAATCCAACCTGGGTCATCACTGTGGGATGTTGAGCAAGTCCCTTAACCCTAACTACTGCCCGTGTTGTACTTCACTTTAGATCAAAACATCTGCTAAAGAAAAAAAAAAACGCTGTATTTAGGGTAGGGCTGGGCGATATATCGAATATACTCGATATATCGCAGCTTGTAGTCTGTGCGGTGTTGAAAATGACCATACCGTTAAACTCGCGGACTTTTTTTTTTTTGAAATGTCATCTTAATGACAACATGCACAAAAGGGCACTATTTGTTTTAAAATATTGTAGTGGCATTATGTACAAAAAGTGCACTTTAATTTTGTGTTTTGAAATGCCATGTGAGTTGCATCCTGCACTAATGTCTTGTTTTGAAACGTCTCTGTGACAATTTTGCACAGAACGTGCACTTTCTGTTGACAATTTTATGTTTGAGCCACTCACTGTTTAATAAATACAGTTATGTCAACTTTGACTTAGTTGTGATATCCCCTTTTTTGCATGAAAGTTTAAAATTGGCATATATTAATGCAGTATGATCAAGAATGTTTTAATGTAGACATATAGAATCATCATACTGGTCTGATTTTGTGCATCAAAGTGTTAATTCAAGGGTAATGCAAAATATCGAGATATATATCGTGTATCGTGACATGGCCTAAAAATATCGCGGTATTTATAAAAGGCCATATCGCCCAGCCCTAATTTAGGGGTGTCCTGATCCGATATTGATATCAGATATCGGTCCGATATCAGCCAGAAAATGAATATCGGATTTTATCTGACTGCATCTAAAATCTTTGATATCATAACTGATATATATATATACAGTATATATATATATATTATTAATTTTATTAAATTGTAAAATACTGTAGATAATATGTTGAAGGTTAAAATGTATGTAACCAAAAGATTAATAATAAATGGGTCAGTTTTTCTCATACCTGCTGTTGCTGACTATTGTTCTCTGTTTGAGTAACATCACTTGATCAAGCCTTTTCGGTCATTCCACACTACAAAATAAGTAATAAAAGTATGTATGATTTGTGCTGTTATCGTATCGGCTTGATATCGGCCACTACACAAGGCTGCATTAATGGTATCGGATCGGAAGTGAAAAAAAGTTGTATCGGGACATCCCTAGGTCTCCTAGATCTCCTTACATACCAAATTAAACCAGTCTATGAATGTGGTGTTGAAGTCCAACTCAGACAGTCTTAAGGTAAAACCCTCACTTAAACATATCCATAGAAACCAACTCCAACATGTCTTTGGATCTTCTTTAGACCCAGGCACGAACAACAACATGTCCAGGACTAGCTCCAACATGCAGCTCACACTCCCGACACACTGCCCTGTTAGAGGCTCACAAATGACCGTAAACACCAACTTAAGGTCAAAATAAACACGTCAAAAAACACATGAACACGCACATAACCCACGGGATGAGTGGCAAATCTCAGGTGTTTAAAATACAAAGTGAAATGTTCACACTGACGCTGGGCCTGACACTAATTTGACTAGTCCGAGTCACTTAGCTGGTTAGCTTAGCATGTTTAACGGAATGGTGTCGCGCTTCAACTGGTGACCAATGAAAGTGGTGACCCACTAAAGAGAAGCCGCTGATGAAAACGAAAGAAAAATGCTCCAACAAACGACCGCAAAAAGCCACTGTAGTCAAAATAAAGTAGAATATTTATTACTTCCCCCCAAAATGAACACAATTTAGTCAAACGTCACGTTATCAAAAAACATCTAAGGCTAGAGTCATAAACAAACAACTGAGAATATATTATGAATTAACACTGCGTTGTGCTGTATTTTCCCACATTACTGAGGATTATTGCGAGACATAAACAAAGTTATGTTTTTCTTTATATTAAACTTGAACTTAATTATGTTAATCTTATTATAAACATGATTCCAGGGGGAAATTGCTTATGATGAAGCCACAGGGAAAAAATAAATAAATAAATAAATAAAATAAAAACGTTAACAAAGACGAAAGAACGTTGAATAAGTGTATAATTAAGTAAAAGACTGTTAAAACTAGGGATCAGATACACACACATTACAGTAGTAGAAAAAAAATAAAGTAGGATAGATAAAACTAATACTACCATACAATGTGTGTATAGTAGTAGATGGGATTGCATTTTTTTTTTTTTTTTTTTTACACTTCACAGGAACTTGGGAGTTTTTCAGATAGTAAAACATTTATGATAAACAACCTTGACAAATAAAAATTGAATTGAATGCTGGAGCAATGGAATTCAGTGTAAATATACATCATACATCAAATACACAAGAATACATGATACACCAAAGAGTGAAAGGTATAGTTAAATTTAGATGCTGTCAATAAATAATAGTATTAATTAAAGTAAAAAGATCTGATAAATCCAATGAACGTATTTTCTTGCTTAAATAAATGCAATATGCTTCTGTGGCGCATTATTTTCCTGTCTTTTCAACGTTCACTGAACAAATCTGCGTCAGAAATCACTACTTAGAGAGAAGACCAATCGAAGTGGAACACCGGTATCAAAACAGGTTTCGGGACCTGGTAGTTTGACATCCAGTAACAGCGTTTCAGGGGTTGAATTTAACCGACTTGTTGAGGCTTTAAGCGCTGTCCACATGATAACACTGTGACCACAAGTGTAAAATACAAAAACTAGCTTTAGTCAGTGTTTGTTTATGTAGCTAGTGTAGTAGCAAGCCGCTAGCCTGCTAGCAGAGCGCTAGCTACAGCGGTGATCCGTCTCTGCCTTCCCCGCCTCTCTGAGCTCACCCTGGGATGTTCTAACCGCTATCGACACCCTTGGCCTTCCCAGGAAACACTCACTTGGCCTCGGACGTGACCGCTGCGGACTCATGTCTATGTTGACGTCGATTCTCCGGCGGGCTTCTTCATTTTCCTGCTTTAGTTTCTCCTCAATTCGCGACAGCCTCTGTTCAAGCGACGACATCTTGAAAAAAATGAGCACCATGTAGCTCACAGCCGAAGCTTTCCACTCCCCTCAGCGCACAACACACGCAGCACGTAACGGGACCACATGTGCTTCACATCTGTCCAGAGGCTAACAAAACACTAAAACAAATGTGTGTGTTCTTCAGTGCAGGTTCAGGTCAGCACCCGCTAAGAGGAGCTTTACTAGCCTGAAGGTCATTGGTTTGTGTTCAGATATTCATACTGATCTACAGCAAAGTCTGATGGTGTTTTAGGACTTCTCTGTGGCTGCAGGTGGATGGAAGACAGTGATGCTGTTTCTGAGAAAAATTCATTTTCAAATTCTCTATGAGCATAGTTTGCATGTTCTCAAGCATGTATAACACCTGTGTCAAACTCAAGGTTTGCGGGCCAAATCTGGCCCCTTGGAACACTGAATACAGCCCACAGCAGAAAGTAAAAAATGACAGAGAAAACATGAATCTTTGGTGGTTCTCAAGCTTTTATTTGGCTCAAATGCCTCCTGAAGGAATTTATTTCTATAGTCTGTATTATTTACGGTCATCTCTCGCCTAGTGTGGGACCAAGACTGACTCGTGTATTTTCATATAATGTTCTGCTCAAGATCATTATCATGATTATCATTTAAACAAAAATAAAAATACATAAAAACCAATATTTCTAATGCTTTCGTTTGTTAATTTTCCACTTTTTCAAGTACCCCCCTGTAGTGCATTGCGTACCCCCACTTGAGAAACACTGGTACATTACCAACTTATTCAGTTGTAATTCATTGGAACTTGACAATATTTCTATATACTATATCCAATGATGGCAGTCATTTTTTTTTATCACTAATTGTTGAAAGGACTCCATTTTTCCAAAAATAATGCAAGCTTCCTCAAAATTTGCCTAAATTTAGAAAAATTTGTCACAAAACCAAGAACATTTTAACTAAATATCCTACAGTGACCAACATCTGTCACTAATTATTGGAATATGAATTATACATTAAAGTGCAAACTAGGGCAAATTAATGTCAACATTGTTTAATCCACCTACAATCTGTGGCCCTCATGAGATTAAACTGCTCTGTATTTGGCCTCTGATCTAAAGTGAGTTTGTCGTAACGCTGTGTGAGTTTCCACCAGACCTTAATGAGGACCAGTTGGTTCAGTTCATGGAGTTTCCAGGTGGTGTCTAGTGTCTCTGTTGTCTCCTGGTGTTTGAAGGTCACTTTATAACATGTTCCCGTGCCGGTCCAAGTTTTTCATCTCTTCAGGATCCGTCTATGGCTATACTTATGGTACGACTTTTCTATAACAACTCATTTTACACCGATCATCATCTTTCCTTTGGATGACCATTAACATCGTTATCATGAGATGATGGTGAACTCATTCTGTGCTCATCGTAGTAGTTAATTGTAGTTTTCCTGGACACTTAAATATTCCAACTTCCGTTAGTCATTTTCAATGGCTGTCATTTTGCATTCTTGTAATTAGTCATGTCTACTTTCATTTCCTATTGTTATTACTTTGATACATTTTGTCTCATTACAAACAGCTGGCGTTCAAAATGATTTATAGCTCCTCTGATTGATTTCTCTCATCCAGAAACCGTAAACCTCCAGCAACAATAATCACACACAAAAAAGTTCACGTCATGTTTTCTTTATAAAATAACTAATCTCATATTGTCACATGGTTTTGTATTGTCGTACACAGTGGGTAAAATCCACACTTTCATACATACAGTTCCTCTTGTACTCGGAGTGTGTTTCACTAACGTTTATTCCTCTGTTGCCCTGGAAAGATATCGTTCATGTAGAAATGTATTGCCAGCGGAAAACCGATTCAAGGCTATGCTCTGTTGTCTGGTATTCACGGTGAAGTGTCTCATGAGCTTTGTTTTACTTAGAGCACTATCCAGGTTTTTACACAAACAAATCCTTTAAAAACAGGCGCAGTGAGTGGATTTTAACCAGTTGGTGGTTTACAATCCTAAAACAGATAAAAGGACTCTCACAGTTTACGGAATATTGCAGACATTCTCTTTACAATAATGAGAGCTTCTAGTCACAGAGATGGTTTAGTCTAACAGTTATTGATATTCAAAATCCAAACAGCTTCATGGTGGACGCCCTGTACGCTTCACAAATCAAAAACTAAAAATAATTTAAAACCTAAAAATCCAACTTTAAAAAACAGAGCAGAGTGTTCAGTTAATTTAATGGGACTAGCTTGTAAAATATAAAAGATAAAGGTTTAAGCGGTTGTCAAGGTCCTCAGCAGTGAGGTCAGACAGTGGTTCTCTCCCCTATATTTAAATAAGTTTACTGAGCGTCATATCAAAGGACGCGAGGAACCATATGAACATGGCAGTATCAGTGTCATCATTCAGAGGGCCAACAACATAAATGAAAACATTATTCTGTGGTAAGGCATTGGTTTAAGAGGCCACACAGTGACTCCAACAGTCAACAGGTCGACGTGGACAGCAGGAAGGATCCTCCTCCCACTGATGCACAGGGTGATGGGAGAGGCGCTTTAAAGGGTAATGTCTGCAAACAGCTGTGTAATGTATTACCTCCAGGACAAGGCCTCTTCTGTATCCTTTGTGATTTAATCTGGACACGAACATGTGCAGATGTTCGTCTGGATAATCAAACAGCACAGACTGTCATTATTTGTTCACAGTGTAAATAACAGCAGGTAGTGTCAGTCCTCTTGGGCTAAAACCTGCCGCAAAGCCTTCAAAAATCCAACGTCCTTCCAGACTTTGGGCTTTACCCGCTAGCAGAGGTCAGAGACGTAGTCGAAGTCCCGGAAGCTTTCCTGGTCTTTGCGGGAAAGCACACGGGGCTCGCGTGGAGGAGTGAGCGTCGGAAGCTCTGTGGTGAACTCTTCGTCAAAGTTGCTGACGTCCTCCTTGCTACCGATGGAGGGGATGAAAGGTGGTGGAACCTTCCTCTGCAGCAGAGCCTCCCAGTCCATGTTCTGCAGAGTGAAGGAGAAAAAGGACTGAGAACCACACTAGTGTTATAGTTCTACTGAGGCCCTCTGCAAGGAATCAGTATCAAAAAGAGAGGTTGCTTTCACAGAACAGCTTCTCCCTGTAAAGCGGAGTACACACAAAAAGAATCAGGCTGTTTTTGCCCCGATTTTCCCCCTTCCCGACCAAGCACGGCAAACGCCAGATTATTTTATGTTTATTAGATTATTCTACACTCGGGTCCTTTCTGTGTGGCGTTTTCTTATTCTTTTGGTTGATTGGAGTCTCTGAGGCTACGTTCACACTGCAAGCCTTAATGCTCAATTCCGATTTTTTTCTCAGATTCGATTTTTTGTCTGTTGACATTACCATTTAAAATGTGACCTGTATGAGATTCCAGTGTGAACGGTGACGTGGAACGGAATGCCGCCTATCGAGAAGCGAGCTGACCGAGAAACACAAAATGCTGTGAAAAAATTGCAATAAAACAAAAAACCTGGTAACAAGTTTTAGAATAAATGGGATCCTGAATTAATTTAAGTCCCTCCCTTCAGACATAGAATGAGTGTATCCTTATTCCCAGGATTACCAAATATAGTAGCAGTTAGCGATGATAAACTACTGCAGCTCCTTTGATGGTCAACTAGAGCTAGCAATAGAAAGAGGTAAATAATTATCTTGCTCTTTAAGACTCTTTTTGGAGCTCTGTGAACTGTGGTATTGCTTAGAGTTGTACAAACAGTCAAAATTACTGTTAAATCCACCGCTTTATGAACAATGATCATATGCAGAGTCTGCTTTTCCTTTGGATGTGCTGATGGGATCCAGTTTTTCACATCATTCAATGTGAACACAGACATGCTCAGGGACTGTTTTAACCCTCCATGCATTGTATAAAGAAACACTTACTCTAAAAAATGGCTGCTTCTTCACTTCCTCTGCATCCTTCTCACCAGAACCCAGTCTTCTCTCAGGGTTCCTCCTCAGCAGCTAAAGACAAACACATCCATATCACAACATTAGGCTAACATTAGGCTAACATGTGATTTCTAAGTGAGTGTGTTAAAGTTCTCAGCACTGTGTGTGACTAAAGGTTTGAACCAGCATTGTGCCATACGCAGTGTGTACGTGTTCTTACTCTTCTCATGATGCCAATCGCCTCAGTGGAGAGGAAGCGTGGGTAGCGCACTTCATCATTGACAATGCTGTCAAACACCTCTTCTTCGTCGTCCCCTGGGAATGGAGACTGCACACGCACACACAAACACACACACACAGAAAGTGAGTAGAAGTGGGACCATTTCAAACGTCTGAAACTGGAAAATTACAATAAACATATTTCATCACATGAACATGACAGACATGAAATACAGCTGGAGATTCACTTAGTGGTTTATACATTCCACATTTCTTGCATTTTTTTTAAAAATTTAATATCAACTATGGTAAAAATAAATAAATAAAATAAAAGGATTTTGAAATGGACAAGTTACGATTTTGTTTCTTTTTTTTTCTTCTTTCTTTTGTGACAGCATAATATTTAAAGAAAACGTTCTTCACTCTTTCTTTGGTCAAATGTAAATTTGGCAAAAAACAACAAGATGTGTTGGTGATTGATCCTCCAGATACACACAGATCCACTTTCAACATGAAATATCAAATTCATTATTTTCTAGTACCTACTGATCCTCATACTTTTCTGATCTAATATCTAGTTTTTTAAAAAATTATTATTATTTTATTTTTTTAATGAAAGATATCTGAAGCTTACAGTTTTACTAGTAAAAGCTTTGAGTTTCTGTAAAAAGGTTTAGGAAAGCCTGGATTTGAATGATACTAAAATAAAATGTTTCAACCAGCTTTGAAGCAGAAGAATCATGAATTCTACCAACATTTACTGCTTTTAATGGAGGGATTTCTTCTTTCTGCTACAGAGCAGGCCCTACATTTCTTAAAAACACCAAAATAAAAATGATCTCAGCTGATAACTAATACAATAAATAGTTATTTTGGTCCAAATGTGTCCCTACTTTCAATAAAAGACAGAAAAAGCCTCTGATGAGTAGCATATCAACCTGTGTTCATACAAAGTCAGACAATTTCTGTGGGTCAATCTGACAGATTTGAGTGTGTAGTTCTGTTCTCACCTCTCCCACTAACATTTCATATATGAGGACCCCCAGGCCCCACCAGTCCACTGCCCGGGTGTAAGAAGTGTCTGTTAGAACCTCTGGGGCCAAAAACTCTGGAGTCCCACAGAAGGTGCTGGTTCGGTCCCCATAGCCCATTCCTGCAGAAGGACACAGAACCAAAAACATGCTCATGTGCAGGATGATACTTGACAGTTTCCTTAGTTTTAACAACATTTATAATCTCATTCAACAATTATCTTGGTTCACACGTCCAAAATCATATTCCAAAAATACATTTTTCTGTCATTAGTACGTAACATTGATGAAGTTACCTTCTTTGCAAAGCCCAAAGTCTGCAATCTTCACATAACCATCTATATCTAGCAGCAAGTTGTCAAGCTTAAGGTCTCTGAAGGAAAGAAAAGATGTGAGTGAGAAACAGTTTTCTGTCCAGGTGATGTTGATTCTAGTTTCCTAGAACATGATCGTTTGAATTAATCTAGTTGCCTCAACTAAGCTATTAAACTGTATTTCTGTATTTTACCCACAGCTCAAACGTGAAGGGAAACCTAAACATCACTCACCTGTACACAATCTTGTGGTCATGAAGAAACTGAAGGCCGAGAACCACACAGGCCGCATAAAACCTGAGGAATGAACAAGATGATAAATACAGCTGACTAAAAAACACAAAACCAAGTCAATATTACATGCATGATAAGGAATTATTAATGATTTATTTTGAAACTTCTAATAGGTTCACATTCATCACTGATGAACTAAATTTAATTGGTGCTGCTAATGTTTCTGGTTACTCACACAGCTCTTGGTTCTGTGAACACATCCGTGTGAATGTGCATCATCAGGTCGCCTCCTGCTGTATACTCCATCACAAAACACACATGTTCAGGTGTCTGGAAGCAGGCGAACAGATTCACCAAGAAGGGATGGTGCGACATGTTCACAGTCTCAAAGATCCGCTTCTCACACATCAGACTGCAGGATAGAGATTAAAGCAGAAGCTGCAGTTAACGCTTAAAGGGTTTGGGCCACAGCTGAGGCGTAAACACAGGAATACTGATCTACTGTCATTGAACTCATTGAATTAGACCCATCAATAAAAACAAACCTTTCCACTTCATCACGAGCAACAATGTCTCCTTTCTTTAGAGCTTTGATAGCGTACATCGTGTTAGTCTTCTTGTACTCCGACAACAACACCTGGAGACCAAAAAATTCATGTTTACTTTAAATCAATAAACTGTATTAGACACCATACTAACTAATCCATTCATAATGACAAAACAGTTAGAAAAAACCCAGTTTACAACTGAAATTACAGTTTTATTTCTTTATTCAGGAAGGACTTCATTTATTTAAAAAAAGGAAAGACAGCAGCACCTGTTTTGTACTTAAGGCTGCTATCTAGTGGACTATTTGATTTGTGGAAGCTGTTCATCAGTCTTTTGAATACATTTTTAAAATAATTATATTTTTATATCTTCTGGCGATTTTGAGAATTGTACCTGATGAATACCTTGAGTTACAATAAATTAAACTGAAATTAACTCTAAAACTAAGCATTTTCAAAATCTGCTCTAAAAACTGACTGAATTTAAAAATTCAAAATGAAATAAGAGCTAAAATTAATGGAAAAATCCAAAACTATTATAACCCTGTCTCCATTATCCCCCTGTGGTCAATGATATTCTTAATTTATTAGATTTTGTTGTCCTTAAAAAACAGTTGGAAAAATAAATCCCTTTTGTGAGTGTGTACCTTTCCAAAGTGGCCCCTACCCAACACAGCAATAAGCCTGAAGTCTTGAAGGGACAGAGGACCAGTTTTCTGTCTGCTGCAAACAAACACAGACCTGGGTATTAAAGAAAGCTGACACCAAAAATACCAAACCTGAATACAGTAGTTTGTTTATAACATGATTGAAGTTGAGCTTGGAAACTTCTTCCAGCTGAACAAGGAAAACACCTTAAAATGAGAAAATATATGCCACGATTGGAACGACCGGATACCTTTAAAGTCCGTGTAAAGCAGAAATAAATTTGTGTTATGAGTTTGTTACACCACAGAAGCATGTGTCATTGACCACTGAGACAAATTTGAAAAATAAAAAAAATTGCCAAGTATATAAAATTAGGTCTGAAAATCATGGTTTGTTTTCGGCTAGGGGCCGAATTGCGCCCGCTGGAGGCCGCAGAGGTTTGGTGCGCTTAAGCAGCAGGGTCGGGTTTATGCTACATGGCTATGATTTCTGAACCGCCCATTAAATCCTGAACACAGAAATTTGAAACACAGTTTGTGAAGCCTAGCTCCACAATTACATTATAAATGGTTGAATGGCTTTTTATATGTTTTAAGGAATACAATTATGACCTATTTAATGTGTTTAGAAGAAAATGGCTGAATTTGTTTTACATGGACTTTAAGCTCATAAAACCAGTTGGAGTCACCAGTAGATGAATGGAGCACTTTCTTGAGTAATCACTGAGTCACAGTTTGTCAGACATGTAGACCTACATAAGCCTATATTTAAAGAGGTTTTTAATCACATCTGCAGCTTCTAAATTCCCCTCTCCTTCCAACAAGGCACTTTTTAGTCACAATGCAACACAAATTATTTGAGTTTTCTACATGTAAGGGAACAAAGTGTTCAGGGAAAGACAAAAAGCACCTAGAAATGTGTTTGAGCTGCATTTGCTGGTGAAAATGACACCTGATGATCACAGGCCAAGTCAGGTTCTTAACGCCGTGGCTGCAGGATTATATCATACATCTCTACTGACTTTATTCTACATCCTGCTAATGTATGTTATACCTTATTACTGGTACTTCCTGATTACAGACCCAACTTCCTGTGATTAAATCACACAGTTGAACTGATTAATAAAGCCTCAATATATTCTATACAATTCTGATCAACTGATAACTTTAACAACAACATCTTGCACTAGATGAATGCAAACGAGCGGGCTTTCTGTGATTCGTGTGTACCTGCCAACAGACGGGGTTCGAACAGGGGTCTCGGGGGTGTTGTCACGGGGAGAGAAAGGCTCAATGACTGGCGGTCGGTCCTTTTGAAGCACATGTAAGGAAAACCACACAAAGGGAAAAAACAGATAAAGACAAGTGAGGCTAGGAGACATAACATGGAAGACAAGACAGATGGTATGAAAGCGATTGAGACCCTTGAGTCAATTGGTTTTAATTCAAGTAATTGTGATTATCTAAAAATGCTGCTTATTTGTGTTGATCATATTTATTTGGAAGAGAAACATATCTTCATAAGGTGTCCACATTTAACTAAATGTGTAGTGATACCAATGTGTGAATGTTCGGATATTGTCTAAATGATTGTGCATCATTGCCTGGTTCTTTTCTCTCTTAGATTGAAGGTGAAGTGTTTTTCTATGGCCATCTAGAATGATATACACACACCTCCCCTATTTCCAAGGATTCCTCTCCCTCTGTCTGCCTCACTGGTGTGTGTGTGTCCGTGTCTCTCTTGTAATCGCCTTTTATTGGAGAGTCGCTGTCCAGACTCAACTTCTCCACTGAGATCTCTCTGAAAAATGCACACAAACGGATACACTGACACAGCAACACGATGATGGTGAAGGACAAACAGGTATAGGAAAACACAGGATTCTTTGCCACAGGAAGCATCTCATGTTTTGATTACACAAAAGGAGAAAATGGTAAAAATGCAGCTATGATTGTCACAAATGCATCATTGGGTGTTGCTGATGTATCATTTGTCTGCGCTGGTTGAGCCTCTTCTTCCTGTGGTGTAAATATCTTACCCAGAGTTGTGAGTCAGGCTGTGTGCATTGGGACTGTAGGTTCCAGAGTTGTTGACAGTAGGGATGGCGTTCCGTAGCAGTCGGACCCACGTTCCAATATCTACATTCATCTGCCGAGCCCGAAGGAATGCCTTACCTGCAAAGACACACATCCAATGAAACTCAAATGTCACGATGAAAAGGGAAGCTATAGATTATTTTTTTAAAAGGCAAAAAAAAAAAAAAAAAAAAAAAACTCATACTGGGGGGAAAAAACCTTCACCACTAGAGGGTGCTGTAGTACTTCTCATCAGTGGGTGTCTTATCTGGCAAGTAAATACAAAGAGAAACAGAAGACCCTTCATTCTCTGCCTCACCTTGCTGTTTAGAAAACACTTTTTTCTGCCTTTGGAGTCGAGGAACTCTCTCAATGACAGGGTTGAAGAAAATCACCTGCAAGAAATAAACCAATCAAACAATAGTGATACTCGGGTTGCATTTGGACTGATGTGAGTGACTTGAAAGCCTGTGAGCAGTGTAATCCAGCACAGGTAAGTAAGGAAAAGTTTATTTATATAACACCTTTCAAGAACAGAACCATCACAAAGTGTTAATACAAGAACAGAGAAAATGCAAAATACAGACAGATTAGACAAAGGCAAGTCTGAGCAGATAGGTCTTCAGCTGCTTTTTAAAAATGTCCACTGAGGGCAGGGCTCTCTGATCTGGGGGAAGACTGTTCCAAGTTCTAGGGGCCACAACCTCAAAGGCACAGTCACCTTTGGTTTTTGACCTTGTGCGAGGGACAACCAGCAGACCCTGGTCAGAGGACCTTATGGACCTGGTGGTACTATAAGGCCTTAGCAGCTCAGTGACATAAGCTGGAGCCTGACCATGCAAGGCTCTAAACACAATAATAAAAACTTTGTACTGGACATGAAAACTGACGGGGAGCCAGAGTAAAGACTAAAGAATAGGTGCAACTGACAGCATGTGGGAGTGAATACCTTTGCATATTTGTAGCACATAAGTGTAATTTATACAGTCACATGTGTCTACTCTTATCCCTTATCTTTACTATTCAGCTAGGTGTGTGTGTGTGTGTGTACCTCTGCCAACAGTAGGCCCTGAGGCTCCAGCTCAAGCTGAACTCTGTGTTTCTGGTTGTCCAGGAACTCCTCCAGTTTAAGGTACTTGAGAGCACACAGGGAGCGGTAGTCCTTCCAATAAACCGCTATCTCCATCTCGCGAGACTACAACACAATTATTAAGATTCTCAGAGGCTTCATACAGAGGAAATACTCGCATTCCTTCTGGTTGGCTGATTTGGTGAGTTCCTAGATAATGCTCACCCTTTCTAGCTCCACGGTGAAGGTCTGGTCCCAGGCCTGCTCTCCAACAGTCTTCCATGGTGTCTGACCCACCACCGTGTTGTCCAGCTTCAGCACGGCGCTCACCTCATCTACACACAAGCACAAGAGGTTAATGCTTTTGCCTGGATGAGCACATGTAGAAACCAACTTCCTACACAATACAGATCAAAGCTAAGTGCTGATTCAGGAGCGCTTATATTCCCCAAAGACCTGGACATGCAAGATCATTACAATGCTGTCTAGGTTTTTCAAGGCAATCAAGCAATTCCGTAAAAATTGCTGATGCCATTTAACTAAAGTGGTATGTAACTCCAGAGGTGTTAAGGTGCAGCTACACTATACTAAGAGTGACACAAGAGAGAATTTGTGAAAGTATCAGAGTTGAATTGTCTGTCAAATTATCTATTGGTCTAAATGTGGTATACATGCAGAAAGACTGGCCTTTGAAGCTTTCAGTCAGAAAACAACAAACAGAAAACAACTAAACGTGGCGAAGTATCCGTAACTCTTACAGGAAAGTTCATCCGTCTTGCTTGGCGTCTTCCCGCTGACGGAGCCGGTGCGTCCATACAGTCCTTTGCTGCCTCTCATGAAGGACCTTGTGTCTCCGGGGCTGTAACAGGGCAGCATGACCGCAGTGCCTTTATTTCGACCTGGGACCACCTCCAGTAAACCAACACAGCCAAGCACCTGCACCTGCAATGTACCTGAGGACGGACACAGGAGGAAGATAAGCACAAACTGTCTGTAAGAGAACATGAGGGCAGACGGGTGTTCAGATCTGTAAATCACAGGAAGGCTGCAGGCCTGGATGGAGTACTTGGAAAAGTACTTAAAGCCTGTGGCTTTGAGCTTGCTCCTGTATTCACAAATACATTAAAGTTGTCTGAGCCTGTTCAGCTGCAGACAAATCATCACTACAGAAGACAGTAAGAACAGCAGAAAAAATCATTGGCTGCTCTTCCATCACTTCAAGATATTGCAAACAACCGATACCACGGGAGAGCAAAAAACAGTCACAGACACTTCTCAACTCGGTCATCACATGTTCACCCTTCTGCCCTCAGGGAGGCGATACAGGACAATCAGATCACACACCACCAGACTCAACAGTTTCTTCCCAAAAGCCATTCACTCACTAAACGAATAAACACACACCATAGACACCAGCATCACTACTTATATAATTAGAAATTAAATACTGTCTCTTTCTGAACTTGTGTGTGTATATTTTATACCATGCACTTTTATACTGATTAACTTTTTGTACCTCACACTTTTATATTGATGAACCTTTTATTCTGACAGACTTTTACCATGCCTCATGTTGTTTTTTATGAAAACTGTGTCTGCATCTTTAAGTGTACTTGAATGTTGTGTGGGGGCATTTGCAATTTCGTTGTACTTTATACAATGACAATAAAAAGAATTCTGATTCTGAAACTAAGAAATGCAAAGTATGTATAACAGTGGGCCTGAATGGCCACTGGGGAATTGTCCAAAGAGTGTACACTGCCTTGCGCCTCAAGCTAATCTCCAGCTCCCATTGACTCTGATTGGATGGATTTATAACCATAGTACACAAATACACAAATAAATCCTTCCCATTACCACAGCCCAGACATGGTCCATTAGCAGCAAGTTCATTTATCCTGTGATTCCAAGGAAAAGTGCAAACCACTAATACAGTGGTTCCAAACCTTTTTTGGATCGTGACCCCATTTCGATATCGCACTTTTCTGACGACCCAGACATTTTTTTTTTGAACTAGTTTTTGATCACGTTATAAATACAGAATTGGTGACAAATTGCGGCAGCTCAGATATTTCTATTCTGCATTTTATTTGAACTTAAAAATAATATAATAAGAATAATTTCATAATAAATAACAATTATTTTAATTGGTAACTTTTTTTTTGTTAACTACTGGGCATTTCAGGTGACCCCAATTTAATTCCAGACGACCCCAAATTGGGTCACAACCCCAAGGTTTAAAAACTTTGCATGAACAGTTCAAACCTCATTAACTACATTTCCACAAAAATGAAAGATCTCAGCTTTTATTTTATTTATAATTTTATCCAAAAAATATTCAACATTGATCTTGGGTCCTACATTAAATAGTCTTAAAAAGAAATCCCTGCAGGTTTTTTTTTTTTTTAGCTCACCTGTCGTCACTGACCCACGTTTCAATTTCCTAATGACTGTGACATACTTGGCCATGTTTGTTTTGTTTAACGCACCTGTAAGAGGCGAGGGCTTGCTGAGGGTGCTGTACTGGTTGTGCAGGTACGGGGCACCGTGACGGGAACTGAAAGCTGGTGAGGAAGCCAGGACCAGCTCCTCTTTGATGATGCTGGCTTTAGGGTGATCCTCGGGCAGCTCCGTCAGACGCTGGTCTAAAGAGTCTCTGAGCAGGTCCAACCTCTGAGACGCCTCGCTCAGACGAGACTGTGCCTGCGTAGCATGGACACAAAGGAAAATTATTTCTACATCAATAACTTACTCTTTAGTGTCAATGACATTTAAATGTATTACAGATGCATAAGATATGCTGATATCCAATGTATGACTGGAATGAAAGCTTACATTATTAAAACCTGAGAACCTGAATTCTTAGAAGTGTTTAAATGACCTGAAGCGATGGGACACAACCTTCTTTTTTCCAGGAAGTCTTATTTGTTGTTTCTGGCTTGTGTCTCTGTACATAGTGTCCTTTTAAAACACTAGTGCAGTGCTTGTAAGAAGTATGTCTTGCTATAGAAAAGTGGGAGGTTAAGTAGCTTTTTCATATTTGGTTTACATGGGAGCTTTAATTCCTCTTTAATTCAGAATAAAAGATAAATCCTCTTTAAACTGACCTTGTAAACACTCAATTCCTAATGCATGTTTCATTCAGAATCACACGCACGCACGCGCACATACGAAAAGTGTAACAAAAAAATGTTTTAAAGGAATGTTACAATAAATCAGATCAGGATTATTGTATTGAACAAGATATAAACTCTTCAGCCTTGTAAGGAGAGAAACATAAATGTGTTAAGTAGCATTCATTTGTATCATGGGTAAAAAAAAATATATATATTTATTTTTAAATTTAACTATTAGACATCGATAATGATTGTGAGATTAGCAATAGTGAAAAGTGACTATGTAACTGACTTGGTAAGTTTTTTTTTCTTCCATGTTTATTATAAAAATGCACTTTATAGCATTTGACTGATGGAAACATCCATTATGGGATCATAATCCCATATCAAATATAAGCCAGGTTTAAAGGCTTAAAATCCATCCTCAAAAAACCAGATAAGACGCGATAGTTTGGATTTGTAAGGGGACTGGGGCTTGTCATGTTGCAGCTGATGCCGTGTATACTCTCAAATGTCATAATAAACGTAGACTGTGCAGTAAAGAAGCTGCTCACTGAAATGTTTTACATCCCAGGAGAATGCTTTGGAAAAGGGCTTTTCATTTTCTGAGTCAATGAGCTGTGATGAAATGTAATCCCATCAAGGCACCTGAGGGTGTGAGGATGCTGTAAAGAAAAACCTTTTATCTCAGCAAGAAGGTTTTTCTTTCAGTTTTGTAACAGAGCTAACCACGCCAAAGACGACTTCAGGCTTAAAGGATTTCAACAGAATAAAAATGATGTTTATGTCAGTAAAGGAAAACAAAAACAAATGTAAACTGCTCTGCATTGAAAGCAAGTGTCTCTCCGAACCTCAGACAGAGCCTTCTTATCCTGAACCTTGCTGGCTCCCAGGAGCCTTAGGACATTTTTGGCCCCTTCAGCGACCGCATGCTCCACCCTGTAGTGATGTCTGAGCTCCTCAATGCGTAGCTCCACCCCGCACAGGTCCTGGTTACCTGCAAGCAGTGATGGAGACAAAGTATTTGGATGTCAGGTTGTTTGGGATGTAGAGCGCATGTTGAAACTCTCTTGTTATGGCAGTGCTGTGTTTCATTGAGCTCCTGAGGGCAGACACTTTGATGCCTTAATGCAGGTTAGGCATTACACAAGAGAGTGAGAGAGAGTCAATATTAGTTGAGCCTGGAGGGACGTGAGCAGCCTGAGTGTATCCCGCAAAGGCAACATCCGCTAAAACTGCAGTTTCTAAAATCTATGTTGTGTAAAAGCACCACGTTTAAAAAAAACATCCTTTAATGTAAGTTTGTAGAGGTAAAGACGACAAACGTAGCACTGGTTACACATAAACGCTAACATATCCATCCCTCACGGGAAAATAAACATAGGGCCTCAAGAGATAAGATGGGAGATGAGCTGATAACGACAAAATAAAATTGAAATTTAGCATTTTACAGTTAAAATCGGATGAGTGAAGAGAGAGAGAGAGCTCAGAGTGACATTTATGACCAATGAGCTGCTTGTGACACAGCTCGAGATGAAAAAAATAGAGAGAAAGAAAAAGAGGCATGAGTGGGAGAGAGGAGCAACATAGACGATTGTATCTCCTAATAAGGAGCTCTGCCTGCAGCTCGGACCCTGTGAGATGACCCAGCCACCGGGTGTGGTGCCTGAAGGCTGTCTGCCTGTATATATCACACACTATCAGAGTTGTGCAGTTAAATTTTTTTTTAAAAAAATACATCAACGGTTATTTTGAGGAAAGTGTGAATTATTAGTTTGAACGAGGCCCACAGGACCAACATTACATCACATTAGAACCGTCATCTCTGTGATGAACAACAGTAACCTCCACTAAATAAGACTGGGTTTTAAATACCAATAAATCAAACGCCCAGGACAATAACTTGTGACAGGATGCTGCCAATTATCAGTCATCTCACACAAACAGTAGGAGCTGCTGTAAAATACAATCTACTGGGAATGAAGACTAGAGCATTTAAATTGGGATTCATGCAAAATAAGCACAGCAAATGCTTGATTAAGTAAATGTGGACAAGGGACACATTACTTGTTTCTTAAAATAAAACCTATGGCAAACTTTAACGCTCAAGTACTGTCCTTTACTTTAAAGTGTGGTACAGCATTGCACCACAGCCTGCAATCTGTACATTTGTTTTTCTTAGGACTGACTTATTACTGCAGGTTTCACAGACAGCAGAGGGAAAAAAAGCTTTTGGACTTGACATTTTTTTCTACAATTACAATTTTTGAAAGGAGTTTGAAGATGAATTATTAGAGGATCAATGATAAGTTAAAAAAAAGTAAAACAAATGTTCTGTGTATACATTTTTTTCTTCAGTTTTTAATTGAGACTTTGTCTATTGAACCAATCAAAAAGGCAAAGAACAAGAGCACTTAGAGAGCAAACCTCTGTCCAAAGACCAAGCCTCCTCTTTGCCATATACTGTATTGGCAGTTATCTGGATCATCATTCACACTTTAAAGAATTGGAAGAATGTTCTATCCCATATTCCATTTATATTTTCATTTTTTTTAAAGTTGCGATGAAATGTGCAATCTGGATCCCATCCAGCTGAAACTCATTGGGGTAATTGATGTACCAACCCAACATTCATTCATTTTCGGACCCGCTTTGTCCTCTTTCAGGGTTGCGAGGGTCAGCCGGTGCCCATCTCCGGCTCACAATGGGAGCAAGGTGACCAACCCGACATAACTGAGTCAAATTTATAAAGACAGCTCAATTACAAATCAATATGAGATTTAAAGATGTTGCCAGAGGGAGAAGGATTTTACGATTATTTAAACTGATTCAGAGTCAGCATATTGATCATATTTTAACGGAATCTTCATGGCTTATGCTCTTTCTTTGGTTAAAAGATGGTTGGTTTTGTCAAAATTTGTTCAGTAGTTTTGGCACAATCCTGTTAAGAGACAAACAAAAAAAATAATTAACCACCACTGAAAACATAGTGGAGGTAATAAATGAAGAACACGATTGGACTGAAATATAATAAAAACCTTTACTCAACTGAGTTGGAAGCTTGTAAGATATAGAAGCTATTGCAAACATAGAATTCATCTTCTGTCAAACTGTCAGCACCTGATGGCCTGTGGGGTAATGAAGTTACCTAATTCTCTGTTGAGATTGAAGGTCCTCCCCAAAAATGGCAGCAGCTCTGCTTTATTCTAATAGACTGTATAAAGAAACCAAGGATAGACTTTCTCCATAGATTTGTGATCAATGTTTTCCTTGACAGCCCATGCATGTTGACCTACTGTATTGTTATTAAAGCTGGGGTATGCAAGTTTTTTTTTTGTTTTATTTGGTAAAAAAATCCATAATCATCTTTATTATATTGTATTGCATATTGTAATCCAAAGTGTTCTGAGTGGACAGTGAATCTCTGCTCCTTCTCCTGGCTCTGTAAATGAGCTTTAGAAATACAGGAGCCTGATGCTGTTTTAAGCATTGCTATTGGATGCTCGAGCTGCTCGTCAAAAGTTGATGCGCGTTCTCGCTCAGAGTAGTGAAAGTCCCATGGCATTATATTCCAGCTGAAGTCTCGAATGCGGTTTTTGGCTCAGCAATTACACGGCAAAGCAAGAGTAAAAAGGAAGACCAAAGTGGAGAAGCAACAGAATAAAGGCACAAACGTGTTCAGGAGGAACGCTGCCCGCGGAGTGTGTGTGTGCAGCGAATTGCAAGCGATTCGCTTTTAGTCAGCGCAGTCCACCACGAGTCAGAGAGAGAGAAAGAGAACAAACAAAATTAATAGCTTATTAAAAATTATCGCAGGAAGAAAGAACAGACCCGATTCATCTGCAGTGTGGACGGAGTGTGTCTGCTCTGATCCACTGGGATCGGCTACTAGTGTTTGAGCAGCAGCTGTGACTCTGAGACTCTTTCTGTTCTCACAGCAGCGAGTGATACGTGCTTCGAGTCTCTAAAACACCAGAATGCTCTCCAATAGCACAAGATAAAGTTCCTACATTTGTCACTGGTCTTTATGGAGAAATCCATCGCAAAAAGATCCACAGTGTGCGCGTGCACGCAAGTTTCGTTCAGGAGGGGTGGGGGGAGTGCCTCATGATTCTACATACCCCAGCTTTCAAGCCTTTAAAATGTAAATGTTCACGGTACCATGAACAGGATCACAGATCCAGATAACGGCCAATATATGGCAAAAAGGAGATTTGGCGCTTGACAGAGGTTTGCTCTTGTTCACACTGCTGTCGTGCAGGATCATGAAAAATCCTAAAGAATTTCCACATGCCAAGTACAGATAGCATGTCCATAAAAGGACGTTAAATAAACCTTCCACAGAGATGCATACTTTAACATCCATTAGGTCCTCTGGTCGAATATGAGCTGAAAGGACAGAAACTTCCATCATTATTTAAAAAAATATAAAAATTTAAATCCACTCAGGTTGACAGTTTGATCCACTAAGAGGCCTGTGGAAGAGCTAGCCACCTGCCTATCAATGATCAATGAAGTAATTACGATCAAACGCAAACTGCCTCTCAGTTATATTGAGGTGGTTTGATGTGAGTGTTTGAAACTGGTCATCTGCTCTAACAAACCAGGTGGAACATCTCACAGCCTTTGTAAAGCTCCCACACACACACACACGCAAAAAAGTGTGTTTAAAGACAACGGTCTGCTTCATGTTTCTGAATGAGATGCAGGGTATCCAGGGTCTGCATTGATCCATTAATGCTAATGTGTGTCTGCTGTCTAGAGCTGCTGCCTGACGTGCTGAGAGAAAGAAAGCGGTACTGCAAGCAACAAACGCTCGAGAGAGGCGACACAACCGTGACAGAGGCAGATGACCACCATTATAAACCAAACTAGTGCTTAAAATGAAATAGAACTAATGTTAATGAGTGACACAATCTTCCTTTATTAGGGCCCTATAAAATCCATTGGTTTTTTTTCCAAATTACGTTTTTTTTTATTTTTCAATTAAGTTTTTTTTAGAAAAATAATTAGTTTTTAACTCCTGTGAGGAAACAAAATAAATAGTAATAAAAATTAAATATAAAACTAAACAAAAATGTATGTCAAAAATAAAAATGTAATTTAAGATACGATTAAAAGGTAGATATAAGTTGTACTGACATGGATTATTCTGACTAATCTTTTTAATTATTTATGTTATATAAAGATGTATAGAGCAGCATTAAAGGTGCAGTCAGTAACTTGGAGGAAAGTGAGGGCATAGCATTAAATTTGAACAAGTACAACTTTCAGATCCCTCCCCCTTCCTCTCCGCTGCTCTCCTGCCCTGCCTCCAAAATCCCTCCCCCAAGAGGAGGCTGGCATGAATATTGCTAAATGGCCAGTAAATCACACAACAAAATTGATAAAGGTGCGTTCACACCGAACGTGACTGAAGCGACTAGATTACATTAAAAACAATGTAAATGATGCAACCTCAAGATATCCAGACTATAGAATCCCTGGCATTGGTGGTCTCGTCCACAACAACAGAACAACTTTATCCACAGATCCTATGTATCACTGATGAGATGTTGATCAAACGCTCTGCACAGGTGAAACTGATCATGTTTTCACGGAGCACCCCAGCGTTTGACGAGAAACGAGAGGAGTTTCACACACACATTCTTCTAGATTCAGTCATTTGATGGATAACATTTTTTTTTTGTGAGGATTCTGTCTGAATGTGAGCCTTACACATCTGACACAAGCTGTTCCTCGCCTCTAATTTGTACTTGTAGGTGAAAAGCAGTGATTGTGAACTGGGCGTTACTTCAAAACCAGTTATGTACTTTTGTGTCTATTAGAAAAAACAAGACTACTCACCTTGTGAGTCATCGTTGTGCTCCGTGGCTTGAACAGCTTTGCGGATTTGCATGCGAATGATGTCAATTTTGGTTTTACTGTCCTGCAGCATCTGCTGAGCTGTCTGCAGCATCTTCTTATCCTGAATGAACAAAGAGACAAACAATGACACCCAGGACGAGAACATTCAGATATACGGTAAAAATATTCATAAATGTAAAAGATTTTGAAACTATCTTATAGATTCAGGTGAGAAATGAGGATTACACAGCTTTCTTTTTTGTCTGCATTTCAGAGCAGAAGGTGGATGTGTGAGGCCAAGGTCAAAAAAGACAAACAGATGCATAAAATGTGGGGAGGGGTTTCAATGAATAAAAGAGGGGGGTATGGACTCAGAGGGCAGCATGTGCTTAGAAATAATGAATCTGTCAGCAAATTTCAAGGTTACAATAATGAATACACACTGTCAGTTATCAGCCTCCAGAGAGAGCAACATAAAGAGTGTGTGTGTCATGTCTCTAACAAAATGTGTTGTTGATGTTCTTTTGATGATTTTGACCAGATATATTTGAAGTTAGCTGGTGTATTTTGTTACAGCCTTTGATCTTTGCAAGTTAAAAACAAACAAACAAAAAAAAATCCAGAGCAAAAACATTTATTAGCTTTCGAAGATGGAAAAAAAGGTGATAAAAAAAGACTACTAGAAGGCACTCAGAGAGCAAAAACTAAAAAATATCTTCTTTGTCAGATATTGGCAGTTACCTGGATTATTGATCCTGATCATGGTACAACAATCATTTGACCTTTAAAAGCTTATGAGAAAGTTCTAACACATGCTGTTTGCTCAAAATAAAGAATGGAAAGTGCAAAAGGATGTAATGTGTAAAATCACCAGCAGGAGGTGTTGTAGAACCAGCTCAAAGAGCTGAAGAAAGGGATTTACGCATTTTTCAAACTGATCCAGAATCAGCTTAGTGATTTGGATCATTCTGAAAATCTAATCACTTATAACTCTTGTCCCATTTTTGATACTTCTGTTTACAAATAAACCAAACCAAAGCAAATAAATAAATAAACACTGGCAAAAACATAACCTCAGGAGGTAATGACTGAATTAAAAAAAAAAAACATGAACACAAAATATCCAAATGTATTACATTCATTAACTAATAAAAATGTTCACACAGGATGAAATCCGATCAGAATCAGATTTGTTTTGGAAGCTACAGACTAGTTGATACATTATCTCATCAAAAAAAAATTTTGATGCGTGGAAGGTGGGACAAGCCGTTAAGTAAGGCAATTAAGTGGTGAGGAATTACAATGGCTCATGTGGTCTGGCACCAATTATAAATAAGAAAATAGAAGTAAGTATGCATCTGTATGTCAATAATGTCAAACCCTGGACCAGAAAGAAAAACAGATGAGGCTAAGTTATTAATAGTTCACTCGTGTTGGTTTTTTCCACTAATGGTACTACTGCTTTCATATCGGTATTTTATTATTATTGATAATACATCATTTTAAATGAAATTGGTTCAGAAAGAGCATTCCCACTGTAATGGTAGTTTAATTGTCTGAACAACAACTTGTCATATTGTTTATATGTTGTTATATAAAAGAAAATATAAATAAAATAAACCAATGACATGATAACATGGATCAAATGTGTTTGGATGATAAACACTGAATTTAAAAAAAAGAATCATTAAAAACGCATGCTTTATATTTTAGTCAACTGTAACTGACTTAGTCCATTTTAATGTAATTTTGTTGGCTTTATTTATTTATTTATTTTTAGTAATTTTAGTCAAAAGACCAACAAAAACAAAATCAAAAGTATGGTCTGAATTAACACTGAACCAGAGTCACAGCTACTACAACCAACAGATAAAAAACAAACAAACAAAAAACATTACTTTTCCACTTCATCGCTTTTTATGAACAATAGTGTTTTGATGCATTTAAAAAAGAATCTTTCTCCATTAAATAAAATTAAACAAGTAACTTGGAGGTATCAGGTTGCATCCACATAAATACACAATGTAACCTTTAGGACAGGGGTCACCAACACGGTGCCCACTGACACCAGGTAGCCCACATGGACCATGTGAGGGGCCCTCAGGAGCTTCCTTCACCAATGAGCTCCATCTAAAATCTGATTTACTTTCCAGGATTCAAACTCACTAAGATAAATATATATATATATATATATATATATATATATATATATATATATATATATATATGAGAGATATAGTTACTAATTAATAGAGTTTTTTTGCAGCACGAGATCAAGTTTTAGTATTAAATTATCATTATTATTAGTTATGCGATTAATTAAAAGTTGTTTGGTAGTAGCTAGTAGAATAGGAAGATGATAATTTGCTATGAAATGTAATGAAAATCAAACAATTGCATAGATTAGGAGAAATAGTGTTTCATTTTGAAACTGTAAAATGTCCTACCTTTTAAGTTACTGCTGGCATTCCTTATTAACTTTCCCTCTAATTTAAGTGAAATCATGAAAATCTAGTATTGTAATCAGTGCTTTTCTAACTGGTGGCCCTTCAGACTACTCAGTACCTATGAAGTAGCTCAGTTTCAGAAAAGGTGGTGAACCCTGCTTTAAGGCGTGTCTGCGTGTTATTAATCTCAGCCTAATACACACGGACATTAACATATTGATCCTGGACCATTTGTTTAGTTTTGTATCACATTATCAAAGGTCACCATAGTGTGTGTGTGTGTGTTTTACTTTGGTGGATCCGTTGGCATATATGGGAATCATATTCTCGACTCCCTGTTTGACTTTGAGCTCAATGTTGAGTTGTCTCTCGAGGGCAGCGATGCGTTCTTTGTGAGCCGATGTGTGGCTTTCTGCTCCAGGAGACTGAGGACACTCATCTGTGCAGGGAAGGCAAAGTTTGGATAAGACGGCGCACACAACGCCCTCGGCCTGAGTAAGCAACATTAGACAGAATCAAGATGGAGCTTCCTGTTGTGGACTTCCTGAGTTCCTCACCTTTATTCTCCTCTCCACCCTTCACCACAATGTGAGCGTCCAGCTCCTGCAGCTGGGCGTGAAGGTTTTCTAGCTTGCGGTTTGAAGAACGCAGCTGATTATCAACCTGTGACAAGAAGAGAGTCTTTATTGTGCGTATAAAACATAAAAATAACGTCTGTAGTAGTTTAAACACAGGGTTTGTGTATCAATAAGCCAATAATGAGTCATGAGGCAGACGTTTGATGTTCCACTTATGTTCTCTGCTGACCTGTCCTAGTTATTCCTCATTTCTGGATGCACTACATTTAGTTTGATCTCTCTCCTCAGATTGCATCAGCATGATGTCACTATTACAGTAAGTGAGCTCTTGTGATTGGCTCTGCCTGCTGTCTATCTCAATTACAGATAAGGTTGATAAGTACTGTATTCATTATTCATCCGATTGTGAATAACCTTGACACAAAAGCTTTTTTCACGCAAACACAAAATGTCATAAGTATAATGGAGTGGAATTATATTTATATATTTACTAAACACACCCTATGAATATAAAAGTGTGTTGACACAAGTGTAACACAAAACCACCTTCTATAAACTGAAGTTTGGTCGACCTACAAAGCTGATTGTGTTTGAGATACCAGGATGCACGTACAGAAACACACAGTGCTTTAGGAAGGCACATTGAATAACATCATGTGTATTCCTGCACTTTAGCACTACACTGGGTTTCCTTCATTCTGTCTATGACTGTAAGTAAACTGCAGGGTGCCAAAGAAAAGAAAAATTAATGACAATTTGAAAAGAAAAGAAAAATTAATGACAATTTGAAAAGAAAAGAATGATTATGTAATTAACAACCAACCCAGAACAACTCCCAAAGAGTTTAATGACAGGTTCTACCGGTAGTTCTCAGTTGTCTAATATACTTTCATGTTGATGATCTTTTAACACATTTCATTTCCGCATGTGATTTTCATTCATCCATCTTCGATGAATGAGTTTCTATTAAAAACAGTCTTTGTTCGTCTCTACGTCAGTTTCAACTTGCGTCACATTACCAACAAATCTCAACTGTTTCCCTAAAAAGTTTTTAATTCTGAACATCAGGCCTTTAATGATGATGGGTGCATGGCTATATCAAAGTGCTATTAAAGAAGAGTTCAATTGCAATCAACCACAGGGATTTAATTACCAACACAAAATGTATTCTGTGTAAAAGGAAATTGTTGATGGATGATGATTTTCATTATTGATTAATCACTAATTTAAATGATGATTTAAAATGGCCAGTCCTGTGGGGAAAGAGACAGTATTAAACCAAAAGAAAATAAAGGGTATTTTCCCCGTCTCCTTCAGAGTTTTTTCCCCTTGATTTGGATTTGTGACAAAAGCATTTGACTTCATATTTTAGTAATTTTGCTCGTCTCTCTTTAGATCACATTATGATTTTTTTCAGTGTATTATCTACAGCATGTAGAGGATCGAGTATAGTAAAATGACTGATGTTCTTTAACTGGCATTTATTAATGAACTTGTTTTTTTGGCAGAGTTATGATTGGGACTCACTTTTTCACACTTAATTGCAGCTGCAGAACATTAAAACGAAAACATGTTGATTAAATTTAATCTTTTAGACCATCTTTTATTATTTGGTAAATATACAAACCAGTCTTTGCATTTACCCATAGGCTAGTTTTATTCAGTCAAACTTATGACAAAATGTTTTACTCAAGGAAAATAACACTACATTTTAAATTTAATTCAATGAGGCAGATCTTTCAGAAAGTCAAAACTTCGAGGAAAAGGCATACAGGATGAAAACTGGACAAACCCACATTATTCATCTTATCCTGTTCCAGCTTCATCATGTGTATTCACCACCAGCCTTCATTTAGCTTGTTTCCTGCTAGTACAGTGACTTTCAAATTAAAGTAACACCATTACTTTGTCCTCCAAAACAGAACAACATAATTGCTAATTGGCATAAACCTTATTAAAGCTTCATCTTTCCTTCAGATAATTGAGAAATGAAGCCACAATGAAACCCACATGACATGCAGGCTTTTAAAAGGTCCAGGTTCTACCTGCTGTGCGTTCCGCTTGTCGGTGGTCGCCCTGCGTAGGTTGTCTGCGCCCTCCTTTATCTTCAGCTCCTTGCGAATCTCTCTGCGAATCCTTTCTCGCTGCTCGTCCAAAAGCTGTTGTACACTAGAGTCCGAGAAATCTGAATTCTGGTCCAGACCAAGCTGCTCCAGAACTGACAGCCCATCAGGGTCACTCTGGATGGAAGAGGACAAAGAGCAGGATATGTCTCAAGTTTCATGATAAATGATATATGTGTATAATATAAAATACATCAAGCCCACACTTCTCCTCAGCCAGAGTTACGTGAGTCATAGGAATTGCAGAGGAAGAGATGGTGAGGATGATTAGAGTAATGAAAGGAAGAAGGGGGCAGATGATAGTCATAGATGGGGGGTAGAGGAAAAGTTTGAACAGCTTTTTTCCCCCATTTGTTTTCTTCAAAGTTGTTGAAAAAAATACAGTTTCAAGTTGTTTTAACATATTTCAAAACAGTATAATTTAGTACTGTTAAATTAGGTTAATCCGTGTCACTCAGTGTTTAATTCCTAACCCATGAACGTCCTGATTTACACACATTGACAGTTCAGCATGACAACTTTATGATTTCAGAAACTATAATCTGATGTCATTTCAAGTAAAGCCAAAACCAATGAAATGAGGGCCGTCAATGCGACGGCCACAATCACAATAATGAAAACGAATCGAGGGAGGCTGTTGGTCCGCAAGAATCAAACGAGCACATAAATTAGTCAAACAAGCAAACACTTCACCTCAGAGCTGTCTTCATCATCCTCGTCGCCATGCCAACACATTGTCTATCCAGACACTTTGACCCAAAACAAGAAATTATCTTTAAAAGAAACCGATTGTTTGCTCTCTGAGCTCAATTGAACACCTAGTGACTCACTGAGCAAAATGAGCTAAGGGGAGAAAAACAATAAAAGAAGATAAAGAGAGGAAGAGTTAACGGAGGGAGGAGGGGAACGCCCCCCAGAGAGGATATCCGTCCCAACACTGAGCTGCTCAGGCCTTTCCTGTTTCCTCTGTGATTTCACTGTTGTCAGTGGAGAGCAACGAAAGGATCAGAACACTCCTCAAGCTTTAGTAAGACACAGTTGTATCTGTAGCATCAAGACCATCGGGTGCTCCTCACCTTTTAAAGTCAGAAATGAAGATAAAGGCTGGAGATACTTGTTTTGTTGTTCTGACGTGGTCTGTGATATGATCTTTTGGGTAGAAACAAAGAATTTTCAAAGAATTGGATCAAAGGCAGAGAAGAATGAGTAAACATTGAACTTTGGGGATTCCCTCTCTTATGGACAGGATACGTGACAACATCTCAACGTATACAACATGAGATTTAATTAGCAGCCTAATGCTAACTTAAGGCAACCTTCTCTAAACTTAGAATGTGTTCCAGTGATAGGCTTAGAGCAAACTCATTTTAGTTCAGGGGCCAAATATGGATAATTTGATCTGAAATGGGCCACAGAGGGGGTAAACAAAAATTTTAACAGCAATTGTGCTCTAGTTTTTAATATCAGTCCATGCCAGATCTTCACTTTAGAAATAATTGATTTGTAACCAACTGATACGTAATTTAGAAGAATTTTATGAAATTGTAAGAAATTTAAAAATTTGTGTTAAGTGCAGAGTTTTTTCCACAATTTGCAATTAAAAATGACTGCATTCTTGGAATCTAAATGAAGGAAAACAAATATTGTAGTTTCATTAAATGAGTGAATTTGAGATATCTACAACTTATTTATTTGGTAATTTACACAATAAGCAATTTTTACTGTCTTCTGCAGACCACATTGGATGCTATAAAGGGCCAGATTTGGCTGTGGGGCCTTGAGTTTGACATTTGTGCCTTACATTATCTTTTTGGGGGAAATTATAGGAAACTCTAGGGGATTGGGTTAGAAGTCATAACCTGTATCTGGAAACAGTCACAAAACCAGTAATACTGATACTTTGCGAGGGAGTTGATTATCATCAAATGTTTTTTGGTCATGTCTGACACAAATTTCATTGTTTTTATATTAAAAATAAATCTCTATAGTAAAAAATAATCAGCCAAGACCAGATGTGTAGTTTCTTTCAAGCATTAATGTGTGTAAAGTGAGCAGTAACACGGAGAAGCTGAGTTTTCCCTGGTTAAACATTATCACTGTATGTAATGTATGTATATTTCTTGATTAAAATACCAAGATATATAAAGATATTTAAGAACTATGTGTCCTACTGTGGTGTGCAGGTCCCTGGTTGATGAGGTGTGTGTTGCAACATTGCAGATGGAAGCAGCTCTCGCTGTTTTCTGTGGCGATAAAGCCGGCCCCTTCCTGCCTGTGGGTGGCTCTCTTTCCTTTTGTTGATGTTTGGAACCTTTGCTAGCAAAGCACATCCCAACTGGAGTTTTAAAAGACAATATTTCTTTCATTTGTTTGAAGTTTTCACAAACAAGTAAGAAAGACTGAATAAAAAAAATGTCAAAGAAATAATCTTTTGTTTACTTGGTGGTAACAAGCTCTGATGCCACTCCCATCCATTGCAACATGTTTACCCAATATCGGCTGACATGCATATGTACATAACACTAAGGAAACACTGGATGAGTCATTGCAGTTGGAGGTAAAGTATGTCTGGAGATACACTCTTAAGGCTCTGCCGTCGCAAGCTAAAGCTAGTAACAAAAATCCCCTTTATAAATATACAAAGGCTCTATACCCCTAATTTGACATAGCTTGTTAGTGAACTGGCTGAAATAGGGAGATTAAGCTGACTTTGTCTTTAGGAAAGCAATGATGGGCTAGTTTAATAGAATACAGCACAGAGTAATCAGACTGTGTGAGCTGCATAGAGGAGCCCAGAGCTGAACATGGGCAAAGTGCTGTCTGTGTGAGTGGTTAACTGTGAAGTGCTGAGTTCCTAAGTAACACTGAACAATAGTACTGGTACTACTCACACACAGGTCTCAGGTCTATTCTGTTGTGCATGCACATGGACGCTTCTCCATTTCCACTGAAACCTGACAACAGGTCACTTAGAAAAACAGGCCATAAGGCGCAGCTTCTGATTTGTTAAGCAAACCTTGGAGTTTGCATATAGTTCTCCATGGTTTTAAGATAAGATGGCTTTGTACCTGCCGTGAGTTGCAGGTTTGGTGTTAACCTAAACAAAAAAAAAAAAACTTAACTTTGAAAACTCTTTACTGTATCTGTGAAAAACATTAGAAGCAGGTATACAAACAGGTTGCCTGTACCACCAGGGATTGGACGGCTCATTTGCAAACCAGTTGATAACCGACCAAACAATGCTGATGAACAGCTGAACATTACAAAGTCAGAAATCTGCTACTGTTGCCTTGATAGTCTATAAAATAGCCATTATAGGAACCCATTCAAAATGGTAAAAACTTTAAGGGTACCTGTATATTAGTCACACACATGAAATGTATTACCAATAAACAAAATATGTGCACTTTTATTTCAATAATACACACAATTTTACACTTAAAATGTATGAATGGTGATGCAGTGATGTAATAGATTTAAACTTCCAAATTTGTCAACTACATTTGACCACAAGAATAGGAAAATCAACTTTTGTTAAATGAATGTGCTCGTGAGTCATTGAAGCAGCCACAGAGATGCATCAGAGTAATTGCTGACATGTCGAGGATCTGCGCACATGAGCTTCATAAAAGGACAGCCCTGTAGAGCTACACACACTGTGTCAAAAACACTCCAAGTCTTTCTTGCGTGGGAGAGGGTCAATTCTAAGTGAGAAAAATTGAAAGGAAAGTGCACGGCTCACAAGCACTAAAAGACTAATCTAATGTCAGTTCAATTTAGTCAAAATAGATTAAAAAAAAAGCCCAGAGGACCAAATCAGTTTCAGTTATTTTCATATTAAGAGGTTTAATGGAAAGGCGACACACACAAACTCCAATCTGAAGTCAAAAACAGTGTTTACTTGACACTGTTTTATGAGCGTGCAAAAGGAAACGAGTCAAAGAAACTGTGTGTGAATGGATCAAAGAAAACATCTGAAAGAATTATTGAGACGCCTTAGTAATGACAACAGCCAACTAGAGATGGGCAATATGGACCAAAAAAATGATCCCGATAATTTCTGGTATTCATCACAATAACAATCACGATAAATTAAAAACTATAAAACAATTCCCAACTTAAAGTGTCAACAGGTTCTTTACAAACACAAATACATTTGAATACATCAACACATTAATAATCAGTGCATGCAGATCATTCTATTAGTGTTATTGTACAAAACTCATTCATTTACTCACTTAAAATGAAATTATTTTCTAAAAAAAAAGCACATGAAAAGCACAAATAACTCCATCAGTGTTTTTACTGCTGCTGAATCTTGTTTCATTCATCTCATGAGTTACATAAAGTTATGGTAAATAAATAACTCTCTGACTTCCTATAATTAAACCAGATCAAGCTGATGATTTACTCATTCAGTATATTTTGGTGTAATAATCTCAATAGTTACATTAGTCTAATGGGACCAGCTTTGTCTGTGAACACGTGAAATATAATAAAAAAATATTGCGTTTCACAAGTTTGGACGGATGAATAGTGATTAATATTATGCTAACATTTATTTCACATAACGTGTGACAAGTTTAGCTTTTATCCTTCCGTACAAGTGTTAAATCTGACCATAAACAAATCAATGGCTCTCTGTGGCTTTAGGACAGTAAGACGTGTTCTTTTTATTTGGCCTATTCCTTATATGGAGTGGTAAGCGTTAGCTCTTAGCCCAGTCTGTGTGTCGGTGGGTTAGCGTAGCATAGTTAGCTTTAGTTGAGTTTCCAGTTCATAATTGTTGCTACAGGTTCATCTCTGTCCCCGTGTTTGTGGAACTTTGGGTGGACATGATGAAGGAACTTGGATTGGTTCACTTTGTTGAATGGTTGTCTGGTCTTAACAAAGTTGCGGACCATGATGTATCGCAGCTCGAGGTAGCCGTGACGAGCACCGCCGTCTGAGGGTGTGAGAGCTGGGGGCGGGAGGCGTGAGGCGTGGTGCACACCGCGGCCGTAGAGGCTTCGCTACGGAGCTCCCGTAAACAGCGTTCCGCTCCAGAGATTAAGTTGACAACATAAAGGGGCAGTTTTGGCATGTGGAACAAGGATTTTATGGGCTTTCTTGGCTAAATTGAGGGACAAATGGCCCGTGGCCCTTGCTAATTTCCGACATGGGAATTTATCGTTTATATCGTAGGATGACATTCTTACCGTCGGTGAGAATATTTTTGACAATAAATCATAAACGATAAAATATCGCACATTCCTACAGTCAACCTACCAGGGTGAGAGAGTAGAAATAAAAGGCGAAAAGAGAATGGGTGAGGGAGTGAAGCCATGATGTTGCCAAGTTTCATCATGATACAATCCATTAAGACAATGCTGGAAACTGATGTCAAAGTAAAAAACATTGTTGGCATGTTAGTCACTGTTTTTGTCTTGATTATATTTATACTTCATTGAAATAACAGTAAAAAAAAAAAACTAAATATGTATAATATAATATTGTGCACAGGTAAAAATTAGTAAATTGCTTCTGCTCGTGACCAAATTATTAATGTGAATAATTTGTAGAGGAAAAAATCTGATGCATCAAAATCAAATACCATTGTTAAGCCATAAATAATGCTGAGTGTTTAGTGTTTGAGAGTGCTGCTGTAGATGCTGTGTATCTAATCTAGACTAAGAAAAATAATCACATCAAAACAATGTGGAAATGCAACACAAAAAAGAAACATAAAATAGACATCAATTTTGAATCAGTTACCTGTGCACTGCATATATAGGTTTTTGTTTAAACTGAATGTTAAAACTTTAACAAACATGACTAATAGTATCATCCAAGTATCTAAAACATGTTAATCTACATTTCTGCAAGTGTTAGCTATTGATACCATTGGATCATCCTATTTGGATCGCACATGTATCCCTGTTTGCAAGCGTTACACTTCAAGCAAAAAAAAAAAATGGGATGGAAAAATAAGCTGTGCATTAGTACGCTGGTTGGAGGTTGATGGATGGAAATTAGCATCAGGCTTTATTTAGGATAGGACGATAAGGACGGAGGAGCACCGAGTCACAATATGTATGCTCACTCTTACTGACCTACCTTGGTGCCGGTAAGAAAAACTGTTAGCATTGTCTCGGGTGTTGGCATAAATGAGAATATTTAGTAAGTTTATCACCTTTTTAGAAGCCTGTTCAGAAATATAAACAAAAGTCTTTTGTGTCTCGAAGGATTTTCAGTGCAGCCTACATTTACCCTTTCAAACATCTGACTACTTGTTTAAGATCTGTTAGCCGTAGGCTAGCTTTGACATTACAAGACATTCTGTATTTCCTCTGTAGACAGTCTACAGTGGAAAAATCTAATCCACAAGGAGACATTGTTCAAGTGTTCGACTTCATGCTCCCCCTGGCTTTTTTTTGCGTCTGAATAGATCTTTTCTTTGACCTTTTTAATAACCAACGTAGCTAAAAAAAAAAAAAGGATTTAAATATCCGATGAGAGATTTGAGTATTAGCTGTAACAAGTTTTTGTGCAAAATTGAACATTCCTGTTCCTAGAGTCTAAAATAAATGTTTTCCCACACAAAAAAAGAGTTTAGCTATGAAGAGCTGCTCGTTTTTCACATTTTGTTCTCAGAACAGATACAATCTGGACAGGCTAAACACACATTTATTCTTCTAATCTATTTGGAAGCATCAATAAAACTATCTGCTATGTTTTTGAATGTGGGAGAAAGTCACAGTGTATGGAGAGAAATTTCACTGGACATGATTGAACATTTAGACAACATTGAAAAGAGATTAAAAATATTTAACACATATGAACAATAGGATTGTAACGATTACTCGTAAGGCAGTTAAAAATCGATTCATAGGTATCACGGTTGACATCGATACTTTAAAAATTGAATCGCAGTACTTTTTTTAAACAGCAGAGGGCTATATATTGTCCAGCAGTGTACGCGGCGGGCAGAATCTGCTACTACTTTCTTTTTGGCCGCCTTATACTCTTAAACATGTTCATAAATGATTCCTTACCCCTTTAGCACCGAAAGAATATCTGTAATATTACCGGAATATCTGTAAAAGTCACGTTTTTCTATTAGCTCTGTCTGCTAGCATAGCATCTCTTCTTCACTGCAAGAATCTGCATGCCAACCGACCACTGGGTTACCAGTGCCCTCTGCGGGTCCAAACAAATATCTGACATAAATCAGTTCAAGGACTGTTTTTTTTTTTTTTTTAAGTCCAATTGTTAAGGGACAAAATACATTTTCAGTTGCACTTTTAAAAAGAAAAAGAACTATTATGCAGTTTTGCATCGTTTACTATAGAACCAGAATTTAAATTAATAGGCTTCTTCTTCATTTGTATTAATTATTCCTTTATTTTATTTCATTCAAGATTTATTTTTAATTAAATTGCATTGTTTCGAATAGTTTATCAAGGGATTTTTTTGATCATGAAAAATAAATATGTACAGTCCCATTTTGTAAAATAAATCGTGAGAGAATCGTATCGTGAACCCATGAACAACAATGCACCTATTAAAAATCATACTCTCAGTCATAAGCAGTAGAAAGAAGGAAAGCTTTGAACTTTATTTTTGTCTCATTGGATGTTTGTTCTACTTCTTTGCAGCATAACAACTAAAATCAGCGTCACCATGTCTACTGTAAACTCTGGGCTCCACTATCTGACCTGTGTCCATATTTCTGAGAGACCTGCTGGGTTCATACCTGACTAACATCTCACTGATGTATTCTGGACCAAACCCATTCACAGGTTTATACACCAGCAGCAGAACTTTAAAGTCTATTCTGAAGCTGACTGGGAGGAGCCAGTGTAAAGACTTTAAAACTGGAGTAATCATGTGATCTGACCTATATATTCTGGTTAAGACCCAAGCTCCAGCATTCTGAACCAGCTGCAGCTGTTTAATGCTCTTTTGGGGGATTCCTATAAACATTACAATAGTCCAGCCGTTTATGCTGAAGTTTAACCTTGACTGTATGTTTTCATTGAAAGGCTCGGCAGACAGCATTACTTTGCTTAGCTACTGCAATGGACAGACTATGTATACATCACAAAAACATACAGAAACCCAAAACACTATAAATAATAATTATATAAATATAAAACCACAATAAACTAGTAGCTCAGTTGACTGCACTTGCTGTGCTCTTCCCCTGGGAACATCTTTAAGGTCCTGTTGTTCTAACAATTTCGTCTAAAATATTTTATTTTGCTAGCATTCTTCGTTATCTTTCTCTAAAAACATAGGAACACTAAAGCTAAACAAAAATGGTAAAGTGCCAATGTTTCCCTCATGGGGTCAAGATAGCCTCTAAGCAGAAAGGCTTTAAAAAAATAACATTTTGACGTTCAAAAAGGAAAGAGTGAGTCGGGCGGGAAGGATAGGAATAGGATTAGATAAGAGATGAGGGAGGAGTGGAGATAGATCGTGTTAAAGCAGCAGGTGGAAAAAGAAGGCGAGTTGATGAACCTACACTGGACTGCAACAGATGAAGAAAGGATAAAAGAGTATGTGAGTGCATGCAGAGAGGCTGGACTCCCAAGTGCACAGACATCAAAGAAGTAGGGTGACAGCGAACCATGCCAGAAAATGTTTGAAAAGAGAACGTATCAGTAAATTCCCATTCAAACCAGAAGTCTCTGCTGGGAGATGTGCGATAGCCCTGTGGCACAGCATGAATGTTTATGACAGTTGGGATCAGGTGTGGCAGATGCAGCGACCAGAGTAGCAGGTCCTAGTATTCATGCTGACATGACATGCTGTGACTAGTTCAGCTCACTAGCCGTAATTGTACAGGTGGTTGCAACACTTTAGTGACTCAAAAACATTTGACTAATTTATGGATGCAATAGCCACAAAAGGCACCTACTGACTGACAGTTCTGGTGCTTTTAAAGTGTTGGGTAATAATCAGCCACAAGCAAAAATATGCACCGTGTCCTGCTTGTTTTAAACGCTCCAAAGCTACTTTATACAGGTAAGATGTAACATAGGGAACAGCAGCGAGACACATCAAAGTGTCTAATGCTTAAATAAACTTCATCTCACATTGCTGTAAAGTTAAATATATGGAAAAACATGAATAAATGGATGACTGAATAAATGGGGACTACATTAAGAGTCTTTGAGTTTTTTTTTTTTTTTTGAAAAGCGCTGTAAAAAAACATGTATTATTATTATTATACAATTGACTTTGACCATGACAGAGGCTGACTGCTTTTGTTGTTAAGATCTTTGATTTATTTATTTTTTTTCCTGTTTCAGCCTCTAAAGTTTCTCCCTCACTCGTTTTGTTGTGTGGCAGACTACAAGGGCCACCAGAAAATCTACCTCTATCCAGGCTGGAGCTGGTCTGCAGCAAAAAAGGGGACCTTATTGTCCATCCAATGGTCAAGCTTGGTAGCAAAGTACAAGACTTTTCACAAAGTTCAGCTAAAGCTCTCTAAAGACAATGAATGAAATGGTGATCAGCGGTCAGAACCTGATTGAATCTGGAACACTTCATCCAATCAGAAACAAAAATACATTCATTCATATCTGACTGTCTTGTTCGTGTTCAGAGTCGCGACCCCGGGTTCACCCCAGGGCTTGAACCCAGGACCGCTACCTTGCTGATGGGTTTAACTTAGTTTACATCATCAGCTGGTGTCGAGTAATGGTGGTTGGCAGAGTAATAAAGCAGAAGCTGTTTTCTAATGAAATGAACCCATTACATCAGTTTCATGTTGAAATAAAAATAACTCTTTGGGTCCACCCCTATTTAATACTATTAAAAGCATTCAGTTTTATTAAATCGGGACGAGGGGCCATCTGTAGAATCATGTGCCCTAGAGCAGCAGACTACTTGACATAATGAAACACTGACACACTTAGAAATGAATACCGACAGGTTCACTAAATTAAATTGGAAATAATAATTGAATGACTACGGCGTAATAGAGTGTGAAAACAGAAATCTTATTTGGTGAAAACATATAATGCTGAAGCCAACACTTAATTAATTGTCTGTTATGAATCCACTCTCCATAAAGCTACCAAAAGTGTTCAATGTAAACATTAGAATTGAAAAAACACATCAAAAGCTCTATTTGAGCATAAATATAAAGTACTTCTGGGATTAGAAATTGTGCTGCAGTGCTCCAAGTATATGGGACAGTGTCAATAAAATCAAACGTGAACAAAGACAACAATGACCTCATCCCACTCCTGTTACCATGACAGCGCAGCCTCCAGGTAACGGCAACGCCTCTCCCAGCCCCCATTCAGCAGTCAGCAGGTGTAGCACTGGATGAGCACAGCTGACATACAAACAAGAAACAGAACTAAAGCCAGATGTAGAAAGGCTAGGTTAAGTAATCTGTGGTTTGAGAATTCAGAGAAAAAAGGAGTCATCTGAATCATGCATCAACTTAATTCAGTGTAAGTAATCAGGTGTATGTTTAAATGCTGGTTGTAAGAAACCATGACAGCCTAAGGCCAAAGTGTAGTGTTTAGATTGGTTGGACAGAATTCCCAGTTTGCCTCAGAGCAGCTCATCTGGGATGACTTTAGGCTCTGCTTCAGAGATCTACTGCTGTAATCAAGACATAGGAGGGTTTAAATGCAATTTCACTTAAAGTTTTTTTTTTTTTTTGGCAACAAATAAAAACCAAGACAAAAACAAAATTGCTGCTTTTCTCAGCTCCTTTCAGGAAAACAGTGTAGCCCTAAATAAACGGGTTGTAGGACATTTTACACAACCTTCGGAATCATCAACGCAGCACTCAATCACTTTTGACCATCATTCCTTTGCACTATAGACCAGGTTGCCAATAATAGCACTCAGCAATGATAAAGGGAGATGCATTATAACTCTTAAATATTGTCTTGTCAGACTTTAACAGATTTATTTCAGTGTGATTTAGCTGCAATATCGAGCTGCCATCATCCATCACTTCTCTAGGACTGAGCTTTGTTGCTGAGCTGGGGAAACACAATTAAGGCCAAATGTTATCAGGGCAACTTGATCTCCAGCCCATTGTTAGGTTTCTAATTGTTTATAAGGTTGCTCTAATAACTGCCGTAGTCTATTAATATCTTAAAAGTCACAACCCCGGATTGTGACGCACTAAAAATGAAAAATATCACTTGATCAAAGTCTGTCTGTACTGTAGGAAGAAATACAACAACTTTTTACCAGGAGTGCTGGCCACAAAGCCACACAAGTATTTAGATCATTCCACTGAGGGAAAAACATAAAGGCTTTAATTAATAATACGAAAGAAAACAAACTGAACTGCAGCATTACTCCCATAACTATATTCAGTCAAGATGTTGTGTTTAGACTACGTTTAGGATGATGATGATCCCAGACTGTTGTTGTTCCCAATAGAAGATTGCTCTTGAGGGACTGAGGAGAGACAGAAGGTAAAAAGCAGCTGGTGCATAGAAGAGGGGAGATTACAGGACAGGGTAGAGAAAAAAAATAAAAGGAGAGATAACAGAGGGGCAACAAAGTGGATCGCTTTACATTCAGGACTGACAAAACACACAATCATAAGGAAGAAGACTGGAAATGCTCTAGAGCAGTGGTTCTCAAACTGTTTTGGCTCAAGTACCCTCTTTCTCTTACTTTTTAATAAATGTATCCCCTAATGTTTGACTACTACATTTTGATGAGAATTCTGTGAAACAACAACTACAGAGCATAATGATGGAATGAATGATTTTAAAGAATCCCATTTTGTAAATAAGTGGAATGAAATAGTATTTAGTGCTTCCTAAATAGATTTCTAAAATTAAATTTTCGTCATTTACGGTCATTTCCCACTGATGTGGGACCAAGACTAATGTTTTGTGTTTTTGGTGTAATTTTGTTGTTGTTTGTTCTTTTTATTATTTATTGTTATTGAAATAATTCTATCTCAGTATTTTTGTACGTTTCTTTGTTATTGTTGTGATATTGTGTATTTTTCTCTCATTTAGTGTGTCTTTGTTGTCATTTTGTGTGTTTCTAGTAATAGTAAGTATTTTCCTCTTTTAGTGTGTGTGTTTTTTGGTGCCATTTTGTGAGTTGCTGGTAATACTACTGGTGTGATTGTCATTCTTAACTAAAAATAAACATTATAAATCCACATATTTCTTTCATTTGTTATTTGCTTTTCTCTCTCTGTCTCTCTCTCTCTCTAAAGTAGTGCCATCACGTACCCCCATTTGAGAAACACTGATCTACAGCAAAGAACTCAAAGTGCTGCCTGTGAAGCAAAGAGCATGAAAACAATCAAGTTTTTAATAGAAAGTTGTCTGAAGAACCACTATTGATTTTAATGTCAGCAACAATTTATATCAAATACTAAACAACAATTCACCAACATCACATGAATCATTTAGCCTTTTAGTTAAAATTTGGAACAAAGGCCAGGCTCTGACTGTTGAATGTGGCTTTTAGATATTAGTACACCCTTGATGTTGGACAGTGAACAGTGCCAAGTTCTTGCCATTAAGTTGTCCAACATAGCTTTGTGGAAAAACTGTTTACCAGCGGCCTGCCTGCTGTGAGGGAAATCACCACCAATGAATCTTCATAATGTGGTCGGCAAGGATGAGAACACTAGAACTCCAAGTAGGACTTAGTCCCACCGCAGACATTAAAATAATAAAATGCAGCAAACAAAGACCGTCTAATTATAGAGGATGTGTTGCTTTATTAATTGCATTACTGTAAAAACAAGAGAATAGTGCTGTAGATAACAAATAATTTTGTAATTGGTATTCTGACGATTTTTTAATCGATTAATCGGATAAATTACACTTTTGTATTTGTAAACAACTATATCAATAGTGTTACGAAATATGAAAGACCTCTTAAAATGAGCAAGCAATTGTCAGTTATTCCTCAAAATTTTATTAAAAATTATTTTTTTAAACTTCAACTTAGTAAACAAATGCCAGGTCAAAAATTTGTGTTTTTTGTTGCCATATTAGTGTGATTCTGGAGTCATTTCATGTATTTTTGTATCTTTTTAGTGTAGTTTTGTGCATTTCTGTTGTCGTTTTGTGTACTTTTTGTATAAATATTGTTTAGATTTTGTTTTATTTTACTCATTTAGTATATTTTTATTATAAATACCTTGTGTGGCGGGGATGTGTTTTGAGGGGTGTGTGTGTGTACATGTGAGTGTGAGATCTTAGCGCATTTGCCCTCTTGTTACTTAGGTCTGATCACTAATAACTCATAATGCAGGCTAAAATGCATTACCTTGTAGAGGATCCGGCTCTGAGTCCACGTGCAGAAGTGGCATTCACATGAGGATGTTTTCCTTTCCAAGTGCTACAGCACCATTAAAAAGTCCTGTTACAGTAGGCTAGATCCATCTTACAGTATCTACACTGGACTACGTTGTCCGCCTTGCAAAGTGTAAAATGGTCCCACACTTTAGACATTTTCTGTCTTTTTTGCACTCCACCGGTGTCCACGTCTTCTGCTATTGCCAGAGAAAATGATGCGCGTCAATTATTCCATCCGGATGAAACATGACGATGCCAGAGACCATGTACAACAAAGCGGCCATGATAAGGAGTTTGGTGACATTAATTAAACAAAGCCTTGAGGCAGAGAATTAGCCTCAAAGCTTTTTTGTAATAAAATTATTCGAGGAATCATTTCAGCTTTACAAGAGAACAATTTATTATACTTTACATCCCCTTTCCTCATTCCTCCTGTATGTATCATACTACAATGCTAATATATACTATAATAATCCCTGTTAGTGTTTTGTAAACACTAACGGTACCACAACCCAAAAGTTGTCCATTTGAATAAATTCACTTAATAAAGTTGAGATTATAACCACTACAAACACTAACTTACGATTTGTCTTCATAAGTATTTACTCGTCAACCCAATTCTCTCCAATTATTGACACAATTGAAACTGTCAGCCCTAACACAGCTCAGACAGTTAAACCTAACAGAGTAGCTGTTTATTTTGCGCAGCCTCTCTGAGCAGCAATCGAGATGCGATCGATAGATGTGGCCTTGGGGCAGCCATAATACGGAGAGGTCAGAGGTCAAGTTATATCAGATGCAGGATTACGGGTGTTGGCAACTCATTCCAGGAACCCCATGAGAGCCCAATGTGAGGAATTACAGCTGTTGCAACATTTTCAAAGGCTATTAGATGGAACAGAAGTGTGGTTGTAGCACATTAGTTATGGAAAAAAAAGGACTAAACTGCACCTGTGATGAAAAACAAACGCCAGCCCTCAAGCATGTGTTTTGGCTGATTGACCGTCCATGCTCCATGAACCTCCAGTTCACTCCTGCTTTTTCCAGCCCTCCCACGGAAAGTGAGCATGGTTCTGTGACATGAGGCGATGGGTGATGTCATGCAGCATGTGAGCTCAGTGTTGTGGGCGTCTATCGTAAGCCGAAATGTAGGAGTACATGGTTATGAGGACATGAGAATTGTTGGATGTTTGCACAGAAAAACCAAGGGCGAGATGTGAAAGGGAGAAAGAGAAATGAAAACTGGGCAAACTCTACAGAGTGAAGCTCCAGTTCCTAACAGCTGCTGTGGGTCTTAGCAACTATGAAAACACCAACACAGTTTAAAGACACACATGGGACCAACCATCACCGAAGGAAACAACCCAAAACACCATCCACCACACCCACTACCCTGTCCCACAGTTTTTTGGGGGTTATTCGGTCACTTATGTGCTACAGGAGGGATGAGGAAAATGAACTCCCAATGAACTGAATGTGATCTAGGCTGCTGGTGGTGGTGGCAGACAATACATCCTATTGTATTACTCTGGCCATGGAGCCTCATCATCAGCATAAAGCCTGGTGGCCCTCCCATTACGAACAACCCATGTGCCCAAACACCAAACAAAGCCTTACCTCATCTGTATGGCTTTTAGAAAGCAGCAAGAAACCAACCAGAGCAAAAAGTCTATGTCTGTCTAACTATGTATCAGTGTAGTAAAAATAAGGACAGTTTCCCCCCTTTTCTGACAAAATTTCAGCAAATGTGTTGGAAAATGCCTCGAGTATTCAAGGAAGTTGGTACTACTACTTTAAAGAATCCACAAACAATTATTGGGCAGTACGCAAAGAGCAGTCTGACAAGTTTATTCTTAAATCTATAAATTAGGGAACGAAATGAAAATATGATTATTTAAATGGTTAACTACAGAAAAAATGCTTGGAATTTAACTTCATCACAGTCACCCTTTGATCTAAAAATAGTAAAGATTGCCTCACACAATAACAATGAGGACACCACAGTTAAAGCACATCGGTTTGCCTGGTTAAAGAAATAATAATAATTAAAGAGGATGTTAGATCTGACAAGCCTGTCTCCAGTTACCTCACAGCTCTGTCTTACAGTGGATTATGTTTCTACATGGCTACAGAGCAATGCTGTGAAAAAAGCAAACTTTCTGTGCATAACTGTCCCCTTGCATCATGGCAAGGCTTATGGGAAGTACTTCAATGAATTCCCTGGGGTGTCTGACTATATGCGGTGTGAGTCCTTCAAATATCTGTATATGTGAGAACATGAGCATGTGTACTCTACTTTTTGTGAAAACGTGGACATTTCTTGCAGTATGTGTCTGATATTTTGATCAAGCATCATATGTTAAACAATTAAACAAAACAACTACCAACATGTGCTCCATGTACTGTACCCAAACCTGAGATGCTGGCCTTCAGTCTATTCTTGTGTATTCTTTAATGTTCCATAGGAAAAGTAACACATTTGACTCAAGTTTCTTGTGGTGCTGGTTTTCCTGTGGAACAAGCTAGCTTCATGCAGTAGGAAGGGTGTTGGGCTTTAGTAACTGTCTCAAATCTAGAATAATGGAAACTTGGAGGGGAATTCCACTCATTTCAAAGCCTTTTTAAAGGTCATTTGCGACTCCAGAGAAAGCTGGATGAAATCTAATAAATATCCTGAAGAGAGGTCACTTGAAAAAGTTTGAAGTCTGGTCTACATTGGTGTGCAAACCTCACTAGACTCATCTCCCCTCTCAGTTAACTCCTAATCTCTGCTTGTGCAGGCAAAACAACAGCATTTTTGGAATCTCTTCAAACTGTCCAGAAAATCTGAGGCAGTTACATGAGATGTGTGTTTGGGGTGCTGTTCAAGTAGCGCGCTTCTCAGGGAGGAAAAAGAAAAACACAACCAGGCTCATTGAAACGCAAAATATGATCATCTCACGCAATATCTACAAGTTTCACAATGCCACGCACTCTATATGACATTTGTTTTCCTTCCTATGTCTGTTCCATGCCAGAGTTCAGCTGTGTCTTCACACCCAAAAAAACAACTCAGACTTTCTAGGGAATCAAACCCTGGCACAGTTAAAGAAAGCTAAAGAGGGCAGGTGTGAATGTGCCCTAAAATATAATGGCATTTTGGGACACACATCGGGACGATATTGATAGTTAACGGGACAAGAGGATATATGAAACTGTGCTCAGAACAACAATATAGGTCGACATTTTTGGAAAAGGAAAAAGAGCAAAAAAAAATTGCAGTCTGAAAAATAACCACCCTTTTATTTGACTAACTCTGGGCATACTTGCATATATGACCTTTTCAACTCGAGTAAAAATAAAACAAACATAAATAAGACCAATTATTCCTATTTAAAGAGACAGACAACTAAAATTAAAACCAAATGACGTCATCATGACATTTCGGGAAAAAAAAATTCTTATCAGAGCATGAACTTTGAATACATCAAACTAGAACAGTCTACACAGCCCAGATTAAAGACAAGGATATGTTCTTTTTTAACAATATTAGCACGTCTTCATTTTCTCACAGCAATTGAGTCATTCGGACTTTGTTTTGAACAGACATGCTCCCTTAGGCAAAGGATGGAAATGCTTACATCATCACTTCCAATCAGTGCTCTACCTGCCAGACTGGTTTATGAAACTTGGACACTACATTTAGACAAAAGTCTTCAGTTTCATTTTTCATATCTGGGCTTTTGGCAGAAAGTAACACAAGTCCTCAACATCAAAGCACACAACATCAAACACTGGAACGAAACTTGATTTAAGGGGCATACCCACCAAAAAACACAGCATTCTCAACTTGAGCCACATGATTAAAGTCTAGCTTCCGGCTGTTTAAATACTGACAGATGCAAGGGTAATGACGTGCTCATGCTAAAACAGATGACACACTTATCCAATATGGAAACATTGAAAGAACAGCACACAAATACCATCAGTTCTCCATTTTTAAACTGCTTGGGTATACAAAATTGTCTACACCCATCTACAACTTGGGGCATAATGGCAGCTAGCCACTGTCACGGTTATTCTCCTCCTGACTGCTACAAGAACTTTCAAAGATATAAACCAGACGACACCTGTAGTATTACAGTATATATGACGTTTTGACAGAGTTTGCAACTAAATTTCACTATAGTTACCCTTTGACACATTTTCAGTCTGTGATAGGAGGGAAGATAAATACGAGAAAGGCAAACCAATAACTGCACAAGCATACAGGAAGAAAAAGAAAAATAGTCTTCAACTAATAAACTGCAGAAGATGCACTTGTTTAATTTAGCATTTGATTATTTTGTGTGAATTTCATTTTGTAAAGTGAAAACCTAACCTTTGGAAAATAAATCAGATTAGAAAGTTAGTTCTTTTTCTTTTCAAGTTTGTTAAACTACTCTTTCCATTAGTTTTAGTAAAACTTCTATTTACTGATCACCTCTTTGTTTCACAACCAAACACCACTATTGTGCCTGTGTGTAAATGACTGTACACACAAACATAAAGCAACAGGTAGTCTGAAAAACATTGCAGCAGAATACAGTGGAAGTCAGCACATGGATGAAAGGTGCTGCTTGAGCCCTGGGTAAAGCCAGAAAGTAGATCATCATCCATTATTAACAAAAGACAAACTATCTGATTCCAATCCCACTGAGTGGTTGGCGACAGCAGACGTCAGCAGAAAGGAAATTGAAAACAAATGTTAAAAAATCACCATCTTACCCTATAGATGCCTGCACAAGCCTAGAATTAGGCAGTAGGGCTGGGAGAAATCATCAATTCATAATCGAATCATAATCAAATCAAATTGTGAAGTGCATAAATGTCCACCGGGCAGTACAGGCTGTATTTGTATTACTATTCCTTTTTTAAATTGTTTTAGTGCCTTGTTATGTTGTCAATAGCTTACACAAATCATGCTGAATGCCTTGTTGCTGAAATAAAAATTGCAATTCTGAATAATTATATACACAATCAATATTGCCTTTATTCTAAATACTATCCTGGTCAGCAATGCTTTTAAGATGTCTTGATGTGCTGCACTTGGAACGCTTTAAAATGCCGACTTCCATGTCTACCTTGTCTAGTCAACCATCCATTGTGTAGTAGCAGAAACCTTTCCTTGCTAGTACAGACCCACCACACCTTGTTTTTCTGAGCTGCTTCTGTAGACATTGATTAAATGCAACACTTCTTCATTTATGTCATTGTCACAATTAGGAATGTCCCAATACAACTTTTTCATTTCCGATAGGATACCGATATTGCAGCCTTGCGTATCGGCGGATACCGATATTGATCCGATATCAGTATGATTCATACATACTTTTTTCCCCTCTCTTTTTTTTAATAAAAAACAATCATTGCTTATTTTGTAGTGTGGAATGTTAGAAAAGGCTTGGTCAAGTGATGTTACTCAAACAAAGAACAATAGTCAACAACAGTAGGTATGAGAAAAACTGACCCATTTATTATTAACTAATTAGTTACATAATATCTACAGTATTCTACAACTGAATAAAATAAATAAAAAAGGAATTGGGAAAAAAAAAAAAACCTGAAATCAGGCTAATATTAGACCAATATCGATATCGGACACCCCTAATCATAATTACTGTAAACGTCTATGTACTAAGGACATGTGTTTACACATAGGGTTGTCCTGATCCAATATTGAAATAGGTCCAATATTAGCTACAACAACAAAGTATCAGATTATATCGGTCTTTATCTAAAATCTCGGATATGAGCATTCCATTCCAGAGCTGGCTACAGCACTAATAAATGGGTCAATGTTTCTCATACCTACTGTTGCTGACTATTGTTCTTAGAGTAAAATCCCTTGTTAAAGCCTTTCTAACATTCCACACTATACAATAAGTAATCAAAGTATATATAATATGTGCTGATACAGCATCAAAATATTATTGGTATTGGCCAATATGTACGGCAACTAAGGTTGCAATATCTGTATCGTATCGGAAGCGAATATGTCTTATTGGGGCACCCCTATTCGCACATTTATTTTACATGCATGCATACAGAGATTAAGCCTGTTAAGCATGCAGTGCTTTGGATTTAACACTTGAGCAATACTTCTATCCCTCCAACAAACCAAACACTTTGTGTGTGTGTGTGTGTGTGTGTGTGTGTGTGTGTGTGTGTGTGTTTGGGGGGGGGGGGTTAAGATTGAAAAAGATTGCCATAAACTAACAGAAGTAAAAGAGAAACTAAAATGTGACTTTGACCAATAGGAAGCAAAAAAGGAATGAATGGGGAAACAACAGAATACATGTATAGATGCATTTGCAATGGCAAGAGTTGACATATTTGACGCAAATCAAATATTTGAGCCATTTTGAATGACAAAACATTTGAAAAAATATGACTAAAAAGAGCAGAAGTTATGGGGACATGTATCTTCCAAAGCATGCAGCTGCAGTAACTTACTTGGACCGAGTCGTTGGCCATGGCTGCAGCCCCTGTTGCTCTGTCAGAAAACGTGCTTTCTACTGTCTCTCTCAGATCCAACACTACAAAGCCGGTGATCCGCAGAGGCCTGGTTGGCTCTCTCTCTCCTAACTTTTCAATGAGAGCAGTTAATTGTCACAAAGGCGACCAGTCAGGGGGTAAATCCGCAATGGTGGCCACGCCTGGGCCAACCTTCACCGTGTCTCCGTGTGGTCACAATTGATCAAATAATAAAGGCTAACGTTTTGACTGACTTTAAAAGGTAAAGTCAGTCAAAAAAGGCAGCGCCCGAACATCCACTGCTGAAGCACAGAGCTCCGTGGTCATTGTTCACCTCCTGTTCCACTGTCAGCCATTCATTAAAGGAAGAAACGTAAAAACCACCACCAGCAGCAGCAGGACTAGACCGTCATATCCAGAGGGAAGCAGCGGGGCTCAAATCCAGCGTCCAGCCGAGCAAAGCCGTCTCCTTCCCGGTGGTAACATCCGTGAAACACGAGCACGCCTCACCTCCGTCTATCACATGTCTCACAGAAACCGCCTGTCAGTCCTCCGCAAGCCGCTCAAACTCTGTCTCCACCCGGGGACAAAGACTGCCGTCCGCCTGCTGACCGTGCCCTGGACTGAGTCAGAGCCGCTCACACAAAAGGCGATTTTTCTTTGTTTTTGGACGACGGGATGGAGGACACTAACCAGCACACACACTAACCAGCACAGACACACACACACTCAGACACACACACACACGCGCGCGCTCCTGGTAGGCGGCTGATGATTGGTCCAGACTGGCTAGCGGGGGCGCGCGACGTCACGTGGTTTCCAACGGTTGGGAAGATGACACTTTTTTCAATCAACCAACTGTTCAACAAGACCAAATATTAGGGGTGGGACGATACACTGAGTTCATGAGATGATAAGATAGATTGATGTAGATGAATGTCACCTTTGTGAAGTCAATATTAGAGACAACAGAGCACGCGTTTTTTGAACGCACAACTGTTCGAACTATACAGGTTGGAATTTTCACGGAAAAAATTAAATAAATAAAAAGAAAAAACTCTGGTAAATAATATTATCGTTACAGCCAAATTCTATATAGATAAATTGTGCATGGCAATGTAAATAAACCATAATAATATCGTTTGTGTAATATTTTATCACACGACATCGTCCCACCTTTACCAAATACCACTAAAAGCTGAAACCAGTAGTTACCAAACTGGGGGGCATGTGGCATCATGACAGGGGGCTGTGAGAACAGTCTGGTTCTACATTGAGGAAAACAATTGAATAATATTTTTTCTTTGCACTCAATTAACTTTATTATTACTGTTATAAGGTATATGATTGCACATTTAATGTGCCTAAGCAAAAAAAAAAAGAGAAAATTTTGGGGGGTAAAACAAAAATCCAACTTTTGACGTAATCATGCTATAAAAAAACAAACGAAAACAAACGCCGGTGAAAATATTACCTTCTTGACAGAGGTAACAATATTGTGCATTAAAGTATCAGTTTTACAACATGTATTAATCCTTTAAGTGAACAAAGAATATGCATCAATGACATTTGTAACAGGGCTGTATGTTTAATGTAGTATACAATAATAAATGTTATTTTTTTCTCTGTGCAAGATCATGCTATGATGGGCCAGGTTTTCCCTGTGGACTCTGAGTTTGACATGTGTGCTACAGTATATACGGTGTGGCCACAGTGAAAACTGATGACGATTGTATGAATCCCTACTCTTCTTGGGTTTTAAATAGCCACAAGCCCATGCAATCTCTTGTTTGTGGTCCTTGTCATTTTGGTTTTGAGGAGAGTTTGAGGAGAGGCTAATTTAATATCAAAACCATCTGCTTCTACAACCCAATGGAACCACTCCAGAGTCAAAGTTAAGACCATCTGGGAGAGTCTGGCTCTCAGTATTAAGGATGATTAATGATGAATGATTGTAGATTACAAATATAGGCCTATACCTTCAAATAATCAATCATTTTCTTATAGTTAATTTAATATGGTCTGATTATAATCCAGTTGTACTTATTTTATTTCAATGGATATTCCTGATAAAATTACTGAATCCATCAAGTGGATTCTATCAGTAATCAAATAATAAAAACAGACTGTAAGTTATTGTTACATCCAGTGCGACCCCCAGTGGACATTTCATAAGTTACAGATACTATTTATAACATTGATGGAAAATGTTCATTGTTCGTCCAGTGGAACTTTAAACACTTTTTTTGAAATGATAATGCAGTTGTTTATTTATCGCTCATCACTGAGAAGTAAGTGGTGAAAAGCATGATGGCTTTTAAAACACATGGTGGAAAGGAGCTCATAATCTCCAGGATATTGATATCGGATATCGGTCCGATATTAGCCAGAAAACAAATATCGGATTTAATCGGACTGCATCTAAAATCACCGATATAAGCGCTCTGATAAAATACTTATTTTATAGTGTGGAATGTTAGAAAAGGCTTCATTATTAAAAAACAAACCCATTCATTGTAAACCAATGGATTACATATAATTAACCTTTGGGAATATGAATATTCTATGATTGAATCAAAATAGAAGATATTGAAAAAAATAAATCCAAAAAATCAATATATATATTATATCTGAGATTTTAGATGCAGTCCGATAAAATCCGATATTCGTATTCTGGCTGACATCGGACCGATATCCGATATCAATATCGGTTCGGGACACCCCTATTAAATATGAGTCAAGTTCCTGCTTGGTGCAGATTTCGAGGTCCAAGATTCGACAGGATTTCCTCAAATAATTTTAAACTAAGAACAATATGACGGCAAAAGTAGAAGACATTTGTTCATAATAGTTTTACAGTTTGGAACACGGTGCTCAGCAGAACACCACAGGAAATCATTCCTCATTCCTGCCATCAAACTTTACAACTCCTCACTTTACAACAGCTTCATTTGATTTTCTTTGTTGACATCTGATTATATTTGTATATTTTTGTGCATTTCTATTACATTTGTATGCATATTTGTTCTAGTATTTAATCCCTATTTAATAATGAATCCCTTTTCTAGAGTTAATAAAATCATTGCTTTGGTCTCTGTTTACTTTTAATTTTTCCACTTCACTTTTTAATCATGTATTTATCTTTTGTTAGAGTTTCTTTTAACGTTGTTATAATATCTACTTGGATCCACTGGAACAAAAGTGATTAAGGCATTATTAAAATATTTCTGACTCTGATGTTAATGTTTTGTTTTTATTTGCTTCAATGTGCGTTACATGGTCCTATAATTATATATTCACACTGTAGCCGAGTTTTTTTTTAACCACACTTTTAGTTCTGCTACTAAAAACAGCCTATAGATAACCCTCAGCATTCTCCTTTACTTCAGTTGTACTTGTTGATTCTGTAAATATATTTACACTATTTTATTTCTTATCTTTATTTTATTTTTTAATTACCAAATAAACAAAATCCTCTGTATGTAATGTACATGCTGTGTGGATTGACAGTAAAGCTGATTTGGACTTTGAGCTACAATAACGAAACACATACAATTAGGTTGAGAAAAATGAAGAAGTAAAAGTGAAATAATTAGTTGAGAAAATATTATGTATAAACTAAATCCAATCAAAATACAATGTTCATAACAGGAACCAAAAATTACATTTAGGTTGAGAAGAAAGAAAAAAAACAAACAAACAAAAAAACACTTTTAATGTTTTCTTTAAGGATATAAATGACTTTTTGGCATTTAATACACTACAAAACGTATTTGTATAGATTGTGTATTTGGTCAAACTAAACAGAGGTCGGCTTTAGGACCTGTGACCTTTGACAGCAGGCCGAGGAGGAAGCACCACGGGCGGTTACCACAGAGGTACTTAACATCTGATATTCACTCAGAAATGTTGCTCAAACACATTTTATCATCCCCTTGGAAGACATTTTTTATCAGATATTATATTGAGTATCAGTGTGGCGGTGTATTGGTGGATAAAGTTGGCCTTTTGTCATCCACAATAACTCGATGAATGTCTGTTAGTGTTGTGATGGCGGTCTGTTTGCGGCCCACAGCGCAATGAAGCACCGGCAGAGCTCAGGCTCAGGCCCAGGCCCAGCCCCAGGCTCAGGCTCAGGCTCAGGCCCAGGCCCAGGCCCAGCCCCAGGCCCAGAACCAGAACCAGCACCAGCACCTGCCCCTGTGGAGCCGTGGGTCAGAGAGCTGCAGACGGATGAAGCAGGAAGACTAGAGAGTTCGAGCAGAGGTCTCACCTGTTCTCCTTCATCATTTTCCCTCTCAAACTCTACTTTAAGCTCACTGTAGTGTAGCCATGCTCAGTGTTCATGGTGTGTGTGTGTGTGTGTGTAACGGAAGAAAACGACCAACTTCCCCCAGTTCTCCCTCTGTGTCTCAGCGGTGGAGGACAGCCTGTCCATGTCGCTAGACGTGTCCCATGTTTCCGCCTGTTCGGACCCGGACTGCGGCTGCCTTCAGATGCAGCAGCAGGAGTGGAGGGTCAACATCCTCCAGCAGCACCTGCAGCTCCTGCTCTCCAAGGCCGACGACCTCCACGAAAGACTGGGCAAAAGGTGACCTCCATCACTGCTGCTTACCCATCACCAGGGCTGGAGTCAATTTAATTACCCACGTTCAGTTACAGTTACACTTGCGAGCATTTTATTTTTTGTCCTCAGAAAGTCAATTACAATTAATTAAATTCAATTACAATTAATCACAACTACTGAGCCTGAAATAAATCACCTATTAAAAATACAAAGTGTCTATTGATACGGAAACGTAGATCCTTTTTTTCGCTAACGTGGGTTCGAATCCCATTTTTTTCATATATATTTTTTTCATTTCAACATATTTAACACGACAAATTCCACCTTTAAAAATACATATACGAATTTTTTTTTAGGGTATTTCGTGGGTTAGGCTAAAATAAAAGGGTTAGCTGGGTAGCTAAAAATAAACATGAGTTAAAATAAAACTGACGGAACTTGAAGTCACGTGGTGCACCTATCACGTCACCTAAACTGGCCAATGAGGGCGCATGCGTTTCCGTATGAATAGCCACAGCCTAAAAATTAACATTCCTCTTGTATTAGCTTTCTGTTAGCATCTCTTATGATAACGGGTCCTAAATCAGCTGTAAATGCACTAAACACAAATATCCATCATCTAATTTCTTTCCCATCTATTGGTTACCTTGTTAGGCTTCCTAATCAATAAAAATAAAAGTTTTAATAATTGTTTTTTAATGGTAATATGTGGGAAAGCTTGATAATAATTGTTCACTACATACTGTATGTGTAGAACTGTACATATAGAACTGTAACATGGTTCCTTAATTTTGTGTTAAATTACAATTGACAATTTTTATAGAATTTTTGACAATTACAATTACAATTACAAAATCAATTAAAATTTTATTATGATTACAACAACAGATTTTTTTGTTCTTACAATTATAATTATGCCATATTTGTAATCAATTACCTGATACAGGATTACAATTATAATTGACCCCAACCCTGGTCACCACCACCCTGTCCTGACTTTGTGTTTATTGTGAGTGTATTGTGTGTGTTTATTGTGAGTGTATTGTGTGTGTTTATTGTGTGTGTGTGTGTGTCACAGTGGAGGCTTCAGTCGGCTGGATGAAGAAGACATTGCTGCTGATTTGCTGAAGTTAATTCGAACCTCTCAGCCATTTTTTAACGTGTTGGAGAGCTCAGCAAGAAGCACAGAGTGCCAGTATATGCCTATACGTCTTTGCTTTAAGGTAACTCCACTCATTTCATTCACCTGCCCACAATCTATACCTGCTTATCCACATCAGGGCCACAAGTAAGGAAACCCGTTTTACGCCCCACACACACACACACACACACACACACAAAAAAAAAATCACATCACCACAGCAAGTCATAATTATGAGTTCGTATAGTCATAATTATGAGATACAAACTGAGTATTTGCAGCAGTGTACCAACACTATTACCATTTTTGGATTAGATTAGATTAGATAGACTTTATTAATCCCTTGGGAAGGCTCCGTCATTACAGGGAAATAAAAGAAAAGCAGCAAACAGGGTTGAAATAATGTATAAATACAGAATATAGAGGATATACATGAAGAAAAGCAGAATGTAGAGAAATAAATCATAAATAAACAAACAAGGTTGGTGCTACATATGAAAAATACTGCTTGTCCTCTGTTTGTTAATTACACTTTGAATAATAATTCATTCAAAACATATTTGGGCTGTTTATTCAGTCCATAGAATTCAACACATGGTACATAGTGTAGAAAATAATAGTCAATTTTGAATGTTTCTTTCCAAATTCACATTAGAGATAATTTTCTCATAATTATGACTTTCTTTCACGTAATTATGACTTTCTGTATCATAATTATGAATTTACTAACTCATAATTATGATTTTCTTTCTCATAATTGACTTGTCCTAGTGATGTATTTTCTCAGTGACGTAAACAGGCATCCATACACAAGCTTATCCTATGGTACAGTTTTATTATGTGGTACCAACATTGCTCTAATGCAGAGGTTCCCAACCTTTTTTGGGTCGTGACCCCATTTTGATATCACAAAAGTCTGGCGAACCCAGAGACATGTATTTATTTATTTTTTTATCTAGAATTAGTTTTTGATCATTTTTATTAAAGTGTGTTACAAACACAGAGTAGCCAGGGTTAGTGCACAAAGTGAGAAAGTTTAAGTTTACTATGCAGTGGTTGTCAAACTTTTTAGGCTCAAGTACCCCCTTTCTCTTGTTTCTGAATCCATGTACCCCCTTTGTCTGACTACCACATTTTGCTCAGAATGCTATTTTTGTAAATAAGTGGAATGAAACCGTATTTATTGTCTCCTGAATAGATTTATTTCTACAGTTTTTATCATTTCCGGTCATCTCCAACCTGGTGTGGGACCAAGACGGACCCTTGTATTTTAAGCTCCTGTTCTAATCAAGAACATTTCCATCATCATTATTATGATCATTTTTAACTAAAATGAGCATTATGAAACTCCATATTTGAAATGCTTACATTGGTTAATTTTCCACTCACTCTCTCTATCAAGTACCCCCTGTAGTATCATCGCGTACCCCACTTGAGAATCACTGAAGTACAGGACAGTTATGTGTATTTGTTTGTGATGTGTTTGAAAAATAATAATAATTACAAAAATTCAAAAACATAATAATAATAATAATACATTTTATTTGTATTGCACTTTACATAGAATAAGTCTCAAAGTGCTACAAAGAAAGCCTAAGACCTACAATAAATATGACTAGTAAAACAGTATAAAATCAAAAACAATGAGGCATTAAAAAAAGGCCTTTGTAAAAAGTCTTTAGGCTGCGTTTAAAAGATCATTTTAATCCATTTTTACCTAAGTTTTTTTTTTTCTTTCTTTCTTTTTTTTTTACCAATTACTAGACATTTCAGGTGACCCTATTTTAATTCCAGGCGACAAAGGGTCCCGACCCCAAGGTTGAAAAACACTGCCCTAATGCTTAAAACAAACAGGTTTGTTTCCATGAGACAATTTATGTTGTTCCATTGTTGATCCTTGTAAAGTTTTTTTTTTTTTCTATTATTATTATTATTTATCCGTTTTTATCTTGAACTGTTAGAAATAAAGCGGTAAAATAAAAATACTAAATGCATTAACAGGTATTGGGTATTATCAGACTGGTTCTAGGTATGTGGAAAAAAATCAGCAAATATTGTCTCGACAGTAGGACAGGTTTTCTATGTGATTGATGATGCATCAAAAGGCGAAGTCCAAAAACGAACATGGCCAAATACCAAAATGTGACACAGTTCGCTATAGTTTTATTCTCACTGACATGCAATAAAGAACATATCAAAATCTCAATCTGATAACTCAAATTAAAGCTGAAATTCAGCACGTATGTAAATGACACCTTGAATTTTGACTTAGGTTTAAATTAGGGATGTCCCGATACAACTTTTTCATTTACGATATTATACCGATATTGCAGCCTTGCATATCAGCCAATACCGATATTGATCCGATATCAGCATAAATCATACATACTTTTTTTTTCCCCCTTCGTTAATAAAGAATTAATAATTACTTTTTTAGTAGTGTGGAATGTTAGAAAAGGCTTGATCAGGTGATGTTAGTCAAACAGAGAACAATAGTCAGCAACAGTAGGTATGAGAAAAACTGACCAACTGGTTACATACTTTTTAACCTTCAACATAATATCTACAGTAATCTATAATTGAATAAAATCAATAAAAAATAAATTGAGGGAGAAAAAAAAAATCGGAATTTTGTCTGCGTGTGTGTGTGTGTGTGTGAGACAAGTCTGAATAGAGCCAGGATGTTTATGATGGTCTTTAGTGGTAATGCTGTCCAAAGCCATGTCTGCATAGTGTGGGGTTAAACTGGTCATAATTGCTAACTGTTACCATGACAAAACAAGGCGAGCTACGCAGCTAAAGTCACATTCATACAGAGTGCACTTGGCTGGAAATCCTGATTTATTGACGTTCTGAGAACTGAACTTTGTCAGATGTTGTATTTATACTATTTTTCTCTGTGTACCATAGAGAACCAACACCTTCTGTTGTGTGATTGTGTTGCAGATGTTGGACTTTTCTCAGCAGCTGTGTGGCAGGTTTGAGCAGCTCCTGTCGATCTGCGCTACGTACAACATTCTCTCCATGGACGAAAGTGATCTTTACAGGTATAAACAGCCACACCTTTGTGTTTGCAATTCATCTTTTAAGTTTGAGTTTTATTTCTGCAGTCATTTGTGTAATTCTTTAGCCGAAAGTGTGTAGGTTGAAGCAAAGCTCATACATACGACCTACCCCATCATAACGAAACAAAACAAGGTTCTCTAGATCAGGGGGTCTCACTCTGGGACCCACATTTTGACACGGTCATTAAATCTTGACCCACTTTTTTTTTTTTTTTAATTCAACCAGCCAAATTCAAAAATAGCTGTTGAAAACACACAAATATAATCTTTTTTAAAACATAAATCTATATATTTTCCTGTGCAACATGCCTGTCAAAAGAAAAGCTTCTTTCAAAATAAAAGACAAGTCCAAACATGAGAGAAATAAGTATTTATTTATTTTTGACCAGCTGTCTGCGACCCACACAGTACAGGTCCACGACCGACTTATGGGTCCCAACCCACCAGTTGAGAATCGTTGGTTTAGATAATATCACACACAAAACTGTGGTCAACTGTATCAAACTGCTTAAGATCTAAGAACACTCCAACTGTATATTCATTTTTATCAATACTATCGGTTATTTCTTCAATTAAATCTATTAGTGCTTGTGCTGTTGATCGATCATTCCTATCTGTTCATAATTATTTTTTTATACAAAACTATCACATCTATTTATAAATATTTTTTTCTAAAATTTTTAGAGAACTGTGGTAATATTGAGATTTGTTGTGGTTTGTGAATAGGAACGACTTTTGCAATTTTCATCAGATGAGGAAACACTCCAGTTTCAATAGAGTTAAATAGATATATGAATGGTGCAATCACACACTTTAAAGTTTTCATGTCTATATCGTCGACGTCTTTGCTTGTTTTGTTCTTAAAACCTTTGACTATGTCACAGATTTCTCTTTCTACTGGTTTCAGAAACATTGATTTGGGGTTTGAGTTGACGTAATCTGCTGCATCTATTGACATCTTTTCTACCTTTATTTCTCCTGCGAGTTTTGGTCCAATACAATAATCTATTTACTATCTCCTCCTTATCCTTAATCATAATGTTGTTTTCCATAAAGTATGGTGGGTAATTATCGGTTATCATTATTTTTATTTCTAATTACACCATTTAATATTGTCCATAATATGCCTCTTACGTTTAAAGTAAAACTCACATCATGTGACATTTAATAGACTGCTGATGAATGGGCAATATTATTTTTGATCTATTCTCGTATTACCTCCACCATTGTCTGCGTTTGTTTGTTTTTGTCTCTGAAAAGTCGAGCTAAAAAACAGGAAATATCCCAAACGGAATAAAGAGCAAGTGATTAGATTTTGGAGGGGATTCGAGTTAATAAAGTGATTCTTGGTCAAAATCAATGATTCTCTATGTTCAGATCTTTAAGCTGGTTCTACAGCACCTCCTGCTGGTGACTTTGAGCCTTTAAAGCAGACATAGGCAACTGGCGGCCCGAGGGCCACATGTGGTCCTTGGATTAATTATGTGGCCCTGCAAAAAGAAAATTGTAATTCGTGAAGTTGGAAGTTTTATGAAGCCCAACATAGCACAAAAATCCAGAAACATAGAAAACAACAGCAAAATGCAGAAAATGTCAACCAAAGTACACAGTATGGCAACAAAGACACACTAAACAACCACTTAAAACACAACATGTACAAAACGCCATTAAAACACACAAAATGCCAATGAAATTGCACAAAATGACAAAAAAAATACACAAAAAGACAACAATCACAAAAAATATCACAAAAACGCATAATGACTTGAAAAACACACAAAAAGGCAACACAAATTTGCCATATTGACAAGAAAATAGAAAAAAAATGAATTAAAAAACACACAAATTGTCTAAAAACACCAAGAAAACCCACACAAAAGGACTACAAAGACAAAAGCCTGTGTTCTTTCCTGTATTAATGCTCAGGTTGGTCATTATTCTGAATCAGAATTATTTTATTAATCCCAGGGGAAAATTGCTTTTGTTACAGCCACTTAAGAAAAAAAATAAAATCACAAATAAAAGAATAAAACATTTAACAAAGACATAACAAAGAAAATAAATGTTAATTACGTGTATAATTAAGTAAAATACTGTTAAAATAAGGATCAGATTTACACATATTACAGTGGTAAAAAATAAATCATGGTATCATGAATCATCCAGATAACTGTCAATATCTGGCAAAGAGGATATGTGTAGCTTGGTGGAGGTCTCTGCTCTGGTTTTTATTAGTTTTCAAATCTTTTACTTTATTGTTTCATCAATTCCTTTTCTTTGTGGCCTGCAGTCAGTTATAACGTGTGTTGACCTTTGGAAGGCATTGAGCAGCTTCTTGGGCATCCTTTGATACATGACACGGTGCTGTTGCTACCTTTAGTCTAACAGTATTTTGCACTCTTTGCTTTTGCAGTACACCATATTTCTGCATTGGCAGCTGTCAGCTGGGCCCCCAGACGGTCACTGCTTTCCGGTACTGTAAACTGGTCCCCTACATTGCTCATGCTGACACTGGGTTGTACAAGCGCATGCGCTGGAATGTGGACGACCGACGTAAGAAGCCTCAGAGGGAACAACTTGTGGAGGGAGAAGCAGAAACCTTCATTTTTACTGACTAGTGAGTCCAATGTGAAACCTGAGGCTGGTCTCAAACTTCCAACATTTCAGCACAGGCTTTCTCTAGCTGACCAGTAACCAGTCACTGTCATTCTTCATCACCATCAAAGCTTCAATGGTTTTAGTTTCGAAATCAAGACATGAATTCCACTGGTTCTGGGACTACTTGTGTGGTAATAGTTTGGATGTCAGAGTGTGGCTCTGTCCAGTTATGATTTTGGTTTGAAAATTGGCAAAAACAAACTGCAGCTGCTGGTGCTTGACGTGTGAACATGACCTGGTTAGAAGATTCTGGTATGGAAAGCTGTTTGAGCATTCATTTAATTTAAAATATAGACAAGCTCAGATGGCGACTCAGCAGCGTCATATATATCTGTGTTTATGTAGAGCATTAGTGCAGGTTGTGGCATTGTGTGATTATGGGTCATTGTTAATGTGGCTTAGTGGTTAGCACGTCCGCCTCACAGCAAGAAGGTCCTGGGTTCAAGCCCTGGGGTGGACACCTGGGTCCTTTCTGTGTGGAATTTGCATGTTCTGCGTGGGTTTCCTCCGGGTACTCCGGCTTCCTCCCACAATCCAAAAACATGACTGTAAGGTTGATTGGAGTCTCTAAATTGCCCATAGGAGTGAATGAGAGAGTGGTTGTCTGTCTATGTCGCCCTGCGATGGACTGGCGCCCTGTCCAGGGTGTACCCAGCGCCCAATGAGAGCCGGAAATTGGCACCGGCAGACCCCCGCGACCCTGATAAACGGGAATTAGCGGGTTTGAAGATGGGTGGACTTTTCTGCGTGGATTGTCAGTAGTGACGGGGCAGCGGCACATCGTTACGGCATTGGAGGTTGAAGTATTCTGTCCAATCAGTGACCGACCGTTTCACCTGTGTGAAAGTTAGTGAGCTTTTTTTTTAAATTTTTTTTTTTTTACTTGTCAACACTACAAGAAGTGCAATCATTATGAGACAGCAATGCATGTTTTGTTATTGCAATAAAATACATTGATTTATTTTGTGACCATCACCAGCCCTCCCCAAGGAAGGGTAAGAAACCTTTTTATTATAGGGAGGATATAAAAAGGGAGAGCAGTGTTACACCTAGGTGGAGGGGGAGGGGAAAGGGAGCAGGGAAGAGAGACTCAAGGTAGGAAATAGAAAGGGTGGGGAAGAATAGATTATTTTACTGTGAGGGTGAGATGTAAAAAAAAAAAAAAAAGAAGAAAGTTGGTGCGCTTGGCAAATAGAATGTGTGAAAGCGGACCGGACCAAATTAAAATTCAAAAATGTTGTAGATTCACCGCCTGAATCATCCACCAGACTATATGTGTGAAAGCACCCTTATATGCTAATAAAAATAAAAAGCATATTCAGGTTTGCCATTGTCTTTTGGAAATATTACAACCAATCAGGGAGCTGGATTAGGTTATAATTTGAATTAGGTCTACCAATATTACTAATTCATCTTTTGGGTTTAGTAGTAAACTACAGTCTACTAGTACTACTAGCAATATTTTTAATGTATTAGTAGTAGTCAGGGTTGGGGTCAGTTATAATTGCATAATTATAATGGTAATTGTAATTGAGTTCAGAAAATTGACTTTGTAGCTGTAATTGGCATGACAATTCTATAAAAACTGTCAATTACAATGTAATTAAACACAAACCTGGGGAACCATGTTACATATCTATGGCTTACACATACTGTACGTAGTTAACAATTATTAAAATATGTTTCATATCAAGTTTAACTGTCAGTTGTCTTTAGGATCATTTTAACATTTAAAATATATATTTTAAATCCAGGACGCCCACACCAAAAATATTAACAGCATTATTTTCATTGATTAGAAAGCCTAACAACGTAACCAAGAGATGAAAAACAAATTGCATGATAGATAATATTCTTTAGTGTATTTTACAGCTGATTTAACACATGGGTCAAAACTGACCCGTTATCATAAGAGAAGCTAACAGGAAGCTAACACAAGAGGAAGGCTACATTTTATGGGCTTATTTATTTCATCCTTGGTAATTGTAATTAATTGAATTTGACATTCAGAAGAAAATAATTATTGTAATTTTATTTATAATTGGGAAAAAAATGCCAGTCATTGTAATCATAATTGAGTTGTAATTGAACATGAATAATTGAAGACTTAATTGTAATTGAAAAAATGTGATTGACCGCAACCCTGGTAGTAGTACAAGCAATAAAAATGTAGTTTCACTAGTAGACAATTTTAGCATTACTAGTCGTTATTTTGCTTTTCCAATAACTGAAGGGTTGGCAGTTTGAATCCCGTTCTATACTAGTGATTGCTGTTGTGTCCTAGAGCAAGGCACTTTTCCCTCATCGTCTCGTATTTTTTGTGCTCCTCAAAGCTACTTCCTGTGCTACGAGGACTTGTCTATGGAGCTTCCAGAGGTGGAGGGGAACAGCCAAGCGGAGTATGACAGAAACTCTGCAGGACTGTGGTCCATCGGCCAGTGGGTGCAGCTGGACCCAAACCCCAGCCCAGAGAATTTATACGACTGGTAGGAAGTGAACTGCACATTCATCACAAACAGACCATAATTCAGCCCTGGCATTTTGTGTCCAGACCAGCCATTACATTATCAGACACCACGTAGAAGCTGTTATTAAGTCAGTGATTCTCAACATGTGGCTCTTTATGTCTTAACTTTAATAATTATTCCCCCAGAAAACCAGTTAATATTTCCTCTGGCCATTTTTTAATTTCCTTTGTCCCATTTTTGCCCCCTTTCAACATTTTCTGACACTTTAACTACCTTTTGCCAATAAATATTCTTTTTTTCCTATTTTTTGCAGGTTCATTTTGACATTTTTATCCAATTTTTGTCCTTTAATTTTTTTTGGTCACTTTTTATCCTAAGAAATACTAAATACTTTTCCCCAATAAATAATTATAATAACAATAATGCATTGGATTTATATCGCTAATGTTCCATTTAAGCCACCCTTTGCTAGAGCTGGGTATCACGACCAACTTCCTCAATCGATTAGATTTTGATTAAGGTTTTGAATCGATTAATCACGATTCGATTTAAATTCAGTATTGATCTTTCAAATTTTACTTATGTTCCAAACTTCTGACTTACATTGGGCTGGCTTTAGTGCTGTGCATTGCCATGAATCTGACCATACAATACATGATTTGCATGTCATGATACGATGTATCCCGGTACTAAACACAATACATCGCGATATCAATAATTACAAATTCCACCTTTAGAAGTATAAAATTGCATGAAATACTTTTTTTTTTTTTTAATTTGTGAGAACAAGTAAACGGTAACTAACTGTAATTAAAGTATAAATATCAAAAACAAGTGGTATGTTTATAAAAGTGTCAAAATACATTTTTCGAAATGCTTCTACATCAGATTCTGAATCAGTTTGTAACCACACATTTCATACAAGTGCCCAATGTGTTTTATGAAAATAAATTAATTGAGGAGTGAGGCAGTTTAACAAGGTCTGATGTAGTTCACCGACACCTAGTGACTGTGAGTTTACGTGTTATGCATGTTAGTGGAATTCAATGTGTTTTTCATTAAAAAACATGATTAAAAAAAAATCCATTTGGACAATTTTTGCATTAATACCACAATCGCGCAGTGAAATATTACGATACATTGCAGAATTGATTTTTTCTTTTCTTACATGCCTAGATGAGCTTCGTTTGTCATGTGTGCACTGAATTGAATGCATTCTGGCTTTGAGCAGATGCAGTAGTCGACTTTGCTAATGCCAGACTATAATGTGAGACGACTGGGGATAGAGCAACAAAAAAAATAAAAAATCGATTTTACTCAGCTCTACCCTTTGCCATTACATACCACCTAGTTCCTCGTTATTTGCCCATTTTTGGCCAACTGTTAACAGGTCTGTCTCCACTCACTCACTCGATGACCGATATGCCAGATGGCCAGTCCACCCCTAATCACAAACATCACTCCTAAGCTCTGACAGGACTGTATTCTGACTTTTCAGGATCCTGTGCGAGGTCCCACAGGCCACCTACCAGCGGATGCTGTCCCTGGGCAGTGAGGAGCCATCCTGCAGCAGTGCCACGGACCACCTGCATCAGCTGCTGCTGTCGCTGCAGTCAAAGCAGATGAAAGGAGGAACAGGGAATGTGTGTGAACCATCGTGAGGGACACATGGAGCGCTTTCACATTGTAACGTAGTTTGCGTACAGCTAATGAAAGATACTTGAGTAGGACTGGTTAATTGTGCCTACTTTAACGTTGGCTCTTTTTAACCAGACGACTCTTTTAAGCTCGAGCGTTTCCATTGTTGCCAGTTTAAGAGTATTAAGCATTTGTCATTGTTTAAAGAGCACTGTTATTTGTGTTCAAGAGTTATTTGTTCTGTAAATATATTTACCTTAATGTATCATTAATGTTCAATGAATCAAACTTGATAATAAAAAAACATTTTATTTGCAAGGAAATAATTACAACTGTTGACATGTCAAAAATCAATTGTTAGCTGCCATCATTTGGGCTACAAGTTCCCCTTGTTCAGATGCATTTCAGACCAAGCTTTCTTCTAAATAAATAAACATCCAGAGAGTCAACATTAGGTCAAACCACCATGTAGAACAAAAAATGATCCAAAGTACTCAGTTCAATCATTCAGCTCAAAAAGGCAGTGTACTAAAACCAACATATCTAATTCTCTACATACATCTATACAAGAGTCTTAAAACTGTTACTATACTTTTACATCTCAAGTACAAAAGTAAAGATTTTTCCTTCATTGCAGTAAAATACAAGACATTTAAGACAAACACTGAAATCGTAGCACAGAAAGTACTGGTCTCAGCGCAATGCTATTTGAAGCTACGAAAAAAAAGAAGTCTGAATAAAGATGAAGTTTATGGGACACAATTGGAATTTTAAAAATTACAAGAATGATTTAAAAAATAAAGTACACAAAATTACATATGTGAGGTAAACATAAAATCCGTCCTGCTTGTTTTGGGGGTTCCTCCTGCTCCAACTTTAGCTATGTTAGCAGTGGCTTGTTATCAGGCCTTCAGCATAGCTAGATGAAGCATATTCATGAGTTCAAAACATGAAGAGATTTCTAACTTTCAGAACATCTCAAATACAGCAAATGGAAAGAAATGTACATAGAACTTGGGGTTAAGTTTAGAGTATGTAAATGTGCTTTCAATACAGTGATAAAGATTTTATGCATTTCACATTTCAACCTTCATTTTGAGCTCCCATGACTTATTAAAAACCGTATTTTGCACTTCCGGTAGTGTTGACCTTTGACAGCATGTGCAGACAAGTGGAAAAAAAACGTATTGTTAATCTTATGTTAACCAACTTTTACTTTTTCTTCATTCAGTATCGACAGCGTTACCAGAGTGTTGTTACTTCTACTCAGATTAAGGAGTGTTTGATACATAAAAGGTCAAGAAAAGAGAGCTGACAAACACACAGGGACACTGACAACACTCCTACACTACAGGATCAACAGTTACACAATCAATAACCTGATATTAGTACAGCATTTGTTTCCTTTAATCTGCTGACCTTTAACCTTCACAGTAGTATCCGATTAAACTCAGAGTCTGTCATCATGTAGTTCTAATGTTTGTGTGCAGGATACAGTGCAAAACTTTTCTCCACTTCTTTATAGGGTGCTGAGTGTGTGTAGAGTTTTGAGGGGGAAAAAATTCAATGTTGCATAACAAAATGTGGAAAAAGTGAAGCACTGAATGCTTTCCAGATGCGCTGAGTAATGGTCATGGAACCTAAAAAACACTTAAAGATAAGACACCTGCTTTACGCATTAACGTTAGACAACAAATGGATTCAACTCCAAAAGAGTTAGACTTCATTAGCATTTACCTTCAACCCAAGTCAACTCAGAATCTGCTGCATCCTCAGTAGTGTCAACCTCCAGCTTTATAAGTTATTAATTACATACAACCATTACCAATAGGTGGAATTTCAAGGCCTAATGATCGGTTTTATGATGATCAAGACCACGAGTATTGCTGTGCTTTAGTAGCAGGATCACGTCCTCTTCCGATAAGTAAACGTATGGCTCCAGGAGAAAGGGTCCATACAAAGAAGCTCAGTGTAATATGATCAATTGTGGCCCTTTGGCACAGTCGGTGAGTTCAGCCACACAAAGGCTCAGCTCAAATTTACAACCCCGTCAGTCAGTAGCAGTAGAACATTGTGGGGTCACATAACGTCAGGTGTCAAGTTTCAAGGAGTGAAGTGGAAAGCAGTTGTGTGAAGTTTACTCAGTTATTTTGATGCAGTAATCTGAAGCAACAGGTGCAGCAAATGAGATCCTGTTTCTTAACAGTGTCAGAATATTTACCCCTGACTGAGACTCTGAGGTACAACACTGAGCATATACAGTGCAGAACTCAAAACATTGAGATGACATTAAAAACAATACTACAATAGCTCATTACTAACATTTACCTCAAGATTAATTTTTAATAGGATGCTGAGGTTTTGCTTATTCAGACAAGGATTTTTTTAACCCCGACATGTTTGGACTGTCAACTGCCAGTCAGAGTTCTGCTGATCGCCTTTGAAGTTTCAGTTGACTTCCATGTAATAGTTCCAGCGAGATTTATTTTCCTGAAACCTCAACTTAACATACTATTGAAAAAGACAAAATTAATCTCGCTGGAACTATTACATGGAAGTGAAATTTTAAAGGAAACATCAACGGCGATCAGACCAACTCTGACGAAGACTGGCAGTTAACAATCCAAACATGTCAGGGGATTTAAAAAAAAAAAAAAAAAAAAAAAACCTTGTCTGAATAAACAAAACCACAACTTAACTTCCCACATTAGCTGGATTCAGGTCTAATTCTCACTGACCCTCAACCAAAGCAGGGTTTGTATGGCATTAATATTACAGAGAATGTTAGTTAAACCACTTAAAAGTGTAATTACAGATCCATGAAACCATTTTAGACTTCTAGGCTCTTAATGGGTGAGCTTGTAAGAACAGACTTTTTGCATAATCTACAATAAATTTGAACTCCTTGTCACACTTTGAGCATTTTTTTTTTTTTTTCAAGAAACTCCCTGAAACACATTTTTTCATTACATTTTCATTAAAAAAAAAACAAAAAAACAACTGTTTTCACATTTACACATCTGACATCATAAATAATGTAAATGAAAAGATATACTCCACTCCAGTGATTATCATTCATGTCCAGACAGAAAGAAAAACATAATTTGATCCTTTAAAATCAAGCATAATCCCACCTGCACTTCAGCCTTTTACAGTTTGAACTACCAAAGAGTCTCAGTCAACACAGAAATTAACAGTACAAGAGCATACGCAGACAAACAAGCAGTAGCACCATCAAACACTACTAACTGTAGTAGCAGCTTTTTACAGTAGTCAAATCCATTGGCCTTTAAATTATAGACTTAAAATTAAAACTTAGCTGTGAAACAGTGAGTAGTCCCTGACTTTTGGTACTTTTATGTTGAGTGAACAGTATTCATCTGCAGCATAAATTATTAGCTACAAAATGTGCATTAAGGTATACAAAAGTTGAAAACAATTCATAACCTTTCATTAACAGTGAGAGTATACAGCAGTTCTTTAGGAAAGGTCACTGTAAGTAAAATATTACATTACCTCCTTTTAAAGATAAAACATATGCAGTCATTACCTCTTAGTAACTACATTGGTGTCACTGACTTTACATTAAGAATTGCATTACATACCATGTAGTGCAACTCAGTTAATGCTAAGCCAATACCTTGATGCACATGAAGGTATTTTGAGGTTACAACCACATTCGGTGACTTTTCATTGAATTAAAAGTGAGTGCATATAGAAATTGTTCAAAACCACCTCGTCACTGCATTAGTGTTGATGTTGCATCAAGAGTAGCATTACACACTGGTTCTTCAGTGGTGCGTCTCCAGCTCCACAACCGTCCACTCCCCCTGTGGAGAGCTGCCGGTGGCTTCAGGGGAGAAACTACTGACGGAGGTGACAGTGGCAGAGGGAGGAGTCAATGGAGGTAGCAGACTGGGCCACAGGCTGCTCTCCAAAGGGCTCAAGGTTCCTCCTGCACCGCCTGGCAGCAGCAGTAGGGAAGAACAGTTGTCCCCATTCAGCATCAAGGTTTGACTAATCAGCTGCTGGACTATGTCCACCTTTTGCCCCCAATCCAGTTCTAAGGGTGTCAGTGGCTCTGGAGACTCAGAAGGACAAGGGGACACTACATGTTCCTCATGAGAGGGATTGGCTGATGATTGGACAAATGCTGCAGGAGGACTGTGAGGGAGTGAGGAGTCTTGATGTTCTGCTACACCTGATGTTTCTCGCAGATGTTTGTTAATCTCTGTGAGGGAGATGTGCTTTGGCTTCTTTTTCTCTGCTTTTGAAGACTTTAGTTCATTAATTCCTCCCTCATTCTCAAGCTCTTCTTCATCACTGTTCTCCAGAGCTTCATATATTGTGCAGAGGCCTGAGGAGGGTGAAAGCATTGTTATCTGACTGTTATTGGACTGCTGTAGCTCATGCTGCCACTGTGTGATTTGCTGTCTTTGCTTCATCTCCTCTTGTTGCTGCTGCAGCTGCAGTTCAAGCTCTTTCCTCTGCTGTAATTCCTCTTCCCTCCTTAATCTCACCTCTTCCTCTTTGTTCCGTTTTATTTCTTCTTCAGCCTCCTCTTTCTTCCGCCTCTGTTCTTCTTCTAGTCTCCTCTTCCTCTCCAGCTCCACCTCCTCCAGTGGTCTGCTTTGTTGCGCTCTGCGTTGCTGTAGCTCCAGCAGGTGTCTCTGATGCTGCTCCAGCCTGCGGAGTTGGGGGCTTAGGGCCTGCTGTCCAGGACTCCTGGGTGGGAGGTCAGCACAGGTCAGCTTGGGAGGGGTGACAGGGGTGCTGAGAGGTTTGACGATGTCGTAGTAGGTTCGAGGGTAAGCTGCGTGATCGCGACGGTGAGGGAGAGGTAATGCAGTGAAGCCTGTGTGTGAAAGGAGGAAGATTACAGCAGCGTGACATTACACAACAGAAAGCAAAGGCAGCAGGACAATGATAGCAGTGCAGTGAGTACAAGCTGAAGGGTGAGGGAAAGAAGGAGCTTCAGAAGCATTAAGCCAGGCAGAGATTCACCAGTAGCCTGCATTGACAAAATAAATTAGGCTTTGTACATTACAGAACTGACAGTATCACTGCTGTTTGAGAAGCCAGAGAGGTGACGTTTCTGTAGTTGTGCAAATTCAGCAAACATGAGAAGTGACCAGTGACCGGGGGTGGTGACCTTACCAAAGGATTTGTGCAGAGAGCAAAAGAGCATACTGAATTTATTTTTTACAAATGACACCCAAATAAGAAAAGTGTATGTGCAAAAAAAAAAGCAGCCAAACCTCCTGTATATGCAATCAGTAATAACCAGGATGAGACAACCAAAAGAAAGCTGTTCAAGTTAAACAGAGGTCCATGCAAAAGCTCCCCATGCATTTACACATAATCAGCATCACCAAACAACCCATACAATAGCTTGACTTTAGAGTTTTAACCAGCAGTAGTTCACACCAAAATCTCTAAAGCCAAGTTATTCAACTTTCTGAACACACCTATCAATCCAATGCAATGAGATGAACCCAACTCATTGTGAATCGATGGCATGCATCAGATTTTTTGGTAAAATACAATGCAGCAAGCGCGCCAATAAAAAGTAATAATAACGGCCACAGTTGAAAGGGAGCCAAAGTAGAGCGACCAGACCAACCAGACTGCTTTGCTTTGGTGGAGACGGCTCTCTTATTGAAGGCTTCATGTTTTTATGAGTGAAGTCTTTGAGGCTGAAAGACATTTTCACCTTTCACCGTCTCAGGTTCAAAGATTGGACAACTAAGTCCTGTGCAACATCTGTGCAGGCTGTGTAGACTTGAATAAAGAATGAATGGCAGTATCAGGATACACAGAGATGCCAACGTTTAAGACTTCAATTAAACTAAGTGATGTGCTGATTTTAATGAATACATAATTCTTCACATCTATCAGAACAAAGAATACACTGTAGTTAAAAAAAAATCTCATCTTTATTTATTATTTAATGTTCATTACACATTTCTGAAAACAAAAATCATTCGGGTACATTTTACACCATGATTCTGTGTGTACAAAAAGAAATCCAATCCCAGACACTCATACATTGGAAGTAAATAGACACAGCTATTGCACATACAGGAGTTAAAGCCATATGCTCATATTGGAATTTTTTTTTTATCAAAAGGGAAATGTCATTACTGTCCTTGTGACTTCCCTTCTTATGCTCTCTGGTTTTCTTTTAACTTTAAGTCCACCCCCAAACATGTCAGGACACACATTGATATAACTGAGATCTCTGCTGTAGGAGGGCTGGGACAAAGCCATAGGGACACTACATGAGCTGCTAGGGCTATACATTACCTGGAGCTGCGTCCTCAGTTTTATCACCTATAGCTGAGTAGTATGGAGGCTGGATGTCATCCACATTCTCCTCTTGGTGAAGAGCATCACTCAGAGGTTGTGAAGAATCTGCAGCTTCTCCTAACTCTAATGCCTCCTCTCTGACAAGCTCAGCAGATCCCACCTCCTGCTTCCCACATTCAATGTACTGCTGCTCTGCAATACATGGTTGGGTGTGAGGCTGTGGGGTAAAACTAGGCTCTTTGGCTTCTTCAGGCAGTTCCTCCAATGAAAAGATGCCGGGACTCTTAATACAGCCCTCCCCTGTGGACTGGGCATTAGATGTTGAAGCTGTGGTGTCAAAGCCATATGAAGCCAAGGATGTAGCAGAAGGTGGAGTGGTATCTTCTGCTCCTACAACAGCTACTTCCTCAGGCTCGACCTCCTCACCTTCTTCTACGGTGGCTAGGCAGTGCTGGTGCAGGGGCTGAATGTCAAAGGTCACATTGACGACTGTCGTACTCTCTATGGAGTCATCCAGCAGAGCTTCTCCTTCAGTATCACTCGCTTCATCTTCTGTCACAGAGGACGATGATGGGTTGGAAGCAGGAGCGTCTAATTCTGCCTCTTTTGTAACCCCTTTAATCTCCGTGTCTAAGAGAGGGCTTGGGTCTCCTAATTCCTCAGGCGTGCTGGTCTCACTGCTCAGGTTACTGGACACTGACAGGCCAGGGGTTGAAGTCAGAGTTTGCAACGGAGCTTGACTTTTGACAGCACCAAGTGTTGGAAGTTCTTGGTTTCCAGGAACTAAAGAGGCAGAACTAAGTTCAAGCCAGGCCTCAGCTGGGGCCTGAGTTGGCGTCTTAGCATCTGCTTGCCATGGATCCCCCGAAAAGCTAGCTGCTGCTGAATCTTGAGCTTGTTCAGGCTCCAGAGGCTCTGCCCAGGGATCAGTAAATGGATTTGGTTGGTCCCACTGAGCGGCGGGGGCAGAAGGAAGCAGTGGTGGAGGAGGGGGCTGCTCTGCCACCCTGTTTAAATTGTCTATCCTTTCATCCTCTGCAAAATCATCTTCATCTGCATTCCCGTAGCTCTCTAAGCCACTTTCTGTCACTCCCTCACTAGCCATCTCAACATCATCATCCTCGTCTTCATCCATGTCATTGTCATGCCTGGCTCTCTGTGGTTCATCAGCCCGCTCTGAGCCCACATCCATGTCACACACCCGATCACTGTCATCTTCCTCCTCTTCCTCATAATCATTAACTGGAATGTCTGGGACCTTCTCGAAGTCTGGAGAACCAGCTGAGGCCCCTTCCATGTCAATGGCTCCTTTCAGACTGCCTTCTCCGAGGTCATCCATGCTTTCTGTACCCTCTAGTACACCAGGGGCACTCAGCTCAGATGCACCCTGATGGCTACCACTAACCTCTTCAGAGTCCAACTCAGAGAGCAAAGCCCCTCCCACTCTCCATGCTGACCCCCCAATAGGTCCACCTGATTCAGGCCGGGATTCCTCAGTTAACTGTGTTGTTCCACTCATTTCAGACACCGAGACCAGCTGGCTTCCTTCTCTCTCCTCTTCATCTTCCTCTTCATTCAGATTGCTGGGTGGGACTGTCTGCGAGGGAGAGATCGTAGCTGCTTGAAGGGGTGCAGATGTTGAAGGAGTTTGGTCTGTTAAAGGATCAGCTGGCCTTGATAAGCTAGTATACAGGATGTGATCCTGTGCTAATAGTGGAGGGCTTTCAAACTGTTCTCTCGGTGGATTAGACTCTAACAAAGCTACACTGACGAGATCTTCTGGAGGAGAAGGAGCCACACTGTTTTCAGGGACATTTTGATGAGTTATCTCTGGTGTGGGTTCCTGGACTATGACTGGGGAAGCCTCTTCTAATGCAGGAGTAACAAGAATTAAATCCTGCACTAAGGCCTCTGTAGCCTGTGCGTCAGATATTGTGACTGCTCCAGAAGCCCCCCTTTGAGTCAATGCAGAAGCATTCGAAACCTTCTTTGTAGTACTGAAAGGTGGGACTGACTGAATGGGTTTGATTCCAATTTTTGTGCTGGCAATACTTTTTGCAGGTCTATTGGCTGGAGAAGAAGGCTGACTTCGACTTAAAGGTGGTTTATTATTTGCTGGGAACCGAGCCTCAGCAACAGGTTTCTTAGTGGGTACAACTTTTGCGGGATGTGGAGCTTTTGGCTGTGACACTTTGGGATCTGTTGCTTTGGTTGCAGAGAGTTTTGAAGCAGGACACAGCTTCACGGTGGTCATTGCTTTAGAAGGTTCAGGTTTTCTGTTGGCAGCGGAGGCTAAGGCTGTTGTAGGTTTCTTGGGCACAGCACTCGAGGTGGATCGACAGACATCTGCAGGAGAAGCAAAACATTAAGTAAGCTATTTAAACATTATGAACAGCCCTTAAAATGTATTTGATAACATTGATAGAAGCCAATTCAAAATAAATAAATCATTTTGAAATTCTGGAGCAAATGGCGCCAGGTTTAAAAGCTTTGTCTACCTTTCTTTGCAGTGGTAATAGCAGCAGGTTTTTGAGGTTGTCCTGCCAACGTCCTTGCATTAGATGGCGCTGCTGCAACTCTAGAAGCTGCTGATTTAGCAGGCATGGTGGAAAGCTTGGTTGCAGATGCCACAGGCTTTGCTGTTCCAGTGTTGGGTCTGGATGAGGCTGTGGGGGGTCTGGACATGGTGGAAGCTGGTCGAGGGGCTGAAGCAGAAGTAGCCGGCCTGAAATTTAGTTTTGAAAGAAGAGAATAGTCATTTGTCTTTTTTGGGCTTAAGTAAAAATCTGGGAAAGACACTATGGCTTTTAAACGTGATTCCCTATCAATACACTGGAGAAAGTAATGCATGTCTTAACGACAAACTGATCTTGAGTGGCATGTAATGAGCTTAACACTCAGACACCTGTGGAATAATTTGCAAACTTGTGTAGCCATCTCCTTTGAAGGAGGACAAGAGGGCCTGGAAAAGACTCAAGCCTCAACTGTGCTTAACTCCCCAGAAAAAGTTAAAAATGACGAATATGTTAACCAATTTGACGCCAATAATATACATAGTTTCTGATCCCCACAAGACTGCAAGTGTAGCTCCTTTAACACTTGGCATACTACAACATTGCAAAAAAAAAAAAAAAAAAAACTGATTCATTTACCCATTTCTATAAATTTAGGTTTATCTAAGACATGTTTCAAATCAAAATACAAGATAGTTGGAGCAAAGGAAAACAAAACACTATAATATACATACATGTTATATTTCTAAGAATGTTGCACACCATAGCCAGGATGTGTGTTTGAGTTTTCCCCCCAAAAAACTTGCTTGTGGCAAATGCTGTGGTTAAATGTTATTTTACGCCTGGTATATGTAAGATAATCGATCGCAAATAGATACTCAAAAAAGGACTGAAGCAATACCAACCCATCACATGAAAGCACCTTAGATTACAAGTCTAAAGGTAAATAATAAAACTTTATTACCAACTTCTGTAAGAAAGGTCTTTGGGAGTCATTTTAATCATCTTTTACCCTTCAAGGACACGTAATATCCCTTTATATGTGAGAATCACTATTTTAGAGACTTCAGCCAATCAGCAGTTGAATATCATGTCAGTACTACTCTTCGTATTTCCGCTCCCATAGGAAATCCACGAAGAAATAGCATTTCAATTTCAGTGCTCAGTTATGCATCGTTCACTTTCCAGATCATTATGATGTTATTAGGCTTTACATGATCAGGATTTTTGGGCCGATCACCGAGTTAAAAAAAAAAAAAAAAAGATCACCGATCCAATCATATGAATTCAGGTTGTTTTTTTTTTTTTTTATAAGTACCGACCAAATTCCTTCGATACTACCTGATACAGATTGACGGAAAAATCAAACAGTACCATTATTGGGGACCTAAACGCAGCCTTGTGACTGTGAGGGAATGGAAGAGTTGGCTATTTCCATGCAGGACCTGAACATAACATTTGTTGTCAGAGTGTGTGTGTGTGTGTGTGTGTGTGTGTGTGTGTGTGTGTGTGTGTGTGCGTGGCCCTTTAACTGCACGAACAATGTGCGGAGTGAGGGAGCATGTATGACCGGAGCAGATCGATTATAAGCTGTATGCAATTTTTGAGTGATTGGCAAAATAAACGTTGCAGCTGTTGAATTAAACCGAAGTCCCATGTCATACTCAATGACTGTTGTGAAGCAACACATATTTCTTAACTATGGCATCGCAAAACCCACTGTTGCTTATAGTCCGTATTCACAGGGCACAGTGGAGGTGGGGCGCACACACACGCACACTTCCGTGACCACCAACGCCCTGAAACAGACATAAGTCTCCGGTATGAAAGCAAAAGTAAATCTGCTCTTAACATGTTCAGGCTGAATAAACAAAACAAGCGCGCACACAAAAATCACACATATACCAACAGCAGACACCGCTTTCAGAGCCAGTAGACTGGGGAAGAAGTCCGGCACTTAACCGCTCCGCTCCAACTGAGAGACATTTTTGCAGTTTGCTCATAGGTTTTCACCTTTGTGCACAAATGCGAGTGAAATAAAGGTGTGTCACGTAAAGCAAACAACTCTTCAGTGTAAATGAAATGGATAAAACAATGCAATAGGAGCATCTACAGAACGTTTAATCACGACAACAAAGTCATTGATCAGATCGGCGAATTAAGACATTACAGCTGATCACATTAATTGCATAAAATGCAAAATATCGGCTGATCCGATATAGCCAATCAGATCGATGTAAAGCCTAGATGTTATTCATGAGACCAGGATCATTTTGATGGATGGATTTTGACATTGGCAATTACCAGGAAATGAGAAATCAGACTTCGAAAAAGAAGGTTGGAACAGCATTTGATGTGACTATTAGCCATCTTACTACTAGGCTTTACATCGATCCAACCGGTTATATCGAATCGGCCAATATTTTGCATTTTATGCAATTATTGTGATTGGCTGTAATGTCTTATTTCGTCGATCCGTTCAATGACGTCATTGTTGTGATTAAAATTTTTGTCGATGCTCATATTACATTGTTTTATCCGTCTCATTTACACAGACATGTTTCTTCTATGTTACACGGCTTTATAGTATTTCACTCGCATCTGTCGTTCGGAGCGGAGCTTGGCCTGGGCTGCTTCCTGGTTCTACTGGCTATGAAACCAGAATCAACATTTGCTACAATCATAAACCTTTACCTTCATAAAACCAGTTGTAGTCATCACCTCTCATTCCTACTTGTACAGTATAAACATAATACTCAGTTGAGCAATCTTGAATACTTCACATCACATTTGCAAGAATTTGGCATAGCATCTTTTATACATACCTAAATTGGCTAATACTAATTCAATTCAGCAGTACACATTTTGGAGCCAATCACAGATGTTACCCAACCCATTGTCCCTACAGAAACAATGCAAAATATCTAGCAATGGAACCAACACCATCAGATAGAAGGAAGGATGACCTGAAAAAGGCACAATGCCTTTGATGAGGTTCAGTGGAGTAGCATGCTTGCACACAAGATGCCTCTCCCACACTCGCAACATTACAATGACCATTTGTTTTCCCAAGAGCAGAGGACCGCAATGTGGACACAAAGTCATAGCTTTGGGATGTTGGAATTGGCTAGAGTTAGAGTTTGAATATGAATTGAGCAGAACAGCCTGGAATGTGAGTCACTGCAGGGACATGTGCTATAAACAGGGACTAGATGGTTTTGGGGAAACCGGAGGTGGAGAGATTGTAGCGCAGTTCCTTCATAACTTATGAGAAGCAAATGTATCAACTAAAGTTGATATTAGATTAAACTTTATTTAATGTATACATGCAAATGACTAGCTGACAACAGTATCAGTAATCAATGAGTTGAGTCATCAATTTTAATTATATTTACCAACCTCCATGAATATTAAAATATTAGTTTAATGCTTCTAAGAGAAGAACTGGGTCATGTTATTTTAACTTCCAATCAGCAAAGATTAAACTACCAGCAACAATACAATTTTAAGATTTTACAGACATGCAAGAATAGACACCCCTTCATTTTGGCAGCACTAAAACCTTCTCTGGTTAAAAATTAAGCACAGCATTTTCCTTTCATCACCTTTATAACCTATTCTAAGACAACAAAAAACTAAAACGGCTCTAAACACTTCCTTGTTTGGTTTGAAAGCTGTCTGTCCATAAGCAGCAGGTTTATTCATTCCTGAAGGGAGGACACATACCAGCAACTAAAGAGAACTTTCCATGACAATAAAAAAAGCCAGGTCAAATTTCACTCCAAGGAATGACAACCTCAAATATTAAGACACTTTAACTAGTTTCACACTGAATACTTTTAAACCCTTTGGTCTTGCAATGCAAAGCCCCTGCAGAACCGTGAGTTCCTGACACAGACAGGTTTACACAAAGTATTGCCTATGCAGGCTGTTGACCTTTTCAATACAGTCAGAGGGTGGATGACCGTTTATAGACCTTTGATGCAGACAGTCCAACATTTGTATTGTACCTTTGATGCATGCTTTCACAGACGCTGAACATTAATTTTAAATTAAAAAAAAGTTGTCAAGGAAAAAAAAGTGACATTCATGGCCAAGAGGAAGGAAAAGTAGTTGCAGCAAGCCACTTTAAGTAGTTAAAGTCTAAATTTTTTATTTTATATTAAATCTGCTTTTTTTAAAAAAACAAAAAGGGGACAAAAATTTTCCAGCTCATAAAAGCAGCCGACTCATGAATGAGTGCAACCAATGAAAAAAGAGTAAAGCTTGGAGAAATCCTGGCCACATGCCCAGAACTATACTTGTCCAAAAGTCAGACAGAAAGGAGTGATGGGAAACTGGAAGGGGTGGGTGGTTGGGGCAGTGCTTACTTAGCTGTGGCATGGGTGCTATGACCTTGCAATCAAAAGGGAACCAGGCAAACCAGGTGCAGCTATATCTTTAGACTTCCTATAAATTATAATTCTCAACTTCTACTGGGGCAAGACAATCGTCCATTTCATGATCTGCATAACCAATTATGGGTTACATAGTATACATACTGTTACTGAGAAATTTCTTCTGGGAAAATGCTGACATTTTGATCCACAAATGCATGGCAGAAAATTTTGAAATTTATAACACTGACGGCCAAAAATTTTGGGATGTAAAGCTAAAGTTTTATTGTGTATTACATTTTACTTTAAAGCCAAAAGTTATTTGTTGAATTGGTGAAGGGGTCATGATGAATAAAGTTAAAGAGTTACTCATGCTTGGTATAGATCCTCCACTAATAAGAACTCAGACACTTTATAGACAAGAAATAACATTTTATTCAAAAAACTAATTTGAAGACCACTTTGAAATAGGAATGGGGTATTATGTGGAATCGTTATGGACAGAAAAGCCCCCTACCCTGGTTAAAACACTTCGTAGGGGGCACCTAGCTCAAGAGCGCTGGCGAGAACCCTGCAAGGATAAATGTAATCCTTTCATCTGCTGATGACATCCTTTAGGAAAGGTATAGATTTACATCTGATGGACTGATCTACTGTCAGCTGATGAAGCCTGTGTCAGACGCCCTCTATATCACAGACGGATTCATACGCTACGGTGAAGTGGTCAGCCTTAGCAGGAACATACTACAGTGAACAATGTGCTTTCATCCCAGGATGTGTGTGATAAATTGAGGACTACTTGAATAGAAACACGTCTGTGCTTTAATAAAGTGAAATTGATCAGAGCCCCATCTGTTTATCATGTTATTGCTGCAGCAAGAGAGTTGTTTTTGGTCTAAATTACGGATTTTAATTCTTCATATTTTGAAATAATTATTCTCAATTGTGACGCAAGTTGCTCTACACAGTTTCTCCACGTTTTTGAGTGGTCTGACCTGCAATCGCCATCCCAGTTTTAAGTGTACGTGTTGATAGCTTGCTTCTTAGTACAAATGCTTTGTGACGGAGAATGTTTGGTTAGGTGAAGCCCGCTAATGGAGAGATATCCCAAATATCTTATCCAGCTTTGTAGTACAGGCCCATGAAGAAAAGTACTGTTGCTAGACAACTGCTCATGCATTAACAATAACATCATTAGCAGCTAGAGCAGTGCTCCTCAATTATTTTCTGTTACTACAATAATAAAGATGATGGGGATATAATATGAATAATCACAGTAATAATAGTAATGTTATAATACAATAATAAAAACAATAACAATAAGCAATCTTAATAATAAGGTAATAAAAGAATATAATATAGCAATAATGCAATGAAAATACCAGTAACCATAATATAAAATATTAATACGATAATATGAGAATAATATTATAAGAATAGCAATAACAATAATACAGTAGTAGTACAATTAAACAATAATAATAATAATTGTCATAGCCTTAGGCAATGTTGTCGGTAAAAACCTGTGCACATCTGAATGTTTTCTGGGTTCCTTTTGTTCTATTTATCTGTATGTATCTATCTATCTATCTATCTATCAATCATGTGTGACATTTATTATAAACAAACCCCATGAAACTTGCTTGAGAATTGAACGATTTATGACAACTTTAATTGTGTAAGCACATTATTCCTCTATAGATATAATGCACTGTAGGAGCGATTGCCACCGTTCAAAGATGGCCACCCTGTAGACGCACCACTCTAGTGGGCGGCAGCAGTCGATGAGGTGTCAATGTATATAATATATATGGTCGATGCGGCGTCTACATATATAATGTCTATGGTCTCTAATACAGCGCACAAGAGCGCCACTGCCCCCTACTGTAGTGGATGTGCAATTACTTTAGTACAACAAAAAAAGCATGTTACCCTGGGTCACACGCGACCACCCCCCACTCACGGTGTTTCATCCCCATTCTGTCAATTTCCGCGTTCAGTGAATTCCATTTTCATTGGTCGATTCAGTCCGCAATTCCGTTAACGTGGATTTTATAAGGCCCGAGAAAAGGTCAAATCAAACTATATCAACTGTTTAACGACGGTCTAATCATAATTTAATGAATGTATCTGCACAAAGTCTTGAGTGTCGAGGTCAGTCAAGTAATTGCCACAATGGCCATTACTAAAGATGTGAGCATATTTCTGTTAAATACTGAGTCTGTTGTTGAAGAAGCTTGTCATTGGAACCACACTGCTGTCCTACTTAGGTTGTAAAAACTTTTCAATTTTGCTCATCGTTTCTTTCCACACACAAAAAAGAAAATACTTTTTAAAGCAATGTATAGATTATCCCATTGTAGCCTTTAATGCCACCTGTCCTCACACTGGGTGCTGCAGTGTGAGGACAGGTGGCATTAAAGGCTACATTAACTTTGTGAGGACTATGAGAAAGTCCTTGGCCACAACAATGTTTGAGAAAACCGACAGTAAAGCCATTGCTACACATTCATGTCTGCTAAATTATCTATCCCAAAGTGAGAGGAATCATGACCCCAGTCAACAGCATTCTGCCCTCGTGAGACGGGTCTGGTTTCTGCCAAAAGCTCTCTTTGGAACAAGGATGCAATTGTTCAGAACTTAGGCGCCATTAGGACCCTCTGTCTCAGGTTATTTCTGCCAAAATGACTCACTTGACGCAAATTCTAATTTGATATTAGCTGTCAGGGAACAAAAGACGCTTTTCTTTAATGATCTTTAATGCTCCTTTTGAGAGCAACAAGATAAACAGTCGGTCACTTACTAGTTTGTGAAGTAGTTTACTGAACTGTAATCTAAATATGCAGCAAAAATTGGAAAAACATTGAAGGATAGATTACTCAGTCTTTTTTACACCTAACTACAGGGACATTAGACCACGCCTTCAAATGTTTCACCATCACTGACCATTCAAGCATTGTACCTTGTGGTTTTTGAGGCTGCAGCAGCACCAGCAGGTTTAGTTGTAGTTGAACAGGTGGGTTTGTGAACACCAGAAGCCATTGTTCGGCTGGCAGGAGCTAAAATAGACAAAAAGACTACATGACAAATGTCCTAGACAGCAATCAGTGAAGAAAAAAAATAAAATAAAAAAAAAAACATACAGCAACATTATGTCATTTAGGCTCACCTGTTTTCAGTTTTGCTCCATTAGTCATCTCATTGGGTGGTCTCTTGTTAATAGGACCATTGACTGTTGGTTTGGTATTATTTGTTAACGTGCTGCCTGATGTAGCAGCAGAGCTTTTATCAGGCACTCGAGGTTGGCTCTTGAATACAGTAGAAGTTGCTGGTCTTTTAGGAACAGCCCCCGCCGTTGATGGTTTCCCTGTTGTAGTTTTCTTGCCTACCGCGGAGGAAGTGTTCTTATGGGTTTTGGCTTCATTAGTTGCACGTTGCGACACAGAACCTACTCGAGGACTGGACACTGAGGAAGCTGTAGATTTGGCTATGGGCTGCGTTTTAGCTCCTATAGCTTTTGGTTTTGCTTTAGGCTCTCCTGCTACGGGTTTTCCACTGACTTGTAGAGCAGCTCCAGCTGTTGCCCCATTTGCTGATACTTGTGGTTGCACACCAACTTGCTCTGCTGCACTATCCTGAGGTACTGTTGGTTCTGCTCCAGAAGCAGCTTCATTGGTCTCTGTGGTCTCCATGTTGACCCCATCCGGTTTCATCCCCTCCTTGAAATGGTGTGAGTGCCAAATTGCAGGCTTTAATTCAATCTAGGAATTTTCGTTTTCCTTGAATGGCCACTTCATTAATCTGGAAAAATCAGAAAACAATAAAAAAGTCAGGATCAGCCAAAACGTTTACAAATGTTCGATAAAATCTGGAGATGCATTACTAAAACAAGAAGCCAATTAGCGCCAAGATGCCAACAAATTGCCAAGTACTTTGTCAGTACTAATCAGCAATCCGATGATACGACACTGATGCAGTCTCTGCAAAAATAGTTAAAGACAATGGACATTTTTGACTTCAGGCATTGTTCCAAAATTATTTGAGCATTTTTAAAATCTAACTCGGCTTAACAACAAAAACATTAGAAGGCAGAAAACAAACATCTAATTTTTAGGCCTAGTCATCCTCTTTTGCACATGATGGCTTTTTTGCAATGTGACCAAGCAGACTAATAAGTTTTATCACTTGGAGATCAAGAGGGTGAAGTTGAAAATTTGCCATTTTAGCACATCACCCCTTTGTGTTAGTTCCTCGTCAGCTGGAGAATGATGCCTGGAATTCCCATTAATGATGAATCAATTTTCAACCTCCAATTACAATATATATGCTAGCTTTTAAGAAGAAATTCCTTTTCATAAAAGGCTGGCAGCAATACTCTCCTCTATCGCATGTCAATGAGCTGCTTTTAGGCTTCCTCAAAACCCTCCCCCTTTTTATCCAATTTGTGTATTTGAACTCCTCCGTCACATCCTGCCTTCCTCCAACAGATCAGCTTCAGGTAAATCCATTTACAGGTAAACGTTTTCACTGCATGGTCTAAAATATGAGCTTGAGAAAAACATGAACAATGAGACCATTATTATAAAAACATCGCTGCCCTGCCTCATTCAGAACTCAAATTATGTACCATGTAATATGTAATTTTTATCAATTTAGTAAATAAATAAATTATAACTCAGAAAAACCTCAAATTTGTGAAAAGCTAGATGCATTTGTAATAAGTTTTTAAACTTCACTAGTAGTTAAGGCCCCCTCGTCCCCATCCCACAAGTCATAACCAGCTGAAGGGTCACCTAATACTGTGTTTAACGCAAGCAAAGAGGAATTTAGCCATTCTGAGGGAATGCCAGAGGTTTGGGTTGCATTGCGTAGACTGCTGAATATCTGCTTATACCACACAGGAGCGCCATATCTGCTAATTTAATCCAGACGACTATCCCAAAGCGGTAAGCGTTAGAAAGATAAACACATTAGGAGCGTGTAGCTTTGCGGAGGTTAAATACAAACAACCTGAAGCATATTAGGAACATATTTCTGGGTTAACTTTTATCACAGATCATTCCTCTTTCTTGTAAACACTTAACTTGGTAAATTCCGCTTTAAGTTAATTCGGGTCGTTTTGCACTTGCGCGACTTGCGGCAATTACGCGCTGGCGACAACATAATCCAGAATGGCGGCGGCCCGGACTCCAGCCGACACTATTCAATAAGAGCCTAAAAGACATGGATATAACGAAGAGTGGATGAACGAAGGCATAAACATGCAGACTTTCACATGGACCACGGTAGGACCCGGAGTATCACCAGTTTACCATTTTACCTGTTTTTAGAGCTACTATCTTTACTAGGGAGCAACTATTTACTCCTGGTGATTGTTTTCAGGAGTTTTACTGTGCTTTTTACCGGTGATTAGTTATCTCTTTTCCGCTCCGCGATCCAAACTGAAAGTGTGTTATTGTCGAGCTGCTGCTTCAAAACTACAATTAAAATAAAAGTGAAAACAGTTCTTGTATGGTCTTATGTGTTATAGCCGACAATAAAAGGTTTGTTGTGTGATTCTCCCGATCAATGTGATATGACACGTTCTCCCCTGTCCAATCAGAGCCTTCCCAACCCTCAGGCCTAAAGCGGAATTATCTAAAGCCGAATAAACCGGTTTTCCATGTAAACCTCAGTTCGGGAATTATTATTTCCATGTAAACACAAAGCAAAACACATTAATTCTAAATGATTTAATTCAGAATTACCAATTCTGAATTAAAAAACATCATGTAACTGTGGCCATTGTCAACTGTTGGCTATAATTCATCATGGAAACAAAACCATTACCATTCAAACTAACAAATATATTTGATCTCCAAATACAAAATGGAGCAGCAAGAAATGTGTCAATTAGTCATTGTAGAATCGCATTAAGATGTGATTATACATCATTTTAGATATGGTTAGCACATGTCTGCGATTATTTTTGTAATCACCAAAAGCTTCACTTAAATCAAATGTATTGCCTGAAAGGTTGTTCAAAATTCATTGGACAGTTTTTTTAATTAGCCAACCAATCATCCTGCTGCTTTTTTAAGCTATATGTTATTCCTTGTTCCTAATCATTTGTTTAATTGTTTGCATCAACTCATCAAAACAAATTTGTGGTGTGTAAACTTTACTTGGCAATAAAACTGATTGATTAATCCTGTAACAAAGACGGCTACATATAGTCAAGTCAAAGTGTTTATTGTCATCTGTACAGTTAGAAACACGTTTCCCTGTACAATGAAATTCTTGCTTTGCCGACCGCCAGTGAATGCCTACGTAATAAAGGAATAAATAATAAAGGACTAAATCGAGATAAAAGAACTATAATAAATAACAGTGGCATGCAACACTGTTATTCAACAAAAAAAAAAAAAAAAAAAAAAAAAAAAAAAAAAAAAACCTGAACATTAAATACAAAACACCTGTACAATTAAAAATACAAATATATTAGCTATACAGAGGAGAGGTGATATATACAATGGTATGTGCAAAAAAGCTGTTTCATAATAGAGAGACATGGTGTTAGCTGTGCATGGGCGCATCTAAAGTACGAATGCAGGTGGTGTGCAAAGTACAGTGGAGAAGGGGGGGGGGGGGGGGGGTGAATGAATAGTTCATTAGACTCCAATCACTTATTTAGGAGTCTAATGGCCGAGGGGAAGAAGGAGTTTTTGAGTCTGCTGGTCCTGCATTTCACACTTCTGTACCTCCGGCCTGAGGGTAGAAGTGTGAACAGTCCGTGTTGGGGGTGAGTGGAGTCCTTGATGATGGCGGCAGCTCTCCTGTGGACTCTGCGCTTGTAGATGCTCTGCAGAGAGGGCAGAGGAGACCTGGTGATCTTCGTAGCAGTCTTCACTACTCTCTGCAAGCGTTTGCGGTCCATGACAGTGGTGTTGCCGTACCACACGGTGATGCAGCTGGTCGGGATGGGCTCAACAATGCAGCTGTAGAAGTTGCTGAGGATCTTTGAGGACATCCCAAATTTCCTCAGCCTCCTCAGGAAGTACAGCCGCTGTTGAGCTTTCTTCACCAGCTGTGTGGTGTTGAGGGTCCAGGTGAGGTCGTCTCTGATGTGGACCCCAAGATATTTGAAACTGCTCACCCTTTCCACTTCCAGCTCCTGGATAGACAGTGGCTGATGAGGACGCCTCTCCTTCCTCATGTCCACTATCAGCTCCTTCGTCTTTTCCGTGTTGAGGGTGAGGTTGTTGTCTTCACACCATGTCACCAGACTGGACACCTCCCCCCTGTAGGCCGCTTCGTCTCCGCCAGTGATACGTCCTATCACTGCGGTGTCGTCCGCAAACTTCAGGATGGTGAACCCTATACATTTTTTTTGTCATTCAATTAGACCTTTTGATTTTATCTTAACTTTCTTTTTTTGAAACATCAAAAAACATTAATTTAAAGCATACATTGTCGGTGGGGAGGCATTCTGTTATCACAGAATATGGATCTTACAACCATACAATTAGATTTGCTCTTTGGGCTCTTAGATTATAAAGAAATACACTGTAAATGTATGTCTGTAACATCACACTTAAAACTAATTATGGAAATTATGGAATCCAGTTAATGAAATGGAAATATTTCATTCATTAATTTATTATTTGTATTTATTTTACACAGGTGCAAATGGCAAAATGACAGACTATACCCTCACCTACATCTTTTGGGACAATATCATATTTTGCCCTTTAAGTGGTTGAGTCCTTCAAGAGGAGACATAAGTATCACATTTGGCATGATTGGGGGAAGTTTAATAGCTAGTAATGACATCTAGGGGAAACACAATGAAACGGAAGTTGGTAAACTGAAACAGAAGTGAAAGAAGTCAACACTGCCCACGCTGAAATATGTTTGCTTATATCTGAGAACAACTTATGCTGTCCTGTAGTGCAGCTTGTCTGCATGTTGGAGGTGAGATTGTCTTTTATGTTGCCTCTGTTCTGATATCAGACTGAGAACTACATGTCATACATAATAAACTAATATGGGAGAGTTCTGAAAACAATAGTTAAACAAGATTACGTTTTCAAAGAAGTCCCTTTTTTTCTTTAAAACGCAAGACATACTCTGCTCTAAGACTGAGCCATTACTCAGGCAGGACAAGTATAATGCATGCAACTGTGACAAAAATGCTGGTGAACGGAAAGAACCGCTTATTCACAAGACCCTAAGTTCTCTGAAAGGAAAAACGCCCTAAGAGAAAGTATGAAACTTGCAAAAACCAAACCTGGAAAAACAACAAAACCCATAAAACACATTCATGTACAAAGTGCCTTTGTAAATTGTCTCCAAAAGAGGCTGTGTGTAAACATTGGCTTCTCCTGACCATACAAGGCAACACTGAAGCTTCTTCTGTATCACCGAGAGTGTTCTTACACAAATGCAGAATGACAAGAGGTTCAGGGAAGAAATTTAAGCCGTTGTGGAACGACGAAAAAATGCATCCCAACGCCTGTTGAGGGTAAAAACAGGACACAGAAATAGTTCCAACAGTAGGTAATTCTATGGTGAAATACATATTAGTCCAGAGAATGATATACCAATGAAACAAAAACCGTTTGGATCCCCTCATTCAAGGTTTGTTGAAATCTCAGACTAATCACAAATCTGCCACGCTTCTAAATACAGTATGTTGCATCAGAAACTACATTTGAAAGCAGTTCCATTACTTTATCGGGGAACATGTCTGTGGCAAAGTGAAACAATGACAAAACTTCACATAAATGCTGGTATTTGACTTTTCATATTATTTACAAGCAGAAATCTTTTTGCAGACAGAACACTATGCCAAAAAGAACTACCATTAGTTACCACCAGCAGTCAACCTTACTATATTTACTAGCAACATACCAACTATTACCAGTACTTTCACCATGGGCGGTTTCTTCATAAAGGCGATCAGGGCGACGCCCCACCAAAGGAGAAAAAGGAGTGATTTTTTTTTTTATCATATTCTTCCACAGTGAAACAGGGCTGTGACAGTTCTAGATAGTTTGAGCTACTCTCTCTGTCATTGTCCAATCAGCGCAGGGCCATGCTCCATGAAGTACCACCCTTTTTAGGCAACCTCAGTCAAATTGAATATCATCCAGACTGCTCTCATGTAACGATTCACTCAAGTCCCAATACGATTCGATTTATGATACGATTCTCTCACGATTTATTTTACAAAATAGGACTGTAGACAAATGACTGAAAAATATTCCTTTTTTTTGGGGAAAAAAATAAAAAAAAACTGTATTGTTTTCCTTTCATTTTTCATTGTCAAAAGAATCCCTTAATAAACTATTCAAAACAATGAAATTAAAGACCACTGTCAATAGTTAAAAAAATTAATCCATAAATTCTACAGAATATTTTGGGTGTTTATAAACAAACTCTAGAATTTTCAGTAAGAAAGAAATAAAGCAGAAATGTCTGTGTACTGAAACATTGATTTAAAGATGGCAGCAACTCCACCACCTTTCCGCCTATTACAACAGTTATTGGAATAATGGTGCACTTTCATTGAGAATAGTATTACTGATAAGACGTTTCATTAAGAAGTAAAAAAAATAAAATAAAATATCCAAGTAATGTCTCAGAATTAAATCATGGTGGATTTGTTAATAGATCTAATGTTGAAAAAAGACTTAAAAGAGTTTGAAGACTTTGGCCATGATTACATGATGTTTTTTTAATTCGGAATTATTTATTCCGAATGAAACCATTCGGAATTAAAGGTAATTCCCGAATTAGGTTTACACTTAAAACTGGTTTATTCGGCTTTAGATAATTCTGCTTTAGGGAGCGGAAGGGAGATAGTAACTAATCACCAGTAAAAAGCCCAGTAAATCTCTGGAAAAGAATCACCAGAAATAAATAGTTGCTCCCTGGTAAAGATAGTAGCTCTAACAACAGGTAAAATGATAAACTGGTGATATTACAGCCTGTGAATGCAGTACAGGGACGCATTTACTCTGCCACCGGGTCCTAGTGCCAGCCCTCTGGTGAAGCCTGTTGCATTTACCGAGGTCCGTGTGTGTTTAATAAGTCCATGTGAAAGTCTGCATGTTTATGCCTCCGTTCATCCACCCTTTTCATTCTATCAATGTCTTTTAAGGCTCTTATTACATAGTCTAGCCTGGAGTCAGATCACAGAAGGCAGTGGTAGGCGAGAGGCTGGATGAACTTGATTTGACTACAACAATCTTCTAAATGTCTCAAATTCAAATTGGTATCAGTTGTAACGTTTAAAAAAAAAAAAAAAAAAAAGAAAAAAAAAAAAAAAAAAAAAGAAAAACTACCAAAACATTTGATGCCTATAAGATGCTTAAAATGGAAAACCTGAGCCATTCTAATAAGGATAAGTATACTGCTTTGCATTGTACACATTTCAAGTTGATTTGCCCAACTTCACATTATGAAATGTGGTAAAACAAAAGGTTTGATTAGAAAAAAAAAAAAAATTGCAGAGCTTTACACAAATAAGGACAAAAAGACAACATTCTAGTTAAGTCACACAAACCACTAGGAGTGTGACGATATCTCGATACTGCGATATTTTTCCATACGATCGATTATCGATATGCTCACGCTATCATTTAAAAAAAGAAATTTAAATCTTTTTTTTTTTCAAAACCTTTTCTGCTTTTTTATTAAAATGTGCAGGTAGGTCTTCACAGAAATTTTGTCACCGTTTGTCACTACAACTTACGGTATATCTAACTTTTAATTGTCCTTTACTTTATTTTTGACATACATTTTTGTTTGTTAATTTTGTTTCCTCACAGGATTTAAAAACTAAAATTTTCTTTAAAAAATGATAAATATTTCTTAAAAAAGGAATTAAAAAATTAAAGTGGAAAAAACGGAATTTGGGAAAAAATAAAACGGAATTTGGAAAAAAATAAAACGAATTTTATAGGGCCCTAATGGTGTCACCGGTAAGAAAGACCCTACTTTTTGTTTACAGAAAGCCCTATTGGAGATACTTATTTGTTTACATTGGTAAGTTGACACTTATTTGCAGAAATGTTGCACTAATATAGTGTCACAGTGTACACAGGACACTTTTTCAATTTATTGTCTTTCAGAGATATAAAATTAAAAATTCATTTTTTCCACTTAATCTTTTTTTTTTCTTATGTCAAATTATCATAGATTGATTTCTGACCAATATATTGATAATTGCAGTATCATCATATCGTGAGCTTTATATTGTGTATCGTATCGTGAGGTACCCAGAGGTTCCCACCCCTACTCCTCTCGTAAGGGAACACTTTCATTATGGGGGATGGGCTAGTTGTTAAGTACAAAGCTCAGTCTAATCAATTCCATACAGGACGCTAACACGTGCTAAGTGACTGTAAACTTCTCAATAAGGCCATTTAGAGGAGGTGGTAAACAAGGCTTCGAGTTAAGTGGACTAAGCCAGTTGGTCTTCCAGGGAGTGGTTGTCAAAACAGAATGGGCTTCAGGCTACTGGCAACACAGTATTATGAGAGGCTGCAAAGAATATGGGTTACTATCTGTTCTAGACCAAGAAGGACTGATTCAGCAGAGTGGAAAATAAAACATCTAGTAAGATTTTGCATTTGCAGTAAGATCTAGTAACTACCACCATGAACTGAACATCTAAATAGTTTGTGAGCATAACATTAGGTTTTCAATGGAGGGGTAGGATGGGCAGACAGGTTCTATTGTCTGCACTGCACGGGCTATACCCCCTAGGGTCTGGTGCTAAGAGGAGTGGGGGTAGTGTTCAATGGATTAAGGGGTAGAACCGGACAGAGGAGCAGCTGGCATGGTTAACTTTACCCAGAAGACCCTTTGGACATTTAGTGGGCTGCAAGGATGAGGTGCACTAGTGACAGCATTTACGCAAAACACACGTATAACATTAAACATGTCCACAGACCTTCACCATTACACACAAGCCTTTATGGTAGGGGGGGGGATTATATTCTTCTCTCGCAAAAAAGATTTCTTGCAAGATAACTGTATGCAGCATTAAATCACTTATAGGAAATCACTTATTTCACACTATACCAATCTCTATTGTAAAAGACTCAAAGCTTCTTTTTAATAACTTTAAATATCTGTTCTCATCTTGGAATAAGGCAATTTTATACTTCTAGGATGAGTGCATAAACAAAACACAACTAGTATGTATATGTTGCAGTTTAAGAAAACAATATTCCTGAAATGAAATTCAATGTAAAAATCCATCTACATTAATCAGGGTAAAGCTTGCATGTATTTTGCAATATCATAGCCAGCCTACAGTGGATGTCCTGTACATCAGACTGGTTAGGCAAGCAGGCCGACAGAAAGTCAATAAAATGCCAGAGCCTGAAGGCAGGATCAGTTTCAATGGCTTTTGACTTGGGGTGAGCTGAGGCCAGATGGACACCGATCCCTCACCTCAGTTTCCAGCATCTCAGCAACCATCCAAAACCACACCCAAGCACATACAATCTTAACTACCAGACTCAAGACTAGCTTTGTATTGGAGAAAACATTTAAAATAGTGGGATGCCATAAAAAAAAAAAAAAAAAAAAAAAAAAAAAAAACTATTGATTTGAGATCAAATTGGTTGGAGATTACAACAGCTGCTTTGCTGACTGGAAAACAAGAATGACAGTCCAAGATAAAGATACCAAAAAGAATGACCTGTTATGGCAATTTTTATATACCAAACAGACTTTTAAAGTCTGAAGGATTCCTTCAATAACTACAGAGCATTGAACCCAGCTTCACAGCCCCAGACAGACTGAGGTCCTAAAATGCAGCGCCACAAATGTATCCTGACCGTCAGGAAAGTGCCACCCTTCAAACCTCGAGCTGAGAAGAGGGCTGCAAAATTTCTCCATTTCAGAGCACAAAAGAAAATTGAAGACACAAAACAACCTATGCTTGCATGATACAGCAAAGCAAAGCCAGTGTCTAGCTTGAATTTCCATGGGTGTGGTACTGAGGCTGACAGGCAGCTGGCAGGAAAACTGCCAACACTGAGGCAGATGCAAATTCTCAGCTCTGTGCTCGCATTGGGATTTCCATGCAGGCGCCTTCATTCATGTTGGTTCTAAAACAAAATAGATTTGCCTCTGAATATTCAGTACTTATCTGTATAACTAATTTTTGCAGTTACTGTATCTCAAGGTAATTTTTTTTCAGCAGCGAAGACTGCCTGGACACAACATCTTTTGATCCAATTTACTTTGTGTTACAAGTAGAACAATGGTCTAAATAACTCAGTTTATATTCTAATTCCTTTAAAACACTAGTCAAATGATACCAATCAAGAAACTATGTTGAATTTACCAGTATACTGTTGATTTTATACTATCCCAACCAACTAAATTCATATTACCATATATTGATTGCAGTTGAGTAAAACCAATGTTGTTTTGTCCACTACAACATCTGACACACACACACATGAAATAAACAACTACACCCTGTAAGGCACAACAACTGCATCTGAATCATAAAAAGGTCTGAAGTTCACAGGGGAAATGTAGGAGGTGTTTTAGGAGACACTCAAATAGAACACAACAACACATACACTTAGAGATTCGGCTTAACTTTGGACTGTCAAAATAATGACTTCAAAGCAGGGTTGTAAACAATACCACACATTCTGAGAAATTAAATCAGTCCAGTAAAAGTGAAATATTAGCTAAGCATTGTTAATGCTGTAAAAGAGCTACAAAAAAAGTTGTCAGTGGGGTCAAAGAATATTGCAATTCAAAATGCTTTGAGTGTCTATGAAAACTATAATTATTAATAATATTACACAATGCCTTAAAAAGCTGAAATGTTTAAAACTTTAGAGTGGACCCAAGTCTGTCAACAGCATGAATGGCAGCCTAAGTACCCACAACCCTTCTGAACACAAAGTCATTTATACAAGGACGTCCTTGCAGGCTGAGTATTGATTAATGATTATCCCACTGGTTTTGCTGTGTTAAACAATAATTGACATGTAAGCCTAATTAATCAGTTTTAGTCAAAGAACCTGTAACACAAAGAAACTAAATTACAACAAATTCTAAAAGCTTTGTGTGCCAAACTGATCCAATTTGAGCATAGTGTCAGTGCTTACACTGACTAGACTAAGACGTAATTTCTTTGGGGTCATGTTAATGAACAGCTGTAGTAAAGAATAGTAGTAACTAAAATGAAATGACGTAATGCCTTTTTATATTGAAGAAAAAAAAGGCCAACAGAGTTGTTTTTTTGGTTTGTTTAATCTTTCTCAACTAGAGATGTAAGAGGTATCACGGTTCACATCGATGCTCTGAAAATTGAATCGCAGTACCTTTATTTATCCCTTCTCTTGTCCAGCAGTGTAGGAGGCAGGCGGAAACTGCTACTACTTTCTTTCTAGCCGCCTTCTACTCTTAAACATGTTCATAAATGATTCCATACCCCTTTAGTACCGAAAGAATCGTGGAGAAGAAAAAAATCATGGTCAAAATGCCAAGCCATTGATTACAATATACTGAGGGGCAGATTCACTAAAGGTTTAGGGGTATTAAAACATGTGCAAACGTCACTCCACGGACTAATGAGGAGTACAAACTCCAGGGAATCAGGACTGCACCTCAGAATGCGTGTCACAATCCTCCCCCAATCCACTTAGCGTGTTTCCCTCTGATGATGTAAAGTAGGTGGATCTCATATTGGGCACAAAAAAAATGAGGACATACAAATAAATTAATGCAGTGGGCGCAATGCAATTCATGAAATATGGAACTGTTTGCGGTGATTGTTTTAGCACCGAAAAATTTGTACGACTGACAAGCAGGTGCAAACACACGCAGAAATCAGCTGCAGTAAATGTTAACACAAAACACAGCGGAGATAGAAAAAAAGGCTCCAGTTAACTTCTAGTATAAAAAAATAATTCAAATAAAACAATAGTCAATATTAACAGCCACTGAATGAGAAAATAAAGTGTGAGTAAAGTGTGTGTGAAGGCAAGAAAAAGCTACACACCCGCTCCAGTGATGTTTTGACCGTCAAACTTGTCGCATTGATGGAAGGAGCCTCATCCCAGAATCAGCGGATCAGATGAGTAATTTACGCAGTGATGGCACAATGTTTGTTTACATTGTTCACAGTGTGGTGACACAGCACGACTGTGTTGCTGCATTAACTCAGATCAATAGGACAAATTCTGTCCACATTATTACATGTTTGTGCAGCAGACAGAAGTCCATCTGCCTCCAATTTAACTTCCTCAAATGTCATTGTGTGCACTCACGTCTCCACATTGAACAAGCAAAACGCTCATTTAAATAGGGCGCTCTCAGCCACTTCTGCACATGCGCTAATCATTGCTGCAATCTTAGTGAATTCCTTGCAGCAGGTGAGGAAACTTCATCACCAAAGGATTTAGGGACACAACTGGTTTACCACCCTTTATTTCAGATCTTAGTGAATCCACCCCAAAATGCTTTAATCAAATGAAACCTCCTGCTTTGCAGTTGTAAAGTAGTACACGAAAAATGTATTTTGAAAGCCAAACCATTGACTTTCCTGCTAGGACAAAAGAGCCCTTCTTTCAACATCAAAATGGTGGGATTCACGTGCACTATCCTACAGGAATCTCAATGTGAACTAACCTTTCGAGTTAATACTCCATACTTGAAATGAGGTTTTGGGCTTTAAAACAGGACAAGTGAGACCGACATGAGACCCTGGAGCCATTAAACTTTCAGCATTAGTTGTCAGTACGTCAAGTATTTTTCAGTTTGTGAGTGAAAATTTTAATCTGGTCGCATCCGTGCGAGTGCGTATGGATGACCTTATTTTGGAGCTTTAAAAAAAAAAAAACTATTGAAATAAACAGTTTTTTTTTTTTTTTTTTTTTAAACAGAGGCTATCAATGATTAATGACAAATAAAATCAAGATATAATAATTTGTTAACCTCAAATAAATCACGTTGTGCAATGACTCAGCACCTTCCTACTTCACCTCCAGCAACATCTACAGACCATCCCACAGAGACACCCTTCTCCATCAAAGAGAGAGATGTAAATAGACTTTTCAGGAGACAAAACCCCCGTAAGGCTTGTGGACCGGACTCTGTCTCTCCTTCCACCTTAAAGCACTGTGCTGATCAGCTGTCTCCAGTGTTCACAGACATTTTTAACACCTCACTCGAGACATGCACCGTACCAGCCTGTTTTAAGGCCTCCACCATCGTTCCTGTCCCTAAAAAGCTGAGGATCACAGGACTTAATGACTACAGACCCATCGCTCTGACATCTGTGGTCATGAAGTCCTTTGAACGTCTCATGCTCTCCCACATCAAGGACATCACCGACCCCCACCTGGACCCCCTGCAGTTTGCCTATTGATCCAACAGGTCTGTAGACGATGCTGTAAACCTGGCTCTCCACTTCATCCTCCAGCACCTGGACTTCCCAGGTTCCTACGCCAGGATCCTGTTTGTGGACTTCAGCTCTGCTTTCAACACTATAATCCCAGCTCTCCTTCAGGACAAGCTTTCCCAGCTGAACGTGCCAGACTCCACCTGCAAGTGGATCACAGACTTCCTGTCTGACAGGAAGCAGCACGTGAAGCTGGGAAAAACCATCTCTGCTCCCCGGACCATCAGCACTGGATCTCCTCAGGGCTGTGTTCTTTCTCCTCTGCTCTTCTCCCTGTACACCAACAGCTGCACCTCCTCTCACCAGTCGGTCAAACTCCTGAAGTTTGCAGATGACACGACCATCATCGGTCTCATCTCTGATGGAGACGAGTCTGACTACAGGTGGGAGACAGACCGGCTGGTGTCCTGGTGCAGCCAGAACAACCTGGAGCTCAATGCTTTAAAGACAGTGGAGATGATAGCAGACTTCAGGAAGAACCCAGCCCCACTCACCCGCCTCACCCTGGGAGACTCTACAGTGAGCTCTGTGGAGTACTTCTGCTTCCTGGGGACCATCATCACTCAGGACCTCAAGCGGGAGCTGAACATCAGCTCCCTTATCAAAAAAGCTCAGCAGAGGATGTACTTCCTGTGGCAGCTGAAGAAGTTCAGTCTGCCAACAAAGATGATGGTGAACTTCTACAGCTCCATCATCCAGTCCATCCTCTGCTCCCCCATCACCATCTGGTACACTGCAGCTACGGCCAAGGACAAAGCCAGACTGCAGCGTATCATCCACTCTGCAGAGAAGGTCATCGGCTGCAATCTGCCCTCCCTCCAGGACCTGTACGCCTCCAGGATTTTGAGCCGTGCAGGAAAGATTGTGGCCGACCCCTCCCACCCCGGTCATAAACTGTTTCAATCTCTCCCTTCTGGAAGGAGGTTTCAGTCCATCAGGACCAGAACCTCAAGACACAAAAACAGCTTCTTTCCCTCTGCCACCGTCCACATAAACACACCCCAAGTCACCCACTGAACCCCCCCCCCACCCGATCACCACCTCCATGATGTCCTTAAAACTGTACATGGCCATTAAAAACATTTCTGATTCTGATCAACTTTCCTTACACCTGTGACTAACCTTAAGTTTTAAATCCCTGGTAAGATAACTAAACCAACAAAAACACTATTCTGAAAGAAAATAGATATTTTAATTGTGTGGGGATTCATTTAACCGCCAATGTGCCGGTTAAATTTGTTTATGTGTGGCAAGAAAATAGAAATTAGCAATTAGCATGTGTTGAACACATGATATTGCATTATCAAATTCAAGTTACTTTTTGTAGCCTTTCAAATACATTAACTAAAAAAAAAATATTCTTTATATAATATTGTGTTCATGTAAACTGAGATGCATAAGAATTTGAAGATGCAAGATACTGTTTTATTTCTTGATGTCAATTTATTTAATTTTATTTCAAACTGTTTTTAAGTTTCCATTTACATGATCAGTATAAATCAAATCAAACATATATATATAATGTTAACTGTATAGAATTTATTACACTGTATTGTCTTCATTGAGAAGGTATTTTTGACTCCAGGAGGACTATAATGCAGGTGAGATGAAGCAAAATGGTTCCTTGTAGAGTAAAGGTTGTAGACCCCTGACCAGGGAAAGAGGGTTAGGAGACCCCACTATAAGAGCTGGACCCTATGAATTTAATTCCATGGGATGAAGCAATTGAGATGAGTTGGTTATACTACTGTTAAGTTAAGTCAAGTACAGCATTTCTGCAAAATAAAAAATACAGAATACATGTAACCTGTTGTTATGCTTTGCTGTTATTAAAAAAAAATGTGTTACATCTTTTAATATTGCAGAAAAACACTAAAACCTGAAAACATTTTGCAAATATATCTCGAGTCATTGTCAATCTTTACTTCATACAAAACTACAGTACGCCAGTTAAGTCATGCATGGCTATTCTGTACACTCTCCCCAAACCCCCCCTTTAAAAAAAAAAAAAAAAGGGTGCGACCAAATTCTGTGCTGGTGCGACCAACTGAAAAAGTTGGTCGCACCACTGGAAAAGTTAGTGTAGAGCCCTGGTTGTGAAGTTTGCCAACCACACCTCAAAACAGTTACAACAATGTCCAACATCTGACAGATAAACAACGTCTACCCATTAATTAGATCTGTACATACAGTAGTTGGGTCTAATTGCTTGGTGTTCAACAATTACTAAATGACATCACCCCATGTGCAAAGTCTGCAAATACAACATGTATGACAAAGACAGTTTAAATTTCTGGCTGGAAGTGGAACACTCAATATTTGAGAGTGATGACTGTATTATGTTAGGCTTTATGCTCCCATTAGAACCAGTTATAGTTCCTGCTAATGTACCAATAACATTGGTTTGAGCCTCCGCTTTGTACAAGCCTCCATTACATCCCTACAGAAAACCCACCCAGCAGTCCCTGGACCACAATTAAAAGCATTACATTTTCTTTTTCTTAATGGGTTTGGATCAAATTGCTTCAGTCAGATGTACAAGATGTGTCTTAGGGAGTGGTGATGTTTCCAGGGGAGCCCCACCTTGCACACTCATGATCCTGATTATCTTTAAATACAATATACATTTAAAAAGTCTACTAAGAGGAAATGCTTTAGCTTCAGTAGTGAGACAATGACTTGCCATTTACAGACAACAGCTTTATTTTGAGCAAGTTAAGGAAGCCTTTTTAGTAGTTATAACCCGGGGTTTCCACTGGATACGTCTCCGCTGCGCCACGGCACCGATCCGGTATTTCACCGCTGTCTGGTAATTCACACCGGTTGCGTTTTGAGTGCGCCGCGGTTGAACGACTGTGATGTCACGAGACAGAGCAGTTCTCACGATATTTATATAATCGTGCAAGAACGCGGTTAAATGTATGTGTTCTAAACGCAACAATAAACAGATAAACAGGTCCGTGCTCCTAACGAAGGAGTACAAGAAGGTTGGACTCTCTGGATTTGTCATAGACACATTTTTTAGCAACAGCCAACAGAGAAGAGATAAAACTGCATCAGTTAAACATGAACTAAATCAAAGTTGCTGCAGTTTACAGTACAGTTACAGTATGAGAGTTATCAATACAGTGGATGTGAATTTGCTTTTACACATTATGACGTTTGGTTGATGTATTTACTTGAAATATAATCTGAAGTGTTTTATTTTGAAAGGTAACCCGATATTTTATTACGGAGTACATGCTTAATTTCCTGTTTAGCTTCATTTGCTCTGTGCTGATTGATGCGTCGTGCTCCGGTATCCGCCAGAAATAGAAGCCCTGCGTATATCTGGCGGAGGGCACCGGACTACCGCATCTGGGAAGGAGCAGACACACCGCAGCGGACCCGGTAAAAATTAACAGACTAAAGTGGAAACGTAACGCAGCGTAGCCGCATCCAGTGGAAATTGGGGGTAAGAGGCTTAAACAAGCCAATTTCAGCAATCATCAATTAAGCAACATTGGCCGGGCTATGATTTACAACTGAAATTATGTATTATTTTGCTGAGTGGAAATCCTGTGGCTCGGTTCTGTGCTTTCTTTTTCTAGTGTTTAGCGTTTTCTACATGAATCATATTTTGGTACTATATATCAGCTGATAAATATACAATATATAACCAATCGATATGCAAGGTTATCAGGAGATCCATTGGATATCGGCTTTTTAAAAACACCAATATCAGTATCGCCCCTAAAAATCCCATATCGGTCAGCTCTAGTAGAAGCCTTTATCTAGTAGATGTAAAAGGAGCCAGATGGCAAAACACCTGTTTTGAAACTTGATATTGTTACAATTATTCAAAAATGGAATACAAATTAAAATCAAACCATTCGATTTTCCCAAACAAATACTAAATCAAATGCTACTTTTGACACTGTAACACATAAGCTTGTATTTACCTCATACAAACATTAAAACCTGTACATGTGTCCATGCTCGTTGTGTACAGTATGAGAGAATGATGTCCATGTGTGCAGTCCACTGCTACACGCTCTGTCTCCAGAATGGCTGTTTATGTCACTCTCCAGTGGAGCTTAAATAACGCCATTTGTCTCAGGAAACAAAACGTGGCTGAAAGCCTGAACCTTCCACGGTTCTAGTACAAGGCCCGGGGCTCAGCTTCACACTGGCCTATAACCGCTCATTTAACCCGTCGATAAATGCAAAGCAACACCACTGAGGACCGAGACACTTGAATCGTGCAACCAAACATTAGTTTACATTAAGCCGGGACCACCACCCAAACCGTTCCGTTCCGTTCCTAGCTAGCGCTACTGATGAGAGTAGAATAGAGTGGTCACTCTCTATTCACGGAGGGCGTCTCAGTTGAAAACATTGAGCTTTTTTTTCTTCTTCCGTATAATTTAGCAGCCGTTTGTTGGCGGGCCGGTGAACGAGGACAATGACACGAGGCGGGGATGTAACGCAATTTAAATAGTCCAGCTCGAGCAGAAGACTTTAACACGTGAAATGTATGTTACGTTACCGTTGAAACGACGACGGCGGCGACAGCGACGACTCCCGGTGGGCTCCGAGGAGACAAAAGCAGCCCTTCCCTCTCCGTCCACTGAGCGGGTAAAACTACGGAGCTGTATCTGTCCTTCGGCTCCCAGTCAGACTGAGTCCAGGCGGAGGAGTGTCACAGGGATCCAGCTGCTCTGTGATGAGGCTGCTGCTTCATAAACAGATTAATGCCTCTCTGTGATCCAATCAAAAGCCACGCTCAGAGGTTATGCAAAGCAGGGCTGACGTCAAGACTCTGCCCTGCGTGAGGTGGATCCACTGATCTCAGAGTGTCACAGAATGTCACGAGAACCTTAGAGTGGGACCATATACACACTGTTGTTTTTCGTTGTTGTGTTTTTACTTGTCTGCCAATGCTGTCGAAGGTCAACACTATATGTATATATTGCGACAGCAATGCATGTTTTATTATTGCAATTAAATAATTACATGTATTCCATTGCATAATTGTGACCATCACCAGCCCTCCCTAAGGAAGGGTAAGAAAAACTTTATTAAAGAGAGAATATAAAAAGAGAGGGCAGTGTTACACCTAGGTAAAGGGGAAGGGAACAGGGAAGAGGAAGTCAGGGTGGGACGATGGAAGGGGTGGACTATTTTAAGGTGGGAGTGCAATGTGATGTTATAGTTGTGCGTATTGTGCATATTGTGTTGTGTAATGAGTTATACCAGTCTGGTGACAAGTATGGAGAAAGTGAAGTGGGTGACACAGCCACGATATACACAGTTGACGAGACAATATGACAGAGCACTTGTGTCAAATTTAAGGCCGAGAAAGCATGAATCATTGTGTAAATTATGATTTTATTCAGATATCACAGTTTCTCCAAATACACAAATTCAATGAAACCCTTTTTTTTTTTTTTTTTTTTTTTTTTTTAAATATGGGGGTCGATTTTAAAGTCGGGTATGCTAAAATAAACTGCACCTTTTTGCAACATTTAGCAACAAACCGCATTTTAAAGAAAGTTATGTGAATGTTTTTATGTTATTTTTGACCAGATTTACAGCACTACTTGTGACATTTGTGTTTTTTTCTCTTAAAAATACAATGTCAATATTAAATGTAAATGTTGAATCTAAATGTCAATTATGAAATATAAATATTAACGTTGAATTTAAATCTAAATTTTAAATCTAAATATTAAATCTGAATTTTAAATCTAAATATTAAATCTAAATCTAAATGTCATGGGTGAAACTAAATATTTAGCTAATATGAAAATTCACCAGAAGTACCAAAATAAAAGCTCATTCCGGTGAATTTGCATATTCACATTTAACAATTAGATTTAACATTTAGATTGAGATTTAACATTGAAATTCTGTGTTTATGAGAAAAGAAAAATATTATTGCTGTAAATCTGGTCTAAAGTAACATAAAAAAAATTACAAATGTTTTTTAAATGTGGTTTGTTGCTAAATGTTTCAAAAAGTTGCTGTTTATTTTAGCATGCGCAGCTTTACAATTGGTGCCCCATATTCAAAATCTTTCAATTTTACTGAAATTATTTCGAAAAAAATTCCCAAAATTACATTAAAAAAATAGTCACAAAATCAAGGAAATGCATCTTTTTATCGGTATCGGTCACTTATTGATTGGACATGTCAGTGCCTTACACTTTATTTATTATTTATATCGATGTACAACATAAGGCCCAATAATGTTGAAATAGCTTATTTTCCCTTCCTATAATCTGTGGCCCTTATAACCCCACACTGGGTTGTTTTCGGCCCCTGAACTAAAATGAGTTTGATACCAATGTGATAGACAATACATGATGAAAAAAGAAAACTAACCATGCTTTTTCATTTTTCAAATGTATATCCATCCATTCATCCTTCCAATTTCTGACCTGCTTGCTCCTTTTCAAGTAAATATAAATGATAAAATAAACAATAGCATGAATAAGATTTTTTTTCCTATTTAAAATGCAGAACATGCCACTTTGCAATTCAAACACATTGACTAAAAGTCGAAAAGACTTGTGGACAGATATAGAAGAGACACACACACAAAATATCACAATACCACTTGTATCATCAACAATATTTCTTGTGACGTTTTAATATTGCAGTATCTTGACACACGATATATCATCGGACCATTACTAAAACAACACAAAAAATTTACAACGCGACACTACGGAATAGAGCTGCCACAGGGAAAAATATATTATTGATCTTTATATTGTGTAAACAATAAAATCCTATTGTACAAACGTGATATTATATTTTCACCAGGAAGTCGCATGAGATTTAAACTCTTTTGCAGGAAGACTGGACCAAGAGGCTAAACTTTTGCAACAAGAATGTAAAGCATTTTGTTTTATCCATAAATTGAGCATCGTGTTAGTTCAAGCAGGCACGAACGTCAAGCTAGTCAAGCTAGTCAAGCCCCTTCATCTATTAGTAGCTGTAAACAACTGACAGCATCCATCCACTAATTCAGTTAATCATCCTACTGATCATCTTCCATGCTTCCCATTGATTAGAGTTGCATTTAAACCACAGCAACATGCCAACTTCTGCACGCTTCCCACACACACCCACCCCAGCTCCTCCCCTTCCTCGCCTTCTGTTTAATTAAAGTGTCTCCTGTTGGCATGTAACGTCTGTGCTTCTGTTCTAGGGGGTCCTGCTGACCGCTCTCTCTGCTTATGCCTCTCCATGTAGCTCATGGTAGAGCAAGGGAGAGCCTTATCACCAAATCTAAACTGCATGCTAAAAATTTGACCAAAGTGATCCTGGCTGAAATGCTGCAATATAACTTACATTTATAGCTAAGAGTAGCAGATGCACATTGCTGGTCATTTGTGATTTAAAAGAGACTTGAATTTATACAAGGAAACAGGTCTTGAAAGTAGAAGTGAATGCTAGGTGTGGTTCTTTGTCCATGCCAAGTTCTGTTTGTAATCTGAGGATTTTATACAGTATCCACACTGTGGTCCATAAGCTGTACACCCCGTTAGCTTCACAGATATGAAGACAGTTTGTACAGGATGGCTTGGTAAATAAAAATGATTCAGGGGTGTTGTCTCCTGAATCTCAGGGAGGCCCAGGAGTGCAGAAAGTAGAGAACACAGTGATGGGTCCTGAAAGCGTGAGTGGGTAATAAAGTAGGGCACTGATCTGTTGAGAGGATTGGATGGACTGCTTCTCTGATAAACATTTGACCAAGCAACAGCCACATTTTATTGGGAGGAGAGAGGGAATAGACATAATTGCACTTTTTTTTTTGTACATCCTGGAAATATTCACAACATTGTCAAAAAAAAAAAAGTGATGAATCGGACACCCCTCTTAATCCATATGAATAATAATAATAGCACCCTAATACAGAGCAAGACATTACCTAAAATACCTCAGAGCTCCTGAGCTTAGATAATACTTAATTATTCCCACAATGAGAAAATTCAGTGCAGGTTCCAGTTCCTATAAATGTCTAGAAATGAAAGGAATGGGAAAAAAGTACTTTATACTTGGAACAATGCAGTCAACCAAGATTCCGTTGTCTTGCTAACCATCAAAGCCAGACTCATCCCAGTTCTTAAAGTGACTAATGGGAGTCCTCCATTTATACAGTGGAGTTGATTATCCCATGGTGGTGCTCAGTGAAAATCTTGGAGAGGGAGAGACTGTTGCTAAATTGGTTTAGTTGAGCCTTAAAAACAACTGCACATTGTTGAAAATGAGTTGAACAAAACTAAACCCAATAGAAAAACTGAACAACAAGAGAGGAGAAGCAGAGACACTGTTTCTTTACATTTGAAATGATGGGGAAAAAAATCACATAAAGTTCCACTGTAAAAAAGGCCTCTATCCAGTGTTTACTGCCCCATGGTACAATAACACATGAGCTGTTGGAAGATTGTGTTTTTGAATGCTGTTTGTTTGAGCTGCAGCTGCAGGCTTTACAAAAGATAATTAAAAAAAAGACCAGAAACTGGGCAATGCAAGACTGAATGGGTTAAAACGAGTGACAGTTGTTTTCTTTCATAAAGCCCAGAGATGAGAAGAAAGAATGTAGATGTTTAAAAGGAACCCCTTGAGGAGAGAGCAGTCTGAGGAAATAAAGTAAAGAAAGCACACTGGTATGTAAGCTTTCTTCATCTCCTCAGTGCATCATCAAGCATGTGTGTGTGTGTGTGTGTGTGTGTGTGTAAGAGCGATTTCAAATCCCAGCTCTGCATATACTCTGTCAGATTCTTACAGACGTTTCTTGAGCAACTCGTCGACCTTTTCAATCAGCAAAGAGGCACCATTCCAAGAAGAAAATCCCAAATAAGACAAACTCCTCAACCTCGAAACGCAAACAACGAGCAGTCACAACATACAAATGAAACCGTGTTAGAAACCAAGAATATTCATGAGGTCATAAACCACATATTTTCCAGATCAACTAGAGAAAGTCTGTAATTGATTTTAGGCCTACTTTTTTTTTTGTTTGGATTAATTGGACAAATCCATGGAAGCAGAAAAATCTGCTAAATCCCTACACACACACACACACACACACACACACACACACACACACACACACACACACACGCACACACGCACACACGCACACACGCACACACGCACACACGCACACACACACACACACACACACACACACACACACACACACACACCTCCCTATCCAGTTGAAACTGCTTCCTAATACTTAAAGGGTGTGGCTAAACTCTGCTGGATAGAATCAGGATAGATTGATAATCCAAAAGGCTTTTACGTGCACAGTAACCTTTTTTCAGTCTGTTTTCTTCTGTGTGCTTTGGCCAACATTTCTACTACATCAGCTCACAGTTAGGACAGCTGTACACACTGCCTGTGGCTCACTGACAAGTCCACACAAACACACAAGTGAAGATACCAACAGTTTTTCAAGCAATTCAGTGCTGTGACAGGAATAGAAATGATCTGTTGCTGCAGAGTGGATTTTCATCTGAAATCATTTGTTTTAACACAATAATATGATCCTATTAAGTTCCTAAAAGGTGTCCAAAAAAAAAAAAATTTGGCAAGAACAACACATTTCTTTCCGTACTGAGAGTAAAACTAACACCGAATAGGAACCAGAGCTGGCACTAGCACACTAGAAAAACCTCTCAACTGACTGTCAGTGGTTTCAGAAGTTTTTCCCTTTGGTCATCATCACTGTGCATCAGAGCACTTTGAGAGAGGCACGCCTGCATGAACACACGCTGGCTGAAAACCAGTGGATACAAAAGAAGTGAACCACAGCCCATAGATGCATTGCATTACGAGCCCTTCCTTGTGTCTCACAGTACATAATGCATGATGATATTAGTTTAAGTGGGCGGAAGGCAAAAGATGTGCTGCATCAGCTGCCAAGAAGCTCACAGAACAGGAAATGAGCTCATTGAATCAGACTGTTCACTAACAGAAACTCCACATGCACATTTGACGTTCTTCAACAGATCTGTGCTGAAGAACAGTTTTACACGCAAATGAAATAAATAATACAAATGAAGTCTGGATGAAGTGTTGCAATAAAGTTAGCATTAAAAAAGACCCTATCCAGAGGTAGGACAAAGAACAACTGTGTACGGCAATCAAGATAAATGTTGTAAAACAGGGATGAGAAGATTGTTTTTATTCTTAGAAATAAAGATAACAGAGAAAACACATTTAAAAGAACAAACAAATGAACTCTTTCCATATTGTGCAAAAAGAGAGAAGGTTCACAAGCGGCCCTACAGTGAAAACCTAAAATACCCAAGGGAAACAAGCACAAGACCTTCCTCAAAAAGCTAAATAACTGCATAATCAGCACCAAATGAATTTTTTTTTAGTGTTTCTAAAAGAACCAATATCTCTGAAGGACTCTAAAACTATGTAACTCCAAGAAGGCTGTATGGCTTTATAATAATCTAATAGCTACTGTGTGTCTCTTGACCCCATTGCACCTTAATGTTGTTGGCTTATACAATTGTTACAAATTGTAATGTTCTTTTTTTTTCTGCTCATTTCCTTTTTTTCTGTAATGTAAGCCTGTAAGCTTCATTTGTTAATAATAATAAAAAACTGTGTTGCTTATTGGTTCATTGTGTTCAGCAAAGAAGAAGAAGAAATAAAACCCAAAAACGACAAAAACTAAAAAAAAAAAAAAAAAAAAAAAAAAGACAAGAATAAGCAATTTGAACCAAACTATCCCTACATGGCCAGTGAGGAAACCCCAATAATGGCTATTAATAAAATGGGACAGTGATGTAAAAACTACAATGTGGACGTAGGTCAAAATAATTGTGCACACCTGAACCTGGAAGATGCTTTTTGTTATAGATTTGCACTATGAATGGTTAAAAAGTAGAAGGCTCTCTGGTGGCACAATTAGGATTGAGATGTTAAATAACAAATGTTAACCTGAGTGGTGAAATGCAAACACACAAGAGGTGGAAGTCCCTTAATCATTAACCTCTCTGTTGTATAAACGGCACACAGCACACAGCACACAAAAACCCTGCTGTCAGATTAAATGTGGTCATATTCAAATCAAACCAGGACAAAATGAAACATCCTGTTTAGGTTCATAATTCCTTTACACCACAAGTGACTGCTTTGCAAATGACTTATACTTCAGATAAATGTGGACCTTGCTTTTAAACAGGGGACCTTCAGGACTTTTAGTTTGCATTTACTTTTCTGGCATGTGCTGACTGTATATACTGTATAATACTGTAATAATTTAGAAAAAGGATTAGTTTATCAAAGCGGCTTTGATTTTATCCTTAAGGTTGTATGAATCAGGGTTTATCTGCTGTAAAGACATTACGGCAGCAACAAAACGTCAAACCCATTTCACAGCAGTCTAAACTAGTGATGCACAATATTATCGGCACGTTATCGGTACCGGCTGATATTGGCTTTAAAATCAAGTATTGGATATGTGACCCCACAAATACAGATCTTCATTACATATTGTTGCACAGTGCTGTGCATATGACATCAACCTTGAATTTGTAAATGATCTTAAACAAATGTTTGTGTTGTGTTGAGGCGTTAAAAGCGTTAAGGCATATTTATTATACAACACACATCATCTCATGATAAAAGAGAAGGGAAGAAGTTAAAGAAAAGAAACACTGCGCCTCATGGTGGTGAACACAATGTGCTGCATCTTAAACAAACAGCAGTAATATCACAATATAAAACAAACTGAGTACACAAACAATATATGAGTGCCTCTTAACAACCTCTGGTATAAAGATATGAATAGTATAATCAGTGTTCTTGGTGAAATTATGTCAACTGTCCACAACCCTATTTACGTAGCAGAGGGGAAAAAATCAAAAAAGGAAATAATGAGATTTTTAATAACGACTTAAAGATTGTGATTTTAAAAAACATCATCTGAAGTGTTAATGATTTATTAAAGGAGTTTATTTTGCAGATATTTCCATTTGATCACCTCTTAGTGCCAAAAGTGTTTACACACGCACTCTTTCAGTGCACGGTTTTCATGTTTTCTTTAAACATTCATGGATTTACTCCATGCTTGTTCCATAGTCCAAACACATACTGAATGAATGATGAATTCATGTTGGGTGTGGGATACATATGTATGTGTATATACGTATATATGCATATGTGTGTATCCATAAAATGAAGAGTCCGTCCCTAAGACTGAGATACCATTGGTTATGATTTGGCGCTATATAAAAAAAAGATTGATCGATTGATACTGTAGGTTTGGTTCAATTGATGGTAGGAGTTAATATATGTATGTCTATGATATTCTGTTATTCTATGTTGGCTTTAGAGTAGATGGTGAAAGGTCCAGGGTGTGCAGAGCTATAATGACTGTTAAAGCAGGGATAACTTCCAATATGATGGTACAGAGGATGATTACTCACCTAGCATGGTTTCAGGGAGCATTTCTTAACAATTCTCCAAAGTAATTGTTTACAACATAGCTAAATAAAGGAGACACGGGTTCCTTTCTTACAGGATGTAAGTTGTGCTTCTAATGGGTCTTACTTTAATCTTATTTATGGAAAACAGCAATAGTTGTAAACTAAAATAATAAAGCTTGGTGATCAACAAATTACTATAAAGACAAAAGAGACCCTCATCACATGGTGAATTTATAGATTTTCATTCATGCATTTAAAGGAAGGAAGTTTGTGCATTTTTCATGGATAAACATGGCCGTCCAGAGAGTGCTCTGAAAAATCTCTCTCTCTACATGTTTCCCCCCAAGCTTCTGCTTTCTCTCAGCTTGCGTGAGTATCTTTTTAAAGCAAAACAAGTATTGGTTGTATATTAACCTGATTTGAAGCACTTTCTGTGGTAGCAAACAGCCAGACGATTAAGCATTAGGGAAAATTTTGAGTATTTTGTGAAGTTGGCTACGATTTATGAAATACCTCTTAGTGTTAGGGTTTGTAATGCAAGAAGCCTGTAAAACATCACACTCTCATTATCAGCCAATAGCAAAATTCAATTGTAATAGCCAGGTTTCAACCCCTAGAGGAATTCACTCTTACATTTTTACAACAAAATGCGCCAAATTAAAATATTTTGACTAAAATGTCAAGAGGCCCATAAAGGCCCTACAGAGGCCTTTATCAGTCAGTTTCCAACAGAAAAGAAAGATTAGGAGCCACAAACTCTTATGACAGTTAAAATGAAGATAAAACTGCATGTAACATTTTATCTATATGCTGTATATAGAAACTAATTATAGTGTGTTGCATTTATGAAGTCAGTTAACTGTTACATAGATTACATTTCAGCATGTAACAAAAAAAAAAATTTATCTCCGAAAGAAAAAGGCGCTGGGTTAAAGGTTATCTATGAATGTAAATTTAGTCATTCTTGTATTCCAGAAGAAAAAGCCAAACTTCAGTTTGGTGGTTCGGTCTTTGACAGTTTTCGTGAAATCTTAATGAATGATTATTTTACATCAGTGAACGGCTTCCCTTGCTTTATTATTTCTTGAGTGGCCACAAAACTAGCAGATGTAGCTGAGTTTAAAGACTTCATCAACATCTTGACATGATTTTTACTCAGATCAACCATGCGTTTATTCTGTTGTTCGCTAATTTCTCATTACATATTAAGCATAGCGGTAAACCAGTGTCTTCAGCAGTGAAATCAAATGAATCACGTAGCATTAAACGTTCTGTTGCCTTCAGACACTTTTCTTTTCTTAGATTGATCCATAGCTGACCTATCTGGGGTCGGAAAGTTAGAGAAATTGTGATTTGAATTTTGATTTTATTTGACACTCCTCAAATTTAACATTACATTTTAAAACAGTCTACTAAACAAGCAACGTTTAGTAGACAAAGCCCACACGCAGGTGGACGGAGGAAGAGGTTGCTGCTCCTGCTCTCATTCCCTGGTGTTTTTATCTTCTCAAGATTTCTTTATGACTGCTCTTGTTGTACTTTGATGTGCGTTGACTCTCTTCTCCAGAGACCATTGAGCAACAGGGGGACGTGGCCAGCCTGGGAGATCTCTCAGGTTGGCCATGCCCAGAAATAACTCATAGGGACACATGAAAGCCATCAGAAAATGCTTTGATGTTTTCCTAACGAGAGAACTCATAGGGGATACTTGCTGGAATAATCACAATTAAATGAGACTTATGAGTGTTTTGATAAATAGCTTGTTGAACTCAGCACTAAATATTATATTCAAATAAACGGAGGGAGCCAGTGCTGTGTGGATCTATTCACTGCGGCATTTGAGTTGAACTATTTTAGATTAAAAAAAAAAAAAAACATTAACTTTTTTAGGTTTATTCAAATTAAAATGTATATACATGGCGCTACCAGTGGTACGATATATATATAAGATAAAATTAAAATAAACCCATGTTGGTATGATACCAGCGTAGTACAACAAATGGCTGTTCCCTTTGGGGGTCGCCACAGAAAATTCCATCAATCTTGGTCACTCTCAAAGAGAACCTCAACATCTCACTTATCAACTCAAATCTACTTTTGCATTTTAAAGAAAAAACCCAACATTTCCACATGAGTTATATCACTTTTAGGTTGGTGGACTGTCATCTCCAACATCTCCAGAGAGAGAAACTGCACGAGCATCAACATTTATACATTTAAGTATAAAGAACAGCTCGGTGAACCAGAAAAGATTCAGCAGCAGCTAATGTAGAAAAACCCAGGAGTCATTACTAACAATTAGAATAAACTCAATGTGTTCTGTCTGATAAGTGGGACGATATAAACTAAGCTAGTGATGTCCCTTTAATGCCCATAACTCCTTCTCGTATTCAGAATTACAACTTTTTAAAAGTTTGGATTGTGGGAGGAAGCCAAAGAAACTCGGAGAGAACCCACACTAAACACCTTTGTGATGTGATCCAGAGGGACTCACTTCTAGACAAACCAGCATTCGTTGAGATGCTCACTGAGTGTTACAAAGATCCTTAGCGCTTACTGCTGCACGTTGTAGCTTTTTATTTGGCATCATTTAGTCAAAACTCCATAACCATCTTTGATCATCTATTCTCCTTCTCCTGGCTCTGTAGAATTCATTTCTTTTTCAAACCCACTTGTTTCTGTTCAGGGTCGTGGCGGTGTGCCGGTGCCAATCTCCAGCTTTCATTGGGCGCTGGGCGGGGGTACACCCATTGCCTACAACGTTGTGTTGCTTTTTGTTGTTGCGCGTGCATAGAACATATCTAACTACTGTAATAGTTAGCTATAAATCTCTTGACACGCTCGATGTCCTTTTCCACTTGGTCCATCGCCTTTTCAATCTTTTCCTTGCGTATTTGATTATGACGCAAATCAAGGACCACTGGGAGGCGATGATGCTCAACAAACAGGGTTTCCAACTTCTGCTCCAGGTCCTGGAAAGAGAGAACATATAAGATCACAATGAATAAGTCTTACTATTCAAGTTGTTCCAGATTTCTGAGACAATTGGTCTGATATTCATCTGGAGAAAATTAACAATTAGAAATGTGTTTGGCTATACCTCCAGCACGTTATTTGCATCAGCATATTCCTGGGCCCTTTTAGCCTCGTGTTCTTGAATCCTTCTTTCCTGTTCTTTAGCCTTTTGTATTACTTTTTGTTTGTGTTGATGTACAAACCTCGGTGCCTCACCATAACCCTACGAGAATGAAAAGGAAACCATCAAAAATCATGCACATTCACATATAAATTGGTTGTATGTTGTAAACCTGTGTATTGTCTGAGGTAATTTAATGACTGCAAAATACCTTTTTTAGAGCGTGTTGAGGGACAAGTCCAGAGTTTTTCAGAAGATATTTGTGTCCCTTGCAGGTGTCCACACATGTAGGCACTGGTTTTCGTGGCACAGGAGTGATAATCTCTGGGAATACAGTTACCTTCTGTGGCCCTTCACTGTCTACATTCAGCCTTGTAAGAGTCATCTTTGGCAATGGAATGGCTATTTTTGGTAACCCCGGGCTCGTCTCTTGATTTCTTACAAAGTGGAGATTCTCCTGAGCTAGTTTTTCTCGCCGAGGAGGTAATGCCAACAGTCGTTGATTCACAGAGCTGTATTTAGGAGGATTGATGGTGATAGCTGAAAGAAAACAATAATTATGAACACCTAGATGAAGTTAAATCACTTCAATCACCTTACACTTTGAATGAAGACATATAAACTTACTCTCAGGCAATTTCTGCTCCCTTGAATGCTTTCTTAGATAGTTTTTAGGATTGGGTAATTCCTCTTGAGCTGGTCCCCATGTTTTCCTTTGATTCTTTCCCATCCCTGACTCCTTCATAATCCTAGGCCGGTGTACGGAAACATATCTGTAAAACAGAAGCACAATCATATATGAAATAACACAATAAAAATACAGTTTAAAAAAAAAAAAAAAAAATATTATTAGTTAAATGGAGGGGGAAGGGGGGACCCACAAAGATCATTATAAAAAGAAAAAACTTGGCTTAAATTTTTAAGCACAAGAACATTATTATTAATAAATTGAAGAATTAACTTATTTACCTATGTTATATTCCCTTTAGTGACTTTTACTTTCACCTATAGTTTTTAAGCAATATATTTTAGGGTACTCACAGATTAAACTTTATATTTAAAACCAGCCTGCTATAATAAAGTCAATAGACTCCGGGACTATGGGTACGTTTTCTGGGCCTTTTATACATAAGCGTAACATGCCTGTCTTTTTACTGTATCAGGATGGTCGAGTGGTTTAAGACACTTAACTCAAGAATTCTTCCTTCCGCTGCCGTGGGTTTGAATCCCGCTTTTGTCATACATATTTTTTCATTTTAACATATTTAACACGGCAAATTCCACCTTTAAAAACACTGTTGTGTTGGTAGTGTAATGTGAAGGGCAGCTCGTCCACCTGCCATGACCGCGCGCTCAATCTCCGCCGCGCGGAGAGAAGCAGCCGTACATATCACCCAGCCATGCAACGGTGAAGAGGTGGGTGGGAGCGGTTTTGTGTGTCTCTGATTGTGTATTGGTTGAGGTTACAAGGGGTGGGGTCAATTAGCATATGTGCAAAACATTTATGTTCAACATTTAGATTTAGATTTAACATTTAGATTTAACATTTGACATTTAGATATAAGATTAAGCATTTAGATATGATATATACCATTTAGATTCTGAATGTCAAATGAATTTCTGTGAATGCAACCATGTCGGAAATGAACTGAATAAATAAATAAATAAATAAATAGATTTAGATTTAAATATTTAGATTTCACATTTAGATATAAGATTAAGCATTTAGATATATATAACATTTAGATTTAGATTTAACATTGAGATTTAAATTTAACATTTAGATTTAACATTTATATATAAGATTTAGCATTTAGATATAACATAACATTTAGATATAACAACATTTAGATATAAGATTAAGCATTTAGATATGATATATAACATTTAGATTTAGATTTAACATTGAGATTTAAATTTAACATTTAACATTTATATATAAGATTAAACATATAGATACAACATAACATTTAGATTTAAAATTTAGATAGATTTGACATTTAGATATAACATATAGTATTTAGAGTTAGATTTCAATATTTAGATTTAATGCTCTTTTTTTTTTAACCTCTATATATGTGGTTAAATGTTGTGTTAAATGTAGGAAAACGTCCTAAATATGAGAAAAGTGAGATAAATAATAAAAATATGTTAGCTACAACTTTTATACAAAATTTTTACACTTGGCACCCGATATAAAATCAACGTTTTATGCATGATTATAGGTGCAACAGTAGAAATACGCTAAAAACGATAGCGAATGATATTAAATTATATTAATGAAGAGAAAAACGCTCTTGGTGGTGAGAATTGGTCACATATACTAGAGTAGTGTGTACATTAACACAAACACTTACCTTGGTTTGGTCGCCATGTTATGTGATTATTCGCAGATTCCTCAGTAAAAATCTCTGTCGTTCTTTGTTCTCACAAGATTAAATTCTCCTGCCGTCTTTCCTGTCGAACTAATAAGTGAGTCTAAATGCTTTGATCTTCGTTACAAATTTCGAGCGTGTAACGTCAGGCGGTGCTGTGACGTCACACGTGCGAATTTACATACATACATACAGATTATTATTATTTTGCAATGGCCTTGTTTTATCTATTGTCACATATACAGGTTGACAATTTGTTTTACAGTGGTAGCAGAGAAATAATTAAGTACGAAAATCACCTGAAGTATTGTTATTTTGTATTGATTCATTCAGCCCGTTTAAAATCAGTTATCAGTTTATTGCACGTACACTTTTTTCATGATGCAAAATCATTTAGCATTATTTGAGTTTAAATAGCCTACTTTATAAATAACAAATAAAACATCTACGTATAAGTGATCCCACACATATAGATATTAGTTACGTATTGTTACATTGCATATGACATTGACCTGGAATTTGTAAATTATTTTAAACAAATATTTGTGTTTGTCGTATAAAAAGTTGTTTGTTGGAAATTGTTTCTACAATCATCAAGTATGATTTACTTTACACACCTCTAGTATAAAGATATGAATAGTATAATCAGTGAGATTATGTCAACTGCCCACAACCCACTTTAGTAGCAAAGAAAAAATAAAACAGGGAATAATGACATTTTTATTAAAGCAAAACTGCACATTTCAGAGTGGCCTTTTATTGTGGCTGTCTGATCAGCATCTTGATGTGCCACGCCCATTAGTGGGATGGATTATCTCGGAAAGGAGAAGTGCTCACTAACGCAGATTTAGACACATTTGTGAACATTTTTTGAGAGAAATACATCTTTTGTGTATAGAAAATGTTTTAGACCTTTGAGTTCAGCCCATGAAAAATGGGAGCAAAAACAAAAGTGTTGCATTTATATTTTTGTTCAGTGTATATACTGTATATATAGGCGCCTCATTGCCTGTGGAGAGGTGTGACTGTGCGCTGACATCGTGTGTGTGGGGAGCAGACTGCAGGAGAGATTATGAATCAATTATTCACTGAATTTACCCATTTCCAAGCTGGTTGATTCTATTTATCTTATGTAGCTTTGACAGAATGCTTTGACATTCTTAAAATTAGGTTTTTGTACTGAACCGTTTATATTTTGCTTTCCCCTTGGGGCAATAAGTTAAAAATCTTGGGCCCCTATTTTGCATTTTGATCACAGCGCCTGATTTGTCAGACTAGCACTTTTCTCCCCACGCTGTAGGCGCGTCCTTAAAATCAGGCGTGGTGTAGAGATTTTGCTGCACAGTTACATGGGAGAAAAGCACTGTGCACCATGCATGAGCTACGATAAGGGATTTAAAAAAAACAAAAAAACAAAACAAAACTTTGCTCCATTTAAACCCAGATCAACATCCTGTTTGTGGGTGGAAAAAAAAAAAGACAAGGCTTTGTGAATTTTGCTTGACAATGATGGGAAGAGAGCTCTAAACCTGTGGGGTCACATTTCACTCTTAGTGGACCACAATCACTTCCCTCTTAATTCGAGATGTCATAAATTACACAAGTGACCCAATAAGACTGACAAAATAGCAAATTTAGGTCAAATATATATCTTCCATTACAGTTACTAAAGACATAAAAGCAATGAACAACAAAATAATAATAATAAATCATTTTTATATAGCGCTTTTTTGGACACTCAAAGATGCTTTACAGAATTAAGGGATTATTCTTTCACTCCACACTATTGTAGCCACAGCTAACCTGGGGCAGACTGACAGAGACGAGGCTGCCAAAGTGCACCATCGGCCCCTCCGACCACCACCAACACTCACTCACACACGCCATTCATACGAGGCAGTGTGGGTGAAGTGCCTTCAGTGAAGTGACAATGACAGATACCACTGAGGTGACAGCCACCCCACTGGAATTCTCAGTGGTCTCCCATCCAACAACTACTAACCAGGCCCAGACCTGCTTAGCTTCTGAGATCTAGCGGGATCAGGCAATGACAGGCTGGTATGGCCACAAAAAATGCTTGCACCCGTTAGTTTGAGAACCACTGCCTACAATGCAAAGGCATTGGAGTTATTTAATTTAAAGTAATTGTAGTATTGCAGGTATTTTTTATTGAACCTTTTATCCAAAAATGAAGTATTCCAATGTGATGACAGATTTGCACACACCTGCTATGTACCAGTAATCCAGACTGAAGGCTCAGTCAGACGAGTCTCTAAGCAAACAATATTACAAATTAAGTTTTAAAACAAATGCAAACTAGACAAAGACAAGTACGTATGATTCAGTTTCAGATAAAACTCCTTTAAAAAAACAATAACATTACATCTTCAAACTGCAGCAAAAGTGAAGATCATGTACATACACAAGTTTTACATTTAAAATTATGAGGATGACTTTGTGGCATATTTGTCTGCTGAAAAGCCTGTTAATAACTTCAAAATAAATAAGATTACTGTAGTTTATAAATATAAACAGGTTGTTTTTTTTCATTCCCTGATGAAGAGGGCTTTTTGAGAAGGACGTGGAGGTCAAAGCAATGACCTTCATGATTGTGCATTAATTGAGATTCACAAAGACAACGTGTTGTTCAAGCTCCTCAGAGTCACTGAGCCATGGTTAAACAGCAATAAAAGGCTGTTTGGATTAGTAGTTTGAAAAGCCATCAGTGAGGGTTGAAAACAGAGAGCGAGGAGGATAACAAGTTGAACTTCTCTACAAAGAAAGAAGTTGATGTTCAAAAATAGTTTGCCGTCATCATTAAAGAAACATGTGGAGGTCTGGAGAAGTGCTACGCTTGGTCATAACCACAAGCAATGCTTAGTGCGTCATTAGTGAGCATCACTAGTGCTCATTATGGCGATAACGACAACATGGCACGTCACACGTTTCACTGCAGCAAGAAAGTGCAGCAATAAAACCCAAACAAGGACAAACATGTGTGACACTGTTTGTGCAGACTGACTGCAGCTGCAGGCACGGATGAACATATTCAACGAGTAAAGGTTACATCTGAAACAAACTGATTCTTTGTGGTCCTGTGAGCAGTGCAATACTATTCACTGTGTTTGGAAATTGTTGAGTGTTTCGCAGGTGTGCTGATAAAGGCCATTTTGTTTTCATGTCATGATACTGTTTTATCAATGAATGGTATTGTTTTGCTTAAGTATAAATAATCCTTAAAAACAAACTTTTTCAAGAAATACCATAAAAGACATTTTACTGCTTGTTGTGTGGTCTGTGTCTTAAAAAACACATTGATAAAATACTGTATTTTGATTTTTAAAAAGAGCTATAGAAACTTCTTTGCAGTCATCATCCATGATGCTGCTGAGTCTTGTTCATTGAGATAAAGTCTAGAGATTCTCTTTGAGAGACTCCTCGCATAAAAAAATTAAGATTGAATCAAGCGGCGCTGGTCCAGGTGGCTTCATCGGTCCCCATCACAGCCGAGCTTTGACCCAGATACAGTACTCAGACCCAGACCCTGAACTTCATCAAAGTGCACATGAACAGCTGCTGAGGCTCCTTCTGATGTCACTGAGTTCCCCTTCAGTTCACCAGCAGCACATCTTCATACGTAGTTGTTCTGAGGAAGATAAAAACTTTTAAAAATGTTCTTAAAGGAAATGATGTATGTACTAATATAGCAATTTTATTCCAACTTACAATAACATTTTCAAAAGTTTAAATCATGTGTTGACAAACAAGCTTGCCAAAAAATGATGACCACCTAACTAATATTATGCAGGGCATCCTTATGCTGCCTCATACTGTGATGCACACTAAAATTACACAATTAATGTGTGTAATTGTGCCTGTGATGGTCTGGCTTTGTAATTCAGTTCTTTTGTGAACTTGGTCCACCACGTTTTGCACAATATTCGGTTGTAGGTTGACTCTCATGACCCTGAACAGGATAAGTGGTAAAAAGGATGGTTGGATTTTAAAAAAAAAAACTGAAAAATGAGGTTGGTCAAAGAAAATGCTCAGTTATGCTGATATTTGAAACTTCAATAAAACAATTAATTTTTTTGCTTCCTGGAAATAACATAGCCTGGAACAATTCCAGACTCAGTCCCTGTACCAGCGACTGAGATTACAGATAGATTTCCATCTGGATTTCCAGGCTTCTTTTCCCATCCAGTTCACTTTGATGACTCAGTGATCCCTCTAGTGGCCAGATTTGGCAGTTCTTTTAAAATCTCAGGATGAAAGTTTACCATTTCTTAATTTATTGTACTCGCTGGCAAGTTATTCCTGTGACATTTTTACCTTACTAGTTTTGGAGTTATTCTTTTATTTGAATAAAGAGTTATAGTTTCAAATGAAGTGATCCATTAACTTGTTGCTAACCATTTCTGTGTGTGTAGCGATGCATAATCACCTGTCACAGCAGCAGAAAAAGGAGCACGGCGACGTCTCCAGACCCCTGAACTTCCCTGAGTTTGGTGCATCAGTGCACTCGGCTATAAAAGCATGAAGGTCGGTGATGTGAATGGGCTCCTGGGTTTGGTGCTGTACACATTCATGGAAACACACAACAGTGAAAAAAGGTTAAAATCTGCTTGATACAAAAAAAAAAAAAAAACGCACACATCTCTATATAATTTTCCTCATTTAACAATGCTTTTTTTTATTTTAAACAAAAAAGATTAAGTGTCCTACCTTGATTGTCTCATAAGCTCCTGTGATGAGAGCGATAAATAGAGACAGCACCATGTAGATGAAGAGGGAGATAAATGTGTACAGGTAAATTTGACTGAAGAGCCACACCATCGTACTGCTCTCCTGCAATTCTGAGAACGTCACAAACATGTCGTCGCCATTAATGAGGGAGAACAGGCACTCGGACACCATGGACAGAGAGCGGAACTGTGAAGGTAAAAATAAACAAGGTTTTAGTTATAACTCAAGAAGCGGAGAGCCTACAAATATTAATTGAGACTTTAATAATACATACGAGAAATTCAATTTCAGCTGGATTTAGATCTTACAGCATAAACCCCAAAATAAACATCTACCATTTATTTTGCACAACTTTCAGTTTGGGAAAACACCAAAAATTAGTTGAGAAGTCACTTTGGCAGAGTTCTTGCAGGCAAATGCAAAAAATCACAGTAGTAAAAACACTGCTGTGCATCCATCTACGGGACTCCACATCTCACAATGCAATGCGTGAAACTTTTCTGACAATGTTAATACACAAAGAGGCGGATCCACTAAACGCAAAATTACATTAAGAAGTTCAATTGGAGGATGTTGGACTTATCTGTCTGCTGCACAAACATTTAATTATGTAAAAAACAAAATAAACAAATAAAAAAGTTTTTCTTTTTTTTTTTTTTTTTTAAAACAACTTTAAAACCTAACGATATATTTCCCCCTAATTTAATGTGGCTGTTCTGTCAGGTCCTGTAACTTTGCTCTGATGATCAGTCCATAAAAACCCATCCTAATGATTCCATTGATCTGAGTTAAAGCAGCAACAGAGTCTGTCAATCACTCGATCAGCACCATTTGAAAATGACCTATTGAGCATCATCCAGCAGAGGGGTATTCCATAAAGCGGGTTATGTTCAAACTCTGAGTATGTCTGGGCTCAAATGAGGGAAACTCTGAGTATCCCATTCCTAAACGCGAGGTATGTTCTTCTCTGAGTATGTTACCATGGCAACATTGTCCGTGAACTAAACCTAGTCACTGGCAGGTTTTATCGAAGAAACCCTAAATTTCTGCCTGGCTCCGCCCACCTGAACACCGTTTCTGAACACTTTATTGCACCTTGACACTCTTCTCTGAAACACAATAACATCACACACCACAGACGTGCTCACATCATTACTAATGTTGTGTTGCTTTAAGTTTTTTTTTTTGTGTGCAAAAGGTAGTTTTCTTTATAACGTTGTGGATGCAGAGCATTTAGGGAAAGTCACTGAGAGGTTGATCTGCATTAAAACATCTACTGACGTCAATAGTAAAGTTCCCTAAATACAAACCTGTGGAGAATTTAAAGGAGGAGATGACAAATGAATCACCAAGCTTTGAAGTTATGGTGGCACAGTGAATTGTGACACCGCTCTTGGAAGCGATGGGATGTGTGTTCGCGTCCTCCTTCAGTCTTTTTTTTTTCATGACATATTTTTTGGATGTTGAGATGACTCTGGCGACAATATTACATTAAAAATCAATATGAATTATGTGATATCAAGTGGCAGTCACTGTCTTTATAGCCAGTGTAACGGGAGGGCTCCCTATGCTGCTGCCAAGTCTCCACAGACACATTTTATTCATATTATTCCCCGCACGTCACATCACTGAAGCAATAAAATGATGAAAGGACCAAAAAGCGCAACTAATCACGGGTGATTTAAACCACTGTAGTCACTGAAGTGGCGTTCAGTGGGAACACACATTTAGAACAGGCTCATATTCTTCAAACGCTGGCTTATTTCACCCATCAAGGTGAATAAATCACTGTTGTCCGGGTGGTTACCATGGTAGCGCGTCTAACCTTCGATCCATTGATGATGGTTTTTAATCGCGTGCGTACACATACTGTAAGTAACCCAAGGTTTACATACTCAGGGTTGATTGACCCACTTCATACCAGCTGTAATGGAATCCGATACTCAGTTTCCCATTGCGGGATATGTTGACCCAGAGTTTATGAATAGATTCAGAGTTTGTTAACACTCCTTTATGGAATACCCCTCAGGTCTGAGCCCCAAAGCAGTGCTCAGGTGATTCTGGCCCGACGCTCCTCACATCAACGCAACACGAGAATTTTATGGTGAAAACATAGAAAGAAAGACACAGGAGCTCATTGGAGCTTTGCGTTCAAAGCAACATCCATAGATCTCTGCGCACAGTGAACCTCTACACCGTAGCCACACCAGACTCCACATACGCCGCCTCAGGTGTCCAGCTATTTCTCTCCCTTACACACACTTATCTTTACTCTGCATTTTCCTATTCAGTGGCTGTCAATATTGACTATGGGCTATATGCACAGTGACATGTGAGTTATTTCCTGTTGAAAATAAGACCACTGACGTCTTTTCTGTTAGTGCTTTCGGACAGTCAAAACAGTAGAGAAGTGAGCCGTCACACTTTTGAAACATGTTTTTCACAGTCTCGTTTTATTGTGCCTGTTTGTGTGGTTGTGTTTCTACACAATGACATCCAAAATGACAAAGTTTACCTTCCAAACAAGAGAAGATAGCGCATCCAGATACCACTGTTGCGTCCCTAAGTATACAGCTTCAGCTAGATGTAGTTCTGCTTTAAGTTTTTTTACAATCCCAGAAGAGGATGAGCTACGAAAAAAAGTGGGTCATCAACATCCGGAGAGATAAACCCTAACCCCTAACCCAGACAAAAAGGACCGAACAAATGCACTAGGGCGTCCATGGAGCTGTCCCCGTTCTTTTTGAATGAAATAATTACTCCCTTTCTGCCCCTCGTCCTGGTGTTTAGGAGCAAAGAAAGCGACCAGACTTTCTCTCTGAGGACCCAGAGGAGGAAATGGATGTACCATGTCCTGACCATGACTACTGCTTGTCTGCTAAGACGGGTGTAGAGATGGATCAGGAACAAATTTGGCTTGGGACAGTTTGCTGCTTCAGATGAGGACATTAGGTTTTATACAAGGTAAGAAATGCTATCAAAACATATCTGTCGCTATTAAAGAAGCATTATGCCAAGCTCAGGGATCTGCAACCTGCAGCTCTAGAGCCTCATGTGGCTCTTTGACTCTTTTGCGATGGCTCCCTATGACTTTAAAACTAATATTGAAATAAGGAGTTATTGTCTTACAGAGGCTATTAATGATTAATGACAAATAAGATCATGATATAACAATTTGTTAACAATTAACGATTGTTAACAATTTTGTTAATGTTCATTTATTTTGTGTTATTTGAAACAGTTTTTAAGTTGCCATTTACATGATCAAGATAAATCAAATCAAATTAAAATAAACATCATTCTACATCATTTTAACTGCATAGAATTCAATAAAATGTATTATCTTGATTGAGAAGGTATTTTTTTCAGCTCCCGAAGGACTTTAATCAAGGTGAAATGAGGCAAAATGGCTCCTTTGAAAGTAAAGGTTGCAAACCCGTGGCCTTGCAAAGCGTAAAACAAGAGGAGCAACTCTGAATAAAAGTATCTTCATTGTGTTTTTAAGCCAATTTTGTGTTTTTACTGTGCAGAATGTGTTGCTGTTGTGGCCGTGCCAATAAACAATAAACAATAAAGTCTATCTATCTATCAATGGAAAAAAAACAGTCAGTGAAAGGCCAGTAGCTTATGCAAATGTAGAAGATGTCCTTTGCTATTTACTGCTATTGTTGAGTTGTGTGAGATTAATATGAAAACTATCGTCATTTGTTATAATACAGAACCGGAAGTTCTTTCATGGTCTTCACTCAAACGCGGAAGTGCCCATTGTTTTATTTAAATTGTTTTCTTTTACTAGAAAGGTTAACTGGAGTACTTCTTCCCACCTCTGCTGTGTTTTGTGTTAACATTTACTGCAGCTGATCTTTATTTGCATTTCCTCTGCTAGTTATGAGATCCACTACTTTACATATTCATCAGAGAAAAACGGGCTAAATGGATAGTGGGTGCATTGTGACATGCAGAGATGCGCAGTCCTGATTCCCTGGGGTTTGTACCCCTTATTAGCGCGTGGAGTGACATTTGCACACATTTTAATACCCCTAAACCTTTAGCGAATCTGTCTTAAAGTGTTTACAGTGAAGATCAAAACAAAACTTTTAGCAGCAATGTCAATCTTTAGCATGTTTTTTTTGGAGCAAATCATCTTTGATTTATTGATCTGTGAGGCCTACACTATGAATGTATCAAATAAAATGTTTTTGTCACCTGCAGCTTTAAGATACAAGTTAATACATGTTTTTGCTGGTTCATTTACCTTGACATGGTACGGTCCAAGGACAATCCAGCCACAGAAGCAGTAGCCAAGATAAATGACGGCCACACAGCAGCAGAAGCGAATGACATTGGGAAATGCTGCCCGAAGAGTGATAATCAGGATCTGGAGTTAGAGGACAAGCTCAGATTATAGTCCGTAAAAACAATGTTTTCCAACTTCCATTTTCGCATCAACAAAAAAAGCAGATTCTTATCAGAGAACCAGTGTCTTACATTGTACTTCTGAAAGAACGTGAGATAACGAATGACTCCAACCCACACCAGGAGGGTGGAGGTTCCTAAGAGAATCCCACAGAGATCATAGGTGGAAAGATTCTGTGGAAAGGGAAACAAAATCAGGAGAATTAAAAACTTGAAACAATGTGTGACTCGGTGCAAATCCTTGAAACGATGTCTGACCTTGAACTCAATGCCGATTTTAATGATGCTGCCTATAATGGTGAGGATGTCACTGAGAATGAGGAGGATATACCAGCCGTTTATAAACTCCAGCCGGTCAGACCAGCAAACCTGCCGATCCAGATTCTCCTTAAAGAAATGCACAAACTCCTGCAGTAAAAACACAAACAAACACACTGGTGAGATGTGAAGGGAGCGAGGTCATAATGTACAACAAGGAACACATAATCCCTCATTCTCAGTCACTCATCCCACACAAACCAGGACAACAAAGAACAGAAATTTGGAACTCATTATATTTAGACTGTTCTCAAAGTCAAAATCAAACTAAACTGAATCTAAATCAAAACTGCTTAAGAATAATACAAAAAACTATGTGAATACCAAAACAATACAACTGCCGGGGGTGCCTGGATGGTCGATGTTTGAAATCTCATGGCACATCAGTAGGTACTTGGAGTGATTTGTCATTTTGCAGTGAAATTTTATTTCATCTTTACATATAGTACAAATAGCGAGCAACTACTTTAGAACATCTCCATCTCTGCAAAGCCAAATTGTTTCCACAATGGACCCCAATGATGGCTTGATCATTTCTCGCTCAGCAACTTCTCCGCCATGCTCCCGGTATGTTTTTTTTTTTGTCGGCAATGACGTCACAAACGTCACAAACAGGCAGACTGAGTCGAGTGACGTCTTTATCAACATCCATATAAAGTCTGCTTTGTTTAAATCCAACGTCTTACTTCCTTGTATTGATACAATCGATTGATTACTTTTTAAAACAATGTCAGATCATGTGTGTCATCCACAAGGCCAACGTGCCGAGCACAGATCAATATAGTTTGTTCATAGGAACAAAAAAACGATGCATCAATATAATGGATGAATTGTTACACCCTTCTGTTTTTTCATATCTGACTGGGAGAAAAAAAATTACCTGCTGCAACATAAAGCCCCGAAGTATGGAGCGAGAGCACAGCAGTAGTGACAGCAAACACACCAGAGCCACAATGACATCGAACGCCACACGTGTGTAGTTCTCAGCTGGAGGAGAGAATACAGACATGAAAGCTGATCATCTACTTAAAACATGTGAAAAATGTAATACTGAGCAAAGTTACACTGTACCAATATCATTATGCAATGACATTTGCTTTTGTAAAGTTAAGTTAAAAACTTAAAAATTCAACTTCACCACTTACACGTACATTATACCCTAGTTTTTGTTTGGTTGATCAAACCTTCATCTAATGTCTCACCATGTCCTGAGACGCTGGGGTCCTTACACTCCTTGATGGAAGCTTGGTTATCTAAGCGAATGTTCACCTTTCCACTGTGAGCCTTATTGTCCAGAAGTATCTGAAGGGGAAGGAAGAACAGCCACGAATTCATGGTTGAAATATTACTGAAATTCACTAATTCGAAATAGGGAAGTGTTAATTATTTAACATGCAAAAATGTATACAATTTTGTCATTTATCTAAAAAGTTGTTTATTAGACAAGAATATTACATAAACTTGACTAAGCTATATTGGTAATCCCTTTGTTTCCCTTTTTAAGTGTCAAACTCACTGTTATAGAAAAGGTGTAGCAGTCAGGTATCTCATTGTTGATGATAGTCTGTACGTTAATCGCTTTCAGCTGGAACTCTATGGTGACATTGATAAACCTTGAAAAGCATAAAATCACACAAATTCGTCTGTTAAAAAATTGTGCTCTTTTTATAGAAGAGAAGAGAAAGAAACAGAGAAAGAAAGAAAGTTGAGGAAATGTACAAACCCAGTGAGAAAAATGAGGCAGGTTAAAACCGTGTGTGCATCTTTACCTGCTTTTCTTTTTTTCCTCTTTTATATATTTTCTGTTCCGTTATCTTGGCCAATATCTACTATTTTTTATTATCAATTTTTCCCTTCTGTATTTGTATATAGCTTTCTTTGTCTTTGTGTCTATGGCTGCTGTAACATGTTAATTTCCCCACTGTGGGATAAAATAAAGTATAATTTATCTATCAATCTATTAAATGCAAGATTAAAATAAACATACCTGTACATGAGTGTGCATATGTTTTAGCATATGGTGTTTCTCTCCTTTCTGTAGAATCTCTGTCTGCATTCAGATAAGCTCAATATCATCTTTGGTTGTTGCAGAGAGATAATCATGAATGGTGTGAAAGGAGGTGAAATGAGGAGAAGCAGCAGTCAACTGAAAATCAAAGCCTTACTTGTGGAACTTGAGTGTAAAGTTCTTGTAGCTGCTGGTAAACGGAGCGATCGGGACAGATAGAGGGTCCACACCAACACATTCTGATAAGAAAGATGAGGAAATTAATACAGGCCTTTGACACATCTTATCAGAGCCCTTTTACAAACCACTATTGCATTTTTAAAAGTGGTTTTGGTGGTGATTTGAGGAAGTGAGAAAAACGTTAAAGCCTGTTGAACTGAAATCATTAACTGTTGACACAAAGCACATTGGCCCTCATTCATCAACCGTTTGTATGTTCAGATCTGTGCGTACGACATGCCTTTGGTCATATTGACGCAAGCTTTGGCATTAATCAATTCTGACGTGATCGTACGCTACAATCTGATCTCACGTCTGGTCTCGTGTACGCAAACCTGGTATGTGGATTGTGGTGCAGCGCAGCAAAATCTGACTGAGACTGAAAATAAAGTATTAAACAAGCCTCAGCTGTCATTTAAGCATAAGCAGACATATTCAGAACAGATCTAAACAGATTATTAAAGCAAATTAAACTAAATAAAACACATTTTAAAAAAAAGCCCATGTTATAACTGATACTTTTTTGGTTTTCCTTTCACAGAATAGCTAATAACCCAGTGCACACACACGCACATGGGAAGCGCTGCTATGCTCTGTCTTGGAGATGAGGTCTTATTTCCTCTGTATAACACATCACTGCTTTTAAATGTAAATAGTTCCTTAAACGTTCACAAATGCCCTGCAGTAATCAGTAATGTGATGAATTATTGGTGAAATTGGCTGAAGGCATAATAAACACAGACAACAGACCACATTTAGTAATTTTTAAGGCTTTTTTTTTTTTTAAGCGTTTTGATTGCTACTTTCTTAAGAGAGTGACTGAGGCCAATATAAACGTCATATCCGTGTGTATCTACAGGATCGATGCTGTGAAGTTGCTCGCAGCGCACACAGGGGGGCAGACATCACCTGCTCAATAGCTGATCCACTTTCACGCAGCATTCAAATGCGCTTCTTTAATTCCAGTTTTCACACTTTCGAAAAGCACATCTTTGTTTTGCTCCGCCTCAGATGTGAGGATACCGAGTTTCATCTTGGAAAAGCTTCTTTTCTTGTTTGACCTCAGTGGGCGGGGCCTCCGTAACAGGAGGACATAAGTTAATGACAATCAAACTCAGCTGCCGGATTCATCAACAACCGATCATTTGTACGCTGATGTTGGTCCTGTTGCACAAAAATTTGCACCCGTTTTCATGCAAGGTTGATAAATGAGGGCCAATGACACTAAAAAGTCAAACTATTTCAAAATGATTGCTCTGGTTGTCGGCCTGCTTTTATAACAACTCGAGCAGTTGGAAAACCCTTAACTTCATCCCCATATTTAAGACTTCACTGACTGATCTCTATTGATGGATTAATGCTACCAACTTGGAACAGCTCAGAGTTCAGTCTTACACAAAGACACTTTGATATAAAAACAAGTCCAGCTTTGCAATCAAACTGACAACTGATCTTATTTTCATTTCATCATCAAAACCTTAATTGTTGAGCAATCATGAGCACATTACAGAGATTAAATAAACTGGCATTATCCAGTAGTTGGTAGGAAAACTGTATTGATTGACATGCATGTTAAAATACATAAGAGTCGGAGTCAAATTATGTAATGGAAAGAAAGAGTCTGAGGATTTTAATTAATTTTAGTCCAACATATTAATTGAAGTTTGTCGTCTTAATAAAACCTCCACTTATTAAGCTCTAATGTGAAAAAAAGTGCAAGAAAAACAACGTCCGTCTTCAAATAATGATGGTACATATTTACCTTGCTTACAGCTGCTCACTTACAGTGTGTGAAGCACAGTTCATTCAGTGTAGTTAATGTTAAATTCTGACGTATTTACCTGTTATGATGTTAGGATCTATGCTGAAGGTGTCGTTGGCTGGGTCGATACTTCCTCTCCTGTAGTACTGCTGACAGAGTGACAGTGCACTGCATTTACTCCAACACCAAAGACGTACGCATAACGTCCCACTGTTGTCTCGGGGTAGGGCCAGATACTGAACCAGAAGAAAGTGATCAGAGCAGTAAAGAAGATGAGCTAATGTTTTCTCAACCGTTATGAGCACCGACTAAATACTGCAATTGTGAGTGTCCATTAGCCTGTCCATAGGACTAATATGTATGTACTACACAAATATGATGTTCTAAACCTGCTACTCCAAACAACAGTAAAAACTATTTTCAGAGGAGGAAAGTGTTGTTTTCCAGGTGTTTATCAGGTAAAATCTGTGGCTGATTGAAACACAAAAAGTACACAATAAAAAAAGATGTGATAAAATAAAAATGAGTTTTTCAATGTGATTAAATCATTCAAAATAACTTAAATCATTATGTCACATTCATTTTACATAATTATGTGTACACAAAGAAAAGGTGCACAGCAGGGAAATTATTAAAATGTGAAAACAATAACTAAATGAGCACATTGCGGTTAGTGAATGACTACTTTTTTAATGCTAATTCACGCCCTTTGGCAGAAATGCACTAAATTGTTGTTAGAAGTTTGAAAAAAGCTTCACTGAGGTGGTCTGTCCTATTGAGACATAACTAAGCTTAAGCTAAATTGATTTGAACTAAATACCAAAGCATTCTTACATAATATTGACTGTGCTGGTTCTCCAGTGAAGAGTAAATCAGTTTACCTGCTCTACAGCGTAGAAGATGTGGTCATAGACTTCCTGCTGAGTATAAACAGCAAAGGAGTCATCTGAGGATTCATCGTAGTCTTTGAGGAAGAGGTGCTTGAACGTCATTGTGTTTTCCTCCTTAAAGGTCACAACCACCTGATTACTCAGACCAAACACCACTAGCTGTAGAGAACAAGACGTTGTTATCAAAAAAACAACTCACAAGTGAAAGGAAATGAGAGAGTGAAGCTAGTGATAACAAGCTAAAGAAGAGAAAGAGATGTTAAGATTATTAAAGACCCTGAGGCAGACCTCTTTGATAGCCAGCATTGTATATGAGAAACATGCTGCACATTATGCTTTATCACTTCATCAGTCAGTGAGTTTGGAACAAAAATGTAATAAAAAAAACGTCAAATCGTCATCTCAGAATGGCTCATTCTTCATACAGTTGGGTCAAAAGTACAGCTCTCAAACTCTGCTTCACTATGAACCTTTAACAGTATGCCTACCGTCAATAAGTAATGCACTGTGCAGATATACATTTATGTATCAGTATTCATGTCAGAGCTTAGTTTAAAAATAGTTAATTTCGTTACCCGTTTTAAAAAGTAAAACTTTCAAAAAAAGTTAAATAAAAACAATTATATCATCAATTATTGTCTGTAGAATTTACTAGGGGAGAAAACACGTCAGTATTGTAAGTAAAGATTGAAACCATATTCTAATATATGATAAAACAACAACAATAAATCAGTATTATTTGTGCCATTTATTTGGGCCCTATCAAATCATTGTTTTTTTTTTCCAAATTCCGTTTTCCACATTATTTTATTCAAATTCCGTTTTATTTTTTTCAGAAAAAACAAAGTTTTAACCCTTTTGAAAAAACAAAATAAACAGAAAAAAAGAAAAGAAAACAATAATTACACAAAAAAGTATGTAATAAATTATAATGTATCTTAAATAATGAGTAAGACACAATTTAAAGGTAGATACAAGTTGTACTGATATGGATTATTCTGACCGCTCCTTTTTAATTATTTATATGTCAAATAAAGATGTATGAAAGCAGCATTAATGTCACCCAATTCCCCCTCAGAGATCAATGGTTTACTAAATCTGAGTAGGTTTATTGATTACGTTTTGATCAACTTAATTTAAATTATCCTGATAACATAATTTCAGACCGTAATGATTAAACAAAAACAAATGGACGCAAAGATGCATCAGTTATTTCACCACTAGGGGCCAGAATATTTTACAGTATTCGATGTTATCATTAGCCTACAATGTTTCAGACTCTACAATCCCTGGCATCAGTGGTCTAGTCCACAACAACAAAACAACTTTATCCACAGATCTTCTGAAGCACTGATGAGATGTTGTTCAAACACTCATGTTTTCATGGAATGCTACAGCGCTTGATGAAAAACAGGCAGAGCTTCACAGACAGTAAAGTTAAGTAGTTTATACGGTGTTTCAGGTGATTGAGACAGTGTTTGGAGCAGCCAGGACAGGAGGGGGGAGTGCGGTGCACCTAATAAGCGGTCCCTGGAAACATTTCCCCATAAAAAACATTCTGTGCCTCACGGTGACGGCGTTTTACCCAGATTCTGTCAATTTCCGCATTCAACAGTGGATTCCGTTTTCAATGGTCGATTTTGTTAACGTACTTTTATAGGGCCCTACATTTTGTAAAAGTGCAGATTTGCTAAACAGTTTCACGGGAAGCCACAAACTTTGAGGTGTTGGACAAATTTATTTATATAGTTTTTTTGTTATATAAAGATAACTAAATAACAATAAACAAAACAAACCTGAGCAGTGACGAAAAAGATCTTGAGCAGCTGCAGGATTAGTTTAAAAGGCTTGCGACCCTTTGCGTAGTACTTATCACAGGGGCTCATGAAGAAGTATTTCAACTTCCTGCGAATGGCTTCCTCTTCCTGACTGGCCGGGACCCAGTGCCCACTTGTTACTGAGGGACACTGATGGTTGTTGTGGTTGCTGTCATGGCTGTTGTGGTGTTGGTGTTCACTACTGCTGTTGTCCATCGAGCCGTAGCCAGCCACTGAAGTGGAAAGTCCGTCTCGCTCTGATGAAAAAAAAAAAAAAAAATGAACAGAAACGAAATGTTAATTTCAAATAAATACATCCAAGTCTTTATGTCAGTGCAGGAGTTTGCACACTTTAAATGAGTGTGAGGTAATAGATTAGTCTGAATGGTAAATGTGGTTATAGGAGTTTAACCGAGTTTTTTTTTCTGTGTGTGTGTGTGTTGGTCAGGTGATGAACAAAGTGACTATACAACCCAGTATAAAAAGCCACTCTGTGAAACAGAGACATACAATAGAAGACATTTATTGGTTATTTACAAAATCCTTATCTGATCATCCTCAACTAATCTCATTTTACAGTAAATTCTTGAGGCCAAAAAAGTGTTATTCACATGATTTTACCTTTTTTTCCGACTTCGCAGCAAAATTTCCTCAGCCTCTTTAGCTGACTTACTGGAATATCCTGACACGTGGTTTCAGATCTTATTTGTTTGAAATGAAGAAATCCACTTAAGTTAACACGCACAACAAAAACCACCAGTGAAACTCTAAAGCCAGCAGCTCACGAAGCTGAGCTGTCCAGACGAAAGAAGAAGTGAAACAGATCACGGACTTCAGCATTACTCTGCAATAAAAACAATAAAGTGAGGAGTGAAGCTGGGGCTGATTTGTCTTGCATATCCTGTGTTAGAATTACATATACAATTTTTTTTTTTTTTAAATGAATCAACGAATGAATTACGTACATGTTGTATATTAATATGTAGCTCATGCTGGAATTAATCTGTTAATATACTTTCAAAAACTAAATAATAAAACTTTGCAAGTTAATGTCACAGGTCAGGAGAGAAACACACTTGCTTGGAAAATCTAAGCTACACAACAAACCCCTTCTCTGGTGCTTCATTTGTTCCTGTTACAAATGAATAAAACTGCATGTTTTGTTAAGAAAGTCTTGGTTGGTTGAATCTACTATAAGTTATGTAAAAGTACCATGACCTTATATTAGTTTGTAATTGATTAGAAGCTTAGGTTTGATTGAACACAAGTTAAATCAACTCATCTCAGAGGTTTCTCTACTTTTTTAAGCTGTTTTGAGTTGTTGGGTGCTGGAAATTATCAGTGCTTGCTCAGGACAAACACTGCAGTCATCAGTTCATCACAGGGATAATAATACACACAGACACACAAACACATTCACACCATTTTGCAGCAGTCATCAACCCTTAGATACAGTATCATAGATAGCATTGGTATACTTTGAGGATAAATGGTGGCTACAGATATTAAAGCTGCTAGAGACGAAAACATTTTAGCAGATAAGTCCATGTCTAGGCCTCGTAGATTAAAAAACATCAAAGAAAACTGGGTTGAAATTGCCACTCCAAAGTTCATCTTGATTTCCACCATAAACACTTAATAAAACAATGTGCAAAAAAAACAAAACAACTTTAGCATATTGCATTGTGGGATGTGGAGTCTCGTAGACTGAATGTTTGCCCCTAAAACACTGCCAACGTGACTTCCCAACACTTTTCTGGTGTTTCCACCAACTGGCAGAACAATGATGGATGGTAATTTGAGGATTTACACGGATAACAGGAACAAACTAGAACACAAAATGGTGTCAAGACAGGGAATCAATGTTCTCCTTGTCTGGAAAAGAAAGACAATAAATCCTAGTAAGAAAGAATTAAAGACCCTTCTATACATCCGTCTACGGGATGCCACATCCCATAATGCAATACGCAAAACCTTTCCAAAAATGTCAATAAGAGTGTTTATGGTGGAGATGAAAACAAACTTTCGAGTGCCAATTTGAACCTTTTACATCTTTTTTTTCGAGCAAATGATTGTTGATTTATTGATCTGAGGTCTACACTATAGATCTATCTAATAAAAATGTTTTAACAACTTCAAATGAGGTGTGTATAGTTCTAGTAGATGTTCACTGACCAGGGTTTGCATTAGGCAGAGAGAGGAATGAGTTGCAGACGGAATCCAAAATCTTAACATTGCTTGCATACAGCTGGAGGCCTTGCTCATATCTTTCCATGTGTGTCAATCATAACGGCAAATAGCAATCAGACAGACAAATGTACAAGCAAGACATTGAACACATCACTGGGGGTGACCCTTGAGAGATAGATTGTTCAAGTCGAATAAATGCAGAAAAATATCTGGCTTGTCTGGTTTGCTGTCGCCTGTGAAGCAATGGCGGCTGTTAAGATGCAGCAACGTGTCCATCAATCAAAAACACCTTTTTGAGAGGAGATCTGACAACAATGGCTAAGTCTGTGCATCTACAGTAAAAGGCTACACACAGGGTGAAAATCCCAAACTATCACTTATACGAAAGATAAAAGAAGACATGGCTCAAACAAAAGTCACCTGTTGGTAATGCAGGAGTTATCACTAGGGCCGTAGGCCTAGAATACGTAGCTGGAACAATATATCAATCAATAAATACAGCAAAAAAATGCAGCTCGAAGTGTTTTACAGTGTTAAAAATGGCCACCCCTGCAAACCCCATCCATCTCTCTGTTAGCAGTACTACGAAGCTGGCTATCAACATGTTAACTTAAGCCAGGGTTTTCCAACCTGGGTTCGTGCACGCTCACATAAAATGGGTGTTTGCAGCGTGTGACCAATCACAAACACGGACAATTATTCTTAAAAATTTGAATTGAATTTGAATTTTATTTCGGCGGTCTTCACAAACAAAAAAAGTACAGAACAAACACTCAATTGTCCAATTCTTCAGCCGAAAGGGTGTAGGTTGAAGCAAAGCTAATATATACAGCACCTACCTCATCACAACAAAACAAGGTTCTCTACATAAGAAATATTTAACTTATATTACTATTTTCACAATATACATTCAATATATATTCTGCACAAGTTTTATATATACAATTTATACATTCATATCAAAGATATATACACATACGTACACACATATACATACATACACATTAATGCATATGACATGTACATAATGTGAATAATATACTATTTAATTTTCACGACACAAATTTAATCAATTACATTTAGAGTGGAAATATATACATTAATAAAACCCTTTTTATTATGTTTAAGTATATATAATTTTTATATCATTATATACATATTATATATATTATATATATCTATTATTGCTGTCTAGGTAAAATTGTTGCTCTTCTTTCTTATACTTACTAACGATATGATTTAAAAAGCTTTTTAAACTGGTTTATGTTGTTGTTTTGTTTTATTTAATCCTTTAGGCAGTTCCATAATTTAATCCCTGCTATTGTTATACTCATCTTTTTCAATGTTGTTCTACCATATTGGATCTTGAAATGTAGTTTCCCTCTTAAATTAAATTCCCCTTCTCCCTCTAAGAACTTATCTTCAAACCTTTTGGAAGCGAACCTTTACTTGCTTTATAAATCAGAATTATTAAGAATTAAAATCCATAAACCAGGCCTAAAGCAGTACTGTTGACACAGAAAAAGCAGGATGGAAGGAATGCTGCCGACACTGTTAATGCGTAAAATCGTGAGATTATAAATTATTAATTAATCAGGTAATTAAAAGACAGCGGCAGTGCTTTGATCAGTCACTTTCACTTTCGTACAGAACAGACCTGTTTTTCATCATGTACTCTGCCTCAATTTCCCATAAACGGACGGGGATGTGGGTGTATAAGCCGATGAATGGGATCGGCTGCATTTATACAGCTTAACAGGTTTGCATCATAAGGTAGACATTATAGGTATTTATTACAGCTTATATCATGTAACAGGGCCCTCTCCCTTTGTGTGCAGAAAAGCAGCGTGCGTTCTCGCTGAGGCTGTCAGTGTCGCCAACAGCGCATATGAATACATTAATGAATGAATTAATCAGGTCCACGTTACAGAGAGCGCCCGACGCACACAGCGTCCGTCAGCTGACGCATGTCGGTCAGTCCATCAGACAGATGAAAGGATTGCATCTATCCATAAATATTATTTCAATCCTAATCACAGCTGTCAGATCTGCACAACAACCAGGATCTTCTAAGAATGTTCAAATCTTAGTGCAACTATATATGAATAGTGATTAAAAACCATAAAGATCAATACTGATTGAAATCACCGATAAGGAAATTGTGATATGATTATAAATCATAAAAGTACAAGATTAAACTAATTAATTGTACCTAGGGCTGGGCAAAAAAAAAAATTGATTTAATCGTTCAATAGAATTTGTAGATAAAGACAATTTTTATTTTGCAAATTAGAGTTTAAAAAATAATAATAATAATTTTGTTTTTCTGACTTTTTTGCATTATGTGTGTGCCACAGGCATGTTATATTTTTTATTCACACTATGCTGAGATGCCAAGGGAGAGTTTATAATTTTTTTTAATTGTAATGTCATATGTTATAGAATAAAACCTGAGATTTTTTTTTTAGCCAAAATCACCCAGTACTAATTGTACCTACTGCTCTGCATGTATAGTGTCAGAGTCATCTAATAAAATAGATATAGAAACTTTAAGAGCAGATAGATGACAAAGAGCCCAATTCAACACAGACACATGATTGTCTGTCTCTGTGTGACTGACTTCACCTGTCCAGGGTGTAGTTGGTTTTGCCTTTAACAAAAACTAATAAACAGAAGCCTTAAGGAAGGCAGATGCTACATGCCTCAGATTCTCAACAATGAATCTGTTGAGAATATTTATTCTAACTGATATGATGCTCCCTTGGTGATTTGGGCTCATCTGTTAAAACCAGCCTCAGAAACCTTGGGGTTGTTTTTGATCAGTCCATGTCTTTGGAGGGACATTGTCGTCAATTGACTGAAAACTAAATATCTCTAAAGTGAGGCATCTATTACCAAAATCAGATCTGGAACTGGTCATACACGCATTTATATCATCTCGTATTGACTACTGTAATTCTGTTTTTACTTGTTTTAATAAGTCGACCCTAAACAGACTCCAGATCGTTCAGAACGCTGCTGCCAGACTTTTAACTGGTGCTTCTAGAACATCCCACATCACCCCCATTCTTGCTACTCTGCACTGGCTTCCAGTTAAGTTTCGCATCGAACATAAAATTTTAGTTCTCACGTTCCGAGCATTACATGGTCAGGCCCCTAAATATATCTCGGACTTGTTGTGCCCCTACCCATCAGGGCGATGCCTTCGGTCTTCAGGTCAGGGCCTCCTAAAGACCCCAAAAACTAAATTTAAGACCAGAGGAGACCTGGCTGTAGCTCCCAGACTCTGGAATATCCTGCACCAGTCTCTCAGGGAGCTCAACTGTGTGGACACTTTTGAAAAACTGCTGAAGACTACACTTTACAGAAAAGCTTTTAGTTAACTGGATTTTAATTTTATTTGTCCTTTAATGTTGCTGTTCTTATGATATTTATGCACTCTTGTTTTATTATTCTATTGTGTTGCACTTGTACTTTTACCACAACTCTGTACAGCACTTTGTGATTTTATCTGCAAAAAGCGCTTTATAAATAAACTACTTACTTACTTACTTGTGTTCATCTCAGCTCTATAATGATATTAAAATACGTACTACATTAAGGTGGAAAGAAGCAAACATCTGGAACACATACACTCTGTATCAAAATATTGACTGTGATTGGATTTAAAATGTTTCACTACAACTCCGTAGTCTCAGAATATGTATATAGAAAGTGTTTATTGTATGGTTGCCGTACGGACAACCCCCGGTGCTATTGGTACGGTTACTGAAGTACAAGTAGTACTAACCCTAACCACCATAGTGGTGGTTAGGGTTAGGTTATAACCCAATATGGCAAAACATTTTAGGGTTAGGTTTAGGGTAAGGTTTAGTCTTAGTCACGCAGCCTAAACTGACCAATGACTGATCTATCACGTGACCTAAACTGGCCAATGACTGATCTATCACGTGTCCTAAACTGGCCAATGAGGGGTGCTGCGTACGGATAGAATGTCGATATATTGATATGGCAACCGTACGGAGAGCCACTGCCACGTATATATGTATAACACAGTATCACAGTATGAGTAGTCTCTAGACAATACACAAACACACAAAGCTAGACAAAGCAGATGACAAATATTGTACCTGAGGTCAAACTCTACATTTTTGGTGTCTGTATTAAAGTCCTGTAGAGCTGCACATCCTGGAGATATTTTTAAGTTAAAGAGCCTTTCAAATATCATTATCCAAACACACACACGTATAACAGTTGAATATGAGAGATTACTTACTTTGCATGAAAGCTTTTAGCAGTGTGAGGCTCAATATCACTCATTTAAATACTCAAGATTAAGATTTAGGTTAAGGCAAAACTTTTTACTCAAACACACAAATGTTGGTCAATTCTTTTAGTTTCTTTTTATTTTTATTTTTTATTAATCTGTGAACTTCTTTTGAGATTAAACAACTTGATTGACAAATATGAGTAACACCTGTAGCACATTCTTTAGATCTAATACATAGATGTGTAAAGCAATGTCACATTTTATCCCATTTTTAATATAATTATACTATATTATACATTTATTGTATTTGCCCAACTTGTTTGAGAGACATTAGTCCAATGATTATATGTCCAAGACTAAACTTTAAGGAGTAAAGCTAAGTAAACTTCCTTCCTGGAAGCAGTAATTATTAAGTGTTGACAGCTGGGTGCTCTGTGCTAATATAGCACAACAACTGATGTCTGTCACAGAGGAACAGACACTGAGCAAGATTACAGAATCATATTATACCGCATTAAAGATTATAGTGTACACATTAAAGTGAGGAGTATTTAGTTTAATGTCTACACAAGTATATGTTACATAAAATACGCGAATCTCTGTTTGAAAGAGCAAAAACGAAAGGACTGGGACGAGCTTCGACTAAAGAAGCATCTTTGCTAGGAACTGAAAAACAACACTTAAAGTTTACATTACCTGATGATTCTCGGCGTCCTGTCGCAGCCATGAGAGTAAAGGTTATAAAAACCCTTTAAAGGGTCAACGAAGGTGAGTAAGAAGGCGAGGAAAGGGACAGAAAGCCGTTGTTTACGCCGTGGCTATGTTTGTTGAGACAGACAAACACCGGTCGGAGCTGCCACCCGTCTGCGCAGACTCAGTCCGGTCCGCCCCAGTGAGTCACGTGGTTGAGAGCACATGACTTTGGGGAGAGATTTGTCTGAAAAATATTCCCAAACATATATCTTTGTATTCCCAGCTCGTTTGGGAGCCCTGGTGCACCTTATTTGTTGATTTGCAATATTTTGTCTTTTATTTAACTTTATTGTACCCCCTTTTGCTTTGCTTTGATTTTTTTTTTCTTAGCTTTTAAATATGATAAGTTTGTATTTTTGAAAATGTTCAATAAAAAAAAAAATAAAAAATAAAAAAAACACGACTACTTGAGCAGACACGACTCCCATCGTGCTGTACTCAAGTCCTTCATTGTACATACTAAAAAAGAAAAGCAACTTTTTACAACATTTAGCAACAAACCACATTTAAAAAAAAATGTGAATTTTTTAACATCGCTTTGTTTTTTGTGATTTACTTTTCACGTAAAAATATGTCAATGTTAAATCTAATTGTGAAATATCAAATCTAAGTCTAAATGTTAAATCTAAATTCTAAATGTTTAATCTAAACATTAAATGTTAATGCTAAATGTTTAATCTAAACATTAAATGTTAAATCTAAATTTGGAGCACAATCACTACAACTATCACTTGCTCATCAATGAGATTTTATTTTGGTACTTCTGGTGAATTTGCATATTAGCAAAAATTTCACCCCTGAAACTTAGATTTAACCTTTCACATTTAGATTTAGATCTAAATTATAGATTTAACATTTAAATTTAGTTTTAACATATGACATCTAAGATTTACAGTCAACATTAAGTATTTAGATTTAACATTTAGTATTTAGATTTAACATTTAGAATTATCATTTAATATTTACATTTAAAATTTTGATTCAAAATTTAACATTTAGAATTAACATTGACATATTTTTACAAGAAAAGTAAATATCCAACATTGGAGATCATCCAATATTGCCCATAAAAATCCCATACCGGTCAGGCTCCTTTTGAACAATTTGTAAACAAGATTAAATTTATTATATATTTTTTCTCTTAACAGACAGGATTAAAGCTCTTCTGCTGAAAATACGGATACAGTTTATGCCTTGTATTTTTTTAAATTCTATTATATTCTTCCTTTATTTAATTATTGTTTGATGCTGTTATATTTCATGTTTCCCTGTTTTTTTGGAGCTGCTACAACATCTAAATTTCCCCCATTGGGGGTTCAATAAAGTTTTATTTTAGCTTTAATCCAGTCCTCTTATTGTGAAAGGCATAGGATAGAAAAGTATTGGTAATGTGTCACTTTAGGAAGAGAGTTAGCTGTTCTATGTATCAAACCAAATACATCTTTGAGTTATCCCATATACAGTAATTCTTAAGGTGCTACTCTAGCTATTATAGTTCACACAACTTGTATCAGTTTTACAGTTTTTTATTTAAATTATATAAACAGCTATTTTCAGCCCCTTCCGAGTTGTGCCAATCACTCGAAATGGACTTTGATTGATTTTGTGTGCCTGGCAACACGATTTCTGCATATTTTACGTGATGCGCAGCATGGAATAATTACGAGTCACGTAGCAAGCAATGTTCTTTCTGGTGGTGCCTGAAAGCAATGCATTTCAATGTGAGCTATCACCTTAACCATAACTCAAACCTTGAATGAAGTGTAATGAGACACAATTGAAACACATTGAGTTTGAAAGTCCTGTCTGCAGCACAAAAACAATGCAGAAATAATTAAAAATTGTGAGATCATGTTGCTATTTCATGTTTTATGGAAACAGTGTCAAACTCATTGTAAATTGGGGGGCACATTCACTACAGTTTGATTTTATATTGCTTGGACCAAAAATCCTCAAGCTATTTTGGGAAATAAATATCCGCAATATTAACTTATACCGTAGTTTATCATTTATCAATATGAACTAATGCCTTTTGTTTACGGATTCTAGCAAATCCACTAAACATCAAAGAATCCAGTCAAACACCTGGAACTGAGTTATGCGGTGGTTTTTTGTAATAACAAATGTAATTTTCACTCAGTGCAGAAACATAACCAGAGTCCGATTAGGTGCTTTGACAGGCTGAGTTTGGCCCAAGAACCTTGAGTTTGACACTTGTTAAACGTGTGATCAAAGCCATGCATGCAAACCAAGAAAATCACAAATATCAACAGATTGAACGCATGAAGAAAAGAAAAGCTTGGACAATCATTCTTCAACTGGGGTTTGCCTTTTTTGATCACAACATCTTTATTATTCGGCAACAAAATGTTGAGTCAGAATACACTTAAAAACAAATCAAAAAACAAAAAGGCAAACTAGAAATCGTAAAATTTCTGTACAAGTGAATTGAGTAAAATACTTTGTAGATCTATTTGATCATTTTAGCTACAACACAAGCAGTATACACCAATGGCTCTGTGCAGAATAAAGCAGGTACAGAAGATGAATTAATGATGTTTGTCTCATTAGTTGGTCAGTCTAGGTTGAGCTCTTAATATTAAGAGATGTTTACCAATGTACAGCTGTGATGTTTACACACAGATTCACACAGAAAACATAAATGTGGCCTGTCTCATTGGTTCCATTTTTACAATGAATAAGTGTATTAAGCGTTAGAAGTGCTTTGGTGGACCCACAGACTGCTCCAGCAGTACCAACACAGTTGTGCCTTCTATCTGCCCTCCAGAGCCTTTTCTCTAGCAATCACCGCTTCATCAAACTTAATCATGAGCGTGGTGCCTTTGTGCCAGTGGACAGTGACCTTAGCGGGGAAGCCGCTGTGCGTGAGGATGGCCTCCACGATCCCTCCAGTGAAGGCTGCACAGTTCAGGGTGCTGTTCTCTTTGGGAACAGAGATGTAGGTGTTGACAAGGGACTCCTTCTCGATGATGTAATATGTTTTGTCATCATCGTTGGCCTGCTCCAGTTTATCTGCCTCTTTTCCAAATAAAGCTCTCCACACGGAAACCTGGGCAACAGGGCAGGGACCAGAGTTGGGGTCAATTACATTTTTCAGTTACAATTACGTCTTCAATTATCCATGTTCAATTACAATTCAATTACGATTACAGTGACAAACGTTTTTTGTAATTACAATAGTTTTTTATCCTCAGAAAGTCTACCATAATTACGTAATCAAGGATTAAAGTTACTGAGTGTGAAATGAATAACATAATAAAAGTTAACCTTCCTCTTGTGTTAGCTTTCTGTTAGCATCTCTTATGATAACGGGTCCTAAATCGGCTGTAAAATACACTAATAACAAATATCTATCATCTAAATTCTTTACTATCTATTGGTTACCATGTTAGGCTTCCTAATCAATGAAAATATAAGTTTTAATATTTATGGTGTGGGTGTTTGAGCCTTTTTTTTATTATTTTTCAAATGGTCAAATGTGAGAAAGCTTGATATGAAATATATTTTGATAACTGTTAACTACATTTGTGTAGAACTGCACATAGAACTGTAACATGGTTCCCCAGTTTTGCGTTAAATTATAATTGACAGTTTTTATGGAATTTTCATGTCAATTACAATTACAATCAATTATCTGAACTCAATTACAATTTAATTACGATTACGACAGCAACAGATTTTCAAAATTACAATTATGCAATAATTTATTAGCAATATGTCCAGTTAGAATTAGTCTCATGCACTGAACAGCAACTGCTTGAAGTACAAAATCCTCACTGGTGTGGTGTTGTAACATCAGCTAACATAGTGCATAATAAAGCTCTTTATACTGGCAGAAATGCTTGTAAATATGGAGAAAAACAATAATCAAAAAAGTCATTGTTCCTGGAGTTTTACTTTGTTACAAAAAATTAATAATCAATGAGTAGAGTTGGAATTCCTCACGGAAACTTTGCGGGTGTCAACCAGTTAATGTGCTAAGCCCGAAAACAATATCAAGCTCGGTTTCAGCTTATAAAACTATGAGTAATAAAAAAAAGGAAGAAAGATAAAGGAAGTTGAAAAATGTACATCCTCAAATCAGCTGAAGTGAACCTCATGTTGTTTACTTACTGTGTCAAACTAAAAGTCTGTGGGCCAAAAGTGAATCATCATATTCATTGTATTATGAGCTGCACAAGCGCTAATACTTAGAGACATATATTGACAGTAAAAAAAATGTAAATTAAAGAAATACTTTCCACAACGCATGGCAAATTTACAACCAACTAAATTAAACATCACTTTTAGATTTTTAAATCACAAAAGAACAACACTCAAACCTGACTTTTACTGCTGGAAACTCAAACTAACGATCAGAGAAAAATGAAAATGGACTGAAAATAAATGTGTCCATCTTAACACACACCTTTTTAGTAAATTAACTATATATATAATATATATAAACACATTTTATGTTTATTTGGACATCATGTGTTTGCACTGTGAAGAACTTTGTGAACATTATTTTGCCACTGTTCCCAAATATCTAATGTTACCCCAGGTGTCCACAGCTACAGGCTAAATGTTACAGCATATAGTTGTGGTTTAGTGCATTGTAAGTAAACAAATTGGGGGGGCAAAAAGCAGAATTGACAATATCAGATGAGGAATGTCAATGTATATGCACCACACTGTGAACATGCATGAATTCATGGAGTGAATTTAGTTGGAAAACAATAAACAGATGTGCTTTTTCACCCCTGCTATGAAAGCACACTTTGGTTCTGGAAACTGTTGGAGAGACTGTGTGACAAACAACTACCATAATTGTGGAGATGCTCCAGAGTTCAAAACTACAGGAGGGATATACAGTTAGGTCCATAAATATTTGGATAGAAACAAAATGTTTCTCATTTTGGTTGACAGTACCAAAATTAATTTAAAATAAACAATTCAGATGCAGTTGAAGTGCAGACTTTCAGCTTTAATTCAGTAGGTTGAACAACAAGATTGCATAAAAATCTGAGGAACTAATGCATTTTTTTAAACACATACTAAATAACTGAAGATAAAATGTTCTTTTCTAATACTTTGTTGAAAACCCTTTGTTGTCAATGACTGCCTAAAGTCTTGAACTCATGGACTTCACCAGACGCTGGATTTCCTCCTTTTTAATGCTCTGCCAGGCCTTTACTGCAGCAGCTTTCAGTTGCTGTTTGTTTGTGGGCCTTTCTTTCTGAAGTTTAGTCTTTAACAGGTGAAATACATGACTGACTTGGCCATTCAACAATATTCCACTTTTTTGCTTTTAAAAAGTCCTGGGTTGCTTTGGCTGTATATTTTGGGTCATTGTCCATCTGCATTATGAAACGCCGCCAAATCAATTCGGCTGGATTTGAGCAGACAGTATGTCCCTGAACACCTCGGAATTCATTCAACTGGTTCTGTCCTGTGTCACATCATCAATAAACACCAGTGACCCAGTGCCACTAGCAGCCATGCAGGCCCAACCACCACTGTCTCCCCACGTTTTACACATTATATAGTATGCGTTGGATCATGAGCTGTACCACGCCTTCTTCATACTTTTTCTTGCCATCATTCTAGTAGACCAGTGTAGGGCTGGGCGATATATCGAATATAACTCGATATATCGCAGCTTGTAGTCTGTGCGGTGTTGAAATGACCATACCGTTAAACTCGCGGACTTTTTTTTTTTTTTTTTTTTTTTTAATATCTTAGTGGCATTATGCACAAAAGGTGCACTTAAATTAGTGTTGTTTTGAAATGTCATCTTAATGACAACTGCACAAAAGGCACTATTTGTTTTAAAATATTGTAGTGGCATTATGTACAAAAAGTGCACTTTAATTTTGTGTTTTGAAATGCCATGTGAGTTGCATCCTGCACTAATGTCTTGTTTTGAAATGTCTCTGTGACAATTTTGCACAGAACGTGCACTTTCTGTTGACAATTTTAGTTTGAGCCACTCACTGTTTAATAAATACAGTTATGTCAACTTTGACTTAGTTGTGTATCCCCTTTTTTGCATGAAAGTTTAAATTGGCATATATTAATGCAGTATGACCAAGAATGTTTTAATGTAGACATATAGAATCATCATCTGGTGTGATTTTGTGCATCAAAGTGTTATTCAAGGTAATGCAAATATCGAGATATATATCGTGTATCGTGACATGGTCTAAAAATATCGCGGTATTATAAAAGGCCATATCGCCCAGCCCTAGACCAGTGTTTTCCCAACCTTTTCTGTCTCATGTACCCCCCCGAGGCCTCTCTTCAGATTAGCAGAACCCCTTGTCACTCCAATTTATTAACCTTTCTTGTTTTATTTACATGTTGTTAACATGTTGGCCTCTGAAATCTCCTACAGCTTGAAAATGTCAACCTGTACATTTAACGCACACTAAATATCAATTTTGTGCATTACAATTATTGTATGCAAGGGAATATATTTAGCTCCATTTTTAGTAATGTGCATAACATGTAAGTAACAATTTAGTAGGACATTAAAGCCACAATATTGTTTATTCTTCTTGAACTAGGGTGGCACATGTAAAGGACCTGAAACTCCTAAACCCTTCAACCAATTTGATTTTGGATATCCTCATATGAAAGCTGAGTGTTCACACTTAATGTCCATTATATAACTATAATTGGAATATGTTTCATTATACAGAAAACAACACTTGTCAGTGTCCAAATATGGATCTAATATATATATATATATATATATATATATATAAATTACAGGAAGGATATACAGAACATGGATAATTACAAACTATCCTGAGTGTGAAATTAGCATGCACATTTACAACTTTGTACTGAGGGGCAAATTTCATCAGAAAGAAAATATTATGCTTAGTAAAATCCTTACATATACAAAACCATTAATGCAATAGGACTTATAATTTGCATAATAATAGTTTCGGTTTTGGACAATAATTTTCATTTTGGTGCACCTCTAATATTCCCCCCTAACTTTATTTTAATGTAGATCTAGCAGGGTTAGGGTTAGGGTTCAGTGGGTCTACTGGATCAGAGGATTATACACACACAGTGCTAACTCGCTCCAGTGCAGTGAGCTGTACCTTGATGAAGAGCAGGATGTTGAGCACCTTGGTCTCCCTCTTCCCGTTCTTCTCCCTCAGAACCAGCACGTCCAGCAGACTGCCTCCCACTCGGTGTCCCAGATCCGCCAGTCGAGCTTGCAGCTCGGTCACGGAGTAGACCCGGCTCTGGCAGTACTGAACCACCTCCGAGAACAGCAGGCCGTAGGCGCTCACGCTTACCTCCGTCTTAGGACGACTAAGAGGCCGCTCCAGGAGAGCAGACTTCCCTCTGGTGAAGCGAGCCTCCATCTCTGCACAACAAGGAGCAATGAGAGGCGATGATGCCGAAAAACAACACAAAAACACAGACAACAGGCCGAAAATAACAGCGCATAATTAGCGTTTTAAGGCCAACATCTTTACTCACCGAATCACTCAATGAACCTGGTTTGTTTACGTCTGCTTACTTCCTGGTTGTGACGTTTCTTGGTCACATGACTAGTGCTGACCACCAAATTATGTTTTTACAGAGATGTCGCTCCTATTTATTTATTTGTTTTAACATTTTATCATTTTTAAATTTTAGCATTTTGAACACGTTTAGCATTTTAACATTTGAATACCACAAATCAGGGCTTAGTATTGTTTTCACTGTATGGGGCACTGTTTGCATCATTTAGCAACAAACCACGTTTAAAAAACGTATGGGATTTTTTTTTTAATGTTTCCTTTTACTAAATATAAAATTTAAACATAAATGGTAAATGTTAAAAATCAATGGTAAATGTAAATGTAAAATTTAAATGTTAAATGTTAAATTTAAAGGTCACGGGTGAAACTAAATATAGCTAATATGCAAATTCACTGGAAGTACCAAAATAAAAGCTCAAAATTTAACATCTATATTTAACATTTAGATTTAGATTCAACATTTATATTTAATATTTAACATTTAGATTTAACATTGACATTATATTTTTACAAGGAATAAAATAAAAAAAAATATTGCCGTGAATCTGGTTAAAAGTAGCAACAACAAAAAAATAATACAATTTTTAAACGTGGTTTGTTGCTAAATGTTGCAAAAAAAATTGCTCTTTTTGCATGCGCAACTTCACAATCGGTGCCCCATATAACTGTGCCGAGTCAAAACACAATGTTTATGCACCTATATAAAGCTTTCACTATCCACACATGCAACCACGATGATTTCAAAATACACAGCTTATACCTTCGTGCTTCACTCAAAAATGAACGGATATAAATTCAATATATAAATACTTATTTTCTAATAAACTTGAAGTAACACATCCCAAAATATTAAAGAAACTCCACACGCCTGATCAGAGTAACTAATAGAGATCTGTTTATACTGTAAAAATAGTCTATGAGATTGTAATAAAATGTCTGTTTGCTTTTTCGTTGTTGCAAGAGCATATTTCCTAAGAACAAAAAAATGAGGTTAGCCTTTGATGAGATCAGTGGTGTAATTTGTAGAAGTAAATAAAGTAGAAATCCACCAGAGAGGAAGATATCCATTTTGCTTATAAGGAATAGTATCTTCAGTATTCAAATAAACAACCCCCATATGGATGATAGAAAATTTGTAATGCCTAAGGATAATTTCAGAGAACTATACAATGTAACAACTTAGAATCTTAAACACATAAAACATCATTGCCTTTGACACCCATCATAGAATGCATATTTGACTTGAAAATATTTGCATTCTATATCTTCATTTGTCTTACAATCAGAAGGTCACTGGTCCTCAAATATCCTTCATACCTTAGCCCTGAAAGGTATTAAAAACAGTGCTATTTGTTAACCAAAAGAGCTAGAGCACAAAAAGGTAATAATAATTGATCTTTCAAAACTGAAACAAAAGCAAGAATAACAATAAAGCATTGATTTAGGATGGAAAATATCTAATCTTATCACAAATAATCAAAAAAGTATGCGTTGATACTAAATTCGTTTAAAACGTTTAAAAAAAAAAAAAAAAATCTTGAATTTTTGAAAAAAATCAGAATTGAGATGATTAAGCCATCATGTGATACGCACATGAGCCCTGTGAATAGGAAGTTTCATTAAATTTGTGTATTTGGAGTTGTTGAGTTGAGCGATATCTATATCAGATATTTTATGTTCTCCCGTGGGCCGAATTGGATGCTCTAAATGGCCGGCTTTGGCCCCCGGGCCTTGAGTTTGACACTAGTGTTCTACATGAACACACAAAAATGTGCATTAATTTGGAACAATTTAAACGCAGGTACAATCCTGGACAGCTGTAAAAAAAATTGGACGGCTGCATTTGTGCTTTTCACTTAATTTGGAGATAATTTTGTTGAGTTTGTACGTCTTAAAAACAGTCCCTTATCATATATCATAGTTAAAGGTTTATTTTTTTTAACATAATAAGCTTGCCAGCTTGGTTTCCTTTAGTCCAGTGTTTTTCGACCTTGGTGTCATGGCCCCATGTTGGTTTTTGCTGAAACGTCTAGTAATTGATTAAATTAATTACTGAACTGAATAAAAATGTTTTTAAATTACTCTCTTTCAAATTAAAATTATTTTTTTATGAAAAAAAAAAAAAAAAAAAAAAAAAAACAAGGAACGACTCGTAGTAATCTATACTTTCACTTTCTCAAATATTAAACTAGTTTAAATAAAATGCAGTATAAAAAAAAATAAAAATTTGAAAATTAAAAAAAATATATTGTGCTTTGTGTGACGAAGAGTTTCAAGGAGTTTATCTGATGTCTGCTGCCACCACTGGCCAATTGTGTGCACACAAAAAAGATAAAGAAAAAAGAGAGAGCTCACACAGCAGCAGCACGTCTACTGCGCTTCAGAACATAGTTCTTCTAATTTAGAACGATATCTTGGTCGATAGGCTCCAGTCAACATGAAAATCAGTAAAAAATTTTTTACCAAAAAACAACTTAAAGTTGTATTTATTTGTTAATAACCTACTTAAATCCCTCATTCAATAGTAAAATTACTTTTTAAAAATGCGCGCATTGATACTAATTAGTAAAAAGGCCGCGGGAGTGGCTTTGCAGCTGGACCAGGCGAACCGCGGATCAGTTGAGTTGGTCAGTCCCGGCATTGAGGTCTTTGCTAAAATCAACGGTGAAATCTCATACACAAGGTCAGTACACCAATTTACGAATCTGTTAACAATTTAGAAACAACTGTCAGTTAATTGATGTTCACTTTGGAAGCCAACAATAGAATACATCCAGTTACTTATTACTAATTAGCTAGGTATGCTAGCTCAACGAGACCTGAAGAGGTTAGCATGTATACTCTTTATGCCATTACACCGTAACTTGTTACTTAAACTTCATATTCTAACGCAAACTCTTCAAAATAGCCCTAATTAAATGAGTATTTTTTTTTTTTGGTTTTCTATTAATTGGGGGTGATTTTTTTTTTTTCCTTCAGGTTCCGCCGTCCAACATGACTGGGCGTGCACGTGCAAGGAGCCGCGGCAGAGCACGCGGTCAGGAGACTGGTGCACCTGGCGCAGTAAGTGTCACGTGTTTCTCATCCGGGTACCTGTGCAGGGTTACTAATAAATTCGACACAATTAAAAGGTTTAGGTTAACCGGTCACTCACTTAAAGGGGACATATCATGCTAAATCCACTTTTTTAGCCCTTAAATGCATTTTGTTGTATATTTAGAGTGCTTAGAAGTACAGAAAAAATCAAATTAGTCTCTTCAGGGGCTCCGTAGATATCTTTATATTCTGTTTTGCTCATATTTTTCAATCTGTTTCGATTTTTCTATTCTCTATTAGGTTTTTTGAATTATTACATCACAGTATTTGCAGCGGAACTGCCAAATTAGTACATCAACTCCAGGTCCAACACTTCGAGCAATCCGCCATTTTTATTTTTTGCTTATATTTTTTAGTCCAAGCTCAAGGATGCCGAAGTTACGAGAGGATAAGTCAAAATGTTATGTTGTTGGATGTTGTAACCCACACGCTTCATTACACCGTCTCCCAGCATCAGAACCTTTTCGAAGTGCCTGGTTGAGTTTTATTTTTCACGGAAATGTACCCACATCTGTGGGTAAGGTCATTTTTGTGTGCGCGAAGCACTTCAAGGATGACTTTCTGCCACCTCCACCAGTTTAAAGAAGGATTGCCGAAAGTCTTTGTCTGATTGAGGGGTGAATTCCTTCTATCTTTGGAGACGACGAACAGAGCACTTCGGTAAGCTGTAAATAACGCTAAAAAGTGTGATAAGACGTCCCTGTCATTGTTTTGTTAGCATTAGCAGTTGCACCGTCTTCATATGTTAGCGCTGTGTGATCGTTTTAGATCCTTGATGATATGGCCTACGTGATTTAATTTAAGTCTAAAGTTTTCATTAGTCATTTCATTTTGCCGTTTTTGTCTTTGAAAAGACTGTATTAAAATGCATTTCGTGACGTTAGCTTGGCGCTAGCGTTAGCTCGGTGCTTGTGTTAGCTCACTTGTTAAGGTTCTGCAGGTTCATCATCTTCATTTTCATCTCGCTCCGCCGGGTCCGACTCTGGCTCGAACATGTAAGGCTGGATGGACAAGTCTTCTGTTGTTGACATTTTGTAAATAACCTCTGAATAAAAAGTTTATGCGTCGCTACATAGCTGTATCTCTTCTATCAAACTACAAAAATGGCCGAGCAGGGTGGAGTTGAACCGAGTGTCACCTGAAGAGGGGGCGGGGTATGGAGTGTCTCATTTGCATTTAAAGAGACCGCACCAAAACGAGTTGCTCTCAGACGCACATTGGAAAAGGGGCCTGTGGAGCTATAATAATGAGGAATTCAGAACCAAGCATTGCTGTTCCACTTTATATAGACCACAACTGTATGATTTATATGTCAAAAGAAAGGATTTAAAACCATGAAATGTCCCCTTTACATTAGTCATTCGAGCGTTACATTTGGACAAAAATAATTTGGACTTAGTTTGTGGAATTCTTTATAAAGCAATAAGACAAAAAACGTCTTTCTTTATTTTAGCTCCTACTGTAACTACTGTTGTAGTGTGTTGTCAGAGGTTATAACCTAATTTAATGTTTTCACAGAATGTTTTATCTTGAAGTTTTCTTGTTGATTTAAATAATTATTCACTTTAAGTGAAGAGATCATCACAAATGTGTTGATCCACACATTTGTGATGATCTCTTCACTTAAAGTGCCAGACTCGCCCTCCTGCAGAAGGAGACCTGACTGGACGAGGGAGACAGAGTGGTGTCCCAGGTGCCACAGTTGATGAAGGTAGTTCTCTTCCCTCTTTGTCACAAATTATTCATTCTTTTTTTTTTTTTTTGCTAAATAATCTTAGTACATTTTAGGGTTGCTTAAACTAGCAATGATTATCTGAACTCACCACCATAAATAAGTTAAATTTGGAGGTAGCAGGGCTCTATACTAACTTTTCCAGTGGTGGCACTGGTGGTCGTGCCTTTTTTTCTTTTCTTTTGAGCAGGGTTGGGTAGAGTGTACAGCATAGCCATGCTTGCTGATGAATAGGTGACTTAACTGGCGTACCGTAGTTTTGTATGAAGTAAAGATTGACAATGACTCCAGATTTATTTCCTAAATGTGTTAGTTCCACAGGTGCAGGAAAGTTGATGGTCTGTAGATGTTGCAGGAGGTGAAGTAGGAAGGTCGCCGAGTCATTGTACACTGTAATTTATTTTAGGTTAACAAATTATCTTTGTCATTAATAGTTTTTGTATAAAAATAACTCAATATTTTTTTTTTTTTTTTTTTTTAAAGCTATAGGGAGCCATTGCATAAGAGTCAAAGAGCTATATGAGGCTCCAGAGCTGCAGGTTGCAGACCCCTGCTCTGGGAGAATCACAGCTGAAAGTCTGGCCTGGCATCATAGTCCGTCAGTTCTGGCCCCTCGATGCTGATTCTGATGAGCATGTACGCTCTATCGCTGCACTCAGCACATTCTTCCTTTTTGCTGCTGACCTCAATGTGAGCGCGCACTCAGTGAAGACTCGTTATACCCTGGCTCCGTTCGCGGACCGCACGCACTCCAAAGGAGCACATTGGTGTTATACTCGGTGCATTCATCGTGCATTACCCGCAGCCAAGTTGCGTGAGTGCGCACCGTCTCCTCACCTGCAGCGCGGAGGGAGAGAGAGAAGTGCACTCTGTGGGACGTCACAAAGCGCTCAGCCGCTGTACATCAAAATAAGGTCATACATACGCACAGATGCGACCAGATAAAATTTTCACTTGCACAAACTGAAAATATTGTTGTATATGCGACCAATTTGGTTGCAGTCTCGAGCCCTGGGTAGGCCTGGCAATATATCAAGATTCAAGATATATTGAGATTGCTATTTTGGCAATATAGAAAATTACATTATCGCCTACAATATGTATTTTTTTATAGCTTATTTTAGATAAAATACTTTTTGTAGGAATCACTTTTTTTTACTACTTTATCTGAAAAGCAGTTTGATGGTGTCCTAACCCAGACCTTCCCTTAAACAAGCTACACTATTAAAACTCGCTCAACAGGATATTTTTTTCACAAGTTGGGGGCTCATGTGCCGTGGTTGGCATTGTGGCGTAAATCTCTGTAAAATAAGTTTTGAACAAGCTCTGAGTCTTGATATGTTTGTATGAACTGAAAAAATCTTTAAATAAAGTGTTCCAAAAAAAAAACACTCACACGTGTGCTGTCCCTTACAGAGAAAAAGCCAAGTGGCACATAATGTGCTGCTTTTGGTTGGTTAATTTGCGTGTGTGGCCATTTTGCATCAGTAAATTAATCCAGAATTGTCATTCTGGTAACTGTCGATTTAAAAAGTCAAGATTTATACCGCACATAGCCATTTTGAGAAAATATGCGTTTTGGTCCATATCGCCAGCTCTATTAGGAAGGACGAGGCATACACCTTAAATAAAGTAATTGATATTCCGATTGTGCATAGCGACAACGGTGAATAGAATGAATTAAATCCTAGCTAATCTAACAACAGTAAACATTTACCTTAAGTTGTGTTATAGTTGCCTTACATTGAGTTGCTTTTGTGAAATTATGCAATTAATCCTACTGAAGCATTAAAAGTTTTTCCCACAAGATACATTTCTACAAGCAACTTACTCAATATTAATAATAATCTCATCCTTGATTTGATCACCTTATTGAAAGACCAAATAAAATTTGCAGATTATTAGCACCACTGTATTTATGGCTGAGGGTGGAAAACCTGACTGAAAATCAAGGTATTATAGTTGCATTAATTTCATATTAATGCTTTAAAGAATTAATCAATTAAATCAAAATTATGTTTAAACTTGACCCCATTCATGTTTACATTAAATAAAAATTTGGGATTCACCAAATAACCGGCAACCTTCAGTTTAGTGAGTTAAAGCAAGGCCGAATAGTAGCGTATGACCCAATCAAACAGCGTGCAGTGATTGTGAGTCGGAAAAGTGTGCGCGCGTTGCTGCAGAACCAGAGCAGCATCAGCTCCTCCTTTCTGCACACTAACAGCCAGACTCTCTCTATTGCGCTTACCGCTCTGTCACTGCGTAACAGTTGGATGGCTGGATGGCTGGTTCCACAGCTGAGTTCGATATTGGTGCTGTGAGCCACAAATCTGTAAACGTCCCCATCGTTTCCTCCTCAGTTCACAAGCAATGTCAGGTTTCGCTGCATAGGCTGGTGGAGCATTAGCACGGAGTGCCAACAGCTGCTGTGTGTAAACAATGGCCATGGCTCCAAGCAGTGACTCCCAACATGATAGGCAGCAGAAAAAGCAGTGCAGTTCGCATTTACATATATGGCAATAATGTATATAATATATTCTGTATTAAACCACAGTGTTCGTTTTAGCTGTGAGATAGTTGGAGAGAGAGGAACTTTTCCAACTTTGGCCCTCTGAATAAGGCTTAAAGAATGTACGTCACTGTAGCAAAACCATTATAAAGTGAATTTTTTTTTTTTTTTTTTTCCCCCCATCATACCTCCCCTTTAATGCACTTCAGTTTTTTTTTGGAATGCATGTTTTGTTTTATTTGAAGGGCTAATATAAATGAAAAAGTTTTTAAGTTAAATGGCTTTAAAAAATGTCTAAAAATGTATTCTAGGCTATTTATGCACTAGTAAGGGTGTAACAATACACAAAAATAATGGTTTGATACATACCTCGGTTTTGAGGTCATTTTCGCTACAGTATGAAACAAAATGCAAAACATAAATTTGCTTGTTCATTCAAAACTTTAGTAAACAATGTATTTAAACCTTATACTGTATGAGTATAAAGGAAAAAAAAACAATACATACTTGTAAAGTGCTGCCTGGTAATAATATTTTCAAACAAAAAATACATTAAATATTATAGAAATAAGCTCACAGCTTGTCATTAAAAGTACAGCACAGTTCCAGCATGTAGCCTTTGGTTTAGACCTTCATATTTTTGGTCAGAAAAATGTACTTGTCTGCAGTAAATGCAGATCTGCTGGCAAGTTACAAATGCAAAACATAAATTGCTTGTTCATTCAAAACTTTAGTAAACCAACAATGTATTTAACATTATACAGAATATGAAAATAAAGTTTTAAAAAAAAATACTATACTGTTGTGAAGTGCTGACTGGTAATAATAATATCAAACAAAAAATACATAAAATATTATTTAAATAAATAGTTCCTCACAGCTTAACTTTAATCTGCTGGTAAAAAGACTCTGATGGCAGTTGTTATAGTTTTGTCCAGATCTGAATTGCTAGGCAGAAGCTGATTGAATACAAAATTCAGCTGCATTTGCACTGAGGACGTTTTCTTTCTTGTAACAGTGATAGTCGCACTCGGGTGGTGCCGTTTCAAGGTAGTTATCATGTTCATTTTGTTCCTGGAAACATACCCGTTCTCAGCTGAACAATGTCGGCACATTGCACTCGTTTTATCCACTGGTTTTTCTCCGTTGTAGTATTTCACCCGGAAGCCGAAGTGTTCCCAAGCAGGAGGGGAGCACATGCAACTTCGTTTCAGGAACTCACCCGGGCACAACCCTGTACCCGAACCGAATGTCCTGTACCGAAACGGTTCAATACAAATACATTTGTTACACCTTTATGCACAATTAAAAAAAATAATAAAATAAATAATGTGAAAAACTTAACAATCGCGTTTGGTATTCAGGTATTTCGGTGCATCCCTAATAAAATAAACAGGCTTATAATTGACTGGGCTGTTGTAGGGCTGCTTATTCAGCCCAATTCAATACGTGTTATTAAGGTCTCGATTATATTACAATCGAGTTTTGATTAACGATTATCAAATCGATTTTTAATTATTGATCTTTCATTTACCATCAGTCAGCTGTGAATTATTTGGCTTTTAAGTAACACATCACCTTCAATACTCGAGTGTGTATTGAATATATTTTTCTTTTTTAAGTTTTTCACTGTTAAAAACACGTCATCTCTTTTAAGTAAATGCCCAAATTGTATTTATTCATATATTTTATTCTCCATATAAGAAAGATGTAGATGCTTGAGAACTTTCTGCTGTCTTAGGACAGCTGTGTAATACCATGAACTTTTAAAGCATCTTAAATGGAAATAAACTCAACTTTCTGTACCTTATATTTAGTGATAGTGAGTTGAAGCCTCATGGGGCATCATACCACTTGAGCCAATTGATTCGAGAATGGGTTCTCGAATCACTCGTACACACAACCACCTACTGGCGGGTGTGTATAATCAGACAGCTGTTATCTTCACCACAATAATGATACATCGAATTTTTGTCTGTTGGAAGTATTGCGGCTCTTGGGAATGACTATGAATTGTAGAAATGTATGAAAATATTTCTTTACATAAAACATTGTATGCAATAAAAATATTTTCAATGCATTCTGTGTGTAAAACTTCCCAAAAGTGCTTCCAAATGGATTTAAACCAAGACCCTTCGTTCATAATTTTTTTTCAGCCTGTTCTCTGACAGCTAGGTTCTTTCACTCACCTTTGGATGAACTAGGAAGAAGTCATTGACTATGCATGTGTAACTTGACAATGATGCACAGAATGAGATTTCATTCAGAAATAACAGTGCTGACATAAAAGAGAAATCGCAATGCTGAATGTGAACATACAATAATCTCTCGTTTCATGCATACATCTATACTCGTGCTCTCTCATCACTCTCCTTAAATGTCAAGGCCAGCATTGCAGTATCAAGAGTGCCCACCATACTTTGTCAAAGATGTGTCAAGTTTTGAAATTGTATTGTTTGTGGATTAATGTTGGTATTTTTTTAATAGTTTCACAGATTTCAGCTGGATTTCAGCAGGTGAAACTGGGTGAAAGAGGTGGCCGGCGTCGTGATTTTAATGATGCAGGAATCTATACCAGACAGGCAATGGTGCATGTGAAGGATTCAAAGTCTGGTTTGTGTTTTTGTTAAATTCCTACAACATAGTTGTCAAAGCAAATTGGGTAACTTAAAAGTTATTGTTGACTGTGTTCTGTGGTTGCTTTCTTAGGAACAAGTGGGAAACCCATTTCATTGTCGTCAAATTTCTTTCGACTCCTGTCATGCCCTCAATGGGTTCTTTATCAGTACCACATAAAATTTGAGCCACCAATGGAGTCAAGGCGACTGAGAAGTGCCCTCATTTATCAGCATGAACAGACACTGGGCAAAGCTAAGATTTTTGATGGTGGTATGCTCTTTCTACCCATTAGACTAGCCCAAAAGGTAAGATATAATCCAGAGACCTGAATTAAGATGAAATTACATTAATTATGAAATTTAAGTTTTCATGCAATATCAACTTCATATAAAGACTTGTTTGTTCAGATAACTGTTTTGTTTTACTGTTAACATTATTGCTACTTGGTGTTTTATGTGTTGTTGGTTTTTTACATAATTTCTTTGAGTTTTTATTTTGTTACTTAAAACAATTTGCTCAGGAGACAATACTGCACAGCGAGACTAGGAATAAAGAGGCAGTTAAGATAACGGTCACTCTGACCAATGAGCTGCCACCCTCATCGCCCGTCTGCATCCAGTTCTACAATCTCATTCTCAGAAAGTGCGTTGTACTTACTTGGAAAATACTCAACATAATGTAATAATGTAGTCAGAAAAAATACAAAGTCACATCAATAAGATTACTAGTTGTACAGCTTGATAGTATCAATACAATTGGCATGAGTGATCTTTGTTTTATTTCTGCAGAATTTTGAAATTGCTCCACTTGCAACAAATCGGACGAAACTACTACAACCCTCACGATCCACTCAACATCCCGCAGCACAAGTATATTTATCATTTCAATTTCTTATAGTACTATGTTTTTCTGTGAAAAAATAAATATGGGGTTTTTTCTAGACTGTGATGTCCTGTTTCTATTCTAGGCTAAAAATCTGGCCAGGCTATGTCACCACCATCCTTCACTATGAGTCATCTATCATGATGTGCATTGATATTAGCCACAAGGTGTTGCGCAGTAATACTGTCCTCGATTTCATGACCAACCTAAGAGCTCAGTATGGAGACCACCGCTTCGCTGACATGTGTACCAAGGAACTTGTTGGGTGCATTGTCCTCACAAAGTAAATGTTTCCTCAAGGCTGTTAACTTCACTCCAAAAAATTGTACTTGAAAGTAATCCCGCCCCCCACTTCCAACTACAGGTACAACAACAAGACTTATAGAGTTGATGATATTGCATGGGATCACACCCCTAACAACACATTCGTCAAGGGAGACACTACCATTTCCTTCAAGAAATACTTCAAGGATGTAAGTATTCCATGCTTGACACAAGTCCTTTATTGAACAGTATCTTATTCTTGCCCCTATGTTCAACACATTCCTTGTCAAACTGCTGTTGCATTGGGTACATTTATGTCAAATGTTGTAAATTGTTTATTAAATTAAAATTGAATAATGTAAGAATCAGTTTAATTCACCAAGTACGGTCACACATACAAGGAATTTGTCTCCGGTTGCTGGTGTCTCTAGTTGAAAGAAAAGAAAAACTTGAAAAGAACTATATATAATACACATGCAGAACTACATTACAGTACATACAGTATACATAATCACAATTTACATAAAATGTCAGTCAACTCTCAAGGGGGAAGTTATGTGTTTAAGTTTGTAGGATTTATGGCAACGAAAAAGCTGGTCTTGTGTCTGGCGGTTCTGGTTGGCAGTATCCTGAAACGCCTTCCAAAGGGGAGGAGTGAGGAGTGGTCATTACTAGGACTAGTACAGTGCCTGTCGGAAGTAGGCATTCATGTGGGCGCATAAGTACATTTGTCAATTATGTCCAAATGAGTATGTGTTTGAAGGTTGGATGTACAAAGAGGTGTACATACACTGTACTCTGTAGTGTTATAAAGGGGTTTATTTGTGGGTGCATAGTAAAATAGCGTGTGCGATTGCCCTGGTATAATTTTATGGGACATGTGCATGATAATGTGGTGTTTTTTTTTTATACAAATTTTTAGATGTTTTTTTTTGTTTGTATTTTTCTGTAATGTATGTTTTTGGATTCATTGTGTATTTTTGTATCTTTTTATTGTCTTTATTAATTATTTGTTGTTTTTTGTTGCCATTGTAGTGTCATTCTGGAATCATTTTGTGTATTTTTGTATCTTTTTTAGTGTAGTTTTGTGCATTGTCATTTTGTGTATTTTTTGTATAAATGGTTAGTTTTGTGTATTTTGAGTCATTTTCATATTTTTGTTTGGTGTATTTGGAGTAATTGTGTCTTTGGAGCCTTTTTGTATATTTTTATGCATTTCTGTTGTAATTTTGTGTACTTTTTGTATAAATATTGTTTAGTTTTTAGTTTTATTTTACTCATTTAGTATATTTTTGTTATAAATACTGTGTGCCAGCCATTTCCTCCGTGCGTTATCTATGGCACGCGTCTTGCACACAATCCGTCGCAGGTTAAGAGACACGGTAACTACGGTACGCCAGTTAAGTCAACTATTCATCATCATGTATGGCTATGCTGTACAACCCCTAGACTAACAAAGTTTGTCACACCAGTGCCACCACTTAATAAGTTTGTGTAGAGCCCTGATAATAAATATGTTAACAGGGATATAATGTTAATAGTGAAAGTAGTAAAAGTAATGTAATGATATTAATGGTAATAATTGCGATAACAAATTAATGTAGTAATGCACTAAACAGTATTAATAATAAATAATAAACAATATTAAATAATTATAAGGTAATATAATGATGATATAGCAATGCTAGTAATACAATGAGAACACAGTAACTAATAGAAAACATTAATAATAAAAAAAGAATATAATAATTATAAGAATAGTAATAACTTTATTACAATAGTAGTAAAGTTACACAATAACAAAATAATATAATGAGAATCCAGTAACTATAATACAATAACAACATCAAATAAGGTAATAGCAATAAGAATAATACAATGAGAATACCAGTAACTATAAGATAAAAGAATAATACAATAAAGAATATTATAAGAGTAGCAATAACAATAATACGGTAGTAGTACGATTAGATGGAGATAATATAATACTGTGTGCCTCCATCTCCGTGCGTTCTCTTACACACTCGTTATACACAATGTGTCTACCATCTCTCACACGTGTGTGCGCATCATGCACATAATCCCTCAGGTTGTGGAGAAATTAAAAAAAAATACCCGAAAGTACCACGAGAGAAAAAAGTCGCAACTCTCACCGGCTCTGTATGCGTTCACCATGTACATCTCGATGCAGTGAACGCGCATCAGCAGTGTTTTGTTTACATTGTAACTGCTAGCATCTTTCCAAGCACATAGAAGAATATTAGAAACACTCACCGTTGTGTAGAAAAAACAATAATCATAGTGGACCTATCCGCTCACAAAACGTTACATTTCTCTGAAGAATCAGAATGTTTGCGATAAGGTCAGCTAACGACCGTCAGCACATACACCGCCCACAGTCATGGAGACGAAGGAGGAACGGAAGTAGCACGCTCTTACCGAGGGAGCCGTAATTATGAAATTTGTTTTGACCGTTTTGCTTCACCAAATTACTCAAAAATAACAGATGCACACCCCTTGGGGTATTTGGAACCCGTTGACCAAGTTTGAGGTCGAACTCATACCGCGTCGGGGAGATGTTTGCTCCACACACGCACACAGACGTTTCCGTCATTATAGTATAGATGAGAGGAGTCCCTGATGATGATGCCTGTTGTTTGTTGTCAGTGAGATGTAAAGGTTCTAGAGAGAGAAGGGGGGGGGGGGGGGGGGGGGGGGGGGATCTAATGGTCCTCAGCTGACCCGATGACTCAATGTTGATATGTTTTGAAGTACTTGTTTTGCTTTTGTCTTTAGTACCATGACAGTGACATCTATGATGACAACCAAGTGTTGCTGGTCAGCCATGTGAAGAAGATGGGTCCCGCTGGAGGTCCACCTCCAGGGCCAGCTATGCTTGTTCCAGAACTCTGCCATCTCACAGGTTCCCACTTTTATTTTATTTTTTTCCCCACTCCCAGAAATGTTAAAGGGGACATATCATGCTAAATCCACTTTTTTAGCCCTTAAATGCATTTTGTTGTATATTTAGAGTGCTTAGAAGTACAGAAAAAAATCAAATTAGTCTCTTCAGGTGCTCCGTAGATATCTTTATATTCTGTTTTGCTCATATTTTTCAATCTGTTTCGATTTTTCTATTCTCTATTACGTTTTTTGAACTATTACATCACAGTATTTGCAGCGGAACTGCCAAATTAGTACATCAACTCCAGGTCCAACACTTTTTCCAACCATTTTTATTTCTCGCTTTTATTTTGTAGTCCAAGCTCAAGGATGCCGAAGTTACGAGAGGATAAGTCAAAATGTTCGGTTGTTGGATGTAGTAACCCACACACTTCATTACACCGTCTCCCAGCATCAGAACCTTTTCGAAGTGCCTGGTTGAGTTTTATTTTTCACGGAAATGTACCCACATCTGTGGGTAAGGTAATTTTTGTGCGCGCGAAGCACTTCAAGGATGACTGCTTCTGCAACCTCCGCCAGTATAAAGAAGGATTTGCCGAAAGACTTTGTCTGATTGAGGGGTCAATTCCTTCTATCTTTGGAGACGACGAACAGAGCACTTCGGTAAGCTGTAAATAATGCTAAAAAGTGTGATAAGACGTCCCTGTCATTGTTTTGTTAGCATTAGCAGTTGCACCGTCTTCAGACTTCATATGTTAGCGCTGTGCTCGTTTTAGATCCTTGATGATATGGCCTACGTGATTTAATTTAAGTCTAAATTTTTCATTAGTCATTTCATTTTGCCGTTTTTGTCTTTGAAAAGACTATTAAAATGCATTTCGTGACGTTAGCTTGGCGCTAGTGTTAGCTCGGGGCTTGTTTGCTCAATTGTTAGGGTTCTGCAGGTTCATCATCTTCATTTTCATCTCGCTCCGCCGGGTCCGACTCTGGCTCGAACATGTAAGGCTGGATGGACAAGTCTTCTGTTGTTGACATTTTGTAAATAACCTCTGAATAAAAAGTTTATGCGCCGCTACATAGCCGTATCTCTTTTATCAAACTACAAAAATGGCCGAGCAGGGTGGAGTTGAACCGAGTGTCACCTGCAGAGGGGGCGGGGTATGGAGTGTCTCATTTGCATTTAAAGAGACCGCACCAAAACGAGTTGCTCTCAGAAGCACATCAGAAAAGGGGCCTGTGGAGCTATAATAATGAGGAATTCAGACCCAAGCATTTCGGTTCCGCTTTATATTGACCACAACTGTATGATTTATATGTAAAAAGGAAGGATTTAAAACCATGATATGTCCCCTTTAATTTAAAATTGTCTCTTCCCCTCGAGTGTATCTATTTTAATCAATCTGAATACAGGAACAGTTATTTGTAAATTGATTCTAGGACTTTATATTTCTGTTTTTAGTTAAACGTGTCTTTTTTGACAGGCTTGACTGACAAGATGCGAGCAGACTACAACATTATGAGAGACATGCTCAAACATACCAAGCTGGAACCTGATGCGAGGGAGAGAAGGCTTACAAGATTTGTCAATTCCATTCGCGAGTATGTATTAATCTGTAAAACATTCATTTAACTACCGTTTTGTGAATGCAATGAAAACTAACAAATATTAAAGCTGCTACCCCTGATAATTTTTTATTGATATGGCGTATGCCTCACGGATCAATGAATCGAACATCATTTACCCCAAAGGAAAAGAGTAAAAAAATTGCCACTTGAAATTTAGTTCTTATCTTCACTGTAAACGCTCAGTTTTTTGTGCATTGTAGGATATGGAGTTGCAGAGACTTGCATGTATGATAATAGAATTAAGTACACCAGTTGCTTTTCGGCGAAATTCGCCATTTTGAACTCAAAATAGGTCATTTATGTGAATCGTATAGATCTGATAAGGTTTTTTTTTTTTGGAGGGAGTGCATAGACCTCAGTGCTCGGAACAGGTCACAGGAGGGACTAAACCGGTTTAACTTGACCGTGAGAACATACAGACGCTTATCAGGTATGTAGGGCCCTATATCTTCTTCCACGTTAAGGAATCATTTAATCGGCCATTAAAAATTTAATCCACTGAAAGTGACATAAAGTGAATGAAACACTTGTCAGGAAGGGGTCGTAAATTAATCCGTCCACACCCCTATCGATTCAGAGCTAAAGATGTCGAATCTGCCTCCTGCAACACTGAGTAAGCTGCCAAAAACGAATAATACCATGCAACTCATCACGCACTCCTAAATACAGAGCTGACCAGTTCACGAGTAACTTAAGTGTCTGTGAAGCTGCACCTGTTTATGATGAAGCTACAAACAGGGAGGGGGGGCTGAGCGGCCTCTGTCAGTTTCACCTGCTCAGAATGTTTAATATGAACAACATCTTATCAAAGCTACACCAGATCTGTGGTAACAAGTTGTGTTGTGGATGAGACTGATTCCAGAGATTGTAGTCTGAAACACTGTGCATTCATAACTTGATAGCTTCTAATATTCTGGCCCCTAGTGGTGACATAACTGATGCATTTTGTCTGTTTATTTTTATGTAATCATCTGGAATAATATCAGGATATTTTAAATGAAGTTGATCAAAACTTAGTAAATCCGCTCAGATTCAGTAAACCATTTATTATGGTGATATTAATGCTGTTATTATACATACATCTTTATGACATGATTATAAATAATGAAAAAGGAGCAGTAATAATAACTCATGTCAGGACAATCTATTGTTTTTTTTTTTTTGTTTTTTTTGCCTTAGTGTACTCTCCAGTGTGTTTAAGATTGCTTAATTTGTGTTAAATCAAAAAAAAATTCCTGGGAGAGGATCCTGTACGATGCATTTTATTGGTCACCTTTTTCATGCCTTTAATGTTTGCATGTTTGTGATTAATCACAGGGAATTCCGGTAAACTAAGACAAAAATAGTGTCAAGAGAATCACTGTTCTCCTTGTCTAGCACAAACCACCAAGAAATCACAATAACAATCAAGGGTTCTTGCCAGCACCGTTGAGTAATGTCACCCCCTACGTTCAGTTTCCAGCAACGTAGGGGTGATTGTGTTTTTGATCGGTACCGTCGTAATCATTGTTGTACACTTAAACACAAAAGTGACTTCCCGGTGTACACGGGTTGTTTGAAACGCATGCATCAGCCGCACTGTCTATATAATACAGGCGATTTGCTCAGATGCATCCGTCTTTACCCGAGGACCCCTGCCACCACTTGGCTGCCTGTGTAATTTTCCACTTGGTAAAAGTAATTACAGTTGAATATAAACAGTGTAGCATCAACCGGATGTAGTGACACATGAAGTTTTCATCATGTTTATAACCTGCAACAGATCATACATACATTGGCGCGCGCACAGATATGAATATGGGTTGAAATGTGTAAGAGCTTAAAGAGACATTGGCTTCATTCGAGTCAGACGGGTACAGGCCATGTTCTCTCGGGCCAGATCTTCATATTTTGGCCCAGTTAAAGCTGTACTGTGTGCATCCTTTGCATGTACTTGTGCGCATTATTTATGTGTGCGCGAGTCTTCAGTGTTTGTGTTCCAATATTACAGCAGGTCCCACATAATACCTCATTTAAAGTTGAAATGCGTGTCCTGGAATCAGTCTTTTGATTAAAATGTTATTTCTTGTCTATACAGTTTGTATTTATTAGTGGAGGACACATACCAAGCATGAGTAACCACATTCATCATCAGCTTCACCAATTCAACAAATGTTTTTTGGCTTTGAAGTAAACTGGAACCAAGATTAAAAAAAAAAAAGAAATGCAACTTTAGCTTCACTAAATTTTGCCCTCTGAGAGTTACAAATTTAAAAAATTTCCACACCAATGGCGTTTACTCGTGCGTCATGCAATTCCCCCATGCTGTGAAAAAGTCCTGGTGAGAACCCTGAGAATGAAGTGAAAACACTTTATTCATCCGTTCATGGCACTCCACACCCCACAATGCAATTTACACAAATGTGAAACGATGTATTTTTTATTTATTTTTTTTTTCGCTTTTGTTTTTGGAGTAGATGATGCTAGATTTATTGATAAATGAGGCTTACGGTTACGGTAGTGCTGAGCCTGTCTTCTGCCATACATTTCTCATCTCTTTTTTTGAATATCTTTTGATATAATTTAGGAAACCTGATGCTCAGGCTGAGCTGGATCAGTGGGGACTCTGTTTTGATAAGCAACTTGCAAAACTTTCAGGCAGGGTCCTCGCAGTGGAAAGGATTTACCAAGGCTCAAAATCGGTACAACATGAATTTCAGTAAAGTTAATGTGCTAAATGTTTTTTGAACGTTTAAAGAAAGTATAACAATTGATGTCCCCAAGTTTGATTACGACCTCTGGAAAGCTGATTGGTCCAGAGAGATGCGTGGGAACCCTGTGATCAGCTCTCCTGAAATAAAAAAATGGTTCTTGTTCCACACCCGCCAAAATGGCAACGATGCACATTCCCTGCTGGAGTCGCTGCAGAGAGTCTCATCCCCATTGGGTATCCACCTACATAAACCTGTCCTGTAAGTTAAGAATGTAAGATCACTGTTTGTGCTTTAATTGTGGAACAATTTTTGTTTAGGTACCATCTTCATCACATTGACTTAAAAAGTCTATCAGGAGAAATATGTGAATAAATTGCCTTTAAGTAAGCTGGGTAATGGGAAAAGAAATTCAAGATGGTTTAAATATTTTCAAGAATGCAATTATAAACACTTCCTGATAAGTAATAATCAAAGTTTATGAAAAACTGGTGGGAGAACTGCACAAGTAACTGTACTAAGGTAAAACAGTTGAAATTTAAGGGAAAAAAAATCTCAAGATTTTATATTCACTATATTTTTCACTGCTGTTAAATCAATCCTTTTTCTCCAAATCAGGGTCTCATATGACGATTTTCCCGAATCCCTGTTAAAAGCACTGAAGCAAAACGTTGGACCCGATACGCAAATGGTTTGTACCCAGCTCTCTTCTTTATAGAAACATCAAGAAGTTTTATTTTAAATCTATTTTATTTTTCTACAAATGAACAAAAAATGAAGCTGCACTATTTGTGAATTTAGGAATGGAGTTTGATGTGAGCATATTTAATACTTCATAAGGAAGTCAGAGGTACCTGACCGGTACTATATGTTGGCGTTTTGTCAGACAGCAATGAGTTGTGCTGTCAGTGTGATATTCCGTGTGACAGTGTGGTGTCACCTGTGGGGTCCCCCAGGGCTCCGTACTCAGTCCAAACCTCTTCACCATCTAGATGCTCCCCCTGGGTCGTGTCGTCAGCAGGCATGGAATTAATTTCCATTGCTATGCTGACGACACACAACTATATCTTAAAGTCGCTGCCCACCTCAGCTTCTGCCTGGAGGAGATAGGGGCGTGGATGAGTCAAAACTTCCTGCAGCTAAATGGCTCAAAAACAGAAGCCATTCAAACTGGAACCCCTCATCAACTCTGCTCCTCCTCAATCACCTCTGTTTTATTTTCTGGGCACATCATTCCCCTCCCCCACCTTTCCTTTGACAATCATGTCACCTCCACTTGCAAAACTTCATTTTTTCACCTCCGTAATATTTCTAAACTGCACCCCTCCCTCTCCCTCCCTGCTGCAGAGAAGCTAATTAAGGTATTTCGAGCTGGATTTGTGTTGTGTAAGTTCCCCTCTGAAAGACCATGTTTTGATAAACATCACATTTTACAAAAATGTCGAATTGGTCTATTGGAAAGTAGGGATGTCATGATTACAGATTTTTTTTAGTACGATTGTCAGAATTAATTGCAATATTGTGTGAATCTTGATTACTTTGGATTATTTAATTTTACACTACCATGATTAAGTAAAATCACATGAACACTCTTTATGGGTCTTTAAAGTTAAATAATTGGATTTGTACACAGCAGATGTTTTCATCTTTATTTCCAATCAATAAATCTTACATAACTACATGTACTTCTCTCATAGAAACTGTATATAAAGGATCGTCTTGTCAAATATTTAGAGCTACATACATGAAATTTGTTCTCATTAACATCAGGGATGGGTTAAATGCAATCACAATTATATAAAAGCAAAATGAGGTGATATATGTTCACTGAGGGCCTTTAGATTACATGACTGTTTAGTGACACTGAAAATGACAACTTGGAAGGAAACAAATGACCATCTTTGCATACAAACAGTGAAACTACTACTGCCCTACAGACGTGGCCGGCTTTACGTAACATTGCATGAACCATTATATGATGACCATAACACTCCTTTAAAAAAAATACAAAACGAATGCTCTGTTAACATCCTTGCCGTTTGGGAAAAGTGCTTGATGAATATAGTTCAGTCAAATGTCAAAGTTGTTCTCAATTTGGAAAGTGAATAATAAGCTAATAAAATGGTCCACTGGTGCTTATACATTGTGAATTCCAAGTTCCTTCTTGTCTTCAGTTTCCATGTTGTGTATTGTTGGTGGCAGAGATTATAAATAAAAAAGCTGGGCATCTTTTCACTTTGCTGCCATCTAGTGGTTGAACTGTTGAATTTTGTTATTGAGGATGTAATTAAGTTCAATTCCATATTTTAGAGCTTTAAAAGTTCATTATTTGCTAAGAATGAGTGCTAACCCTTCTGATAGAAAACTGAAACATTCTACAGATAATGACATCTTGTTTATTATGGTATTCCTTCTCAAATCAGTTAATTATTTGTCTTTACCAGGTTGCTGTAATTCTTCCCAGCAACAGAAAGGACAGGTATGAATGTGTGAAGAAGTACCTTTGTGTGGACTTTCCCGTTCCCAGCCAGTGTGTTGTGTCACGTACCCTCAAACCGAAGAGTCTTATGACTGTGGCCACCAAGCTTGCACTGCAGATGGCTTGCAAGGTGGGAGGAGAACTCTGGAGTGTGGAAATCCCAGTAAGTAGTGACCAAATAATGGTGTTGCATGATAAACTTAATGGTTTAAACCTATAGATTATTTTTATTTTTTTTGGGGTGGGGGGGGGGGACAAAAAATCTTATATGGGTCAGTTGATTTGAATAGTGTCAATTTAGATTAAAGGCCATTAGGCTGCCTTTTCACTCAATTTGTTTATTTTTACTAATAACTTTTTGAGGTCATTATCTTTATATATATATATATATAGATGAGAGATTTCTCATGTTTTTAAGTGTCACCATTTTATTTGATTTTATTATGGATCGTACAAATTGAGTTGCGAGATCAGTTACATTTAAACCACTGCCATGGTTACATTTGAAAAGGCCCCAGCCCCTTAGTACAAAAAAACCACTGCTCTGGGAAATAAAAAATGGCTATTTACTCAAAAAAGGATTCTTATAATGTGCAATCCTCAACTCCAGTACAGATGGCAGCATTGAGGAGACAGAACCCCCGTAACGCTTGTGGACCTGACTCACTACCTACCTTAAACTCAGTGCTTTAAAGACAGTGGAGATAATGGCAGACTCACCCCTCACCCCCTCACTCTGGGAGACTCTGCAGTGAACTCTGGAGTCCTTCTTCCTGGGGACCTTCATCTCCCAGGACCTCAAGTGAAAGCTGATGATGAAGCTCAGTTGAGGATGTACTTCCTGCAGCAGCTGTAGAAGTTAACCATCTTTGTTGGAAGACTGAACATCATTCAGTTCATCCTCTGCTCTTCCATCACCTGACTGCAGTGTATCATTCACTCAGCAGAGAACGTCATCGGCTGCAAACTGATACAATTCAGACACAAAAACAGTTTATTTTCTGCCACCAGTCCCCCCCACCCCAAATCACCACCTCCATAAAGACGTTACCTGCAGCACTTGTATACATTTATCCCTGATCCTTATATTTATTTTTTTTTTTTTTTTTGCACCAACTGCCAGGTTAAATTCCTTGTCTTGTTTTTTAAACTGTACTTTGTGAATTAAAAACCTAGGGAAATATTGATTGAATGGTGGCACTTTGTATTGCAGCTTAAACAGCTGATGGTGGTTGGCATTGACTGCTACCATGACACCTCTGCTGGTAAAAGATCCATCGGAGCTCTGGTGGCCAGCCTCAACCAGACCATGACAAGGTTGGTAATCACTGTAGGAAGAAGTCATTAAGAAGTTGTTTCTAATTGAGTCATAATACATTCAGCCTGCAGTAGTAAGCATCTTAAAGCATTGTGTGGATTTTAACATCTTTTAAGGTGGTTCTCAAAGTGCGTGTTGCAGCACAAAGGTCAGGAGATCATGGATGGACTGAAGATGGCTTTGGCTGGTGAGTGTATTATTTAGTCGTGTACGTGTGTGTGATAAACTTGGCCTGTGAGCCATAAGTTTAACATGTTTGTAATAAGCAATCCAAAATATGTTGACCCTATAACCAGTAAGAGGTAATTTATAATTTCAAAACAGCAGTGCACATTGCTCCTGCGCTACATGTAAGGATTCAGAGATTTAAAAAATTCTTGACTATAGTATTGTTTTTGGTTCTTTTCTTTAGACGCCTACCATTTGAAAGTGAGGGTGCAAAGATGTGACTTGAGCCAATTTTCAGGGTAAATTAAAAAAAAAAATTGCAATATATAATAAATCAAATTTAAGTTATAGAGCACTTTTCATATAAGCAATATAATTAAAAGTGCTTTACATCATTAAAACCTTGCATACAAAAATACCCCACAATAAAATGTAGCTTGAAGTGCTCTCACAAAAACATCCACCCCGTACAAACTCCGTTCACCACACACAGACAGAGGGTAAGATGAGGACAATGTCACATGGCTGGGTACGGAGGATTTAGGTAAAGGCAGGCATACACTGCAATTTTTGGCCTAGTTTGAGCCGATTTTTGACTTATATCGAAAACATTATATATTAAAACAGTAGTGGAAGTTCAATTGTCTGATCAGATTAAATAAGCATTGCTGCATCGCTGTCGGTGTATTTTTCAACAAACTGCCTAAACCGTTTTCTGATAGGTGCGTTGAAGGACTATCACAAGTTTAACAACTGCCTGCCATCACGCATCATTGTGTATCGAGATGGAGTAGGGGATGGTCAACTTCACAGTGTGGTCAATTTTGAAGTTGCTCAGATCCTGGAAAGCATTAAGACCTTTGGAGAGGGCTACGAGTAAGTGTTATTTAAACCGAATCATTTAGAAGTATTTTTTCCTTTTAAATTTTTGCCTTCACCTGATTTACTTTGAAATGTTTTTTATAACCAATATGTAGATTTTTTTGTACAGCAATCATACCATTGACAATATTTATTGTCTAACTTTCGGCTTCTTGTTAATTATTTGTCAGGATCTATTGGTCAGTGATTTAAAAATGTATGCTTTTTTATATTTAACCCATTTTTGCTTGTATCTTTCTGCCCACTGTAGACCAAAGCTGAGCGTTGTGGTCGTCACAAAGCGCATCAGTTGCAGGTTTTTTGCTCACATCAATGGCAGTGTGTCCAACCCACCTCCAGGCACTGTTGTAGACACAGAGGTTACCCGCCCAGAGTGGTATGTTTGCTTCTATACAGGCTTTTATAGGCCAATTGAATTGATTCAGCTGCAGTGCTGAATATATTCACAATGATGCATTTGTTTGTCAGGTATGACTTCTACATTGTTAGCCAGGCTGTCCACAATGGAAGTGTCTCTCCAACCCACTACAATGTGGTGTACGACACCAGTGGACTGAAGCCTGACCACATGCAGAGGCTCACCTACAAGCTCTGCCACATGTACTTCAACTGGCAGGTAGGCATGAGCATGAAAGCAATGACAATGTTGCAGCACCACACACCCACCACATAAACACGCATGTACACGCACCTTTGGAAACAGGTATGTTAAGTATACTGTTTGATAACACTCCTAAGACTGTTTGTGAAAGTTAAGCATGAACGGTGTTATAAATCACCGCCGTGGCCAAGCGTTTGTTTTGTTCGGCCTCAAATTTTCATTTCGATGCATCCCTATAAAATATAAACGCTTGGCCGAATATCAAATGCGGTTGTTAACTTTTTCACTTTTTTTGAATAGTGTATAATTAGCCTAGAATACATTTTTAGACATGTTTTTTTTTTTAAAGAAAGTAAATGTTTTTTGAATTTTGACATTTTTTAAATACTCCAGTAGTCTTTGCTTTTCATAAAAAAACAGTTTTTTCATTTATATTAGGCCTTAAAATAAAACAAAACATGCATTCTTAAAAAAAAGTTTAAGTGCATTAAAGGGGAAGTATGATAAAAAAAAAACTTCATAATGGTTTTGATAGTGATATACATCCCTTTAGCCTCATTCAGAGGGACAAAGTTCTGTTTCCTCCCTCCCTTGTTGTTCCACATTTTATAAAAAGTCAGCTCCAAACGGGACAGTTGGATTTTGCCCACGTTGATAGATGTCACCTAACACGCCTCCTAGAATGTGAGCTCCTCCCTCTCCAACTATTCAACAGTAAAAACAACACTGTGGTTTATTATAGAATATATATTATACTTTATTGCAATATAGGTAAATGCAAACTGCACTCATTTTTCTGCTGCTGATCGTGTTGGGAGTCACTGCTTGGAGCCAAGGACCCATTGTTTACACACGTCAGCTGTTAGCACTCCGTGCTAATGCTACACCAGTCTATGCAGCAAGACCCAGTGTAGTGTAAGGATGAAACGATGAGGATTTGTGGCTCACAGCGCTAACAACGGACTCAGTTGTCGAAATGGACGGTTTCCAACTTTAACGCGGTGACAAACACAGCCAGACTCTCCTAACCGCTCTCTGTCGTCTGTGTGTGGAAAGGAGGAGCTGCTGTGCTCCTGCAGCAACGCTCACACTTCCGACTCAAAATCACTGCACGTTGTTTGACTGCGTCACACGCTACTATTCGGCCTTGCCTTTAACTCAAAAAACCGAACGCTGAATGTGTCTTTTTTTGCAATATTTGGCCAAATATATTTGGTGGCCAAATATGTTCGGTGCATCCGTAATATTTTATTCAGCTTCGGCCACAAATTTCGGTGCATCCTTACAATTATATCCTAAACATGGCACTGTATTGTTCAAGCAGTTTGTTTGTTGGAGCTGCTGAAATTGACCTCAGGGAATGCAGATGTTTAACTTTCTTCTTTGATTTGTGCCACAGGGAATTATTCGGGTTCCTGCCCCCTGCATGTATGCCCACAAACTGGCTTTCCTTGTGGGTCAGAGCATTCATAAGGAACCCAACACAAAGCTGGATGACTACCTATTCTACCTTTAAGGAGATGTCTCCTGGAGTTGATGACTCTTATTCTGTTGTAGCACTGTAGTTTAATACAAAATATGTAGCAGTGGCAAAATTGTTCTGTTAGAGCTTTGCAGTGTGTTCCTAAGCTGCTTTGTTGTGTATATTACCATGTGTTGAATTTGAGATGGAAACATTTAAGTTTCAGAAAAGGGAACCAAATTTTCAAGTGTTTGTGTATTTTTATGAAAACTCATTTTGTTTGACATCCAGATTCTTAAAATCTGTGACATCTCTTCTTAATTTAAGCAAAAACATTTCCTTTGAGAATGTTGAAATTGTATTTGAATCTCACGTTTATTAATGTATCGAGGTGATTTCAACTTTATGTTTTGCATATATTTCCTATTTGGCCCTTTTAATTTTAATACTAGTAACAACAAAAAAGTGATGGAAACAGAAAGAGGTACAGTTTTATTTCATGCACAAAATCTAATGTTTGCAGATGTTTTGGGCAGCATTCATTAAACTTGGCTTCACTCTCTGAATGTGATTATTTGTTCATACGCAGTACTTCATACTGTCATTCCTCAACATCAGCTAGAGCACTGAGCAGCCATTGTAGTAATCTAAAGGTTAGAGGAGGTAGTCTTGTCAATTACTTTGTCAAACTTACTCTGTTTGGTGTTGCATGGCATGAATCAAAACTATGAAAACTAGTATGTCAATATATTTTAGACCTATGTTTATATTATGTAGATTCTTTATACAGAGTGAAGTATTTCAAGCTTTTTTTGTTATTTTGATAATCATTTCAATGCGCTCTATTTGTTGGGTCTCAGTTTTCATGAATTACTGAATCAGTGCAGCATAGCATAAAGATGAGCTCATTTTGCTTTGATAGAGGCCTTCAGGTCACTGTTGATGGTGTCTCATTCCTCTTGGCAATAGCCCTTAAATTTTCTACGGAGTTCTGGTCAGGCGAGATTGCATCATTTAACCAAGCTTTGGCAATGTGGGCAGATGCAAAGACCTGTTAGAAAATAAAATTAGCATCTCCATGAAGCTTGTCAGCAGAAAGAAACATGAAGTGCTCTAAAATGTCCTGGTAGATGGCTATGTTGACTCGATTTAAAAAAAAAAAATGTCAAATCGTCAAAGACTGGGACCTTGATTTTCAAATCACATGCAGTCTGAAGGTAGGAGGCACAGAATCCACATTACTTTAAGTCCAATGTGAAGTTCTCTGAGGTTTTGTGGTGAGATAAACACTAAATTCACTGTTTATTTCCTCATATGCAAACATCTGTATAAATGAGTAACACTGAGCTCTGACTGTTAGTGTTTCACCTTCAAACAATAGGCGGAAAACAAATACCTTGTAGGCTACTGTAAATGCAGTATATATTTACTAGTCTGGTATTTCTTAGGCTATACGGCAATAGATGTCTTTTTATAAATATGTACGTTGCTCCATAATTATGAAATTGTCTAAAAATATCAGTGTTGAAATGTTTCAAGGCTTTATTTGTATACTTTGAGATAGCAGGGCAGGGGTTAGTGTGGCTTGTTTGCGTGGGCATTGCTGTCATCCTGAAGGTCTGACTGAAATCTATTAAATCTGATGTTTTGAGCAAGGACTTGTTTACCTGATTGTCTTAGGAAAGCAGATGTATTAAGGCTTTATTTAATGATTGTATTTGCAACCATTAAACTAAGTGCCAATCTGCTCAAAGAAGTCAATGTTTTGTTTTGGGTTTTTTTTACGGTGCCACAGTTTGAATCAATATTTAAAGTCCAAGGTACAAAAAGTATTCTCCAAAACTGGAACGCAAGTCAAAAGTAATGCGCACTCACCCTCAATAAATACACAAATCATTGCAGTGGTTGGGAACATAGCTGTGAGTGCACATTGAGAGTTTTGGTCATCTTGTATTGTACTTTTTAGTTTTGCTAATTTAATTAAAGTGGAGAGTTTTGTTTGTTGATTTCTTTAACATAGAGGGACCAAGATACACCATGATCTGGCTAGGACAGATGTTTCTTGGATTCTTCCTGTTTTTCACTCTAACTACTAGGCCAATAGGTAAGCATACAGCTAGAATAGGCCAACATTCTTGTTTTTTTACTAAATATTTTTTACAGCTGTTTTTCTGCTGGAGGACTTGTAAAGAGCCTCAAGTCCATTATATGTAGAGCTCCATGGTATAGTTACCAAATCCAGATGTGCTAGAGCAGGGAGTCGACAGAAGCTCTCCTGGTCTTATTGGAGATTCTGTTAGCTCAACACTGACATGGCTTCTGCTTTATTAAAAGTGTTTAAAATATTTTCGCTAAACCAACAAAATATTGGAGTGAATTCTTTGTTGGGGCAACAGAAGCATTTTACTACTGTTACTAATAAAGGTCTACTTCTGGTTTTTATACCTTTCCAATGCCTGTGAAGGTTTTTAATCCTTCTATGCTCTGTAAGTAGTTTGTGCTTTGAGATGACTTGTAATTAGTGCTATATAAATAAAGTTTAATTTAATTAAATGTTTGTGTGTGTTGTCAGGGGTCCATTCATGTAAAATGGACAGCTTCATCCAAGCAGTGAAGCAGATTGAAGACTCTGAACCGAACCTGTCCCCGCTGGCTTTGGTCAGGTCTCTGCGTAGGAGTGCTGGTCTTGATGATGAGATGACCATTTATTTCCTGGGTGCTTCATATAACCTCAGTGATGCTGTGGTCCTTATCAATGCATCCTCTATCAGCTTTTTTCACAAGGCTATCCACCACATGGTGACGGATGCTGGTGAGGAACGAGGGGTCGTCCTCACTCCAGATGGCACCACTGTCGCTCTTGCACCTTTGCTGCTGGGAATCGAATCAGGCCTAAAAGCCCGAGCTGAAGGAACACCAGCTGTTGGACTCTTCCCTCTCACCCTAGGTCGGATTTTGGGCCTTTCCTTTTTCAGGCTCCAGAACGTCCAACCATGTCATCGTTTGGGCCCTAATGGGTGCTGGGACAACATGGAGCACCCAAAGGTGTTCAGACTGGCCCGGGCAGCAACTCTGGCAACTGATGCCCTCATCAATGGAGGCATGGATGGAGTCATTCTTGGCTCACGCCTCAGTAACCTGTCTGCCTCTGAGCAGCCTCCAGCTCTCAGTGAGATTCTTAAAGGATACTATGTTTTTAGCCAGCATGAGGGGCGGAGCCTAAATGTTTTGAGACACCCCGTTAGCCCAAAGAGAAGGGAGCTGTCCAGAGCCAGTCTGCAGCCATTGGAGCTTCACAAAGAAGTGATGGAGACTCTGGCTTTGGTTTGGAAACTGGAGAAGATAAAATGGATTGCTGAAGTCACTGGAATAGGGAGGGTGGTGAAGGAGGGGCTAAACGTGTTTGTGCACAAGTACTGGGGTAAGTTTTAAAATGAACAAAGTCATGTTGCAAAGAAAGATGAACCAAAAAAATCACTTGAGGAAATAGATACAGGTGTTTTCTTATTTATTACTCTTCATAATCCATTTTCCCTACATTTTGTCACTCGAGACAAAACTTGCTCCAGTAATAAGTGAGCTGGAATAGCAAAATGTTTTAACTAAAGATGTTCCATATTAGCTTTGTGTTGATATGCAAATATATCCAACACTTAATTTATGATATGAACTGATACGATACACATTGACCCCCTTAACTATTTATTTTTTGGTTAGGAGCTTATGCGATATGTCGATCTTAGATCGTGAAAGATTAGAATGTGACGACTATCTGCCAAAGCACAGAGATCGTAGAACCGGCTGTAGTGCACGTTCTATCCCTTGCAGTGCTGTGTCTGTCTGTGTGTCCATGCGCAGACGCAGCCAAAGTGTGAATAATACATGGAAAACACAGGTTAACGTTCTTTAAACAGTAAAGTAAAAGTAGACTTTTATGAACATTCTACAACAAGTTTGTGCTTTTCATTATCAGCTTTAATACCATATTAAATTATTTTTTTCTTTTAGCAGTTTCAACTGAGATCATGCTTATCTTTAACTCCTTTTGTGACTGTGTGTCTGTGTGCCAATACAAATCTAACGTTTATTTTTTTTTCTTGCCTTTGCACAGATTGCCCTCAAGTCATCTCTCGCTGTCAGTGGGGGGCACAACCTTTTCGGGGTACCCCAATCCCACTGTCCCTTCCACTACCCTTCCTCTACATACACCACACTGAAAATCCATCAGAGCCCTGCCTCACCTTTGAAAAGTGCGCTAGTGATATGAGAGCTATTCAGCGTTATCATCAGGATGAACGTGGTTGGAGTGACATAGGATACAGGTGAACAATCCATTCATCCAGTTATCCAAAGATTACCAAAGAGTCATTGTAGTTGGAGCTTTGTTTGCTTAAAGTCGATATTTAAATTTTTTCTGGAGAACTCCGGGAGGGAAATGTTTACATGTACAAACATACCTATTATAAATGTATAATCATTTGGAAGGAAGTCATCTTGAAAAACCTCAAAAAAACATTTTTGCGCATTGCATTGTGGGATGCTGAGTCTGTAAACCCCAACTTTCAGTGTGTGAAAACACCAGAAATGTGTCGGGATGTCACTTTGAGTTTTTCAGGGGCAAACACAACAAATCATGGTAAGAATAAGTAAAAACACTTCCATGAATCCTTCTAGGGGACTCCACATCCCACAATGCAACGTGCAAAACTTTTCTAACATGGAGATCAAAACAAACTTTCAAGCTGAAATTTCAACCTTTCACATCTTCTTTCAAAGAAATAATCTATGAGGTCTAGCTATGTCTTTATCTGATTAAAAAAAATAACGTCTCCAGCTGCTTTAAAAGCTTCACTGGAAAAAGAAACCAAGGAAGTATTTTTTTTTTTTTGCTTTGCACGAGCTGTCAATTGATCTGAAGGTAGGTTGAGTATTCTTACACCACTCTCTTTGTCTGTGCTCTTAGCTTTGTGATTGGCTCTGAAGGACACATCTTTGAAGGCCGGGGCTGGGAAATACAAGGCCGTCACACAAAGGGGCACAATAGCATTGGGTATGGTGTGTCAGTCATCGGTAACTACAACTCCACTCTACCGTCTGTTGAAGCCATGGACCTGATACGACATCGATTCTACCAGTGTGCTGTAGATGGAGGAGGACTGATGGCCAACTTCACCCTCCATGGCCACAGACAGGTGGTGGCCACCGACTGTCCCGGAGATGCCTTCTTTGAAGAAATAAAAACCTGGGAACATTTTCGGGACTAACAAGAAAAGTTACACAGCAAAATACATTTAAGGCCTGACACACCAACATGTCTTGACACAGTCTAAAACCTTCTCTTCTTTTACTCTCAAAAGAAGTGTAATTATGAGAGCTTGAACAAGTGATAAGTCTGAGAGATTGTTTATATATATACAATAAAAATACTTTGCTTATGTTGAGACCTGACCATTCTGTTTTTCATTAAGTTATCTGATAAAACTTTATTTCCCTCTATCCTCGGGCAACAGGGTTGGGGTCATTTATAATTGGAGTTGCGTAACTGATAATGAATTACAATTATGTTGTAATTATAATTGTAATTTAAATAAATCTGTTTCTGTCATAATTATAATGAAATTGTAATTGAGTTTAGATAATTGACTTTGCGACTGTAATTGCCATGAAAATTCGATAAATCTGTTCTACACATCTGTAGTTAACAATTGTTAAAATATGTTAATAAAGCTGATTTATTACCCATTATTATGAGAGATGTGTAACAAATAAATAACACACTAGGGCTCAGGAACTGACTGCGAAAAAGGTCAACAGAAATAGGTTCGGCTGTAGAGCCAAGGTGTGTGAATAATTGGACACAGACACAAGGATTTCGTTTTAGTATATGTATATTAAAGATATTATATATAGTAAAGATATTTGGAGTCAATTTATATTGATATATATTATTTAGTTGTTATTAATAATCAGGTATAGGCAATAAACAAACAACCAAAATACAATTACAAAACAAAGACAATATTTTCTTCTTTCAAAACTTGTAGTCAAAGTTCAGTTCAAGGTTCATTTCCTTTGGTGAGTTCAGTTCAGTTTGTTTGATTTCGCCAAGTTGGAAAGCGAAGGGTTTCGCAAAGTTCTTTCGCATTGGGGGAAAAAATACAAAACAGAAAAGGTCCCCAGGGTATATTCCAAGTATTAGGTCCGAGTGTCCGAGGAAACAAAAAGATCAAATATTCCTACCGCGATGCAGCGGTGGTTGGATGGTGGCTCGCCATCTAGTGGTCGAGAGTGGTAGGTGATCCAGGACTAACATAAAAACCTGACCTATAAAACAAGGCCAACAACAATCAGTCAAAAAGGAATTAACTTCAGTATATTTTAAAACAGAAAATACATTCACCTTAGCACATTTAAACAATTTGTCATTGTTAAATAAATAAACAGTTATAAATAAATGCTATAAATCATAGCAGAAAAATCCATATCAAGGTAAATCAAATTGAAGCTTCATTCTATATATTCAGAGATCAAAAGGAATAAAGTGCACTTTTAAATCAACATCATTAGCTGTAAAGCTGTCATATATAAATTAAACATGCATGTTTTAAATAGATTCTTCAAATAAATCATTGTTGTAGCACAACAGATCATTTCATTTAGTAGGTCAAAGCCTATTCAAGACCACATAGCCGAATGGGCATTTCTTTCAAAAAGTAACAGAAATGGTCAAAATCAATCAAAACTACAAAAAGCGAAGTATTATTTTACTATAATACTATTCATTTAACAATTCGGCTTTGATTATAAATGAGAAAATAAAAGGATTACTTAATTAAAAGTGCAAATGGTCAGACTGACCCTGTGTGTTCCGCAGCTAATGGTGGCTTAATTTTGCAGGAATTTCAATGGAGTCTGGTACACCACAAATCCACTCACCGGTGAGTGGAGAGAAGTCTAGTTTATAGGAGAAGATGTTCATCCAGGTATTTCTTATGAAGGTTTTGTTTCAGTGGTGATTTTCAATCAGTAAGCCGACCATGCAGACGCCACAGTGAGAGCAGCCATCACAGCATTCAGTGGAGCAAACAAGAGTGAAGGGGGAGGAGCCAGGGACTTTAAAGGTGTAGCGCGGGCTCGTCACAATAAAACCATGGCAGGAAGTTGGCCTCTAGTGCACATGGGTTACAGATGCTAGCAGAAAGCGAACAAGTGGAAGGTAAACTTTTACTAGGTTATTTAGTAAGTTACATTCCTAAATGAAGAGTGTAAAGCCTTAAAGTGAGGCACCCTCACAGAGAGAAATGGACCATCAGGCAGAGACGACGCTCCCCTCAGTCTCTGACGCAGTGATTAAGTACATCATGATGATACCACCACCGTGCTGCAGAGCTGCTGTGACTGTGAGCTTGGTGCACACTTCATGTAAACACCTTAAGCCACCTTCTCTCTGTACTGTTTTTCAGATTGTTAAAATCTTTAAACTATTCTGGGATTGTCCCATTTTCCTCCTTTTTTAGATGAAGAAGGTGTTCAAAGTTGCATTTGTCTGCATGGTTTCCCACAACCCAGACCTGCTATTCCATTAATAATACCGCCCTCTGTTGGGAGGAGAAAAACAAGGAAGTTATTGTGAAACCATAAACAGCAGCAGCTTAAATAAACCTGCCCTTCCCATTTCCTGGAAGAAGCGAGCAACAGTTACTTGAGGTGCCATAAAAGAGCTCCGATTTCAGTCTTGAAGCTTCAACGAGGAACCCAAAGATGAGTAAGTACTAACTACCCGAAGGGGACAAAGCATATGACTGTTTAATGTAACCTCAGATTTATTTGGTTTTACAGTATGTCATATTAATCACATCCCAGTTTTCATGAACAACTTTATTCATTAAAGTGTTAATGTATCATATTTAATATTATGTCTAGTTTAGAGATACTGTATGTACCAACACTCATTTATGTCAACTTTCCAATGCATGCCTATTTGTAGGTTATGCAGACATTGATGCGGTGGAAACAACCGGAGCGTCAGAGAAAACCTCCAAGCAGGACAAGCTGTCCTTCTCAGGTACAAGTATATAATTGCTCATTCTCAAACATGATCGCCATCATCCCAATGGTCCAAACACTGGAAAATTTGAGCTCTTAATGGTGCTGTTACAGAGTAAAAACCTGTGCTGGAGCTGTAGGCAGTGCCAAATGTCTCCTGTGCATTTAAACATAGTTACACAGTTTTGGAAATAAAGGAAAGAAAAACAGGTTATACAGAACTTTCAGTTTCCTTATGACTCAATCCCAGTCTGGGTCACACCCTGGCTGCCCATTACACCAGTGGAGATCTTTTTCACATCATGTTAATGGAGGAATACAATAGCTCAGTTAGTAATTTAATCACATAAAATAAAAGGACAGGGATCTGCAGCAGGAAATAAATCACAAAACTATAACAAAAAAACCTATAACATTTAAAGTGTAAAAACAAAAGAGAAACACACGATAGAAGAAGCAGAAGGGCCCAGTGTGAGCTGAAATAAGCACCTACAGACCTCTGGGACCCTACACAGACACAGGATAAAATGCTCTTATAGATGATTAATGAATTTTTTAGATTTGAAAAGATTTCTTTTAAAAGTTTATTCAAATTATGAAAACTTTACTGTAAATTATATTGTGTAAACTGTCTGAGAAAGCCCTTATATAAGACAACAGACTGAGTCATTTGGTCCTGCCCAAGAAAGTTTTCCAGTAAATCCAATAATTGCTGGATTAAAAGTTTCCCTCCCTTTCAGTGTCAAACAATGGTTGGATTCATTATTAGCCAAGAGGAGAGTGTTTATTTCATGTGAGAACACGATTCTTGTTCATGTGGAAATTTTGGGTTTTTTTTCTTATTCAATTTTATATTTTGTAATGAGCGCTACAAGATGACCTATTGTTGTAATTAGTCCCATATAATGACAATTGAATTGAACAAAACATTTGTTGTCCGAAAGTCTTAAATGTAACCAGAGATTTTTCCGAGTAGGTGTTCCTGCGTCTCACAACATGGCCAAAACTGATGAGGGCAGAGTGAAGAAGTACAAGTCAAAAATAGAGAGTGTGGCAGAAAAGACTGGGATCGATGCGGCTCTCATAGCTGCCATCATGTCCCGGGAGACCAGGGCTGGGAATGTGCTGAAGGATGGCTGGGGGGACCATGGCAACGGCTGGGGACTGATGCAGGTTTGAACCAGTGCTTTGTGACTCACATCAGTCTCGCTTACACAGAGCTCAATGTTCTGACTATAGACACCTCAGAATGACTGAGCTCAAATGTCTGTTTCATCTGTTCTGCACCTTCTTACAATTTCCAATTTATTTATAAATTGAAATTCATCAGCAAGTTTGTCTTCCACTTGGTGAAACTAAAAAAAAAAAAGTTTCATTGTGCTCACATTTTTCTCAAATTACTTATTTTCTTCTAGATCATTTAATCAGTTAGGTGTGATAATAAAGACAGGTATCAGGGTCTTGTGTAACCAATTCTTTCATGCTCAGTAGATAATAACACTAGACTGAGGTGCTGATCCATCTTATATGTGTATATATTTAGAACTAACAATGGCAGAGGCAAAGTCTCCCTTAGACTAGATGCAGAAAATGAGCTTTTACAAGTTGAGATGTTTTTACCGCCATTTATTAATTTTAGTTTGTCTGTTAGCAGGATTACGTTAAAAGTTAAGATTTTGAAAATATATCAACTAAAGATATACCTAGTCCCATTGAAAATTCCATGAAATTTTGGAGGGAATCTGGACCAATATACTGATTCTGGATCAGTTTCCAAAATTCTCATCATTGGCGAAATTTCAAAAATTCATATCTGTTTGTAACTGACTGATTTTTTTTTTGATTTTTTTTTTTTTTATATCAAACTTTACTCAGTTATATTGGTTTGGTTATTTTTGTACCCCACCAAGTTTAATCAGATCAGATCAGAATAGCATGATTTTTCTAAATAATTGGGATGTTCATTCATTTGGACCTACTGTATCGTTATTAATGGGGATAGAACATGGAACCATGATCAGGATCACTGATCCAGATAACTGACAATGTCTAAAGAGGATATTTGGTGCTTGGCAGAGGTTCTCTGACTGCTCTTGTTATTCAATAAACCACTGAACCAGACAATAATGTTCCTTTTCATTTTCCCTTTGCTTCATCATCTGTCCTCTGAGCCTCATCTTGCTGCAGGGTTCCTTTGTTTTGTTCATGTTTCTTGCCATCATTCATCCTTTCTCAGCTTGTTGCAGAAACCTTAACTGTGTTAAGTGATTACATTGTAGTTAGGCATTTATTGAGTAAAATAAACCAACTGATACTTTAAAGATTGTGATAAACCACCTTTCCTTTGAAGTAACTGTTGTTTATCTTTGTAATGAGTAGAATAGAGTCCAAGAGTGAAAAAACCCATTCCTATCCCTACAGATGCTTTCTTATTGGAGCACACTGAACACAGTGAATGATTCTTGCAATTCTGCAGGTTGATGTTAATCCAAACGGTGGAGGCCATACACCGCGAGGTGCATGGGACAGTGAGGAGCACATCACCCAAGCTACTGAGATCCTCGTTTATTTCATTGACCGGATCAGCAAAAAATTCCCCACTTGGACCAAAGAAATGCAGCTGAAAGGTTTGTTGATGTGAATCAGCAGAACGTGATGAAATACAGTGATGACATGAGTATTTGAATCTACAGGAGGGGTTGCAGCCTACAACGCGGGTGATGGGAGGGTCCGCTCAGAGGACGTGGACGTCCTGACAACAGGGAAGGACTACTCCAATGATGTCATTGCCAGGGCTCAGTGGTACAGGAAAAATGGCTTTCCAAAGTAAAAGAAAAGCCGGACCATTTGTCATTTATTTTTGCTTGTTGGTGTAATCGAGGGACATCTTTTATTATTCTGCCGCTTTATCACAGCTTATCACATGCAGTTCAAACTCCACGATCACATAATGAAGGTGAAAACAAGCCCACAAATTGTAACTTTATGTCCATCATTGTGAACAACACAAATGCATTTATCTCAAGAAATTAAAAGATGATTCTGAATCTTCATATTTTCTTTGTGTGTTTACATTTGAGGTTTATGGGCATTAAATTAATCAACAATAGTCTTATTAATCTGCAGCATGAAAGACGTTTTTAATCCACATTTCATTGATGTGAACCCCAAAGCACAGAAGAAACTTAGAAAAAAGAACACAGAATATGTATCAACCAATAAAATATATGAAAATACTGTGAAGCCAAATCTCACCCACAGATCCCAGGTCATGACAGTCAGAAAAGACACAAACTAAACCGATAAATCAAAACCCTGTACCCTGACAAGTACTGCACAGTGGTTCTCAAATATTTTTGTCTCAAGTACTTCCTTTCTCTTATTTCTAAATCCAAGTACCTCATTTGTCTTTTTACTTAGAAAACTATTTAAAAACAACTACAGAGCATAATGATGGAATGAATGAGTGATGACACGCATTTTAAAGAATCTCATTTTGGAAATAATTGGAAAGAAAGTATTTAGTGCAGTGATTACCAACCTTTTGATATTACTACATTTTAGTTCAATTAGATTTATATTTTAAAAAAGAAATAAATAATAATCATTAAAAATTTCAATCATGTCATGCCTTAGGTGGGACACTTTTAATTTTGACACACTAATTTTCCTCTATTTCTCTCTCAAGTACCCCCTGTAGTGCCATGGCGTACTCTTAGGGGTACACATACCCGCATTTGTGGAACACTGGTTTAAAAAATTATTCAAACACACATATATAAATATAAATATATTTTTATCAAAATGGGACTGAAACTGATCAGAGAAGCTGTTCTCAATCTTATGGCAGTTGATGAACCATGACAGACAGACAAGAAGCTCCAATAATAATAAACAAGTACATTAACTGATTAATTCACTAAAAAACTAAAATATAAAGATAGTTATTCTTCTTTATTTCATGATTTGGCGCTCCTGGTGCTGCAGCACATCCACCTTATGCTGGAAGCTGTGGAAAGGCCTCTGCTCATGTTTACGGCTGTGGGTGAGGAGGTTGGAGCTCTGGCTGAAAGCTTTGCCACAGACCTGACACACATGAGGTTTTTCTCCTATGACACGGATGCAAAACAAAAGATTATTATAGTGAAAGTGTGAAGGTGGAGCTGCTTGTGTGTGGAGATGCTACCAGTGTGTGTGAAGGTATGCTTCTTCATGTCAGACTTCTGGTGAAACCTTTTGGTGCAGTACAGGCAGGGGTAGGGCCGGGTGTCCGAGTGTATGAGCAGATGGGTGGAGAGGGTGGAGGAGCGCCTGAAGACTTTCCCACACTCGGTGCAGCCAAACGTTCGCTCCTTAAACAACAGCAGCAGAAGTCGACTTTATGCTCCTCACAAAGGAGGTGATGTGATGGAAATTTGATGCGGACCTTTTCTCTGTGGGATGACTGCTCATTCACAGCCCTGCTAGACTCCAAATGTGTGGATGGTGGATGTGCTCTGCCTCCATGACTCTTATATATATGAGCCTTCAAACTAGACAAACACAAAAGTCCCTGGAAACACAAAGGTGGAGTAATCATCAGCCTTCTCTGCAAAAAAAAAAAAATGAGAGATGGTGCTCCACTATGAGAAGCTGTTTGAGCATTAAATTAATATCAGTTATATGAACCTAAGTGCAGCTCTAGTAGTGTTTACATTTGAACTACATGTACTTCATCTTGGTTTATTAGTGAAGTAAGAAGTGTTACTAGTAAATCGTCTATGCTGATAGAGATAGGGAAAGCACATTCAGGCTTTTGAAAATATTACAACCAATTAGGGTGTTGGATTTTGTTAATTTACTTTAGGTGTATTAGTTCTACAACTAGTGAATCTTTTGGCTTTACTAGTACTACTAGCAGCCTCAAAACAGTTTACTAGTACAACTAGTGAGATTCTGAGTGTACTAGTAGTACTCAGTTTGTGCAGCTCACCACAGGGCTCTGTCCTGGGGCCCCTCCTTTTCATCCCCTATCTCCTCCCCCTTGGCCGTATACTCTGTAAATTCCACATCTCTTTCCACCGTTGCGTGGATGACACCCAGCTCTACCTCTCCTGCAAAACCACTTCCTCTATCTCACCTCCCTCCCTCACTTCCTGCCTCTTTGAAATAAAATCATGGTTCATGACAAACTTTCTTTAACTAAACATTAACAAAGCCGAACATCTTCTCATCGGCACCAAATTCACTCTCTCCAAAGTCAACAACTTGAACTCACTTTGCATTGATGGTACCTCAGTTTCCCAGTCTGGGTGTCATCCTCAACACATACACTATTGAATTGATTATACTTTATTAATCCCAGAGGGGAAATTCAGTTTCAGTTACATCCCGACCAAGAAACATGAAAGACAATAACATATCACATGGGAGACATTCCAGTTCCATATCAATAACATCACCTGGTCTGCTTATTTGCAGCGGCGCTCCAACAACCTTCTCCGCCCCTCCTTCACCCCCCAAAATACCACCATCCTCGTCCACAGCCATGTCATCCCTAAGTCCCTTCATAGACTCCAGCTGGTTCAGAACTCATCACCAAAACCCCCTCCTTCCACCACATCACTCCCATCCTACAACAACTTCACTGGTCAACCAAAGAATAATTTACAAAATGCTTCTCCACACTTACAAGGCCATCCACAACCTCACTCCTCCATACATCACTGACTTTCTCCATCACACTCACTCCCATTCTCCTCCTCCATCAACCTCCCCACCTTCTAATCCAAACTCAAAACCCGTCTGTTTCGACTTACTGGCTATAACTCCATCATTTTGTCTCTCACCCTCTGTATTTTATGCTGTATTTAATTCTTACAACTTGTATTTTTATCCATTTTTATCTTGTTCTGTACAGTGTTCTTGGGTGGCCTGAAAGGCACTTTTTTAATTGAATGTATTATTATTTGTAAACAAATATTTACTTTTGGCGCACTACAGTGTGCGAGTAGACCTTACTAGTAAAGCAAAATTCTCTACTTATAGACAATTTTGTGTTACTAGTAGTACTATTAGATTTAGAATATGTTAGTAAAAACTCAAAGCTTTACTATTAATACTATCCATGGTGGGCTGGCCATCTGGCATACCAGGCATCTTCCGGTGAGCTGTCGACCTGAAGTGGGCTGGTCCGGTCTGCAACGTTTATTTTTTGACAAGCGAGTGGAGGCAGACATGGTAATAGGTGGCCAAAAATGGTCCAAAAGCGGCAAAAACGTGGCTAGAAAAGAGCGAAAAGTGACTGAAATAAGCCAAAAACAGTCAAGGGTGGCCAAGAAATGAGCAAATAAAGAGGAACCAGGTCGTATGTAATGGCAAAAGGTAGCTTTGATGGGCAAAATGTGGCAAGCAATAGTGAAAAAGGGCAAAAATTTGAAACTAAAAGAGGCAAAATGTAGGAAAAAAGGAAACAAGTGGTATTTATTAAGCAAAGATTAGCTGATTTGGATGAAAAGTGGCCAAAAAGAACTATAAAAAAGTAGCTTAAGTCTGAAAAAACTGTCAAAAGATGCAAAAATGGGACAAAGGAAGTTGCAAAATGGCCAAAGAAAATAGATAAAAAGGGATTAAAAAGTTTTTGCCTTTCAAGTTTTCTCGGGGAATAATAATCAAAATTTAGATCAAAATTATAAAGAGCATCACAGACTAAATAACGGACTCTACATGGTGTCATCTGATAATGTAGTGGGCTGGTCTGGACAGAATATGCCAGGGCTGACTTTCTCTCCCATTCCACCCCTGTATCCATCCATCCATCCATTCTCAAACGTGCTTTGTCCTATTTCAGGGTTGCGGGGGTCTGCTGGTGCCTATACTAGTACAACAAAATTGCCTATAGTTCAAACTGCTATTCACTTTCAGTGGTTATGAATTCATTTTGATGTATTGAAAAATGCTAAACTGAGTGACACTGTTATGAATGCAAATAGGTTTAAATATTCCTCTTTTGATCCAAGCCCACAGAGTGGACAAGTTTGTCTTGGAGATGAAAATGTGTGTTCTCACGTGAGGATCAGTCCACGCTGACTGTGTTGGGGGTGCAAAGGCCATGTTCTCCTCTGGGACTGAAGCATTTGAGCTGATCGTACTGCAGGAGACATGAGGATCCCCTCCTGAGAAACACAAACCCATCCTCAGAAAGAAATATGACATTTTAAATAGATTCATGAAAAATACGTTTGCTGCTTTTTATTGCACTTGTTGATTATTTGTGTACCCAGAGGGATTTCATGCACAATACATTTTGCATTTGTCGTTAAACCATTGCTGCACGTTCAAGTTTTATCAGTTTTAGCAAGTATTTTGAGTTGAAACAGTTACTGTACATATCACGTCCATTAAAGGCTAAACTAACACACACTTTGATGTGACCCACCAAACAGCTGGAGCTTCTCCCTCTCATACTTGCAGTTGACAGCAGAAACCTTATGCTCAAACAGGGGCCCTGCCCAGGATCCTGTCTTTAGTTCTAGTGGATCTAATGTCCTGGAGGTGCATCCATGGATGTAAGTGGTGGTTGTGGCTCGAAGGTGGCTGAGCCCACATCGTTTCACCAAGAATGAACGAGGCATCGCTCTGAATGGAGGAGGAAAAAAATATATACATTAAAACTATTTCCTTAAAATGTAAAACCTCAGTGATTTCTAATAATAATAAATGGGTCATTTGTAATTTCTATATTTCAGAACAATATGTAAAATTCTAATTGTTCAAGAAGAATTTGGTACCTCGTGTGACTATAATCAAACTATCAATTAGTGTTTATCAATTATAGCGTTATCCCAAAAGAGGGCAGCAGAGGATTGTTTCTGCTGATGTTTTCTTTCCTTGGATACTGTACTGTTTTACAGGTGTGGGGTGCCAAGTGTAAAGATTTAGTATAAAAGTTGTAGCTAACACATTTTCATTATTTATCTCACTTTTCTCATATTTAGCACATTTTCCTACATTTAACACAACATTTAACCACATATATAGAGGTAAAAAAAAAAAAAAGCATTAAATCTAAATATTTAAATCTAAATCTAAATGGTATATGTTATATCTCAATGTTAAATCTATATCTAAATATTTAATCTAAATCTAAATGTTTTATGTTATATCTAAATGTTAGATCTAAGTCTAAATATTTAATCAAAATCTAAATGTTAAATCTAAGTCTAATTGTTTAATGTATTCAGCTACCGTAACCACATGTAAACCAGGAGATCTCAGCATGTCGCATCAAATTAAAAAACATTGACAAACTACAGCATAAATAAATAAATAGATATTATATATATTACTAGATTATATATAATATATAATATATATATATATATAGATTATTATATAATACTAGATATTATATATAATAAATAGCATAAATAGATAAATAATGAAAATGTGTTAGCTACAATTTTTATACAAAATTTTTACACTTGGCACCCCATATACAGTTAGGGTACACAATGCACATAGGGTTGACACACTGTGGGGGAACCAATCACTACAAATACTCAAGGAGAACATACAAGAACTCTTTACAGCTATGCACGAGTAGTATACAACTATGAAGGTAGATATGTTGCGAAATGTGAGAACTTGTCAAATGTGATGTGAGAGCTTGTAGAATGTGATGTGAGCTTGTGTATAAAAAATCCACACAAAAATAAATTTAATGTCACAAATGTTGGGAAAAAATGTATAGACTGATATTTAAACATAAAGTTACAGCTGCAAACTTGTAATCCAATATTTATTCGCATGTTTTGTAATTACTTGCGTAAATGATCTTTTACAACCACAACCCACCGGTTACAACTTCTCCAATCTGCCGCTACAGATGCACAAACTACTTTTCTCGTGTGAATCTGAGCTGCTTAAGTTTTGCAACACAATTTGCGAGACGTCTGTAGCAAAACTGATTCATGCTCGTAGAAATGGAAATGAAAATAATGATTAGATGGGAGAAAGTTCCACAAAGTCAACTATCACTGCAGCCCTCCACCAGTCGGGGCTTTATGGCAGAGTGGCGCGACGAAAGCCTCTCCTTAGACATACGGTATGAAAGCCTGCATAGAATTTGCCAAAAAACACATGAAGGAATCCCAGACTATGAGAAAAAGGATTCTCTGGTCTGATGAGATCAAGATTTAACTTTTTGGCGTTAATTCTAAGCGGTATGTGTGGAGAAAACCAGTCACTGCTCATCACCTGCCCAATACAATCCCAACAGTGAAACATGGTGGTGGCAGCATCATGCTATGGGGGTGTTTTTCAGCTGCAGGGACAGGATGACTGGTTGCAATTGAAGGAAAGATGAATGCGGCCAAGTACAGAGATATCCTGGAAGAAAACCTCTTCCAGAGTGCTCAGGACCTCAGACTGGGCTGAAGGTTCACCTTCCAACAAGACAATGACCCTAAGCACAAGCTAAAATAACAAAGGAGTAGCTTTGGAACAACTCTGTGACCATTTTTGACAGGCCCAGCCAGAGCCCTGACCTAAACCCAATTGAGCATCTCTGCAGAGCGCTAAAAATGGCTGTCCACCAACGTTCACCATCCAACCTGACAGAACTGGAGATGATCTGCAAGGAAGAATGGCAGAGGATCCCCAAATCCAGGTGTGAAAAACTTGTTGCATCATTCCCAAGAAGACTCATGGTTGTACTAGCTCAAAAGGGTGCTTCTACTAAATACTGAGCAAAGGGTCTGAATACTTGTGACCATGTGATGTTTCAGTTTTTTCTTTTTTAATAAATTTGCAAAAATTTCTAAATTTCAATTTTTCCTGTCAATATAGGGTGCTGAGTGTACATTAATGAGAAATAAAATTAACTTTTGTGAATTTAGCAAATGGCTGCAATGAAACAAAGAGTGAAAAAATTAAAGGGGTCTGAATACTTTCTGTACCCACTGTAAATCAGTAAAAGTATATAAATTAACCCCCCCAATTTGTATTTACTATTTTTTTTTTTACAACTAACCATAATAAATTTGTCTAATACTCAATAGGGTTTGAGGACATTCTTTTTACCCAGATGCCTGAATGTAGGAGGATGTGAATCATTAAACCAGATTCAGTCACAAATGAGCAAAGTCAAATTTTACTTCAATTTCAAAGTCCTCTTTTATACTATTACTAACTCCCTCTGCACTGGACACGTACTCTGACCGTATTTAGTACGTTACTTATACATAGACGGTGGAGACTGTGGGACAGAGAGGTACACGACTCCCAAAACATTAGAGTGGAGAAAATATCATTCAATATCGCCTCATAGTTTTATCTCTTGAATTATCAGAATGCTGGCCAAAGTATAAGTTAATCAAAAATCTGACATTATCTTTTATCTTGTTTGCTATAGAGTACACATGGGCAACTGGCGGCCCCGAAACTAAACACACAAAATTACTTAAAAAAAATACAAAACTAAAACAAAAATACACAAAACTACTATGAAAAATAAAAATAAACAAAATGACAACAAAAAGACACAAAATGACAACAAAAAGACACAAAATGAAAGAAAAATGTACAAACCAACAACAAAAACACATAAAAACCAACATAAAAAAATTGTAGAAAAAAACACAAAATGACAGCAAACATACACAAAAGACTCAAAAACACACACATTTTTTTTGGAAAATATGCAAAAAGAAAAGAAAAACCCTTTTGTTCCTTTCCTGTGTTAATGCTTAGATTGGTCATTATTCTTAATGCTGATGTGAATATTAATAATGTGGCCCTTAGACAATCACATATTTGTGGTTCGCTCTGGGATAAAAGTTGCACACAGGTATGTTTCCCTAGTTATATTAACCCCCGCACACTCACAACCTCTTTCCTGCATTAATGTACTATTATGTTAATGTTTATTTATTTATTAAAAAAAAAAAAAAAAAAAAAAATACTTGAATGTACAAAAACTCTGGATGGGAAATTTAGAATGAGTATCCACATCCTCCAATGTGCAGTGATGAGAGAGCTGGGAGTAGAAGCAGTGGCATTGAATCACTGTAAGAAACCAATGTAACATATTGACTTTGAACAAATATAATGATGCTAAATAATGGTCTAAATGTATTTAAATCATAACAATTTCAGACAACCTTTAGATATGATACATTATTATCATACATGTTGCTCAGTGTCCCAGAGGAATAATTCAAAGACAAATCACTCACCTGGTTTGTCCTGAGTTTTTATGAATCAGAGACACAGATACAGGATGAGAGTACCACTGATCTGAGCTGTGCACGTAGAGTCAGACGAGACACAAATGAGGTCAGAGTTCTCAGATTTTGGGAGGTACATGACGTGAAGGAAGTGAGCCCACGACCACGTTTGAATCACACACAAGCATAACTATGAACACTCACGTCTGTACAGTCGTGTACAAAAAACACCCACACTGAGGAAAAAACTACTCAGTCAGACCTTCACGAGGGGCTTTGAGTGGGGAAGTGTGTGGGGAGGTGTGTGAACAACTTAATGAAAAGTGTTGACATACTACTCTGTTGACAGCGTTCTGTTACGAAAGACGAGAACAAAGTCAATTTTGAAAGGAATCTCATCTCTTCCTTCCAGTAGTGAATAAAATGACCCCAAACTCTTAATTACTCTCTTTTACGCCCTCATATTCCCATATTTGCTTGATTCAGTGCAGACTGTGTCTCTAGTCATATTTAGTGTCGTTTCCTGCTACAGCCTGAGTGCATTATTTACGCAGAGGATGCTGTAGCTATCAAACGCCAAGTTCTGCCTGATATATGGTTCTGTGTAAAATCGATGCCGTAGATGCACTTAGCGCTTTACGTAGACTTAGACCCTCTCCCCGTAACCTGACGTGTGTCTACCAAAAAACCTGACTGCGCGTCGAGGCGACGTGAAACATAAGGGCGGTGATTGGTCGGCTCCAAACCTCAGGCCCGGTCACTGCCTTTTCCAGTCACCCCTCCATGCTTCAACTTTTTACCTAGCGATACGAGAGTTGTTTCTACAGTGGATTGAGTCAAAGAGGGAACCGAGATGGGCAGAAAGTGCCAGAGTTTTATTATTTCCTTTCATGGCTGCAGCACGTAAAGCACCGCCAAACGGACTCATATACAGACAAAAGTTGTGTGTTTACTGTTATTCTCTGTACTACTGCCTTGTCTCTGTATCTACAGTGTGTGTGTGTGTGTTTCATTAACAGTAAACAATGACCCACGTGCTGTAGAGGATGTCAGAGGAGCAGACATGACGTTAGGTTTAAAGCTAGTTTTACAGCGCTGCACCGCTCCAACTCCCTGCTTCCCGCGGCCATGGACCCGGTTACCTCGCTGCTCCTTCTCTGCTCTACGGCGGGTCCGGAGCCCCCTCGCCCCCGGTGTGACTGTCGACTGGAGCGGTCAACAGTGCACTCAATAAACTTTTATACTTTGTTTACGTGTTGCATATGTTTATATTGAAAAATGAAGTGAATGTTTTGAAACCGTTGTTTTAATGGTCGTGTCCAACAAAACACACATGGTGAGGTACAGTAATAAATCCAAAAATACATTTTAAGATGGTCTGTGACCGGAAGATAATAAAACAGGGCTTTTTAATTCTCATTTGAAACCACACACACACACAACCCAGAGGCCAATCGCATAGTGATGCGTTCCCTCGACGGAGAACTACAGTTGGCCAACCTCTGCGTCACGTTGATGGCGTAGGTTCTGGTGAAGAACCATATACCAGGCTTTAGTCTCAGTGTTGAATTTAAACCACGGCAACACGCCTACTTCTGCACGCTTCATCCGCAAACGCTTCGCAACCCACCCCCACCCCAACGCCTCCTCTTCTATTTAGTTAAACAGTGTCTTCTGTTGGCATCTAACGTCTGTGCTTCTGTTCCAGGAGGTCCTGCTGACCGCTCTCTCTGCTTATGCTTCTCCATGTAGCTCATGTATGAGTGAGTGTGAGCTCGATTTGCTTTGGACTTTCCACTCAGCTGCTGGAAGAGCAGAGAGGTCCCAGAACAGAGCCTTACTGCCAAATCTAAACTACATGCTAAATAAAACAATTTGACTAAAGTGATCCGGACTAAAGTCAGCTTTTGTTTATACTGCATGTTTGTTCGCAGAAACAATCAAAACATGGTCCCAAAGGTGATGGTAATGACACTCCTGATGCTGCTCTATTTTTTGTGAAGAAAGGTGTTTATTTTCTATTGTTTTGTATTGTAGCAAATAAAACAAACTTAACTCCCACAAGGCGGATGCTGCTTGATTTAGCGTTGATCATTTTAGGAGAATATGTGGCTAGGGAAACGCTTAGTGTCAAAGTGGCACTACTGCCTCTCAGCAAAAGCTTATGCATTGCGGAGGTTGCATGTTCTCAGTGAGCATCCTTGAGTTTTTCCTTCTCAGTCTAAAAAGATTTGTGTTGGATTCATAAATTAACTCAAGAACTGAACGTGTGTTGGCTCAGGGAGACCTGGACGTCTCCTGAATCCCTGGCGGTTTGTTTAGGATAGATTAAGCTTCATACAGGAAGATTTTAGCGACAATGTACAACAAAGTATCCCACATGCACAAAAAACAACAAAGCCAGACTTTAAAAAAAAGGTGCAATGTCAAAGTTTATTTTGTATTGTTCATAAGATATAGAAGACTGAAATGTATTTTCTTCATCAGACTGCATCTATAGGTTTTTTAAATGTCATTTGATATATCAGACAGCATTAGTTAAAATGTAAGAGACAGGAATAGAGAGAGAGGATGGATGAGGCTCCAGGGTTTCACGCTGGAAATCCTACAAATTCCCTTGGGTTTCATTTCGCATGTTGACTGTGGACACGTTGATCGGTGGGTGTTGAAGTTTTACCATGACACATATAGAGGAATACAGGGTTATTAAAAGGTCACCACCATTATAAGTTAGAGTCCTACTCCAATATAAAACCTTATGAAAACATGAAAAATGTGAGTGAGTTTGGGCGGGGTGTAATGATTATCAACTCTTGGCACATGAGGATGTTCATTTCTCTCTCGTCAAGTTTCATCGGACATAATCTACGCAGACAGCTGTGTACAGATGTGACGATTGACACCGAGCATTGATAAATGTTCGCTGTATTTAAGCTTTCTATACATCAGGCGTGTGTTCTCCTGAAGCTTGTGAATCTGTATTAATTTAAATGGTAAAGTCCAGTTTGATAAAAAAATAAAGTAAAAGCAGCTGTGACGCTAGTGAAGGTGTAAATGAAACCAACAACAGGCTGAGGAGATTCGTGTTTGGTTGTTTAGTGGTAAACTGCAGCCAAGTCAACATCTCCCATTCCTGCTTTATAATAACTCTATTAGCGAACCTCCTCACAAACACACACGGTCTCTGCAGGCCACCTCCAGACTTTTATTTAACCCGTGCACGTATACATATGAGCTAAAATTCTGCCCTTAAAATATTTAGTAGAATATCCAACAGATTAATTTACCGTCAAGCAAAATAATGTAAATATAACATTATGCATGAAATAGTTTTAATCATCATTTAATTGATTTTAAGATATTGAGTTGTTTATTTTAATAATAACTTTTCACTTACTATATTATTTGAAACTGGCCACCATGTACCAGAAGTTATTAAATGTTTGTAAATTGTTCTTAAACTTAAGTTTGGATTTTCCTGTAAGAAATTTTGACCTTGGACTTTTTCTTTAAGGTTGTATCGGTGCAAAAGTAAGAGAGCAGTGCTGCCAGCTGCCCTCAGTGTTTCTCATTGATCCGATTTCAGATTAAAACTCAACCAAAAAGTTGAAAAACGAAGCCCATTTGTCTTCTTTCTTGAAATGTCACAAGCCGACGTTTGTGCAAACTGTGGAAAGTATGAGCATCTTTTGTTAATTTGAAAAAATATTATATTCTTAACATTGAATTTCTTTGTACAAGCAGCTTTACATTTTCCACAAATGAGCACATTTCACAGCCCACCCGAAACTGTAAACGACCATATGTAATGCTCTGATTTTCAAAGTAGTCCACAGAGAAGACGTGTCACCGTTTGGTCGGAGTCCAAACACTGATTTCAGTTGCTTCATTTGTAACCGCTAACGAACTGTTGTTTGCAACACATCAGTGTGCAAACCTACATCCTCTTTAGCTTTTTGTTTACTGGAAGATGGAATTTCCTTTTTTTTCTGAGATGTTGGACTTTTTGAGTTCACGCTAATGGCACGACGATTGTATTTTTGTGAAGCACAGAAAGGTTTCTTGCAACATTAGTGTCAATGAAAGGGAATAAACAAAGACTTTGGATCCACTTATCCTCTCCATCTCTCCCCATTACAAGTCACGAGTGGAGAATTGGTTTTTCTCTGTAGTGCAAAACGCAAAGATCAACGGTTGATGCAACACCCTGTTAGGTAAAATAAACCCTGCCTGTGATTCACCTTTAATCATCAAATACAATGTATGTAGAATTCTCACCTGTATATGTAATACCACTGTACATTTTAAAAGCCTTTCCTCTCAAAAAAAGCGTACTATTAGTGTAGGGCTGGGCGATATGCAGCAATACTCACATCTCAATATTTTTTTCTCAAAATGGCGATATACGATATAAATCTTGATAATTTAAATTCAAATGAAGTCTGACCAGAAAGACAATTCTGGGTTAAATTTGCTGATGCAAAATGCCACACAGGCTCATTTATTAACAAACAGTTGCACCATTTGTGCCACGTTTAGCCTTTTCTCCTATAAAGGACAGCATGCGTGAGTGAGCTCTTTAGTGTGGCTTGTTAAGGGGAAGGTAGTGAAAGCAGCGACTTCTAAAACAAGTATTTTAAAACAAATGTAGCTATAAAAAATATATATCAATATAAGCAATATTATGATTTTCTATATCGCCAAAATAGAAAACTCAACATATCTTGAATCTCGACATATCGCCCAGCCCTATATTAGTGTTTAATATGTAAAATATTCTCAATCCGTCACACTGTATGTTAAAATATTGATATGAGCACATTTGCAGATGACTCAGAATAAGCACCGAGACTAGAAGTCTTTCTATTTATTGATGTCTTGTCTGGTGGAAACACTGATCGACGTCTGCCTTTTATTTCAGTGACAGAAATACAGTAGATATATAATATTCTTACTTGTGGCATCTGTATCTTATGCTAGAACCAATCATTTGCAGCAGCTGGTGTTTCCTGTACGGGGCTTAACAGGAGACGTTTAGGTGTCAAACACGGTTCAATTTGGGCTCGAAATCCTCAGACTACAGCACCAAGTTACAGTAAACAACAGATTAATTAAGGGCAACGTCACTTCATGAAGCTACAAATAGCTTCAATGGTAAAGGAAAACGAAGAAAACCCGGCTAATGACAATATTTGATAAAATCTTTTCTCCTAAAAACAGTGAATGAAAGGTTCGCTTTCCTTATTTAAAATTGTAAAAAATAAATCAATTCTTAAAGATCTCTACAAGCCTGTTTCCTCCTCTCTTCTAATAAATAAGTGGCCAAATTTTGGACCTAATGATAAACACCAAGTGTGCTACATGGACTAATTGAGCTACTTTGTGCTGCTAGCTCTGATTTTTTTTGAAGTTGCGTTATCGTGTTTGAAAAGGCTTCGGTTTCAGGCCAGGACGAGCTGAACCGCCCCTGCAAAGACAACCATCTCCTGGCAGCAGCTTCACAGAAACATCAATTAAACCAATCTCCCCACAATGTTCAACACTACGTTGAAACACATCTGGAGTTAAACCTTAAAGAAAGACGAAACGTGTTCCCCCTAGTACTGAACGCTCAGCAGCAGAAAAGCTCGGGGCTTGGATTTAATTGCATTGCTTAGTCACATTTCATTATAACGACCTATGGCAGTTTGTCAGCACAGATGTTCACCTTTAAAGATGACAAAACAAATAAATAAACAAAAAGGAGGAAAATAAATGTCAAACTCATAGCAGCAAATCTCTGTCTCTGGAACACTTGCAGTGTTTCACTGGTTGGCACATAGGACACCGAGTTTGGCCACATTGATCTGTCTACACTCCCCATCATAATATATATAAAAAAATAATAAACAATATGAAAATAAGTTATACACACAAATAATCAACAAACAAAAGAAAAGATTTGGCAACATTTTGTTTCTTCTCCGTCTTGCTTATGTGTACCGTGAGTGGGTTTGGTGATAGACGGTGGAGACGTGCGGAGAGTTTGATCCTGATCGCCATTTTGTTATGACATCACGGTCCCACCATGCTGTACCTCTGCTTCTGATGCTCAGCAGCTTTCCAACACAAAGAAGTCTTTAACAGAGGTCAGAACCAGTCAGGAAGGAGTGTTAAAGGGGACGAGGAGTTGTTTTGTGCCCGTCGTGTTTTGCTCCTTGCCACGGTCACAGATTCAGGCCCAACGGTAGATCTCAGGCAGCGAGGAGCAGCAGTCTTGGATGTGAGAGCTGACTGTTAGGATGGAGGCTGGAGATAAACCCCAGGATTAGATGGTGTCTGGGGGACACAGTGATGGAGACAGTAACAGGAAGTGACGATCAGATGGGGTTCAACCAATGCCACAATGTTTGCATCAAGTCTAGGTAAATGCTGACAAAGCTGAAGAGGTGGACCTGTTGGGAGGACTCCACCAGTCCTGCAGTGCTCCACACAGCCTTTAGATCAAATGTGATCACAGAGCTCTCCTCTGCTCCTAGTTGTCCAACGTCTCCGCACGCACCATGCTGCCATAAAGCTGCTGCGTGTCTGCGTGCGTCTGCAGCTGCTCCTCGGGATCGCTGTCTGTGCTGCCCTCGCTGTCCAGGCGGGCCGATGAGTGACACGGGCCTGACAGAGTGGGGAAGAGGGCGGAGCCAGGCAGTGGGCTGGGCAGCAGGTCCTCATCAGAGCTCAGGTAATCACCATCAGCAGAGGTGGGGCTAGCGAGACACACACTCTGGTAGTTAGTGGTTCCTCCTCCATCACCGACTCTGCCACTCGGAGTCAACTTCTGTCCTCTCAACTGCCTGATCTAAAGTAAGAGGAAATAAGATTAGACCAGAATATAGTTTTTTTTTTAAACTCGGACATAACACTGTTATATTTTACATAAAAACAGGATAAAAGAAATGCAATGTGACTAATATTGCAGTAAAGCAGGTTCTGGTGTTTTGGTTCATGTTGTATCCATTTTTACTAATTACTAACTTCTCTTTGTTGTACTTATAGTACAACAATGAGAACTTAGCAATGCCCTTTTTCAATATCTGTTTTTACCCCACATGCAGTGCAATCTTTTTTGTGACAAGAATGCATCTTTCATTTTTGCAAATAATAAAATATGGTAACACTTTAGTTGAGGTTTTATACATAAGGCTGACATTACACTGTCATTAGCATGAATAAGGTGTCATGAAGGCTGTCATTAAGTGTCGTTCGGAATTGTTACCTAACCCCACTAGATATCTCCATCTAACCCAAAAAATGCCAACATAGCTCCAAATGTGTCATAATTTAGTGAACAACCCTTAATGACAGCCTTAACTCTTTCAGTGCCATTGACGTAAAATGACGTCAATTATGTTTTTTCACGGAGATAGCGGATACAAAATACAGTGAGCAAAACATTCAACTGTGAGCCAGATAGCAAAATAATACGTGACATGTAGGTGAAAAAAAAAATAGCTTAAAAAATAGCTTCAAAGTTACTAATAGGTTTTTTCAGAAAAAGATGTTTTTCCCAGCTTTTTGTCACAAACTGGCGATTTGTGTGTAACTTGCCTCTATTCAACTGCGGATTACAGAAGAATGAAACAAGCTAGAAACAAAACTATTATTTTCTGATGAAATTAGAGATTTTAATCTTTCGGAATCTGGTGTCAGAATTCAGATAGTCATAGTAAAAAATATTCTGTTGGTCTAAAAATCAGTCAAAATGCTCAAAAACGGCTGGTACTGAGGGGGGAAGAAATTCTGAAAATGGTTGGCACTGAATGAGTGACACCTTATTCATGCAAATGACAGATAATGACAGAGCAATGTCAGCCTGATGTAGAAAACTTCAATTAAGTGTTACCTAAAATATATTTATTATATTTCCTAACCCTCACTAAGAATGGTAAGCTAGACTAAAAAGAGAGGGCAGTGCTACCCCCCTGAGTGAGGGAGGACATATGAAGGTAAAAGTGTTAGGGAGGAGTATTATATGATGCTAGTATTGTGCAGAGGAGTGAAATCTGCTGTGCCAGTGTAGGGACATACAGAGACAATATTATAAGGAAAAACACTCCATTGCTTAGACACTTGAAGACAAAAGTGAACAGAGGGAGTGAGTGTGTGTATACAATTGTAACAGAGCTAGCTATTAGTTGGAAACAAACGTTTCTAAGATATGTCACAATCTAAGCTATCCTGAACCCTCCGACATGCCTGTGAGTACACAACAGATGTGGGTGGAGCCAAGTAGCTACACTAGAGGCTGCACGGCCCCCCACTCCCCAAATGACGGCACCGTAAGCACCAAACCTCCCCCAGAGAGTACGAGGGCTCGCTAAAGCCTCCACAAGAGAAGAAACACCAACAACGCAAACACTGATGCAAAACACTGACCCTAACATGGCAACGTGGGGAAATCAATCTGCAGTCAACTAAACAGCCAGCCCTACCCAAAAAAGAGAAACACTACGAAATACCGCAGAAACCAGCAGTGCACTTGATGTCAGTCACAAGTTAAAATTGAGTTGGATTTTAATTCAACCCACTGAGCCTGATAATAACATTACAATCATATTTACATCCCATTCTGTTTGTATGGCGGATGTTTTAAACTTCTTTCAATGAGATTGTAAAGCAACTAGTCAAATTTTTTGCACCCCCAAAGCAAATCCCCCAAAATTGTAAGTCAAAAAGTTGAAAGGAATATGAAGCGCAACATAATACACAAAATAACTCCCAAAACATAAAAATAACATAAAAATAACAAAGTGAGACACAAGAACCACTTAAACAACCAAAAACAACACACAAAACAACATGTTAGAGAATTGCTCCAAAGACACACAAACTAACAGGAAAATATAGAAAACAACAAAAATACAGAAAGTTACCCTAAAAATGCAGAAAATGACAAAAAAAAAAAATACAATTAAAACAAGATCACAAAAAAATAACAAAAACACACAATGACAAGAAACTGAGAAAGCATCAAAACCACTGACAAAGACAACCCCCCCCCCCGTGTTAATGCTTTGATTGGTCATTATTCTAAATGCTGACATAAATGTTGGTCATGTGGCCCTCGCATCAGATACAATCACATTTTTGTGATTGAGTTGCCCATCCCTGTTGTAAAGGATAACATTGGTTGTTTCAATTCTTAACTTTTATAATTAACACTGTCCTTTAAATGATGGCTGAGAAAAAATCTAAGCCTCTACTCTGATAAGATGTTTTGGTTTGTGTTTTTCTGCTGCATGTCAGCTGCTGGGAAAGTTTGCAAAGGGCCGTGTGGTAAAAAAAAAAATAGAGAAACCAGTAAAACCTACTCGTGCATGCTTTTTAGAAAGATGTGCAGTGGTTGTGTTTAAAGTCAGATCAGGGAACCCACATGTCTCCTGCGTGAGGAGGGGACTCTGATTCAATCGAGTGTCTGTGTTTCTGTTTTACTGCTGCAGTCCGGTTTTTGTCTCGGTTTGTCCACCACATACCCACCACAGACCCACCACTGGGCCCTCACATGCATGCTGTTTGCATGTCGGGTCCACATACTGGCTCACAACAAATCTCAGAGGTTTTCCTTTTCCTCTATCAGACACACAGACTTCAGGGTGGGGGCTGAGGGGGAAACCAGATGTCAAATGTTTTGACACCGCTGTAAGTTGCAGGTAGGCTTTTAAGTTAGTTCTCTATTTTTCATTATTAGAAGACTTGTCCTGATTTGAATTTCCTTTCACCACCCCCTTTCACACTTGTGCACGAGGTGTGAATGTGTGAAAAGCTGCTGCCAGACAAGAGCGGTCGGAATGAGTCGCTGATGAACAGTTGGCACGCCACCCTGAAATATTTGTGGTTCTTCGCCTCCTCACCTAAAGGCTGGCAGACACCACAGGCTTTTCTAAATCTTCACGGGTTTAAAGAATCAACACTTGATGATAACAAAAGACAGATTGCACAGGTTCTCCCTCTTCTAACTCTATACATAGTGGTAAAACGTGACTTTGGTGTAAACAAACATGGTGGACGACCAAGAAGAGGCTATGACGGTCGTTTTTTGCCCTTTGCCTTTCTGAAAAAAACACCCCAAAAAGAAAACCGATTGTGAAAGAAGTCGTGGAGACGGCGAAAATGTGTGCTGTATGTATTACAGGTACAGGCTACTGGTATTACAGATGGCTTGGAGAGCAGAGCTGTGCGCTAGATGCTAGCACCAGTGCTAGAAATTAAAAAATATTAGTTAGCAATGCTATTACAATTACGGATGACCCAATCCATTCCGTTGAGAGATACAGGACAGATCGGGTTTTAGCGGCTTGCTGCGAATAAATGTAGAGGAAATTCGAGTTCACTCACGCAAGTTTCATTTAAAAGCTTGAGGTGAACAAAAGAAAAGAGATGAGAGGACTGAAGAACCCCCTACTTTTATAAAATTCTGAGTCCACAGCTGGAGTGAAGTGATAAGCTATAATTTATCTAAAAACTGATATTTACTGTACCTTTAACCATGCGGTTACAGAGTGATTTGCCCCTGTAGAGATTTCTAGATAAATGTGGGTTCAAATATGACTGTCACTTCCTGATTTCCACTCAGATTTAAAGTTCATTTTAAGCCACTTTATGAGAATAAAATAGGTGGGAGTGGTCTGTCTTTTTTTTTTTTTTTCTTTCTTTCTTTTTAAATCAGAGACACTTTGAACTAAGGGTTTGTTTTGTGTCATCATGCAAAAAATTGTGCAGTCAACACATACAGTGAGGGAATCGCATGCTGCTGGCGGGAAACAGCCTTTGGACATTCCATTCTATTATGAAATGATACAGAAAATGTTCTGTAAACCCTTTTGTTTGCTACAGTGTGAATTATCAATCAATCAACCTTGATTTATATACAGTGGATATACAAAGTCTACACACCCCTGTTCAAATGCCAGGTTTTTGTGATGTAAAAAAATGACACCAAGATAAATAAATAATCCACTTTTAATGTGACCTATAACTTGTATAATGCAATTGAAAAACAAACTGAAACCTGAAGTAAAAATAAAAAACTGAGAGAATGAGGTTGCACAAGTGTGCACACCCTCTTATAAGTGGGGACGGGGCTGTGTTTGGATTTTACCAATTACATTCAAACTCATGTTAAATTGAAGTCAGCACACACCTGTCACCATTTAAAGTGTCTCTGATTAACCCAAATAAAGTTCAGCTGTTCAAGTAGGCTTTTCCTGACATTTTGTAGCCACATCTTCCAGCACAAGCAATGGTCCACAGAGAGCTTTCAAAGCATCAGAGGGATCTCATTGTTCAAAGATATCAGTCAGATGAAGGGTACAAAATAATTCCCAAGGAATTGAATATAACATGGAACACAGTGAAGACAGTCATCATCAAGTGGAGAAAATACGGCACAACAGTGAGTTTATCAAGAACAGGGCGTCCGTCCAAAATGGATGACAAGACGAGAAGATAACTGGTCAGTGAGGCTGCCAAGAGGCTGACAGCAACACTGAAGAAGCTGCAGAAATTTCTGGCAAGTACAGTTGTGTAGTACATGTGACAACAATCTACCGTCTTCTTCATATGTCTAGACTATGGGGTAGGGTGGCAAGATGGACGCCTTATCTTATGAAGAAAAACATCCAAGTCTCCCAAACGCATGCGGGAAAATGTGTTATGGTCTGATGAAACCAAGGTTGAACTTTATGGCCATAATTCCAAAAGGTATATTTGGTGCAAAAACAATACTGCTCATCACCAAAAGAACACCATACCTAGCGTGAAGCATGGTGGTGGCAGCATCATGCTTTGGGGCTGTTTTTCTTCGGCTGGGACTGGGGCCTTAGTCAGGGTGGAGGGAATTATGAACAGTTCCAAATACCCGGCAGTGTTGGCACAAAACCTTCAGGCTTCTGTTAGAAAGCTGAAGATGAACTTTATCTTTCAATACGACAATGACCCTAAGCACACAGCCAAATCAACAAAAGAATGGCTTCACCAGAATAAGATTGAGGTTTTGGAATGGCCCAGCCAGAGTCAAGACCTGAATCTGATTGAAGCGGTTTGGAACACTTTTGTAAAGAAGAGTGGGCAAATATGACCTCATCAAGATGTGCCACACTGATAGACTCTTACCCAAAAAGACTGAGTGCTGTAATAAAAGCCAAAGGTGCTACAACAACATAGTATTTAAGGGTGTGCATGTTTATGCAACCAGGTTATCTTGCATTTTTTATTTAAAGGTTTCAGTTTGTTTTTCAATTGCATTGTACAGGTCACATTAAAGGCGGAAAATGTTGTAAAATTATTTATCTTGGTGTCATTTTTTTACATCACAAAAACCTGGCATTTGAACTGGGGTGTGTAGACTTTTTATAACCACTGTAGCACCTTTCTTACAAATTCAATTGTAGATCAAAGTGCTACACAGAAATTTGCTAACGTGCTTGACAAAAGTCAAATAAAAATGATTAAAAAAAAAGTTTAGAGACTAATGCACACAGAAGTAATTTAATAAGTTAATTAAATTAAAATAAATATATATGTTGTATGTGTGTATGTATGTTTGTGCGTGTGTATATATCTAAACATTAAAAAAAAAAAAAAAAAGAAAATAAATAAGTTAATTAAAAGATGACAAAAAAAGAAAGCGTCAGAGAAAAAAAAAAAAATAAAATAAAATTAAGAAACAAAGCAGAGAAAAGAACAATTTTTAAAATATAAAACACTAAAATTTGCATAAAACATTAAAAACATAAGAACCCTATATTGATAAAAATCATAAAGCACTACATAAAATCCAGACTGAATAAATAAGTTTTTAGAACCCAAACCCTCTCAGATCCCCCAGCAGGCTGTTCCATAAAAACTGAAGAAGTCGTCTCCATACTTTTTAGTTTTGCTCTTGGAACAATTAAAAGAGTAGTAGCAGAGGATCTGAGGGTCGGGCTGGGTTCATAAACTAAAACCATCTTTGATAGGTAATCTGGGGCGAGGCCTAATAAAATTATTTTAAAATCAATGTGAAAACTAACAAGCAACCAGTGCAAATATTTTAAAATAGGAGTAATGTGTGCTCTCCTTCTGACCTTGGTCAGTGCATTAGGTTGCATTATGTTGCTATAATCTTAATTCTGTCTATAGAAATTAGTCAGAGGCTACATATTAGTTAACTAAACATTTAAAGGATCATTATTCAACCTAATCTGTTGAGGATAATGTAACTGAAATATCTAATAAACTGCTGTTGACTTTAAGGGAGTTGGTCATAGTTTTTGTCATCATGCATGTGTTTGTAGAACAACCATAACAGTTACTGTCTGTTGTGAAAGTATGACTGTGTCTGTGTGTGTGTGTGTGTGTGTGTTGTGCGACTATCCTGCCTCGTTCTTCAGCTCAACAATCTGGTCCCGCAGCTCGTTGATGTACTGCCTGGAGTCGGAGTGGTTCAGCTGACCCTGGATCAGGCCTTCTTCTTTCTGGATCTCAAGATCTGCAATCCTCTGCCTGAGTTCAGCCATAGCAGCCATGCTGTCGGCTTCCCTCAGCCGCACCGCCATCACCTCCTCTTTGCTCTGAGGAGATTCAATGCAGAGAGACCAATATGGGACATATATCTTGTAAACATACGCTCTGGTTAGTAGCTCATCATCATTATCAACGAAATTCAATACAGTTCTGAAAGTATTAGCTGTTTCTGATATGTAATCATCTGGCTGTCTCATAATTTCTGCTTTTTCAAGGAAAATCATCTGCCATGTTTCATTTTCTTTTCAGGAATATTTTCCGGACATTAACTCATTGACTGCCATTGGCGTCTAAAGACGTCATTTGGTTAGTAACGTTGACTGCCAAAGACGCCTAAAGACGTCAATTGTGTTTTTCGGCTGGGGTTGCTAGGAGACAGTGTGACGAGGCTCTCCCGTGAATATTGAGCTTGTACCATGATGTAGTGACCAACTGGTGCCATGTAGGTGGCAGCAGCACAACTTTGAATGAGAAATCACCTGTGATGGGCAGAGCTCAGAGGAAGAGGAAAAGAGAGTTGATGCTAAAGCTCACAGCAGCGCACACTTGACCAGAGCATGTGTAGAACGAAGTGGACTATTGAATGTTGCAATAATGAGAAAAAACAATCAAAAAAATGGGGCAAGTGGTGACACTCGGCATGTCCGGGAGAAGGAGGAAGTTGCGTGTGTGGCGAATGACGAGGGGAGAGACTTGGAGGACGGCCAAAATACAGTAAGCAAACCATTCAATTCTGACCCAAATAACAAAATAATAATAATGTTGCCATTAAAAGCCCTGTCTCAGTGTTGTTTTTGTAATTTTATAGAAGGAAACCAATATTGAGGTGTCACTAAAGCAAAAAAAAAAAAAAAGCTTTAAAGTCACTGACTGTTTTCTTCAGAAATAGACGTTTTACTCAGCTTTTTGTCACAAACTGGCGATTTCTGTGAAACTTGCAGGATGAAAGAGTGTCTAATCTTTCAGAATCTGGTTTCAGATTTCAGATTGTCATAGTACAAAATATTCTGTGGGTCTTGAAAGATCAGTGAAAATGATCTAAAACGTCTGGCAATGTGGGGTTGGCTGCTCTGAAAATGGCTAGCAGTGAATGAGTTAACAGATCTTTTTAAAGGTTTGAACCTTGCAGTCTGACTCGGCCTGCTTCCTCTTCATCTCGTTGAGCTGTGCCTGCAGAGCTTTGTTCTGATTTGCCAGCATTTGGAGCCGGTCCTGCAGGGCGGAGCGTTCCTGCTCGTTGCGACCAATCAGTTTACTGTGGATCTGGTTCTAAAGAGACAGAACACGAATGACAGATGTCCATAAAACTGCAACAACAAAAACACTGTTTGTAGTGGCACTCGGCTCGTTCATCTCTTGTACCATCATGTAAACCCAATCTTTAACAACACGCTTCGCACGCGAGCAACGAGACATGACCACCTCGTTCTGCCTTTAATTAAACAATGTGAAGCATGGTCAAAAGACTGTGTTGCTTCCATCACATATTTGGCTTAAACAAACATGATTGACAGAAGTTACGTTGACGTCATAACACAATCAGCAAATATAAAACATTTTTAACACATAAGCACATCCTTAAATTGTGCATTTTAAACTAATATAAAATATAAGAATTATGATAAAGTTAAACTTGAAAATTCTTAATTTTTTTTAAACACAAATATTACTATTATTAAAATAGTATCTTTATGGCCCATACACTGTTATTATAACATTTGGGTTAAATAGTTGTTTGATAGATGGTCAATTAACTACTTGGATTAAAACTGGTGTCAAAATAACAATGCTTTTTGTCCTAGAGCAGTGTATCCCAAATGTTATTGCCCCATGTACCCCTTAGCCTTTATTTCTTATAGCATGTACCCTTTAGCTCATGTTATACATTATTTATTTGTGTCTGCAGGCTAGTCTAAACTCTTTTCTGTGCCTCGTCGAACATTAACCTTGAATTTTGTCCCTTTTATTCATTTATTTATGATGTTTTGCTCATTTTAGAATTTTAAATTCCCCTTTTAGTAAAGAGTTGTGCTACTAATTATTATTCATTGGATGAAGAAAAAGTATGTGTGCATTGTGCATGTAAAAAAAAAAAAAAATCTGTAATGTTAAAAAATAAACTGACAAATGTTTCTGTGTGCCTCCTGAGAGGTGTTCAAGTACCCGTAGGTGTACACAGAAATGTGAACAGTCAAGAGCAATTCTTCTAAAACTGATGATGGAATGTCTGACCTGGCTCTCCAGCTGCAAAGCTTTGAGTTTGACCTCTCTGAGTTCAGCCTGTGCTTGGGCCTCTCTCAGTCGAACCGTCATTAGTTTGTCCTGCAGCTCATTCATGGCGTTCTTCTTCGGGGATTCCTTCCAATGGCCCCCGCTGCCAGTGCTGGTGCCCCGTGACATATGGTGCTGGTACAAAGAGTGACACCCCCGTATGAACACAGGTGAGTCATGAAGGGGGTTTACAGAAAAGGCAGCAGCTTGTGGCCTTTACCTGCCAACGCTGGTTAAGGTCAGTGACGGTGTCCTGCATTTCTCTGAATGAGTGCAGCGTCTCCAACTCCCTCAGCTTCATCTGCTTCACCTCCTCCTGGAGAGCGGCCACGTTGTTCTCATCTGGCAAAGAGCTGCTTCTCTGGATACAAGAATGCATTGAAATAATTGATATACAGATTAAGTCTACACATGGTATAAAGTGTTTTTTTTGTATAATCTTTGAGCTTTTCTCATTTGCTTTCCGGATTTTGTAAAAACAAAATGATAAAAAGTGACGCATTTTACTTTTTTTGATCGTGACCCCGTTTTCATAACAAGAATTTCAGACCACCACAAAGACATTTTTTTCCTAGAATCTGTTTGTTATGCTGTATTACAAATATAGAATAGTCAGGATTAGTGACAATTTATGCCAGCTCAGATATATTTTTAACTGCATTCTAGTTGAACTAGATTTATATTTGACAAAGTGAAAGTATAGAATACATTTGTTTAAGATTCTGCGTTTTAATTAAAACATTTCAAAAATCTGTTTTCATTTTTCAGAAATGTCAGGCGACACCATTAAAACTCCAGGTGACTCCACATGGGGTCCTGACCCCAATGTTGAAAAACAGTGTCCAAATGTAAAAATCGATTAAATTACAAAACTCACTGAGAGGAGCACATCTGAACCAAAGAGCAGGAAGCAGACGTTTCACTCACTGCTTTTCTTACACTTTAGGAGATAAGCTGTTTTTACAAAATAAGGAAAAGCGTGTGTGCGTGTGTGTTTTTACCTTTTCCAGGTCAAGCACCTTGTCTTGCATTTCCTTCAGTGCACCAAGTAGCTCAGACTCATGGAGCTTGGATTGCTCCAGCTGTGTCTGCAGATTGCTCACAAACTGCTCAGTGTACTGTAACAAACAAGATCAATGCCACTTATGACCTTTTCATGAAACCTTTGGAGCAAAGGGGCAGATGGATGAAATCACAGCAAAATGATAGTTCCATTTTATTTCTTCTTCTTCACAGGGTCTTGTAAAAAAAACCCCAAACTATTAAACTCTATAATCACAAAAGCCACAATTAAGCTTGTCGTTATCTTTTTTCAGTTTTTTAAATGTCAAAAGCTAAACATTTGTATCAGAAAATAAGACATGTAGAAGTTAGTTCAACAGCTTATGTTTATGACTCAAACGCTCAGTTTTTGTTGTCAAAGAAGATATAAGATGGTCAGCATTACTCAGAAGTTCAAAAGTCAGAAAGTAGCAAAGCATTACATTTTAGTTGAATTTTATTTTTCTCAGAGCAAACTGTAATGGTATTACTACGCCTGTCAGATAAAACTTTGAAAACGTTCTCACCGTAACACTTTCTGAATGCACATCAACAATATTTTCTAAATTGTTCACTTGACTTGACACGACTTTACCTTGTGCTGCTGCAGCTCTCTGATGGTCTCCTGTGCTTTCTCCAGGTTCTCACTGGCCGTGTTGCACTGCTGCCTCACCACTGCCAGCTCCCGCTTCACCACATAGTTCTCCTCAGCTTCCTGTGCTCTGGTCACCTGACCCTGGGACAGAAAACCAGAGCAGGATGAGGGTCCAAATCCTCTGGAGAGTTAAAGCAGGCGTGGGGGACACTGGAATACCAGGGATCCATGAAGTACAACACCCTGGGATTCAAGAGCGCTTTCATCCACGGTTTGAAATAAATATAATTATATATTTGTATCTCTGAAGTGAAGCTAAAGGCAGTTTGCTGTATGTGACACAACAAATCTGACAAACAAAACTGTCCTGACCTAATCATGTGTTTTAACACAATCACAGGAGGACGTTTTGTATCTAGTGAAGATGTTTTTGAGAAGACAAACAAAACAGAACCAATTGTTTTAATATAAAGCCTTTAATGAAGGTGTTAACAACCTTTTTTGCCGTAATTCCTAATGCGTGGCTAAACAAATGGCTTTATATTTACCTGAGTCTTATGTAATGTTGAAAATTCAAATAACGATAATTCTTTAAATTGTCAAGCTATTTCAAATATATCATTAAATACTGAACCTTGAGAAGGTTTCTGTGCAGTGTGAAAACAAACAATAAACATGCCACATGCAGGGACTGTCCCATACAAGTCTGCTGCCATTACAGCTCAACATCACATGCATTCGCTGGTTACACGATCGTCTTGGGGAGGTTACAAACATGAAAAACAAACAGCTGATTTGCACATGCACCATTAGCTGGTTAAATGGAGGGAGAGAAGCATTGCAGGAGAGAAGCGGGAGGAGGAAATGTTCGTTGGGGCAGAGGATAGTATAGTGTGAGAGGAAAATGGTTGACAGTACTCTACCTGTATCAGTCTGTCTGCCAGAGCAGCGCTCTCCTATAGTGTGACGGAGGAGAGGAACAAGAAAGTGGAATCGAATAATGAAAAGAGTGAGAAAAAGAAGAGTGGGATGAAAGGAAAGGAGACCGAGGAGGAAATCCAGAGGAAAAAAGAAACAGGATCAAAGATTGAGGAATAAACCTTTGCAAAAACCCATTGAGAGACACTTTGAGAAGTTTATGATTAGAGAAACAGTAGTGGTGAGATCAGAGAAAAGATTATTAAAGACTAGAGTCACTCTCTGAAATAAGCAAAAAAAACCATGACTAAACAGAATCCCCAGCTAGACACACACACACACACACACACACACGAGAACAGAGTCCTCCAGAGCAAAAAACCAAACAGAGAACAAACCAAAGAGTTTCATAATAGAGTTTAGCAACTTGTAAGCCTTTAGTGTTCTGTCTCTGTCTCTCTCCTCACACTGCTCCGTCTCTGGACTCTGAAAAAAATATAATTACAGAGAAAGTTCATATCTTACCTTCTCCAAGGTCTCAATCCTCTGCTTCAGCAGCCTATTTTCTGTCCGTAACCTCTGATTAAGAAGGAAGAGGAAATGTAAAACCCTTTTAATGCTTCTCTCACTCACACTTTAACTGGACAGACAAAAAGCAAAAGAAGCCCTACCTTAATCTCTATTTGCTCCTCCATTTCTTTGTTTTTGATTGTGGTGTATTCCTTTTCGAGCCTGAAGTATAATAACACGCACACAAAAAAAAGGTTGTGATGCACTTCCTGAATCCGCCAAGATAAAAGCCACCCTTTCAAACAAGGTTTTGCTTGTTTGAAGTCAACAGAATGTCATTGTTTAGGCTCAGAGCCATTACAACATGAAGTCTGTCCAGCTGAGTAAGATGTGCTCTTACTTCTTCATCCTCTTGGGGTTGTATTTGACCTGATAGGCCCTGAGGATCAGTTTGTCCGTGCAGCTGTCAAACTGATGTGGGATCACCTTCTGGAAATGCTGGTAGACCCCGAGACAAAACACAGAGGCTTATTAGCATAAGAGACAAAATAGCAAATAAATTGTGATCAATGGTTAAATGTGGATCAGGTCCTGAAACATTAGCAAGTCATTCTGCATCTGTACCAAAACACAATAAATAAATTAGTAATTTGCATAAGTGTAAGGTTTGGAATTTCAATTACTGCCACACTTTTTATAGAAATAAATAAACCTGAAATGCATCAAACTTCATCATCACCCTTAAAATTTGGTACGTCACAATGTTGATCGTATTTAGTTTTTAATCACAGACCTGCAGGAACAAAACTGACATAAAAGGTGCAAACCTTGCATTGGAAGATCCATAGCGTTATTAGAGTGGCTAAAAAAACAGAAGCGTGTCCATTTTTTGTTTTTGATTTTTAAAAAGATTCTCTAGGGTCCCACATGGTCCCTAAAATCTGGCCATTGTTTGGGAAATATGATAATATATGCATGTGGACGATGTTATTTTATTTCAGTTAAAGGAACTTTTCCATCATACAAAATGTAAGAAATAGGGGAAATTCAAGCATGTGGGACATGTTTTACAACGTTTCATCAGTTTTATTGCTATCATTGTATTCTGTAATAGTTGCAGTTTTTACATGAAAATTATTAATAACTTTGATCAAGGACAGTAATAGCAGATGATTACAAATACCAACCGCTTCATTACAAGACAGGACAAAAACATCTGACAGCGCTGCCACCTAGTGTGCAGTCTGTGTTAGAAATATTTTCTTACACGTTTTCCTCACATCACACACATTCAGGGAGAATGGATGTAAACTCATCTCCTATGTGAAGCTGCACAGAGCGCAAACCCGTACCCAGACCTACCCGTTTCAGCTGATCTGTTTTCAGTCTGCAGTTTGAACGTGTGGCATGGAGTTGTTGACTCACAGTCTAATTTGGACCCGAGAGTCACGTGATCACTAGTCACACACCTGCTGAGCGTGTCTGCTCACCTGTGACATGCCCTCCATGTCCAGCTGAATGAGGTCCGTCTGGTTGTACTGTAGGATGGCAAGGCCCACACGAAAGATAATCTCTAGGCCCTGCAGAGGGGTTGTGCATTTATTCATCTATGTGGGCTTTGTTTTGTAGTAATTAAACATGGAGATTAAAAATAACTGCAGATAATACACATTTACCTCATACATAAAAATATCAAAGATGCGCGTGGCGACAGGCAGAGGAAGGAAGGTGAGAAAAAGGGTGAGAAACCAGGATGATGCGTACATGGACGTGTGAAAACTCTGAGACCGGAAATGGACATTAAGCTCTGGAAGCTGCTCCTGGTGGAAGAAAACAAAACAAATTTAGCCACGAACAAGTGTAACAGATGACAGAAACACAATAATGACTGAAGGGAAGTGGTAAAGTAAGTACTTTGCTGCCCCTTTGTGGACACATTTCCACATTGCAAGCATGAAATTTGTGCATTTCTTTTATTACCTGTAACAGATATTCAAACTGGTAAATGCAAAGGCCGAGCTCTGCCATGGTCGGTTTGAACAGTTCCCTCAGACGATACTCCTGCATCAGACGCACAAACACACAGAAAGCCTCCTCCTCAGGCATCTGCAAGTAGGGGAGAGCAGGGAGTTCCCTCATGATGTCCAAAATATGAATTGCTTACACTGGATTGTAATAAGAACCCAAAGACTATGTTTCACTGATATTCCAACAGCCTAACTATTATTTTTTTAAAACATCGACATGACAAATCGTTGTCTAGAACATAATATGTGCTGATTACCTGCATTAGAAGCAAACCAACGATGAATGCGCTGCCCTGGCAGTAGCCCACCTCACGGTCCACCAGAGAGTAAGCCTGGAAAACACAAAGATTACACTGTAAGGGCTGTGCTCACAAATGTTGCAGACAACAAGCAACATAAGCAACATTAAGGAATATTCAGACTTTAAAGCAGTACGCGACCATCACATGAATACACTTTAGGTCTGAAGCTGAATATAACAACTAGTGACTAATTCCTGTCAGAAATACCTTTGCAGTGATTTATATGAACTTTTAGCCCAAACACATGTAATATCCATCAATATGAGGGCATCGCCATTTTGGAAACTTTAACCAATTAGCATCTACATGTCACTAGTGCAGTGCCCGTAGGAAATATGTATTGCTATAGAAAAGCAGGAGGTTAAGTAACTTTTTCATGGATGGCCAAATGAGGTTGTGTTTGAAGGTGGCACGTCAGGGCCTATTGTGTTTTCATATATCTAAATGAATAAATTGGGAAAAAGCAAAGCACCAGCATGAAGTCATGCCTGGAAAAACACTTTGAGACACTCACGTTTACATGGGAGCTTTAATTCCTCTTTAATTCAGAATAAAAGTTAAATCGTCTTTAAACACTTAAATTGAATTCTGAATTACACACACACACATATGCACGCGGTTCAACCAAAATGAGCAAAGTGAAGACACAAGAGGCTGCCGCACACGCGCGCGCACAGCTTTGAACCAAGCTGCAGGCGTGTTGAAAGTCTGAGCTCTGTCTGTCCCTGAACAGCAGAGATATTTGAGCCACAGACACACACAAACACACACACAGACAGATTTCTTGCTTTAATAGATAGATGTTCTCGTCACGTCGATACCACTTCTATGCATTTCAGGTCCAATGTTAGCATTTCAATCCAGTGTTCCAGTGCTTAGGTACATGTCATCCATCTTCCTTGGATGTGATCACTTTATTTCAGAATCATTACATTGGACAAATATGGAAATGTTTGGATGCCACAAGCAGTCTTTTTCCTACTGATCCCTGCATGGCTTTTAGTTGAACAAGGAAGACACCTCAAGACATATTTTTCTACACTACCAGGATGAGAACCATCAAAGACCTTTAAGAGACCTCATCAAACCAGAAAGTGCTCCATTCACATTATTCCTTCACAGTTTATTAAACATGTCGACCTCCACAAGCGTGCTTTAAAGTGCTTCTTATTGCATATGTTGCTTCTGAATCCCCTCTCATACCTACTGGTAAAGTTTACATTGTCTTTCAGTTGAGATGTTTTTGTAATTTAGGTTCAGTATTAGCTGATTTGGGGCAACTGGACTTAAAGTGCGTTAAAGATTCCTGAGTGAGAGCAGAAAGTTCTAACAATATAGACAGGAAACATCAACACTGGGAATCACTGTAGTGTTTCCCTAACAGTAAGATATTCCTCTCTCTCATTTTCCTTAATGTTTCAGACAGACATTTAAATGCACTTACTTTCATAACGTTGAAGAGGACCTCCTGCCCCAGGCTGTCCTGACCTTTAAAGAATTCATGCTCAGGATAGGTACGAGCAATGTCTCTGCGGATGAGCTTTTCACAGGGGGAGGACATCTTTAGCAGCTCTGAGTACTGATTCTTCACCGGCATGTCAGTGGCATTACCAAGGAGCTGCCAGACGATGGCTCGGAAATGATGAGGGATGCCCTTTCTGATCAACTCCTGAAGGACAGAGAGGGAGAACGTGAGCTTTTAAAGAACATCTAGGTGAACACCTTCGCTTATTTAACCACTCAATCTGTGCTGGACACACACAGGTACCTTGAAGCAGTTTGAGTTTAAATGCAAAGTTAAATAAATGAAAAAGAAGCGTAAATTACATATTCAACTCACAAATGCTACTTTCAAGTAGGGGATCCATTAAAGGGGGGCTTTAAAGACTTCAAATTGTTAAGATTTAATGCCAAAAACACTTTGTGTGAGTTATTTCTTTGCTGTAACAAACACAAACTTTCTGACTTTTTGTCTGTCCGTGCAGATATGGCAGCCAGTGTTTTTTTTGTTTTTTTTTTACTTGTCTTGGAAAATCTCTTTTGTCATCCATCTTGTACCCCCTCCTATCATGGGTTCACTGATGGGTGATACAGAGAGAGGAAGAAAGGGTGAGAATGGATGAGAGGAACAGTGGTGCAGTGAAATGACAGATTCTTCATAATATACTGTACCTACTGCTACTGGCTAAAGTAAATGTATTGCTGTTAAAACTGTTTGTTGTTACAAGTCTGTGTTGCTCCATGCAGGAATCAGCAATAGTACCCAAAATCTTACCAGCGCTTCGTGCAACGTGACAAACGTTTTTCAAATCCATATAAAATATAATATAAATACTGTACATACACTTTGAAATATGTGCTAATTCAGTGTTTCCCAACCTTTTCTGTCTCATGTACCCCCCAACGCCTCTCTTCAGATTAGCAGAACCTCTTCATCACTCCAATTTATTAACCTTTCTTGTTTTATTTACATGTTGTTAACATGTTGGCCTCTGAAATCTCCTACAGGTTGAAAATGTCAACCTGTACATTGAACGCACACTAAATTAATTTTGTGCATTACAATTATTGTATAACGGAGAATATATTTACCTCCAAGTAACAATTTAGTAGGACATTAAGGCCACAATATTGTTTATTCCATTAATGCCGTTTATTGTCAACGGGTGGAAAAGATGTTAGATGAACATGTACGGTGTCTGAAAGAGGCTTAAAAATGACTCAGCATGTTGGAAATAGATTCATCAATGTATCCAAGTACCCCTGGTTGGGAACCACTATGCTAATTGATAAAATAATAATTTCATTTTTTTTTCTTAATAATAATTTTTTTTTACAGATTTTTTTTAATTTGTCATCTCTTGTCTACTCTGTACACATAGCTATTACAACTGTTGAATCTGAGGTGCTGTTTTGTGCTTTGGTTAATCTTCAGAAACGGTTCTTTGGGTCGCGGTCCCACACAGCGCTGGTAAGATTTTGGGTGCATATAGAAATGTGAGGTAGAAGTACAAGAAACCAAAAATGACTACTCAGCCTATCCCTATTCAAGCAGTCACTGCAGTTAGTCTGCTCAGACTTTGCTTGTATTTCATGTTGGATGGCCTTCCAACCCCCAGTAAGGTGCAATGCTAACTTTAATGTAAAGGCGCTAAATGCTCATTTAAAAAGCGAGACCAAGTGTCTTCATCCTTAGGGGAAAAGAACAAGAATGGGAAAGAAACATCATCCAGGAAAAGCAAGTGAAGTGTGAGAATAAAACTGGAAAAACAGATGGTCTGAGTGTAATTTACAGTTTGAACAATGAGTAGGAATTCTTTCTGTTCCCAGCTCTAGTGTATGACCCACTGCCACTTACCTTGAGCAGTTTGTCCTTCTTGCGCCTCCACACCTCCCACTCGTTCACAATGCGGCCCCATAGAATCCACGTGTCTTCCTCCAGGTGGGACAGGTTGGATGAGGCTGAGGAGCTGGACACCAGCGAGGAGCCGCTGTTGCGGCGAGAGCCACTCATGGACCGCATGGACTTAGAGTCGGCCTCCAGCAGCCTGCATGTGTTGATAAAGATGTAGGACGGGTGTCAAACTCATTTTTAATGCACAACAATTCCTCCTTTTTTCTATTGCAAAAAAAGGTGATACGATAACAGTCCGAATGTGGAGATTTAATGTCACGTCTAATACCCACTTCATGTTGTATAAGGTCAAACAAGGTAGGATGCACTGCAAAAGAAAAAGGTCCATAGGAGATGATCCCAGAGCCTATTTTTCCCTGGGTTATGTAAAGAGAAATGTGTAACAGATCTGTAATTACAGATTACCATGTTGAATCTGGTGCTCTTAGTTGTGTGGGATTAAACCTTATCTAACACTGGGATTAAAACCTCACTGTTGAATAGAAAAGTCATTCAAGTGAAAATACCAAAGCAGGAGCAATTCACTTTTTTTTTTTTAAACCACCAAAAAGTGAACATAAGACACATTTTAAAAAAGTTGTTGTTTTTAAGTCAGAAGTTTAACTTTGCTTCATTAGTTCACTGTAAATTGTCTGAACGTTCTCAGTCTGCAGTTCATGTTTATTATTGTGACCTTTGAGGGTGACTGGACTTGCTTTAAGATTTCACCTGCAACATTACTTCCAAACTGTGGCTCACTCTATTCTTTAATTTCTTATATAAGTATTAACATGAAAAGATACTTCTGAGCATTTCCACCGATTCCACATGCAACCCTCGGTGTAATTTTGTGCAGCAGCCATAAATTACATAAAACAAATTTACAATACACAAAATGACTCCAAAAACATACAAAAAGTAACAAAAAGACCTCTAACCCTCCCCTAAAATACACAAAATGAATCCCAAAATGCACAACATGCAAAACAACAACAAAGATAATAAATAAATAAATAAATAAAACACTGGTGCATAGAATGTTTTTTTTTGTATATTTAAGGAGGGGAAAAAAAGCCAGCACAAGTATCTTTGGAAAAGCATCTTTGGAATAGATAAGTGCATAAACTTGTTTAATAATTCTACACTCAAAATCTGATTTTGTTAAATCTATGTGAATGCTCAGGATTGCGTTGTCGAGTGTAAAATCAATAATGACAACTTGGGTGACTGAACCTCTTTGTGCCATTGCTGATATTTTACATTAAGGCAAAGTGCTGGAAAGTCATGTTTAAATAGAAATAAACATATACAGAGCAGTGCTTTGCTGAATGAAATCCCTGCATCACATCGTACCTGTTCTGCTCCTCCAGTTTGGCCAGAAGCTCCAGCTCATCAGGACTCAGGTTTTCAGAGTCTGCTGGGGAAGCTGCAGTTGTGGACAGCACTGCATCATGGGAGGAGGAGTCTGGGCTTAGTACTGGGCTGCCAGTTGATGGGTCTGGATCCATTTCTGGAGGAGAAGATGGGCACTCAAGCTGAGTGGGAGCACCAAAGGCGACTCTTTCTGGGCTGCTGCTGGGAATGGACATGACGATGAGGATGGAGCAGGAGGATCAGGATGAAGAGGTCTGTGTTTGTTATCACACTGTTGGTGTTCCCTCTCACTGAGCCAGAGAGTCAACTGATTGGTCAGCTGAAGGGCCTTGGAGCCAATAAGATCAAAGGTCCTCAAACCTGGTACACAAAACACAATAAAATACAGTTAAAAAAAGGTGAATGATCAACTTTAGTTTACTGACACTGATGTACATTACTTTGACACATAACGTAAGTGTACACCATTTAATGCCTCATAATTGTGAGCTTTTTTTAACCACTGGGTTGTAACACATGCTTAGGTGTGCAATATCCATATCCATCTTAAAGCTGCTACACCCGATTTTTTTTTATTAGAAAAAATCATATTGTATGCCTCAAAGATCAATAAATCTAATATTATTTACCCCAAAATGAAAGGAAAAAGGTCAACATTGCTACTTAAAAGTTTGTTCATCTCCATTTGTTGACATTTTGACAATGTGCATTGCATTGTGGGATGTGGAATCTTATAAACTGATGCATACAAAGTTTTCTTTTCTCTCATTCTTACCATAATTTCTTATATTTTTGTCAGACAAAGAATAGTAATTCACTTGGTACCATTTTATTATCATTTGTTCCCAATATTCCCCGTGATATCAATATGAAAAACACTTCTATGCACCCGTCTCTACGAATCTACATACCAGAATCACTTAACGCGGGACATGATGTTAAACCGTCCTTTGTGCCAAAAGATGGCAGTCACATGGGGTTTACCATTGGAGAGTGGGGTGTGAGCTGTGTCTCAGATTTGGGAAGGATGTAAATTTTGGATGCATCATCATTAGTAGTGTTCCTTTGACACAGGGTGTTTCGACCTTTTAAACACTAAACACCCTCATCAAAGGTGGCCAGCTACAGGGTGATCAAGCCTGAGCTTGTGTCCCATAATGGTTTCCAACTCTCTCCTATCCTTGTTGGATTCTTAGCCCCTTAAGTGATGTTATTATTCCCAGTCACTGGTGCACGCCTGTAACATGCTCAATCATGAGAAGCCTGGTTGTTTCATTGGTTTACGATTGAGAACAAACTTAAAGGTGCAGTCTGCAACTCTTATAAAAGTGACTTTTTGTCATATTTGCTAAAACTGTCACTATGTAAGGACAGCTTTACATAAAACTAGTAGTTTGTGTGAAAAAAAACCCAGACTCATTGAGCCCCTCCCGCTGCTCCTGCAGCCTTTGGCAGACTGCCAGAATGCACCGCAACCGAGCAAAAAGAACCAATCGGAGCCAGGATTGTGTTTGATGGACTGTCTGACAGCTGTTGCTCACAGTCCCCGCCCTTTTCCCGGGGCTGGAGCACTGTCTTTTTTTAGTGTATGGTCTGGAGGAGTAGAAGATGGAATTGGTGACTTTTCTGTTTGAAAGATAATTACTGCTGCTTGATTTACATTATGTTTGATGTGTAATTGTTACACTAGAACTCTGTAGTGCATGTGTTGTTCATGTGCGTGCAGCAGACTCCGTGTGGGCTGCTGTAAGTGACACTGTGTTGTTGCTGCTGTTGCTGAGGTGTGTGCACATTGAGAGAGAAGCGCTGCAGTAATATGCTTTTAACAGAGCATTGATATATTACTGTGATGTTGCTGTCCGGCTAATGTTAGCTTGCTAGCTCCTCTGAGGGAGGGACTTTGGAAATTTTGGAGGCAGGGCAAGAGAACAGCGGAGAGGGAGGGGGAGAGGGATCTGAAAGTTGCGGACCGCATCTTTAAGTGGCAATTATAACCTTTTTTCTTTTTTCGGAGTAAATGATGTTCGATTTATTAATCTATGAGGCATCTAATAAAAAAAATATCTGGGGTAGCAGCTTTACCTCAGTTGTCATTTCAATTATTAGTGCAACTGAAAAGTGGCCACACCTTTCACATCCATTTGAAGGCAAAGTATTTAAATAATTCCCTTGCTTTGTCAATAGAAAACACAGAGTTAGAAACCATGCAATAGTCCATCTACAAAGCAAAACAAGACTGGTTTGAGGAACACAGCCTTTACATTCGGTGGCTACTTACTTCTCTAATCCCATCAAAGCCAGTAACTATCGAGGCCACACACTTTGAGGCTTTTAAAGATCATCTGCTGTGAACATCTTAGTGTCAGCTCGTGCAGCACACCAACAGATTTGTAGTGTAGTTTACACCTTGATGGGTCAGGGCTGAGTTGTCAGGCAGGTAGTTATGTAATGGTTGAGTGCATTTGTTCTGCAATGTGATGATACACATTATTTTTTACACAAGCTTTAAGCGTGAGTAACATTAGACCAGAAATGAAACTTGTGTAACAGGATTACACATCTCTGCCAATCAGGAGTCAGGACTCGCATACAAAACAATAAATAAATCCAAGAACATTTTAAAAGAATTAAATGAGTAAAACTAGAAAAAAATGGGTAAAATCAATAAAGTTGACTACAAACAAGGTACAGAGTCTTTAAATCTTTTCATTTTAATAAAGAGGGAGAAACCGATCTGTTATTGAAGTGAAAAAGGTTCATCTAAGGTTCAGACAGTATGTGCTGCATTGATGTCATCTTAATCAATTAATTTAAAAGATTACTTATCTGATTATTAACAATCAGACAGGTAAAAGCTGAGTCATGTCTATGTTTTACAATTCTATCCAAATCAACTCGTACTTAATGATTCATCACATACACATAATTTGACCACACTAGGTATAACATTTCAATGCATTTCTTTCTTTTCTGCAGAATACAAAGCGTAATAAAGGAACTAGCTCTGAATAAAGCACTAATACTGTCCCACACCCAGGCTCAAGTACTAACCACAGGGGAGCGGCTCTTAGTCACTGTAATGTCATCACTTTGACCGAGAGCAGCAGGACCCACGGTTCGCTGCAGTCAAACTCTGCAAAAGAGCCGTTGTTTTTTTTTCCCCACACAACAAATAAAAACTACACCAACAGGGTCCATAAACCTGACTCACTGCAGCAACATTTCTACGCGGTGTCATCTCATTAAGCCCTGACAAATACTGTGTGCAGAATGGTTGAAGCAGGTTGAGCCAACAAGCAAAAACCAAAACAATAGGAAAAGTTAGAAGCCCCATGACAAGCAACAAAATGAACTTCACCTACAATTGAAATAATAAAAAAAAAACGAATACAGTGACAATGAGCTTTGTTTTTATATAAAATAAAATGGCAAAAATATGAAATGTCAAGGATTTGTGATGCTATAAGGCTTTACCTCAGTGATGGGTTTCAGCCACTGTCATGCAGGAATAATAAGATTTCCTTCTTTGTGGCTCAGCAACTGTTACAGTGTTGGAATGACATGGAAAGTCTTGTTCAAAGCAGAACAAGCTCGATTTTCTAAACTTGTTTTCTGTTCTATTTTTGACAGGTGGCTTCCTGTATTGTTCTTATGAGTCTGATAAAAACTGCAAATGAATAAAGAGAGAGAGGGACAATTATACTTGAGAAGTAGTTTGTGTACTGTAGGGTGGTCCTTGATATAATAGGGAAAAAAATTAAGTTTATTTTAACCCAGCTTCACAAGTTTAGAAATGTCATGAAAGAATGGAACAGATTGACACATGTTTAGCGGTCACTCAAAGCGTCCAAAAAACATTGCTACTGTAAAATAACAAATACATTATTACTACTGCTTGAACCCAGGACCTTCTTGCTGTGAGGCGGACGTGCTAACCACTAACCCACCGTGCGCCCCTTGGTCAGGTGACTGTTTGCAGGGAATTGCTAATTGTTCAAGACTAAAATGGTCAAAAGTGGAAAGAAGTTTGGTAAAGGAACTGACCAGGTGTCTAAGCCTGCTGAGCTACACTGGTCTAGTGTTTGATATGATAACACTGCTAGCAACACAGGGTTGAAGAATGGTGCCGTCATGTTTTAAGATTGTCCGTGATTTAATGTCGAATGCGTTGCATCATAGAAACTAGCCACACCTATCTTCCCACTAATAGCGTGTTGCCTAGAACACAAACTCACTCAGTGTGTGAAGAAAGGCTCACTTAGGACTGATAAAAGCCTATTGACAGGTGAATTACATTACACATACAGTGGGAAAGAGCCGTTGTGTTAAGCAGATCCAAATCAATACGTGCATGTTAAAAGCTGACTTTTAAATGACCCGCAACACTTTGTTTCCCATTATTAGCAGATACTAATCCACCATAAACAAACGTAGCACACAGCAGGATGCATTTACAATGACAAAAGAATTAAAGAGAGTACTGTACTCCTGACCTGTAGTGAAAGACAAAGATGGAAAATAAAGGCCATCTTTCTAGAAGACCTGAACTCCTACCGTGTTGGGTTAAACGGAGAGTTTTCCTTGTTTACAATTGATTAAAATCACAAAAGCTTTTTAAGACCTGATATCAATTAACCAAAAGTTACCACAATGATGTGTGTGAAAGCAGCATGAAAAAAAAAACAGCAAGTAGTCAGTTTGTGTAAATGTAACAGAATAAGTCTCATATACGTATACAAGTACAATGATGTATAAATGGCTAAACACAGAGATGGCTGCAATAAAAGACATTATGGACATGTTTCACATACCTTGGTCTCTTGTTTGGCAACATGCTTATGTTGTCAATGATCCTCCCATGGATTCCAGCTCCTCCAATCATTCTCTATAGTTCATTTTAAAACGATCCAACACTAGTCAACTAATGAGCACTTTGACCTTCTGTGCAGAAAATCCTCATGTTTTCCTATGTTTCAGCGACCCTGGTCAGAGAGGTGAACAAGAAGCCAATGGTGGAGCTTCAGCGTTGCACGCTGAAATAGATGAACCATCACTAGTGCTCTCCACCAATCAGGGCTTTGCGGTAGAATGCCAGGCTGAAGCCACATTTCAATAAAAGTCACTAGTACAGTGTACATTTTAGAACACCCTCAGGTCTCAGAGTATCAGGAAAACCTGTAATTTATCAGACTAAACTCCGCCAGATGAAACCGCCTCATTTGTCAATCCAAAAGGACTCATGTCTCAGCAAAACCTCCTTCAAATCTTACGAGCTCACTTATTAAAACAAGCCTCATCAAATTACACGGCCTCAGGCTTCAAAATAAAAGTCAGACTCAATGGCCTCAGGCCATAAAATACGACATGACATTAGGGATGTCCCGATACAACTTTCTCATTTCCGATATGATACCGATATTGCAGCCTTGCGTATCGGCCAATACCGATATTGATCCGATACGATATCAGCACAAATCATACATACTTTTATTACTTATTTTGTAGTGTGGAATGTTAGAAAAGGCTTGATCGTGTGATGTTACTCAAACAGAGAACAATAGTCAGCAACAGTAGGTATGAGAAAAAACTGACCCATTTATTATGAACCAATAATGGTTAACATAATATCTACAGTATTCTACAATTGAATAAAATAAAAAAATCTGACATTCGTTTTCTGGCTGATATCGGATCGTGACACCTCTACATGACATATTTTGAAGAAACCGAAAATACAGATACCAGAGTAAGTTGAAAGCTAGTTTATTTATTTATTTTTAAAGGTTAAGATATTTCACTGTTTAATTTAAATATGTATTTATTAGTCAAACAATAAGTTGATATATCTTAGCTTTTAAAAAGTAAAAGGAAAAGATGCCATTTCAACATACTTCGTCATGTGTACTTAAGGTTCCTTCAAAAAAAAAAAAAAAAAAGGTAATGTCATATTTTAAGGCCTGAGGCCGTCGAGTCTGATGACTTTTATTTTGAAGCCTGAGGCTGTGCTATTTGAAAAAAGCCAGGATTCTCAGGCCCTACAGCCCTGGAAAACCCTAGAAATGTCTTTCCAGTGTCTTAAATCGAGGGTGACATCAAAATCACGGTCTCATTCAAAACCCATGAAACTGTAATAGTATTGTGAAAAGAAATGTTTGGAAATAGAGTTTTGGTTTACACAGCACAGCAGCAGAACCATAGACAGCAGCACAGCAAATAAAACAGTGACCCCCCCCAAACATCCACACACATGGAAACATGTATTAAACATTTATAACTACACAATTAAAACTGTCCGACAACACTGTGGAAGAACTTTTGATGTGTCACAAAAAAAAAAAAAAAAAAAAATGACCGAGGAAGAAGTGTCTGCCAACAGTTAGCTGGAAACGGCTTGGAGAACACAAAAGCAGCATTCATTCTTTTGTTTGTGTGTGTGATATTAAGGCAGATAAAGAAGTATCTATTCCTTGGTAAATACATACAAACAAGGTCAGTGGGTGTAAAAATAGGATAGCTGTTCATGTGATATTTCACAGATGATTCTGAATATATGGAATATAAGAAGAAATGACAAACCCATTACTTAGTGAAATCCTTTGGTCAAAGAACATTTAAAAGTGAGTTAAAAATCACTTAATCATTATTAAGTGAAATAATCAATGTTATGCTCTCCATTAAAAAGGCAAGCACTGAACAAATGCTCTTTCTGTCAGAAACTGAAAGGATTCTTTTATCTAAAAAATAAAAATAAAAATAAAAATAAATAGAGGATGACCGATATCAAAAGTTTATGATAATAATGATACAATATTTGTGGAAAGGGCAAAAAAAAAAGAAGTATAATTAAAAAATATTTTACTTTACCAATGGGCATACTTATTTACTATGGGTATGACCTTTTTGACTGAATTGAATATAAAATATACAATAAAAAGTAACATAAAGACATTTTTTAAAAATTACATCTAAAGAGCAAAAAGTGCCACTCTGCAAAAAGAATGCAGGAAACAAAGACTGACATGGCAGTCTAGAATATAAAACCAGATCATGTCATCATTATGACATTCTTTAAAAAATAAATGTCTTATCTGTGCATGAACTTGACACAACATCAAACTAGAACAGTATACACAGCCCAGATTTAAGATAAGGACATGTTCGTTTCTTTTTTCAATTATATTAGCATAGCCTACTTTTTCTGGCAGTAATTGAGACCTTTGGGCATGTCTGATGTGTCTCACAATACTTTGTCACAAACTATACAGAGTGTGCAGTGGACATTATATTTCACTTTCATTCATTAGATCCAATATTCACTGATGAAACAGAGGATGACCTCCTTTGCTGCCCTGTTCTTGCAGCTTGACTCAGGAGGAGTGTGTGTGTGTGTGTGTGTGTGTGTGTGTGTGTGTGTGTGTGTGTGTGTGTGTGTGTGTGTGTGTGTGATCCTATTGACCGGACATGACAGCTCATTATGATCCCACAGCCTACCCGTACAGCTACTGCTGAAGATCCCTGAACAACAGGCCTTCCATGCTCAGCATCACATACACATCATAGCTCGGATGAAGCATCATCTGTGCTCCAATCAAACCAGAGCAGAGCAGCACCACATGATCTCTACATATTATGACCTTAAACGACAAAAATACAACAGTGTAAATATAAGCGATGAGGATGTGCTTCACACACACACGTCGCTAAGGCATGTTGTGCCTTAGCGACACATATATAATGCATGGTGTGCGGGCTAATAATGAATGGGGCCGTGTCTCCGCTAACACGCAGGTGTTATGGATCTGCTGGCCACCTAGCTAATGAGTGATCGACTTCCGAATATATTATGTGCTGCTGGTTTTTAGGGATGACACCACAGCAGGGATTAAGATGATCAAAGGTCCTGAAGCATTTAAATGTGTTCTGTCATTAAAACTAGGATTGTTGGGTTTTTAAACCACCATTACAAGCAAAAAAACACAGTAGCGACATGAATGAGAAGGTTTATTTACTTACGAGTTGCAACTTGAAACTTGAAAATCCCACCTTTTTTCTTCTTAGTTTCCTTTCATTCTTATTTATTGTGTGTTATGTTAATTCTCTGATCTGTTATCTGTATAGATGTGGATTTTTGTATCAATAATTTCACACACTATATGGTGCACCTTATTGTTATTGCTAATTTGTGTTCAATAAAAAAACAACAAATGTATCTAAATGTTATACTTGAGGTAGACAAGAATTTTTTTTAATAAAAAACAAATAATTCTTTACTTAATAGTACACATCTGTTATCTACCCTTTGTTTTGATGTGAATTACTAGAAACAAACCAGTCTTCTTTTAAATAGTGAAACTATCTGACTTGTGTTTGTATTTTTGTAATGTGATCAGATATTACTGTAAAAACTAATTATACATTTTTTCCCCCAGTTAATTACATCTTAAATTTTACCTCTGACTACTTTAAGTTGTTTTTTTTTCTCAGATAGACAAAAAATAAAATTAAAATAAAAATGATCATAACAGAAATGGTCTAGCCTATATTTTGAGGAAGCCAGTAACCGGAAGAAGGTCTCCGGTTAACATGAAGACCAGTAGAATCAGAACACTGGCCGTGTTATTTCCTCGGCGATAAACGGACTACACAGATGAAGCTGTTGATAAGTATTTAATATTCATGGGTCTGATCTGTGTGATTTTACCTATAATTATACGACTACGCAAAAAAAAAAAAAAAAAACATTCCCATTGACAGCGTAAATCACGTGTTCAAATATATATAAATATATAAAACAAATATTAATTTACAGATACAATCGCTTACCCGCACTCTGTTTCCATGACTGGAGCGCTCGTTTTATCCGCCCTCCTTCGCTGCTTCGTGGTAAATGTCAGACGTCAAACACTAATTAACATCCTAACCGAGCACCGAGGACAGACAGGGATAGACCGTCCAACACTGAGCCATCGTCCAGCCGCTGACCCTTCGCTGGCCCGAGCCTCGGCCTCCGCACGGTCTACATGTGAGAGCCTGCACGGAAAGAGCTCATATCTACAGAAGTATCCCGTGTAAGGACCATGACAGCCGGGCTACTGGCTCTCTGCTTCACCGGGAGGTGACGCTTACAGAAGCATCAATCATTAGGAGTGAATTACCCAGAATGGCTGTCGTTCTGTGTATTACGGTGGCTAGGAGGAGGAGGAGGAGCCCACCAATCAGAGTGCAGCTTAACACATGATTGACATGTCAATAACCAATAGCATGGTCCGGCTGCGGGTTTATAGAGGAACGACAACAAATCCAACCAATTGCAGTAGATATTTATTCTGTGGAAAGGCGGGCTTTGCAGGTGTTGCACAGCGGTGGTAATTATTCCTTTTATTTTAGTTCAATTATTGATTCAAACCGATTGTGCATGTTTGTATACATAAACATCTTAATGTTGATACAAGTACGTGCGTTTTTATTCGGTGGCATCAAATGCTTTAACCTTCCTAAAGCAGACAATGGATGAAGGAGGCTGTCACTGGCTGAGGGCATCACATGGTAGTCTACACTGAGGGTTGATAGCATGGGCATCAGAAGACTAAAACACACAGCCTCCAGCCAGGTTTGAACTGTGGGAGAAAATATGTAATCTCTGATCACAACTGCAAAGTCCAGGGTACAAAACATTAATTATTTTCCTTCTCTTTTGGTTGTTTCATGTACATCTCAAGATACATAAGTCTGGAGGTAGATTTGTTTCTTTATTATTCAATAATAATAATAATAATAATAATAATAATAATAATAATAATAATGACTTGTTAATAAAAAATGTTTACTTCTATCCAAAAGATAAAAAATAAAAAAAAAATGTTCAAATGCTATATATATATATATATTGCATTTGAACACGTTTTTTCTTTGATTGAAAATGTTTTTCTTTCTTTTTTTAAAGTTTTTTTTTATTATTTAAGTAATCTTTTTTTGTATTTGGGCCATATTGCGGGTCGTACATTTGTGTCTTTATTATTTTTTTAAAAACTAAAGAAATTCAGTTAAAGAAAAAAAAAAAAAATCAATCAAAAAATATTTTCAATTGTTGAACAAAAAAAATTCAGCACCAAAAAAAAAAAAAAGAAAAAATGCGTTTGAAAAGTTGTTTTCTTTGATAGGTGTGTTATTTTTTTTTTGATTGAATAATAAAGACATAAATGTACTACCCATAATATGACCCAATACCCCCCATGATTCTTCTTGATTAGAGACAACCTTTTTTTTTTTTTTTTTTACACCAACCCTACACTCATTGCGTGTCCTCATTTATTACTATGAGTGCTTTTTTATAGTTGGGCATGAATGCATTTCTTATATAAATGGCATGAAATGAATATTAATCCACGGGCCGGAATTTGCTTTTCTCAAAGCAAAAGATCTTGACAATAATAGGAGCCTTATCAAAATTCAAATTACCTATAGTAGTTTGGAAGCAGCTGTTCTGCCGCCTGGTACAGAGCTGCATCCTGATGACTGATGGTCCCTGTCCTTGAATAAGAGTTCTTTGTCTTCAAGTGAACAATGTGAGTAGGCTACAATAGATCTTCCCTGTAGGGACTAATTTACCCTACATGATCATTAAAAAGGCCTATATGTACTTATATGTATGTACCACACGTTTTTGAAGGCACATTTATTGTGTACAATCGCTTGTATTTGTACTGCCTGGACCTCTGTGATTCTGACCAATAGCAGCCCTGGAAACGAAACGTCATTCCCATAGTTCAGGCCGCGGTGTTACGTTAAGTGTTGTCTCAAAAACTCTAGTAAAGATGGGCAGCTATAAGCAAAATTAACAAAATAAAGGCAATTGTTGGGTAAAAAATATCTCTTCTTAGAAAACGGTGTCTGAAATATGACATTTTATTGTATGTTAAATGAAGTGCTCAGATATATTCAATATACGCAATTTAACAGAACATTTTAAAAATAACACGTATATAATAGTAGATTCAAAAATATAAAATATCCAAAAACTGTAAAAAAAAATATATATATAAACGTGTTAAGGGTTTTATTGTGGTTACTACTTTCATGGATATTTTTTTCAATCAGTTCCTCATGGGCTACTGCAGTTTGACATTCAAACGCAGACTCTGAGATTTCCCAGGTGTTTTGAACGCAGCGTGCATGTGTGCTACTGCTCGCTGTAACTGCTTCTTGCTAGCGCTAAAATTGTACGCACATTGACATTCGACAAACTCAGCAAGGTACGGCTATCATGTGCTTATATTTATCACACATTTCAGAAACATATGTTGACGTTTTAAACAACAAACTGTGTTTTTGTTATTTAGTTTGTCTTTTGGTTTGATTTTACAGTAATAACTCGGCGTCGCTTTAGCTGCCGTGGTAGCTTAGCTTTAGCTTGGTGTAAATTTAGTTTGCTCTATAAAAACTGATTTAGCAGGTTTACCTTTCGTTATATGACTAGTGTGTATAATTCGTATACTTTAAGCATCTCCCATGATATAACCGTGTGATTTATACTGATTTTTTATTGTTGTCTTTTTTTAAAGTGGGTGCTAACTAAAGTTAGCTTGCTAGCTTGTATGAATGAAGCTCAGTTAGCAGGGAAGAGCGATCATGCCATTGTGAAGCAGCGTTAGGTTGCAGATGTGTGGGCTCTACATATTTGAATCAAATTAATCTCGTAAAACCAATGGGTTTTAACTTGGTCGTATATTGGCGATATTCGTAATTTCTCATGCACACATATGCCATTGTCTGTTATATCCTTAAATTCTTACTGGGAGATTTTAGGATTCGGTTTAGATATTTGCAAAATCATCAAACTAATTAGCCATAAATTAATTATAACAGAAAAGGAAACATTAAAAAGCAAATAATCAGATATTAAAAGGTCCAAAGCTGACTTAAATCAATTTCTTTTGCTTTATTACAGTGAGACAAAGGGAAATGTAGGGCCCTATAAAATATTTTTGTTTTTCTTCAAATTTAAAAAAACAGGTGTTGCTTTTAATTGAGTTTTTTTATTTTTTTATTTTTTTTTAAGAAATATGTCATTCATCAATATTAATCATTATTATGTTTTTAACTCTTCTGAGGAAATTTAAAAAAAATGTCCCTTTAACAAATGTCCTTTGGCCACCGAATGACGGCGTTTCATCCTCATTCAATTTCTGTGTTCAATAGTGGATTTTATTTTCATTAGTCAATTCCGTTAACGACATCTGTCATTAGTATTTACCTTTGAGTTTAAAGTTTGCCAAGTAAATCAAATTTTAGACTGTTTTCACAGGCCGGGGGGAACCTCACATGGTCCATAAGGGCCACCACTGACTGCAGCACTGTGTTGGTGACCCTTGATGTAGACTAGGATGGTTTGATGATTAATGTTGGAGCTGAGGATTCAAAAGGTAGTAGATGGATCAACATTTTCTGTAGTGACCCCTACCATCCACATTACTCAAAACTCCACCTGAGTGATATAACCTCAACTTAAGTGTATTTATTGTCTTTTGATGTTGTTCGTTTCTTATTTTGTCTACATTAGCTCCCTGTCTCTTTACAATATAAGTAGAAAATGAATGGGAGAAAAACATTGACATATCTTGTCGTCACCAAAGAAAATTCAGAAGATAACTTTTTGTGCAACAGCTCTCTTTCTATACAGAATGTCAGGCCTCAACCTTCCCAGTGATACTTTTCAAACATTTGTTATGGAGTGTTTTAGTCAGGCTGAAATCCTTTTTTTTTTTAAAAACAGATGGCAGAACACGATGTTGACAATGAACTCTTGGACTATGAGGAAGATGAGGAGCCCCAAGGAGCACCTGAGAGCGGTACCCCTGCAAACAGGAAGGAAGTGAAGGGATCCTATGTATCCATTCACAGCTCTGGCTTCAGAGACTTCCTCCTCAAGCCAGAGCTGCTCCGTGCGATAGTTGACTGTGGTTTTGAGCATCCCTCTGAAGGTAATGCCATTTTAGTATTGTAATTTGTAACTTTCCTCATGTATTAGATTTGATAAATGTGAAAGATTTTTTTTTTTTCATTGTGCTATTTTTTTCATGCAAGGGTTTTTCTGTGGTAAGTCATGCATTGAAGTTAACTTATTGAAACTGATGATTTTGATTATTGTGTGATACAGCCTGGTTAAACCATAATACCTTAAACATCATATTTTGGTTTTGGAAGCCACACATTCAATGACTTTTTTGTGTGCAACAAAACTACAGATATTTTGAATTGTTTCTTTGTTAACCTTCAGTTCAGCATGAGTGCATCCCTCAAGCTATCCTGGGTATGGACATCCTGTGTCAGGCTAAGTCTGGTATGGGAAAAACAGCCGTGTTTGTCCTCGCCACCCTGCAGCAGATTGAACCCGTTGATGGACAGGTGAATTTTTACAGCTTTTAAGACCTATTGTCTTGGTGGTCAATAGACCTCCTCCTGAATATAGGTAGTCAGTTGTATGGTTTATGTATCCTACTACTTGTTTTTGACCATAGTTATTTACATTCTATGGTTTTCAGGTTTGATCTTGCCCAGTAAAATTTTGTTGTTAAAGTATTAGATTTAGATAGTAAATGGGGTCAATACCAAATTCTTCTGGAACTGATTTAAAAACACTTAGTACAAGAAAAGCATTGTTTGCTTTTTTTACTTCATATTCTTAAACAAAAGCAGTCAGAGCGCAAAACACCAAATATCCTTTTTGCCAGATACTGGCAGTTATATGTATCAGTGGCCCTTATCATGGTACCATGATGGTCCAGTTGGACTACTGTAACAGCCTGTTCACCTGCCTAAATAAGAAGGAGCTGAACCACCTACAGTATGTTTCAAAAATCTGCAGTGAGGCTCCTGACCCGCACCAATAGGAGAGACCATTTTACTCCTGTTCCGAAGACTCTCTATTGGCTTCCTGTTCCAACCTACGAATGGTTCCTCGAACCTGTCACAAAACCCGAGGAGACAGGTTTTTTAAGACCCGTTGCACCTCGTCTCTTGAATGAACCTCCTTTGTCTTGCGCTCCTTTGACTCTGTGGAGACTATTAAAAAGCTGTTCAAGCTTAAAAGCACTTCCTTTTTTATCCTCTGGCACAAAGTATGAAGGGGGATATGGGTTTGAGCTCCGTGCGTTTGTCCGTTCGAGTTAAATGGAATAGCTTTTCTCAGAAACCATTTAAGATATGATAACCAAATTTGGTGTGTGGCTTCAGGGTATCAATACCTTGATGGAGTTCGAAAATGAGAAGCGCACAATTATTTTTTCTGGAGTCATTTTCCTTTTTTCGGTTTTTTTCACTCTTTTTGAGGCATCTTCAAACAAGACAGCTTTTCTCAGAATTGTTTGATATGATAACCAAATTCAGTGTGTCGCTTCAGGGTATTAATACCTTGATGGAGTTAAAAAATGATAAGCACGCAAATATTTTTTCTGGAGTTATTGCCCTTTTTCCATTTTTTACTTTGAGTTATTTTCAAAGAAGACAGCTTTTCTTAGAAACTGTTTAAGATAGTTAGAAATGTTATATTCTGATGTGATATTTTCTTATGTATACATCTAAGTTCTTAGATTTAGGAAAAGGTTGAGAGTTATAATGACAACCAATATGTTGATGATAATGCATTGGATTTTATATAGCGCTTTTTCATAGACCCTCAAAGCGCTATACAGAATTAGGGCATTATTTTTTCACTCTGCATGTAGTGGTGGTAAGCTACAATTGTAGCCACAGCTGTCCTGGGACAGACTGACCGAAGCGAGGCTGCCATAGTGCCCTCCGACCACCACCAACAACACTCACTCATTACATTCGTACTAGGCAATGTGGGTGAAGTGTCTTGCCCAAGGACACAATGACAGATACCACTGGGGTTTTCCAAAGCCAACAGAGCTGCCTTTTTGATTATGTATCTTATTGTTTGTATTTTATTGTGTTCACTGTAAAGCACTTTGTGACCTCTGTCTACGAAAAATGCTATATAAAGAAATAAAGTTTACTTACTTACCATGATCATTCACACTTTAAAGGCTTGTAAGAAATCTCGATTCCCGTCAATAATGATTCAGGAGGTCCAAATGTATGGACACCCCACTTTAAAAAAAAAAATTGTGATAAAATGCTTCATCCAAATTAGATCTGGATGAAGCTCAGTGGGGTTGTAGGAACCAAACCGACATAACTATGTCAAATTCCATAAAGATCAGACAATTATGAACCGAGAAATTTGAAATTTTGCCAATGGTGAGAGAGAGAATTTTTGATTTCTGAAACTGGTTCATAATAATTATATTGATCCGAATCCCCTCAAAAGATCTATATTTATTAGAAATATTGTCAAAATTTCTTTAGTACTTTTGACATAATCCTACTAACAGAGAAAGAAGGGTGAAAATATTATCCCCTTGGTGGAGGTATTAAATTGAACTAAATTAGAAAGGAAAACTCCGCCTATGGTTACAAGCCAGCCTAAATCCTGGGGTAGCGGCACATACTTTCAATGAACTTGTATTTTTAGGCCAAAGAATGTTTAGAGTTCTTTCAGCCTGAAGCATTCAATTGTCAGCATGTGATTGCACTAAGCATTGAAGAGACATTTTTGTTTTCAAACTCTGTTCCAGAAAGTTGTGAGATAATTAGTCTATTATGTTGTTACCAAATTGATGAATTTTGTTTTCATCATGCTACATAGTTTTAGAGTGGCCAGTGCACTAGTTCTACAACTCTATAATCACCGTCCTCTTTGTTTTACATCGTTCGTATTTCTACTAGTCATTCATAATAGTTTCAAAAAATAAAAAAATGTTAAGAGCTTCGACCTAGGATTTAACCATTTCCTAATTACAAACTAAAACTAGAAAGCACAAGACAGCGCAGACTTCTGCTATGCCATAATACTCCCAAAAATTGCATTTTTTCCTAAATGTTAGATTCAGGATATTGATCCGGATCATCCCTAAAATCTAATCAATTGTTCCTCATTTCTTTTCGGATATTTACTGAACATTTCATCCAAATCCGTTCCTTAGTTTTTGAGTAAGACTGTTCAAAGACAAACAAATATACTCGGTTCAAAAACATAACCCTTTTGGTGGAGCGTAATTACACTGCCGGTAATTAAAATTGTAAGACACAACTTGTCAATCCTGTCCTGCTTTATTGTACTACAGGTTTCTGTTTTGGTGATGTGCCACACACGAGAGCTGGCCTTCCAGATCAGCAAAGAGTACGAGCGCTTCTCCAAGTACATGTCCACCGTCAAGGTGTCCGTGTTCTTTGGCGGGCTGTCCATTAAGAATGACGAGGAAGTCCTGAAGAAGAACTGCCCTCACATTGTGGTCGGAACCCCTGGACGCACCCTGGCTCTCATCCGCAACAAGACGCTCAGTGTGAAGAACATCAAACACTTTGTGCTTGATGAGTGTGATAAGATGCTGGAGGCATTGGGTAGGTTACATGACTTTCAGGGTTCTAATTGAAAGTAAAGAAAAAAAATCATGACTGATAGTTAAATGAAGTTTTATTGAGACAATTATGAAACAAATGTTTCATAATTGTTTTTAGTAATATCCGTTGTCTTTATTCCCCAATTGTGCTTTAGCTGAGGTGTTCTGCAGTTCTGAAACTTGACAATCGTAATAAATAGTAGCTTCTTGCAGAGAAATAGATTTTAATGTATTGGTTTCTATAATTTAGTTTTACTTTGTGTAAAAGTTCACATTCAAAAATTAATTCAATTTAAATATTTAATCTAAATCCCGATTTAAAAAAAAATGTTCTGTATGTCCAATGTAATTTTATTTATATTTATGGTATTTACAAACGGTACGTTCATATAGTGTCACACTGTAAAGTGAGCATATCACATGTTTTCCCTCGCAGACATGAGGCGTGACGTCCAGGAAATTTTCCGACTGACGCCACACGAGAAGCAGGTCATGATGTTCAGTGCAACTCTCAGTAAGGACGTCCGCCCAGTGTGCCGCAAGTTCATGCAGGACGTGAGTTACCAGCTACTGCAGTAATAAGTCTGTGCAGTTCACCATTGTGTTTGATTTAGTCACAGAAGAGTTGATTTGTATGACAATCTAAGCTCTGTGTTTTTTGGAATGGACACATGATGTTTGCAATGTGAGTCCCTTTTTGCTTTGCCCACTGGTGGCTGTCAGTGTCATTAGTGGCCATATCAGAGGGATAGAATAAGTCTCCTCTGCTGCTCTGCTTTGCTCTGTATGACCTCCTCATGGCTATGCTGCAGTGCAGGAGAACACACCATTGGTCACCAGGCAGTGCCAGTTTTTACTCTTCATAGAGTTGTGTGTTAAGTTCTTTGTCTTTTTTTTTGCTGTGCAGCCGATGGAGGTGTTTGTAGATGATGAGACCAAGTTGACGCTCCATGGATTACAGCAGTATTATTGCAAACTGAAGGACAGCGAGAAGAACCGCAAACTGTTCGACCTGCTTGACGTGCTCGAGTTTAACCAGGTATAATCATTTGGATAGAATCCATACCATAATATAAACATGGACGAGTGCAGCAGTGACTGACTGTTGATTGTTCCTTGTAGGTGGTGATCTTTGTGAAGTCAGTGCACCGCTGTGTTGCCCTGTCGCAGCTGCTGGTAGAGCAGAACTTTCCTGCTATTGCCATCCACAGAGGAATGGCCCAGGAGGAGAGGTGGGTGTGGCTGTTGCTCCTTAATGGTGTCTTCCTGACATTTTAAAACAGATCACTGCAGTCTTTAGCTTTAGTTTTATTTAATTTATTTTTTGACTTAAATATCATTTTCATAAAGCTAATAGAGCTGTAACAAATTATTATTTTCATGAATGATTAATCGGTCAATAAATCATTTGATTAATTGATGAATCGGATAAAAAAAACAACACATTTTTAATTTCAGCCTCTTTATTTGTCCCATGTCGTGGCAGCAGGTCACCCTAAGGTGGACTTCATTAGCTACACGTGTCCATATATCAGTAGTGAGAGTGTTTGCTGTTTGTGTTAATCGCATTATTCACTTCCATGAAAGTCTCTTTATTTTCTCTCCATGAGCTTTGTAAAATGTGTCTTTGAGGGAAGTGTGTGACCTGGATTAAAGGTGTGGATCATTGTAGTGAAGCTTCACCTTGTGACAACCTGCAAAACGCCTGTGCAGGGTCAGTCACTTACCCACTCACTTTTACCACCGGTTCAATCCCCTGTCCAGCCTCTCTCTCTCTGACCTCACATTCACGCCCATCTCTGTCTCTTTGCCTATTCGCTCCCCCCATTCCCACCGCCGGGCTAGCCTCCTGTCTGCTGTATTAAAAATGGCATACCTTAGAAATCTGTGGTAGCAGCAGCATCGGTTCCTATTTCTGTTGAAGCTCAGTACAAGGTCATTCAATCCCTCTACAGGTGCGTCCTTTTCGGCAACACTCAGACCACCCGTGGCTCTTGTCATTCACCGCGAATAGCTTTTTAAAGCTAAAAATTCTACCCCGTAAACAGTACCACTTATTGGTCAGGCACACCGTGTGTACGGGTCTGACTGGACACTGGACTGTCCATCTCTCTGTGCAGTCAAACGGCACTTCCGCATTCTGTCTGTGTGACGTAATTTGGTTTTCTTGCGGTACGCTGTGGAGCAAAGGAAATTGGGGGAGGTCTTCTGACTCCTCTGGACACTTCTGTGAATATATTTTCTGTTTATTTTCAGTATACTTGCAAAACACCACATTTTCTGAGTGTTTTGGTTTTGTTCAGTCACTATGACATCTGTAAACAGGGTGTATGCCTTAAAGCATATGTCTTTGTGAGGGTTTTGACATTTTAAAGGAAACTCACCATTCGTACGGACAAAATAAAACGTAATAGAACAATAACTATATACTTATACATATACATTTATCCTTATACGTCAAGAGGGAAACCTAGCTGGCATCCATAGAAAAGAACCTAACAATAATTAAGAAAACAATGTATAATATTAACAACAATAGCAACACTAACAATTGACCAACTGTCACAACCTTCAACCATCGACACAGGCCACATGTCAGTGATAATCATGTTGAGGATGCTCTGTCACCACAGCTTCTCTCTGTGGTCACAGGATGTCTTTGTCATCATGAAGCCTGTCATTGTTTGATGTTTTCTGATTAAATGAGAAATATAGTGTAGCATTAGTGTGTATTATAGCACTATTTACAACAACTCAATAATTAACTTGTTTTACTCTACAGTATTAAGTTAAGGCAAGTTAGTAGCGTACAGAAGAAAACACACCCATACACATGTACATATATATATATATATATATATATATATATATATATATATATATATATATATATATATATATATATATATATATATACTTGTTTTACTCTACAGTATTAAGTTAAGGCAAGTTAGTAGCGTACAGAAGAAAACACACCCATACACATGTACATATATATATATATATATATATATATATATACACCTTTAAATACGTTATCAAACAAATTTGAGTAGATGTAATAAATGACTTTAAACCTTGTCTAAATACAATTAATCCAGCCTTACTCCATTACAGACCAGTGTCCTCACTAACACTTAAAAACTTGTAAATTTATCTTTAAACTATTACCACCATTGTGTACAGTTTAAGTTTATATATAAAGCATATTGAAACCCTGCTTAAGCTGATGAATCTAAGATTAAAAAAACACAAGTGTGGCTACCAGAGTGGGGCTAACGATACGTTTCTTGTACAAATCTTGTAGTGACTTATCTGCTGTTGAGCTCCTTTACTACTTAGGGCAAAATGTGTTCTCCACCTCCGCTCTGCATCCAACTTGCTCTCTGTTGACTCGCTCGGCAGGGGTTGTTGTTTTTTTTTTTTTTTTTTAAACAAAAACTTTATTGACCAAGTTCTGCAGGTGAAGCAAACAACTGCACGTCACGGTCAGTGACACATTAATCGCACGATGCAACAAATCGATGATGAAATTTGTTGCCAATGCTTTAAATCATCAAATTTTATCGATTCATTGTTGCAGCCTTTAAAGCTAACATGCTCAGCAGGTTATGTTTCATTAGGAGTTTCACTTCAGTTCTCAATAAAAAAAAAAATTTCCTTTTTTGTGGGCTGTTTGTACACCGTGGAGTTGGACTATATTATTTATTTTGTAATAATTTATATTTTTTATTGACTGCAGGTTGTCCAGGTACCAGCAGTTCAAAGATTTTCAGAGGCGGATCCTGGTGGCCACAAACTTGTTCGGCCGTGGCATGGATATTGAACGAGTCAACATCGTGTTCAACTACGACATGCCGGAGGATTCAGACACATACCTTCACAGAGTCAGTTCAAATATCAGAATATGCGTTGCTTCAAAGATACTGTTCATCTGTAAAAGTCTCAACTTTTTTCTTTTTTACTTAATTTTGAGCCAAATCTTAAGTGTTTGATGAAAGAGCTACATGGTTCTTGAGATTTATCTAACTCAGTGATTACTGTAAGTCTGTAACGTACGACTAGTATGTACAGTAGGTGCAAATGTATTTTAAGTTTTGCTTGAACTGAGCCTGGTTTGAGATCACTTTGCTCTCTCTCTCTCTCTCTCTCTCTCAGGTGGCTCGTGCTGGAAGGTTTGGCACCAAAGGCCTGGCCATCACCTTTGTGTCTGATGAAACTGACGCCAAAACCCTGAACGAGGTTCAGGACCGCTTCGAAGTAAACGTAGCAGAGCTACCCGAGGAGATCGACATCTCCTCTTACAGTGAGTGTTCTCATCAGCCCAGGAAGTCGTGGACTTCTCACTGTCAGCTCATGCAAACTAGTATTTTGCTCATAATTGTCATGTGTATGATCTCTACACATTAACTGCTCTAGGCTCTGTTTCCCCAAAAAGTCCGCCAAATGTAGAGTGGATCACAACATCGAGTTTGGCGCATTTCAGTCAAATTCACACCTCAGAGAAAGAGCTGAATGACAGGGTGCTGCAGTGCAAGAAAAGTTAAAAAAAAATTAAATGTGAGGAGGGTCAGACAACCCCTAGATGTTTGTGGAAATGGGAGGTTTTAAAATGTTTAACAGGAAGAGGATCAGCTCAGTTTTCCATAAGCTGCTGGAAATCATACCACAGTGCAATCTGAGTTCTATATCCTACAAAACAAGCAGCCCTTGAACCAACTGTCATTTTGAAGGGTATCAAAAAGGGTGCAGTGAACACAAACCAAGTCAAATCAAGGTGACAAAATGTTCTCCGCCTATTCGGCCTGAGTCCAGGGCTATTCCTCTGTGAAAGCAGCCTTAAGGAAATATTGTTTATCGAGCAGGGGTTCTCAACTGGTTTCACCTTGGGACCCACACTTTGCCACGGTCATTAAATCGGCACCAAATTTAGTTTTTCAAAAATACTGTAACTGTTGAAAACACATGTATATTTTTTAAAACATAGATCTATATATTTACCTGTGCAACCTGCATTTCACAGCATGCCTGTCAAAAGAAAAGTTTCATTCAAAATATAAGACAAGTCTAATATGAGATACTAAAGTATTTATTCATTTTTGACCAGCTGTCCGTGACCCACCCAGTACAGGTCCACGAGCCACTTTTGGGCCCCGACCCACCAGTTGAGAATTGCTGATTTAGAGCATCAGGGAATAATGTTTGATTAGATGTTTTCAACTGAAAGTTGTTTGTCTCACTACGGAAAAAGTCATTGTAGGAAACTGACTCAATCAACTGCCATTTTGTCATACTATGTGGCATTCAAATTCTGCTAGACCTTATTAATATCATCACAACACAGTTGAATTATTTTTTAAATGGATGGAATATGTTGTGCACATTTGTTGTTTTAGACACAAACTAAGAAAACAATTTCCCATTTGTAATGCTCCTCTGGTTAGTAACACCTGATGAATGGATCCATAAACAAAGCTTTATCCTGTATAAATACATACTGTTGTTGCTAATGCATGACTGTAGAAAATATTAAAATGATTAATTTTTCTTTTCCTTTGTCTTTGCAGTTGAACAGTCCAGATGAGTCCGAAGTGTTCTTTTCAAAAAGAAAACGTGTGATACTTGTTGTTAAATTTTGGTGGAATAGAAAAAAAAAAAGATCACCTTCCCTGTTTTATTTTAATGGTCCTTTCCCATCGTGTGTAGGCAAGATCACAATGAAAAAGCATTTGTCCCCCAATGTCTTTTCCAGGTGCTTGTTTTAGTGTTTTCCTTTGGAAAAATTGTTTTGCTTTATTGAATAAACTTTTATACCATCATTTTGGAAGATGTATTTTCTTCACAAATCTTTCAGACTGAAATGCTAAAAGCTTCTGATTGTAGTTACTGTTTCCACCAGCTGATGGAGCTGTTGTATAAGCAGAGTTTTTATGCCACATGCAGCTTAAAATCACAGGACAGGTGGCACAATTTGAAGCTTCACATCAAGTTATAATAAAACCTCACATGAGACTTGCTCAGAGGATGAATTTATAACTTGAACAGACTGAAAGGCGTGACAGCCACACCAGTGTCAAAAACATCAAAGGAACAATATTCTTTCTTATACAGGGTATATCGTCATTCATGAAATGCAGGATTTTCTGAGACATATCCTAGCTTTTTCTATAAATATATAAAATCGTTTGGCACTGGTTAAGACTGCTGAATACTTACCAACCGGTATCAAGTTTTTGATGATTAAGAAGTCCAATTTAGATGCAATTGGTGTTCACAATGGTCACGAGCGCATGTTAGTGTGACCCAAAACAAATGCATTTAAGGAACATTTTTGTAAATAAATTAAATAAAGCAGTGTCGCATCATTGCAGCTACTGCAAGTTGACTCATGCTGGTTAGTGACTTTCTGAGAGACTTCTGTATTGAGATTACTAGAGGTGTCCTGATCCGATATTTATATCGGTCCGATATCAGCCAGAAAACGAATATCAGATTTTATCAAACTGCATCTAAAATCACTGGTATACGCATTCTGATAAAATTTTCCGCTCCAGCAGGTGACTGGTTCACACTCCAACAAAGTAACCTACTGTTACTGACTATTGTTCTCTGAGTAACATCACTTGATCAAGCCTTTTCTAACATTCCACACTAAAAAATAAGTAAAAGTATGTATGATTTGTGCTGGTTTCGGATCAATATCGGTATTGGCCGATACGCAAGGCTGCAATATCTGTATCATATCAGAAGTGAAAAAGTTGTATTGGGACATCCCTAGACATTACTGTCCTAAGTTTCAGTAATAAAGTGCTCTGTCGCTCAAACTAGTCGGGGAGTCTTAAATCCTCCACCTGCTTCAGGGTGCAGGAAGTCCAGGTGATTTCAGGGCCAGAGGTCAGGTCCCACGTCAGTTTGGATAAACCAATGCAAGTGAAAGATCCACTTTCAGCTGCTACTGAAACTCGGGCACATCATATGTGTGATCTTCGTCAGGTAGGCACCTATGGCAATATCTCTTGGAGCCTATGGTAGGGCAGCTCTCGTCATCAGAACTAGTTTATGAACTTGTGCGTGTCCCCGTACATCCAGTGCTGTGGAGGTAGGGCCACTTCGTTGAGGTGATCACAAGCAATAGTGCATTTGCATGACTGGATGAACATAACCATCTTCTGGAAGAGCTCTCCATCCGGGCACAGGAAGCTGACTGGCACAGTGCGAGTGCGCCGTGGTGAGCAGCATCGTCCATCTGTGCAGAGCCCGCAGTAGTTGGGCCGGTAGAGGCGGACACTCACACAGTCACCATACGACAGGGTGACGGGTTGGGAGGCTTTCTGTGTTGGCGAGCAGCTTCTTCCTTTCTGTGGATCATTTCATAATAAGATGGATTAGTGTCACTGGTTAAAGGACGAGTATGAAGATTTCCACAGTAGTAGATCAGGTTTGGGGTCAATTACAATTTTAAATTACAATTATGTCTTCAATTATCAATGTTCAATTACAACTCAATTATGATTACGGTGACTGGGATTTTTTCCAATTACAATCAAAATTACAATTAGGTTCCCCTGAAAGTTAATTACAATTACATTATCACTAAAGTTCAATTACCATCAATCCCAATATTCTGAGCCTTTATTAAATAAGCCCATAAAAGTGTAACCTTCCTCTTGTGTTAGCTTTCTGTTAGCATCTCTTATGCTAACAGGTCAGTTTTGACCCATGTCTAAAATCAGCTGTAAAATACACAAAAAACTCTTATCTATCGTCCAAGTTGTTTCTCATCTCTTGGTTACCTTGTTAGACTTCCTAATCAATGAAAATATTGGTATTAATATTTTCCACTTGGGCCACTATACCCCTAGATTTAAATTAATTTAATGGTTTATTGATCCTCAAGAGAAGTGACGGACAAACTTGATATTAAACATATTTTAATAATTGTTCAGTAAATATGTGTAGGCCATAGAACTATAACGTGGTTTCCCAGTTTTGCGTTTAATTAAATTGAAAATTTGTACATTTCTTTGCCCATTACAATTACAAAGTCAATTATCTGAACTCAATTACAATTCAATTACAAATATAGAACATCAACAGATTTTTCCATTTGGAATTATAATTATGTCATAATTGTAAATACTTATCAATTCCAATTATAATTGACCCCAACCATGATTCCTATGGCCTTTCATAACCCTAGAGGTTCACAGACCAAAACATTAACTCAGAGATTGAATTTTTTTTAGAATTATGTGATCAATTTAATTTGTTTTGACACAGACATTCACACATGATCTGTCTTGACCTGAGGGCTTTTTACTCAGTAGGGCAGAGAGAAGTGCGTCGTGTGTGTCCAACATGAAGGATTAATATAGACACTGCACTTTCCTGGACACTGAGTACACAGACAGGCCCCAGCTATGGACAGTTGCTTGGCAGGAATGCCGGGGGTCGGGGACTATATTTAAAAAGGCTCCTGCTTGACACCAAAACACTGGAAAGTAAACCAGTACTTTCTCAGCTCTTACTGGAAGTGGAGAACCCCCTGAAGTGCAGAAAAGACAAGCTGTGCTCTCAAGCTCAGTCAGAAGTTGGTTATAGATTCAAAGTTAGTTCTTAGCTGAAGATAATTGGATATAAAACAAAACAAAACAAAAAAAACATGCTGTCTGTAATATTTTTCACCACACACACCAAGCTAAACTATTACCATCAATCAATAAAACCATTGGTTCACTGTGAGGAAAGCAGTTGTGATTAAAAGCTGTCCTGGCAGCACTGTTTATTTTTGACCTCTCAGTGTTTGTCGTCTCTTGCTCTTCAGGTTATATTTAGTCCGTCTCACCTTGGTGGGGACAGTCAGGCTGTGACACGGTCGCACAGTGCAGATCCTGGTCTGTCGTTCCAGCTTGCACTGAGAGTTTTTGTTAGTGATCCGAGAGGAAATGCCCATTCCGCAGCTGCGGGAACACTGGGACCAGTTAGTGGTTTGAACAGGACACATCCTCCCTGTCAGGTGGTTCCAATCTGAATAGAGTTAGAGATTTAAAGGAAAGTAGGAATAAAAACCAACAGTAATTGATATTAGTGGCTCAGCTTTCTTTTTAGCGTGCTGGCTCAGATTGAGATATCAAATATTAACACCAGACCTTGTTACTTAGAAGTGTAATTATCGGGACTATGGAAATGGATAAACAACGTCTACAACCATGAGGCTGACAAATACTTTAAATCAGTGGTTCTCAAAATTTTTTGCCTCAACTACCCCCTTTCCTTTTATTTCTAAGTACCCCCTTTTGTCCGACATTAAGAGGACCATTGTTATGCATGAAGATGTAGATCTGCTTAATATTAAGCAACATCTTTATCAAATGAAGGTGCACTCAAGCATTTTGGAGTACACGCTGGAACACTTTGAAGAACTGAGTTTGGCACCCACTCAATGTACCTGCCTAATAAACATAAATGATTGACCCACAGCATAAGTATGGTGATCCTACTAACAATAAAGCAACATTATTGTTACATACAGACAATGATTTACAAACAGATAAAGTTTTGATTTCAACAAAACCATAAAAGCTTTCCTTGAAAACAAAACATCAAAGCGAGCATTGCTTTTCGCTCACCAGGCAGGTGTTTGTAGCCACGTTCATTCTGCCAGTTGTCTGTAAACCTGTTGGCAAAGTCCAAGTCATTTACAGGATGTGGCTGAGGTCTGGGCAGGCGAGCTGTTGGAGGCACCTATGAGAGAACATTAAAAAAAATAAATAAATAAGAGGATGCAACTAATCTTTTCATGTTCTTGTTGTGCTTATCAGGATAAATGAGTCAGTTGCAGATGCTGCATGATTTGAATCAGACATGAGCCAGCACATTATACTGTATATATATATAATAGAAATATCAAGTCACATTTATGGTAGCACAACTAATAATCAGTATAAAGTTTACTCTGAGATTACATATAGATTTAATGATAAAAAACATTCAGCTTTCAAACATTTGTAGGTCACTTTTCTTATTCCTTTATTTTTACAGAAAAACGATACAATACATAATGACAATACGACTATAATATGCCGTATTTTTCGGACTATAAGGTGAACTTAAAATCCTTTAATTTTCTCAAAAATCGACAGTGCACCTTATAATCAGGTGCGCCTTATGTATGAAATTAATATGTAAAAATGTTTTAGTACAACTTTGGTAAACTATGGAGCTGCACTGCTTGATGGATTTTTGGCGCCTCAGGGCTACCGTAGTCAGGCGCCTCGTGGAGTGATATGTACCAGAACTGAAAAAGTGAGTGTATTGTTCTGTATTTTATGTGTTAAACCTGAACAATGTTGAGAGTTATTGTTAATGAGTTGAATAAAGTTTGACTTATCTGACTATTTTCTTAATAATAATAATAATAATAATAATAATAAAAATAACAACAACAACAAACCGGTGCGCCTTATAGTCCGAAAAATACTGTGAGTGATCATACAATGTTCTGTTGATATACTGTACCCTAATCTTAATGACCTTTGTTTATCAGCTAAAACAGACTGTTCTGATTTCATGATATAACAGACCTGATGCTTTGGTGGAAGTTCCCAGGTGTCCTTGTGACAGTCGACAGTAAAGCAGCACTGCCCTGGTATCCTGACCAGGTGAGGATAGGGGCAGGATGGAGACGCTGGTGGCAGTTTGTTGTTACAGAGTGGTGCACAGCCAACGGCCCCGTCGATGCAGGTACACTGGTGTTTACAGCCAGCACGGAACCCCTCCCCGTTTTGGTAAATCCTGCCATGGTACTCACAGGTTCTCCCCTCGGATTTAGCTGGAAAAAAAAAAAAAGTAATGTCAGTAAAACTTAAGTTTTATTTTGTCACCCCAACAAATTGGCTTTTAGAATTTTGAGTAAAGATCATTCACTTTATCTGATTGGGAAATGTGTAAATGTAAAGTACAAATGCTTCATTATTTTGCATATTTTTCAGTATACAATGTATTTTGTACTATTCTTGGTTAACCTCTTATAGTGCATCCGCATTGGGAGTATACTATAATGTTTTGACTAGCACAAACATATGGACACCCTCTGATGACCTAAATCAGACATGTGAAACTGGCGGTATGTGGACCACATGCAGACATTGGTCTCATTTGGTGCGTAAAAGAAATCCTTCAAAAATTGTTTCACAAGAAGGAATATGACGCAAAAAAGATTCCAAAAGTTCACAAAATAACTCATGTATACACACAAAAAGACACTGACACAGACAACAACCCCTTAAAATACACAAAGGTACTACAAAACACACAAAACAACAGCGAATATACAAAATGACACTAAACACATAAATTGTCAACAGAAATTCAGAAAATGACACAAAACAATAAGAACACACAATAATAAGAACAACACACATGACTCCAAAACAATAATAAAACAACAAAACTACAGTAAAAGACAACAAAGGCAAATATCTTTGTTCTGGTACTTTGAACCATAGACCGTAAAAGAAAATGGATGGAACAATCTCCCTGGTGGAGTGAAGCTGTTATTTTTAGAGCTCCCCCTGCTGATCGTCTGCAGTATAGGTCATAAAGCCTGCCTCCTCAATGATAACAGATGAGATGTGGGTCAAACTGTAAAGTTAAAATACTTGTTACATAATTTTTCCCAAACCTAAACTCTGCTGTGATCATTACTTATTATCACTCTACATTGTGTTCAAGTGCTCCTTTTTCTGTGAAGTTTGTTTTAAATAAGTTATTTGAGGTTGAATAACGGGATTTTACGTCATATGTGACGATGATTGACAGTCGTGGGTGTTGCGTAGCTCTCTTTGTGAATAGCGTTTATGTCGTGAAAGAAAGCAGGGAAGTGTGATTTTCTTCATTTTTAAATAGAGTACATTTAGATATTTGAGTTGAAATATATCCTGGTTTTGTACTAACCTCTATGATCTGAACAAGCCGTTGGTAGAATTTCCAGTGGGACAGATACTTAAGTTCTCAGCGTAGCTGGGCTACGTAAGTCATCAGGGCAGTATGCTAAATGGGCGGGGCGTGTTACCAGGGCTCCTCCCGCCGGACCTTACTGTGCAGACTCTGGTTCAAAAAATTGCAAAGATGGAAGTGCCGCTAAGCGCCGTGTTTTGGCTTCAAAAACGTGGAGTGGCAACAGCTACAGTGCGCTCCCACTGCTTTGAACAGATAATCATATTTTTGTGGCCCCTACTGTGATAAACATTGCCTATCCCTAATCTAAATAACATAGACTCAAAGAAACTGAATAAACAGATGTGACCAGGAAAAGGCACCTCTTGGATGTCTATTCTAAATTGCATAAAAATATGCATTGTGAAATAGTGATTATCATGTATAACTATGATAATAAATGTAAATAGCAAAGCATGAGGCAAAGAAACATGACACAGCTCTCTCAGTGTGGGTGCTACACTGATGTTTAATAAACCGTGGAGAGCAAAGGGCTACTCAGAGTAAACGTTTCAGTTCAAAGACTGCAACAGAAAACATGTGGACAAGTGGACCATTAGTGCATAGATTCATTAGTTCACCTCCACTCATTATATCACTTAATCTAAACCTAAATTACTTACTGAGGATATGTATTTGCCTTTTATGTTTTAGAGGGAAATTACAGCGATTTTAATAATTGACAAGAATATACAATGATTTCATAGATCTGTTAAAGCAGAAAGGGATCAAGGTGTTCCAGCTGTTTATGCCCCTTAAGGGACAGTCCAGGACTCACTGGACTCAGGCCATAAGGTGTGAGTCTGTGTCACTAAGTATAGATTTTGGCAACAGGACATTTCTGCTATCATTATGAATCAATACATTATGTAAATCCTTTCGCAGTCACTTACTTGTGTTAACCCTTTGGGTCCTGCTAACAAAGTGGATCAATATATTTTTTCTTCTTCTGAATAAAGAATAAAAAACTATTGTGTAAAGTACTGTAATGCTTACATTCAAACAGGTCTGAACTTGATATTTAGGAGATAACAGACAATCCTCATAACATTATGTACAGAAGGCAGTAAATGTATTGTAATAGATATATGGATTAACAGGGTGTTTCTTTGAAAATTCTTCTTTAAGAACAATGACTGCCTATACACATGTACCTACACGTTTGTTTGTTTCTATGATATGATGTGTATATAATGCTGACATTTTTATACTTTTCTAAGATCTTCTAAGCATATGGCAATGAAAATATTGAAAGTCAAAAAAATAAATAGCAGTCTGAATTATTCTAATTCATGGGAATTGTTAAAGATTGCATAAAATAACAGTGTTAACAACAAAGGGAATTTAACAACAAGAAGTGTCTAGTAACTACTTGTAGGTATTTTGATCTAAAGTCCTTCATAAAACTCCTATTGCTCATTAAAAAATCCTCTGTGCTGGCCTCTGGAATGTGGAAACCTAGAATCCTAATAGTGCAGCAGATACAGTAGCTGAGACAATATTTCACTTGGTGATACAAGCACCAAAAGTACGCTTCAAGATGGCCACCATTCGATATGGTTTGAAACTGGTTTTAAATCCAATCTACCTTTAGAAAATGGAAATTATTGAAAATTATTGTGAAATAATCAAAAATATTGCAATAAACTGTCTGTTGGTGATGTTTTCAATGGAACATCTAGGTATTTTACCACCCCATTCAGGACATGTTTTAGGACTGTAATAATGTGCATATTGCATCTATAATACGAGAAGATGTAGTAAGGCTTATCTGAGGTAAACTGGAGCATTCAAAATATAATTGAACTTTACTGATATACAGGACAAGCTAAATTTCTAAATAATGTTCAATTCAACATGATTAAAAATGACACGTTTGTTTGAGTCAACTTCCTGTTGATGTACAGGTTGTAGGTTGGATTAAATCTTGTTTTAATCCTCACATTTATAGGAACACAACTGTGTACACTTGAGGCTGAAGCGATAGCATTTGCATCATCCTTGGCATTCAGTCTTACAACCACATTTTGTCAACTGCTGACGACTCTGGGCAATTGGTGGAAGAGTGATCCAGAGTACTTGCAAGGCTTCACCATCTTTTTGCCATCCCCAGTTGGCAGGGATTTTAGGATGCATTTTGCACACTGTTGTCTGGCTCCAAATACAGGCAACTTGGAACGCAGATCGTTTCACACGCTGAAAGAATGATGCTGGGTGGTCGGAGGCAACGAGTCTCAAACTCGAGGAGATTTTCCTCAAATTTACACTTGTGGTCCACCGTGTGCCTGCGCAATATCTAGCATCAGAATAAAGTGATGCTTTTGACAAGACTGGGCCAATGTCCGGGAATCTCTGCTCAAAGATTCCAGGACAAGAATTCTGGTTGAGTTCATGTCAGGCATGCGTGTCCCAAATTGCTCAAGTCTCTCCTTGTAAAGAACTTTGCCATCATTGAGAATGTGAGAACATTCATTGAGCCTTTCATTTAGTTGCATGGTCATGGCTGGTCGCAGCTCTGATGCCGGTTCCTCCTTTTCACACAAGAAACACATGTGAGCATCCAGGCTTGTCCTTCTCATTTGGAGTGTCCTTCAAGAGGATAATTCTAACTTCCAGCTGCACTTATTCTAGCATGCCCGAGTTTGTAATTACTAAACATTTGGCGACAATTTTTGTGATACTTCGCACCATTTCGTCTTAATGTTTCTCAATACCACCTCCTTCATCCAACCCTGATGGGCAGTAGGTTGATTGCCTGAAAGAGTGGTATATTTGTGGCCATTATTGATTAGCCATCAGAATTACACTCATAACGGGCGGGGGGAGACTTCAACGCCTCTTTTGTTTCTGTCTGACAGAGACAACACATCCTCCTCCTTCTTCAGTTTTAGTACCACAACACAATGGATTACAAGTGGACATTTTGTTTTATACAGTTAAAGGCCGAGGGGCTATCCTTTTACCACCCAACCATATCAAATATCAAAGCACATTGAGATATAGGATACAACTAGGTTCAAGCATCTTGCTCTTCACCTAGCCAGATCGTTCATCCAATGCCAATTAAGTCCTGTGCGATCTGTACACCATCCAGGTAACTGAAGCCCCATTACCTTGGCTCGGCTCTCCAGTGGCAGTACATCCTGTTCATTCAGGTGCTGCTATCTCTAGTTGAGATATATACAGGGCTTATTAGATATTATTTGGGACAGTAAACTATGCTACAAACTACAGAGGAGTATACCAATACAACAGTTAGTAAATTACAACTACAGCTGGTACACTGAGTCTCACAGCATTGATGTCACCAATGTTCCCTGGTTGTGCTTTGACTTCACTCTTATATAGAAAACATTACTGAGAGAGCTTGACAAGAGCATTTCAATGATATGATTATGGATGTTACTCTGCAACTTGATGCAATATTGATGATCAGAAAGTTAGGTCGAAAACACTAACTTTTGAGCTTTGTAATAGCCACCATCTTGAAAACTGGCAGCCACATTTGAATTTAATTGATACTATTGAGTTATTCCCCTCAGAATAAACTCATTTTATTGTGTTAACAATGAGTATGTGTTTATTTATTGGAGTTTTACACGGAAAACATTTTTTTCACATTTTACAAGACAGCCATCTTGAAAAATGGCGACAATCTTGGATTTTGAGGTGGAAAGCGTACTTTTCTTAAAATATAGGATTTGGACATCATTTCTGCCAAATCTGGTGCTTGTATCACCAAATGAAAGATTCTTATGGAATATTAACTTTATCTGCTGCACTATAACCTCTTCCTCTCGTGACCTTTTAGTCCTTTTATAGTATGTTTGGTAACTATAATCTAAAGATCCTTACTCATGCTCTGACACAAACACAGAAAAGTCCCAACATATTTCAAGCCTGAGTCCTGACACATTTCTTTCCTCCGCCCTCACCTCGGCAGACGCCCCAGGCCATGGTCACACCATTGCCGTAATTACACTCCAGCCCTTTGTGGTGGTCACAGGGCTTCATGGGGCTGCAGTCTTGGTTCAGCTGTGCAGCGCACACTTTACAGCACCCACACAAGTCTAGCACCCAGCTAACACCTGCGGGGCAAACTGGGACGTCCGCGGGGCAGTCACATTCTGTTGGGCAGCCAGCAGACACCTACAGGGTGGCACACATACACACACACACACATACACACACACAAGAAATCTGTTAAAATTCAATATTCAGAAATTTTAATGTCCATCCCAGTATAGCACTACATCAGCAAACCTACAGATAATATCTTTCCTTTATTGTGTAAACATTTTGGGTTTTCGTACCCATAACTCACTGGTTTTTCCATGTGACTCATAGGTCAGCACTTGAACTAACTTGTACCCGTTTTAGAAATTAGCCTTTGTTTGAAAAGGCAGCACGAGTGAACATGCTGACATGAGGAATGACACGTACCTACAGTATATAACCAAAAGTATTTGCTCAGCTATCCAAATTATTGAATTCAGGTGTTCCAATCACTTCCATGGTCAAAGGTGTATAAAATAAAGTACGTGGAAATGCAGAGTTTAAGAACGGATTCCTCTCATATCAGTTAATTACAGCGTGGTACAATGATAGGTTGTTATCTGTTCAAAAATGTCCAACTTTGACATTTTCTCACGACTAAATATTGCACAATAAATGGTAGAGCTGGGTTACATCATGGTCAATTTCCTGAATCGATTCAATTCCAATTAAAAAATAACTGATTAATGAATCGATTAATCATGATTCGATTTAGATTCAGTATTGATCTTTCAGCTTTTACTTGGATATTAATAAGGTGGTTCTAAACTTCTTACTTAACCGGAGCTTCGTCTGCATCAGCCATGTTTGCCAGAGCTCTGCACTAACTTTCCCAGTGGTGGCACTGGTGCGACCAACTTTTTCAGTTGGTCGCACCAGTGCCACCACCAGTGCACCAGCACAGAATTTGGTCGCACCCTTTTTTTGAACAGGGGGGCGTAGTTTTGTATGAAGTAAAGATTGACAATGACTTGAGATATTTGCAAAATGTTTTCAGGCTTTAGTGACAATGTTAAGCTTTTCTGCAGCAAGCAGTGGCTGAAATAACAGGTAATTTATTTTATATAATTTAAAAAGAAGACGTAACATTTTAAAAAAAAATAACAGTAAAGCATAACAATGGTTTACATGTATTTAGTTTTTTTTTCAAATTAAATGAATTAATTGAATTAACTTAACAGTAGCATAACCAACTTAGCATCTGAATTGCTTCACCCCATGGAATTAAATTCAGAGGGTCCAGTTCTTATAGTGGGGTCTCCTAACCCTCTTTCCCTGGTCAGGGGTCTACAACCTTTACTCTATAAGGAACCATTGAACCTCCTCTCACATGGATTAAAGTCCTCCTGGAGGGAGCCAGTGCAAAAGAGTCAAAGCGCCACATTAGGCTCCAGAGCCGCAGGTTGCAGATCTCTGCCCTGAGAGAACCACAGCTGAACATCTGTTCTGGCATCATAGTCCATCAGTTCTGGTCCCTCCATGCTGGTTCTGATGAACGTGTACACTATCGCTGAGCTCAGCACATTCTAACTTTTTACTGCTGCCCTCAATGCGAGCACGCACTCAGTGAAGGGCTCATTATGCCTGGCTCTGTACGCCTCTACAGTGAAAATGTCTTTGGTTGCACCATCATACAAAGGAATTTTAGATTTTTCATGCTCCCTACTTTGTGGAAATAGTTTGGAGATGGGCCCTTCTTCTCCCAACATGACTGCACCCCATACCTGTCAAGTTTTGGATTTGAAAATAAGGGAAATTTGTCTGGTGTCCACTACCAGCCGTCCCACCCGCCCAACCAAGCTCCAGTATCCCTTATATTTTAATATAGGTGTACAAGAAATCTAAAATACCCACTTGTCAACCACTTACTAAATACAATTATGTGATTAGAATCTGGTAGATCGACCTTTATTAACATTGAAATGCTGTGAACATTCCTACTAGGGCTGGGCAATATGGACCAAAACTCACATCTCAATATATTTTCTCAAAATGATGATATACGATATAAATTTTGATAATTTGGTCAAATAAAGTCTGACCAAAAAAACAATTCTGGGTTCAATTTGCTGATGCAAAATGCCACAAAGGGACATTTATTAACAAACAGATGATCAATATGTGCACTCATTAATCCATCTGAGCTTTACATGTTGTTTTGAGATGTAAAAGCAGCGACTCCTAAAACTAGTATTTTGATACATAATAAGCTATAAAATATATATATATATATATATATATATATATATATATATATATCAATGGAATTCCCTACCAAGCCACATCCGCAACTGCACCGACCTCCCATCCTTCAAATCATTTCTCAAAACTCACCTGTTTCACTCAGCTTTTAATGTTTAAACCACCCACTCACTTCTTTTCTCTGCCATATTTTCTTGTTTTCATGCTGTAAAGTGTCTTTGAGTGTCTTGACAAGCGCTTTAAATAAAATGTATTATATATATATATATGAAATATTATAGTTTTCTATATCGCCAAAAGAAAACTCGATACATCGTCTCGATATATTGCCCAGCTCTAATTCCTAAATTATAAAACAGCCTGAATAAAAACATAAATGTGTATATGAAGCACATGTGTTTATTTAATATACCTACAGTTTATGCACAAGTCAACACATTGCATATTTATTATTAATTTCACATTGCTTGTCTTTAAGTTAGAGATTAACATTTTATTTTCATTACATATTTTCTGATAATTTCTCATGCTCACTCATGTGGTTCTCTGGTATTCACTAATGACTTATTAGACACATTTATTACAGACTTTACATTATTTAATACTTTTTTAAAGCAGTGTATATTTGTGGAGCTTGTGATTGGCTGATTTTTCATGGTGACTTACGCTGTTCCTTCCGCTGTGGTAGACGTTAAAATCTCAGTTATTAATCTAACAGAATGTGTAACTGTGTCACATCCTGATGGTCTTTAGGAAGATAAACTCTGTCACATTTTACAACGTATTTACACCAGTTCTTTGTTTTTTTGATGGAACGTCTTCATTCAGCATCTCTGTTCTGAGTTGTTTCCGGGTTTGTTGCCGCTGTCGGCACTAATCTCGCGAGAACTGCCACTCAGGCCATTTCAGGAGGCAGTTCTTGCGAGGCTAGTGACAGCGTTCAGTTCAGTAAGGCATCTTTTAATTATTATTACATTAAAATACGGGATATTTACGGGAAAATAATAATACGGGAAGATGGCGGGAAAGAGGAGTAAAATACGGGAGTTTCTCGGCCAAAACGGGATACTTGACAGGTATGCTGCACACCAGTGCACAAAGCAATTCAAGGTCCATAAAGACACGGTTGCACAAAATCCTTTGGAATGAACTAGAGAAGAGACTTCTCATCCCACATCAGTGTCTGACCTCACAAATACCCTCATGAAGGAATGCTCAAAAATTCCCATAAACACAATGCTAAACCTTGAGGAAAGCCTTCCTAAAAGAGATGAAGCTGTTGTAGCTGCAAACAGTGTGAATCATTTTGGCAGTATTGTGTATTAATTTAAGTCATTCTTACATAATAAATAGGGATATCATAGCCTGGCAAAGGTACACCCACTTCCTTACTTGTTGTATGAATAATACAAGAAGATTTGGATGGATTCCAGGCTGGGAATATCATATAATGGCAGGAATCCAACCCATTTCCAACATGTCCTATTCTGCTACACACCTATATAAGATGAAATATTTTTTACTTGATGATAATTTATCAATAAAGTGATGTTTAACATGAGTTTATGAATCCAGGGATTTACAGTGAAACATTAAGAGCTCAAACTGAAAGATGATTTCTAACTCCTGCAGTTAAACATGCTACTGTCTGCATAGAGAGGTCTTACCTGTGTGATGACAGCTGCTGTCAGTAGAGTCAGATATATCAGAAATGCCATGACTAGCCTGTTTTACGTTCCTTCAAAATGACAATAGTTACATACACACACATATAATTGTATAGTTAACCAGCCAGTAGGCTAATGGCTTAGCTGTGAGGTCATTAGTTTAGACCTCAGTCCTTATGCTGAGGCTACATGTCTCCTTACTGTCATTTATAAACTGTGTGCTGTGAGCTCGGCCCCGCCCCCAGCTCTAACTCCTATCCAATCATCGTGCAGGCACCACAGCAAACATTCCCCAAATGGGCGTGGCTCTACAGCTGGTGTTGCTTGCTGATCAGTGGGCGGGGCTTGGAATGAATGCAGCCATTCATAAAAATCTCAGGGTCGCTCTGTATTTATTTTATGTGCTAAAAAATGTAAATGGTTGAGTGTTCTCCTAACTTTAAATAAACACGTTCAACCAAAAGAGACAGCACAGTGACCTGTAAGCCTACTTCTAAAGGGGAAAAATGAGGGAGGAATTTCTTCTGTTTTTCCAGCCTGATGTAAGTACCTAGGTAGAAAATTCAAGCAAAGTCTTGAACATATTGTAAGATAATCACAGTTGGCAGAAATAGTTAACACCTCTTTTTGTCTAACATGTGTTTTCAAAGGACTTGAAGGCATGTTCTGAGTCTTTTGTTAATGTTCTATCTTGACATCAGGTAGATAGGCTGTTTGAGGCTAATAGCTCTAACCACCTGGATTGGGACATAAGAATGTTGAAGACATAATCACTTGGAAGGGAGGGCTGAGTCGAGCTTGAAAGTAGGATTATTGCTTTAGGGCGGCATCTGTGAACATTGGTCTCCTCTTCTTTGCCTGTCTTTAAAAACCACAGCTTCCAGCCACACCTGCTCCCAACACACAGGCCTCTTTTGATGAAAGAAATCTGATAGGCAGAGGTTTGAAGAGTAAGGATTGTGGTATGAACGCCTATGTATACTTGTAGCACTCTGGTTTAGACTTGAACAGCTCAAAGTCTCGCATACTTTCTCAATTTATGCCAAATATAAAACAGGATTCAAATGAAAGTTCACCACAGGTCATATCAAAAGACTGTGATTAGGCAGAACAAACTTGGATATTATTGAGACTATTGACATCATCCTATGCCTATTTTTTTTTATTTATTGTACTTTTCTGTGTTTTTTTTTTTCCAATATGGTAAAATTGCTTTGCAAATGTCACCTTCAATGAAAAGGAAAACTATAATATACAATGTCAGTAAATGTGGAGACAAATTTTTGCCTTTTCCAAGCTCTGTTGTGGTTAAGTTTTAATCATCCTAATGTGTTTCACCTGAAATTATTAAACACCCCAAAAAATGTGAAGTTTCATTCTCTCTTTCTTAAAAATAAAATACAAAATAAAAATTGAGTAGGTAATTCTTTCTGACTCCTGGCAGGTCCTTTGGCTTGAAGTGAAATATTTGATAATAATTATGCAATTATTATTCGATTAGAGCTGAGCAAGAATGAATAACAACTGTGTCACCTCTTTTGCCTACTCACCGGCAGTTTGGGACTAAAGTGTCGACACTGGGAGCAATGGGAGCGTTAAAAAAAACAAAACAGCTTTTTCTATTTATTTGATACACAAGGCCTATACATTTCAGGACGTACTGGAACTGGAGAGTGTGCTACATATCACACATCCTTAGGTGGCTATTGAGCCTTGGTTAATTGATTTGAAGCCGACCAGTTACTGTGGTTACATTTGTGAAATAACTTTGGGCACATTCTGTATTTGTGTGTTTTGCTTTGAGAATCACTCTCAAAGCTTCAAATGCAATTTGTTAGAGACAGCTAAGAAACGCTAAATTATTCATATAAAAGCTTTGGAAATGATTGGTTCCACAAATACTGCCATTTCGGTATACCGCCGACTCTGATAATATTGAATGTAAAATTTGAGGGTGAGCACTTGGTGTGCACTCACTTGGATACTGAGAAGTGCTATAGGTAAATTGATCACACTGCCAGGGAATTTATGGGCTGTGTAGAACAAGTTCCCACAAACACAGAAATGCATAAAAGTGTGCATGAAAATGTAATATTTTATATAATTTTGCGTTATTGCACTGGGGCAGTATGACTGTCCCAGTGCAATAACCCAGTCCACCTGACGACTACCAAACCATTCTTTCATGCAGATCCAAAATAAGGCAATGTGGGTAAACTTTCATGCCCAAGGACACAAAAGCAACGAGTGAGAAGAAGAGAGTTTGATCTACTAACCATTTGGCCTTTGGCTGAACTACTCAAACTACTTTAAAGTGGGTTATTACTCCGACATTACGTGTGTCCTAACTGGAGACTGTAATTGACAATAATAAGTAAATGTTCAGATGAGTAATGTAGTTAATATCTTTTGTACATACCTTAATAAATGCAGCTCTTTATCATTGAAAACCAGACCCACATTCAGTGTAAGCTTCCAGGCATCTGCAGGGAGACTCTGTGAATAACATGGTAAAAAAACTGACGACAAGGACATCCTTTACAAAATACGTTAGCTACATTATCCCCTTAAAGCTGCAGTTTGTATAATACTCTCTCCGCTCCGTTTTGAAAACAAAACTTAGCCTTCCTTACCGGTGTCTTTTGTGAACACTCTGTGACAAGTTTATGGACTTTATCTTGCGTTAGTGGAGATTTTTCTGGTGTTTTAGAGACTCTAACAAGAATGCACGTACAGTATTACTCTGTAGTTACTGCCCTGAGCAGCGGCTTCTGCTGTCAACTCGTCCCCGCCAGAAAGCACACAGTCGGCTGTGATTCCAGCTGCCGCTCAGGGCAGAGTGGCAACCATCACTTTGCATTCAGACTGTAAAATGAATTTACCTTGAATAAGCTTCTCTTAGGTTTACACACTATTTATCCCATCTATTGTCACTCTCCCTCGGACACCAATGTGTGCAGTGGATCGCGCACAGTCACGTGGATCCTCAGTTTATGCCTTTAAACTGTTGCTTCTCCACCTCGGTCGGCCTTTTCCCGCTTGATTTGCTGTTTAACTATTGCGTCTAATGCCGTGATCGAGACTTCTGCTGGAACGTTCACCATTTCACTTGGTACGGGAACGCAACTGAATTCAGTCGAACAGCCAATAGTAATGCCTAAAACAGCCCATAAAGCACATGTGTTTGTAGAAAGATCTCAGGAGAAGAGATTCACTGTCTACTCAGAACACTTTGGATTACAATATGCTCAAAGATTATTATGAATTTTTGATCAAATGATGCCAAAAAAAATACATGCTGCAGCTTTAAGGAGCGGTGGTCTTGGTGCAGGCCTGCATTCATTTGTTTATTTTCTTTGGTTCAACACAGAGCCTCTGAACTTTTGATTAAAGCTCAATTCACAAAGTCAAGACCGTTCCTGAGGCTTTTGCCTGTTCTCCAAATGGTTCAAGAACTGCACAGAAAGGGTCTTCCTTTCTGGTTCTTTTTAGGGGTAGGGTAGTTTAGGGTAGTTTAGGGTTGTTTAGGGTTTCTGTCAGCGGTGCCTGAGGGCAAAGCTTTGTAAAACAGACTCTATGTCATCTTTTGTCATGTTCTGCTTTTACTATATTACATTACTGTCGCTGTGATATGGATATCCTAACTAATGGATGGAAATTGAGCAATGGGGTGCATGGGTGGTGGTGGATCGGGTTTAGTTTTGCTATGATTGTTGTCTGTTAACTGCTGATAAAGCAACAGTTAGGAGATGAACCTAAGAAAAATTTTTTTTTAAGTATTTTGGAAAGAATAGTAAAAAAAAAAGCAATGTCACAAGCTAGCAAAACCTGTGCTCCTCAAATAACGTACGTCTTTAAGTTATTGGAGAAAAACCAAAAACGTCTAAAGCAAAGAAGAATGATGAATAAAAAGAGCTGAGAGCGTATCAGGCGAGAAACAGAGAAAGGAAACATTAGGGCGTATATATGTGTGCATCATTTTCAATGTTTGAGGGTTGACAGGTTTTTCAAAGCATAAAAGTTTGCTTTTTCAAGAGGAGGGGTGAGCTGGGTCTTTGCTAACTGGTCCTGTTATGGTATTTCACATAAAAACAGACTGCTGGTACCTCAGCCCAGAACACTTGTAAGGTCACATGCTCTGAATTACCAAGGTCATACTCCAGAATATATAAATACAGGTTGAGTAAAGACACATGTGTTACATAACATATGTTTAAAGTGATTATCCAAATGGTGAAAAAAAATTATCCCCAAAGATGTGAAGAAATGTTACGTCTTGACTGAAAAAGGGGGAGGAAAGTGTGCAGGTAGCGGTGACAGGGTCATTAAACCTGTTTTCCTGCTGCTTCAGTGGAAAAGTTAAACGTGTGAGTGTCGCTCAGGACTAGAAAGAAAAATCGGAACATTTTACACCTAATATGTAATATATATTTCTTCAAATAACAGAGAAGGAACTTGATACATCACTTTTAGTTGAAATGCTCGAGGGACGGCTGGGAAAGGCCCTGACCACATGCCACCCTCCTCATGTGATACAGTGTGCAATGAGATATGTGCTAAACCTGCAGTAGACATATGGCTCCTGTGTTAATGAACTGTGCAGTTTGAAAACACAAGGCTTTGACGTTACATAAGAGAGCAAAACTCTTGGGCTGGCCATGGAGAAATTTCTCCCTCTGGTGGATGTCATAGCACATTCTGAGGGTGAGTATCTCCATGTACAGATAGTTTATTGCCTATCAGCAGTAATAATGAGCTGCTGTACTTTGGCTTAATCTTCAACAGTATCTTCAAGCTGGAAGATGGGCAGCTTCTCTACCTGTGCAGCTAGGGACTGCATCTTTTCTCTTAAACTCTGAAAATATGTATGAAGAAATACTTCAACTTCATATCTGTGTGTGTGTGTGTGTGTCAGGGCAGGTTGTAGGCAGGCATATATGAGGGGCGGTCAGAAATGTGAAGGGGGCATCACATCAGCACTAGAATATTAAAATAAAAATATCCTTCATTCAGATTTTATCAACCAACAACATAACATATATCTAAACGGGATGATTTTGATTTTGGTTTTGTGTTGATGAGTTCACCCAAAGGGAGGGGCTGTGAGGTCCTCTGGGGTTTTGATGAAACTGTTTGGGTCGGATGGGAGTGAATTTCAACAGTAGTGGCTGTTTCAGTCTCCCTAAATGGTAACCAATCAGCTGCCGACTCTGTCATGTTCACCATGGTAGCCGTAGTAACCATTGAGTATGGTCTGGTGACAACAGGAGGGGAAATGGGGGCCGGGGGGCTTCGGGCTTGAAGGTGGGCCCTGGCCACCTCTGCTATGGCCCTGGAGTCAGCTGAAATGTGTACCTCAGCCCTGGTGGTGATAGTGGTGAGGAGATCCTGTCTCCCCTCTCTCACCTCCTCCCCCTGCTCATTTACTTCTTCTACACAAGATATGATGAGAGCTTCCACCTGCTCCAGAGTGTCATCCTGTAAACGCATCCCCAGGTTGCGTCTAACCCAGGATGAGGTTGTCTAGAAGGGGTCTCTCCAGTCTGCTGTAGGCATGCCCAGGAGGGTTTGAAACTCAGCCTCCAGGACCATCGTGTAGTGCAGTGAGGTTTGTGGCTGGTGAAGCACTGACTTTTTCAGAGTCAGATTTACAAATATTTGAACCTATTTAATATAGAGTATCTTAAAATCACCATTTAATTGGCAGCTTCCACAATGACTATTAGTTGTGTTTTATATATCATTTTAACATTATTACACACACAGAGAGACATATTTGACCATGGAAGAACGTTAAATTCATGGCGCCTCGGAGAAAGAACATATTTGCACTGCACCCTCATTGTATTTTTAATTTGCCATTGCAATTCCAAAATTCATACGCAATAAAAATAAAACTGCGGTGCATTCATGGTCTTACCTTTGCTCTTAGTGTCTTACACACTGATACAACTCAATTATGTTCTCAGTTTAGTCAACAACAGCAGAAAGGCAATTTTAATGGAAGATTATTCAAATTAAATGTAAATTTCACAGACAATTGAATTTGTATTCATTATCAAATTCTATCAAATTTGTTATAATTACATTTGAAGATGTTAGTTAACTACAGCTTGCAAAATTAACCTTATTTACCCCTTCAGCCAAGGTGATTCAACGCATGCAACCGTTAGAAAAGTTGGCAAGACATTCAATTCTACAGTAGCACTTCCAGTGATGAGATGGCTAAAAACATGTGTGCGGTGCTTGGCTCTCATACCCGTGTGTAGCGCTCACATAGAAGCGGTCTGAGGAGCACGGCGGCGGCGACCACGGTCTCTCATATCCCTGTCTATCCATAATAGGAGGAAAACAGCCAAAAGGAAGAAAAAGCAAGTTATAGTTATCACTCTACACATTACACAACAAACCTAAATGTCTCTGACGTCCCACCTTCAAACACAAACTCATTTGGCCATCCATGAAAAAGCTACTTAACTCCCTACTTTTCTATAGCAATACATACTTCCTACGGGCACTGCACTAGTTGAATAAAACCATTTAAACTCAAATATGCAATTCATGTACGTATAGATTGCATTGTTCTTCAATAGTATGGAGGTAGATTTGTGTCTTTATTATTTAATAATAATTTAAAAAAAAAAACACTTTTCAATCCCCTCCCAAAAAAATAACTTCAATCAAAGAAAAACCTTTTCAATCAAAATAAGTGTACTTAAATACGTTTTTTTTTTTAAAAATTGAAGTCTTCTTTTTTGTATTTGGGCCATATAATTGGTAGTACATTTGTGTCTATTATTCAATCAAAAAATAAAACATTTCAATCAAAGAAAAAAAATGTATCAAAAAAGTCCAATTGCTAAGGCACAAAAAACATTTTTAGTTGCACTTTTAAAAAGAAAAAATAACTATTATGCAGTTTTGCATTGTTTACTATAGAACCAGAATTTAAATTATAGGTTTCTTAATAATTTTTTCAATCAAAGAAAAAAATGTTCAAAAGTGACCTCAAATATTATTTTGCATTTGAACACTTTTTTTTTTTTTTAATATTTTTGTTGATTGAATTATAAGTACACAAATCTACCTCCATACAATAGTTCTCTATATTACTTACTGTGTGGAAGTTTGGGGAAGAACATATAAAACAATCACAAAGCCCTTTCTTTGTGGGGAAAAAATAGGCTCTGCAAATGCAGCCACTGAGTAAGCGATCAGGCTCATAAACAACAACCAGCACACAAATTATCCATAAACCTAAAGGCTCTCAAGGAGGAGTTCAAGTACCCTGGGGTGTTGTTCACGAGTGAGAGAAAGATGGAGTGGGAAGTCGACAGGTGGATTGGCGCTGTCTCGGCACCAATCCTCTGAGCCAAAAGGCAAAGCTCTCAATTTACCGGTCAATCTTCATTCCAATCCTCACCTATGGTCACGAGCTGGACAAAGTGGCTGGTGAAAGGGATGTGTGGGCCTCGCTGCTCAGGATGCTGCCTCCGTGGTTGACCAGTTTCACCCTTACAACATCACTGGCCTTGCGGACCAGTCTGTTGAGTTTGTTGGTGTATGTTGTGGTGGTTTTGAATGGAATGAGATGTAGTCCAGTTTTAGGGTTGCTGGTCAAATGTGGACACAGGGCTTATTTGGTCAAAGGGTTTTGGGAGCAGACCGGTCTGGGAACCAGGATCTACGAGGCAAAAATTTGAAAAAAATGGCTGCTTCTCTCTGCACAGCAGCGATCGAGCGCGCGGTCATGTCAGGTGGACGAGCTGCCATTATTCTAATTTTTTACACTTGGCACCACATAGTCCTTCCTTGTATGCCTTTGCATCTATGATACATTTTGAGGAGCTTTTCTGTGGTTTATACATCGCAGAGTTTATCTCTGTGTGCCTCCATTATGAAATGTTTATATCCGCGTACCGCCAACATATTTGGGTTACTGCCCAAAATATGACGTTGGCGAAAACCCTCTATTGTTCATACAAATCTAAAGAAAGCATTGTAAAAGATGAATTTGAAAAGGGTGAAATAAGCAGAGGCTTCAGCCAACATCTTTTCTGTCCTGTTTTGTTATTTATTTTTAATATTTTATTGTTTTGTTGATATGCAGAAACAACATTAACTTAATGTTTGTACAAGAGTTTAGTCTGCATGTTTAAAGAGACAAAAATAAACTAAATTAAATTTGAGTATTCACTCTTATATACAGACTTGGTACAAACTTGTAAAATTAAAATACTAAATTGTTTGCAGAAAAGATGATCTTCCTGAAGACTTTAAAATAGCTCAATAACTTTAAACATGCCAATAGTAATCCCTTTAATTCTCCAAATACGTGAACCTTAAAAAAAAACAAAACTATTTTGTTTACTAGTCTACTGTGTTATCGATTCCCAAACTTCCACAAGATGGAGCCATCCTCCAATCTGTGATGAAAGAGAACCTTCCAATTAGAAATGGCTTCAGTTTTAGCATCAATCAGTCTATCTTCTTGCTTTTAAAGGATTTAGTGTCAAAGTTATTTTTATGATCATGGGTTTAGAGCTTCATGTTTTTAAAATATTAATGATTTGTTAAGAAAACAGCTCAAGTCAGATGATTCAAAAACTAGTGAACAGTTCACTGCTGTTTATCCTTTTCAGTGTCTAATAACACTCTTTTCTTCAGATTTAATATGTGGTGTATAGATCTGATGAATTACATTGTCCTTCTTTTGGTCCTCCGTGTCCGATTTCCTCTCATCTCATATTTTTCACTTCACTCACTGAGCATCACATCCCTTTTTCTAACTCCCCTTTTCTCCTATCTCCCTGCAGTCTGGGACAGCAGAGCACAGGCACTTAAACCGGCTTTCATTCAGATCACGCGCTCGTCTCCCATCACCAATGGTCTCCTGATTAGACCCCTCACCCCCTTCACACTGACTGCAGCTCACCACAGCCGACTGACAGGCGAAGAAAAAAGCCTTTCCCAGGTAGCCTAGCTCTACCCGAGGACTTGAAAACCCAAATATTCCACTTGTCTGGGAGATGAGATTACCCTTTGGCCAGCAGTTAGATCCCCTATCTCTCACATAGGAGCGCTGGGCTTGAAAAACACAAAAATGAAAGCAGTTTGCACTTCAGCCGGTGATAAAGCAGATGTATGGTCAGGGCTTTGGCCCGTAGCTCCTATAAGATCAACTTAAAAATATTGCACTGAAGCAAAAATTACATTATTTGGTGCTTGTATAGAAGGTGCTGAAACACTAGCCCCTGTAAAACAAGTTTAATAACCTCTCAGTTTACGTAATGTAATAATACACACATTTTACACACTAACACATGCTCAGGGCCTTGTGCTGCTGCATGTCAACTATGGATTTTATACCCTTGTATTATTGCTTTTGCAAACCATTTTATATAAATCCACTCATAGAAAAGATCTAAAACAGCCATCTTCTAAATGAAGGTAGATTTTTACATCATGTGCTGGTGGAATAGGTCAACTATGGTCAGGTTCTCTAAGTGTAAGACAGTGGTAACAATTTACTTGAAGTTTTATACACAAGACTGAAATTACGCTGACATTACGCTGCCATTATAAGTCATTAGCATGGATAAGGTGTCATTAAGCTGTCATTAAGTTTTGTTTGCTAAATTATGACACCTTTGGAGCTATGTTGGCATTTTTTGGGTTAGGTGGAGGGATCTAGTGGGGTTAGGTAAGGTTAGGGTTGGGGTCAATTCTAATTATTATTGTGTAATTGATGATTAATTACAATTATGACATAATTATAATTGAAACTGTCATTGAAAAAACTTGCTGTTGTAATCATAATTGACTTTGTTATTGTAATTGGCATGGAAATTCTATTAAAAACTGTCAAATACATTTTATTCAACAGTGAACCAGGGGAATCATGTTACAGTTCAATGGCTTACACATATCTAGTTAATAATTATTAAAATATGTTTCATACTGTATCAAGTTTACCTGTCAGTTCTATTGAGAATCATTTTTAACCTAAAAAATAATTTAAATCCAGGGCTATACTGAAAAAAGGAGGAAAGTAATAATTGTAATTTTAATTGTGATCGAGGAAAAATGCTTGTCAACGTAATCGTAATTGAGTTGTAATTGAACATGAAAAATTGAAGCCGTAATTGTAATTTAAAGTTGTAACTGACCCCAGCCCTGGTTAGAGGTTCAGGTTAGGGGTTAAGAGTAACAAACATCACTTAATGACAGCCTTCATGACACCTTGTTCATGCTAATGACAGGTGCCATGTCATAATAATGACAGCGTTATGTCAGCCTTTATGTATAGAACTTAAAGCTGCAGTTTGCAGAATCCTCTCTCCGCTACGTTTTGAAACCGAAACTGAAACCCGACCTCCCTTACCGGTGTTATTTGTGAACGCTCTTAATGACTTTTTTCTCAATATAGACTAGTGACAAGTGTATGGACTTTATCTTGTGTTATTGGATATTTTTCTGGTGTTTTAGAGATGCTAACATGAATACACGTATCACTCTGTAGTTACTGTTCGTCATTTAACTTTTACTACCAATGGTATGTGACCGCGTCTGACTTCAGATGAGCAGCCAATAGTAACGCCAAAAACAGCTCATGGAGCACACGTGTTAGAAAGATCTCTGATTGGCTGACAACCAGATTCTAGGAGGGTCACGCTCCTGGATTTATAAATGTCATTTTTACAGAGCCAGGAGAAAGAGATGAAATTCACTGTCCACTCAGAACACTTTGATTACAATATGCTCAACGATGATTATGGATTTTTGACCAAATGTTGCCAAAAAAATAAGTTACATATTGCAGCTTTAAGTGTTACCAAGACAGTTTGTTACACTTTGGCCAAAGTTTAGAGTGTGTTAAATAAATGTATATGATTTAGACTTTATATTTTAATACTGCACACTGTAAAAGGATCCTAACTTTTTATTCCTGTTTCTTCAGCATTTTGTTGTCTATTCCTCCCTCTCCATCTGCCTCCAATCATGCATATATTATTCCCCTCGCTACTTCCTGCTTACTTGGGTTCCTCATCCATCATTTCCTTTCCAACACTTTCCTGGAGAGCGTATTGCTGCTTCACTCCCCTGTCTCTATGAAGATGCCTCCTTCCTTCAGCAGAAAGAGGCTAATTCTAATATCAGTATGCAACACTTACACATTGCCCATGTTACTCCCTACTTCCTCCCTCCTTTTCCCGCTCCTATTTCCTCTTCCGCTGTGTGCCTTGGACCTGCTGGTATCAGAGTGTTATGAGGATAGATGATGCCTCTTGTCTTTCTTGCCCAACTCCAATCTGCTTCCTTGGCAGCTGTGCTGGGAATTCCCTTGGACTCCTTTTTTTTCCCTGAACCGTCTCACCTGACAGAATTATATCAGGATTTCTTGCCATGAGGGAAAGAGCACAGAACTATACACGGGTGACTGGACGAGCTGAACACATTGCTCTGCCTTGATAGTGTTTCCGGAGCTTGAAGCTCATCAGATTTCAATTAAGGAGGAAATGAAGTGAGAATCTGAAGATGCTATTTGACAATCCACGTGACTGAACATGATGAAGATGAAGAGACAAATTTAGCTCAAATACCAAAGATGGCAAATATTATATATTATTATATATCAATATGTTTTTATGGAAACCAACACAAAATTGTAATTACCTAAAGCAAGTGTTACACTTGTAAGATGTGAATTGTTTATTCAGAAACTGTTTTTCTAGGCTCCTCTAGGAGTAAAAAGAGGCTCTTATAGGAATAATAAAAAAAAGCTCCTACAATGCTATTAAAGCACTTTTTTTTAAGTAGGAATAACCTTTGGGAAACGGCTGCAGCCGTTTATTTAATAAAGAAAAACATTTAATTTATGCAGAGCTTATGAGGGGAAGAAGTGGACTGAAGATGTCTTTGACTTTGATATTTTTTTACATTTACACATTGAATTGTTCTTTACTATAAACAAAAATGTTGTGTACGTATAAGACCACAAAATCACAAACAGAGAACTGTCTTCAAGAATAAGAAAGACTTTATTCCACTTTTCAATGATTGTTCTGCAGAATCAACATCGAGGAAGCCAAATATTTACCAAGGACATAGTGCAGACTAATTAAAAAAAATGAGTCTTTATTATTCACAATGAATGCATGCGTTAAAAATGGAATATGGTTGTTCCTGGAAATGCTGACTCATTCAAACTGACTCCTATGCCTTAACTACACACTAATACTCTTAGTAATACACCTTGGAAAGTCCATAATAAACTTAAACTTAAAGTATTACAAACTGAAAAATCTTTAAAAAAAACTTAAAGTATTACCTGTACACTTTTTACATCCTGTCATAAGTGTACAGGTATTTATTTACAACAAAATATCACATTTTGTTGGTTTCAATACTTTGCTTTAATCTTCATTGGATTTTATGCTGTTACTATTACTGCTTGTTTAGGATGTACAAGTGGCTTGATATATTCATATAGGGCCAAATGCAAAATGTTAACTCAATTATTAATCTCAAAATATAAAGTTTTGTTAGTAATGAATAACCCAACACATACACATTTTTTTTTTTTTTAAAAGGAAACACGACTCACGGCACTCACTTCTTTTCCAGGTTTTGCATTCATTTACTGTATTTCTAAACAGTTATTTATTTCCAAGGAGAATAGGTAAAGGAGGGGGGGACGGGGTATGGTGTAAAATCCCCAAACAGTGGAAAAATCAGTTGTTAAACTAGCCCATTAATATACTGAACAGCTTGCTACAACAGCTTTCTTAATTCACCAGGGACATCCTGACTCCCAGGGGCTTCAAATGTAGCTGTTGATTCTCCACAATTGACAACAATTAAACAGACGTGTCAAACTCAAGGCCTGCGGGCCAAATCTGGCATAGCAGAGAGCGTCATCCTCCCCATGGGATGATTTTGGTTATTGTGCAAATTACAAAAAAACATTAATCATTTTGGTAAATCACTATACATTAAAGTACCAGAGATGCTCTACACTTAAAGCAACATTAAATGATTCATAGTTTACATGTGGGAGAGTACAGGACACGATACATTTGAAACGACACTTAGTTTCCCTTTCAAAACGAGCTTAGATTTTCCCTCTCAGCCTGATGTTAAACTGAACCTTGAAATAAAAGCACTTTGACTCCAATTAAAGCTGGGGTATTCGATTTATTTTCTTTAATTAAAAAAAAAATTCTTAGTAGCATCATATAGTATATCATAAAAGTTATTATTTCTGAAAAAATCGTACGTCTGTGTGCTGTTTGTGCCTTATAATTAATTATTTTAGTTAATAAAATCTTGGCGGTCACCCCCTCCAGCTCCAATCACATGATTTACAGAAAGGAGGGGTGAGCAGAGCCCACGAAGGAGGCTCCTCATTGGCTGCCGCGATATATAGTGACGCGTATGCACGGTGCGAACTTGTTTTCAGTCTTGGACTAACTTTGGATGCACAAGTGGCTGTTTTCCTTCTAGACAGGTAATGTTCCATTTTCCTACATTTTGTGTGCATCTTTTTACCGGTAGTGCACGTTCAGCTCTCGTGTGTGATTTCGTGCACTTCCGTGAGAGGAGGAGACTGGGAGGGATTATCAGAGTGGGGGACGGGGTTTACGGGTCGAATTCAGCCACGCCCCTCTGTCATGGTTCAAGAATAAAGTACAGTGCAGCTTTAAACGACAAATGTAAGATTTCTACGTACCAAGGTTAGACACACAAATTAATCTGCCCACAAACATAAACTAAATTACATTTTTCACATGTTTAACAAATTATTAACATTGCTATCCAACAATTTGGCAAATCCCTAGCAAGTAGTCCATTTTGCATTTGGCATAAATGCAAAAAAAAAATAAATAATAATAATAACAGTTGCTTAGCCATTTCTAGCAGCAGTTAGCTAAATGCTAGCTCTGCGATGATACGTTAAAAACATATTTGAATATTACTTTAGTTAGTAAGTGGTGAATGTAATAACAAATAAAAATGCCTCAGAAAACTAATACAGAAGCTTTTTTCTCCACCCATGATTCATCCACCCTCCAAACAATTCTTCTCACTGAAACCAATGTGAGGAGACGTTTACATCTGTTAGGACAAAAGTTTTTCTCCTCAATGTGGACAGAAAACATTTTCTCCACCAAGGAGGTAATCTTTTGACTGGCGTTTATTTATTTGTTTGTTAGCTGGATTATGTCAAAAGTACCTAACAGATTTTGACAAAATTTTAACCAAAGATAAACCTTATTCAATTGAACTTTATTTATATAGCCCAAATTACAATAGTCATCTCGAAGCCCTATCAAAACATAAAATTAATTAAGAAAAATCCACATAGACCTTATGTCATGGAAGATTCCATTACATTTTGGAATTTAAAAATCCCTATCTCTCACCATTGGCGATATTTCAAAAATTCATAGCTGGGTTATTAATTCATGATCTTTACAAAATTTGGCTCAGTTATGTGTGGTTGGTTCCCCACAGATTGTGCATTTTATTGCGCTTTTCCCAAAAAAATGAAGGCGCTATACATTTGAACCTATGAGGGTATACCTTTGAACCTATGAGGGTATACATTTGAACCTATGAGGGTATACATTTGAACCTACTGTATCGCTATTAATGGGGGATAGAAATCTATTACAAGTAGGGCTACGCAAAAAATTGTAGATAAAAACGATTTTTATTTTGCAATGTTGAGTTTAAAAATATTTTTTTCCCCTTCACATTGGACTTTTTCGCGTTCCGTCCTTGTGGGTTACCGTAGCGCGATGGGAGCCAACCCCCTCTTTATCTACTACATATGTTTACTTTTTGAGTAGGCTATATGTGTGCCACAGGCATGTTTAATTTTTTATTTGCACTATGGTGAGATGCTAAGGGAAAAGTTTATTATTTTCTTAATTGTAATGTTATAAAATATGAAGTTTTCTGATGTTTTAATCAGAAAATTTAAGCTACTGTGAAGTTGCTGCTGCACTTTTGCTTAAACCTGGGTTAAAGCTTGAAACAGAGCCTCATTAACTTTTTATTTTGGGATTGTTCTATACATTTTAACTCTTGAGAACAATCACAGCAATAAAGTTGCACTTTTGACAATATATCTCATGTCTGCAGTCATTTTTAAGTGCATTGAGAAAAAAAAAAAATCATATCGAAACTCAAATTTTTCTTTAAAAAATCTGAGATTTTTTTTTTTTAGGCAAATTGCCCAGCCCTAATTGCAAGCCTTTAAGGTGTGAATGATCATGGTTGGAAGATCAAGATCACTGATCCAGATAATTGAAAATATCTGACAAAGAGGATATTTGGCCCTTGGTGGAGGTTTGAGCTCTCTGTGAGCTCTTGTTGCAAATGCTATTGAAGGCCAAATGGTCAAGAGGCTTCATTACCATGACCGTGAAGAGGATACATGGGTGATTAAGATGGATATATAGATGGATCTGTTAAAGGGGTTTCTTATCGTTTGGAGAGGTGAGTTTGTTGAAGGCAATCAGTGTGTGTTTCAATTGGCTCATTTTGTGTATCTACTTTGTATTGAACAGGTGAAGCAATACATGAAGCATGTCACTGATCCATGTGTGTTGTGTGCGCTGCACAACGGTATATGGACTGGCTGAACAGAGATAAGAAGCACCACATGCAAGCTCTTGCCATCACCACATTAAAGCAGCCATAGCCTGCTTTAATGGTTCACAAACACCTTCACGTATCCACATTAACACAGACGTGTGTAAATTGGGCATCTGGTAAACCAATGAGTATCCTTCAAAATCTAGAAGTAAATCTCCCTTAAGATGACTGTTTTCATAGCTTGTGAAGACAAACTGCCTCAGTAAAGGGTTGACATTTTCTGTAACAAAGGCTCCATGTGGAGGTCACAAATGCCAAACATTGTTAACAGGAACCCAAACACTGGTGAAGAGGATCCTAACTCAATTATAGCTGCCACCTTAATGAGTGTTATTAGACCTGATCAAAGTCAGTGATTAGCCTAACCAGAGAAAGACATGAGCATGTGTCTTTTAATAGAACTAATGAGTAGTACTGCAAGTAAAGATATCCAAAATGTGTGCAAACTTCACTCCATGCGCTCATAAGGGATACAATCCCCAGGGGATCGACTGATCCCCTGGGGATTGTATCCTACGGTGGCTGGGAAGTGTCAGGTGAATGCACTTACAGAAACGAACACAAATGCAAACAGGTCACAACACGAATGCAAACCAACCACAACGAAAGTGTTTCCGACGGGCCGGTATTACAGTCGGACGGGTATTATGATATGATAGCCTGATATGAAAAATATAAGAGTATCCTAAACTTTCACTTACTTTCATACGCGTTTCGATGTCTTCTTCTTGTTCTTCTCTGTTCTGGTGGGTTAAAAACATCCGCCAGAGACGTGTCCGTCTGTAATACCGGTCCGTCGGAAACACTTCCGTTGTGGCCATTTTGCATTCGTGTTGTGACCTTTTTGCATTTGTGTTCATTTCTGTAAATGCATTCACCTGACACTTCCCGGCCACCGGGTTTCCGCAACGGAAGCTCTGAACCACGTCTATTCGCGCAGCTATAAGTGCGGCAATGTGAAGGAATTCCCCACAGCAGGTGAAGAACCAGCGCCACCAAAGGATTTATGGACGCACCTGGTTTACCACCCTTTATTACAGATCTTAGTGAATACGCCCCAATGTCTTTTCTCTAAAACAACTGAGAATCGCTCATTTGTCATAGTTTTTGTCTTTTTTACCCCCAATATTCCACATTTACTGATGGTTTTAAAGAGCTTTTATTGCAAATCTTTGAATTCTTTTAGCGATATTCTATAAAGTCAGAACTGTTGCTGAACTCTGACTTTAACCGTCCTGCCTCTTAAGTCTTGGACAATGATTGATTGACTTCTCGAAACACACGTTTACTGCATTCTTAGAGCTGTCTGAACAAGTACTAACATCATCAGGCATTGCACACTGGGAGAAAACTCTTATTTTCTTTGAAGTTATGATACTGTACTTCTTTATGCCATAGATTTTCATTTGTGGCAATAGATATACAATCCAATCCAATGTATTTATAAAGCACTATTAACTCTTTCAGTGCCAGCCATTCTCAGATTTTCTACCCCCCAGTGCCAGCCGTTTTTGAGCATTTTGACTGATTTTAAAGACCCACAGAATATTTTCTACTATGACTATCTGAAAACTGACACTAGATTCTGAAAGATTGAAGCCTGTTCTTTCATTAAAAAAAAAAACATTTATTTCTGGCTCGTTTCGTTCTTTTGTAATCGGCTGTTGAATAGAGCAAGTTTTACACAAATCATCAGTTTCAGAGCAAAAAGCTGAGAAAAAAGCCTTTTTGTAAAAAAAACCCTGTCAGTGACTTTAAAGCTATTTTTTTTGCTTTAGTGTCAACTCGAACATCTGAACATTGTTTCCTTATATATATAAACACTGAGACCGGGCTTGTGATGGCAAAATTATTATCATTTTGCTATCTATGTCAGAATTGAACAGATTTCTTACTGTATTTTGCCATTCCTCCATTCCTTTCTCTCCCGTCAGTCTGCGCACACGCAACTTCCTCTTCCTCCAGGACATGCAGAGTGTCACTGAGGCAGCTCATTCCACAGTTTGGGGACCAACAACAGAAAACACTCTGTCTCCTCTAAGTTTGCGATGCGTCTGAGGGACCATAAGCAACGCTTGATCGGCTGACTTGAGTGAACGTCCTGGGGAGTAGGACATGAGCATGTCAGACAGATAACCAGGGCAAGGCCATTGAGGCATTTAAAAACAAATAACAGAATTTTAAAATCAATTCTATATTGGACTGGGAGCCAGTGACGGGAAGACAGAGCAGGTGAAATATGGTCATGTTTTCGTGAGCCAGTTAGAAGGCGCGCAGCAGCGTTCTGAACCAGCAGCAGGTGCGTGAGCAAGGACTGACTGATGCCAGTGTTACAATAGTCTAGCCGTGTTGTGACAAAAGCATAGATCAATATTTCAAAGTGATGCTTTGAAAGTGAGGACTTTATCTTTGCTAGTTGACTCAGATGGAAAAAACTCAACTTCACCACAGCACTAATTTGTTTGTCAAATTTAAAATTTTGATCCATTTTCTCCAAGATTTGAAACTGTGTACAGGGATGTCCAGAAGCGTAGGCGGTGGGCGGAATCGCCTACAACTTTCTTTCTGGCTTCCTTCTACTCTAAAGCTGCAGTTCAAGGAATCCTCTCTCCGATGCCTTTTGAAACCGAAACTAAAACTGAACCTCCCAAACCGGTATATTTTCTGAACGCTCTTAGCGACATTTTTTTCTCAATATAGACAAGGGACAAATGTATGGACTTTATCTTGTGTTATTGGAGATTTTTCTGGTGTTTTAGAGTCTCTAACATGAACGCATGTATCACTCTCAAGACAGAGATCAGACAGACACGGCCGTGATCCCTGCTAACTGCCGCTCTGAGCAAACTGACAACCATCACTCCGCTTCCAGGCTATAGAATTAATTCACCTTGAATAAGCTTCTCTTGGTTTACACGCATCTGTTATCACTCTCTCTCTGATACCTGTGTGTGTGCGTGTGTGTGTGTGGGGGGGGGGGCGGACCCTGCACAGTCACAGGGATCCATGAGGACACAAAGTCATCCATTCCTCCTCAGTGTTTGTGGCCTCAAACTGTTGCTTCTCAACCTCAGTCTTCCTTTTTCCACTTGATTTGCTGTGTAACTGTTGTGTCTTACGCTGTTATGGAGACTTTTACTGGAACATCCGTCATTACACGTTTACTACCGAGGGTACCTGAACGGCCCTCGACTTCAGTTGAGCCGCCAATAGTATTTCCAAAAACAGCTTAGGGAGCACATGTGTTTGTAGAAAGATCTCCGATTGGCTGAGTCCAGCGTCAGGCTCCTGGATTTAGAAATGTCATTTTTACAGGAAAAGGAGAATCGCTTCATTGTCCACTCAGAACACTTTGATTACAATATGCTCAGATTTAAAGCTTTAAACATGTTCATAAATGATTCCTTACCCCTTTAGCGTCTGTAATATCATGGATGCCAGATTTCAACTTGTAAATACATCATGCTAAGAAAAGTGCTACAAAATAGACAGAAGAAAAGCCACATTTACACTAATATAATGCACCAAAAACCACCATATAACATTTTTGCTAAATTTTCCGGGGAGGATTATGCCTCCCGACCCCTCTAGATGTACCATGTCAACGGCACGCAGCGGCTGCAACTTGACGCGAGTTTAAGCCTTCTACTTTTTTTTTAAGCCTACTACTTTCTTTTTTTGGACATCTCTAGATGTACATTTTCTTCTTATCTATGCCAGGAACTCATGATTCTTTTCATAATAAAGTGTACATATTGGAGGAACCAATCTCGTTGATCGACAGCAACATTATCATGTATTCTGTAAGACATAAACCATATGCTCTGCTAGCTTCATCAAGGTTCAAATGCAAATCAGTTCATTACCATGACACGTTGGGTCCTGAAGTTTCTTTCGTGAGGCGAGTGATTGCACTGAATAAGGCATGACTTCTCAATGCCACTGAGCATGGTAAAAGAAGCAGGATTTCCACTCCAAGGTAATGTGTTCAGTCACAGAGAAATTATTGATGACGACTTGATTAATGTACATGGAAGATATGCTTGAGATTAAAATATATGATCATATATGTATAATGTGACTAGTACAGAGTTGGTCTTGGGGCTTTCCTCTGGCTCATTTGTAGCGATTGAGCACATTTCGAAGGTCTGGTAATTACCTTTGAAATTATTCCTTTTCAAGGTTGCAGCTAAAAGCGGTTATATCTACAACCATTTGGAAAATAAGTGTCTAATAAACTTTGAGAGGGTTCATGATGTAAAAAAAAGGCACTCAAACATCTTTTGAGGATATAAGAAAAAGGAAAAACATGTTGAGCCTAAAAACGATGACAAAAAGTAACTGCACAATGGGGAAGTGTAGGTGATTCAAAATCTAATTAGTGCCACTCGCTGCTACTTGGCCTCTTTTAATATTCATACTCATAATGTTCTTCTGCTCTTTTGCACAACACAGTTGAGAATTCCAACTGCGCTTCAAACAAACTCTAGTAAAACACCAGCTGGTGGGGTACAAAAGAAATCTTTAGAAATCTCTAGTGAGGGTTGTATTCAAGAAATGATAAGAAAAACTGAAAACGGTAGCCAGTTTTTTTTCTTTCATTTGGTTTCTTACAAAGAACACTTTAGCTTTACATTGTTGTGCTGGGAGCTAATTATTTGAAATGAACCTAAAGAAAAACTTTTACAGCAAAGTCCACATTGTTTCCATATGTGAACAACTACACTGGTCAAATGTTAACATCTGTGTGAACCTTTTCAATGATTTTAATAGAAATAAAACATAGCTCGACACAGTTTTTATGTCTCAGCCCTTAAGTCTGCTTATATTCTCTAATATCCTTTCTCCAGTAGTTAAAATCCTGTATGTTACATTAATCATAGCATATCAGCTGTATGTGTAATATATATGTGCCTGTAGTTTAAGTGTTTTATATAATGCCGATTTATTTATTTTTCAAAAAAATAATTTTTTTTTCTGAAAACAATGTTCTGTTTAAACACGTTAAATAAACCACAGCCTGATTTAAAAGCAGATTCAACATTTTATTTGTGCTGATGTGCTTATTTCCATCTAGATAGTTAATCAGACGTGCTTAGATTACATTCATGGCTTGGACAGTACGTTTGAGAGTAGGGATGTAACGATTAATCGTAAGGCAGTTAAAAATCGATTCATAGGTACCACGGTTCACATCGATGCTCTGAAAATTGAATCGCAGTACTTTTTTTAAACAGCAGAGGGCGCTATATATTAATCCTTCCAGAAGCGGACGTGACGGGCGGAATCTGCTACTATTTTCTTTCTGGCCACCATTTACTGTTAAACATGCTCATAAATGATTCTTTTCTCCTTTAGCACCGAAAGAATATCTGTAATATTACGTGAATATCTGTAAAAGTTTTTCTATTAACTCTGTCTGCTAGCATAGCATCTCTTCTTCACTGGTGGAATAACTGCATGCCAACCGACCACTGGGTTACCAGCGCCCTCTGCTGGTCTAAACAAATATCTGACGTAAATACAGTAAAATGACTGTTTTTTTTTTTTTTTTAAAAGTCCAATTGTTAAGGCACAAAATACATTTTCAGTTGCACTTTTAAAAAGAAAAAGAACTATTACGCAGTTTTGAATTGTTTATTATAGAACCAGAATTTAAATTAATAGGCTTCTTCATTTGTATTATTCCTTTATTTATTTCATTCAAGATTTATTTTTAGTTAAATTGCATCATTTTGAATAGTTTATCAAAGGATTCTTTTGACAATGAAAAATAAAAGAAAAATAGTACAGCATTTTCCCCCCAAAAAATAAAGGAATATTTTTCAGTCATTTGTCAACATTCCCATTTTGTAAAATAAATCGTGAGAAAATCGTATCGTGAACCCAGTATCGTGAATCGAATCGTATCGGGAGTTGAGTGAATCGTTACATCCCTATTTGAGAGTATACGGTGGAGGTTTTCCTTTGTCTGAGCTTCTTCAATTAAAATGCACCTGGTCTTCCTCTCAGGATGCTCTCCGTCAGAGCACCAGTTAGGGACATATTCTCTTTGTCAGGTTTTCTCCACCTGGCAGGAACATGTGCTTAGTTGTCACATTTCCCATTAGTGGAGCCGGCAGCAGGGTCTCTTTATTTCAAATCCTTAACCGTCTCTCTCTGTGGGTAATGGACTGCTGGAACGCAGTCGACATCAAAAGCTACACAATGGGACTTTATGGGGGTAATTAAACAAAAGCAGACCTTAGGTGTATCCAGCTCTATCTACATGGAGTAGCTCTGTGATGTAAACAGACACGAAATATGTTTCGATTGTTTTTATGAGACATATTTCAGGTTTATTTTCAAGTATCCCAGAAAAAAAATCCAGATTTTAAAGTGTTAAATTGGAAATTCTTTGTACAAACCAAGGTGTCCCTTTGTTTTTGACAAAGGGACACCACATGAAAATTATTTTTTTTAAGCAAAGGTGAATTAAAGACCTGACCATGAGCAAAAAACAAACACAAGAGCCAAGAAGACATTAGAAATGATAAACAATTCAGAAAACCCTAATTCTAATTTTTCAATTTGGTTTGAAAATCAGAATGCTTTTTGTGAATACATATATTATGTACTAAAAATGTAATTTAAGGACATACAAAACAAAAATTTATGAGCAAAAAAAAAAGATTCTAATTTCCTCTAAAATGTGGTTTTAAACAATTGACTTTATAGTTTTACTGTAGACAAAGATGTCAAAACTATTCCTAAATTTTTTAAAAATAAAACAAAGAATCAGGTCCCTAACGGGTGCTTTAGGTTCCCTTTAACAAAAGTCTTTAACAGCCACTATGAAATTAAACTTAGAATAAAATAAATCATATAAATTACATTTTATGGATGAGAAAGCAAAAAGAAAAAAGAAAAAAGAAAAAAGCTGACACAAGCAAACAACCTCACTTCTTTCCTCATTCCTCTGATCTGCTACTGCTCTGTTAGTTCTTTTGTTAATCACCACGTACACACGCACGCACGAACGCACACACACAACCTTGGTTGCAGAGGACAGGTCAGCCCTCTGGAGACAGACTCAGACTAACCAGATGTGAACAAAAGAGAAAAGAAACAACAGGGAATACGAGAGAGCGAAAAAAAGGAGCCAGTGGGATTTTTATTTTGAAGGAAGTGGGTGAAATGAAACTTCCTATTTGCATAATTGAAAAAAGAGAGCAGTTTAAATATATGATTAACCAGGAGAGATTCTGATCAGGTCAGTGTGAGGCTGAATAGAAAAATATCAAAGATGGAAGAGTAAACTGATTTCAAGTTAATTAAATGGAAAGACAATGAGAACACTCAGATAAGAGAGCTTTAGAGTGGATTTGTGAGAGGGAAGATTTACTGTAAGATGAAGGTGATTAATTATCATTGAGCAAGTGGAGAATCTGACCCAAGATGTTCTTGCTGAGAGACTTAACGTGTAAACCACCACAACACCATATAACTCCTTATTTATTTCTCTTCAAGACTGCCTGTAGGAAGACGTGGTCAACGCCATGTTGCCTCCTTCATGAACTGGTAGTGACGCACCATTGTTGTTTGGTCTCACTAACATTGGTAGCACTTTATAGTAAGGTACTGTAATAATGGTCAATTAATGGTAAAATGGTAAATGGACTTGATTTATGTAGCGCTTTATCCCCACACTGAAACAGTCCCAAAGCGCTGCCATGCAAGGCGCTAGTCGACCACTGGGAGCAACTTAGGGTTCAGTGTCTTGCCCAAGGACACTTCGACACATAGTCAGGTACTGGGATCGAACCCTCAACCTCTCCATCAGAAGAGCTGTTAATTTGTGCTTATTATGCATTATTTAACCATTATTACAGTACCTTAATATAAAGTGTTACCCTAACATTAATTAATCTCGTGTTGTGTAGTTACTTGAGTGTTGACTGAGAATAAGATCTCACCTGTTTGTCAGGTCATAGTTAAGTGCAGGGCTATGGAATGAAGACCATTACCAGGGACAGATGGGTGCAGGTATAGTGCAGCTCCTTCCTATAGTGGTCCGCCATGAGTCCATGCTCTTTTGCTCTTTTTAGTTTCCACAGAGAAAGTTTAGTAACCAAAGGGCTCACTCTCACTCTCCACCAAATACAAATAAGGCCTGTTTACAAGCAGCAGCTTCAGCCTCAAGCCTGAATAGATTTCCCTTGATAGCAGCAGTCTCTCTCTAAACCAAAATATGTCGATCACTTTAAAGTATTTCTTCTTTCTCTTTCTTTCCGGAAGTTTTTTTTTTTTTTTTTTTATTGTCAAGCAATTTCTGTATAAACATATCATATCAGATAAGTTCCTCTTTTTAAATTTTTTTTTTAAAGATATATATTATTTTTTAATTTAAAGAAAACAAGCAAGAAACACTTACATCAATTACCATCTTTAAAAAACATGCAAGCAAGAAAAATTAAAATACAACCAACCCATAAAATGCAAAGATAAGCAAACATGTATCACAAAAAGGTGACATGGGGGGAGAAAAGAAACAAGCTACAAATTCAAGACTTCAGGCAGTAAAGAGTAACAGCTTTTCTGCCTGATCAAGGGTCAAAAACAGAATGAGTACTGTGCTTTCTGTATCCATTCAAGTAAGATGCAACTTCTAGCATAAGTTCCTTTTTAAGGGAATGGTTAGAGGGCGGGGTCAGGGGAAATACATTAATGCTAAAGGTTAAAGGTTGTGTTGAGCCTTCAGAGGACATCCAGGGGTGTTTATGTGTAGAGAGACAAATCAATAGCCTTTTCCTTTTTATTAAGAGTGCGGATGGTGTAGTTCCTTCCAGGTAGGTGAGCATAACTTGTTGGAATTTTACAGGCTCTCTGAAAAAGATCGTACTAATATTATTAGTAAATATTATTTGAAAGAGGTCCGACTGCAGATTTGTAAAAGTGACTGAATTTTTGCAGAGATGCAGTTCAGAAACCAAGGGGCCAACATCAACATGGAGCTTTTGTATAGGATGCAATTATTTAGTCTTTATGTTATGTAGCCCAAGTTCTTTAACCAGTGGACATTTGGAAATAATTTCACAAAATAGGTCCGTCTTCAGGTTTCAGTAGGAACAAATCAACCTTAAGAGAGTAATGCAATAGTGCTAAATTCTGAACTTTGTGTTAGCTTTGATTTGGCCTTTGCTAAGGCGAACCTCCACAGACGTGCTGCCCTTGGCCCATCTGCTTCCTGCTGTGGAGGAATTACATCACACCACCTCTGTTGACTCTAATGGCTTGGCTTGCAGCGTGAAAACAAACTGTAATGCAACATGAAAAAGCATACTGCCAGTTCAACTTCAAACCACTCTGCACGTACAAGCGGCTATTTTAAATCAAATCATGACAACTAATTTTACAGTACAGGATTTTGTCACTGCATATAAATAGGCACCAAAGGGCTTATTGGACTAAAACATGTTACTGTGAATTGTTGATATATTTACATTTGGTTTAAGCTGTGCTTTACTCCAGCAAATTACTGATACTGAGTATACATTTGATTTTAACATCGAACTATAGAATACATTTAACGGGAATCATTTTCTGTTGTCTTTTCAGGAGATGATGAGAAATGCAAGTGTATGTGTGGGCTTCGTGTTTCGCTCTGTGGTTTAGCTCGACTTCATGACAGAGGAACAGATGGGTGCATTGATGCTCGCAGAAAGGGACGCTGCCCTGGTCGCACAATTTTATAATGAGTAGAGCAGTGTGACGTTGGAGCTTGTAGAGTTGAAGAAAATAGTTTTACCTAACATCTGGCATTTCCACAATTAACTGCCTCAGGGGTACCTGGAAATATCCACCAGAGAGCCTCATTTATTACATTATCCTCATTAATACACATTTTCGAAATACATTTAAACAAGATGTTGGATCAGCACAAATTGATTTTTTAATGTGTAACCCTACTAAGAAAATAGGTAACTTTCATTGCTAATGAAAGATTTGGTCATGTATTATTTTATCTGTATGATTTGTTACACGTGATTCATTCTGTTTTTTTGTCTGCATTAATTTTAATTTGCTCCCCTGATGTAAAACAGATGTTTACTGTAACATCCTCATTGTTAATTTCCCTCACATTTCTGTGATGAGTCCCTCTGACGATGATTTAGAAGTTCACCAGATAATTACGCACCAGCTGTCAGCTGCTCGCCTATCAATATGTGCGTCCATAAAAAAAGATGGTTGTGTGCCTGCGTGCACTCTCGAGGCCATAATGTAGGTTTTAGCTCTCTGTTTTTGTCACTGCCGTACATCTGCAGTGCTCCATGCTGCTGCAGCCTCCCGCTGAGCTCCAGCGATGGATCAGAGTAATGGAAGAGCGAATGAGTTCAGACACTGATCAGCTGCCCCGATGCAAAATCTACTAAACTGTGTGCCTATAAAATCCCATGGTACTAGTGCCTGCAGAGAAGATGCTTGATAAGCACCATTCTTTCTTTATCAGTTAGTGTTTTGAACTTTTCTACATTTTAAAGGAAAATCAGACTATCCTCTGATCAGAAGGTTAATGGTTGAATCCCAAGATGAATTAGCATAAAAAAAAGATCAACTTGAAGAAGAAACTGTCACAGGAAAGGGATACCCTATAACTCACGTGTTAATCTTAATGTCCGTGGACCAAATCTGGCCCAGAGAAAACTAAATTCAGTTTTAGATATCAGAGATATCTCCAAATACACAAATTCAATGAAATGTCAATATTTGTAGGACTCATATTAGCATGCTTATGGTGACAGTCATTTCTCAAAATCTTGAACAAACTCATTTTTTCCCAAATGTCGCAAATTTCCCCAAATTGTTCTACAAGATTCTCAAATGAAATAAGAAGCATTGATCAGAAAATGAATTAAATTTTTGTGAAGATCCTGCAGACTGATATCTGTTGATATGTGATTACAGAATTTCTCCTGGTCAGTTCTAGTAAGACTGCCCGAAGCAGGTCAGATACCATCGTAAACTGATAGTGTTCACCAATGTCTCTGCTAGCTATTGTTATGACTACCGTAATCAGCAACGTACAAAAACCCTGAGAGCACAAACAACATCAGATTCACTGAGGCGCACACAATGAAAGCCTGTTTACCTTTGAATTCCAGACTGATCTGCTTCCCAAAGCCCTTTGACAAATAAACCCTGTGTCCGCATCTGACCAGCAACCCTAAAGCTTGACTCCGTCTCGTTCATCCAAAACCGCCACAACATCTATGACTTATTGCTTGGATACTGTGTCAATGCCTTACATACTTATGTGTGTATAATTTATATATATTCTATTTTATTTATCTGTAGCTGAAACTGTGCAAATTCCTCCTTGTGGGACTAATAAAGGTTATCTTATCATTAATGGTAGTAGAAGTGAAAACTAGGGCACAATATTGATTCAATTGATCATTTTCCCACCTAAAATCTGCAGCTAACTGGTCTATATTTGTCCGAAACTGAAATAAAATGCCCTAAGTAATTCTGGGCAGCACAAGGTGGGCTACACCCTGGACATGGGTGACACAAAGGTCTTTCACAGAGCTAAATGATAATCTTTACTTACTTATTTACTAATTTGACTGGAATATATTTAGTTCTACTGGCTTCACTACTTTCTTTCCACAGGCAAAATTGTAGTGATCATTTAGCATTAGCACTGAGATGAGAAATCAAGATCCTCTCGATCATCTGTACACATGGTCCACGTCCTCGTCTCTTTGCATAAAACTTGATCTTAAGTTTGTACTGGTGCAGCCTAGTTTTAAAGTTACAGACCTTACATTTTCCTTACAAGAAAAAGGATTGTATTAATAGTACCAGATTTGTTTGACTGGTATGCTTAAGGTCAGAACTAAAGTATTAGACAGCTGAATAGTATTGTTGAGTAACATGCATCATATCCAGTGCTGCTGTGTGCATGTGAGTATGCATGCCTGTGTGATTAGGTTTTGAAGGCTGGACAGTCTATCTAAATGTGTTCCTGACTTAATCAGTAGCAGACAGTCTCCTTGTTTCAGTTTAACCCTCAGAAGCTGTTGCTGTGGCGATCTGTCACCATGGGGACACGTCTCTGCTCTGGGCTTGTATAATGAAATGACTCTCTACCTCTACCCACTTTTTCTCTTCTCTTCTTCTCTGATTCCATTTTTTCCCTCTGGAGTTTTAGTAATGAAATAGATCTTTTAGTTCAGGATGCGGGTCAGTCCTCCTCCATCCTCCCGTCTCTCCACAACCCAGCAGAGATGGACTGCTCCATCATTGTCACAAGGTGCCCAGATTAGATGCCAAAGCCACTAATAAAGATGAGGAACACAGTTTGCTGCGTTGTAAATACTTTTACCTGGTTTGGCCTTTGTAGATGGAACAATGTGTATCTGGACATCTGTCACAGCTGCTTTGAGCCTTTGTGAGTTGTAGTGTGCAAAACTGAGGAAAACCAGAGCCAATTAAAACCAAACCAAATATTCTCTTTGACAGATATTTGAAGTCATTTGAATCAGTGATCCTGATCATAGCACAATGATGATTCACGCTTTAAAGGCACTTGAAACTTGGTGGGGTAATTGAGAAACCAACCCGACACAACTTAGTTGGTAAACGACTGAACTTTATGACACTTTACTGAGAAATGAGTTTTGAAATTTTCGGCAATGAGAGATAGAGATTTTTACCGTGCTCTGAAAAATTGGGCAAAAAAAAGAATAAAACTCGGTGATGTCCATTTTGTAACATTCTGATTATTGTCTGACTTGTTAAACGATGTGATGACACAAAGAAAAACATTCTGAAATTGTGCAGCGATGAATTCTGCTGACAGGGAACAAGATGCTGGATGAAGTCATGCTGCTCCAAGGCCAGGCTTAAATCCACAAAACCATTAGAAAGCTAAATTGTAACCATGGAACATTTTTCTAACTTTGACCTCTTTTTGATTATAAGTTGCTTCTGCGATGTAAACATATATCAAACATACTAAAGTAGTGTTTGTCCTTGTTTAAGTTTGGAGTAAACTTTGAGAAGGATACTAAATAATAGGCTACTTTTAAATAATAATAATAAAAAGATTTGTATACATAACATACAGGATAGAAACAGAACCATCCATCTTATTGCCTTAAAAAATGTAAATATTTTACATGAAAAAGGGTTCAAAAACCAGTCTGTATAAAGTTTATAATGCAGTTAAAAAAAAGCCACAACAAAACTGTGTTAATACCATTCAAAGTTAAATCCTATGTCCCATGTTAGTTAAGGCAAAAAGACTAAGCAGAACTAAGTAACTTGCGCTTAGCGCTCCCCCCAATGGTCCTTTTTGGTTATGTCACTGTCATAAACACTCCACACCCCCGCCACCTGCCCCACCCCACAGCTACATGCTATCCCAAGAATGGAGCGGCCCATCACTGAAAAATCCTAATACAACAGTGACAATAAGGGTGCTTTCACACATATTTTTCAATGTGACCTTGTGAACAGTATGGTCATATCATAAATGAATGATGTGGGAGTAATATGGCAGGGAGTGTGGAAATGTGTGTGATGTGTTTGTTTGTGAGCTGACAAGGCGGCTCTGAAAATGGATGGATAGATAGATGGATGGATACTTGTGTGTGTGTGCTGCCTGATGGAGTGCTGGGTTGTGAGTGTGTGTGCGTGCCTGTTGTCGTGACGACAGTACGTGTTTGCTGCTGATGCTGAGCTGTCACCGCATGGAGTTGCTCCATTCCTCGGACAAAGGTCTTCTCTGCCTTTTTTTGCTGGTTCCGCCACGATATAAGTTTGAGAAAAGGGAATTTATACACAGACAGAAAGACCCCCCAATCACCCCATAAACACTTGTATTACCCTCACAGGGACAACGAGAAGGATTTATTAAGGTGAAAATGTTACTTAGTTCTGCTTTAAAGTCTTAGCTTTTAAGTAATTACTCTAGTGTGTGAAATAAAGAAAAGAAAGCACTGTGGAAAGTTCACAAACGTATAGTAGCCCCTCCAATGCTGAGTGAAATATTGCACAACAAAAAAATTATGCATGTTTAATTATCATAAACATTTCTTTCAACATCAACCTTTGGAGACACATTATTACAGTGGGCAATGATGTTATCGACACAAATATATAACAGTTCTGTTAGGCGAATTTATCCTCATCCTCAGCACATTAGATATTGTGCTGAAATTGAATATACTGTAAATAGGACAACCACTCTAATTTTACCAATGTATTATCACAACAATAGTTTTCTTTTAATGTTTGATAATTTGATTTATTTTAACATCAATGTTGCAAATGTGCACAGCAGCTATATGTTTAGGTTGTTCTGTACTGTAATAGATATAATCTATTGTTCTAATTTGTGTTGGTAATACTTTACAATGAGGGTCGATTAATTAACGTTAATGCATTATTAAGCATTAGTTTACATTTTACTAATATGGTATTGATATTATAATGTAATACCTAACATGAATTGACATATCAGTTAATGCATTAATAAGCATTTAATTAATGTCTACTGCACAGAGTTGATTAGAAAATTATTAAAAGTTACATAATGTAAGATATTGGAGCCATCTTACTACACATCCACGCATGCCTTCCAGCTGAACATAGAAGACACCTTAAAATCAGTAAGTCTACACTACGATTGGAATGATGCGATGCTTTTAACCTTATAAAACCAGTTGGAGTTACGTGAATGGAGCACTTGAGTAATCACTACATCACAGTTTGTCAAACTTTTATTGCATATGCAGTTTCTAATTCTCCTCTCATTTCTACTAGTAATGTTTAATATAATAGTCTTTTAACTGAGTTGTCTTTGCAAGAGTATACCTTTAAGAATGAAAGAGGAACAACAGGATGAAATCAATCCCTGCACAGTGCTGACTTGAAATTTGAATTGACATAACATATCTAATGCATTAGTGTACAGATGTACATGACTGGATCCAGCACACTACCTCATGATGTCCAAATGCAGTTAAGTTACTTAAATACATGTGTTCAGGTCCATGTTTCTGATCAGTCCTGAGGTGCTGATGCCTGATCCTGCCTAAGGCGTCACATTGGCTGTGTCTTAAGGCCACAAGCATCTCAACAATACAGGGTCGTGATAGGCACAATTAGTTTGACTGTATCATGTAACTTCTGAATAATGTCAATTTGTTTGATGCATCTAGTGTTATCTTTACATTCTGAGAGGAACATGCGCAGAAGGCTAAGTGATAGTAAACACAGCAGTGACAGAAACAGATGGACCATTGTTATTTGGTTTTAATGGAAAAAGAGAAAGAAATAAACAAGAGGGAGCGAGGCCGTCATCAGTTTACGAGCCAAGAATGCGGGTGGTGATATTGACTGGTGCTTCATTACTCTTGTGCGGGCTATTGATCAACCTGCTATGAAGTTTTGTGTATATCTGTAGGACGCCTATTTCACATGTACATGCACATACTAGTACACGTGCTGACGGCAGGCAGTCTCTGAATACTATGATTGATCAGAAGACATTTTTTCCCATTTCTTTCCATCACTTTGACACTCTAATATGTCTATACACAAAGAGCACGATCAAACTATGATTGGAAATTCATTCCACATGAGGAATCTCAAGTCAATGAACATACATGTGTGCGCATACACACACGCACACCTTTACAATTCATCACTGTAACCTCACAGCTTTGATTGTTGTAAATATCTGCATTATATTTGTACATTTGTTTTATTATTATTCATCTAATTTTTATTTTTACTACTATAATGTTAGAGTACTTAATCCTTATTTAATTAACAGTATTTTACTTAATTATGTACGTTTTCTTTCTTTGTTTAGTGTTTATAGTTTTTATTTGTAATATTTCTTGAGTGGCTGTAAGGCAAGTAATTTCTCTGTAGAATAAATAAAGGACTTCTGATTCTGATTAAACAAACAAAATAACTCTGAAAACACATAAAAGGACAGAAAAATGTCAACAAAAACTACACAAGTTAACAAAAATAAACGATTTCAAAGATGAACCAATACACATGATGACTCATGAAACATACAAAACAACAACAAAGACCCATTAAACAACCACTTAAACACAAAATAACCCCCAAAAAACAGAAAAAGACAAAATGTCAATAAAAGTACACAAAATAACAAAAACACATAATACAACCACCTAAACACACAAGGTAACTCCAAAAACACAAAATTACAGAAAAATGTGAAAAAAAAAGCAGTTACACACACACACGTACAGCATGGGACCAATCTAACACACTATACACACATACTGTACATACATACATAGAGTTGAGACAACCGTTTAAAAATCCAAGTACAAGTAATGTCAGCCTTATGTATAAAACTTCAACTGTTTATTCCTTTTTCTTCACATCTCTTTATTCTGGGTTTAATCTAATGTGTATTCCTGTCTGCGCTCCAGGCCAATGTCCTTGGTCCGTCCCACCACTGTGGTCCACAACCTTTTGTTTGCTGGTGACCAGTCTCAGCAAATCATCATCTCTGACACACCGAGCCCGGCAGTCAGCATCATCACCATCCACAGCGACTCAGAGGATGAGAGACACACTAAGTGGTGAGATCCGTCACGTCACTTCCTGTTCTAACTCAGACTCTGAACGTTTCACTTCACGTCTTTGACCTTCAGCTCTGGAACGAGTCAGATGACCAACGTGATCAGCTGTGTGACGGTGCACGACTCCCAGGACTCGGATTCGTCCAATAGCAGCCCCCATGCACCAACACACAATGACTTGAAAAAGTGCCAACAAATATTCCCAAACTGACGTAAAAATTACACTCTTAATAACATACAAAATGACAAAAAAAAAATACAAAATTGTTTCAAAAACACACTAATTGCCAACAAAAATACATAAAACAACTCTAAAAACACAGGAAAGGATAGAAAAACACAAAAATAACAAGAATACAAAACAACCACTTAAACACACAAAATAACTACAAAAACACATATACAAAGAAGCACAAAAGGACCAAAAAATTCACAGATCAACAAGAAAATACCTCCAAGATCACGTTTGCCTTCTTCCGGTTCAGCTGTCTGTGACGTCATCCAGCCATGATCCGACTTTGGGCGGAGCTTCCTTCAGGCAGCAGCCTCCCTACCCTCCCTCTGTCACCTCCCACTCCTCCTCCTCCTCCTATCGCCTCAATGACGGCACCCTCTTAAGCTCCGCCCTCAGCCTCTACGCTTACCCAGCGTCGGCCGTCCTGGTCTCAGTGTCTCAGGCCGTGGATTAGATGCAGTACCCCTCCCTGGTCCTGCTGGAGAAGAACAGCCTGGTCTGGGGGCTGCCCAGTGGGACAGTACGGCAACCAGTCACTGGAAGCCCCTCCTTTCCATCGCTCCAGTGCTGCTTACCAGAGATAACCAAACCAGTATCCCTACCTGTAAAATCACTGGTTTTAGATTTCAATCACCTTTTAATGCAGAGGTTCTCAACCTTGGGGTCGCCAGATGCCTTCAAGAAACAAAATATTTTTAACCTAATTTAACCCCATTTTGCATATATATATATTTATTTTTTTTAATCAAACGACATATTTTAACATTTTTTCATAAAATTTTCATAGCATATTTTTGCTCCTTTTAATGAATTTTTGCTACATTACTCCTATTTCTGCCACTTCATCAAATTTCAATGCCTTTACAACATATTTTCCCCCATTTTCAAGACATTTTCAGCACTTATAAACCCTTTCCACCACTTTTGCAACCTAATGTTGCACATGTTGACCCATTTTTGAACCTCTTTTCACCATATTTCATGCTTATTTTTGCTAATTTAACCACAATCATTATTTGTTATACATGCATTATTTGCCCGTTTAAACTAATTGTTTCTACTTTTTTTTTATTTTTTAAATGCATTACCCCCCTCTCCCCATTTAGGCCACTTTTAAGGCAATGTTGACACTTTGAATCCTTTTTACCACATTTTCTGTCCTTTTCTGCAAACTTTATCCACCTTCAAGACATTTTTGGCACTTATGAACCCTTTTTCCAACGAATGTCACATATGTTGACTCATTGTCAATTTTACTCTTTTCTCCTTATTTTATACTTTTTGTGTCTGTAAAATCCCATTTCACCAACTTTTCCTCCATTTTTGGTCACTTTTAACTAATTTTATTTCTGATTAAAACAAGGATTTACATCTATATACTATGGGCTCAAATAACAATAAACTTCCTGGATAACAGTTGATATTATTCCAATAAATAAATAAATGTGGTTATCAAAAAGATTCATAGAACAATGGACCATCATTTTGCTGACTTTATGGATGTATCCCCAAAAAGATCTACCAGTGGGGTCCCAGGTCTCTAGAACCTTTATTTTGAAGGTTGTGGGCTGCAAAGGTTGAAAACCACTGCTTTAATGTATTCCACACAAATCAATAGAAAGGGAAAAAATGCAAACACTTACATTTCTCTGACACTTTAATTTGAAAAGATTTGGTGAGTGGAGAAAGTTTTGTTACATGTGTGCAATTGTTCTGCTAGAGCTCGAACATATAGACCCAAAATCATCTGTTATCAGAAAAACTATTCCGTCAGTCATTGCTGTAAAAAAAAAAAAAAAAAAGCCACTGCAGCTAGCTGCACTTTATGCTTTCTCTTTTATTAGGGACAGCACGTGTGAGTGAGTTCTACTTGTTCCTGATGTTTTTCCAATGGTTCAAGTCCAGACATTCTCCCAAAAACTGAGGCGTTGTGTTTTTTCTTTTTTAAACTGTGCTAAAACTACACGAAAAAAAATGTAGATCTACACACTGTTTACAATGTTTATCATTGAAATATTTATATCTTGTTCTTTAAACTGACTACTGTGTGTTCAGACAAAAGAAAGAATAAAGTTTACATTTATTTAAAAGGTTTTTTTTTTTTTATTTTCATGTTCTGGTACTTTTATTTTGAAAAACTTCAGTTTTTATGTGCAACAATGCTTTCACTGAAACTTTATTTTTTTCCACGCAGATGTGTGTGACATGTTGTAGAATTCACTGTGAAAACTGGCAGATGGATTTGTGATGTCATGTGAGACTATAAAATCTGACAATGTTTCTTGTGACATCTGTGATGTGAAGAATTGAATTTCATATTAAAACAAAGTTAAAATAAATTAATTTCCATCAGAACACAAAAGCCTGGTCATTTCTAATTCATGTAATTTATAACTATTTATTAGATCTGATGTAATAAAGGTGGTTTTAATTATCCCACTGTGATGTGTGACAATAGAATTAAGGACATAAAATAAACCTTAACCAGCAATAAAATCTACTAAGAAACTTTTTAAAAAAGGTTGAGTCATGATTTTACATTTTTGATTGTATACCTGCTTATCCTGATAAGAGCTGATACAAAGACAGCCTAATTTAAGCCACGACTTCTCTAAATATATTAATTTAAAGCTTTGTTAAAAGCAGTATTTATTGACATATTGCGGCGCTTCTAAGACAATGCTATGAATGATATGAATAAAAAAAAAATTCTAAAAATCTAACCAAATGACAGAAAGATGCACAAAACCACAGCAAAATGACAACAAAATTTTAAAAACACTCTTTGTGCTGGCCTGGCTGCATCTGTCGGCCCGGGGCAGTTCCTGGGTTTGCGGTAGCGGTTTTTTGCACATATACTGGTATACGATGCAGTGGCACGCCTTGGGATGTGGGATAAAACTCATACTGGGCTTAACTTTAGACACGTTAATCCCAAATACCTGCTTTAGGTACTACCACTCACTCATTCCCCCTGTCCACAGCCACCACCATTATAGCTAAGCTTCACACTTGTCACTATACTGGCTTGATTACACAACATAATAAGCACAATATATTCTACAACTTCACATCTCACCCTCACTGTAAAACAATCCATTCTTCCCCACCCTTTCTATTTCCTACCTTGAGTCTCTCCTCCCTGCTCCCTTTCCCCTCTCCCTCTCCACTTAGGTGCAACACTGCTCTCCCTTTTATATCCTCCCTCTAATAAAAGATTTCTTACCCTTCCTTAGGGAGGGCTGGTGATGGTCACAATTAAGCAATAAAATAAATAAATTTATTTTATTGCAATAACAAAACATGCATTGCTATCTCATAATGATTGCACTTCTTGTAGTGTTGACCTTTGACAGCATGTGCAGACAAAAGAAAAAAAAATTAAAAATAAATAAAAAATAAAAACAAATGGAAAAATAAGTTAAATTAATATACTGTATTAAAACAAAACAAAAACAAGCCTACAAAAATAACAAAAATATACAAAACAAAAATACACGACAACAAAATTACCCAACACCAACCCAAAAACACAAAGAATGGCAGAAAAATACAAATAATTAAAATAACTCCAAAACACACACACACACACACACAAAAAAAGAAATACACAAAACTAACTTCAAAGGTCATGTATAATATATCTAATTTAGAAAAACAGTTTAGTCCAGCACCAGGTTGTAGTTAATATTCAGATTAATGGGTGTAAAATTTAATTCTCAGCAAATCTAATAAATATTGGCAACCTTTTTGTGTAGAGTTTGCATGTTCTCCTTGTGCCATATTGGGGTTCCTCTACATCAGCTGATGATAGTTTGGTTTTATATATTCCTGCAACAGATCACACACCAACTCTTTGGTAATTTCAGCTACTTTAAGAAGTTGACTACTACTAAAAAGCTTTTTAAACCGTTATAAAAAGCAGCACTTGTAATAAAATAACTAATTACAATTTTAAGCCTCAGCATATATTTCAAATGATAGACGGCAAGATGTTTTACTTAATTTATTTAACAGAATCTTATTTACAACAAGTTACATATTCAAAGGCACATTAGTTGGTTGAATGGAAATAAAAAAATATGTAGCATATTATAAGTAATGAACAACTGTTAATCATAATCACATGAACTGAAAACAAATTCAAGTTTGAGTTGCCTTGTAAATTGTTAAAAATAAACTTAAAAAACAGAAAAATAAACAATAAAATTCAATCAAATGAAAACATTTTTTACTGAAGCTCTTAACTGGTAATATTTTGCATAATGAGTCTTTGACCAAAGCCGCTTAAAACTCCTACAATTTAGAAAATACAAACATGTAATGAAACCCAAGCGTGACAGTGTTCTACATTTAATTGAATCTTTATTAACCAAACATGGTAGAGATGCTTGATTATAGATTTTTGCAGATATTAGATATTGTTCAACACTTTTTGATAGTAACAGATACAGGTACATGGCTTCGGTCACAATGTCACACAATCAAGCTATTTTTAGAAGAAAAAGATTCCACGTGTCATCGGGTCAACCTAAGAAAACAAATGCAGATAAGAGTAAAAAAAAAAAAAAAAACGTCAGCAGACAGAACAAAAAACATGGTGAATACTTAGGTGTAGCTGGGTTTGAGTTATTTACCAGGAGGGTTCCAACGCCGGGTTCCAATGTGGGACAGTTGCCAGGAGGGTTCCAACGTGGGAAAATTGCACATCAGCGTACTGCAAGACACCAACACAGGACAGACATTTTCTTCTGTTGTGTCTAGATCTTTTTGTGTTATGTCAGAGTGAGAGAACATCATTCACCTACAATGCATGTTAAAGATGAGTTGGGACCATTTGTCTCTTCAGACCAGGGATCTTCTAGCAGTGGTTGGCATGGATCATCAGGGGCATGTGGTAGGGTCCAAGCCAGGGCTCAGAACCCCAAAACTTCTTCCTAAAGTTATTTTCTCGACAAAGTCACCTGGGTTAATCCCATGTAGGAAGGCCTTAACCTGTTAGCAAATACCAGCTAACAGAATGCACACAGACTGTAGGGTAACAGAATTTTCACAGTGGATCAAGTCGAGAGTGTAATCTCAAAAGGACAATGGAAGAACAAGATTTTGGTTATACATCAGAGTAATGGAAGAAAATTACTTCGGTCAAACATTAGAACAATGTAAAAAGGACCAGGGTTAAATGCCAGAATAATGGGGGAAAATACTTGGGTTAAACAGATAAACAATTGGAGAAAAAGGACTTTGGTTAAATATTGGAACAATGCAAAAAGGACCAAGGTTAAATATCAGAATAATGGGGAAAAAGACTTGGGTTAAACAGCTAAACAAATGTGGAAAAAGGACTTTAAGAGCACGTGGTAGGGTCCAAGCCAGGGCTCAGAACCCCAAAACTTCTTCCTAAAGTTATTTTCTCGACAAAGTCACCTGGATTAATACCACGTAGGAAGGTCTTAACCTGTTAGCAAATACCAGCAAAC